>NC_086323.1:74439324-76839324 GCF_036172605.1 Pelobates fuscus | reverse complement strand
ACTTTTTGAAACTTATTTGGAAAGTTCACCGCTACCCACAAGTATGCTGGTTCCAAGAAATAAGTAGACACTTGTATGTAGCTAGATTTTTAAGGAACAATAGAAAAGGTTTCACTCCAGTCATTACCAATGGCCCCACTAGTATTTGTTCCTGGATGTGTTTAGGTTATCAGCCTCACTGTGAACAAGTCCCCTACAGTCTGCAAGACATAGCATATTTACGCAAAATGTGTTGCATATTGAATCTGTGGCTTTACCTTCAATATTTTGACAGGAACACATTTTTACCCACCTCCCTCCAATTCTTTGTTATTGCAAATTTTTTCAAATTTTTTTTGGGTTGGTTTTGCTTATAACATGTTAAATACATGGAAATGCATGATGTGTATATTTGATGATCCTAACAAAATATTCTTATCTTCTTCTGTGACTTGTTATTCATTATTATTAAGATCTTTAAATTGCCTGTCATACAGACTCAAGCACATAATTAACCCACTCACACAGTTGCAAAATTACTTCAGTTAGCAAATTACAGAAAATAACTGTTATGAATTGAAACATTTACACACACACACTGCTTTGTTTTAGCAACGTCCTGTACATGTACAGTTCAATATGTCACAAGTTATCAACAAAGACGTTATAGGATCACTATAGTCAACCTATAAAAGCAAGAAAGACAGATCCCCAAGCCTTTTTTCTTGTTTTTATATAAACTTGACACTAATAAAAAAGAAAATTTGAGCCCTTTTTATCATTAAAATTTACCTCCATTCCAGCGCCGAGCTCCTCGTCAGGCCACGCCCCCCTTTTCGTAAAAATGACGAAATCGCAGGGCCCAATAGGAGTGTGTGTGTGTGTATATGAGTGTGTCTGAATGTGTGAGGGGGCAGGAACATATAGAGTGGAAGGTAGATGTATGGGGGGGCCCCCAGGGCAATTTTTGCACCGGGGCCCCGTGGTTTCTAGTTACACCTCCGACCAGAAGTGTCAAAACTACAGCTTCCATGCTGCTTTGTCAATCTAATGGCATGCAAAGCATCACAGAAGTTGTAGTTCTACAACATCTGGGGATCTACCTTTTGAGCATCAAGTAACAAATAATACTATAATATAATAATATATTATGCACTGGAGTCTTCTCATTAACTCATTAACTGTTCAATATAAGCACACTAGCACATAGTGTTTCAGTAGTACATGTTATTAATCACTGCAGCAAGACAGATATTGTTTTAAATAATGAATCTAATCTTCACTTTGTGTATTGTAAGAAAACCCATAATGGAGTGCTATTTATATGTAAGATTTACTAACTGGTCACAATCTCTGGCCTCAATCTAATTACCCCACATATGTAGATTATAGATATCCTCACAGACCTGCTGTTATCGTTCCCTACTTTTCTATATTGCGTTCATGTTTTATTCACCCCCCCCCCCTTTTATTTTTTTTACTACCATTGCGTAATATGCATCTTACGGTTTTGTATTTGTTATAGTAAAATCTAATAACTGAATAGCACAAAAATAATGCATCTAAAGCACATCTATGCTGAAAAATGCACACAGACCGAATAAGGCAGTCTCAGAACTGCTGAATTAATGTATTTATTTAAAGCTTTCTAGTGCAAATGCATACCTAAGGAAAATAAGAGCACACGCACACACTATATTTTGTAACCAGCTATAGATTCCCATAGACTGCACGAGACAGCTGCACAGTTCCATTCTTAGATATTTTTCTTGACATTTTCTGCCCTTCTACTATGGATCAGCATGAGAGAAATACAGAATGATTTGACCTAAAAAAAATCTTATATAATTTAAAATTACGTGTTGCCTCTCGCAGTCTTAAATCGAGCCATGGGTGTTCTAAGTCTTCATAAAGACTGGGGATGAAAAACGTTTAAGACATAATTCACTGTTGCTTCATACAGCATCTCCAGAGGTTGCAAGCCTTGATTTATGTCACTAATAACACTTCTACTGGTCACAACATTAGGTAAATCGTAGTGCTGGCTTTGTTTCTGTAGAAGAATTAATCTAATCACAGCTGAAGGAACACACCAAGCACCATAACCACTACAGTGCAATCAAGCGGTTATAATGCTGGAATGCCTTGATACTTTCCCATGGTAAATAGTCTGTTTGCAAACAGCCTGAAAGCTCCTGCATAGAGCTTGTGTTAGCCCCCTTGAACTAAGCTGAGCTCTGCAGTGAAGTGTTGGCTCCTCATCTGAGACCATTAGCTGAGCTCTTTCAGGCGATGAACTAAGTCATGCACCGCCGTGCTAGCTCAGTGCAGATACCTTATAGCTATCTTGGGGAAGGTGACTGGCAGCTGGCGAACTTGGAAACCCAGGCAAGTATTGTTACTGCACTGCAGTGGTCGTGGTGCTCGGAAAGTTTCTTGGAGAAATATTCAAATATAAATAGATGACGCATTATTCAAGTAAAATAAATATAACAGGCAAACTTAGAATAAAGTTGAGTTTATACTCCTTCTAGTGTCCACTGTAATAGGGAAGGAAGTGTTGCTATAGTCAGGGAGGGCTGTCAGATTTTTGCCTGAGGAGCAAGAACACACTTCCTTTTTATTACATGAAAGTCACGATGTGTGAATGGCCCTACCCATAGTTCATGTGATGTGTGGGTTTGACAGGTGGAGGATGCTAGAAGCCCGATCTGTCCAGTGTACACACACATCTAAGAGACAACACTGTCTCTAGCAACTCCATTGCCATCACTGGTGACCGACACGTGTAATTAGTATCTTGGATCATCTCACCCCACACCCATTTCCAACAATTTCACACAATAAGCAATCATTATACCTTGGCAGCCTGGTCAGCCCCCATACAGATGTGTGTCAGAAAATATCCCATTGGGCCAGGCCTGGACACCATCAGCCCAATGCTGGACTAGTAAAGGCCCTGCATAATTCCTGCCTGTTATCTCACTCTTGTAGTACTCTGTTAACAAACATCCGAAAACACATCCATTTCCTTTTAATGCACAGAAGAATGACGCTGTCAATCTGTCACCCAAAACCATGCTATTCTAGTGACTTGCCCTGGGGAGCAACTTCCTTCTTGGCAGAGCTCCCATTACTGACATAAATAGCTTTAATATAGGGAGTTGCCTAGCGGCCTGATGACTATGATCAGGAGTAGTTGCTCTGTCAGTGGGAACCCACTAAAAAGACACAAGAACCCATTTTCTAGTTCTGATCCAGGGTTTAAAAACCATTGCCTTATTATAACTAATTGATTTAGCATGACACTGTAGGCTTGTCACAAAATGTTATTGGTTCGAAATCAGTTAAAGGGACAGTCACTGAAACACAATTTACTATACAGGTGGTCCTCATTTTACGACCTACCTGATTTACGATGGCTCGCACTTATGACCAGCTCTCTTGCAGGCTGGTAAGTGCAAGCCGTCGTGGGGATTAGAGTGATTCCCTGCTCTGCTGCCTTCGTCTATGTTTAGGGAAATTTCCCTGAACATAGACGAACGCATCAGAGCAGGGAATCCCTCTAATCTGTGTTCGGGGAAATTTCCAACACTAGTGGCATGTACCGATTTACCATTGGGTGTCTGACGCCGAGATTTATCTCTCTGGCCCCCTCAGAATTGGGTTGTGCTCTGATCAGCAAGACTGCTGGCAGGGTGCCTGCCTTTGTGCTGACAGTGTCCCTTGCTTCCTTCCTCCCTTTCTGTAGCATCAGACTGCGCTCTGTCTGAAAAACTGGTGGCAGGCACCTCTTTACCATTAGGTGCCTGTTGCCAAGACTGATCTCCCCTGCTCCCTCCCCTAATAGTAGCAGCGGCCTTTTTCACTCAGGGCCTGTTTTAATTGCTTGCCATGCGGTCTTCCTTCCCAGGTGTAAGAATAGCTTGATAAAGCAGGCACAGCTTCAATCACTGATTCAATAGAGCGCACATGTAGCAGGGCTGGCACATGGTGACAGGGACCGCTCGAATGGAAGTTGCCTGTCACCTTCACTCCCCAGCTGGCTTCCCCATGCTCAAAAGGCAGGCACCTCTCCAGCAGGCTCCTCTGCTAGGGAAATTTCCCCAAATATATACGAACGCACCAGAGCAGGGAATCCCTCAACTCCTCACTTACCGACCAATTCGTTCTACGCCCGGGTCGTAGGAACGGAACCCGGTCGATAAGTGAGGAGTACCTGTAGTACAAATGTGTTTATGTTAAAATAATAAACGTTCTTCCCTTAACTATGCTAACCTTTCTTGAAACTGATACTTATTCGACATTTCACATGCATTGTTAGAAAATAATGTTAGTTTTTTTTTGTGACCTTTTTTAGTATGTGAGAAAAGTATGTAACACCTTCATATATTACTGTGAAATTAAACATTTCACACTGGCTATCTGTTTCCCATCATCCTTTAAGTATAATTTACTCTTTCTGCTCAAGACATTCCAGAGCAGAAAGTTCTAGAGTGGAATTTGGTGAATTCAGCATCAACTCCCCCCTTTCTGTTGCGTAAAGTAAAAATGTATATAGTCTGGATTATTTATTTTATGCATGGTTCTCCTGTTTAGCAATCGTATTTCTCTGTACCTCGTAGATTCATAAGGAATCTCTAATTTCACATTTTAGCTTATAATAGCTTGAATTAAAAAAAAAACAAAAAACTTATGTTATCAGTTGTGCCATTTCCCCCCAAAATGGATAATTCACTTAGAGTTCACTTTAAATTCTCTACAATTCCAACTTAAGTGGGTAAAGGTGTGTGTGTTAAACAAACAGGGACTTTGTCCTACATCCTTTTTGGAGCTGCCAAATGTTTGTATCCTTTACAATCTGTAGTCTTTGTATATCCGCTTTATACTGTATACGCAAGTGTGACATTACGTTTGTAGATTCCATGATTTTATGGGAGTTGGAATGTTTCCAGTCAGTTATGTCACTGGCTAAACAGGACATAACATTGTATTTCCCACTCCATCCTCCAAATGCTGCCCAACTATTGTAGGCCTTAGTGGCAGCTTGCCTCAATCATTAAGCAGGATGTTCTGCAATTATATGTGTGGGTATGTTACCTACTATATCAGGCTTTTATCCCCTTAGAACCATACATGGCCATTTCCATCCTGTATAAACCGATTCACACAGATTTGCTATTGAATTTCCTTTACTGTTAATGAAAGGAAATTGACTAGCAGTTCATGCCGATTGTTGGTGATTTCCTGCTATGTTTTGTATTCAGTATCATTAAGGGTTATTTTAATTGACCTGAATGATCTTCTAATTCAATCACAACTAATAGAAAATCCTTGCCATATAGCTTAATAACCCTCGCCTGCATGATATTGCTAATGGCAGTGCAAAGAACAACGCGATAGAAAAGTACTTTATCTGTTTCTACTGATTGGTTTCAATAGAATCATGCCTTTATTATTTTATTAGAGAAATAATAACCGCATCGCCATTAACTGTTTCCATGCTGTGGAGTGGGTGATCTATAGCAACAAATTTGGTTGATGGCACTGCCTGTTAGACAATGCCAGGAAAACATATACTGGGAGTTGTGTGGAATTATTCTGGGAATGTCAAATATTTCAATACAAAAACAATGTGCAAATTTTATTTTATTTATTTTTATTTTTTAAAGTGATCATTGCAGAGTAAGGTGGCAAATCGAAAAATGGATCTTGGGTAATTCTTATTAGGTACGTGTTAAATATGTGCAGAGCTACTTACTATTGTGAAAATTTGAAATTAATTTAAAATTTAATGTCATAGTAGCATAGCTGACTGTGTCATTTTTCTCAGTTCAGCTATATATTTCTTATAATTATTTATTTTTGTTGTGCATGTGAATACAAAGAAGCTGACATTGCCACAACGGCGTATATAAGCACAGTAATAAACAGAATACAATGCTGGTATGACTTTCACTGAATCTGCACAATTTTCTTATATTAAAGAGAACTAGAAATGTTAACATGTCTAGGCATCTAGTAGTTGCAAAGCTTCCAGGAAGGACATGGAAGCATTACCTAATAAAACGATATATTGAGTAGATTCAATACTGAGATAGCATGTTACACTGAATACGATAGGCTGATAATCCTGTCTAAATATATAGATAGAGGAGCAAGACTCCTAGCTGGCCAGACTAAGCAGATGGCAATATACATAGTGTACACCGAGCTTGCTGGATAGCAGGTAAAGTTAGCTAGACATGAGAGGAATAAGCTATATGTTAATAGAAACATAGAATGTGACGGCAGATAAGAACCATTCGGCCCATCTAGTCTGCCCAATTTTCTAAATACTTTCATTAGTCCCTGGCCTTATCTTATAGTTAGGATAGCCTTATTCCTATCCCACGCATGCTTAAACTCCTTTACTGTGTTAACCTCTACCACTTCAGCTGGAAGGCTATTCCTTGCATCCACTACCCTCTCAGTAAAGTAATACTTCCTGATATTATTTTTAAACCTTTGTCCTTCTAATTTTAGACTATGTCCTCTGGTTGTGGTAGTTTTTCTTCTTTTAAATATAGTCTCCTCTTTTACTGTGTTGATTCCCTTTATGTATTTAAATGTTTCTATCATATCCCCCCTGTCTCGTCTTTCCTCCAAGCTATACATGTTAAGATCCTTTAACCTTTCCTGGTAAGTTTTATCCTGCAATCCATGAACCAGTTTAGTAGCCCTTCTTTGAACTCTCTCTAAGGTATCAATATCCTTCTGAAGATATGGTCTCCAGTACTGTGTACAATACTCCAAGTGAGGTCTCACCAGTGTTCTGTACAATGGCATGAGCACGTCCCTCTTTCTACTGCTAATACCTCTCCCTATACAACTAAACATTCTGCTAGCATTTCCTGCTGCTCTATAATAGGATGAAACTGATTAGGTAACATGCTGGGCCAAATATTAATACCCCTGGGTACTAGAAAATAAAACCTAAAGTGATGTGAGTTCAGCTATTTTGACCTCAAACTTGACATTTTATATTTGAATTCTCACCTTAGTGAATAACCCTGTTGGTAAAACAAGACTGATTTGAAGAAAAAAAACAACTTTGTCTTTTTTTTGTTTGTAATGCTTTTCTTTGTGGCAATAATGTAAGCAGCGGGAGCCCAACCTGAATACACTGATATTTAATCTTGTGACTGTTCCCCCAAGGGCCTAAAGCCAGAACAAGCTAATGAGTCATGATTAATTAATATCGAATCAGAACTTGGCAGGCTGCTGCAAACTCTCACTATCTGAAAAGTAAACAGTAATGTATCACATGTGGAAGAGTGATACCACTTGTTTGAAAATGAGACAGTAGAATGTTTTGTTGGGTGCTATGGCAAAACAGAGATTGGGCTATAGGGTTAGGAAAATGTATTCAAGGCAGTTCTATTAGGGTCGCAATATCCACCTATTTTGCTGGACACACGTTATTTCATCATGTTAATGGGCATCGCATACAACATGCCATTTAGTAGGTAGCATTTACACGCTGCAGGATTTCTGATTGATTTATCACTTAATTTCCTACCTGCAGCATTTGAATTCTACATACTACAGGGCAGCAGTTTTCATTTGTTGCCCATCAAAGTCTTGAGAAACTTGATGGATCAGACATTGCTAGGTCCTGCACTATTAATGAAAGTACTGTCCCCTTTCCTATCCACTGTCATTGATTGGCAATGTGCCCTGCTAAGAGTACACATTGTGCCAGGATTATGATATGCCATTCATTATATCTAATTCTAAGTGATTTTGAGAATGATGTGTAATAGTGGAAGCTTCTGTTGCATTAGGCAGATGGAGTACAGGGACAGTGAGCATGCTGTGATATTAGGCAGTAGGAAAGCATAAGATAGGGACAATAATACATTTTGGTAGATGAGAGTGTGGATATGGGTTCTATCTGAGATTGGCCTGGTCTATGAATATAAATGTGTAAAAGCTGAAAGTATAATAGTAAGTCATAGCACGGGTTAAATAACGCAGTAATGTAATATTTAAGAAAGCTTTATGACGACAACTGTTTTTATGGAAAAACTGTTAAAAGAGTGATAATTAATAGCAGAACAAGTTCATGATAAACCGTGAGTAAGATCTTATGGAGGCGGTACAGTGGAATCTAATGCTAATAAAAATAGCATGTTATCATATAGAAGAGAGAGGAGGCAGAGAACTGTCATGATCTGGAAGGGGGAAGAACAGAATTACTTATCCGGGAAGAGTGCATAATGGTTTTATGATCACAGATAGGAGCATCTAATGCTATGTTGAGAGAATGGGTAACCACACCATGCTGTTGGATTCATAATATTTTATTGAGTGAACAGTACGATGGTATAATGATGCAGAGGTGTGTTAGTGCAAGAAACCATAAACACTTATAATGTGAGAGAACATCGCTCATGCGTTTTGCATTTGAGAGCAGTAGATTATGCATTCCGTTGAATTCTATAGAGAGAATGCTGGTAATCAATTTAGAGTAAGAATATGGAGCTTTCTGAATGAAGACACCTTTATCCTTTATAGTCTTTAAAATAATTGACCCTTGTAACAGCAAATCAGACCGACATGGTTCTAATACGAGTTGTAGACACTGGGACCTCACCATGAAAGAGGACACTACAAGAACCATCAGTGTCTCTAAATCAAATCATTATCTGGCACCTCAGTGGATTATAACCAGCTATAACTGTATTCTGGATAGATTGGAATACAGTGGGGGCTTTTAAATGAGCAATGTACACACCATAACAACAACTCTTACAACTGGATGCAGTTTTTCATACTGTTTGACAAAAAATAGAGTGTATCTCTCTATACACAGAAAACCAAGTCTGCTTGGGGCTAAATTCTCCTGCCTCTTTGTGTCAAAAATACTGTATTTATATGGGTTAGAGGCTTTGCGACTGTGTCAATTTTTTCTGCACCAAAAGGGTTAACAGGCGATGCAGCAGTCTGTATAGTTTTTAGAGCGTTCCATTAAACTCCCACTACAGGATTCTGTTCCACACAGAATACAGTTATGCGCTGCTCTAATCACAGGGACTATTATATCATGGTTAGGCTTAGTGATACCAATAAAAAAAACATCATTCAGGGTTGTATTGAGGGGCAGAAGGTTACTAGTCTGTTTTTTTTTTTTTTTTAATAAAAAACAAATCTGTATTCCTAACAACATATTATGCCTCTGTGCTTACCTTATTAGTTGCCCCACCATATATAAAGGGTTATAAAACCCTTTTTCCACTCACCTAAACGCACTCAGTCTAATGTGACTTCACAAGGATGGAGGATTCCCCAAGTGCCACATGCGCATTAGGGCTTCCCTTTAGGATAGCATTGAATTAATGGTTTCCTATGGAAATTTTGAAGACGCTGGACATCCTCATGCACAGCGGGAGGACGTCCAGTGTCGCTTCGCTGAGTTAAACTGTGAAAATCCAGGAAGCCCCTCTAATGGCTTCCCAGAAGACAGCTATAAGAGGTTGTCTTAATCCTGCAATGTTTTCAATGAGATTAAGTGGTCTGGGTGCCTATATTGTCTTTTTAATTTCACATCAGCAGCTGCCTATTATAGAAAAATGGATCAGTATTACAGTGCTCTATCAGACTACTTAAGGAGTGGGGGCACGCCAGATAACTGCTGGAGAACAGAAGTTTGCTGCAAACACTCTATCAGGGATTTTCACTAAAGTGAGAATTCAAAGTCAATCTTAAAGGAACACTATATAGCGTTAGGAATACAAATATGTATTCCTAACGCTATAGAGCCCTAGTCACCGTCGGTGACGCCAGGCTCCTTCTACACTAGTGACCTCTCCTCCTCCATCGACGTCAGCTTCCGGGTGGAGCCGAATGTGCATGTGTGGCCAGAGGCGTGCGCGAGCATTCAAACCCGCCCATAGGAAAGCATTACTCACTGTTTTCCTATGGTGATCTTTTTTGACTCTGGACACCAAGTGCGATTTACTCTGTGTAAGTCGCGGTAGCTGCCTCTAGTGGGTGTCAGGGAGACAGCCACTAGAGGCCGTATTAACCCTGCAATATAAACATAGCGATTTCTTTGAAACTGCTGTTTTCAGCTGCAGGGTTAAAGCTAGGGGGATCTGACACCCAGACCAATTTATTGAGCTGAAGTGGTCTGAATGCCTATAGTGGTCCTTTAACTAGCCGAAGTAGAAACATTCTCTGCCAGCTATGCTGTCATTTAATCTAGTCTGGTCTTGGATTTGAAATTGACTTTGTAAAATAACCCTGTGTGACTTACTTAGCCTGGATGAACATATGTTTTTGTCTGAATAAGCTTTCATTGAGATTCTGGCAATCATGCTGTTCATGGGTTGAGACAAGTAGACTTAGGTGGAGATATGTCATGTGTCTGTAAGTATAGGGGTCACTGAGTTTTTTCCTTTGGGCTCAAACCACAGCTTTTCTGGACCGTAACAACTCTTTTAATGGTTTCTATGTCAATGTTATGCTTTCACAGGGAAAGAGATCTGATATATATATACCTTGCAAGCCATATTTCTAATAATAAAATAAATCTGCTATTCTTATACCAGTCATATTTGTGACTGCATATTTAAGGCCCGTCACGTCCCATTATATTTAAAATTATATATATATATATATATATGTGTATGTGTGTGTGTGTGTGTGTGTGTGTGTGTGTGTGTGTACAGTATGTGATTGTGAGATCTGATCAATAAAATTTAATTAAGACATCCAAACCTCCCTATCATTCTGCCCTTTGGACCTGTCAATCTAGTGAGAGTATAAACAGATCAGGAAAAACAGAAGCAATATTTATATATAATATTTTCATGCCAGTGTGTTTTCCGATTGCACTAAGAAGCAAAATATCTGTGAAAGGAATATAAAGTGGCAGAAAGACAGATTATTTTGTTATATTACAGAAAAAAAAGGATACAAATAAACAATGTATAAATTATATAATAACAGTTTTATACAGAAGAAATTGGTGCATTTGGACAAAAATGACCCCAATGCAAATCACCCCCATGTTTCTTTTTTTCATTCTCCAACGTTGTGTGAGCTCTGACCAGCCTTCTCTTGACTTTGGAATGGGTTAAGTTGCATATGTGATTAGAATTAGCAGGTTAAAACTAATGAAAAGACAGCCTAGACCTTTGTGCATTATTAATGATGGTCCCAAATGAGCAGAGGTCCACACAGTCTGCATATACAAATCAATCCATCTGTCAGAGAGGGGGCAGGATGAGTGGAAGGTGGATGGTATAGATAGTGGGGGAGAAAGAGATCGATCCTGGAGCCATTCTTATTGGACTGTGTATTATTGAAGTGAACAGGCTTTGTGATTTTTTTTTTTTTTTTTTAAATTTTTTATCTAGCACAAAATAGTTTTATTTATTTTTTCTAGGGTTTTTAGCTCTATTTGATCCCTGCACTTTATGTAGATACCCTTCATTCTAGCTTGTGGTTAGTGGGCGGCTTTGCAAAATCACTTTTCCATAATCATCTGTCTATTCAGATGCACTCTGCTCATCTAAAAATAAAGATTGACATTTTATATTTGATAAGATATGCTATGGGCTCTGTTCGCTGATGATCATGTTGCTTCCTAGCTGGTAACAGTCGGAAAACTCAACAGCTGCTGCCACACAAGTTATTTACTAAATCGTAATTGCGGAGAATCGACAGGTAATTGCACATAATAGGCCAAAATAGCTGAGCTGAGAAAATTCTCCAACTCGGCTATTTCTCCAGCTCGATTACCCTGGCCTACAATTCCCTTGTCAATTCTGCACGTTTCCCTGTTTAGTAAATAAACCCCATTGTAACTCAATGTCTCACTAAAGGCAGCATCTCAGCATTTTGAAATAAGAATTTAAAACCAAGGGTGATAAAGTCACCATAATTTACGACTTTAAAAGCTTAGAATGCATTAAATGTGTAAATGGTATTTAAGTTATAATTAAATCTTTGTTTCCGTTTCTACGACCAGTGGGAGGGAGCCTAAGCGTGATAATACTCTGTGTATAATACAGATACACACACTGCTCTGCGTGTAATACAGATACACACACTGCTCTGCGTGTAATACAGATACACACACTGCTCTGCGTGTAATACAGATACACACACTGCTCTGCGTGTAATACAGATACACACACTGCTCTGCGTGTAATACAGATACACACACTGCTCTGCGTGTAATACAGATACACACACTGCTCTGCGTGTAATACAGATACACACACTGCTCTGCGTGTAATACAGATACACACACTGCTCTGCGTGTAATACAGATACACACACTGCTCTGCGTGTAATACAGATACACACACTGCTCTGCGTGTAATACAGATACACACACTGCTCTGCGTGTAATACAGATACACACACTGCTCTGCGTGTAATACAGATACACACACTGCTCTGCGTATAATACAGATACACACACTGCTCTGCGTATAATACAGATACACACACTGCTCTGCGTGTAATACAGATACACACACACACACACACTGCTCTGCGTGTAATACAGATACACACATTGTTCTGCGTGTAATACAGATACACACATTGTTCTGCGTGTAATACAGATACACACATTGTTCTGCGTGTAATACAGATACACACACTGCTCTGCGTGTAATACAGATACACACTGCTCTGCGTGTAATACAGATACACACACTGCTCTGCATGTAATACAGATACACACACTGCTCTGCATGTAATACAGATACACACACTGCTCTGCGTGTAATACAGATACACACACACTGCTCTGCGTGTAATACAGATACACACACACTGCTCTGCGTGTAATACAGATACACACACACTGCTCTGCGTGTAATACAGATACACACATTGTTCTGCGTGTAATACAGATACACACACTGCTCTGCGTGTAATACAGATACACACACTGCTCTGTGTGTAATACAGATACACACACTGCTGTGCGTGTAATACAGATACACACACTGCTCTGCGTATAATACAGATACACACACTGCTCTGCGTGTAATACAGATACACACACACACACACACACACACACACACTGCTCTGCATGTAATACAGATACACACACACACTGCTCTGCATATAATACAGATACACACACTGCTCTGCGTGTAATACAGATACACACATTGTTCTGCGTGTAATACAGATACACACATTGTTCTGCGTGTAATACAGATACACACATTGTTCTGCGTGTAATACAGATACACACATTGTTCTGCGTGTAATACAGATACACACATTGTTCTGCGTGTAATACAGATACACACATTGTTCTGCGTGTAATACAGATACACACACTGCTCTGCGTGTAATACAGATACACACTGCTCTGCGTGTAATACAGATACACACACTGCTCTGCATGTAATACAGATACACACACTGCTCTGCATGTAATACAGATACACACACTGCTCTGCGTGTAATACAGATACACACACACACTGCTCTGCGTGTAATACAGATACACACACACTGCTCTGCGTGTAATACAGATACACACACTGTTCTGCGTGTAATACAGATACACACACTGCTCTGCGTGTAATACAGATACACACACTGCTCTGCGTGTAATACAGATACACACACTGCTGTGCGTGTAATACAGATACACACACTGCTCTGCGTATAATACAGATACACACACTGCTCTGCGTGTAATACAGATACACACACACACACACACACACACACTGCTCTGCATGTAATACAGATACACACACACACTGCTCTGCATATAATACAGATACACACACTGCTCTGCGTGTAATACAGATACACACATTGTTCTGCGTGTAATACAGATACACACATTGTTCTGCGTGTAATACAGATACACACATTGTTCTGCGTGTAATACAGATACACACATTGTTCTGCGTGTAATACAGATACACACATTGTTCTGCGTGTAATACAGATACACACATTGCTCTGCGTGTAATAGATACACACACTGCTCTGCGTGTAATACAGATACACACACACACACACACACACACACTGCTCTGCGTGTAATACAGATACACACACACACACACACACTGCTCTGCGTGTAATACAGATACACACACACACACACACACACACTGCTCTGCGTGTAATACAGATACACTGCTCTGCTTAGAATACATTAATGCAAATGGGTCTGTTTTAAATGCGAATACACACCTTACTCTGTATGTAATATGGATAAACAGATCATTCTGTTTATAATACAGATGCACACATTTCTCTATGTATAATAAAGACACAAAACGGTGCTCTGTGAAATAGACAGACACTGCTCCATGTATAATACTGATACACACATTTGTTTTGTGTATAATAAAGGTACACACTAAGCTCTGAGTGTAATGCAGATAAATACATTGTACTTTGTATAATAAAGGGACACAGTCTGTTCTGTGTATAATACAGATATATACCATGCTCTGTGTATAGTATAGATAAAGATACATAAATAGTTCTTTGTATAATAAAGGTACGCAATCTGCTCTGTGTATAATACAAACATTGTTCTGTACATAATACAGATACATACAATGCTCTGTGTATAATATACATACGATATATATAATATAAAGTGAGGGAAAAAAGTATTTGATCCCCTGCTGAACGTTTGCTCACTGACAGAAATTATCAGTCTATAATTTTAATGGTAGGTGTATTTTTTATTTTTTTTTTTTAATTCTTTATTTTTGCACACGATAGGTAAGGCAAGAGGAATACAACTGTGTGGCTTGCGCAGAAGCCGAAATACAAAGGACAATAGTGTAACCATAACGATTAACATCAGCACACCCGACAAGCCACTCTATACTTCCTACATCACTTGCCTCCCATCGAGGATTTTTAATTTTTTAATTCTTCATTTTTACCCAAAATATGAGCAGCAAGATTTTAGTAATGTTTAGGTTAGCGCAGAAGCCCTCTTTGAAGAGAATCTTACAGTGATGTAGTGCACAAGAGTACATATAAATAAGCCTCTCTTTGGTTTCTTCGTTCTTTGCCACCTATCTAGGGTTTTATAATTATTCCAGGCTATGCAGCTGAATATGGAGCTCTAACTCTGTATGCGCTAGGTCTACCTTTAGGCATCCTCGTTTCTCCGTTTGTTGAAACATGCCCGGGAGACAATGGTAGGTGTATTTTAACAGTGAGAGACAGAATAATAAAAAAAAAAAAAAAAAATTCAGAAACACATGTCAAAAAAGTTATAAATTGATTTACATGTCAATCAGTGAAATAAGTATTTGATCCCCTATCAATCAGCAAGACTTCTGGCTCCCAGGTGTCTTTTATACAGGTAACGAGCTGAGATTAGGAGCACGCTCTTAAAGGGAGTGCTCCTAATCTCAGCTCGTTACCTGTATAAAAGACACCTGTCTACAGAAGCAATCAATCAATGAATCCGATTCTAAACTCTCCACCATGGCCAAGACCAAAGAGCTGTCCAAGGATGTCAGGGACAAGATTGTAGACCTAGCAGAGCAGCGCGGTGAGAAGGTGACAACAGTTGGTGTGAATTTTTGCAAATGGAAGAAACCCAAAATAACTGTCGGTCTACCTTGGTCTGGTGCTTCATGCAAGATCTCAACTCGTGGAGTTTCTGTGATCATGAGAACAGTGCGGAATCAGCCCAGAACTACACTGGAGGATCTTGTTAATGATCTCAAGGCAGCTGGGACCATAGTCACCAATAAAACAATTTGTAACGCACTACACCGTGAAGGACTGAAATCCTGCAGCGCCCGCAAAGTCCCCCTGCTCAAGAAAGCACATGTACAGGCCCGTCTGAAGTTTGCCAATTCTTGGGTGAGAACCTCCTTCCCTCAGCCGGGACATTGAAAATGGGTCATGGATGGGTATTCAAGCATGACAACGACAAGAAAGGAGTGGCTCAAGAAGAGGGCAAATGTTCAAAATCAGCAGGGGATCAAAAACTGTTTCCCCTCACTGTAGATACATACCCTGTTCTGTGTATAACATAGATACATACAATGCTCAGTGTACAATACAGATACATACAATGTATAATATAGATATTTACCCTGTTCTGTATATAATAGATACATACAATGCTCAGTGTGTAATATAGATGCATACAATGTATAATACATACAATGTATAATATAGATATTTACCCTTTCTTTGTATAACCAGGATACATGCAATGCTAAGTGTGTAATACAGATACATACAATATATAATTTAGATATTTGCTCTGTTCTGTGTATAACATGGATACATACAATGCTCAGTGTATAATACAGATTCATGCAATGCTCAGTGTTCAGTAGATACTGACCCTGTTCTGTGTATAATTATTCTGCAAACCTTCTTACTGATGAAGGGAGGGAACTAAAAATGAGGTGTCACACCAAGGTGTTAGGCAGCCTTCCTATCACCCTACCATTGCCGAATCACTCTTGTATTTGCAAAATGATATGTAATGATCTAGCACTGCATATACACTTTTAATGACGCATACAAAGTGGATTAATTAAGGACTTTTCTCTTGTATCCCACTTCTGAATCTGAAATTTTACTGTCCATCCAGAATTAGGACAGTTAGATGTATGCAATCCTAAAAGGACTCCGTAATCACTACAGCGTGAGTCCTCTGGTGCTGTTCCATGATAAACAGTCAAACTGTGTTTTAAACCAACTGACACTTGCCTGGGTTCTCTGATGACCTCCGGTCCAGCCTCCCTTCCTGATATAAAAAAACGTGGAAGTTCCTTGACTTGCATTAGTGACACCAATTACAACTGTGTTTGGACAAAATTCATTTTTGAGCTCATAGCCTGACAGAAATCGGGACAAAATTTACATATCTATTGCGGAAGGGAATCTTCTACTTTAGATATATCCGCAAAGGGGACCGGATATCTTTTTATTACTTATACTCCTAAGATATATTTTTACAGTGAGCATTTGTTGTCTCTCTTCTTTCTAACCCTCTCTATGGTCTACACATCGATACGATACTTACCACTCTTCACGTATCCTATAAGCGGGGAGTGTACCGCTGTATGCCATTCATACTAGAGCTAGAGAGTTCAAGCTCTACTACACGCGAGTAAGACTACAATAATGTTGTCCTGTTGTCCAATAATGTATCCATCTGTACTAGACAAATTGCACCATAATTTTCTCTACATACTGATCAAAGTACCTATACCTCTACACGTATCCTATAAGAAGGGATTGTACTGCTGTATGCTATTCATACTAGAGCTAGTTCAAGCTCTACTACATGTGAGTAGGATTACTATGGACCCTACTGTCCTGATATTCACCTTCTGTACTAGACGTATTGCACCATTATTTTCTCCTCTCTCCACATACGGTTTCAAAGAAGCCGTCTCCATTTGGTCCACACAGAGAATATTTCCATCTACAGGCTGTTGGCTGTCCATCTGGCATAATTAACTTTGTTTTGGTATCTCTCTTTTTTAAGGTTTTTCGTAGGATTTACCATCATATTTTGAACTTTGTTTACGATCACCTCTACTAAAGTCTGTTTTGGCACAACCTTTCTTTGTCTTGTGTTTTGTACTATCTTCAGACTTACCATGTGATGGAGGATTGCCGGTGTCGTAAATCCTACAGTGCTCTGTAATGGTTATTGTGCTTAGAGTATTGGTCTGTTTGTAACCCAGGCATGGACAAGTTTCTTTGTGACATACTGATGCTCACTCTGCTCTGTGTGTATATAAATATATTTTGATACATGCTAGTATCTGTATAACTAATATACACTCTCTGCATATTACATGACATGAGCTCACTATATGAAGTAGATGCCCCTGTCCTGCATATAATATATAATGGTGCTCTGTGTACCATACTGACACAGTTCTGTATGCTGCTTACACCAGGCTCCTGATTGTAACTTTGTTTGTACAGACGTCTTTGTACAAACACTTTTTATGCTTCCTGTTTTGGAAATGTTGCTGTAAATGAACAGTACAGAA
The DNA here is from genome assembly GCF_036172605.1 of Pelobates fuscus. NCBI lineage: Eukaryota > Metazoa > Chordata > Amphibia > Anura > Pelobatidae > Pelobates > Pelobates fuscus. The sequence continues at coordinate 76,821,298 of NC_086323.1, read as the reverse complement.
CTCTTGTTGTAGCCTGGACTGGCAAGTTTTTTTTTATTTTCACGCATACTTGGAAATTTAAAAACAAGTCGACTTTGAGAACATTCATATTCTTAACACTAAGATACTGAAAGAAAGAGGGGGAGTGGGGGAGACGTTATAATGCTACATTGTTTATAAAAATACTGAACTACGTTCGCTGTCTATTGCAATATTGACATCAGTGGCACCTGTAGATATAAAGACTGCAACCCACCCCCAGTCTAAAAATTGTAAAAATAAATCGATTAAAAAAAAAAAAAAAAAAATTATAAGTGTAGCTATCACAATGCCATGTGGAAGTGATATATCCTACAAAGCCCAGCCAGCCTTTAGGATTGACGTTTATATTATGGAGTTAAAAATTGGAACTCTGCCTATGACCTATTGCCAGGCGGTGAGTGAACCACTCTGATATGACTCTTTACAGTATCATTGTCATGATTAGTTTTCCCCCTTTGTTTTCCGTTCGTTATTCTCCTTCTTATCTTAATGTCCCTTTAAGCTCGACACATCTTCATGCTTTGTCAACTTGACTCCTATACATGAGGTTAAATAGTCCCATTATTAAATATTTATTTTAGAACATTTAGAGCACTCAGAAAAATAGTAATGACACAGTGAACTATATAGACATGGAATAGATCAAGGTTATTTTTTTTTTAATTTTATAAGGCACTTTAACCCTTTTCCGATGTTAGTGTTGGCCAGAGGAACCTCAGCAATTTGAGAGGCAAAGACAGGGGGACACAAGTAATATATTACCGGACTTTAGAATGGCTAGGCTTAACCTAAAGTAGGAACTAGGAAATAACTAGACTAAATCAGACAAATATTTTAGGCTAGAGGGGAATGCAACAGTATGTAGTCAATGGGTACATGTGAAAGTGTACCTTTCTAATATTTGTTTAAAGATATTCCATTTATCCTGTCCTGTCCTAATGTGTTTTACACCCCACCTCCTATAGAATGTAAGCTCGATTGAGCAGGGTCCTCTTCAACCTATTGTTCCCGTAAGTTTTTTTGTAATTGTCCTATTTATAGTTAAATCCCCCCCTCTCATAATACTGTAACGCGCAACGGAATCTGTTGGCGCTATATAAATGGCAATAATAATCCTCAGGTTTTTTTTTTCACCAAAGAGTTTGTCTGTCAATATATTATAAAGCTGCCCTTATCTTCTTGAAATTGTCCTTTTTAAAAAGGTTATGTTTTAGTATACCCCATGTGCATTTTCTTTTTTTTTAGTTTATTTCAAAAGACACCATATTGTGATAATTATTTCCCAAGTTCTCCCCTACTTGTTTGTTTATAATCCGATCCAGACAAGCGTCCTTTCTAGTTGGTGCTTGTGCCATTTGTGACATAAAGGTGTCATTTAACAGGTTCAAAAACCTGATTTCCCTTGCTGAACAGTAATGTTTTATTTTTGAACAGCAAAACCGAAAGGAGATATGTCACACATATAAAGTTTATGGGACTTTTACTGCAAACAGAAACTCCAGATTGTACAATAAGCAAATAATATGGATTACACTGAGACTGTCAAGAAAAAAGTCTTCATACATTTGAAATTCGTTGTGTAATAGCAGTCCATTGGAATATACGTAGGGATTATGAGTATATGCTAAGGGCAGTACCTGTTGTAAAATGCAGACTTACAGAAACCGTGAAAATAAAAATAGGCACTGTAATAAACATGACCTCAGTTCCCCCTCAGCTTGAATAGTGTTTGCAACAATCTAACTTGACTTGAGGCTGTAGTCTCGATTTAGTTTAGAGAGAGTGGTATATTAAATTCCTGCATAAACCAACATACACGTCAAATAGTTACAAAAATAAAGCGCATTTTGTATTTTCTTCAGTGGTATGAGATATTTTCCCCCGTTAGGTACCTTGGATATTTGCTTTATGCATCTCTAATTGTTCTCTAAATAGGCTCATTTATCCAGCCGAAGCTATGTTAAACGTTACCTATGCTTTACGAAACCGCTACAGTGAAGCTAAAACATTGCATAAAGACAAAAATTCTCATTTGCACTAGTGATAGCCACTCATGTTAAATGTTTTATTTTGTTGTTGTTGGGCTCGCAGATTATTTTATTTTGAATGGTAGGTGGTTTGGTGACACGGATTAATAAAATACTCAAATGATTCCTCAATGCCACAGATGTATTTCAATGATATGACAAGATTTCATTGTCCCATTTGTGGGATGGTATACTATATCAAGATATCCACGATAAAGTATATAATTACACAAAATATGTCTGGACTTTAACTAGAGTTTATCCTGCTATATGGCTGGGTCTAATATATGATTTTCACTGTTCATTACATGCTATTTTGCTAAATGAAAGTGATTTTCTTTTTACCGTTCCTACAAATGGGGGAGTAGAAACTTGGATTTTTATGGAAAGTGCCCTGTGGTGCGATTCATTTGAAGAGTAACTTTTCTACTAAAGTTTTTTTTTTTTTTTATGGAATACCTAAATTCGAGGGTACTTGGGCCTAATTTAGCATGCTGCTTAAGCACAGGTTGTTTAGTAATGAACAATTAACTGGGCTATTTGTAAACTGGTAGCATCTGTAGTATTGCCACTATAACTTAACAGAGCAGTTGCACTCATTTTGTGTGATAAGTGGAACTGCTGTCAAGAGATAACTACGTATACAATAACCCCCGCTGGGCAGTATTTTATGAAAAATGTGAATCACATGTTGGCTAGGAAGCATCTGCATCTTTTTATTGTTTTGGGGTTTATTTTGTTAAAATTTTTTAATTAAGTTATTTTTTTTACATTTTTTTTCTCACTCTACAATAAACAGATTGATACACGAGTAATATTGTACACAATGTTTGAAAGTAAAGTGAGGATTTTGCATATAACTTTCTATGAATGTATAGGTAGCAAAGTCAGTAATAGCAAAATCAGAAAATAAAAAAAAAACTAAACATAAAGAACAAACTATTAAAGGAATCAAAACAAAACAAATCTGTAAACAAAAACGCCAAAAACATAGGGTTGTAATAAGGGGAATGCATAGGCGTCAGGGTTAGCTCTCAATAGCAAGTCATATAACTATAGGCAATACTCTTGAATATTACATTAACAATGAAGGATTTTGTAATCAAAGAAAGTTAATTAACAAAAATTAGAGCACAAGGTGAACCATGAGGCTTTGATGTCCCAGAGGCAGACATTTGGACTCTGTTTCCCTTTAAGTTTTGAAAAGTTACATTTTGTATAAGGATACTAGAACCATTTGGTTGCTATCGTTGGCCAGTCACTACCAATAATATTTGCCATGGTTTATTACAGTGTTAATCTATTGAAGGATCTTGTTCTATGTCAGCTCAAATAAGAACATAGATATACAGCATAATCACATAGATTCTATTTCAGTTGTAGCATAATGTGTTCATTCTATTTTTTTTTTTACTTGCACTGAATGCGATTATCCACATCCTCATGCACAGATTATCATTGTAGAAAATCAATACCACTGTACAGTGTATTAAATGTCTGCATATAAATCAGTGTAATTAAATTAACATTGTAATATACACACACAGATTGTTAATAGTTTATAGCTGCGTAAAGCTAATAAATATTGTAATTAGTCTGTAATCATTTAGAAAACAGAGATACACTCGTCGCAAAAGCCTGGTGCAAAGCATTGCTCTGACTATTGTTTATTATAATTAAAAGTCTTCACAATCAGAGATGAAGTGGAGTAACAGAGGTGAAAATCAGGTTAATTATAAAGTAATATTCTGTGTAAAGAATTAGCATCTTTTACACTATTTCCTATTGATGTTTAAGTCTTCAAGTTATTTAATTTTTTTTCTTTTACTTGACATTTCTTATATAGCTGAATGTAGTAGGTACATAGATGGATATATCTTCCTTATTCAAAACATAACACGCTTACCCAATCACAGACAAAGTTACAAAAAGACATGGCAGTTTGGTCTTCTATTAGCACGTACCTTGGCACCCCATTTGTGCACACTTAAATGCTTCTCTACTTGACATTTCACTCACTTTTCATGATTTGTGGCTCTGGGTTTTACCCCAAAACTTCGTGCCAATGCTATTTTCAGTGGGTCCCCATTAGATGAACCCACGCAGTAACCACTTTCAATAAATACCTTACTGTAGCAGGATTCCCTTTTCCGGAGCAATGGACACCGTTTTGACAATATGAACAGTATAAACATATACTACTAGGCAATACATTCAGTTCTATTTAAATACATTACTATACAATACTATAAAATAAAGTTAGTAGTAGTTGAAGTATAGTTACTACAAAATATATGCATTATTCAATGATACATACAATACTATTAAATAGATACAATGCATACAATATGGTATAAAATACATGTTATTAGTAGACAATGAATACAATACTGCTATACAGTATAAAGATGGGCCACTGAGTAAGGATAAGCATGCTAATGTCCTGTACAACAAAAAAGTTAAGATCTACACAGACTGATACTCAGCAAGACTGTAAATTGCAGATTGTTTGTGGAGTTCACAGTTCTGGCCTGTCTGATAACATCTACTGCTATTTTATTTTTTTCTGTTTTAGTTTCTGTGTTTGAAGAATATCCGGACATTTCTGTGTGTTTGCTGCGATGCATTTGGAATGAAGAAAAATGACCTGTTTGAAGCTTTTGACTTATTTGACGTGCGGGATTTTGCAAAGGTATATATTTCCATTATTCATATAATGATTTCAGTAAGAACTGTGATAACTGCTGAAAGGATTAAGGAGCAGTATATAATTGCTGTGTTACCTACTCACATTCCTCCATTATATACACTGCTCTGCATGGGACTCATATATAGTTTTAGGTCTTTGTTTTATATACATTGACTCACACCTCATATCCAGTGCTGTGCATACAATTCTTATACGTTGCTCTCTGTGTAGTTTATATACATTGCTCTCAATGTACTTTATATGCATTGCTCTCTATGTAGATTATACATTGCTTTCAATGTAGTTTATGTACGTTGCTCTCTATGTTTATACACGTTGCTCTCTATGTAGTTTATATGCATTGCTTTCTATGTTTATACACATTGCTATGTAGTTTATATGCATTGCTCTCTATGTAGTTTATACGCATTGCTCTCTATGTAGTTTATACACATTGCTCTCTATGTAGTTTATACACGTTGCTCTCTATGTAGTTTATACATGCTGCTCTCTATTTAGTTTATACACATTGTTCTCTATTTAGTTTATACACATTGTTCTCTATTTAGTTTATACACATTGCTCTCTATTTAGTTTATACACATTGCTCTCTATTTAGTTTATACACATTGCTCTCTATTTAGTTTATACACATTGCTCTCTATTTAGTTTATACACATTGCTCTCTATGTAGTTTATACACATTGCTCTCTATGTAGTTTATACACATTGCTCTCTATGTTTATACACATTGCTATGTAGTTTATACACATTGCTATGTAGTTTATACGCATTGCTCGCTATGTAGTTTATACGCATTGCTCTCTATGTAGTTTATATACATTGCTCTCTATGTAGTTTATACACATTGCTCTCTATTTAGTTTATACACATTGCTCTCTATGTAGTTTATACACGTTGCTCTCTATGTAGTTTATACACGTTGCTCTCTATGTAGTTTATACACGTTGCTCTCTATGTAGTTTATACACGTTGCTCTCTATGTAGTTTATACACGTTGCTCTCTATGTAGTTTATATACTCTGCAACCTCCTTCTACAAATCCACCCTCTCCTCTCAACTAGACATCATGGCATCCCATCCCAGCGCTCTTTCAGTGTTTCTTTCTCTGGCTCTGCTTCTTCTCCCAAACTCCTCTCTGTTGGTGTCCCCCAATGTTCAGTCCTTGGTCCCCTACTGTTCTCTATCTATACTGCCTCCCTTGGTAAACTCATTAGCTCCTTTGGCTTCCAATATCATTTCTATCTGTCCTCTCCTGATCTCTCCCCATCCCTATTGACTAGTGTCTCTGACTGCCTCTCTGCTATTTCTAACTGGATGGCTGCCCACTTCCTTAAACTCAACTTGCCCAATACTGAAATTCTGGTCTTTCGCCGTTACAGTCCATAATGAATGCGGCGGCGAGGATCATCTTCCTGTCCGCCCACACCTCACCTTTCTGTCAGTCCCTACATTGGCATCCTGTGAGATATAGGGCTCAATTTAAAATTGGTTCTTGCTTTCAAATCTCTACATAATGCTGCTCCCACCTATCTATCCTCCCTAATACACAAGTATGTCCCGTCTAGGCCCTTACGCTCTGCTGAAGACTTACCTCTATCTTCTGTCCGTACTCCCACCTCTGATGCTCGCCTTCAAGACTTCTCGAGGGCTGCACCGTTCCTGTGGAACTCACTTCCCTCCTCCGTTGCTCACCCAGTCTCCACTCCTTCAAAAAATCATTAAAAACCGACTTCTTCATAAAAGCGAATCAAATAAATTGTTAATAGCTACCGACTGATTCCGCTCTTGTAACTGTCATTAGTCTAATACTGTCCTTACCTTTTGTGTCACTTTACCCCACTTCTTCTAGCATGTAAGCTCATTAAGCAGGACCCTCAACCCCTAGCCTCCAGAACCTTAAATCACTGAAATCATACCTCTTTAGGAAAGCCTACCATCTTCCTGGGAGACGTTAACTCCTTTCACTGCTCTCATCACTTACCTCACCTCCATAGCCAAGCTCACTCTCCCTCCTTCCACTATTTGGTTCTTCCACACACCCCTTTTGCTAGCTTATTTCAACACAGGCATCTTACCCATCAATCCCCCCTCCTCTCTGACATGCTGTTATTTCTCTAGTTTCTCATTACCCCCTTCCTCATAGATTGTAATCTTGTTTGGCAGGGCCTTCTTCACCTTGTATCTCTGCTATATTCCTATATTAATTACTTCTTGTCAATTATCCCCATATTATAATTGTAAAGCAATGCACAATATGTTGGCGCTACATAAATGCTAATTATAATAATAATAATTCAGTGCTCTGCATGTAATTCTTACACATTGCTCTCTGTCATCTATATCATGAATGTAAACTTCAAATCCATATTGAAGTGTCTGTGTATAACAGTGTTAATTTTGTCGACTAAGAATTTTAGTCAAACTTTAGTTGACTAAACTTTTTTAGAGTTAATCGACTAAAACTAGCTTAAAACTTAAACAATTCAGATTACTAAAATACGACTAAAACTAAAATGGCATTTTAGTCAAAAGACTTACTAAAACTAGATTGAAATTTGAAATTAACACTGCACAGAGGGGCTGTGGAAGGGGCTAAAGAGACAGACCTGGAGACAGACACCTACAGGAGCAGAGAGGACACAAAGAGACACAGAGGGGCCGGGGAAGGGGAAAAAAAGAGACATATGCTTTAAGTAAACCCATTAGAGTTAAGTTGTGTTGACTAAAATCTGCAGTAGATTTAGTCAACTAAAACTGGACTAAAACGGAAACAATTCAGATGACTAAATTACGACTAAAACTAAACTGAGGCCAGTTATATTTCAGCTGTCAGAGAGAACTTGGCAAATGGCACCATGCTTACATTGTATATTGTAAGTTCAGTGGAGAGTCAGTCACTAAAGGTTTTGAAATTATTTTAGATGCTGTCTTGGTTTTTAGGACATTATGTATGAAATATATGTCATGTTTGGTTACATTAATTGTCTGGATTCATCAATATGATCTGGGCTTGTTAAAAACAGTTCAGAATCATGTATACATAATTGTATTGCATTGAAAATTTTCAGCAGGGTTTTGGTATTTGTTAGACATGTGCAATTCGTTTCGGTCCGAATGTGAATTCGGGCAATTCGAACATTCGGGTACTTCCGAATGTCCCAATAAATTAATTGCCGAATGGTTGAAGTCCCGGAATTCCGAAATTACCGAATTTCCGAAGTGCCGAAGCCCAGTATTGCCTAAGAACTAATATACTTACCCTGTGGAAGAATGAAGAATGTTACTCTGTATAAAATGTTTAATAAAAAGTATACAAACATAGCCAGGATTCAGCTGTAAGCGTTTGCAACACTTACAACAATCAAGTAACATACATTCATATAAAATGTAAGTTACTTAGCCAGTCAGTGTAATGACAGGAATGAATAAGTAGATAACTCCCTAATTCCCACAGTATTAGGGAGCTATCTACTAAAAGGCTGAAAGACCTAAATTGGTCTTTCAGCCAAATTTACTAATACCAAGTAAAGATTACTTAGTATTAGTAAATTATGCTCCTACTCGATATACTGCGAGTAGGGGCATGTCTATTAAAGAGTGAGCAGCCTATGACTTAATGTCCTCCCCCCTGGCCCCCACCCCTGAGCGGCAGGTGGGACACCTAAATACCAATGGGGGGGGGACTCATAACTCTGGTGAATTAAGTAACCAATCAGAGAGTTATGAGTCTAATTACACAGCGTGGGGAAATTCCAAAGAACTTTCCCACGCTGTGTAAAATGACACAGAGCACTCTGATTGGTGGATTTCAAGTGCGTCGGTTATTATGGATTTTTTATTTTGCCTTTTTTGGGGCTGAGAAAAGAAGATTTTAGAAGAAAGAAAACATTGAATGGTAATTTTTTTTTTTTTTTTTTACAGGTACTTAGTTAAAGGTCCCCCCTCATTATTTTTATGGTGAGGGGGTAGGTAGGGGTTAATTTTTTTTTGGGGTGGTGACTAGGGGTTTGGGGACCCCTAGTCACCTGGGGGGGTAACATTTTTATTTAGGGCCCCCACCCGCTGCTCATTAGGTCCCCCTCTTATTAGTATTTAGGGCCCCCACCCACCGCTCAAGGGTGGGGGCCAGGAGGGAGGACATTAGGTCCCCCCCTCTTATTAGTATTTAGGGCCCCCACCCACCGCTCAGGGGGGAGGGCATTAGGTCCCCCCCTTATTAGTATTTAGGGCCCCCACCCACCGCTCACAGGTGGGGGGCAGGGGGGAGGACAATAGGTGTCCCCCTCATCATTTTACTTTAGAGCCCCCACCCGCCACTCAGGGGTGGGGGCTGGGGGGGAGGCAATAGGTTTTTTTTTTTTTTTTTTTAAACAGTGAGCAGTCACAGGCTGCTCACTGTTTAATAGACATGCCCCTACTCGCATACTAACTTAGTATTAGTAAATTTGTCTGAAAGACCAATTTAGGTCTTTCAGCCTTTTGGTAGATAACTCCCTAATACCGTGGGAATTAGGGAGTTATCTACTAAGAGGCTGCAAGAGAAGTCCCGTAGTTGCCAAGTGTTGAAGTGACGAATTGCGGAATACTAAACCGAAAATTTCCCCCATGCACATGCCTAGTATTTGTTAATTTTTTCCTCATAATTCCTGCAACACCTGCCCCTCCTCAGAGAGTCCGCCTAGAACCTGAGGTGTGCAGAAAAGTGTATGTGATATCTTCTAAAAACCTAAAGGATTTTGTTACTGACTTTGAGAGCCAAATCAAATTTGTATTTGATTTCCATTTTCTTTACAAAAATATTTCTTCTGACAGAAAGACTGTTGCTTTGCAAGTACAGTGAGTTTTACCAATTTTCTCCATTTTTTCCCTTTTTTATCTGTTTGTTGGTGTATATAAAATGTTTTTGTAATCTATTTTCTATATATAGGCATTGGTATTTTTTTTCATAATAAATTATCCTATATTAAGTTTTGTCTTTTGTCTGGTATAAAAAAAACATGCTACCAAAAAGACTTATCATGATTTTGTGGTTTCATAAGCATTTCTGCTAAACTGTGTTTTTAGGGTTTTTAAATATGACTTGGTGGTGCAACCTAAGGTGCCCCATTTATAAATTGCCATGATGGTGGCAGCTTTTGTAGGTGGGGTGGTGTTAACAGGGATTTTGAATGAGAATTTATCAATTAAGTATTTTACAGCTTCCTAATAACTTTTCATACAGGATTATTCACAAATGTTAGAATTGATGAGCATTTAAAGGGAATTTTACAGTTTAGGCCAAAAAAGGTTAACATTGAAATTCGTCTTTGGATTCCCAGAATTTCTCACTTTAGTGAATAAACCCTGAAAGATTGTTCATTTATCTTTTAGCAGCCGTTTTTTCTTTTTCAAATCAGTTGCAAATATCCTTCCAAATTCCACCCACCAAATTGTACACCATTCAGTTAATGTGCTTGCCTTTCCTCTATTTTATGATCACTTCTCTTTTTATGAACAACTTACGTGGACAGGATTACTCAATAACGTTGAGGTCATGTCCTTTGGATGTCACAAATGGACATTTCAAATGATGTACGTGTTTATTTGTACATGCAATTGAATTCAGTGGGATGTATATATTGATTGATATACATAATATTCTGCACCAGAAGTGCTATAGTTATGCTTTTATATATACCAGGGGTAAGCAACCTTCGGCACTCCAGATGTTGTGGGCTACATCCCCCATAATGCTCTAACACCCATAATGCTGGCAAAGCATCATGGGAGGCGTAGTCCAAAACATCTGCAGTGCCGAAGGTTGCCTATGCCTGATATATACCATACTTTATTTTCATACAAATTCAGAGCAGTCTTTTTCCTCGATTAGAAGCATCCACTCCTAGTACTCAAGGTTTAACCCCTTAAGGACCAAACTTCTGGAATAAAAGGGAATCATGACATGTCACACATGTCATGTGTCCTTAAGGCATTAAAGACTAGAGCACCACTTAACCTTAACGGAACACTGTCGCGTTAGGAATTCAAACCTACCGTCACCCTCTCCGTTTTCAGGACAAACCTGAACAAACATTATTTACTGACTTTTTTTTTCCAGTGCTGAGACTTCTTGGGTCCTGCTGGCCGCTCTGACTCTCGTAAAACCATCCGACTCTTTCGCCGATGGCCAATCCAATGCTTCTCATAGAGGAACATTGTAAACTGATGTGCGCTGCACGCATATCTATATGCTTATTCTTTTTTTAGGCATTTTTATCTTGCAGGGCGCAGTGGGGAGCATAGAATTTTTAAAATAAGCCAGATACGCACTGCTAACTAGATTGGCCCACAGGCATGGAGACGGAAATTAGTTAAAAAAAAAACCTACCCATGAAACTGAATGCAACGCATTAGGGTTGGAATGATCAATAATAATTAAAGTGGCTTTTCCCAAAACTAAAATGACCTTTGAAAGGAAAGAGATTTCAGACTGTTGGGTAAATACGATGAGGCAGCTGATGGCGATTCCAACAAAGGATTTTGCAAAGTGTTTAGAACAGTTGTCACCTTCTGGGGATTTTGTCACCTTCTGGGGATTTTGCATAATTTGCAAGACCCCCAATAGTGACATTGCCGCTGGGTGGGGAAGGTAAAAGTGAGTTCTACTTACCTGAACCTGTCCCTCTTGGTCGCCGGTCCTCTTCTGCTCTAGCAGAGAGGTGTGAGGAGGATCCCACGAGACCACCTGATCCTCCGATATTCAATTCCCTGCAGCCGACACTAGTGACAGCTGGGGAACTGACACTTTTTGACAGCGGTAGCCTTGCCCTTCATCCAGAAGTGCCAGGTGTAGGAAAAATATTGAGACAAACTAGTCCTTACATTGTCTAAGTATATCTCTTCATTGGTTTGGAATTTCAGTGGAATTCAAACACAGTCAATATGAGCATTTCATAGATGGTCACATCAAAGATAGTCGAGAATCTGTTGAAAGTAATCCATGTTCTGGGAGGCCTGTAACAAGTAGAATACCTGAGAATGTTGAACAAAGTTGCAGCAAAATGAAGACTGTGTTAACTGTGTTTTTTTGATTGGTAAGGAGCTGTCCATCAGGAGTACGCTCCTCCAGGCCAAACAATTAATAAGGAGTGCTACCTCATTGTTCTTTGACGGTTAAGAGATGAAATATGATGAAAATGGCCTCATCTATAGGCAACTGGTATAATTGTTAGCTTCATCACGATATCGCGCCTCCCCATGCATCACAACTTGTGCAGAGGTTTTTGGAGAAACATAAAATCACCCTGATGACTCAGCCCCTCTACATCTCAGTGTAGACACCCTGTGACTTCTGGCTTTTCCCAAAACTAAAATCACCTTTGAAAGGGAAGAGATTTCAGATAGTCAGGTAAATATGAAGAGGCAGCTGATGGTAATTCCAACAAAGGATTTTGCAGTGTTTTGAACAGTGTAATAGATGCTGGGAGAACTGTGTGCGGTCACAAGGTGCATACTTTGAAGTGGACTTATCGGACAGACCTCCTATACTAATACTGTCTAATCTAAGTAGTGATGTCGCGAACATAAAATTTTCCGTTCGCAAACGGCGAACGCGAACTTCCGCAAATGTTCGCGAACCGCCATAGACTTCAATGGGCAGGCGAATTTTAAAACCCACAGGGACTCTTTCTGGCCACAATAGTGATGGAAAAGTTGTTTCAAGGGGACTAACACCTGGACTGTGGCATGCCGGAGGGGGATCCATGGCAAAACTCCCATGGAAAATTACATAGTTGATGCAGAGTCTGGTTTTAATCCATATAGGGCATAAATCACCTAACATTCCTACACTGTTTGGAATAACGTGCTTTAAAACATCAGGTATGATGTTGTATCGATCAGGTAGTGTAAGGGTTACGCCCGCTTCGCAGTGACAGACCAAACTCCCCGTTTAACACACCGCAAACAGTCCATTTGCACAACTGCAAACTCCCCATTTGCACAAGGTTGGATACCAAGCTAGCCATGTCCCGTTCCTTGTCCTCACTGATGTCATTGAAGGTCTCTTCCTCCACCCGGCCACGTACATTTTTTAAATGTAAACTACTGTTACACCAGATATGAGTTGCACTGGTGTGACACTGTGCCCTGGCAGGCCCTGAAACGCACACGTGTGAAGGAAACGGACTGCTATTATATTACAGTCAAAGTTTTTGTTTTTTTTTAAATGCAAGCTGTGGTGGCACTGGGCAAGTGGGCACAGTATACGCTGTGAGCCTGACACACACGCTGGCAGGCAGGCAACTGCAATTAGATTACACAGGAAAAAAAAGCAGACTGATGTTCTAGCCCTAAAAAGGGCTTTTTGGGGTGCTGTCCTTACAGCAGAGATCAGATGAGTCCTTCAGGACTGTAGTGGACACTGAATACACTAGCCTAGCTATCGATTTCCCTATTAAATCAGCAGCAGCTACACTGTCCCTCCTCTCACTAAGAATGCAGCTTCCGGGGGGCGGGGCCTACCTGTCATGGAGGAAAGACGCATTTTGTGTGAGCTCCCTCAATATCTCACTTTAAGCAGCTATCAACAAGCGAATTTCACCCCAGAAGGGGATGACCCAGCAATGTTGCTCCTAACTGACCGACCCGACATGCTTAATAGCGGTCAGCAACTCGACAGAGTCTGTCTTACCTCCGCGTGGCAAGTGTGGCCTGGTGCTCACCGGGCGGGAGAGGCGGCTGCTCTCCCGATCCTGGGATGCCCAGGAGCAGCTACTTCCCGGCAGGAGCTCCGTTACCCCCCCTCGGACCGGTGGGGGTTATCCCGGTCCACCCCTGAGAGGCTGTCTGGAGCTAATGGACGCACAGAGCACAGCCGCCCAGGCTGACATACTCATCTGCGACTCTCCCAATATGGCGGCAGCCGCGTGTCCTCCTGGTACCAGCAAAGCATGGCAGGATATTGAGTCTAAGCTGGACAGACTCTTTAATCAATTTTGGAAGCAAACAACAAGCAGGAAGCCCCAACAAGCTCAACCACAGCCCCAACAAGCTCCACCACAGCTAAGCGAAGCAGTCCCCATTAAAATCCACCAACGCAAAAGGCGTCGAAGACTGGACCGGAGGCACAAACAGAAATGCAGGGCCTGCCCCACGTCAAGCACTCGCCTCCACCTTAAGCCACCACAATCCCGCACTGGACGTGAAGCACCACCGGGACAGATCCGACCACCCGGGGGAGGGGGGGGGAGGGAGGGAGAGAGATAATGTATAATAAACACAGGTTACTGGCTATGGGAGGGATAATGTATAATAAACACAGGCTATGGGAGGATAATGTATAATAAACACAGGTTACTGGCTATGGGGGGATAATGTATAATAAACACAGGTTACTGGCTATGGGGAGGATAATGTTAATAAACACAGGTTACTGGCTATGGGGGGGATAATGTATAATAAACACAGGTTACTGGCTATGGGGGGATAATGTATATTAAACACAGGTTACTGGCTATGGGAGGATAATGTATAATAAACACAGGTTACTGGCTACGGGAGGGATAATCTATAATAAACAAAGGTTACTGGCTATGGAGGGATAATGTATAATAAACACAGGTTACTGGCTATGGGGGGATAATGTATAATAAACACAGGTTACTGGCTATGGAGGGATAATGTATAATAAACAAAGGTTACTGGCTATGGGGGGATAATGTATAATAAACACAGGTTACTGGCTATGGGGGGATAATGTATAATAAACACAGGTTACTGGCTATGGGGGGATAATGTATAATAAACACAGGTTACTGGTTGTGGGGGATAATGTATAATAAACACAGGTTACTGGTTGTGGGGGGATAATGTATAATAAACACAGGTTACTGGCTATGGGGGGGATAATGTATATTAAACACAGGTTACTGGCTATGGGGGGATAATGTATATTAAACACAGGTTACTGGCTATGGGAGGATAATGTATAATAAACACAGGTTACTGGCTACGGGAGGGATAATCTATAATAAACACAGGTTATTGGCTATGGGGGGATAATGTATAATAAACACAGGCTATGGGAGGATAATGTATAATAAACACAGGTTACTGGCTATGGGAGGGATAATGTATAATAAACACAGGCTATGGGAGGATAATGTATAATAAACACAGGTTACTGGCTATGGGGGGATAATGTATAATAAACACAGGTTACTGGTTGTGGGGGATAATGTATAATAAACACAGGTTACTGGTTGTGGGGGGATAATGTATAATAAACACAGGTTACTGGCTATGGGGGGATAATGTATAATAAACACAGGTTACTGGCTATGGGGGGATAATGTATAATAAACACAAGTTACTGGCTATGGGGGGACAATGTATAATAAACACAGGTTACTGGCTATGGGAGGATAATGTATAATAAACACAAGTTACTGGCTATGGGGGGATAATGTATATTAAACACAGGTTACTGGCTATGGGAGGATAATGTATAATAAACACAGGTTACTGGCTATGGGGAGGATAATGTTAATAAACACAGGTTACTGGCTATGGGGGGGATAATGTATAATAAACACAGGTTACTGGCTATGGGGGGATAATGTATATTAAACACAGGTTACTGGCTAAGGGGGAGGATAATGTATAATAAACACAGGTTACTGACTAAGGGGGGGTAATGTATAATAAACACAGGTTACTGGCTATGGGGGATAATGTATAATAAACACAAACACACAAAAAAAGAATGCAGCTTCCGAATTAATCTAAATTGTATGCTGTCTAGGAGGTGGGAGGGTCTGGCAGGGAGGGTCTGCTGCTGATTGGCTGGAAGGTGTCTGCTGACTGTGAGGTACAGGGTCAAAGTTTACTCAATGATGCCGAATAGGGGGCGGACCAAACATCGCATATGTCGCCGTCCGTGGCGAACGCGAACAAGCTATGTTCGCCAGGAACTATTCGCCAGTGAACCGTTCGGGACATCACTAAATCTAAGTCGTATAGACCAGCATTCTTATCTAGTTATGCAATCTGATACATTGTACACAGTCACTGCTTTACATACATCAGTGTGCAGACACTTGGTTGCATACAACTGTGAATTTGGGGTTCTATCTATACCAAAATGTGGGTGCTCATACCAAATTACCGGATGTATATATTTGATAGCAATAAAAAGGTACTTTGGCTCATGATTTATTACAGTTAATCAGTGATAGTGGTCACGGTGATAGTGGATCTGTATGAATGTTGGTTATTGATGTCAGATACAATTTCCATTAGGTGATATAAATACTGCATTAAGGAAGAATGTGATGCTCGGCTAGATAAGCGCTTATAGAATGAGATGATAAAATTAGATATTATAAATACCGTTTAGTGTAGGACTGTGGCGGTGAGCTAGAGATTGCAGGATTAGATTTTCAGGTGGATGTACGAACTCTAGACATTCAATGCACAGATCTCTCCGCTCTGTAGATCTTCACAGCCAGTTGTGTGTCTGTTTTCTCACAAGCACTATAAACTCTTCCAGTTGTCTCAAAGGCCTCCATTTAATATATTTGGATAAGCGTTTCAATATTTTCAGATAAACTTTTCAAATGATTTATCTACAAAAACCACAGTTAATGTTTATGGGATTTTTTTTTGTTGATAAATCATTTGAAAAGATAATCCAAAAATATCAAATAATTTTAAAAAGACTGATCCAAAAGTATTATAATGTGAGGCCAAAGTCGGCAACTGGCGAAGTATTTTTTCAACATTTGCATCCTTCACGGAACACATGAATATTTACTAAAGTGGTGATAGCGAAGTTTAGCAATTCAGATGTTTTAACTGATCTCCCATCATGCTCAGCTCATGCTTCAAGTTGCCTGAGCTTTGCCATAGCATTGTGATAAATGCAGTGTGAAAGCCTTAAATATTGTTGTGCAGCTCCCTCTAGTGGTATATTTGTGCATATGCATGCGACATACACTACGTAATGTTATACAACTACAGGGCGCAGGTACTA
The DNA here is from genome assembly GCF_036172605.1 of Pelobates fuscus. NCBI lineage: Eukaryota > Metazoa > Chordata > Amphibia > Anura > Pelobatidae > Pelobates > Pelobates fuscus. The sequence continues at coordinate 76,804,524 of NC_086323.1, read as the reverse complement.
TAATAACTCATATGATCAAACCACTCTAGTATCTTCCCATTATTAAAAGGGACATTTCAGTCTTAAGTTAACTTTAAAATTTAAGCTGCTTTATAAAAATGCTTTACAATAAGAAATCAGTTAATAATAAAAATATATATATATATATATATATAAATATACAGCCTGCAAATTCCTGTAGTTCACACAAATCTTAAGGATCTGAGATATCCCATTATTTTTAATCACCCTACTATGGACATGCAACAAACTCCTGCCTTAACACCATCCTTAAACACATTAAACCACGTTCACGTCTTAAACAAAGTCTTTACATCAGTGTGTACCACCCTAAACTTACCTTTGGCACACTAGTATACATAAACCCCTTTAAAAACATGACTTTAAACAATCCACTGACCCTTACTGTAGACACTCTACAACTCACTGTAGTGGTTATGGTGCCAGGAGTGTTCTGGCACCCCTCCCCCCCCCCCCCCGTGTTTGTAGTCACACTGTTTAAGCATGGTGTGGCAACTTACCTGGGGACTGCTAGGCACCTGTTGCCTCCTCCTTTGTAGCCCAGAAGCTCCGGCATTGAGCTAAGCCCAGTGGTGCAGTGAAGATTGTCACGTCTGATGATCAGACCTAATTTAATCACAGAATTGACATTAGGCAGCACGAAACAGAGGTCTGGGCTGCCTAAGTCACGTATGCGGAGGGTGCAACTTGCCCTCTGCACCTAATTGATAATTCAGTATGTTTGTTGAAACACTACAATACTGACTCCTACCATCACGGCCAATTCAAATCACTGAAGTGTTCATGGTGGTTGGAGTGACCCTTTAACTCCGTGTAGCTAATGGAAGACCAGCGCTTGATGGTTCCCACGTAAGCTGTCAAAACCTCAAATGGTCAAATGGTTTGATTGGTTAAACTGGGAGGGCACCAGGGCACTTCTGGAATCATAAACCTTACAGCAGACTGTAGTGGTTATGTTGTTTGTAGTATTCCTTTAAGATATATATGCTATTATAGATGGCAGAGTGCAACAAGGGATGAGGACCCAGTAAAGGTGCACGGACCACGGCTATGCCAACAACCAATTCAGTTTAGGAAAATAAGAAAATCTTCCAGCACAACCAATGTATGAAAGGTTTGATAAAGGTTCTTGTAGGCCATAACATCACCCATTTGATTTGGCACTTCAAAATGAGCATGTTTTGTGTAAGGGTTGTGCTGGAAGATTTTTTTATTTTCCATTCAGATAGCAGAGACATCCTTCAAAAATGTAGGTTTATTACTGATTTCAGAAGCATATCATGACCACATAGCATTGATTGAACTAGTTCCTAAATCAGAAATAAAATATGCCATGGGATTGCAAACTTGACACCTTAATAACCAAATTTTATTCTATCAATTAAAACTTGGGTAGTTTTTCACATTTGCTGTTTTTTGTTTAAAAATGTTAAATTTCGCAGATAATTACTTGCACGTCTTTGGTATAAAGATAAAGATTGGCTTTATTTAGTTATTATTATCAAGCTAGAAAAAACATGTGGATTTTATTATATCTGATTGTATCTTTTTTATTTTTTTTCCCAGGTCATTGAAACTTTATCTAAGCTCTCCCACACATCCATTGCACTTACTGTCTGTATAAGGTGAGTCGTCATTTAGTCTTCTTAAGAAAAGAGCTAAATTTACATTTTGTACTGGAAAATAAAGAGATTGCTTGATTTAATTTGCCACATCTGCGTTAGAGCAGCATTACATCAAAGGATCTGCGTCAGCTTGTAAATTAATTTGCTCTATTAGGTTTACTAGTGCTGGGGAATAGCTTTTCCACGTATCACGTTTTCGACAATCTCGCCAGCTGTCAGTTTCACAGAATGATCTTTTTAACACATGGTTTCTCAGAAGTTGGTTTGTACTCTGCTTTTCAAACCTTGTACCCCTCGGTTATCACCTTGAAAAATGACGCTTGGTACAGTTTAATCACTTTTTTTTAATAAAAAAAAATATGAAATATAAAGGCTCCTTTTGTTATCAAATTTTGTACCCCTCATTTGGAAAAGTGACAATTGGTACAGTTTGATCAGTTATTCTTTAGTATAGATGGCCACCTGATCACGTGAAATTAAAAAAAACAAAAAACAAATGTGAAATAATACATGTAACCTGAAAATATCATGAGATATAAACATGTTGAAGTAATGAGTGTGTATTGAGGAAAATTATGCTCTCTCGTATTCTGGAAACATTTATAAAACACTTGACCTTCGGTGGCATTATTGGTGGAATTTATTTTCCCATAATATATATTTCACTGTTCTGTATCCGAAAGGTTGTTTAACTTGGAATTGTGTGCGAATTCTCAGTTATGTCCTGGGATAGTGATGTTATTATTAAACTATTATGTGGGGTTCATTTGATTGACTTCGGAAGACTGAAAAGCTGATTGGATCTACCAACAAATCTAGCATTTGACCCTGAGGTTTTAAAAGGTGCCAGAGATATCTCAGATGGAGCCATAATCACTGAGATAGCTCTACATTATTATAAAGTCATTCGATGGAGGTTGCAGTAGTTTAGAGTTTAATGTTGGTGGTTTGAGGCTGACCTTGCAGATGCAATGTCCTAGTGGGCAAGCTGGAGGTGGTCAATCATCACCTTTTAGGAAAAGTTGATAATGGCCTGAATGCCTCCTTTTTGCGGGGATTTATTAACAAAACCTGGAATTTTTAGAGTGACAAAGCAATTTGTCGGTCAAAATGGGAAATATTTTTCAATTCCATTTTTTTCCCCTCGCCTATGACTTCTGTGCATGTTGTTTCCAGTACATTTCTACTCTTGGTGCCCTGGATCCTGCATTGCAGAGCCGTCTCTTCCCCTTTTGGGAGATCACATGCCAATTATTACTGGGAATTGTGTCACTGTTACACTCGCACCCTTTCACGTTGCATACCCCAATGTAAGACTTCATGAAATAAGACCCCATCAAACAAAGTTCCATTAGATACATTAACATAAAAATAATTTTGCACTCTATCTCCAACACTAAATAGGGTTTCCTTGTCAAACGATTAACATTATTAAATACCCTTAATGTCCTTGAAGTTATCTGGGGTATAACAACATGAAACATGACCTCGTAGTACATACATCGTTAATTAGATCCACCTGTCACATATGTTTCACCGCAAATTATACCCATCCAGATGTATATTTTTATAGGGTGTACTGGGCTAAACCATCTGCCAGACTTGCTGGCTGGATGGAAGTTTCTTGTCCATTCCTCAATGTACAGAACCGATTGAACTAAATCTAACATTTAATATTGTAAAGTGCTATGGAAATTGTTGGCACTATATAAATGCCAATAATAATAAAACCACCATGAGACTTGTGGAGAGATCTCATTACTAAACTGTGCTATATTCTGTTAAACAGCTCATTGTCAAACACTGATGCTCATTTGTGAGTACTAGAAATATCGGGCATGCTGAGTTATGGTGTATGGTTTTCAGATATATTTACTGTATGCTTTTGTAGTTTAGACTGGACAGGTTATCACAGGCGGAGAGGTGTGAAATGTATGGGGAAAGAGTTTGACATTTTTTGTATTCTAGATGTGTTTAATATGTCCATTATTATTATTTATAAAGCGCCAACAAATTCCGCAATGCTGTACAATGGGTGGACTAACAGGCACGTATTTATAATCAGATGAGTTGGACACACAGGAACAGAGGGGTTGAGGACCCTGCTCAATGAGCTTACATGATAGAGGGAGTGGAGTATAGTGACACAAAAGGTAATGGTAAATAAAAAAGTAGGTTGCTAGAATGGTTTTCACTGAGGGCTTAGTGTTTTGTTTTGATGACCGTTGCAGGAGAGGAATCAGGGTGCGGGGAGGGGCATCTGTTGACAGTTTAATTGATACGCTTTCCTGAAGAAGTAAGTTTTCAAAGATGGAAATGGAATGGAAAAGAAATGGAAACTGTGAAAGGGAAGGGCGTTACATAGGAATGGTTTGCTTTGTCCTTCTTAAAGGTTTTTATTAGGTGAAATATTTAGTAACTGGTGGGTGTTATTAACTGGTGAAAAGATGGATAGTGCTGGATAAGAGGCAGTATTCTCCTGGGTCGCTACTATATCTGGCCGGTGGTCAGGAAATCAAAGAACAGACCAGATCAAGACTAGCTGTTGGATGGGTCGTGGTGTGTTTATCTTTTCTTACTGGAAGCTTGAAAAGATAGTTCAGGTTTGGCCCATTCTTTCTTAATGCATTATATAGATAATGTTGTAACGGACCGTTTCACTTACAAGAGGATAAAACCCAGTTTAGGCGATAATCCCCTTTCCAGATGCACAGGCAGCTACTGCAAACACCATTCTCCCGACTGGAACCACACGAACACTGGAACAGCTGAACAAGAAAAGCAGACATCGGCTTACACTCTTGGCAGTCAGCATACAATCCCATTCCCCCAAAGACCGAGACGACACATCGCTTTGAGGGTTAAGCAAGAACTCCCGACTGGGACACCCAGTCTGGCTTTTATTACAAACAAGTACATACAGGACACTCCCAGGGGGAGGATGAATTTAACCAATCACATGGATGTACCTCCCACACATTTCCTCCCCTTAGATTAGCACTTAACATAATTATACCGTACACCCTTTTCCCCAATTCCTGGATGTACCCCAAATACATATGCTACACCTCCAAAACAGGTATCCCCTGATAGCCCTTATTCAGGGGGACAACATATCCAAGAATCAGGTCATTCGGATGAATGATTCGGGAGATATGAGGTTCCAAAGATTTGACCGACCGCATGGGTAAAGTATCCGAAAACAGTTCCATGCATTTTGGCCCTGCGGTCGGTCACAAACAAGTGAATGAAACAGATGAATTACTGGTGTTATAGAGACTAAGGGGGATTCGCATGAATCCCCTAGTTCGTACGTTTCTTTCTACCGAACGGCGGGCCGTTCGGTAGTTTCCCCACGAAATCCTGGAAGTCTGGAGGTCTCAGCGGTGTTTGCCTAGTCGAGTGTCCGATTTCAGTTCCAGACACTCGACGGCAAAACACCGCTGTTCGGTAGTTTAAGATGGCCGCCGCCACGTGTTTGTTTCCCGAATGGCGGCCACCCAGAGGACAAAGACCACACTACACTGATTGCCAATTACCCGTTTGCAACATTGTTGCAAACGGTAATTGGAGGCACACTTAGTCCTGGGTGGTCTGGTTGTTCGGTAGTTTCCTCAATACAATGAATGGAGTGATTCTACCGAACAATCAGATGAATGCTGCATATATATATAACCCAGGTTAACTGCATACAAAAATACATACATGACATTAAAGTATTAAAGGCAGGATTACTGTACTACGCTCCACAGTCTTAAAGGTACAGTATCCCAAAAGTCCCCATAGATCCACGGATGGCCCTTAAAGGCCCAGTAGCAGTAATATACATTATTACATGCCCAAATATAGTTTTTCCAGTACAATATGTCCAGGGGCCATAGTCGCAGGGCAGGAGGCTAGCAGCCAGGCCTCTCCAGTTCACAGTGGCGAAGCTGGTTTCGCCACAAATGTATTCAGATTATATGCAAAAAAATATTTCATATGAACGTATTTACCGCAAAACTTCTGGTTTGTGCAGTGAGCTCAATCCAAATCAGGGGGTCACTTCTAGGGAAGAACAAAAAGGGTAGGCTTATGGAGTAGAAAAAGCAAGTTAAAGAACATTAATGAGAGCCCATCCATATTTTATTGTAACCCTACACATGCATGGGTTCCTGAAGTACCACATTTAAATTGTTTCCTATACCTATTGAACATTTGAAATCGCATAGCATTATGCTATATATATAAGCAGCAGCATTCATAAACCTTATGCATGCAGTACATGCTATTCACCAGCAGTGGGCGCTCTTAGCATCAAGTTTGTATTCCAATAGAACCTTAATCTTACTGTATGTATTCTATGGAATAGACCGGTCTTGTAAATCAGGGAAAAAATGTGACTGCTTTAAATGAGCTTTACTTGTTTTCCATTCATTTCCTTAACATTGCAAATTTCAAACTCTGTGCTTCCTTTCAATTCACTAGTTATTCAATTATAAAGTATTTTAACTAAATAATTGCTTTCAAGTGCATCGTTTTGAGCGTGTAGATTAAAGTTCAAATTAGAAAACAGATAATGAACCATACACAATAACATTTACATTCAGTTGTGTGCTGCTCTTTTTACAAAAGAAATACAAAATTACATAACATGTCAAAATAAAATGTTGCTTATAAATTGTAGTTGCCAAAAACAATTTAACTTTACACAACCCACATCTACTTCTATAGATACAATAACTACAACTATGCACGTGTTTGTTATCCCAGAATGCTGTGCCAGCATTGCTATATTACCGCTGAGATAATATTACAATTCCATGCATGTTCTATATACTTCCAAAAACTAAACTAAGGAAGAAAGATGCACATTGCATTTGGGTTCAAGGAATAGTCAGTGCTGTATTTTATTTTATTATATCGCAAAAATGACTTGTATTGTTATAAATGATTGTTTGGGTGAATTTAACGAATTATTTCCTCTTTTTTTTTTTTTTTTTTTTTTTAAACAGGCCTTTCCCCACAGAGGAAAGCATTCAAGATGAAGATATCTACAAATCTCTTCCTGATTTACTTGAGTATGTATCAATGCATTATTTGTTAATTAGGAAATTAGGTCCTGTAGCCATCAAACATTTCCCCGTTATAAATGACTTAGTACAAAAAGCAGGAAAATAAAGTATAATGCATTGTACAAATGATCATACCTGAGAATACTTACAGCCCAAACACTAATCACATCATCTGGTAGCTTAAAAACGTGTTGGCTTTTACTGAGGAGTCTCCCGGTATAGCTCCATTTGAAAACCCCTTTCTCGTTGATGTAGAGTTGTGTTGTGTAGCTCCACCCACTCCACATTGGTCTGATCCAGATGTGAATTCTTGCTTATCTAGAGATAAGTTACACGTTTGCAGTTGACTGTGCTCTGCTTTCTAGGGGCCTGTATACTCTTTCTATTAACCTGTTTACCCCGTACTATTTACTTGCCATCCCTAATCTGCAGACGGAATAATGTGAAATGCTCCATGTGGGGCTATGTAAGCAGGGATTTTGGGACTACCATGTTGGATGTGAGCATGCATCCTGTGTTTATTGGGGTTCATTGAACACCGTGGGGCATATAATGAAGGACCACTATAGGCACCCAGACCACTTCAGCTCAATGAAGTGGTCTGGGTGCCAGGTCCATCTAGGGTTAACCCTGCAGCTGTAAACAAAGCAGTTTCAGAGAAACTGCTATGTTTACTTATGGGTTAATCCAGCCTCTAGTGGCTTCTCACTGTGATTTTCATTGAGAATGCTTTCTTATGGACTGACTGAATGCACGCGCGGCTCTTGCCGCGCATGCGCATCCAGCCGGTGACGTCAGAAGAGGGAGGAGGGAGCCTGGCACTGGAGAAAGGTAAGCCTTTAACCCCTTCCTCCCCCTAGAGCCTGGCGGGAGGAGGACCTATTAATACTATAGTGCCAGGAAAACAAGTTTATTTTCCTGGCACTATAGTGGTCCTTTTTAAGAAAAACAAGTAGAAATTTGGCATTGGGCAACTATGGAATTATGGACTTAAAACCATACATTAAAAAAAAAAAGAAAGAAAAGAATACACTGTGTAGAAACAAACACGTAAGTGTGATTACACATACAAATGCACATACACATAGTTGATAGAGATCTTCATATACACAACAGTATCAGCTTTAAAAATATAAACAAAATAGTTGTTTATGGAGTATAAAGTGGAGTATAAAGTGACAAGTAGGACTTTAGTAGAAATTCCGAAAACACACTCAAACCTTATAGAGCTACTAAAAGCTTGAATATTTTGAGTATGGACAGTACAACCCCTGTCTGAAGGGATAGTGCAGCAAGGGACAAACATGTGCCTCTCACGTAGTAACTCAACGATACATGCAGATTGAAAGGAGAAAGGACAATAAGCACAATATCTAACTCTATGAAGATAAATTAGATAAATAAGAATATCCTACTTACAAACTCCAGAGAATGGACCTGCTCTGGTGGTTTGATCCGCACAACGGATATATTTGAAGCAGAATGCCAGGTAAAATCAGTTCAGATGATGTGTATTTATAAAAAGTAGCTTTACTTACAAATATAAAAATAAAACAAATATAAACGTAGCACAGATAAGAGTCCACTCTTAAAGTGTTTCACCTTGGGACTTTATCAAAAGTCAAAACTATAAGTGGTTGACATTCAGCTATTGGCCAAAACAAAATCTCTATCTTACTGTGTTTTCTTATTGTAAAGCATTGAACCTGCTGTAGTTCCTTGCAGTCAATATCCTCTTCTATTGTTTGCAGTGAATCTGGGGTGGGCGATGATGAAGAGCTGTATTATGACTGCGTGTACACAGAAGATGAAGGTGGTGAAGTATATGAAGACTTGATGAAGGCAGAAGCTGCTGTTCCTAACGTAAGGATATTACTTTCATGGTCACATTTCTTCTGACCACCTCATAGAATGTGAATTGCCCTAAAAAGGTCCACCCTTGTTTATTAATGTATCCAAAGCTGTTTACATAACTAATAGATATACTGTGAAACCTGTTGCCAGTGAAGAAAAAAATAAATACTTATGCAAAACCTTTATTACGCTATCTCAGATCTCCACTGCCAGAGATACATATATTTAATTAGTACTATTCTAAAGTATTCTGTGGTTGAATGTTAAAATTACAAATGGGCATCTCAACCTCTGTCACAAGTATATACTCATCAGCACTATAAGTGGGTTTTGAGAGTAAGTACGTCGACCAGTTCTCCAGTTGTAATTTGGTTCCCTACCGAACATTCTTAGCTGGCCAAGGAAGACAACATAGAATGTGCAAATCCCTTGTCAGTTTTCCTCAATTTTTAGTTTAGTGAATAATCACTACTTTCAGAATGATAAGTGTGACATTGTTTGACAAAGCACAGCTTTCATTGTTTGATTAAATGTTACTAGGAGATATCCTGAAATCCTGCCAGGTCTGTAGCCCTTGTGAAGTAGGACATCCCTGATTTAGAGAAATTCTGTGTAATTTATGTCTAATGCATTGCAGAGAAACGCAGAGAGTGATGTCCGGAGCTGCTGTCTTCTCGAAATAAAGCAGACTGAAGAGAAATACTCAGAAACTCTAGAATCCATTGAGAAGGTAGGAATAAAAATACTGTAATAAAAGGTGACAAAATATGCATTCTGTAAAAAGGCATATCAATCCCTCAGCTATCAAAAAGTTCAGGGATTCTTTTATTACATAATTAAAGGCACTATTTCAAAATTTAAAGTAAATATTTTTATATATATTTATTTATTTGTATTATGTATTTATAATATATTTATTTTTAATGTTGGAGCATTCCCTAATTTTCAGAGCATGCATGCCACCCTTCTTAAGGTATAAAAAGTTATTTTTTACTCTCCTTTTACCCAGCACCAGGCAATTTCTGTTGGGCAGTTGCTCATCCTCTTCTGAAATCATCTAGACTGGACGGATGAGCTCAGCCCAATCCAATGCTTCTCACAGAGAAGCATTGGAGACTTGCGGTGCACATGTTCACATACACATGTTCAACCCATCAGGTGCTCCTCATGAAGAAGAACTGAATCCACGGCTTCTCTATGAGAGGCATTCAAAGTGTTTGGAGATGCCGAGGTTATAGAATAATTATCTTCATGAAGAAGTGCCTAAAATTCCTCCGAAACAGCAATGTATTACACCACAAGATGTTGTGTGGTCTTGGGTGCGTAGAGGTTCCGTTAAATTCCCTTGTTAGCAACATTAAAGAGCGAAATCATTAAAAAATGTTGCAGAAACTAGCTGCGTGGTAACTAAAGCTAAAGTTACTACAGTTTGGCACTTGGTGAATAAACCTTTAAATCAGAGGTAGGCAACTTTTGACACTCCTAATGCTTTACTAGCATTGTGGGAGATGTAGTCCAAACATCTGGAGTGCTGAATGCTGCCTACCCCTGCACTAGAAACACTAATTTTATAGCAGAAAATTCCATAACTGCTAACAACTTAATTGGAAAAAAAAATAAAATAAATCTCCCCGAACGGCACCACAACGTACAAACACAAGCATGGTTGTTCAAGGCCACTACCTGGCTATAATTAATGCTATTGTTTGAAATTTCATGTGCAAGCAAGGACAAAAAAAAACAAGAACAGAGGGCCAGGGGTCCCAATTTAGGACTGTACCATGAAATCTAGGACTGTTGGGAGATGTTACATTGTGAACCATCCATTTTGGTTATTAACATCAAACTGAGCTAATGGTGGTCAATTCATATTTCAAAAAATAATTAAGATTTAAAAATTTTTTACCACACTCTATTCTACACTCTAGTTCCAAAGCGTATATACTATAGATCTTACTGACTTATATGTAGTGCAGCTTCGTTTGGCTACTTTTTGTTCAAGGGGAGAAATTTATGAAAGTGTATATAATAATAGAAAGGTTCTACAAATTTAAAAATGTATTGTAGTTACCATGGCAACAGCTCTTTCTGTTTCCATGGTGATTAGTTTATACGTTTGCACCACGTTTCTGCTACTAGCTTTTTTCTAAATCCCTTTATTATTTCAGTTTACAAAATGCTGGAAGATTGAATGTATATATCACAACCGCTTATTTGCAGTCGTATCTTAATGAGTGGATTTCCAAAAAAAGGAACAACTGATGTACATTTTGGTGCCTTATTTTCATAGACCCACTTATTTCACAAGTGCCGCTTTTTTTTTTACAATCTTTTCTGTTTTCATCTTGTGTAGTTGATAACCTCCAGCATCTGGCATTCTAGTCTCTGATTTAAGCCTACTGTTTATTAACATTAATTATCTGTCTTTTAATTTGCAGTTCTTCATGGAGCCCTTGAAAAAATTCTTGCCAGCAACAGACATGCAAAAAGTATTTATTAATATCAGTGTGAGTGATAGAAAGAAAAGAAATGTGTCAGGGAGGGATTGGCGGGGAGAAATCGGAAAACACACTATTTGAAAGGTAGAAATGGATCAGATTAGAAACAAGGATAAAGAAAAAAGTGTGCGTTTAACCCCTTAAGGACACATGACATGTGTGACATGTCATGATTCCATTTTATTCCAGAAGTTTGGTCCTTAAGGGGTTAAAGGCGACCTAGCAATAAAGAGAAGAGAAGAAACGATCGTCTGGGGTTGCTGTATCTCTCGTGCAGAGAGAACTTGCTGGCATTTCGGATCTGGACTACCCGTATGGGTGGGACCAGTCTGATATGCTTCAGATATGTTCTCTCTGTAATGGCACAAGATGAGCTAAAACCAGCTTGAGTTCTGAGCGGGGACCTACCGAAGGGCAGGCTATTTCAGTTGCTGTCCGTTCTCAGAATACTCTTGCGACCCGTTTTTTCTCTCCAAGAGAAGAGAAGAGATAAGATAAGGACCAAACTACATAAAATTAAAATTCACAGGAACAGGCTTATAGGCCAAGAAGCCACAAAAAAAAAATCGCATTATTGGTTTGTCTATCAGAATATAATTATACTTTGCCAGTTTCTGTGTAGTGGTATCAAGAGTGCTCTGCGACAGAGCTCCGTTGGATTAAACCGCCTGCTGTCTGGCCTTCCAGTATACCTAGCACACAGTCACCATTCATGTGCTCACCTAGTGCAATCCAAAACAGGTAGCTAGAAGGAGAACACATGGGTTTAAAATTCTGCCCGGAAGCATTATAATGAGAAAAGTTAGTACTGTATACTAGTTACTTCCTGTCCCCTTTCCGATTTCAGGAAACGAACCCTCTCAGTTAAACATATATAGACTGTGAAAAATGTGTAGACAAACTTATATTCCGATTATATGTAAATCAGTAGGAAAATAGGTGTGTTGGCTTGCTATGGGCCATGCTCGGCTGATCTCAATGTGGTTAAAGCTTTGTGTTACCATACTGGCAGCGTATGTTCCAATTTTACCCCATTTTCTGGTTTAAATTTTCTGCTTCATTGTAATTTTAACTTCATAGCTCTCACATTCTATTTGTTATATTGTAGTTCATCATTTCTGTCACTTGCTCTCTTTCATTTTCTGTTCTCTGTCTGTTTTGGATACGTTGGCATTGTCTACGAAATAGCTTGTTTTCACCCTGTTTTCTTTCTTTTCTTACACGCTCCAGTTTTTTCTCTGTTTTTGAACCCAACACTGAACTATTTTTTTTATTAAACCTCTTCATAAGAAGTCTTATTTCTGCAATTTTCCTACCCCTGGGTTTTCTACCTTCCCTATGTCTTCTAACTTGATCGTTTGCCCCCCAGGAGCTGGTAAAAGTACACAGGAGTCTGATGATGGAGATTACCGATTCAATCAACCACAGAAACAGCCTGAACCTTCACATGGTCTTCCTGACATACAAGGAGAGGTAATAGTTCTCCTCCAGGGCCCTCAAACTGTTTAATTCTGTAGATAAATATATTTGATTGAGTGTTTATTCTTTCCCCTTTATTTTCTCTCATGATGCAGATATTATTTGGACACCCTGTGTATTTGCACTTGTGATTTGAAAAGGCCCTATTCAACGTGATGTAGTAATATTAATTTAGTTGTACCCTGTGGATGTCAGAATGTATCGCTAATCATTACTTTTTCCCGTTAGACTTCTCATCTATGGGGAATACTGCAGCCACGTGGAATCTGCCATTTCAGACTTGGATAATATTTCTAAGACCAGAGAAGATGTGAAATTAAAACTAGAGGTAAATGGGTTGGGAGAGGGTTAAGTAATAGTTCTGTACAACAAAATGCGGCTTTAACTCTATTACATGAGATTTGTCCCTATTTATGAACGATAGTCCCTGTTTTGAGCCCAAATCTCCCTGTCTCTCTTTTCTATCCTAATTTCCCTTATTTCCAGGTGCTCCATATTGCAGTGTGTCTGAGCTCCACTGTATTGTGTCTTTAAACTACAACAATTGTATTTAGAAATCAATCTGTGCAAATGAGATACATTGTTCGTTTTCTACATATTAGTTAGATACATTGTTATTGGTAAGTCTCCTAAAATTTCTCAGAACAATCCTGACCTTGACTAAACCCCTAGACACACCTCTACAATTCATGTGTCAATCTTTGTCCATTCAAAATGTTGAGATGTTTGCATGATACTGTTTTTTTTTTTTTGCCAAACAGACTCTAGAGGTTAAACCTAGTGTGCTAGCTAGTGGACACAACAAGTTAAATCAGGAAGAAACTTGTAAGAGAGTAGTTTATGCACCATAAGATTCTCTTAAGAGGAACATGTTAATGTCAGGGTAGGATTGAAGTATGATGATGTCATGATCGGATGTAGTATTTGTACAATGCATAAAAAAATATTAGGATGGATTCTTAAAAAAATTATTTCCTGCAACACAATACTTATCAAGGTAGGTTTATCTCCTGCAGTGATTATTTACACACATTGCTGTTGCTTTGCTGACTTTGCAGTGTGATGCACAGTTATTTACCGTAAATACTCGAGTAGAAGCCGACCCGAATATAAGCCGAGGCCCCTAATTTTACCCCAAAAAACTGGGAAAACTTATTGACTCGAGTATAAGACTAGGGTGGGAAATGCAGCAGCTACTGGTAAATTTCTAAATAAAATTAGATCCTAAAAAATTGATATTAATTGAATATTTATTTATTACAGTGTGTGTATATAATGAATGCAGTGTGGGTGTGTGTATGAATGCAGTGGGTGTGTGAGTGATGTGTGTGTATGAATGCAGTGGGTGTGTGTAGCTGAGCCTTGGTTGGGGGTGGGCAATTTTTTATTTTTTTTATTTTAATAATTTTTTATTATGATTATTTTTTATTATTATTATTTTGTATTATTGTTTTTTATTTTATTTAATTTTTGTTCATCCCCCCTCCCTGCTTGATACATGGCAGGGAGGGGGGCTCTCACTCCCTGGTGGTCCAGTGGATGGGCACTGTGTAGGAGGGGGCTGGCTGAGAGTTTACTTACCTCTCCTGCAGCTCCTGTCAGCTCCCTCCTCCTCCGCGCCGGTCCGTGCAGCTCCCTCTGTCAGCTCACACTGTAAGTCTCGCGGCCGCACTATGACCCCGCGGCTCTCGCGAGACTTACACTGGGAGCTGACCGAGGTGCTGAACGGACCGCCGCGGAGCAGGAGAGGTAAGTAAACGCTCTGCAGCCCCCACAGCCCCAGTCTGTATTATGGCAATGCAAATTGCCATAACACAGACACTGACTCGAGTATAAGCCGAGTTGGGTTTTTTCAGCACAAAAAATGTGCTGAAAAACTCGGCTTATACTCGAGTATATACGGTAAGTGATCTCCCAAAAATGCCAGAATTTTGTTGGATTCTGTGAAGCGTCTCTGTAATACCTTCAACTCTCTCCTTCGCCCACCTCAAGCCACCCAGCTACAGAACAGGAGGTGGCTTCGCTTCTCCTCTCCTCTCGTCCCACCACCTGTCTTCTTGATCCAGTACCTTCCCACCTTATCTGATCTCTCTCCCCTTGTCTTGTACCATCCTTAACACAGATCCTGAATTGCTCTTTCATCTGGTGTTATCCCTGCTCCCCTTAAGAATGCTACTGTCGTACCCATTCTAAAAAAAGCCATCCCTAGACCCGTCTTCCCCTTCCAACTATCGTCCCATATCCCTGGTTCCTTTTTCCTCAAAACCTCTAGAAAGACTTTACTCGTATGACTTCCTAAATTCCAACTCCCTCCTCGATCCTCTTCAATTTGGCTTTTCTCCCCCCCCATGGAGACTGCTCTTATTAAAGTTACAAATGACCTAATCACAGCTAAATCCAAAGGCCACTACTCCATACTACTTCTTTGCTGCCTTTGACACTGTTGATCATGGCCTTCTTCTCCTAACTCTTCAATCTCTTGGTCTCTGTGATACAGCCCTCTCATGGTTCTCCTCCTATCTCTCCCAACGCTCCTTCAGTGTCTCTTTTTCCAACAACACCTCCTCTCCTCGTCTTGTCTCAACCCTCCAAGGTTCAGTTCTTGGTTCCCTTTTGTTCTCTCTCTATACTGTCTCTCTTGGAAAACTATTTAATTTTGATTCCACTACCACCTGAACGCTGACGACACCCAGATATATCTCTCCTCCCTTGACCCCTCCCAATTGCCTCTCTTCTATCTCTGATTGGATGTCCTCCCGCTTTCTGAAATTCAATCTCTCTAAGACTGAGTTTCTTATTTTTCCTCCTTCACTCTCCCTGCAGGTTGACGGTACCTGCCTCACTGTCATTTTTGATCCTGGCCTCACCTTTGCACATTATGTCCAGTCTGTTGCTAAAAACCTGTCGATTCCAGCTTAAAAACTTTGCCCACATACGCCCCTTTCTTAAGCAAGATGCTGACAAGGAGCTTGTTCATGATCTAGTATTCTCTCGCATGGATTACTGTAATTCCCTCCTAATTGGTCTCCCCAGAAGCCGTACTGCCCCCCTACAAACTGTGATGAATGTTACTGCCAGGGTGATCTTTCTCTCCTGTGGCTCCTCTCACACCCCACCACTTTGTCAATCCTTACACTGACTTCCTGTATCCTATAGGTGTCAATTTAAAATACTAACCCTTACCTATAAAGCCCTAACCAACTCTAGCCCCTCTTACATTTCTTCACTGGTGACCTCCTCCTGTCTGATCCTCGCACCCTTACTGCAAATTCACACCTGCAAGACTTCTCACGGGCGGCTCCTTTCCTTTGGAACAGTCTCCTTCTTGCTGTCAGACTCTCCCCTAGTCTTCAATCCTTTAAGAAGTCCCTTAAAACCCATCTTTTTAGGAATTCTTATGGCTTCCAAGAGTAACTTCTATCTCTCAAATCTTCCTCTTGCTCTCTCCTAAAGGGCCACACTCCACTCTCACCTCCAGTTCTGCTACTTTCCCACCATGTCTATTTGCTGTCTCTCTCAATACCCTTCCTATTGTATTTTTATACCCCCACCTCCTCTAGATTGTAAGCTCGTTTGAGCAGGGTCCTCAACTACATATTGTTCCTGCTACATTTTGTTATTGTCTCATTTGGTAAATTCCCCTCTTATTGTAAAGCGCTGCGAAATAAGCTGGCGCAATATAAATAATAACCAATAATAATAACTAATTTTTTGGCACTGCATGATCTGCCCAAAATTAATGTAATTTCAATACTTTTCATGCTTCCTTATCCTAATTCCTTGCACAGATGTAAAACCGTAAAGCACTTTCATTTTCAACTGGATATTTATTATAATTTATTTGTGGTGAGCTACAGCTCTCTAAGGACTTGCATTTTGAGCGTCTGTTGTTGACACTAGGCTGCTAGTGATAAACAGGATGTTGGAAAGTCAATGGCTAATTTTATGTAACACTTAGAAAAAGGAAGTGTGCACATGACTTGGCTGCTGCAAGACTATTTAAGGAGAATCTTACAAAATAATAAACTATACTGTGTTGAATAATTATAAGTCAAATGAATATGCAATGGTAACGTAAGTTTAGTTCCAAAGCAGATCTACAGCCAGATCACCCTTATTAAAGATGGGCAGCCGCACTGCAATGCATCTCAGTTGTAAGTCTGCCCTCTGACTCTACACCTAGTATTACCACACTGTGTATGTTAAAAGGGACACAATTGTCACCAGAACAACTATAGCTTAATGTAGTTGTTCTGGTGAGTAGAACCATTCCCTACAGGCTTTTTGCAGTAAACACTGCCTTTTCAGAGAAAAGGCAATGTTTACATTACAGTCTATGGAGCGCTGGCCATTCCTCAGAAGGCTGCTAGAGCTGCTTTCTATAGCATGCAGCACTGACATTCAGTGTCTATATCCTCTGCAATGAGACACTGAGCTTTCCTCATAGAGATGCATTGATCTCTATGAGAAGACGCTGATTGGCCAGGGCTGTGTTTGGCTTGTGCTGACTCTGCCCCTGATCTGCCTCCTTGACAGTCTCAACCAATCCTATGCTTTCCTTTGTGTTAGCATTGTGATCGGCTGAGTTCACCACTTCTGATGATGTCAGCCAAGCAGGCAGATCAGGGGCAGAGCCAGACTGGAATAACGGTAAGATTTTACTATACTTAGGGGGGGAAGTTGGGGGATAGATGGTGGTTTTAACACTATATGGTCAGAATAAAAAAGTTTGTGGTCCTGACCCTATAGTGTTTGTTTAATGTTCCCACCCGCTGTAATTCAATATATTATACATTATTGTCTTGTAGGTTTTGATTACATTGACACTCTTCATGTGCTTTTCATTAACATGTAAATTGTAGACAATCTTGAAATAAGTAACAGTCAGGTTTGCATGTTACTAAATATGTAAAATTAGGAAATATTTTATTTACCCTCCCCCTGCGTCACTGAAAGTGCTTTCATCGTAAGGCTGTACAACACACTGCATGTAAAACTCTATATCCCAAAATAAGTGAATGGAAACACACAGGAATACTGCCCGTGCATGTGCTGCTCCCTGCATTTCAAATGTCTTAGTAGGGATCGGTTTGGTACAAATGTAAGTCACTGAAGGAGATTTGTGATGCCAGTGATTTAGCAAGAGAGACACCTATATAGATTTTCTGCATTTCACATATATTCTTCTTTTCTTTATTGGCTCTTACCAATATTTCTATATTTGACTCTTTGTTTTGTTTACTGTATATAGCACTGGCTTTTCATTAGAATTTTTCCAATTTTTAGTGTCTTCTTACTTTTAGTTTTCATTTGGGACAATAAAGGCTGTTGGACAAATCGTTTTCATTTAGGACTGATAATTCCACTTCAGGAAACAATAGATCACTGTTAATAATATTCCGTATTGCCATACTTTTCTTAACCACTGACTGTAATTTGTTATAGAACAATGCAATCCTAAAATACTTGAAGATCCATCGAAAAAAGAAACGTGTAAGGAATATTATTCCTTACTAGAACCTTCAGATAAAGCCCTTTCAGCAGCCTAATATATGATGTTGGTTATTATCCTTGACCAAACCAATATGAGGCATCTTAGATCAACGTTTGTATTTAGCTGTTAATTAATACTCCTGGGATCATACGTTTTATTCTGCCTATTTTAGGTACATTATAATAATTTTTTTAGTGAATCTTTTAATGAAAGGGCAATTTAGTTGTTATTGGCTTAGAACATCACTGCTGTATTTATTTTATATCCCCAAACAGGTTTATTTCAATATGTGGAGTACACACAGGATTTTATTTTAAAAATTGCTACATTGTTTGTTATGATACATTTGGTAATCCCAATGGGTATGTAAGATTAAACAAATCTCATACAGACTGTTAGATATATAATTTTAGAAATGTCGATTTTACTTTACTGTAAACTAAAATAGTCTAAAAACGTAGAATAACGGGCAGAGAGCAGAGCAGCACTGTCTGCATTGCTCTCACTAACATGTCCATCTAAGGTCTCTGTTGGGTGAGGGGTTGGTAGTAAGATTGAGGGCACTAACTACAAGAATACAACCTCCTGCCCCACAGTGTAGATTATATTCATTCTATTTCTACATACCTGTGTAGTATCTCTTTCACAGCCACTATCCTTGCCACTGGACTCCTACTTACCGATAGGGATATTACAATTTCATATCTAAGAATTATTGATGCGTCATCACCCTTTCAGGACCATTGAAAACCTAGAGATTTCAACTCCTTTCATTAACTGATTACTACACTGCACTATTGGAAATGAACTTGATGTCCCATCACCAAATTGGCCATTTTTTTTGTCGAGAATTCTTGTTTGCACATATGTTCTGGTAATCAGTCTGGATTGCAATGGGGTAATAAAACATATCATTTAAGTAACTATTCTATGGTTTCTAATTGTTCTTATATACAATGCTCATTATTGGGTCAAAATATAGAAGACCTGCAACCATAAAGCTCATTATTCATGCAAAGTTTGAGTGTTACAGTTACCATGTTCAAGTACCATTAACAATTTATCCTGAGAAACACATTCTACAAAGAAGCAAATTCTGGACTCTTCCTTGACCTATCTTGATGAATTACATTCAACATGTAAATTCAGAATGCAATAATGGAAATTAAAGTTAAGGACCAAATAGACCAAGTAGTACTAATCACATAAGATCCACAAATTTTGAATGGGCCTTTCCTGCTGGGTCTGCTATTGAACACGGTGCAGGTCTCCAATAATTGGTGTCTGAGGTCATCAAAATAAGCACAATAATTTAGTGCGGGGCTCCAATATAACTGCTTCATAGTTAGATAAATCAGAAACTTCAGGCCCAAGTTCAAAGTATAAAAATTCTCTATATTGCATATCAAATTCACGCCACACTTGGGGTCTGATGCAGTCAAACAATGGGAAGCATTTCTTGCACACAGATGCACATAATCATAGGTAATCATACCTATAATTACGTGTTTGCAAAACATGTTGCATTGGTTGTCTGCGTACAACAGACCCCGTGTGGCACCATTTTTTTATAAGCATTAAATATCATTTTTGTACTTTGAATTTGGGGCTGCAGTTCCTGAAGTAGTCATCCCTCTAATTACTGTGCTTGAAAACATGAGCCAAAAATGTGCAGTTAAGGGACATTGTGGGAGACATGCAAGGTTGTTCTTAGTCTTTTTTATTCTCTCTTAACAGGAGTGTTCGAAACGTGCGAACAATGGAAAGTTCACTCTCCGAGACCTCCTGGTTGTTCCTATGCAGAGAGTTCTAAAATATCATTTGTTACTCCAGGTAAGATCCTTTTGTTAAACTTTCTAAGAATGTTGGAAAACTCCACTCCAACATATAATTAACCAGGACCAAGTGGGGAGATGTGAATCTAACAGACCACAAAAACAAACAAGTGATCAGCACAACAAACAATAATGTTAGATACATACATACATACATACATACATACATACATACATACATACATACATACATACATACATACATACATACCTATCTATCTATCCTAAAGCAAAGTACTCATGCCACACCAAGCATTGTGTTTGCTGTTTAGACGTGTGATCAGATAGAGGGCACAATCAGCGTGTGCTCCAATCCTCGTTCTCAGTGGAACTGCTTATATCCGCACCTCTGCTTCATACACAGCTGTAGCAACTGGGACGTTCAGACTGCTGCGTATCCCTGTGAGGCATATAATCAAAATGACCTTTCTGGAGATTATTGTATCACTATCATGCTGTCTGTTATACTATTATTGCAGTCCTGTCCCCCAATCTGGTGAGAAGTTGTCAAGAGTAATCTGTATCATATCGATGAGAGCAATGCCTAAGCGTGAAAAATATAATAAATACCCTTCAGTCCCTTATCATATGAGCATTAAAGCAATTCCTTGCAGCCACAGTTGCCACACACGGCAAAACTAAAACCTTCTAAAAATTAGACCTCAAAGTTGTCAATTAGACAATATTCCACAACTTAAGAATTGTTTTCTAAGAGACCCAGGCACTATGTGAATGACCCAGTATAAATGTTTAAATGCACATTAATTCAGTACAACGGTATAAGGCTGTGTATAAAAAGAGATACTCATACATGCCAATACTTAGAGAGTCCCTGTACTGGTAAAATTCTAAGTGTAAGGAAAATCCATAGGGATCTGACGGGCATTTAAAATCCCTACAGAGTTAAAGACTCCATTCCAATAATCACCTATGGGTGGTGTAAATGTTTATCACTCATGCACACAACATACTTTATAACCCCCTCATCTGCAACATTGTAGCACCAGATAGATACCTGAGATTAAATAAAAAGGCTTATTAAGCATTTTATCTAAACAGATTACACACTGAGGCCACAACACTATTAATACGTGTGTCCGCCTGTATATATATTGGTGGTAAATCCTAATAAGAACTGGTAAGGCTCTGGAAAGGTGT
Source organism: Pelobates fuscus (assembly GCF_036172605.1). Lineage (NCBI taxonomy): Eukaryota > Metazoa > Chordata > Amphibia > Anura > Pelobatidae > Pelobates > Pelobates fuscus. The sequence goes on along the minus strand of NC_086323.1, from coordinate 76,783,506 downwards.
AGTCATACATAAACAAAGGTTACAGGATGACCAACAAGCTATCTCATGCAGTGAATAATATGTGTCCTTTTTGTAATTTTTTTTTTTGTATGGGAAGCATTTTTAATAAAAGTAAAACAAATTTGCCCATATTGTTTGTCAGGCTAAGGCATGTCTGGAATCTGAATCACACTGCTCTATTGTACATTTTCAACCTTATTGTAATAACTGTATCTTTCCTCAGGGGTATATGGAGACTGAGAAATATATTTTACAAAAGCTACAAGGAAGTCAAAACAGACCGTTAGAACAATACAATACTGACAGGGCAGGGACAGCTAATGTTTGGCAATCTGCAGTTAGATTTCCCATAATGCTCAGCTTGAAAAGGAAATACATTGGATATAATACTAAAATTGTGGAGAATTCACATAGTAATAGCAAATTCTAGTCAAAAATGGATGAAAATGAGAAATTCTTCAATTTTTTTTTACATTTTTTTCATAACGCCTGGTTTATACAATTGAGGCTTAAAATGCATCTATAAAAGAGAAACTGTGATTGGCTGCCAAAATAAATAAAGAGGCGCGCTCACTTGTAAGGCATTAACCCAAAGGGTGATGATTGGCTCCGTCATGGGGGAATATGGTTACCTGAAGCTATTCCTCTTGCTATCACTGTGTTGCGCTTTTCATCTCTATCTAGCTCTTCAGCTACAGCATGCATCCGAACACAAAATGGGGTTGTTTTAGATCCTCTCGCTTATCTATTAAGCAGTACTTATTAAGATGTCTATTACCCTCTGTCTATTAAAAAGACACGTGGAGAAAAATGTGGAGATGAAAGCTTCTATGTTGAGTCTCATGTATCTTCTAATTACACTGGAGTTTCAATTAAATTCCAGCCCAATTTATGAGTTTTAATAAAGATTCTATCTTTAGGAAAAACTCACAAGTGACAGTGCCGCTTTAATCTTGACAAGCATGTTATTGATGATTTACCCACCCTTAGTAATATGTTATTTCAAGATACAGCTTGTGTTACCATCAGATCTGGCGTGTATGGAAGACAATACTTGTAAGAACCGTTTTTTTTTTTTTTTAAATACATGTAGGAATCCAAAACGGTATGACACAATCCGGACACATTTGTGTACAAACCTTAGCTTCATACTTTGCATTCTTCATTCCATTCACAGGCAAAACAAATCAGACCAATACATAGTAGTTGACCATCTGATGCTCAGATTTACTTTTGGCTCTAGCCGTTTCTGAACATTCCGGCCCTCATACAAAGGCCCATTGTTTAAATCTTCCTGTTGGCTCATTCATTACTGTATAAATGAATGACTCATTGATTGTTCTCAATTCAGATATCGAGAAGTGAGGACCATGCTCTAATACGTTTATATTTCAATGTACAGTCCGTAAGAGGCTGACGATCATTCAGGTGTTCATTTAATTAGGACGAGGATATACAGTGGATGTTCCTTTTGATGGCTGTTTTGAGCCGGATTAGAAGCAGAACACAGATATAACTCACGCTGCGTCTCTGGCCTGCTGCTGATGCTGGAGAAATGTCATTTTGAAAAACAAGCGCGGATTTATCCCAAAGAACAAACTGCACACAGCGGACGGCCTTTATTTATTTCTCCTTCTTCAAATTAAATGTGTTTCAATATTTGCCGAACAGCCTCAGTGGTAGCAAATGTATTTAAAATATTCACTGCATAATAATGGCAATGCATTGCTACATATAATCTCAGCTTGTAAGTCTTTCATTGCCCTATGATCTGTGTGTAGCTTCTCATATTGCTTCATAAAACCCTTCCCAACAATTCCTCTTACTGCAAGGTATCCCTGTAGATTATCCTTTTGCTCTAAATCTAACCTTTCTGTAAAGCTTTTCTGTGCTCTGGATTATTCACTACATACAGTGTATTCTGTAGATCCATATTATGTTTTACTGTCCCCTTTCTATAACTATTACTTGCTATATAGTACTTTGTGGTTTTAGTTTAAATAGCTGTTCTTTTAGTGGAGCGATGATGTGACCATGAAAACTAATGATAAGGTGCCTCTGATTGCACCACATTTTGCCCCATAGTTGACACTTTGTTCATGACTCTCCTGTAATTGAAATTTAGGTATGTTGCAAGTTAGTCATTTAAATTCCACAGTAGGCTTGTACTCAGTGGTTTAAATTTACCTGTGTCTATTGATGTAACCAGCAGTACTTAAATTTACAAAAATCCAAGATAGTTCGCACTCATAGGACCTGCTAAAAATGTATGATGTTAAACTGAAATATTGATGTCAGATAAAAGCCAAGTTTTAGAGGAAAAAAACCCATGCGTGCTGACCAGCTTTGGATTTTCAGTTGGTCTAAGTTTAGCCTAGGTACATTAGAAGAGAGAGACAATATAATTATAAAACATAGGGAAAATGTATATAATAACTCTTATTTGGCAACTTATAAACCATATAATAGGCATATATAGCTTTATGGGCAATCTGAAGCTAGTAATTAGATTGTGATGTGTGATCTCCAAGTTTGTGCTATGACTTAGTCCCAGTTGCCTTAGCCCCCTCTAGGTGTGGGATTGACAGGCCTAGTCTCTGAAAGAAAACCTCTGAATACCCTGAGGAGGACAAAGTAAATGATGCATCTCACTGTGGAACCACTATAGAGCTGTCTATTCCCCTGCGATATTTGATCTAAAATTCTTGCAGTCGTTTAGCGATTAGTGCCAGTTTCCTCTTCTCCATTAGTACCACAAATGGAGGGTCAGCATAAATTGCCACTGGGCAACCTTCAAATTGGATGTGACCTGTCTCTCTTGAGTGGGACATGATAGCGGACCGTGCTGCCAATCCTTAGTGGACTCTGCATGCAGACCGTAACATCGCTTGACTATCACCTCCCTGCAGGCCCGTGCAGGCTACCATATGCTGGATGAAGGGCAACACGGCATCCCTCCCAATTTGTTCCTGTATACCTTGGAGGTGGATAATCCAGCATCTATGTCTGGAGTCAAGCGCCGTCACCGCTCGGGTAAGGTTTTATAACTGGTGGGCTAGGGTATTCTTGGTGGCTTGCAGCTGGTTCTTTTGGATGTTCTCTCTGGACTCAACCTCGTTGGGTGCTCTCAGATCTGTTTGTGTCTCTTGAAGGTTGCCCCTCCATACCTTACTCAGGTCTATCAAGAGATTTTTGATATCTTGCTTTGTGGCCAGCTAGGAGTCCTCATCCGAGTTGAACTCGTGGTGTATGTCACCCACTAGAGGCAAAGTAAGTGGCTTTTCATCTCGGGACTCCTCCGAGGCCTCCTCTTTGCTCTGCGCCTCAGGCGCCATCTTGGACACATCTGGTATGTTAGGCCTCTCAAAGAGAACCAAATATAAGTTAATCTCGGGGCCTCTGGATAACAAAATAATTTGTGCATACACCCCATAGTGTCCTCTGGGGGGGAGACGTGAAAAATAGGCTTGATAAAGCTTATGGTGCAGATTTTCTGCTTTTTTGCACGACTGGATAGGCGCTCCTCAGTTAGGCGTCTGTGCTGCTACTCAGTCGCCCACCCCCACCCAATGAACCAATTTCAGTAATATTACATACAATGAATGCTTAACATTGACGTCAGATAATGAGCTCCATTTGCCACCTCACAAAATCAGGCACTGTCGATTGAATTGTTCATAATATTAGTTAACATTTGAGGCTCTAGTGCTTGAATTTTTGCACAGGTATTCTTCTTCAGCTCTTCAAGTGTACACGATTTGTTCACATACACCCACTCCTTCAGATATCCCCACAGGAAGTAATCAGGAGCTGAAAGGCCAGACAAACGTGTTGCACAATAAATTTGGGAAATTCCTAAAAATGATCTGCTCGCCTAACAGTTGTCTCAATAGGTCCATTGTGGTCCTGGTTACTTGGGCAGTAGCCCCATTCTTAGGGAACCACATTTCTTGCATTGAAGTGTTGGCAGTAAGCTATTTTTGTCAAAAGCATCTATCGGTCATTTTGAAAATACAGTTCCCCTATTTTTACTTGTTGTTCCTTTGTGAAATTACCCATGGTGAATCTCCCATGGCTCACTAATAAAATGTACCTGTAACAAAATAATTTAACTAATAACAAAAAAGATATTTACCTTTTTAAATCCTACTCTGAATTTTGGCCCATCCTGTATGTACAGTATATCTGTTCTCGCTTGCCATTCCACTCTAACGCTCATCTTATTATTCAATAAAAGCAAGGTGCAGAAGAAAATTCGTTATAACATTGATTTACTTATGCACGTTCTTTTCTATGTTGTTTTAGGAGCTTGTGAAACACACTACTGATCCTACGGAAAAGAACAACCTGCGCGTGGCACTGGATGCAATGAAGGTATCCGTACTGTAATGCTCTCTCCTTTTTTATTGCAACTTAATTAGAACTGAAATAGAAATGCCATGTTGGAGAGGAGTCACCATGATCAGGGAGATTAAATGTAAATATCAGAATGGAATTGTGTTAAGCCATTGCACACTGCTGTTTGCTCCTTGCTGGCTTTATAATACCAGGGAGTAACATTGATCACATTTTAGTCTTGTCAAATTAAATGCAAAATAACTAAACTATTTGCCATCTGTGTGTAGTGAGTTACATGTTAAATGCTGTTAAATGGATGTAAAACTTTGTCCCTAATTTTTGACAACTTTATAATACGCATGTACTTGTATTCATAACATTTCAATAGAGTTCACAACAATGAAGTGTGTTATTGCCCTAAATGTTCTTTTACGTAGCCTTTCACCATCAGAATTAGGATTAGGATGAATTGTGCATCCTGCATATTTCGTACCACAAACATATTTTGTGTAGAAAAGTTGTGGTAAATATATGCACAATACAGTTGTAAATTCGCACATATACACAGTGCAGTCTTAACTTGCTTGCACTGATGTCAATTGATGCCACAACAATTGGAATGATTATGTTCATGCAGCGTCCGTTCTTTGATGATGGCAGTCTCCTACAGCATATGCACAGTACTTCTACAACTCGTTTTGATGCGAGATCAGGGATTGGACGAGGTCGGCCAACCACTTTCTGATTTATCCATATGTCACTGAATTTGAAGTTCTAGGAAGCCCTTTAGTAGAGACACCTGCTAAGCGGATGTGTACTCTTGTTGCCTTAACTTTTTACATGTTTTAAAATCCACAATTTTTAATGTATTAAAAAGACTAATGAAACTCCTGAACGCCTGTTAAATCAGATATTGGTATGTTCCTGCTTCACTTAGTCTAATTTACTGAAAAATAATAATCCCTCCTCCTAACAATAATATAGAGGGATTTTAAAACACGTTTAAATGTTGGTTTATATTTTCTAGACCGGCATTTGTTCTCCACAAGGTTAACGCTGGCTGACTTTGCTGCTAATAAATGAATATAGCTTATTTAAGAATTAACGGAGGGAGAACAACTGTTTTGGCATTGTATTACAATTTAAATGGTTTAATAAACCTTGTTTGCACAAAAGCAATTGCCATAAATATTTATACAGGGTGGCTTTCATTAAGATTGTCAGTAGCAGCTACTCTGGATTTTAAATATATATTGTTTTTTTTTGTTTTTTTTGCGCAGTGTCAGCAAGCAATATATTATCTGTTATACTATGCAATATTGTTTTCGCAAATATCTCTTCCACATGCTACATACGGGAAATTGTATGCAGTTGTTGGGAACTGCAAATTTTAGGACAAAACTGCAATTGTGCGAAATAGCTGAGTTGGAGAATTTTATAAATGATACAATCAATAAGTAGTGAACCACTATATAAAAAACCCATAAAATATAAAAAACACTTATATTAAATTATGGTAGAGATGACTTCTTATATCAAACTTAAAAAAAAAAAAATCAAAATAATTTACAATAGTGTAAAAACGTAGGTAAAATTTTTATAGAAAACCTAAAATTAGAATTTCAGAGCTAATAGACCTAGCTCTGGTGCGGTGTGGTCGCTTTTTGCACATCTGCACTTTGGGGAGCAACTCTTCAAATTAGACACTAGCCAACTGCATTGTAAACTCTCTTGCAGTTCTGGCTTCTACTGGGGAGAGGCAGTATAGGAATTCAGACTGAATTCATAAGATACGGATGCTTACAAAATACATGTTTGTGTTGACAACATATTTAAAGCACATTGACTACAATAGCTTTACTGCTCTTACAATGTGAGTCTCACTTGTACATTGCACTGACAGGAAATACTGTAACTACTTACATTTGCAGCCCTTAGGTAGGTACCACAACTAAAGGATCAGAACAGGAGTAAGAATGTGCACAAACAGAAAAGAAATATAAAGTCTCCCATCTACCTTCTAGGCTGTAATCCTCAAATTTGTACATATCTCCCGTTATAGGGGTTTCAAATAAACTCTATATAGTTAGAAGTATTTGTTTAGTGCCGATTTTCTCATAGTAAATTTTAAAGTTACTTTCAACTCCCTATTATATGCATAAATATGTTTCCTGTGTATAGTAATCCATTTTATTAGTATAGCCAATAGACTAGGAAAATGCACTGGATTCATGTCAAATAGGACACTGGCTACAAATTACAGATGTCCAGTACCTTTCCTTTGATACTGTACTCTTCTTTACTCCATTTGTGTTCTTCCTGTAGGATTTAGCACAGTACGTCAATGAGGTGAAGAGAGACACAGAAACACTGAGGGAAATTGACCAATACCAGCATTCCATTGAGAACTTGGTATGTATTTTGGCATCATAGATGTGGTACAACTCTTCTATAAACCAAATTATGCTTCATGACAGTTAAGGCTTGGAAAGGTGACCAGTTTTTCCAGAGTGGGGCTTTAATTTGAGCCACCACCGGCTATTTTCCTTTTAGAAAAAAACAAATTAACAAAAAAAAAACATTATTTTTGCCATAGAGATAACCAGATCGTTTTTAGATCCTTCTCTTTCAATGTATTATTTAGATAACCGAGATAATATTATTAGATAAAGGCTGTCAAACATATTTCCTATTAAAGGCTGAAAAAAGGTGAATGAACGTCTGGATGGACAAAAGGTAAACATCAAAAAAACAACCACACCAAACAAAAAAAACATATTTGCATTTGTATATATACAAAATATATATACAAAAGATTGAGGTTTCAGTCCCTGTCGGGGGCTATGGTTTATGTATTCCAAGACTGTGAGTGCAGCTAAGTACCTGGTCTATTTTTGCATCTGTTTGCCCCCTGGAACGGCACCCAGCAAATTAATCATATTTTTTGACATGAGTGCAAGTAATTTGTATTATCTAAATATCTATATATATATCTCATCACCCCTTTATGTCTGGCTAACCATGTGTGTCTCTAATCGTAAACGTTTGTATCTTTCGGTAACCCACTTTGTCTATTGCCCTCTGTCTTTGTGCCCTCTTCATATCTGCACCACTGTTGTATCAAAATACCTCCTTCATTGTGTCTCTGGGACCCTCATTTTTTCTATCCCTCTCATATCAGCCCCCTCTTTATGTCTTAACCCTCATTTACTGCTTAGCGCCCTAATTATATCAGCTTTTATAATGATTCATTTTACTTTACATAAGCCCCCTTACTTATGTTAGCCCCCATATGTCTCTCAGGGGACATATTTTTTTATTAGTGTGTTATGTATACAAGATACGTTTTAATATGAGCAAACGGGAGATAACAGATTAACACACACTAATATTACAAGCTTACCTGCCAGACATCCACTTAATAGCTATATTAAACTTGTTTTTAAACTTTTACCCTTATCCTTTATCTTTACCCAGAATAATTTACAAGTGAGTGTCATATTGGACAATGTGTGCAATCAAATATGATATTTTAAGTGTAGTATTGTGAGTTACCAGTAGGGGGTAGCATAGCACTACTGGAATGACTGTTAAAAATGTGCTCTCAGCTTTGTCATTTGATTAAATACCACTGTAAAACTGTCCCAAAATGTATCAAGCTTTGAGTTCTCCTTATTTGCTCTGTGTCGTTTTATTGTGTGAGCCATGTCGATCAAGTGGGAGAATGTCCTAGAAATGTTGGAGAGGAGTGCTAGAGAGCATTTACCAAAAATTTAAGTAAAATTGAATCAGAAGGTATCTTGGATTTAAGATTATCTGTAATTTTAGAACAATCTAAATTGTAATCTGAAGAGGATTTGTACGGCATGCAAGCAGGCTCTCCAATGACTACTGGGGACACGTGAAGAATAATCCGTTAATGAATCTTCATATGAACGTGTATTTCACATAAATAGAGAAACATCTGTTTCTATGTTCTTGGGTTGAATAGGGTCCATGTGAACTGAGGTGGCCTTCTAATGTTAGGGATGGTCCTCTATTGTTCATGTGATGGACATTCATAAACTGTTCCCCATAAATAAAATAAAATGCCAATACCCTGTTGTTTTGGTCTTCTTGAACTGCTTCAGCCTGGTACTGCACAGTCAGTATAGTTTCTTGTATTTGCGCAAAATGTGGCTGTAGTGCTGCACATTACCTCTAGAGGGAAGTAAAGTTTGCCTGCATGCTTATGTAAAAGGCATTCTAGTAGTTCAGTTGCAACATTAACAGCAATCTTATACTGGTTATGAAGTCCACAGAAATTCTCTTATCATCCACTGTGTCATTAGTGCAGCATGTTTTGATTGGTTTATTGCAGCCAACCGTCTGTAATACATTTGATCATCCCATGGACCTTGTTGTTGGTGGGGTTGGGATGGTCCAAATCCAACAGAATGATGACAACACCCTTACCATTAACATATGCATCATGCTGTCTTCATGCTTTAACCAGTGCTGTTTTCGTGGACTTTACTTTGGTTGACTTACTAAAGCTTGGTTTTACTGCACCTTCTGTGGTGTCCTTCTTTTTTTTTGAATTCTTTATTTTATTGGTGCGTTATGGGGTTTCATGCATGGTATTGACTTTAACAGGAGGCGAGCCCGTCAGTTTACAATAACATGTATATCGCAGTTTTTGTCAAGATGAACAGCACACAATTTTTACTTTTTATCCAGGTTACATAACAGTTGTAAATAGTAGTGCTTACATTTGCTCCTGGGCTTATGGCCCGTTTGGAGTATCTCTAGTCCACATTGGTACACCTTTAATTTGGGGTTACATGTTTGAGTTTCTTATGAGATAATGTGCTACTACGTGTAAGTGCACTAAGTTGCTGTTCCCATGAGTGGTCGGGGTTAATGAAGCCGGTAGTTTCGGGTGTAGTGTTGTCTCCCATTTTGTTTTAATCGGCCAACGTTTGCCGGGAGTGTGAGTGCCCCTAACCGAGGGGACAGCGGGGGGGAGGTGGTTAAGTGGGGGGCGTGTGTGGAGCCTCCCCATGATATTCTAGTTCTGCTTGGTTGTTCCCAAGTCTGGTCTTGGTGGTGTTCCTAACCATGTGGAGTGTGTATTTGTACAGGCCATGGCATTAAAAATGAAGGGTAAAACGAAAAATACAATAATAACAGAACAATATTAACTGAACAGTATGAATGCTTAATAGTTTCCGGCTTAGCCGGGTTGGTTCTGTTCGTATGCGGTCGTTATCAGGTCCCGGATTCCGTTCGTGGGGAGCGAGGGATGAATGGTCTTATGGTGGCCGGGTCTCCCATCTGGGATAGTCCTGCCTGAGCGGTTGTCTGGGATGCATCCGGGAGTCCCAGGGTCGTGAAAATTGCAAGTAAGTCCGCTTCTGAAGTAGCTCTGTGGGTGGTCCCGTCGTGTGTGATTAGCAGTACCCTCGGCATACCCCATCTGTACTGAATGCCTGCCGTCCTCAGGCGGCCTGTTAGGTGTTTTATCGACCTTCGCCAATGTAACGTTGCTCTGGTTAAGTCTTGGAAGAAAAGTAACTGGGAGTTTTCAAATGGGAGAGGAGTTTTGCCTCTGATTGCCGCCATTATTGCTGCTTTGTCCTGTGATGTAGCACAGCGCAAAATAACGTCTCTTGCTTCTGCGGCCGGTGTGTTGTTCCCCGTCGGTAGGCGGTACATGCCCTCTAGTGTGAGTTTCCGGCCCGTTGATGGTGGTAAAATAGTGGATAAGAGCCTCCTGATGAAGTGGGGCAGCTCCTCTGAGGTGATTCCTATGGGCACCCCCCTTAGCTTTATATGGTTGCGGCACAGGCGGTCTTCCTGGGTGGCCACCTGTGTCGCTAGTGCTTGGTGTGCTTTTTGCAGGGTTTGCAAGGATTCTGTAAGATTTGACACCCCACAGGTCAATGTTTGCATACCCCCCTCCACAGCACTCACCCGTTCCGTGGTTTGGCGTACAGTTGCCTTTAGGGTACCAATGTCCGCGGCCAGCAAGGATTGTATCTCTTGCATCCATTTCTGCAGGTCATGTTTTGTGGCGAAGGTGTCGTCGTCAGGGCCCGTGTGGGTCTGGGGTGTGTTAACTTGCTTTTCTTCTGTCCCAGGCTCTGGTGAGTGGGTGTTCTGCGGCATTGCTGGTGGTGGGTGTTCTGCGGAGTTTTCTGCGGCGGCCATTTTGGAAGGTGCTTGTCGTTGTAGCATCTCCCCGATGTTTGGTTGGTCTGCGGCCGAGGCCGGGTGTTGTTTCTGCGTGCGGCGCCCCATGGAGGCAGAGGTGCCGCTGTGTGTTGGGGTTTCTGTTTCCTCCGAGACCTGGTAGTAGTGTGTCCCGAAGCCGTCCAGGAGAGTCTCCAGGCCGTAGCTCGTGGGTGTGAGGTAGGCCCGATTTTTCTGTTTCACCCTTCTTGCCTTTGTTTGGTGGAAGAAAGGCATGGGTCGGTTCCTCTCGGTTTACCAGAACACTTGGTGGGCTTAAAATAGTTATGTGAGTTGGGATGCTTGTGATATTCGCTGAGTAAGCGTTGCAAGGTCGGGAGCCGATGGAGATGGCGTCCGTTCAGCTCCGCTCCCAAACCCCGCCCCCCCCTGTGGTGTCCTTCTTATGACAATATATTGTTTGGCCTTTAATGAGCATTATTATGGGAATTGAAGTAGAACATGTTCTTGGGGGGCAGAAGTTAGATACTCAGTCATTAAAAGTTAACCTCCTACCTTCCTTCAAGGTAATTTACATGTTATAGATAGAGGACATTGGAATTTCTGAACAATGTTCATGGTAGTGATAGGAGAAGCATGATTTGAATGGATACACTAGTAATAACATACCATCTAGTGTGACTATTCCAGATTGTATCAGAAACCATACAAGCTGGGCCATAATGCTACTAGGAAATTGATCAATATTAAAGCATATACTTTATCTATGTATTTGACTTTGTGTGTTTCTGTATTTTTGAAAAGGGATCTCACATTTTTTAAACGCCATCATACCTATACGAAATAAAGCATAATGCAACTTTACTATCAGTTGACCCAATACACATCTATTTACAGAATCAATCCCTATCACTGTTTGGAAGACCAAAGGTGGATGGAGAAGTTCGGATCAGTACACTGGACAAGTGGGCCCGTCAGGACCGGTAAATTGATACAATTATTTATAATTATCTGAAATTAGATCATCCATTTCCGAACAATAAGAAGACTTTACATGCTGAACAGCCAAGGGATAAGAGATCCGAGCCTTTTCTGGATCAGACTTCTTAGATCATTGCTCCCTGATGCCCACTTTGCAGCTCACCAATGACTTCTGATACATTACACCGGCACTCTACATTATGTGACTTTGTTTGAGAGCAGTTATCTAAAGCAATGCTCCTCAACCCTCTCCTCAAAGCACACCTAACAGTTCAGGATTTAGGGATTACCCAGGTGTGTCTAAGGTTTTTAGAGAAAGGAAAAAAAACACCTTAGAGTCCATGGTCTTTTTTTTGTTTTTTGTTTTGTACACATTAGACACACCGGGGTAATCCCTAAATCCTGAACTTTTAGGTGTGCCTTGAGGAGAGGGTTGAGGAGCACTGATCTAAAGCAATGGTTTTCAGCTAGTGTGACGTGGCATGGAGTAATACAAGCAATCTCAAAGTGGTACATGAACTCATTGACATCAGTTTAAGTAGATTGAATAGAGATGTAATTTTTAAGTGTAGACCATAAAACCGTGATTTCCATCTGTAATGAAAACAAAGTTAAAGTCTATTTAGCTAGCAGAACAGTATGCACTTAACATGCCGCATATCTCGCAAGTAAGATGTTTATAAGCTACTGATGAAAATAAAATATGTGAGGCTTGGAAATCTCTTTAAAGTGTGCACAAAAGGTCGAAAATCACTACTCTAGAGAAACAGACCTCTTGGTTGAGAGGATAGATAAACCTGTGAGGTTGGTAGAGAGTGAGGTTACAACCATGGAAACAAAAGAGCCTTGGATAAAAGGGTAAAATATAACCTGTTATGATTTGTGTAGAATATTATATAAATGTCAACTAGGGGGCCTATATTTTAAAATGTCTTTTGAATGGAATTCCACGCAAAATTATCTGTCAAATGTTGAAGGTAAAATGTATCAGTTGTACCTGGGAAGCTATTGTTCCGCATTTCTTGGGTAAGAAATCCAGATGATGCTGATCTGTAATGTTTGATCATTTTTCCAAGGTATATATTCCTGTTTGATCAAGCCGTCATTGTGTGCAAGAGGAGAGGTGACAATTATGAAATGAAGGAAATCATAGATCTACAGAAATACAAAATTACTAACAACCCAAGTACAGACAAAGAAAACAAAAAGGTAAAGTTGGGGAAAACACGAACGTGTGTGTGTGGACATTAGGAGGGAGTAAAAAGGAAAAATAAGGAAATGTAAAAGAGAATGAAAGAAATAGGAGCTAAAATGTAGACAGAAGTGGAAGAAATAAGAAGAAAAAAAAAAGGTATGGAAACACAAGACACATTTTAAGGTATGAGAACGAAAACACATTCTTTTATTCAGGTCAGGTATACGAAAGTAAAGTCCCAACAAATATAATACAAAATCAATGGGTAACAGAGTGTCTGCTACATAATTATCAAACATTACACCAATCATTGACTCACACCACCTGCAAACCTGCAAATTATCATATTACATTGTGCATGGTGCTGCTTTTAATTATCACATCTTACACTGTCCTCTGGTTGGCATTGCCAACAAATTAGTTGGATGGTCAATTATAGTTTTTATTCTGGGCTGTTTTGGCATTGTCTCAAAGTTTGCTTGTTTACTATTACAAATAAATAAAAGATGCTATATGCTGTTGTGGTTGACACTGCCAGTGAGTAAGGCAGATAATTATAATGTTACACTCTGCTGTGGTTGACATTGTGAGGGTTAGTTATTTAATTATCACCTTATTCTTTTCTGTGGTTGGCATTGCGATAGTTAGCTATATAATTATCATATTATGCTGTTCTGTGGCTGGCATTGCCAGTGTTAGCTAATTACAGCTAACAGTCTGCAGTGATTGGCACTGCCAATGTTAGTAATATCAAATTATGTTGCTGTATTCTGCCTTGTCAGCATTAGCTATCTAATTATCATGTTAAGCTCTGCTTTGGTTAGCATTGCCAAAAAGCTGGCCGATTAATTATCAAATGCTGCTGTGGTTGGCACTGCCAGAGATTTAGGTGGTAAATCCTCACATTGCTTTCTTCTAAGTTATGCATTGTAATTGAGTTGGCTATATAAATATATGCCTGGAATTGCTAGAGAGTCAGCTGGTTAATTATTACAATGTACAGACAACTAATTAAAGGGATACTCTAAACACCAAAAGAGCTTTAGCTTAATTAAGCAGTTTTTTAAACCACTCCATTATTTATTTTACAGTCCCCCAACCAATGTCTTTTGGATGGGGGGTCCTTTTATTTTACAGGTCACATCCCCTTGGGATTGGGCCTTTCTCACACCTGGGTAGCAATGGCTGCTAAGTCACTATTTTTTTTATTTTTAAGTTTACAAGTTGCAAGGTAATAAGCCATTTAATCATTAAAGCATAAAACAATATACAAAACAAGTGCAAATGCTTTTTCTTGTACATGTGTCATGTTGGCTGTTCTATGCATCATTTGCAAGGTTGCTCAATTTGTTTGTTTAAAATTTTGTTAATTTTAGCATTTTGTATTTGTTTAACTAACTAAACATTGCATTCAAACTGCATTTTGGTTTGGTAGGATGAACTAGTTGATAAGAAAAGAGAAAGTGAGAAATTCCACCTAGGGGACCTCATCCTTTAGGGATGTAGAGGATGCTGTATCCAAAAGCACAAGTGTTATAGTAGCGTTGTGCTTCTGGATACAAATTTGTGCTGGGAGTTGTTGTTCCACATCATTGACATCTGAAAGTATATTGTGTAATTCTACCTGAGAGGGCAGTGCCAGCTGGTTCCGGTGTCAGGCCAGTGCTCTTCTGGCCGCTAGGGCCACTGCAGAATACAAGCGTCTTCAAGAGGCGTGCATGTGTGATAAAAGTTCAATTAACAGAGCAGGAGACAATAATTTCTAAAGTGAACACACTGTGCTATAATTTGAAAATAAAACCTTTTTTGTAATGGAGGCTGCATGAATCACGGTTAGGGGAGCCGTGGTTAGGTCTGCAAAAACAGAAAGGAAGTGATTTAACTCCTAAATGGGAGACTTGAGCAGTGAGACTGCGGGTGCATGACCATAACTGCTTCACTAAGCTAAAGTTGTTCAGGTGCTTAGAGTGTCACTTTAATTGTTAACATAGTAATATAAATCCTTACATTATGTTTTGTTTTATAATTTCCACGTCTTTGCTTAACATTCTGACCAATATATTGTATCCATGACATGATGCATGTGTATATGACAATAATGGTTTCAGTATGCAATAGGCTTTTTAATGTTTCTTTTTTTTTCCCCCCCAGTGGTCGTATGGTTTTTTGCTCACACACGTGCAGGGACAGAACGGCTTTCAATTTTACTGCAAAACTAGAGACCTGAAGAAAAAATTGTTAGAACAGTTTGAGATGGCCCTGTGAGTATCCTATTCAATGTGTATGAATATGTAATGTAGAGGTGTATATGTAAGTAACCCTCACTGCACCAACAATCTGTGCCTTTTGGATCATGTGACCTAAACAAGATGGGTTTAGCTGTATGAGTTTTGTTTAAAATCAGCAGCTCTCAAAGGGAAATATTTACGGAACCTGAGAATTGGGGGTGGGCGTGGGTGAAATCCTTTTCTGTACATTTGCATACATGATCATTTTAGAATGGATTAATGGCAAAGAAATAAGATAATAATATAATAATAATAGCTGAAGGTAATTGAGGCTTTTTGGCCGGGCGAATGTCGATTCGGCTTAGCAGGATATAGAAACAGTCAGTCAGAAGGGCAGAAAAGAACTTGCATCCGTATGCTGCAGTATATGTACCTAATATAATAATATATTAACATAACATGATATTATGTATATATTTTGCAGTATCCTGTTAGGAACATTCTCACACCATTTGGATCACAGAAAAGTAACCAATAGAGAGAAAAACAGGAGGAGCAGTACAAAAATCTATATTTATTAAATATATACCGTAATTGATAACTATATAAATATAGATTTATTTATTTTTCCTCCCTCTCCTTTTTTTCCTGTATTGGTCACTTCTCACTTGCTCTTTATAATCATTAGTGACTGTACCCCAGCCAGCAATCAGCTTTTTTCACCATGAATTGTCTCTTTTGTTTTTTGGCACCGTACTCTCTGCTGCCCCCAAAATAAAGTCATGGTGATAGGGTAGCTCTATGTTGCCCCAAAATACATAAACAATAATGAGCCTTCTTATTTGAAAGAAGAAATCCCCTGTCACCTGCTGTGTGTCTATACAGAATGATAGTGGTATTAGTATTGTTTTTATTATTATTTTACTGTGGCAGGGAGTTTGGATAAGGATAGAATAACACATTGTAGTATTAAACAATGACATCACCCACTGTGAAATCAGAAATAGTTTAAAATACACTGTATATGATTTTTATATGATATTTTTATTTATTTTATTCATTCATTTATATATCTTTTTATTTTTTGATATATTTATTTATATGTATTTGCTTCATAAATTACAAGATGACACAAGTAACAAAATATGATACATTTTATCATCTACCGTTTTTTTTTTTTATGGAAAACATGGGTATAGAATCATACAGGGCTATTCACTAAGTGAGGAATGCTGGGATTGGGAATTCAAAGTAAATTCAAAGTGAATTTCAAATTGAAAGCCAAAGTAGACAAACTGATATGGGATATAGTTTCAGAGACTTCTCAGTGATTGGTTATTTCCACTTGAAGAGAATGTTAGTCGCTTCAGGGGAAAAATGGAAGATCTTGCAAAGGCTGCAGTTCATAAGAAGCTATAACCCTAATAAATACATGTATGGAAAATATGTGCCTGTATTCATTCAGAGTATATCTACTAAACATTGAGTACTTTTTTAATTTATTTATTGTTTACCAGTTGAGTGGTGCTTTAAATGTGAGAGCATAATGAGTATTAATGAAACATTTATAAATTAATGACTCCCACACTCTTTTTTACCATGTCCACAGTAGGAAATTGCAGTGGAAACGCATACAAGTAGAATACAAAACATAAAGACCGTGCAATGACATTTTTAGCCGCAATGATTTACTGGCTGTCGGTATTAAATATGTTTAACGAATAGACTTGAAGATTCATTTGGGGCCAAACAGCAATTTGTCTGAATTTGGCATAATGGAGTGATCAGCCTAATTTCCGAACTCCGAACATGGACGGTTTGAGGTCACGATTGTGGATTATTCTGTTTCTGTTTAAGCTCGAAGTCCATCATTCAGTGCCTGATCGCTCTGCCTACTGTTTCTCTGACGAAGCACTTCTGATTAGCTGACACCTTCAGCTGATGCTCTAAGCCAATCACAAAACAGCTTGAGAAACACATGCTTTTTTTTCAAGCCATTTAGTGAATGGGGAGCTGCTAATTGGCTTAGATGGGGCAGAGCAATTGGGCGCTGGATAATGTACTTTAGGGTTAAACTGTGCATCAATGGTTTAACCCCTAAAGATAAGCTGACGCAAGGGACCTTCTGGAACTATAAGAACTTCATTCCCAGACAGATGTTATGCTACCCAGATTGTTACTTAAATTGTTATCTTACAGTATAAACAACTTTAGCATATTGCCAACTCTTAAAATCCTACAGAACCTCATAGAATATGGTCCACCCTTTAAACAACACAGAACCCCATGGCATATTGTCCACTCTTTAAACAGCATGGAACCTCATGGCATATTGTCCACTCTTTAAACAGCATGGAACCTTATGGCATATTGTCCACCCTTTAAACAACACTGAACCCCATGGCATATTGTCCACTCTTTAAACAGCATTGGACCTTATGGCATATTGTCCACTCTTTAAACAGCATGGAACCTTATGGCATATTGTCCACTCTTTAAACAACACAGAACCTTATGGCATATTGTCCATTCTTTAAACAGCATGGAACCTTATGGCATATTGTCCACTCTTTAAACAGCATGGAACCTTATGGCATATTATCCACTCTTTAAACAACACGGAACCTCATGGCATATTGTCCACTCTTTAAACACAGAACCTTATGGCATATTGTCCACTCTTTAAACAGCATGAAACCTTATGGCATATTGTCCACTCTTTAAACAGCATGAAACCTTTTTTTTTTAAACCCCATGGCATGCTGTCCACTTTTTAAACAGCAGCAGAAGAAAGGCATATTGTCCCTTCTTATACAGCACAGATCATCATGGCATATTGTCAAATCCTAAAACAGTACAGAACCCCTTAGCATATTGTATTCTCTTTAAACAGCACGGAACCTTTTGGCATATTGTGCATTCTTTACACAGCACAGAACCTTATGGCATATTGTCTACTTTTTAAACCATACGAAAGCTTGTGGCATATTGTCCACTCTTTAAGCAACACAGAACCCCATGCCATATTGTCCACTCTTTAAACAGCACAGAACCCCATGCCATATTGTCCACTCTTTAAAGGGCACAGAACCCCATGGCATACTGTCCACTCTTTAAAGGGCACAGAACCCCATGGCATATTGTCAAATCCTAAAACCGTACAGCACTACACTACTACAGTACTGGTAGTGTGAGAGTTATCACAATCCAAAAATATTCAAAGTCATCCTTAATTTTAAACTGTGCTTATCCTTTGCCATCATCATTAATCACATGTTTTCAAGATAAATCTTCTGCTTCGGGAATATATCACAGTAGTGACAATAATAGGTTGCATGTGTGGCATGGCAATAAAAGATGACATGAGTTATTACTTGTATTATTTAAAATCAACACTAATATTCTTGTGTGTTCCTTTAAGCATGTTCAAATTGAACATTTGGGGCAGGGGAAGGCAGGCAACCTTGAGCACTCCAGATGTTGTGGACTACAATTCCCCTGATGCTTTGCCTTCATAATGGCTGGAAGAGCATTATGGGTGGTGTAGTCCACAACATCTGGTGTGCAAAAGGTTGCGTATGCCTGATTTTGCTTATCGTGGACACGTGATTTAGTTTTTTGTTTTTTTCAGTTTTGCTAAATATATTAGTGTAATGGAGTAATTGCGATTTGTTTTGAACTTGACTGCTTAACATAAGATATAAGTGATATTTTTGCTGAACTAAAAAAGGTGTGATTTGCATTGTGTCACAGTCAGCCTTTAATACGTCGACAATTATCAAATGTAGCTTTCACCGCATCTATTGGTAATACAATTCCAGGTTTACCCTTTCATTTCTAATATCAACAGATCTTCTTCACACATGACTTCTTTTTCCCCAATTTATCTTTCACAGAACTTCATAGAAATTTCTCCGCCAGTACTATAAAAAAAGAAATGAAATATGCAGTAATCTCGGAGCCAGAAATAGATATTTCTATAATATATTGTGATCCCCAGGGGTAACACAAATTCTAACTATTGTGTTCTTTTTGTGGTTACAACATAAATGCATTTGGTCCAAAAAAACAAACAAAAAAAAACAACAAAACAACAAATCTCATGAATAAAATAATGTGTTTTTTTTGAGAAGACGTGAAATGAATTTTACACCAGTACTGCAGTCAGATAAAAAGTGTCTGCCAGGGTCTGTAGATGAATTGGACCAAATGCAGATCCTCAGATTTCTATTCCATTTTCTATTTTTGTTCCAGAAAAATAGATGGAATTCTGATTGGGGTTATAGGAGGATAGCAGGAGATGGCATACTTGGTATGGTATGAAATTACGACTCTCTCTAAGCTTGTTATGCTTGCCCAGAGAGCTGGCATGCAGTATGCTTGCCCATAATGCATGTATGAGGAGCTGATTTTTCAGACTTCATGTAAATCAGAAGTTGTTTGACAACATCGACCATTTTTTGGTACAGAAACAAGATACTGTAGAGGCTAACAGTTGGTAGAATCGGGGGTTATTCTTTCTTGTTCATGTTCTTCTGTCTGTTAAGATACTACAGGCTGAAGTCAGTCCACATGTTCTCATGTATTAGATAATATATAGCTGGCAACTCTAATTGCTCATCGAGGTAGTCAAAGTTTTGAATTCTATTGCCATTGTCCTGAGACTACAACGAAAAATCCCCATGAAGTGCAGCAGGTGTGTGTGTATAATTTGGGAGGTGATAGCAGTTCGGCAATGCTCTGCACATGTTCATATGAGGGTTGTCCACTCACATGGTGATGACATGCCCTCTTATGCACTACCGTTGACAGAGCATTGCTTAAAATCATAGTTGCCAAGTGCTACTATGCTTGCTACGTAAAGCTATGCTATTCTACCTATGGTGTAACAACAAGTGTAATTATCATTGGTATTTGTAATGATTCAGTTTTTGTGATACAGTGGCAATTTTGATAGCACTATCTTCAAATACGCAGTCTAGAAAAACCGAGTCTCCGATGGTATCTATGTAAAGCCGTTTGCTATCCCAGCTGTGGACAAGGTTGGCTTCATCTTGCAGGTGGAACCTCCATGAAAATGATGGTAGAGAGAGGAAGCACGTGGACATTAAATTAGTAGAATATAGATTCTCCTTTTTTCCCTTCCTTTCCAGTTATGCAATGGCATTTCCGCAACTGAAAGCAATTTTCGGGCTGCACAGATTAGCAAACCAACTCCAACTGATTGGGGAATTGACATGTAATAACCCAGCATAATGCGGCTTTTCTAAAAATTCATGCTCTCATCCAATCACTATTTTAAAAAAAACTAAGGATGGTGAATATCCCACTACTACTATTCAGTGCATGCTAAATGCATTGTTTTTATTGTTTCACAAGTATGTAACAGAGATTTCCAAAGAACACAGAGCACCAAATTATACTTTTATTTTTTTTATTGAGAGCAGATCAATCCATATCCCACACTTTTGACCAGTCTTCTTTCTTTCTTTACAGGAGCTGTAAAAGTCTAGTTTGTGATTATATTTAAAAGCTTAAAAAAACAAAAACACACAAACTCCCTACTAGGGTAGCTGTGTGAGCGTCTACCAGATATCCAAAAAGGGAGTAACCCTGGTTAAACTTAAAAAAGAAGAAAACAAATGATCGAGGATTCTCACTAGTAGATCCAAGATCACAATAAGGATATCTGAATAAATGGTCTACATGAAAAAACAGAAAAATGAAAAGTAAAAAATACTTTATTATGAATATACAATAAACCTAACTAATCGCTTAAAAAAACACCCAGGTATGTGAATCCCAGAGGGGAGCTATAAAAGCTCAGAAAGTCAGAATACCATATTGAGCAAACCAGCATAAAATTGCCTGAGGTAGGATGAGAAATAATGCAGGTGGCTAATCCTATATAAAAAATGGATATCGCACCACCAAATATAAACAATTCCTCTTATACCTCTAAAGAGACCGCTGTGGTTGCAGAGTATCTACATAATTACAAATAGTTGCAATATATTCTAATTGGTGGAGCTCACCCAGTGTTAAACTACAGTAGCGCTCATACAAAGATTGTAAAGAGAGGAGACACTAAAATATGTATGAAAACACTGGACTTGGTGCAGGTCCACCTAGCATAAAGTAGCTAAGAGTGCTAACTGGTACTAGATAGAGAGATACCCAAGTAAATTTCCTCCCTATAAATCGTTGACAAGGCTACTAAGTCTGAAAATGCCTCACGGATAATCTATCCTTCAATAGCATTCTTGCAATCAGACCATGGAGTCAGACAATATAACTAAGTGAATCAGCCACTGAGTCTGAACGCCCCCTAGTCGGTAAACGGCTGCAACATTAAAGCTCCTATTAAAAAACTGACAAGCCCCCCATAATCAGTGAGCTGTGCTAAACAAAAAACGTGCAGAGTGAAAAAAGTGACATATCGCCTAACGCGTTTTGGCGCTACTTTGATAAAGGCGCTTTAGTAGCGCCGAAACGCGTTAGGCGATATGTCACTTTTTTCACTCTGCACGTTTTTTGTTTAGCACAGTTCACTGATTATGGGGGGTGTAACGGAGCTCCGTGTACTCCGACCGAGTACCCTCCGTTGATGGATGCTCCTAGCGCTTACAGAGGACTCCAAGCACTGCAGACGACACCACAACCGCCGTAGCTTAACTGGAGCCGCGCCGTCTTCCTTCCACCCTGGAATGAACCTCCAGCATTCAGGACCGTGGGGGGAAGACCTCTCCTCCAGGAGAGCGTATCCGGAACAAGCTCTTAAAAGAGCTAAGTGATTAAGCTCAGGGGAATATGCAGAGCATAGCAATCCCCAGTGTGATACAGCAATTCCCTCCAATAACGAGACAAGGCTACGTTTTGAAGGGTCAAGAAGAACTGAGGACTGGGACACCCAGCCTGCTTTTTATTACAAAAAGGTACATACAGGACACTCCCAGGGGGAGGATGAAATTAACCAATCACATACATGGTACCACCCCCACGTCTCCTCCCCTCAGATAAACACATAACATAATTATAGCATACAGTAAAAATACAGTTTTCACACATACACTGTAGCTTTAAAACTATACATTCAATCTCCATAAAAATTACATATTCAGACTCAGCACACTTCAAACATAAACACTTCCAAAAATCAGCCAAATCCCCCCAGCGGATCAAAAGTTAGCTGGAGGTCCCTTTATGACCGACCGCAAGCACAATTTCCTGCCCAAAACAGTTCCATAGATTTGGGCTGTGCGGCCGGTCAATTTCATGCCGAAAATCGACTAAGTCCCATTTCGAACGGGACTTAGTCTCTGGAGTTATAAAACGAAGTGTAGGAGAAGGTAAGGGTCAGCGGTGTTCGGTAAAATGTGTAGCCGATTTCAGTTCCACAGAATCTTTAGCATACACCGCTGACCGCGTTCGACTGAACAAAGATGGCCGCCGCCACGTGCAATTAACCTGCAGTAACCTCACAGCCTGGGAGGCCTGCACACTTTAACTTCTGGGTGGTCCGCCTGTGTAATACTTGGTTCAGTAAGCCCTATTTACTGAACCAAGTGGGGGAGAGAGCCAGGGGCAAGTTATTTTACAGGTCTGGGGACATAGTCTTAAAGGGATATTGTTCAGCAAAGTCACAATATGTCCCCAGACGGTTCTTAAAGGGCCATACACACCCAATAAAAGTTAATACGTTTTCAGGGGCACAATCTTCCAGGGGCCATAGTCATGAGGAAGGAGGCTGGCAAATAGGCTTCTCCACAATTCAGGGAAGCAGGGCAATTTTCCATTTAAAGGGCCAGTTACAAATAGCGATTTGTAACAGGGGGTTTGTCAGTTTTTTAATAGGAGCTTTAATGTTGCAGCCGTTTACCGACTAGGGGGCGTTCAGACTCAGTGGCTGATTCACTTAGTTATATTGTCTGACTCCATGGTCTGATTGCAAGAATGCTATTGAAGGATAGATTATCCGTGAGGCATTTTCAGACTTAGTAGCCTTGTCAACGATTTATAGGGAGGAAATTTACTTGGGTATCTCTCTATCTAGTACCAGTTAGCACTCTTAGCTACTTTATGCTAGGTGGACCTGCACCAAGTCCAGTGTTTTCATACATATTTTAGTGTCTCCTCTCTTTACAATCTTTGTATGAGCGCTACTGTAGTTTAACACTGGGTGAGCTCCACCAATTAGAATATATTGCAACTATTTGTAATTATGTAGATACTCTGCAACCACAGCGGTCTCTTTAGAGGTATAAGAGGAATTGTTTATATTTGGTGGTGCGATATCCATTTTTTATATAGGATTAGCCACCTGCATTATTTCTCATCCTACCTCAGGCAATTTTATGCTGGTTTGCTCAATATGGTATTCTGACTTTCTGAGCTTTTATAGCTCCCCTCTGGGATTCACACATCTGGGTGTTTAAGTGATTAGTTAGGTTTATTGTATATTCATAATAAAGTATTTTTCTGTTTTTTTTATGTAGACCATTTATTCAGATATCCTTATTGTGATCTTGGATCTATTTAAAAGCTTATCCGAAAAAAGATTGGTTTCAGTAAATAAAATATGTTGGTTCTTTTGATTAACAGATACGTGTACGAACATAGTTATCGATGGATCGTGAAGGCACAAAAATAAATTCTCATAATGATCTACCCTAAGCCATGCCCCCAACTATTCATCAACTAAGATTAATGAAATGATGAACGTACTACATGACCGCCTTGGACAAAACCAAACAATGAAAATACCTTATATAAATGAAAAATAACACAATGTTATGGGATTGTTATTTTTGTAAATTAGTATTTTGCTGTGTATGACTAATGCTTCCACTTCACATTCCACCAGTTCATAATGATGCGATAATATACTCAAAGGGCAGAATTCTTCCTGGGGACATGTTCATTGACAAGTGCAACAAAGGAGATATGTACCCCTTTCACTCATTACAATCACTTTCTTTATTAAATCATTAAGCAGCCGTAAAGGGTCCACTCAGCGTTCCACTGTGACCTGTACGCAATTTCTTTTGTTTATGTCTACCAAGCAGATTTCAGCTTTTACTAGTCTAGGAATGTTTAAGAAGCTATCCCAATTTTTATACATTATTTTAATGAATTAATAAATCAAACTATGATTGTTAGGAATGCTACTGCTGGGGCTTATCTATCTCACCAGCCCTCTGAAATGGGAAGCCATGGTAAACACTGACAAACTGCTGACATTAACATACAAAGTCCATACTCTATCCCCTGTTACATTTCCTCTCTAACCAGAAAATAAATATATCGCTTGTCCTCTGTTCAATCCACCTCTGCAAAGTCTTGTCTACAGGACTTCTCAAGGGCTACACCTTTTCAATGGAATGTTCTACCCCATTTTAGAAGACTTTCTTCTTGCTTCCACTCCTTTAAGAAATCCCTAAACACAACTATTTAGGAAAGCTTACCATCTCCCTGGGTAACTTCTCTCATCATAACAGCCCTCCCATCCCACAACCATAACCTGTGCTTTCACAGTCCACTAAACTCTCTCTCTCCTTTCATTCAACATGACCTATATTTACTGCTCTGACACATTTAACTAAACACAGGCATCATATCCATCATCTTCTCTTTCCCTTGATACTTCTTTCTCTTATATTGTGAGCTCGTTTGAGCAGGGCTCTCTTCACTCCTTCTTTCTGTCAAAACTACTTTGTATGTCAATACTTGTTGTCTTATATCCCCAATGCATTAATGTAAAGCACTGCAGAGCATGTTTTAGTTATGTAAATACTAATATGAATATATATATATATATATATATATATATATATATATATATATATATAATAATTTGCTTATTTACAGCTACCAGTGAATTTCTCAATAAAAACATTCTTTATTTTTTGTCTCTGCCCCCTTTTAATATATCAAACCCAAGACATTCTAACATGCTCCGACTGCATCATGTTTAGTAGCGTTGGTAATAACACATTAACATATTCCTCCATCCTGCTGTACATTGGCTGATGAATAGGCTCATATGTAGCTTTAAAGAAACACAATGTCTGTAAAAGCTGTATTCCAAACGCTATTGTGTCCCTCTCCCTAGTGGCACTTTTTGAACCAGTGTTTTCAAATCATAATTTTACATGAAGATGTCCTGATGCGGGCAAAGAAAAAAGCACTATTTTAGATTCTGGATTACATGTAAGGGGGGACTTTGTTGAACTATAATGTTAGTTTAAGAATACAATTGACATTTTCAGAATGATTATAGCATTTTCAAAGTATCAGTGATTGCAAATTTCTGTCTATAACCCTTCATCTGCAAAAGAGCAATAACTGTTTAGCGATGGTTATTGATTTCTATTTATTGATCTGTGTTCTCTTTCTCCCTGAAGCTCCAATATTCGCCCAGTGGATGCAACGGCAAATTGTCACGAGTTCAAAATGAACACGTTTGATCGCGTTACGTCCTGCCGTGTTTGTCAGATGCTTCTCAGGTAACTCCGTTAATGAAGCAGACAAAATAAAACAATTTCACCTTGTTAACATTTGTATTGTCAAGTGTTTTTGGTTTTGGTTTCTTTTAAGGGGGGTGCTCATAAATAGATGAATCTATGGTAAAATTAAAAAGGAAATTGAGCATATTTACATGGCATTAAATATTTCCTGCCTATCATTCCCCTAAAACAAGAGAGGCACAATGTCTAAATGGTACACATAAATTCCCTGCTGGTACACTGGTAATTCTATAAATGTGATTTGTTCACAAATGATCTTCTTTACACTGGAGCTGATTGTTTGGATGGCGGTGTTTGTGCATTTAGAGATCAGTGATCCAGGTCATGAATAAATATCTAGATAACCTTGATTTACCATCTCTGCCATAAAAACGTTTAAATATATTCGCACTACAAATCATATTCATTATCAGCACTCAACGATATTTGAATTTCTTCTAAGTAACAGGAAATAACTATATATACATATCTGTAGATCATCTTCATTAATCTTTTCTATTGGATGTCCATTATCTCCCTGTTTAAGTATTTATTTATCTGTTTTATTTTCCATATATCTCATTTGTTTTTCTAATCCATTTTCTATATCTGTCCTCATGTCCGGATGACAGTAGAGAAAGAAAAGAGAATTGACCATTTTTGTCTATAGTCTGAGCTGGTGGGTGCCTTCTCAGTAGAGGCGTCCGTTATATCTGAGCCTCTTTATAACCTGGTTTGTGCATTGTCTTGGCAGGGGGACTTTCTTCCAAGGTTACCTGTGTCCGAAGTGTGGTACTGGAGCCCACAAAGAGTGCCTAGGCAGAGTGGAAACATGTGGGCGCGGAGGTATGTGATATTTATAGCAATGCTAGCATTTTAATGAGATCATAAAACAATGCAGGAATAATTAAGGTTTATTCCAAGTGTAACGTGTTTTTATTGGAGCACATATACTCTTAAAAGTGCCATTTATAAACACAATTAGAGCTCCATGTGAGATTCATGGGGACTCAGGACCTCTTCAATTATTATAAGAGCGGCTGGGGAGACAGTTATTGCTGAGAATAGCTACAAAGACATTCAGATAGACACCCTCGCTGCCACACGGATGGCCACAGTGCAAAGTAACTCTTTCCCTTCTGTGCCCTCAGACTACTAGTGTGAATTGAACATGCGGATATCTATGCTAGATGTTTAGTTATGTATGTATTAAACATCTGCATTCATATTTAAGGATGATAAAATGACCCAACATTTAGAGTACAAATCCACTATTGGCAGAATGACTCACCAACTCACTGACTGCTCACTGTTTAGCATACATGCCCCCACTTGCAGCATCGTCAGTGGGGGCATTAATGGCTGTTTGCTGTAATAAACATAACCCCCCCCCCCATGCCTTAATTTACAAAACAGGGCATGGGCGGTGATCTGCCCCCAATATTTTTCTAACTAAAAGAAAATAACGAAAAGGACCGAACATTACGTTGGTGCATATCTCTAGCATGTATAAAGCACACGTACCCTTTTTATTGTAATCTCCATCTCTCCATATAAGGGGTTTCCAAGCTTGGCCCCTCAGCTCTTGGTGGTCTATAAGTTTAATATCTGACAGAAAAAAAAAGTCTTAACATTCAGATAGCCACCATATAGTCCTATGCATTAGGTGAAACACTCTCCCCCTCTCCCTCTCTCTCTCCCTCTCTCCCTCTCTCCATAGTTTTGTTGATGCATACTGTATTTTGGTAATTGATACTGCCTCTCATAGCGATGCAGAGGATCTGTTACTGTTTCAGTTTGCGTGATAGGTGTAATGAGTAGCTGTCAGAGTGTTTTGGTAACTTGCAGAGAAGAGTGCATATTGCAGTAGGATGCACGTGGCAGGCAGCCAGGAGTTGGCCTGTGATCATGTTACAGATCACTACACCCAGAGCAGTCACAGTAGTATGCAGTGTGTACACACACCCTAAATTACCACCTATAATGCCGATCTCCAACTTTCTTTCAGATTCTGCCAATGCCAAGTTAGGGGTAAGTACCATCTAATTTGACTTTAAAACCCTTGTTACCCACAGAATGATAAAGTATTGTATACACTGTATTAAATTATTACATAAATATTGGTATAATGGTACAATGCAGTGTAGGCAGTAATGTGTGTTAAAATGCATATTCCATACAATATTATCTATAAGTGTGCAGTAAGGGATTTTACTGCTCTCAGTTTGATACCTGTGAAAAAAGGTGTCACTCAGGGGAGTGCAACCTTACTTATTTGAGTTTATTACCACTGTCAATCTTTCACACTTCTCAATATAGTTTGATTGTGTATGCAGCAGGTGGGATGACCGACAGACCGCTGCGGAGTACAGCATTTATTGTCACTAATTATTACTAATTGATGTTCAAAATAATTCTACTATATAACTACTAATGCTCATATTATAAATCTGTGCTCCAGAAAGCATGCAGAATGCAACATGCATGTTTTGTGCACTTTCAGGACAAAGTGTGACAACTACATGGTTTTCAAGGGATTTTGGAAAATGTTTAATCTCCCATGAGTTTGTCTGTGTGTCTGTCTGCACTTGCACTTCTTGTTTTATATGTATTTGATAAAAAAAAACAAAACCAAAAAAACCTGCTAGACATAGAGGGCACAAGGATCGACATTGCTAGACAATTTCTAGGGATTTTCTGAAACCAGATAAATGTCTATCTGGTTTTTTTCTTCTTACCTGTTATTTTCTTTTTTGATGCATTTTACCGCATTGTCTATTCTGATCTAAGTTACCTTTTTAAGTTAGATTTTTACTAAAATTACACCTGTGCTTGAACATTTCTGAACTGATCAAATGCCCAGAAGTTTTAATTTACCTACCTCTGTATTATTGATGTATAATGAAAGGCTTGCCAGAGATTACTAAAGCATATGGCATCGTGTTCAGACTGAATTGCAGCCTGGCATATAGGAAGGCAGATCAGTTTAGCGAGGATATAAATGCCACGTACTGATATTAAGATGCCATGTTTTCCCAGCTTGGTAATACCTACAACCATCAGGCTCATAATCAGAATACAAACTGCAAATAGGCATATTATTAACATGTAAATGTAAAACTATCTGTGAGGATTGATTCCTAGTCCTAGTGTAATATCTGCCTATGTAGGTGAGTGGAAATCCTGTGTCATCAGGGAAATAACTTGTATGTTCCTTTCTGGGTCCCAGAGTGGACCTTATTATGATGTGTAAAATCATAACTCAAACCACCAGCATCCACCAGGGTTTTCCCAAAATCAGTGTCCCTTTATTAAAGGGGACTGCCACATCAGGTAGTTGGTTTTAGTTTGTTTCCAAGTGGGCTGGTGTAATAGAAATCTATGTAACTTGCAAGAATTGAATTTGTGTTGATTGTGCAATAAGTGACTGACCTCTCTCCGAAGTGTTCAGTATGCGCTACACTAAATACTCACTCATGGGTGAATGAGACAGAAATAGCATGTTTACTTCTAATTTCTAAGAATTCATTCTTAAACACATTCCTTCCAGAACATGCTACTTACTGTACACTTGTCATTGTACTTATAAATTCTTAGAATACAACACCTTATTGGCACAGGCTGTACTACTGTTCCTGTGTAGAACATAGAAGAATGTGCACGCAAATAACATGTCTTGTCTTTACTACATAATCAGGATTATTCACTAAATTGAGAATTTCCATAAATTTACATTGATTTCAAAGGGAATTTCAAAACTAAAGGGACACTGAGGGCACCTATACAGCTTTAATGCTTTTCATAGGTTTGGCCTTGTTAATATGCTGTATGTTTGCATGCTCATATTCTTATAGTTTTTGGAATAAAACATTTATGATTTATGGAGGGGGGCAGAGTGACGGCTGAACACAGCAGAAGTGTATCACATCAGCTCCGCGTCAGACTCCATTAATTTGGTCTTACCGAGAATATTTTAGTGGATACTTCACCAATTGCAAGTCCTCGACTCTAGACTTGCTATACCATGATAGTAGGCCCTAGATGGCGCCCGCAGATGTTCTCAGCTCGCACTCCTTGGAAGATCTACCCTTGGATATAATAGATAGGTTTCCACCTCAGTTCAGATTATCAGCCTCAGAGGATGAAATTCGAGGCACTCCAAACATCAAACAACTATTTTCTGTGGATTTGCGATACCTTAAAGAGAAATTACACACCCCTATGGGTTACATAAAAGCTACAGAGAAGGATACTGCAACACACCTAGCAGGCCTTGACCTACTTGCACAAGCAACAAAATACTCTTTAGTTCAAAATGGACACCCTGGAGGATGCTGCCAGATAGCACAACCTCAAGACTATGCCTGAGGACATTACTACTCCCTCAATATATCTCACGGATAATACTTACCCTCCTGCCTCACAAGAAATCCAACACCTTGCACATTAATTTAATGTTCCGCATTGCTAAGTCTCCCGCAACGCAACCTAATGTCTGAAGGGACGTAATTGTTCCCTTCAGCACAGTTCCTGAAAAAAACAAAAAAAAACAACAAGTTAGTGGTTGCACTGATGGGAAGATGTACCTTTTACTCTTACCAGCTCTTTTGTGTGTTTCTCTTTCACCACCAGCTCTTCTATCTCCCTCCAGCCCTCTGTATCTCTTTTTCCTCTTCTCCAGCCTCTCTGTGTCTTTCACCCCAGTCCCTTTGTATTTCCTCACCCAGGCCCTTCTGTGTGTTGCTTTCACCCCCAGCCCCTCTGTTAACTTTCTCACTTCCAGGACCAACTGTGTGTCTTTCTCCCCCCTCATGTCCCTCTGTGTGTATATCTCTCCACTCAGCCCCCCCTGTGTGCCACTCCCCCTCTATGTCTCTTAGTGTTCCTCTCTCCTTCCCTCTATTTCCATTAGTGTTCCTTTCCCCCCACCTTACCTGTCTCTTAGTGCTCCCCCCACCTTACCTGTCTCTTAGTGCCCCCCCATTCCCCTTAATGTTGCTCTCCCTTCTTTTTAATTGACCCCCCCATCGCAGTGTTTATTTCCCCTTCCCTCCCCTGTACCTTGGTGCCACTCCTAATTGTTCCTCTCTCTCCCCCCTAGTGTTCCTCTCCCCTCCCTCTTTTTTAATGTTTTTCCCCCCTCTGCTGTCCCATAGTGTTCTCCCCCCGCCCCATAGTGTTCTTCCCCCCCGTCCCATAGTGTTCTTCCCCCCGTCCCATAGTGTTCTTCCCCCCCGTCCCATAGTGTTCTTCCCCCCCAGTCCCATAGTGTTCTTCCCCCCCCGTCCCATAGTGTTCTTCCCCCCGTCCCATAGTGTTCTTCCCCCCGTCCCATAGTGTTCTTCCCCCCCGTGTCCCATAGTGTTCTCCCCCCCCGTCCCATAGTGTTCTTCCCCCCCGTCCCATAGTGTTCTTCCCCCCCGTCCCATAGTGTTCTTCCCCCCCCGTCCCATAGTGTTCTTCCCCCCCGTCCCATAGTGTTCTTCCCCCCCCCGTCCCATAGTGTTCTTCCCCCCCCCGTCCCATAGTGTTCTTCCCCCCCATACCATAGTGTTCTTCCCCCCCATACCATAGTGTTCTTCCCCCCCATACCATAGTGTTCTTCCCCCCCATACCATAGTGTTCTTCCCCCCCATACCATAGTGTTCTTCCCCCATACCATAGTGTTCTTCCCCCATACCATAGTGTTCTTCCCCCCCCCATCCCATAGTGTTCTTCCCCCCCCATCCCATAGTGTTCTTCCCCCCCATCCCATAGTGTTCTTCCCCCCCCCCCATCCCATAGTGTTCTTCCCCCCCCCCATCCCATAGTGTTCTTTCTCCCCCTCCCCATAGTGTTCTTTCTCCCCCTCCCCATAGTGTTCTTTCTCCCCCTCCCCATAGTGTTCTTTTCCCCCCCATCCCATAGTGTTCTTCCACCCATCCCATAGTCTTATTTCTCCCCCTCCCCATAGTGTTCTTTTCCCCCCGTCCCACAGTGTTCTTTCCCCCCCTCCCCTCCCTGTCCCATGGTGTTCCTTACCACCCCTGCTCCCCTGTCCAATAGTGCTCTTTACCACCCCCCCATCCCATGGTGTTCTTTTCCCTCCTTCCCCGTCCCATAGTGTTCCTTACCAACCCCCCATCCCATAGTGTTCCTTACCACCCCCCATCCCTTAGTGCCCATTTCTCTCCCCCCCTTGATCCCCGGTAAGTCTCCTACCTTTCTTGTAGTGCCGAGCGGAGAAGACCGCGGTACAGGAGCTTCAGTTTCCTGTGCCTGGCCAGACTGACAGGAAGTGCTCTTTCAATGAGCACTTTCTTTCAGTCCGGCCAGCTACAGGAAACAGAAGTTCCTGTACCGCAGTGAGCACTGCTCCGCTCGGCCATGCTACACAGAGTGAGAGGTAGGAGGGAGCTCTGTCCACCCACTTCCTGCTGGTCACTCTGATCTAATGCCCCCTGAGCCGGTGCGCCCTAAGGTGGCTGCTTGTGCCGCCTTATGGATGCGCCGGCCCTGCATATACCTGGTTAATCTAACCTTTATTCTGCCTATCATATGATCTTAACTTGTGTTTTTATGTCGGTACGTACTGGCCTGTTTAACATTTTACATTTAATATTTTAAGTTTAATAGTCCTCATTTCCCCTCCTAGCCAAAAAGGGCTTGGCCCAAAACTGTTTTTCTAAAAATAACAAAAAGGAACTTCTAAAAGATATAGCTGGGTCTCAGTTTGGTTTGCCCCATTAATGTAATTTCGTAGATTGGGTCTAATAGTCTAATGCATTTCTTACCTTACGTTGTTTGTTGAATTAATCTAATGTATAGTCTCATTGCTTTATTATTTTAAAAAAATGTGAATGTTTCTACGGCTGCGCAGTAGTGTCTGAAGTATACCTGTCTTATGATTCACATAAAAGTAAAGAATAAAATATTTATTTATTTTGTTTATAAACGAAAAAGAATTAAGCATGTTATAAAAACTAGTGCATTAATGAGGACAAAATCTATCAAATGCATTAAAGTTGTACTGGTGCTTAGAATATCCCTTTTAGGGGCAAAATAAACAGAAGTGGCTTTTTTTAATTTGGTTATTTTGGCCCAAGTTTTGAAATTAACTTTGAGCCATACAATTCTTACTTTAGTAAATAATTCTTACTATATTACAATAATACCATTCAATATGCAATGCTTCCCCTGAACACTTCGTCTACATTAATTCTGCAAAGTATGTTGGATATAACTATGGCATTTATAATTTAAACTACTTTTTTTAATGACTCCTGTATGTATGTGATGTCATACCCTGGCATTGCAGTTATTCTCCACATTACCATCATGGAGGCTAAATCCTCTCTGAGCACAATGGACCAAGTAGCCTTCAATCCTGTAGTGTTATGGTGCACAGCGTGCCCTTGTAAGTATGGGATCAGAGTACAATTGATTGTTTCTTTACTGTACAGCTCAGGGAGCCCATCTTTCATGTTGTCACAAAGTGAGGAGTTGTTTTGGTAGCAAGTGACATTTTTAAGGAGGTAATAGTATGAGAAATGGAAAGTTGGTTGTTTTGGATAAAGCGGTTCCTCTCTGCTCATCTACATTAAATTGTATGTGGATAGTGAATGTTGGTAGTAGGAAAGCCATATATAAATAAAAGTACAGAGTCACAGCGTGTTACCCAAATATATACCAACAACACTCAAAACACCCGTGTGGTAACCTCTCTATCCACACTAAAAATCACAGCAAATCATATACATACAGTGGGTGGAATGTTGTGGTTCAGGATAAGATACAGTAATGTTAAGGTCGATGAAGTAACTGTGGAGATATGAATATACAAATACCTAGTGCAATATTGTACTGTAAAATAAAACTTCAACATACAGTGTATAGCTCAGTACTCACAAGGAGGGAGCCAATCGGAAATGGCTCAATCCTGACGCCTGTGGGATAGTTAGAAGGGATCCCACTCCCTTCCAAAGTGCAGGTGCTTTTCTGTATCTTTCAAAAAGGAATGTCCACGCCAATATGAGCTTGGGGACTAAGTCCTTTTATTGGTAAAATAAAAATGGATATACAGCACAGCAAAGTGCAATGAAATAAAAACAAAAACAAAACAAACTTGATAAAATCACTGAAATAGTGCTATAGTAAAAAAGTCCACTATGGGGTAAAAGAAATTACTTGCAAAACGCGTTTCGCCCAAGTCCTGGGCTTCCTCAGTTGCTACAGGGGTCTTTCAGATACTTTATTTATATACCCACTTCGGAGGGTGTTCATTTCCGGGTTCGCGCCGGTATCTCCACTTCCGGTCGCATATCAGTGACGTACTTCCGGTCCGCGGTCCTGTTGTTGGAACGCATGTGCGTTCCAAATCGTCAATAACTTTATTGTTCTTTAACAAAGTCCCATATACATGTTAAATCCGATGTCCACTTAATGGAGTGGATAAAAGAGCAAAAAGTGATAACAGATCTTCATATTTAGACCATCCAAATGGCTAGAAGTATATAAGTTAAGTTAGTATTGGGAAAATGTAATAATGGGGGAAACAGTAAGCTTGTTGAGAAGGTGATTCATAAGTGGAACGTGCTTCATTTAAAAGTGCATAAAATAAATACTGTGGTAAGAGATTTGTGGTTAGAGCATCAATAGGAGTATATAATTTCTAAACAGAATTTAAGGCATAAATAATTATAAAACGGAATAAAGAGAAATACAAAAATGAAAATTGATATTTAAAAAGTTATAAGCAGAATTAAAAACTGTGTAAAATCACTTTTCCATACATGTTATAAGAAATGGCATATTTCAAAGTCTGCATTGAGGCCGTTAGGTATGAGGGTGTTGAAATTAAAAATGAATTTCATCTCTTCTTTGCCTAGTTTATTAATATAATTGCCTCCCCTCCAATCCTTTTTAACTAATTTAATTGCACAAAAGAATAGTCCTGTAGGGTCCTGGTTATGTCGAGTCTTAAAGTGTTGGGAGACAGAGTGCGTTTCCAGACCTTTTTTTATGTTGCGGACATGTTCTGCAATCCGTACGTTTAGGGGTCGTATGGTTCTTCCTATATACAGGAGATTGCATGGGCATTTGAGTACATAGACAATTCCCTTCGAATGGCATGTGAGGTGGTCTTTAATTTTATATGGGCGACCTATTATTGTACTTATGTCTATAAAGTGTCTTTTACTGTTTTTGGTGCCTCTACATGGTAGGCACTCTCCACACCCGTAAAATCCTATCAGGTCATTCATAAAGTGCTTAGGTGCTGTGGTTTCTAAATTGCTTCTAACCAGCGTATTTCTTAAGTTGCTGGTGCCTCTAAAAATCATTTTTGGTTTGGGAGGTAAAATATCCTTAAGTATGGGGTCGTCCTTCAGGATGTGCCAATGTTTATTGATAGCTTTCTGTACTTTTCTAGCATTTCCATTATATTTACTAATAAAAGGGACTCCTTCGTAATTGCGTGTCATTGTTTTAGGTTTGTATTTTAAAAGTTGATTTCTTTCCAGGAGTCTAACTTCTTCCATGTCTTTCTTTAGGATGTCCTCATTATACCCTTTCTCTATGAACTGTTGTTTTATGTACTCGGCCTGTTTGGTATACTCCGTTTCCTCTCTACAGTTCCTCCGAATTCTTTTGAACTGCCCTTTGGGGGCATTGGTTAGCCAGGGCTTATGATGGCAACTATCTCTGTTGATGTAACTGTTAGAGTCCACCGGTTTGAAGTAGTTCCTGGTAAAAATACGTGATTCTTTAATATAAATATTCAAATCTAGAAAGTTAATGTTGCTGTTACTCACATCACTAGATAGTTTGACGCCCCAATCATTGGTGTTAAGGAATTCTAAAAACTTGGTTAATTCGCAACCACTGCCTGTCCAGATAAAAAATATGTCATCTATATACCTGCGGTAGGACACCAAGTTCGCCCTCCATTCATGGCCACTAGAAATAAAGGATTCTTCCCAGTATGCCATGAACAAGTTGGCGTAGCTGGGGGCGAACTTGGTGCCCATCGCTGTACCGCAGATCTGTAAGTAAAAACAATCTTGAAACCAGAAAAAGTTGTTGGTTAAAATTAGTAAAATCCCTTCTAAAATGAACTCTATTTGTTCCTTTTTAAAAGATGACTTCTCTAAAAAGTATTTGGCTGCTTCTATTCCTTTATTATGGGGGATGGCACTATACAATGAGCTGACGTCACACGTGACTAGGAAATTCCCTTCTTGCCACTCCGTCTGTTCTAATATTTGCAGCATGTTAATAGTGTCCTTCAGGTAATATGGCGTTTTCACTACTAAAGGTTGCAACATGATATCGATATATTCAGATACCCGTGTGGATACCGAGTCAATACCCGATATGATCGGCCTGCCTGGTGGATTGTGTTGGTCTTTATGCACCTTCGGTAGGTGATAGAATACCGGAACTTTGGGATAATTTATGGACAAGTAATCAGCTTCTTTTTCATTGATAATCTCCAGTTCTTTTCCTTTGAGGATATATTTCTCGAACTTTTTTTGTATTTCACTCATAGGATTTGATGGGAGCTGACAGTACGTCAGTGGGTCCAACAGAATTCTGTCCGCTTCTTTGATGTAATGTTCTTTGTTGAAGATGACAATCCCTCCCCCCTTGTCCGCCGGTTTTATTACAATGTCCTTATTTTTGCTCATCTCTTTGATAGTTTTTTGTTCTTTCCGGGATATGTTTTGTTGATAAGGGGTGGTTTTCTTGATCTTATTAATATCTTTCATGACCATGATCTCAAAGGCCTTCATTTGGTCCGAGATCATATGTCTCGGAAAAAATGTGGACTTGTTTTTGAGGTCAGAGTGTATGAAGGTGTCGTCTTGTATAGTGGTTGGCACTTCCCTTTTATCGTAGAAGAACTTTTTCAAGGATAACTTCCTAATAAAATGGTTAAGATCAATAAAAAAATCAAAAGAATTAAAATCTGCTGTGGGTGCAAACTTCAAGCCTTTTTTTAAAACCAGTGTTTGTTCCACTGTAAGATCCTTCTGTGTCAAATTAAAAATGCCTTTTATATCCGTTTCCTGTTTCTTTTCTCCCTGTAATGTTGTTCTTGCTCTTCTTCTTCTTCTTCTATGCTCCTTTGTCTCTTCCCAGGGGATTCTTGGGGAAGAGTCTTCTGGGACCACTGCAGTCTGTTGTTGGTTGGGTCCTTCCGAAAAAACAGGGAGGACGAAGATGCTGTTCTCATGGTTGTTGCGTCTTGCCTTAATTGTGTGTGTGGTTCAACAGTGTTTGTTATTCCTGAGTCCCTGTTCCTCCTATTTTCTATTGGTTTCTTAACTGCTCCATTTTCAGTGGATTTCCTTGGTGTTCCATTTTTGACCACTGAACTATAACTTCTTCTGTCTTCATTCGAAGTGTGCCTTCTTGGTCCTTGGATATTTTGTTCCCGGTATGTGTGGCGACGTTGTTCTTGTATATCAGGTTCCCACCGAGTGCTTTGATGTTTTGGTTGGGATCTCTCTCTATGGTTTCCTGGTCTCTTTGATGGGGATCTTCCTCTGTAATTGCCTAGTCTTTTGTGATTGTCATACCCCGAATATCCTCTCTTTCTGTCGTTCCTATTCTTGTAAGGACTTACTTCCCTTGGTTTACCATTTCCATTTTGTTTTCTTACATTTCCTGTTTTATAATCGTTAACATCCCTGAGATATTTTCTTTTTTTGGTTTCTATCACCATGTTTTCCACTTTATCTACTTTCGTTCTGATGTCCTTAATTATATTATTAAAGACTTCGGGGCTGGTGTTTTCAATGAGGCTCTCTTTCCACTTGATAACGTCCTCATTGAGTTTGGGCAGGTTTTCCTCCCTTCTGGCTACAATGTAGCCCATAAGGCTGAAGGAAAAACCGTCCAACATTTGGTTCCAACCTATATATTTGGGTAACACGCTGTGACTCTGTACTTTTATTTATATATTGTATTGATATCCTCTCACAGAGTTAAGCGTCCCTTAGCTCATTTCAAAATGACATTTTTGGAAAACAGGAACTACCGTATTGAAAATATAGACATGTGTTTCATAGGGGGGAAAGACAGTACCCCGGCACAAGATTATAATAATGTTGATAAGAGTAAATATAATCTAGAAAAAACATTAATAAAGGAGATGAAAACCAAATGGGAGATTGCAACATTAAACAAATACGTTAACGAAAGAATAACCCCGAGAGGGCTCAGATTCACGAAAGAACCTACCTCAGATAGAGATGACCCTCACTTTATGACAGGTTGGAACCAAATGTTGGACGGTTTTTCCTTCAGCCTTATGGGCTACATTGTAGCCAGAAGGGAGGAAAACCTGCCCAAACTCAATGAGGACGTTATCAAGTGGAAAGAGAGCCTCATTGAAAACACCAGCCCCGAAGTCTTTAATAATATAATTAAGGACATCAGAACGAAAGTAGATAAAGTGGAAAACATGGTGATAGAAACCAAAAAAAGAAAATATCTCAGGGATGTTAACGATTATAAAACAGGAAATGTAAGAAAACAAAATGGAAATGGTAAACCAAGGGAAGTAAGTCCTTACAAGAATAGGAACGACAGAAAGAGAGGATATTCGGGGTATGACAATCACAAAAGACTAGGCAATTACAGAGGAAGATCCCCATCAAAGAGACCAGGAAACCATAGAGAGAGATCCCAACCAAAACATCAAAGCACTCGGTGGGAACCTGATATACAAGAACAACGTCGCCACACATACCGGGAACAAAATATCCAAGGACCAAGAAGGCACACTTCGAATGAAGACAGAAGAAGTTATAGTTCAGTGGTCAAAAATGGAACACCAAGGAAATCCACTGAAAATGGAGCAGTTAAGAAACCAATAGAAAATAGGAGGAACAGGGACTCAGGAATAACAAACACTGTTGAACCACACACACAATTAAGGCAAGACGCAACAACCATGAGAACAGCATCTTCGTCCTCCCTGTTTTTTCGGAAGGACCCAACCAACAACAGACTGCAGTGGTCCCAGAAGACTCTTCCCCAAGAATCCCCTGGGAAGAGACAAAGGAGCATAGAAGAAGAAGAAGAAGAGCAAGAACAACATTACAGGGAGAAAAGAAACAGGAAACGGATATAAAAGGCATTTTTAATTTGACACAGAAGGATCTTACAGTGGAACAAACACTGGTTTTAAAAAAAGGCTTGAAGTTTGCACCCACAGCAGATTTTAATTCTTTTGATTTTTTTATTGATCTTAACCATTTTATTAGGAAGTTATCCTTGAAAAAGTTCTTCTACGATAAAAGGGAAGTGCCAACCACTATACAAGACGACACCTTCATACACTCTGACCTCAAAAACAAGTCCACATTTTTTCCGAGACATATGATCTCGGACCAAATGAAGGCCTTTGAGATCATGGTCATGAAAGATATTAATAAGATCAAGAAAACCACCCCTTATCAACAAAACATATCCCGGAAAGAACAAAAAACTATCAAAGAGATGAGCAAAAATAAGGACATTGTAATAAAACCGGCGGACAAGGGGGGAGGGATTGTCATCTTCAACAAAGAACATTACATCAAAGAAGCGGACAGAATTCTGTTGGACCCACTGACGTACTGTCAGCTCCCATCAAATCCTATGAGTGAAATACAAAAAAAGTTCGAGAAATATATCCTCAAAGGAAAAGAACTGGAGATTATCAATGAAAAAGAAGCTGATTACTTGTCCATAAATTATCCCAAAGTTCCGGTATTCTATCACCTACCGAAGGTGCATAAAGACCAACACAATCCACCAGGCAGGCCGATCATATCGGGTATTGACTCGGTATCCACACGGGTATCTGAATATATCGATATCATGTTGCAACCTTTAGTAGTGAAAACGCCATATTACCTGAAGGACACTATTAACATGCTGCAAATATTAGAACAGACGGAGTGGCAAGAAGGGAATTTCCTAGTCACGTGTGACGTCAGCTCATTGTATAGTGCCATCCCCCATAATAAAGGAATAGAAGCAGCCAAATACTTTTTAGAGAAGTCATCTTTTAAAAAGGAACAAATAGAGTTCATTTTAGAAGGGATTTTACTAATTTTAACCAACAACTTTTTCTGGTTTCAAGATTGTTTTTACTTACAGATCTGCGGTACAGCGATGGGCACCAAGTTCGCCCCCAGCTACGCCAACTTGTTCATGGCATACTGGGAAGAATCCTTTATTTCTAGTGGCCATGAATGGAGGGCGAACTTGGTGTCCTACCGCAGGTATATAGATGACATATTTTTTATCTGGACAGGCAGTGGTTGCGAATTAACCAAGTTTTTAGAATTCCTTAACACCAATGATTGGGGCGTCAAACTATCTAGTGATGTGAGTAACAGCAACATTAACTTTCTAGATTTGAATATTTATATTAAAGAATCACGTATTTTTACCAGGAACTACTTCAAACCGGTGGACTCTAACAGTTACATCAACAGAGATAGTTGCCATCATAAGCCCTGGCTAACCAATGCCCCCAAAGGGCAGTTCAAAAGAATTCGGAGGAACTGTAGAGAGGAAACGGAGTATACCAAACAGGCCGAGTACATAAAACAACAGTTCATAGAGAAAGGGTATAATGAGGACATCCTAAAGAAAGACATGGAAGAAGTTAGACTCCTGGAAAGAAATCAACTTTTAAAATACAAACCTAAAACAATGACACGCAATTACGAAGGAGTCCCTTTTATTAGTAAATATAATGGAAATGCTAGAAAAGTACAGAAAGCTATCAATAAACATTGGCACATCCTGAAGGACGACCCCATACTTAAGGATATTTTACCTCCCAAACCAAAAATGATTTTTAGAGGCACCAGCAACTTAAGAAATACGCTGGTTAGAAGCAATTTAGAAACCACAGCACCTAAGCACTTTATGAATGACCTGATAGGATTTTACGGGTGTGGAGAGTGCCTACCATGTAGAGGCACCAAAAACAGTAAAAGACACTTTATAGACATAAGTACAATAATAGGTCGCCCATATAAAATTAAAGACCACCTCACATGCCATTCGAAGGGAATTGTCTATGTACTCAAATGCCCATGCAATCTCCTGTATATAGGAAGAACCATACGACCCCTAAACGTACGGATTGCAGAACATGTCCGCAACATAAAAAAAGGTCTGGAAACGCACTCTGTCTCCCAACACTTTAAGACTCGACATAACCAGGACCCTACAGGACTATTCTTTTGTGCAATTAAATTAGTTAAAAAGGATTGGAGGGGAGGCAATTATATTAATAAACTAGGCAAAGAAGAGATGAAATTCATTTTTAATTTCAACACCCTCATACCTAACGGCCTCAATGCAGACTTTGAAATATGCCATTTCTTATAACATGTATGGAAAAGTGATTTTACACAGTTTTTAATTCTGCTTATAACTTTTTAAATATCAATTTTCATTTTTGTATTTCTCTTTATTCCGTTTTATAATTATTTATGCCTTAAATTCTGTTTAGAAATTATATACTCCTATTGATGCTCTAACCACAAATCTCTTACCACAGTATTTATTTTATGCACTTTTAAATGAAGCACGTTCCACTTATGAATCACCTTCTCAACAAGCTTACTGTTTCCCCCATTATTACATTTTCCCAATACTAACTTAACTTATATACTTCTAGCCATTTGGATGGTCTAAATATGAAGATCTGTTATCACTTTTTGCTCTTTTATCCACTCCATTAAGTGGACATCGGATTTAACATGTATATGGGACTTTGTTAAAGAACAATAAAGTTATTGACGATTTGGAACGCACATGCGTTCCAACAACAGGACCGCGGACCGGAAGTACGTCACTGATATGCGACCGGAAGTGGAGATACCGGCGCGAACCCGGAAATGAACACCCTCCGAAGTGGGTATATAAATAAAGTATCTGAAAGACACCTGTAGCAACTGAGGAAGCCCAGGACTTGGGCGAAACGCGTTTTGCAAGTAATTTCTTTTACCCCATAGTGGACTTTTTTACTATAGCACTATTTCAGTGATTTTATCAAGTTTGTTTTGTTTTTGTTTTTATTTCATTGCACTTTGCTGTGCTGTATATCCATTTTTATTTTACCAATAAAAGGACTTAGTCCCCAAGCTCATATTGGCGTGGACATTCCTTTTTGAAAGATACAGAAAAGCACCTGCACTTTGGAAGGGAGTGGGATCCCTTCTAACTATCCCACAGGCGTCAGGATTGAGCCATTTCCGATTGGCTCCCTCCTTGTGAGTACTGAGCTATACACTGTATGTTGAAGTTTTATTTTACAGTACAATATTGCACTAGGTATTTGTATATTCATATCTCCACAGTTACTTCATCGACCTTAACATTACTGTATCTTATCCTGAACCACAACATTCCACCCACTGTATGTATATGATTAGTAGGAAAGCCAGTCATTGATGCTTAAAATAAGGTTTCTTGGGAGCTAAATTAAAGGGGTGTCAGATGGCTAAAGCAAAGTATGTTCTGCAGATCATTTTGCATTTCACATAATGAATTAACCTCCTGTACCTATTTCAGCTGCCACAATCCTAACATGCATAGGAAACAATTGCCTCTTCAATTACATTGTCTCCACTGCAAAAAAAAAATAAAATATAATAATCTTGCACACTATTTTGCACCCACCATTATTCCATTTTTTTAAACGAGCACTTATGAATGATGTTGTGTCCTTTTCAAGCTAGAATACAGGAAATGCAGCCTCTTTTTCTACATTATCTTACATTGTAAACCGCCTGAGACAAAGTGTTAAGCTTTCAGGAAATGTATTAAAACAGTATCTTTTAGGAATCTGTATAAGCTACAGCAGTGTTTAATAGAGATTCTAGTACGCTGGGAGAAATAGGACCATGAGATATCCTGTAAAATATGTACACACACAAACACACATCTGTTAATGATTTGTCACATAAGTTCACGTACGACACTGAGATGTGTTGAAGAATATTAGGGTTTTTATATTTTGCTGTTTTTCACATTGCTGAATTCAATATTTTGATTTGATACTATTAATTGCCAATATTTTCGTTAGGCTAGGCTATATAAAATGTCTGCCAGTAGTTCACGAACAGCGATGTTGTCAGAAAATCTAAGTGATTTTAAAATTTTAGACCAAAGTAGCCGATTAAACAAAAAGCATAGCATAGCTGAGAATTTTTCGCAGTTGAGATATGTTGGCCTTAGATTTGAAATTTACTTTGAATTCACTTTAAATTATTACTTTAGTAAATAACCCTGTTAATTGTAAATTGCTGGTAATTAATTTTACAATTCATTTTACAATGAAACAAAAAAAAAAATCACAATTCGTTTTACATTTTAGGCCAATATAGTTAAACTGAAAACATTTCTGACAAATGTTCTAATATGGCAATTTTTGCAAACAAATTGTAATTATGACAATGCACACTTTAAGGATCTTGACAGGAGTATTCACTAAACTCAGAATTGCAGGTAAAAACTACTAAAGAAGGATATTATGGCACTAGAAAAAGTGCAGAGGCGGGCTACAAAATTAATAAAAGGAATGGAACATATCAGCTATGAAGAAAGGTTAACAAATTTAAACCTATTTAGTTTAGAAAAACGTCGCCTGAGAGGGGATATGATAACATTATACAAATATATTCGAGGCCAATACAAACCATTGTGTGGAAATCTATTCACAAACCGGACTTTACATAGGACACGAGGTCATGCGTTTAGACTGGCAGAAGATTTTGTCTAAGGCAAAGGAAAGGTTTTTTTTACTGTAAGA
Organism: Pelobates fuscus; assembly: GCF_036172605.1. Classification (NCBI taxonomy): domain Eukaryota; kingdom Metazoa; phylum Chordata; class Amphibia; order Anura; family Pelobatidae; genus Pelobates; species Pelobates fuscus. The sequence goes on along the minus strand of NC_086323.1, from coordinate 76,740,276 downwards.
ACAATCAGGATGTGGAATTCTCTGCCGGAAGAAGTGGTTTTATCAGAGTCCATACAGATGTTCAAACAGCTACTAGATGCATACTTGCAAAAACAGAATATTCAAGGATATAATCTTTCAGGTAGGGTAATAACTGCTTGATCCAAGGATAAATCTGACTGCCATTCTGGGGTCAAGAAGGAATTTTTTTCCTAGCTTGTTGCAAAATTGGAAGTGCTTCAAACTGGGTTTTTTTTTTTTATTTGCCTTCTTTTGGATCAACAGCAAAAAACATATGTGAGGAAGGCTGAACTTGATGGACGCAAGTCTCTTTTCAGCTATGTAACTATGTAACTATGTACTGATTTAGAGACTTGTTTTTATACCTACATTATGCAAATGGCAAAAAATCAGAGTTTAGTGTTTTCGAAGTTTTTGTCAACTTCATTTGTGTGTTTGTTCTCTTCGATCTATTGATTTGGTTCTCTCGAATCCAACAGCCAATGTCCTATGAGAGCCAATGTAAGAAATCTGAATTATTGAGTTTTCACAAACAGAACTTCGTGTTTTTGTTTTTGTTTTGTGGGCACACTTTTCATTGTAGAGCAAATCAACTCACATTTAATTCAAGGAAAACTGTATAGTGAAACTTGAAATAAAACAAACATATTCAATTTGCTAACCAGTAAACGACAATCCAAATTGTATGTTTATTACAGTTTATTATATGTTGTTTGTTTTCTTGTAGACGGAAAATGGACCCCGGAAGACAGTCAAATACAAAGATCCAGGTTTGTTTTCAGACAAAGAATGTATTCAGTGCAAATATTCTAATTGTGATCTTAAATGCTTAGCTAGTTTCCAAAGAAATGAAATCCTGTTCTGATTTAAAATATGCAAATCTTACTGATATCATAGAAACAAGATATGTCACAGGTAATAAAAGATCATAGTAGCTACTATTTGTGCAGTTGTTGGACCACCTATTACACAATTCTCTGACCAAACAAATACATATCCAGTATGGAATAATACTGCTATGTGCATTATAAGCTTAAACAAACAGTGTAGACACAGAGAGTCAGGTTTTACAACATTACACATGTCAGGCAAATATGAAAACTCCAGAAAATAATTTTCACACACAGCTTTTCATAGCCTAACATTAATTTAAAATAAATATGCATCAATGTTATGAAAGTTTTCAAAATGAGTGTTTGATCTTGGACACCCCCATTGCCATATTCGATACTACAAACTGAAAGGAAAATTGCCAACACAAACTCTACCAGCACAATGGCATAGCCCAGCATTGCCAATTTGCCATTGTGTTTAGAGAACCAGGGGGAGGTTTAAATGTAGAATCATAAGGAAAGAAATGTGTCTGTAATTTGCTTCCTCACCAAGTGTCTACCTATTGTAGAACACTTCTGAATGATTTTGTTCCAACAAAACTAGTTTGTCAGGCAGTCCTATAAGATAGTGATTTGTTAAAGCGGCACTGTCATGCCGAATCCCGTTTTTTTTAACCCCCCTCCCGCCTCCACTACATCCAATTGACCCCTTAGTCACTCCCAAATGCCCCTAAACCCGCCAGATTACCTATTTATTAATCTGTATTTTCTGCCCCGATCTTTATTCAGGGCGCCGCCATATTTGTGTGGGTAGGGGGAAGTCCCTGTGGGACACGTTATCTGCCCACACCAGATAGCACTGAGATTCCCGCACATGCCCAGTGAAACACCTGGACATGCGAACGGGAATTTCATCTATTCATTCATTCATCAGACAGATGAATGAATTAATAGAAAAATCAGACGAACAAACTAACACTGAATATCAGAGTTCGTTTGTTTGTTCAGTTTATTACAAGGAGGGAGCTACCGGCATGCAGCTCCCTCCTTGTAATATGTAAAGAGAGAAGCGGCGGGGAGCAGTGCTCCCCGCCACTTCATAAGCCCCCCATGTCCTCCCCTCACTCTATGCGGGTCAATATGACCCCATAATAGCACAAGGGAGATTAAAATCTCCCGAATGCCCCTACTCGCTATACCGCGAGTAGGGGCATGTCCACTAAACAGTGAGCTGCTCACTGTAAAATAAAATCCCTACTATCCGGGGGCCATCATTACAATGGGGGGAGGGGACCTACTGTCCATCTCCCCCCCCCCCCCCAGCCCCCACCCTTGAGCGGCGGGTGGGGGTCATAATTAAAATGAGGTGGGGGGACCTACTGTCCTCCCCCCCCAGGCCCCTACTCCTGTGCTGCGGGTGGGGGCCATAATGATAATGATGGGGGGGGGGGACCTACTGTCCTCCACCCCACCTGCCCCCACCCCTGGGCAGCGGGAGGGGGCCATAAAGATAATGGGGGGGACCCACTGTCCTCCCCCGGCCCCCACCCCTGCCCAGTGGTGGGGGCCATAAAGATAACGAGGGGGGGTTCCCCTCCCTCATTATCTTTGTGGCCCCCACCCACCGCTCAGGGGTGGGGGCCGGGGACGACGACAATAGATCTCCCCCGTTATTTTACTTCAGGGCCCCCACCCGTCGTTTAGGGGTGGGGCCAATAGGTTTATTTTTTTTGTTTAGTTTTTTTACAATTACAGTGTGCAGCCACTGCTGCTCACTGTTTACTAGACATGCCCCTCCTCGCGGTATAGCGAGTATGGGGCATAATTTACTAATACTACGTAATCTTTACTTAGTATTAGTAAATGTGGCTGAAAGACCAATTTAGGTCTTTCAGCCTTTTAGTAGATAGCTCCCTGATATTATGGGAATTAGGGAGTTATCTACTAAGCGGCTGCAAGATGCAGCCGCAGCAATGAATAGGATCGGAGTTTCATTCATTCGAATGAAATTGCGATCCGAACAAAGTGCCGAATTGCGTTCTAAAACAAACGAACATACCGTTCTCATTCAGTTAGAACGCAATTCGGCAGTTTCGTCTAAAATGACAGGAAGCATCGTGGGAACACAGAGGAAAGGTGAGAATTATGGGGAAATTGCTCTGACCAGCGGAAATGAAGCACACTTTGCTCCTCCGCTGGTCAGAGCTGGTCAAGCGGAGGAATCCTCCATAAGGCAAAGAGTCCCTACTTTGTCTTATGATTTTAAAGAAAAATATAGCAGATAGGAAGAAAAGAATAACAGATCCTGAGAGAGGGGGAGAAGAGGAAGAGATTGAGAAAAGGTAAGTTCGGCATGACAGTGCCGCTTTAAATAAACCCATTTTGCCATGTATGTACTTATTGTTAGTTCATAATGTGTTTAGAACACCAAATGAAGGACTAGTGTCTTGGTCAGTTCCCACCAGTATCAGCAGTGATATTATTATTATTGGTATTTATATAGCCACCGCTTATTCCGCAGCACTTTACAATAAGGTGTAACATTGTGTAAGTATGGTATTGTCAGAGTCACATCTCAATAAGACTTGAATGGCCAGATAGTTGAAAATTGTAATAAATATAAACATATGTAATCTAGGCTGTTTTTGAATCCTAGTTGTTTAGTTGTGGTTTTAAGAGACCGTAACACCTGTTCTTCTTTCACCTTGTGTCTTTAGATTTGTTAATGTTTTATTCAGCATCATTTAATTTTGTATCTATGGCATCTATTACATAACTGAGTTAGATCATGAGTTTCCAACAAGTGACACACAACATCTACAAGCACTTTAACGAGATTTATTGTTTGTCAAGTAAAGGTCTTCTGTGAAACAGTTAGTTAGAAAATGAGTCTGAATGAGTTTTTCATGACTACAGTCACATTAAGCTATTAATTATTAATCTGTCCAGTGCTAATTAACAATGCCACTGCTTATATTCACTTTAGAGTGCAAATCATTATAAACACATGCCAGATAAGAATGTTTAGTTCAGCTGTGTCAGGAAATGCATTTAACAAAAATATACTTACACCATAAGCATGGAAGATAAATCCATTAATAAGTACAGTTATCTCATCAGAAATAAAGTGTCCTACAATTTAGTAAGATATAATAAATTCACTTTCAATCCAAAGACATACTTCTTATCACCATGGACATGATGGTAGGCGTCAACTGAACACTAACAGACAGGGAAAAGGCTCATGTGTTATACAGATCACCAGGAGACACTGGCTTTCATTGCTGCTCAAATAAAGATATTTTCTAGTGAAATTCTCTCAAAAGCAAATATATGAAAAAGGCAGTAAATATAGAGAACGTCCTGTCCATCTAAAATGATTATCAGTATAATCTTTCATATTGGTGGCCCACCAAGGCTTCTTTTTTTACCATGTCTGTACTCTACATGGAGAGTACCATGGGGACATTTACATTTTATTGCCTTGGAGATCTCATGGCACTCTTAGGCAAACCTAAGGAGTTCACAGGCATGAAGAAAAGGTTTCCCGTGGTAGCTTCTTGAAGTTGTTTTATGTGTGTTGGAGTGATACCTGTTTGTATGCTAGAAATACTGAGCATGTCGGGGCGTGGCTGACTGCCGAGCTTAATGGTCGCTTGAACCTGAGCTCCCAAGGCCGACAATATATCGAATACCAGACATTTAGTACCAACAAATTGATACGATTAAGGATGGCACAAACCAAATCAAAGAAGAACTCTGCGAAAAATGAAAAAATCAATTTTTTCGGCGGCAAACAGCAAATAGAGCCCGCGGACCAACTGAGGCCTTCACAAGATGGCGACGCCAGCTCGACGCCTCGAGACATGCTATCAGATACAGGAGTGCCTACAACGCCTGAGCACTTAACTAAAAGCTACCTGCAAGAGGCGCTTGAAAATCTGTCCCAGAAACTAATCATGTCTTGGCAGCATTCAATGGATTCGCTCCGAAGAGACGTCCAAGAGGTCAGTAAACGGATGACGCATGTCGAGTCCAAAATGGACGACTTTACTGTAGCACACAATGACTTGGCGAGCCATGTTGAACATTTGGAGCAACGGCTTACCATGACTGAGACGAAACTGGCGGACCTTGAAGACAGGTCGAGAAGGAACAACCTGCGGCTGCGGGGAGTTTCGGAATCAGTCGGACCAGAGGATCTGCAGGCATTTATCAGAGGCCTTATTAAGGCATACGCGCCTGATATACCGGGAGAGATGTTACTCCTAGACCGCGCACACAGAATCCCAAAACCCAAATACTTGCCGGACGAAGTGCCAAGGGATGTACTCGCACGAGTACACTACTACCACATTAAAGAGCTAATATTACGCACATGCAGAAATCGGGCTACTCCACACCCAGATTACCCGTCGGTGAAGTTATTTGCGGATCTGTCCGCTTCAACGTTGAAAAAACGAAGAGAGCTCTCCCATATCGCCGACAGTCTAAGATCTAGCGGCATGAGATTTCGATGGGGATTTCCAACCAAAATGATTATCTCCCGAGAGGGTAAGCTGCACACTGTATCCTCGCCTGAAGAAGGTGCATGGCTATTACAATCCTGGGGCATAGCAAGTAAAGCAGTGGGAAAAGCGGCGACATCTCCCCGTCGAATCCCGACGGAATTGAACATGAAATCTCCGAAAAGGAATAACCCTGATCATTGATAACTGAAGATGGTGACCCGACAAGCAAAGTGCTACACACCTCACAGGCATTTGATGTGCCTTGAACCTCTGGAGAGGCCTTTGGAAACATATGGCATATGATATCCGCAGTTAAAATTACTTCCATGCACAGGACACAGAAAACATGGATGAAAATGCTATTTAAGAAGCATAAGCAACGTCAGATGGCAGCTATGGCACTTTCACATCTCTTCCCTAAGCTTACTACAAAACCGAAGATACCGTAGAGACCAACGGAAAAGAAATGTGGACATTGGGACACTTTATTCTATAAGACAATGCCTGGTTGAAAGCTCAGGTATTGTATATGGTGCCCATAGACATATGAGTTAAGCCCAAGTTCTTTCATTACATCTAGTGCACATTCCTATGGGAGGGAGGGTGGTGTGAGCTGTTGTATTGGTGCTACCCCTGGGCTGGGCATAACATGTCGGACAGAAGTCCCTATCTTCTGAAACGAGCACAGCAACTTCATGCGGGGCACCTGAAGACTGATATTTAACGGCCCAACACATATAACAAAAAACATAAAAAAAAAATAAAAAAAAAATAAAAATAAAAAAGGGATTTCATATACTCATTCACACACTCTTTATCATCTACTAGCACTTAATTTAATAGATTGAATGTTTTCATCTAGATATGTAGCACCTGATTGGCACATATATAGACTATAATGGATAGACATGACTGCTCTGCATGAACCCCGAGTTTCGTTGTTAATAATGGGAAAGTATTGTTATATATTGTTAAATGATGTCATATAACTGCAATGCATCGCCTAATTGATAGAGGCTTCATCTCTAGTGGCCACATTGTGGAACAAGCGGGTCACCACTCATAAGACTAGGTCCTAAAAGACATAACTACAAAGTTAAGGCCGTTAGCCACCCAAACAGATATCTAGATATCTATCCCCCATGGCTCCGCAGTTAGGCGCCATAACCCCGCACGGGGTGCGTTGTAAAAATCCCAGTTATACCCTCCCCGGTTACCTGATATTCTCCTACCCCCTCCACAATCCCGGTAAAAGAGATACCGCAAGAACTTATAAACTTCGAGATACATGTCTGCGAACAAAGTATTTGACACCCCAGTGGGATAAAACTATACAAATTGGCCCACCTAAAAGAAGCAAACTACAGGGTCTTAGGCACGTTCTGCTGCCCATAAGCAATACTTTACTATCTACAAATGAGTGTGACATTACAATCCCATAATGTAAGGGGTCTCAACACCCCGCATAAACGAAGGATACTTTTAGACGCAATGAAGCGAAATCACACAGACATTATGTGTATACAAGAGACACATTTTAAACATGACAAAATCCCTAACTTCGGCACCAGAGATTTCCCAACTCAATTCCACGCAACCCACTCTTCCAAATCCAGGGGAGTGTCCTTTTTCTTTCACAAATCTCTCACGTTCGAACTGTTGCAACTTAAAAAAGATGCACAGGGGCGCTATCTTATAATATATTGTACTATTAACAATATTAAATACACGTTGGTGGGGATATACAGTCCGAATTTAAATCAGAGGAACTTTCTACTTAAAGTCCTCAATAAAATTCCACCCATGCAAAAAACATCACTGATAGTATGCGGGGACATGAACCATGTTCTTCACCCTGTAGCGGACACCTCACTTCCCCCGGGCACCCCCAGGACAAAACTCCTGACACAACAATGTAAAACACTAAATAAGGTAATTTTGGAACACAACTTATATGATATATGGCGCATTCAACACCCAACTGAAAGAGGGTACTCATACTTTTCTCATACCCACAAGACTCACTCTAGAATAGATATGATTCTTGTCACGGCTGACCTTCTAACGAGGGTAAAAAATAGTGAGATTGGGGACATCATATGGTCCGACCATGCCCCGGTAACAATAACGTTACAGGCAAATTTCGATCATAAGGGGAAACCCCCGTGGAGACTGAATGACACCTTAACAATGCACGAGGACTTTTGTACCCAAATAAGCCATGACCTTAGTGAATACTTCTGCATCAACAAAATGCCGGAACTGACACCCACAACTATTTGGGAAGCCCATAAGGCTGTAGTCCGAGGGATGTTTATCAGTAGGGCGGCCTATTTAAAGAAAACTAAAGAACAAAAATACCATGATTTGTTAAAAAAAACTGAGAGTGCTACAAATAGCTCATTGTTCCACCCCTTCGGCGGCATTAGCGACAGACATAATCTCACTCACGAAACAAATTAATGAGATATTACTACACGAAACGGCACATATGCTTCAGAATCTGAAAATACGCACTTACACACAGGGTAATAGAGCAGGTAAGGCTTTGGCATCGCTTCTAAGACAGAAACAAGCCCAATCGAAAATCCCCTATTTACACAACCAAACAGGAGGAAAAGTGCATGACCCAAGAGGCATATTGGTAGAAATGGCTAAATTTTATGAAAAGCTATATAATCTAAAACAGGACCCTAAAACACACCAACCAACCACGCAGGGCATCAGAAGCTTCCTGTCTAACATCTCTCTGCCTAAACTAACAGAGGAACACAATAAAAGACTTAGCGATCCTGTCACCTTGATGGAAATTCTACAGGTCATAAAATCGCTTCCACCGGGTAAATCACCGGGACCAGACGGACTCACAAACTCTCTTATTACAAACTCAAACTTATTACAAAAGGTTTAGCCATGTTCTAGGACCACACTTGGTAGAGACATTCAACCATATCATATCCACAGGTACTATGCCACGGGACATGCTGATGGCACATATTGTTACATTGCCTAAGCCTGGTAAACCACCAAACAAACCCCAAAATTTACGACCCATATCCCTCCTGAATACAGATACTAAAATATTAGCCAAACTATATGCCACAAGGATAGCAGATATGATGCCCACCATTATCAATCATGACCAAGTGGGGTTTGTGAAGGGCAGACAGGGAGCTGAAGGCACAAGGAAACTTTATAATCTATTATATGCCAAATACCAACAAGGGGAACCCAGTGTGTTCCTGTCATTAGACGCCGAAAAAGCGTTTGACAGGTTGCACTGGGGCTTCCTAAGAGCAACGTTACAGAAATTTAATTTCCCACAACAATTCCTGAACTTAATAGCAGCACTATATTCCGAACACTCGGCTAGAGTCACGAACGGAGGCTTTGCATCAGAACCCTTTTATATAACCAACGGAACCCGTCAGGGCTGCCCGTTATCACCACTCCTTTATATCCTAGCTTTGGAGCCATTGCTGCAAGCCATTAGAGATAACGCAAAAATCACTGGCATAGAAAGAGGAGGAAGGGAATATAAAATTACAGCATATGCTGATGATGTCATGCTCTCACTAACTAACCCACAAACCTCCATACCAGCCTTCAATACCTTACTGCAGACATACAGTGCTTGTTCTTATTACAAGCTAAATGAAATTAAGACGCAAGCAATGTGCATATGTACACCGCCTGCAGTAACTAAAATACTACAACGAACCACTGCCTTTGAGTGGAGACAAGACCACCTTACATTCCTGGGCATAAAATTCACGACCCATGTACACAAACTGATTAAAGCCAACTTTGTTCCACTCCTCCATAACATTAAAACTCAACTCCGGGGTTGGGAAAATAAATATATTTCATGGACTGGGAGAGTAGCTGCCACCAAAATGATGGTCCTCCCCAAGCTCCAATATCTATTTCGCACTCTGCCCATACACCTCCCTACAGCATATATCAAAGATGCCCAAAAGACAATTAACACCTTTGTGCGGGCTAAAAAACGTCCCAGGGTCGCTGCGAAAACGCTCTATTTATCACAAACAGAGGGGGGCATGGGTCTCCCAAACTTAAATCTGTACTACAGAGCGGCGATCATCAGTACGCTGGTGGCGGCCTTTCGCGCCCATGCCACACCCCCGGCGTGGGTGCACTTAGAAGCGTCATACACGGAAGGCTGTGAAATTACCACATTGGCAGGTATCAGCAAAAAACACCGGAAAACATATACCACTATTCTCCCCACAACATCTTTAACCCTAAAAGAATGGGATAAATACAAAAAATCTCTTAACTTAGAGACAGAAGTGCTTCCAGCAATGCTTTTAAATTCTTTTGAAATATTAATTCTACAAATAAACATCAAAAAATGGGCGGAAAGTGGGCTGACACACTTACACCAACTTAGAGATAAAGACAAGTATCTAACCTTCACATCATTAAAAGGAAAATATGACTTACCACTCACGGCGGAGTTCGCGCACAGACAGATAATATCGTGGCTCAAGAAACATAATGACGCACAACTCCCGGCACACACTAAAAGAAAACTGATAGCATTAGGACACCTATGCACTAACACAAAAACCACGCCTGGAATTCTATCCATGATATACCACAGCTATTTACCCGCAACACGAATAAGGGACTTGACCTTTATCAAAAGATGGGAACAGGACATAGGGAAACAATTACCTGAAGAAAACTGGAGGAAAAGTTTTGTAGCGCATAGGCGTCTAACTCTGTCCACATCCCAGATAGAGATGTAAAAAAAAATACTGTATAGATGGCACATAGTGCCCACCAGGATGAGGCATATGGACCCGAAACAGACAGGAGCGTGCTGGCGGTGTGGACATGACGTAGGAGACGTCATGCACATATGGTGGACATGCCCCCACATTGTAAAGCTATGGAGGAATATTCAGTCCCTAATACAAAAAATAGGGAATATGGATGTGGAACTCAAGCCAGAGATATATCTTCTGCACCACATACCGCAGGACCTCTCAAAATCCCAAAGATACCTTTTCTTCCACGTCACTATGGCAGTCATAACAGCTATAGCTAGGGCATGGCTACAAAAAGAGCCTCCACTGATAGACACAATCCTCTCACATATAGATACTATTAGACTTTACGAAAGTATGGTCCGGGCACATAGGATACCACGGAACTTCTGGATAGAGGCATGGGAACTGTGGGATACGTACAGACATCCAGAGAATAGAATAAGATGAACAAAGGCATAGGCTAAAGACTAAGGTCACAAGCCAGGTAGCAATTACCGGGAACATAGGTTCCAACCCCTTCCCCACCCCCTTCCCCTACCTATCTAACACCCAGGAATTCCCTCCCCAGTTTAGTTACACAAGGAAAAATGGGTACAGACGGATTGATCACCATAAACAGGATGACACAGGTGCAACGTCAATACATTAGATAAAGGTTTATTATAAATACCACAGGTTCATTATGAATACCACAGGCCATAGCAACAACGGAACAATAGGACCAATAGCACAGAGTTACTAAGGATACAGGTGCTATACATATCATTTGATTCTAGATAATAGAAGACAAAAATCTGTAATACACGACAAGGAAGATGCAAGGAGGGTATTGTATTCCACTTATTATGCATAGATAGATAAATATGTAAACTAAGGTAAACTCTGAAATATGTCAAAAGAACTTTATTGGCAAGGAACGTTGTATCAAAAGTCTAGAAGATGTAAACGGAAAAATTGTAAACTGTATAAAATGTATATCAAATGTCTGTACTTCATAAAATATAATAAAAAAAAAAAAAAGAAATACTGAGCATGTCGATGTGATTTGTCGTGATATGCACATGGTTTGTACTTCTTCCAAAGAAAGCTATAGGGGGAGCAGGAGTGACTGGGTTATCCTTTTTAGAGCAGAGTAAGTCACATTACACAATGATGTATTCAAAATAGGTAATAGAATCCCCTTTACTCTGTACCTTTAAAACATTGTGTGATTTGTGTATGCCCTTTACAAACACATTTCATAAATAGCCAGCTACTTACTATCCCTGTAACAAAGTGTATAACCTGCTTATAATTGCTTTATCATGTTGATAGAATGGATCACATGTGCATATCTCACTTTATATATCTGTGAGTTTTTGGATCATCCAGCGTGAAGAATTTTATGCAAACTATTATTCTGTCAGAGCTTGGAAAAAGTTAGAGTACGGTTCTATTTTAAATTGGCTGCTTTCCACTTTAGCTGCTCAATGGACCATATAGAGTACCTTTCACAGCTTGGTACCCCGTGGATAAAGTTTAGCCAAGTCCCATAATGCATGTATCAGATGCCTATAAAGCCTTCACATTCTATTAGCTTAAAGGGATAGTGCATATATTAATTCATTCTACACTACTTCAAGCTATTCAGCCATGATTTAATTAATCATGTCACAGAAAGCACAGTTTTTCATTATTTTTTTTTTCCCAGGAGTTCCAATGACAGGTGCCTTGCATCTAGCAGGGATAGGCAACCTTCATTTTTATTCACTAAAGTGAACATTTTATAGTTAATTCCAAAATGAAGGCCAACGTAGCTGAACTAAATGTGGCTGTTTTGAACTTTAATTTTAAATCCACTTTGTATTTTCATTTTAGTGAGTAAACCTGTTAGGGTTTGAGTCAGTGAGACATTAATATTCGTGAGCAAGTGTCTAATTCACAAGTGTTTCATACTAGTAAGTGTCTCATTCTGGAAATATACTTGATATTCGTGAACAAATGTCTAGTTAACGATAAGTGTTTAATATTCTAAGTATCTGTCGAGTTAAATGTATCAGACAGACTTACATATCCAGTAATGTGTTCTTGTAATGCAGCATCTGACACAGATATTAAAAGTTCACCTAACTGGTCATAAGGGTCACTTTGCACAATTATCTAGTTCAGTGGTTTTGAAATGATTTATTTTCTCATTAGAAAATTGCTGTCACATTCAATATATTGAAAACAGTGTTATCCATGAGTAAGTGGTACATGGCATTAACTGCACGTGGCAATGCTAATGGTCACACTTCAAAACTGCTGATCTGGTTTATTTACTGCAATATTAAATTTCACATACAGTCAGGTCCATAAATATTGGGACATCAACACAATTCTAATCATTTTGGCTCTATACACCAATACAATGGGTTTGAAATGAAATAAACAAGATGTGCTTTAACTGCAGACTTTTAGCTTTCATTTGAGGGTATTTACATCCAAATCAGGTGAACGGTGTAGGAATTACAACAGTTTGTATATGTGCCTCCCACTTTTAAAGGGACCAAAAGTAATGGGACAGATTAACAGTCATAAATCAAACTTTCACTTTTTAATACATGGTTGCAAATCCTTTGCAGTCAATTGCAGCCTGAAGTCTGGAACGCATAGACATCACCAGACGCTGGGTTTCATCCCTGGTGATGCTCTGCCAGGCCTCTACTGCAACGGTCTTCAGTTCCTGCTTGTTCTTGGGGCATTTTCCCTTCAGTTTTGTCTTCAACAAGTGAAATGCATGCTCAATCGGATTCAAGTCAGGTGATTGACTTGGCCATTGCATAACATTACACTTCTTTCCATTAAAAAACTCTTTGGTTGCTTTTGCAGTATGCTTCGGGTCATTGTCCATCTGCACTGTGAAGCGCCGTCCAATGAGTTCTGAAGCATTTGGCTGAATATGAGCTGATAATATTGCCCGAAACACTTCAGAATTCATCCTGCCGTGAGTCCTCCCTTTCTGCCATGGCCTGTTCCACCTTCAAGTGCTGCTGTTGCAGCAATTTCATCTCCTGCTGGAGTGAGGTCACTTGTCTTGTATGCGTGTGGGAGTTTTGCTCCACGGTTTCCACACGGTCCGTAAGGCCCTTTATATCTTTTCCCATGTCTGCCACGTCCTCCTGGATATTCCGGCGGAGCTCCGGCAGCAGCTCCCTCATTTCAGCTTTCGTGACCGGGGCTGTGTCTGGCTGCGTGTTGGGCTTTGTGTTGGGCTTCTCCGGTGCCCGCACTGTGGGTGAACATGGCTCTTCTGGCTCAGAGAGCAGTTCGTCGGAGTCGGCAAAGCCATCTATGTAGGCGGCCATGTCAGGCTCTGGTGCACCATGCGCTCGCCGCCACAGGTCTCCGATGCTGGTGCCCGGCCGGGACAGGTCTTGCTTGGGATTTTTATACTTCCTGCCCATTGCTGCTTCGTGTGTGGGCAGCTGGTCTGCTTTGGGGGGGTGATATTGTCAAGGTTAACGCCAGGAAGAGAGGGTGGAGCTAAGCTCTGTTAGTGTTTTTTGTAGGAAAGCCACATAGCTGTTTGGTTGCCGTGGAAAATGTGGCAATATATGTTTTACTACACTTTTCCATAAAACAAGAGTTGGCAACTATTTTACCAACACATCATCATAAACATAGGATAAATGTGCATCGCAGTTGTAGAACCTGAGATTAAAGTACATAGAATTGTATGATATTCTGTAACGATAGTGTAGCTTATTTTAACTGTACAATCTTTTCAAGTCTGGTTCTGGAATGCAGAATAACGTGCTTGCTGTTCAACAAACTCTACCAAGAGGTTAAAGAGACAGATTTGTGTTTGTGGAGAAGAAAATGTTTTGCAAACCAGGAAGAGGAGGTGCAGAAATGTGCAGGCAGTTTATATATTCATCAAGATACAGGGTTATATTGCCCAATTTTGGCTATAAAGTGATTTATTGAGAACTGACTGTTGATAAAGGGATAAAAAAACCTTTTCTTTGATGTCCACAGCCAGATCCATGGGGTAACATCAGCTAGAACATGGGCTATGTGTTGAGCCCAAATTGGAGCATCAGTCCAGGAAAAACACTAGGACACAATAGGAACCCATGAAGGACCCAACACCATCAGGTTTAAACTAGGCTTTGGAAGAGACATCAGGATGTAGAAATCGTTATAATCTGCCAGTAGGACATCACAAATGGAACTAGCCTGAAACAAAGCAGGCATGTAAACAATGAAAGGAATTACAGTCCCAGTACTATTATACAGGGAACTGGCTCCAATCCAGATTTGGTACAAAAAAAAAAAAAAAAAAAAAAGGATAGCACATATAATCTAGTAAATAATAAACATGCTTTGTAGTGTGAGGGCTTGCAGCCCTGCCCCTCTTATGTCAAGAAAGAGGAATGTACAATTTGTGTTCAGGTGTGTGTCCTTGTGTCCTTTGTTCATCTCCTGCCATCTTGTGACAGCAGAGAAAATGGGTTATTTACAGAAATCACAATAAAAATGTGGAAATCCCTGCCCAGAGAGTTTGTCTTACTAAAGTTAGTAGAGTATTCTGCTTCATAAATATGTTATTAACCACTTGAAGACCATGAAGAGTTTTTTTTTTTCCTGCTTTGTTGCACTTTGGGAATCTTTTTAAGTTTTTGTTTTTTTTCACCCTGTTTTGGATCCTAAATAGAAATAATGAAAAATGTGAAAAGCTTTTACCAGCCTGTATTTCTTCATGTAACCATAACTTTTAAAGCTGTAACCACATATTACACTGGAATCTACCTTCCCCCTCCACTGGAAGATGAAAGGAAGTATCTTACAGGGTTTCCCTTAGCTCACAAATCTAAATACAGTTTGCTTTAGTGTTTTAGCTTCTTTGTTATTATACAAAGGTATTACATGTTAAATAGACTTGTAAAGAACCCAATGTGTTTATTGAACCCAGGGTGTTTATTGAATTGATATCCCAGGTTACAGAGTTTACATATGGCCCGAGATAAATTTACCAACATACTGAATTGTTAATACACAGATTAATCACAATGCTCACAAATGTATATTTAATCTAGTGGTACTCTGCAGAGGACAGTGCATATGTTCAACATTTTTCACTGTATGCTGTGGAAAATAAAATGTGTACATATATATAAATATATAAAAGAGGCATTACGTATCAAACTAGTTGCTGTTAAAGTCTGCTGATTCTCGTAGAAAAAATATTTGTACTGCCTCTGAAAAGTGTATATTCTCTCTCTTAACGTAACAATACATTTGTCACGCTTACTGCCCTTGAAGCGGTCTCTCACATGTAGTAATTTATGCATCGCAGTTGCACGCATTGGAGCAAGACACTGGAAATTCCCTGAGCAGCAGCAGTGGTGTATCCATATGTTAAGCATAGCTTTAACAAATCAGGTAGTGAAAATGTACATCAGTATTAGCAGTGTGTATAAATCCCGTATAAAAGCACCATATCAATCTACACTCATTGTGAAATCTGTCCCCTTACTCAAATGCATTAAGGTGGAAGCAGTGCTAAGCCCTGCCTGCTCAAATACTTGTACTGGAAAGTGCACATGGTGTGTGTACACTTCACAAGCCCCCCTCTCACACTTTCTAATAGCTTTATGTGGGACAGCTATATCTATTTATGAGAAATCATGAATGGAGCTCATCAGTAAGCTGAAACTTTTGTTTGCCTAAAATGTGTTTTTGCAATACATTTATTTTTATATAGTGTATGTTTTATACAAACTGATTATCATGAAACCTATATTTAAGAGTCCTTGTCTCTCTATAGTTCATGGATAGAACATGTTGGTTCAGCAACTATAGTTTGGAGTACTCTGTATTCGTCCAATAGTACGAATACCGAAAAGTATTACAGAGTATTCTAGTTCATAGTATCTTCTTAATGAATTACGGGGACAAACTTTTTCACCTGGAAGGTTATGAAATGTTTAGTCCAGTAGAAAAGTGTTACAATAAATGGTACTTCCTTATTAAGCAAGCTTAATTCACATCATAATTCGTATATTGGCTTCAAGGAATCCCTTTTTTTTTTCCTGCCAGCCAAGATGCTGCTAAATAATGGACACCTCCACCTAGATAAGTGAGAAGAAATGATAATTGCTGTAAAATTACGTAGTTGTTAATTCTGATTATACATTGTAAATGTACTATTTCTGCTTTTATTGGCTCATTGTCTATTATCTTGATATATTTATATATTTTTTTCTGTTATTGATTCATACCCATTACCATGATTCACAAAAACAAAAGAACGTACCCTAATACACTCAAACATGCCACAACTTGCTCTGGCACACACAGACATGCCCAGTCATCAGGAGCATTGCATGAGGATGGGCTAACTACTGGAGTTCTAAATAAGGTCATAACAGGCCATGGTGTAATTTTGTCACTATTTCATTGTTCGCCCTGAGTCCCCAGTAACACTGACAAAGAAACATACCATATACATTGTTACAGTATGGCTCTAATGCACCTTATTTGGAGTTAGTTTTATGGCACAGTGTGGAGGTATTACTGTGGGTGCAACATTTAAAGGGAAACTCCAGTGCCAGGAAAACAATCCGTTTTCCTGGCACTGCAGGTTCCCTCTCCCTCTCACCCCTCAATCCCCGGTTGCTGAAGGGGTAAAAACCCCTTCAGTAACTTACCTGAGGCAGCTGCTTCCTCCTCCGCGCCGCTCCTCCTTCTGACTGCGTCAGCCAGTGGGCAAGACTGATTCCGCCCACCGGCCGGGGAGACCTAATGCGCATGCGCTCCCCATAGGAAAGCATTGAAAATGCATTTCAATGCTTTCCTATGGGGAAATGAGCGACGCTGGAGGTCCTCACACAGCGTGAGGACGTCCAGCGACGCTCTAGCACAGGTTTCCTGTGCTAGGAACCAGGAAGTGCCCTCTAGTGGCTGTCTAGTGGACAGCCACTAGAGGTGGAGTTAACCCTGCAAGGTAATTATTGCAGTTTGTAAAAAAACTGCAATAATTACAGTTGCAGGGTTAAGAGTAGTAGGAGTTGGCACCCAGACCACTCCAATGGGCAGAAGTGGTCTGGGAGCCTGGAGTGTCCCTTTAAATGCAGTGAGGAGAAGGGTTTATGTAGCATGGCTTGTGGTTAGCATGGCAGGTTTGGAGTTTATATCAAATTCAATCAAAGATTTGGTGTCACAATATTATTTACAGAACACAATAGGATTTAGGGATGGTTTTAGAGCACTGTATTGGGTTGGTTTTCAGACTTAATTTTAGTTTTAGGACTTAATTCATTATAGGTGGGTTGTGTCTGAAAACGTACCCTTGTGCTAAAGCATCGCTGCAGCATGTACCCTTATACACACAAATTTGCCAACACTTACCTTTATACATACAAATATGCATTCACTGCCTCTAATATGCACTGACCTACTGACCTTTAAACATGCAAACATACACTCACACTATGATGCATGCATACATGTACCCATTTTCCCTGATATGCAAAAATGTATTCATACTTGATAATGCATGTATACATGAACATTGTGACATATGCACTAATGAACCCACATACCACTATATATGCAAATATCCACTCACTCACCTTTATAAAGTACAAACATGGCCACATTCACCATCAGAGCTAGCTTACCATTAGACGACATAGGCTGCTACCTAAGGCCCAGGCACAGACAGGGACCCAGTGGGCCCCTGTATAGTTCTGGAGTTACGGCTCTGTCTATGAGGGGGACCTCCTTGAGCCAGCAATTTATAGATCTGCCTGGTGATCCCTCTGTCCCCTCACATACTGAAGTGTGTTTTGTGGCCTGCATGTCTATTTGATGCAGATTACTTTTAAGAGCTTACTTGCGGTCCCTAAGTGTTCTTCAGTGACTCAGTCATTAAATGAATGCCTGGACTACTAGGGATCATGCCAGGAGCATGAGGGATACACCACAATTTTTGTAGACCACAATACTCCCTCATCAAACCACCAGGGCCCAGCTCCATAGCGTGACTTCACTGGATCCTGAAAAGAATATAGAAAAAGGCTACGGTTGGCATGGTAAATGGCAGACACTCATACCATCACAACAGTGACACATGGGTGGGAAATTAAAACAAAGTTTACTCGTCCAGAAGTTTACTTATGGAAAAGATCATACCTTTTTGTTAAAGGACCACTATAGTGCCAGGAAAACATACTCGTTTTCCTGGCTCTATAGGGTCCTTGGGTCCCCCTCACCCTCTGGGCCCCCCTCCCGCTGGGCTCTAGGGTGAGGAAGGGGTTAATCCCTTACCTTTTTTCCAGCGCCGGGCTCCCTTGGCGCTGGGGACTCTCCTCCTCCTTTTCCCGTCATTGGCTGAATGCGCATGCGCGGCAAGAGCCGCGCGCGCATTCAGCCAGTCCATAGGAAAGCATTCTCAATGCTTTCCTATGGACGCTGGCGTCTTCTCACTGTGAATCACATTGAGAAGCGCAGAAGCGCCTCTAGCGGCTGTCAATGAGACAGCCACTAGAGCCTGGATTAACCCATTTGTAAACATAGCCGTTTCTCTGAAACTATGTTTACAGCAGAAAGGGTTAATCCTAGAGGGACCTGGCACCCAGACCACTTCATTAAGCTAAAGTGGTCTGGGTGCCTATAGTGGTCCTTTAAGTTTTCATTTTTAAATGCTTTAACTAAACAATAAAGTATATATTTATTTATTTTGTAATTGTTTAATGCTCCATATTCTTCCGTATTATGCAGAACACATTATATCCTGTATATATTATTTAGTATTGTTTTAATATGCCAGGTGTTTTCTCCTTATAACAGTGGATGAGACTATTTTTAGGAGATTAATGGAATTCCTTCTGTTCTAATTATATACCGATTTGTGAGTTAAATCCCTCATCTATTCCTACTTGCACCCACATATTTTTCTTCTCACGTTTGTCTGAGCACAGTGAGCTCACATTTATTTAAGATCACATGGGAAACACCTCACTGAAATTTGCATAGATAATTAGGACACATGAATGCACATCAGCGGGGGTTCTAACATACTGTCTTAAACGCCTCCTAATTTTAACATAAATTAATTTACAGCATCTGTGTTTTCTGTCAATGCCAATTAGTGACTTCATCTGCAAATCATTAGCTTGCTAATATGAACTTGTTATGCCGTCTGTGATATTTACAAATCATACCTGGCATTTTCTAATAATAGGGGATTACTTCTAGATAGTTCATTTTGTCTTGTTTAAATTTTGAAATATGATAAAATGCCTTAATGTCACGTACAAATATAAAAACTATTTAAATTTTTTAAATTGTGAAGAAAATTTTATATATTTAGTTATGAGATGGGGTAATTATCAGAGTCTGATGGTGATGGTATATTAGTCAGCAAATATCTCCCTAATTACTAATGATTTGTTAGGGTCTCGCCTAAAAAATTTCAAAGGACTTTCTCCGGATATTTAAACTGGGAAGTGTACATGTTACATTTACATTATTTCCTGTCGGGTCAGACTTGTTGACGATCCAAATGGCAACTGTTTTATTTAGCCAGGTCTGAAAATACCTTCTTTATACTGACCAATGAATAATGTAATCCATAACTTATGGTTATTTTAGGGGCCTTTCGGCACAAATACTATGGTCCCACACGTTTTATATTTGGCATACATCATACAATGTATAAAATTTGAGTGTCATTTTTTCTATATTTAGTTTTTTTTGTTTAACCTCTTAGATGCACAATTACCAGTACAGAGCTAAATTATCAATGGATTAAAATTATTTAATTTTTCTGACATCAAAAGTGTCATGCAAGACCAAAGAAAAAAACGCACTGATTAAAAAAAAAAAAAAAAAAAAATGGAGTAATTGTAAATAAACGAAGACTGCAATTTAACAGGAAATATACCAAGTAAAATTCAAAAAAGGACACAAGTAGTCGCTTGGCTATTGATATATTTTTTAGTGGGTCTTATTAAGACAGTTTCATTGTGCTCTGTCACATCGTGGTTTAAGCACTGATGCAAATGAAATACAATTGTTAAAAATAATAATAATAATAATGATGTATTCAGAGCAGCTCTTGAAAGCTAACAATGTTTTGGGAGCTTTTCATGTTTCTTATCAAAGAATCCATAAAAACACAAGTGAATTATTGTCATTATGACTTTATATTAGATGACTTACTGGATGACATTCCCCTTATTCTAATCCCACCTTAATGTTACAGGTTTGCCAAAGATGCAGGTTATTAGAAATTATTGTGGATTGCCGCCACCCTCTGCGTTTGATGGGCCACCTCTTTGTATATATGCAGGAGACATCATTGAAGTAATGAAAGCTGATGCTCATAGCGTATTTTGGCAGGTACTGTATATGAACATTTATAGACAATTTTACAGTAAGTAGGTCTACATCATGATCATATGTAGAACCAGTTCCTCCAGATACCACCACCTATGCAACCCTTTCCTATAACCCCTCTTAATGGTACATGTAAAGTTTAATTTGAAATCCATGTAATGCTCCCTCTGCTCTTTGCTACATGCACCAACGTCTTGTATTATTGTTCCTTAAACATAACTTCTGTAAACCACATTGACTCAGTTTTTAGTATTGGCAGGTATTGTCATTTTCTGACTAAGGTCTTGGGATGCTTTATTTCCTGGTTTCAAATTGTACAACCTCTGGGATACATTAAGCCACCATATTAATTTAGACTAGCAATTTAATGGATGTGATTTTATGTTTGTTTGGGAGGAAAGGAATTGATTTGTGAGACCCTCTATAACACATTTCCCATTCATTTCCATTATCAGGGCAGAAATCTATCCACTGGAGTTTTGGGCTGTTTCCCAAGTGATGCAGTTAAACCTTGCCCGTGTGTAAGTACTATCCTATTTTTTTATAATGTGATTTCATAAGAGTTTATGCATTTGTATGTTATAATCATTTCTTTAGTTATTAAAATTATACCAGCAGTCCTAGGCTTAACTCAACTTGACATGCACCCTGTCATTTAATACATAATATATTTTGGGTAGCAGTCTCAATCAACTCAATCTATATAATTTTATTGTATGTAAACCAGACTACAGCTGCGTTGTCTAAGCTCACTTAAGTGAATTTTTCCTGAATTCAAAGCTGATATTAAAGTGATGGGTTTTGCCTTCACGTGTCCATCGCTTCTATTTAGAGGGTAGCGCACACACAGACAGACTGTTGATCGTCTGTCACGCCAATGTTCACGGAGATCCCCATTCTCAGCCAGCTATTGTCAAATACTCAATAATCCCTACTCACAGGATAAACCTTATGTGCAAACATTTCTAGAGGAAATTCCAAATTGAGAGTTAATGCTAACAACTTCAGTAAATAAAAGATATCTAAACCCCTCAAACTTCCTCCCCTCCAAATACAAACAAATATTTGATGCTTCCATCTTTCCTGCAAATCCCACTCTTTAATTTGATGTGCAGAGACCAGGAAGTAGCTGTGAGTTTTAAGCCAATCATGGTTATCTTGTTACTTTCATTGGGAGTGCTGTGAATGTTCTATAAAACCACAAGTTATGCAGTTCAACAGATGGCTTCCTGTTGTTGGCTATACAGCACATATAGCATATGGAATATATACAGAAATTAGAACAACAGGAAGACAGTGATTTTGCTACAAGAAACAATAAAGGCATTACTTATGGGAAGTGTATACATATCTCCTAAAGATCTGCTTTTTGTGGGTTAATGGGAAACACAGAGTAACATTTTTTGTTTAACTTTTCCCGTTGATTCCACTTGAATTATTTGTGCACATAATGTTACATCGGACACATATATTGTTCAGCACCATTTTTATGTATTCCTTGGTAATACCTGACTCCCAACGCATTTTGAATCATATAAACTAATCCTTAGTATATAAACGTAAACCAAGCTCATGAACCTGTAGAAACCATTGTTTGCAAATGTACGTCTCTTGGAATTTGACAGAGATATCAATATCAGTTTCTCTTGTAACATAACAAAGCAGATACATTTCTCCTTTTATATAAACAAGCAGAGCTTATGGCCAATTCTGCATTCAGAAAGACCTATGGTTCCTTATAAATATTATCTTCCATGTTTGTAGACACTCCTCAATGTTTTAGCAGAAGTGAATAAACCCCCCCCCCCCCCCCCCTCAAAAAAAAACAAACTATTTACTGGAATGGAATTCAAATGTTATGATTTGTTGAACCAAATGGAAGATACTATGATTTACTGCCAGGCTCATAATTTCCGCTGGCCATTAGCCATTTTTGAGTGGAAATTTAGCCCTGGCAAAAAGCAGATCAACCCTGGGTAATGTGCAATAGAACCCCCTACCTATGAAGATCCTCAGTGCCTGGGGCGATCAAAAATGACATTAAACAATAAAGGGTGGCACCAACAATTTTATGTTCTATAATGACTGTAGAAATCTGTCTATCAG
This sequence comes from Pelobates fuscus, assembly GCF_036172605.1. Taxonomy (NCBI): domain Eukaryota; kingdom Metazoa; phylum Chordata; class Amphibia; order Anura; family Pelobatidae; genus Pelobates; species Pelobates fuscus. Next base: position 76,717,659 of record NC_086323.1, on the reverse strand, counting down.
TCAACAGACACAGTGAGTGCATTAAATAAATGTCCTGATTACCTGATGAGTGTTAAACACAGCAAAGTTAACATATTGGTTAACTCCTAAGAGACGGACAGTGACTATTCACAGTGGGTATCTTGGAACTACCAACTGGCAATGTCTTTCATAAAAGTGCAATGTTATTGATTTTGTTACCATGTTAGTACCCTAATGTAACAGTTAATATTATTTAATTTTAAGGCCATGTTACAGTAAGGAAACGTTGTACTAGGAGCTTTAAAGTGTAAAGTAACTTTGAGGCCGGGCTAGTGGCATATGACTTGCAATTTTGAGCCTTGATTACAATTATATTTCTTTTTTTTTTTGGCAGGTACCAAAGCCTGTGGATTATTCTGATCAGCCCTGGTGAGTAACAAGAGTCACTTATTTCAGTTATTTATATGTTCATGGTTATGATATATTAGCGTGTGACTATGTAGTGATGTATAGTCACCAGAACAAAAATAAATATGAAGCATAAAATGAAACACTAAGGGAGATATCTAATATTGTCACTAGGGACATGTGCAGTTGTAGAGTCAAGCTATGAAAGTGGAGCAATTGCCATAGAAACTAATGGAATTAGCAAGGAGAATTCCGTTAGTTGCCATAGTGATTTCTTTCTAGAACTTTGCCCACTTTTTATATAAACAAATTCTATGTTTGAGAGATAAGCTATGTTTTTTGCTCATAAAATGAAATCTATCAATACAAGGGGTGTGCATAATTAATGTTCCAGAAGGAGAAACAGGCAAATAGTTAAACATTTTATTTTCTGTGGGATCTCTCTCAAACTCAATCAGTATGTTTGTTTCTGTTTGCCAGCATGCCCTAGTCTATACCTCCCAAAATTTCAAATTGACAAAGTGAGACACTGTTAAATTTTGGGGGTGTGAGTGGGAAAGTGGCCAGGAGAAGGCTGTTCTGAGAAAGAAAAGAAAGACACATTATTGGGAGTATTATTTCTGTGGACCTCTGTTATACACTCAGACAAACCAAAACCTGGAGATCCTAGCAATAAGGGACATGGAGCTAGAAAATAATGGCATTTGTGCCCAAAATAGAGATTGCCCCTCCTAGAGAGTTGGGAAGTATGTCCTTGTCACTTTACTAAATACTTGATACATACTTTTTATGTTTGATAAAGTATGTGACCAGATAATATACTTGTTATATTGATTTACGGGGTGTGATTTGATATTGATAAATATGTATATATTTTTAGATCTAGTGGTAATTGCACTGAATATGCCCCCAACCCAGGATGAATTTCACGAAGATATATTTCACATGGCCCTCTAAATTGAGCTCCATGGCTTGGATTTCCTTTGACAGTCACTTTATGTATTACTCACACATTGCCATCCTACACCTTCTATTTTATATCCATTTACTCTGCACACAGCAGACGTTCTAGAGAAGTTAACCATTTGACCGCTAGAGCTGTGTATAAATAACACCACCACAATACATATCTGTGAGAACCAGACCATGAAATTAGCGTGTTCATTCTCATTATTTTCACATGTACAGAAAACACATCATATCTTGTCAAACCAAGATTGTTTTATGTTGATCCTTAGGAAAATTTTGCATTGCAGATAGAGAGATCATTATGATGAATGGCAAATAGAAAAAAACAACATTTTCCATTCTGATTTGAAGTATCCATTTCTATCTTTCTATTCTACCTGGTTCTTTCCCTACAGGTATGCAGGAGCAATGGAGAGAGTGCAAGCAGAATGTGAACTAACGAACAGGGAGAACAGTACCTACCTCATTCGATTAAGGGCAAAGGAAAGCGGAGAGTACGCAATCAGTATTAAGTGAGTTACAAGCTTTACTATATATCCACAAGTGTGTAGTATTTGCTGCAGGCTGGTATTGCCATGGCCCAGAGCCCTTCCTGACTCTTGCCTCCCACCATTAGTTGCTATGTAACTGCACTGTTCAGATTGAGCTGTACAGGGGTCTTACGAACATATTTTTCAGTCTCTCCGCATAAGGCAAAAAGGTGGATTGGAGCACTATTGGAGAAGTAGTACTGTCTACTCAATGTGAAAGTAAACTAAGTGGGGCTGTATTCATTTATTTTTGCTTTGGAAGTTATATTTGAAATACATTTTGAATCTAGTCACAATAATTTCATTAAATTACCTAAATGATATAAGGGGACCCATTAATCACTCTATGGAAGCCATGACCCTGAATTGCATTTCATATAATGTTCCGTTAGAGCTCACTTTAAACAAGTTAGTCGCAGTTTGTCCCAAGTCAGTCATAATCTATTTACATTTTTAAACCCACAAACTACCCATTTTATTATTTTATAGATATCAATACGACGGCACTTGTAACATATTTCATACTTAATGTAAAGTCTTATCTTATTTCCCAGCACTTTTAAGTGTCACATGTTAGAAAGGATATTAAAAATAACTCCTATAAAGTTGAATGGAAAGCTTTTCTGGCTAAACAGTCTATTGAAATTGAAAGTTACATTTGAGAACACAATTGACTAACAAAGTGGAGGAAGCTTTACTCTTATCTTTATTCTCAACTTGGACACGTTGAATTTCATCTCATTACATGTCTCAGTTTTTTGTATATAAACCCCATTTCCCATTGTTGAAGAATTCTTTATGACACAGAACGGGCATGGTACTGATGTGTCACCCGATGTCTTTCTCAGTTCTGTGTTAATACGTCTTTTTTTAATCAATTTGTCATTTTCATTCTAGAATCATTCCACGTACCTATCCTCATCTTATATCTCTTCACTCTCATTTCGCCATCCACATGCGCTTAATGTTAATCATCACTCTCATTTCTCTGTCCGCATGTTCTTTATGTCACCATCTCTACACCTACTTATTAATATCTTACTTTTTAGTACTCTTCCAAAAGTTCTAAGCAACGTAGCATAAGAAAAGTTATCTAGACACCTTTGTGTATTCGAATGAGGCACTGGGCCATAACGTGCATAATTTGAATTTAATCATGCTGCGTATAAAAGAACTAATTGGATTTAAATACGATCCTGCGGTCTGATCTATCAAAAACACACTGCATCTTTCCTGCGTACTGCTAAATATATTCTGTTAATGAGTTGTCAGGCCTATGTTGGATGGGATATACACCCTGCCTTTTGCAATGAATCTGTTTACTCTTGTTTTGGGCTTTGCCCGCAGGTAATTATTGATCCTTGGCTGATTAAAAGCAAATTTATATTCAGAAGTTATGCCTTGCCCGCAGGTATAACAACGAAGTGAAGCACATCAAGATATTAACGAGAGATGGCTTTTTCCACATAGCAGAAAATAGGAAATTTAAAAGTTTAATGGTAAGCATTGATTTAGCTCCTTTACTAAAAAAATGTCACACTGATCTATTGTTTCTTAAACTCTTTCTGCCTAAGAGCACCTAAGCGTCTGTTCGGCTTGGATGCTCTGTTGATTGTTGACCAAAAAAAAAAATCATAGCAGACCTTTTGAAGTTTGTTTAAGGAATGTGCCCGATTGTAGTTTAAAAAGTTGTAATGTGAGATCCAAAGTGAATCTTTCTGTGTAAGTAAGTAAAAATACTCCATAATTCTCAAAATAGTCAATATTTTAAAAGGACACTCCAGGCAGCAAAATAATTTATGTGCACTTCATCGGCTATTGCCTCAAATTCATGCTATATTTTTCTCCACGTGCACATTTCTTTCGTTTTTTTCTTAGAGAAAAAAAAAGAAGCTCTGCAGCTTTCTGCAGTGTAACTCCTCCTCCTTAGCCACACTCCCTGTTTTCACAAAGCAACTTCCTGTAATCAGCTCCGGCAACGAGAAATCTGGATCAGCTGAGCTGTTGCCATCACTCTGTCCCACAGCCAATCATTGTACTCTTATTATGCCAACATTTTTCCTTAAAAGGGCTTTAAGTACTATACAAATAGTAAGAGAAGTGATTGCCTGTGAGGGCGAAGTCAAGTCAAACAAAACATTTTTTTTCTTTTTTACGAACACTAAAAAGGTTTGACCAGGGAGAAACCCAAAGCATGAATATGAGGCCATATTTTATATAAATGTACTTAAGTTGGATTGGCAATCAAAGTTTTCCTCCCAGTGATGTCACCTCCCCTTAATACCACATGTGTTGTATTCTAGAAGTATTTTATGAAAATTATCTTAATGTTTTCACTTACCACTCAAGAACATTGGATTTAAAATGGTGATTAAGATGATAAAGTGCTCACTCATTTTAATGCATTTACTTACAAGTAAAGAAGTGAACTAGACTTAAATTTCAGATCTTTTGTAAAAATTTTACTTTTCTATTAAGGAACCAAAATTAATTGGACAACTACCTGCTCAACTGATTTTTTTTGGCCAGGCATATGTTGTAGCATTTATAGCTTATGTACAACTAATCTAAAATTAACAACTGTGAGTTTTGGTTCGCTTATCATGTGTAATAGCCAGCTGAAGAATGCTCGTAATTGCCAAGATTAGAAAAAAACAAACCTTTCAACTGCTCACTCTCCATGAAGTAAACAGAGGATCACAATGCAGCGAGAAATGGTCACTCGAAATGTACATCTCTCTATCAGTCCTCAATACGTTTTTTTTTTGTTGCAATTTTGACCCTTTTACTTTTCAACCTAAACTGAAGGACATTGCATTTTAAATATTTTATGTAATGCCATAGTCCAAGAAGGAAATGTTTTATGCTTTGGTGGGAGGTTCAGTTGCATGCAATTTCTCATGCTAGAAAAGCATAGTAGATACCTTGTCCAAATTCTTTGGCAATTTTTAGTATAATTAACATGGTCTCATTATGGGCTTCTGACATGCATGCAGATACTAATCCAAGGAGCCTCACAATCTTGTGTAAAATATAACCATCATCAGTTGACTTCAACCCGTGTGCATTGATGGGCTTCAAGTCAATGCCATGGCAAAAGAAACTGAATAAATAGTTTGATATACACTGCCTAATTACTCAATTTGAATGTACTACTTAGATGGTGGAGAACTCTGTGAATGGTGTGTGTTAATTTAATGGGCTGGAGATAAACACTGTATATTTGATGTTTAAGAAATAATAGTTTAAACTATTAGAATGAAAAACACATATGTTTGATCTGCTGTAAATACACGATTTTCTGTTAATGTTTGCTTTATTCAAAATAAGTCTTAAAACAACAAAGGCAGCGTGGCTTGACCGGGAAGCAAGCTGGATGTGTTTGTCTAGAGCTCCTCACTGGCCTCCTTGCCAAAAGCCAATTTCAGCACTTCTACCACGGCAACTTACCTACTTTTTAAGCCCTCAGACGACATAGATAAATGTAACCCTCGCAAACCCTTACACGGGTACAACAGTGCTGGACCTGTTTGTGGCCTCCCGTACCTCTCACCCTAAAGCACAAGATGGCGTCGAAAACAGCCCCCATGCATCGGCATCCCCAGATGCGGTATAACTGCAGCTAATATTGATGCTTCGTATTATTGATGCACAACCTTGCAGTTTAGGTGCCTGGTAACCACACCAGTTAAATTGTATCACATGAAGAAAACACCCACAGATGTCTGCGGTATCAAAGGGACCTACGGACATATGTGGTGCAGTTGCCCTAAAGTAACTGAAAATTGGACGGATGTCATGACACTAACATCCCAAATACTCGTTAAATGTGTTGTTCTGAACCCATGGGCATTTCTACTTACTAAACCATTTGGTAATTGGAATACAGCAGAACAGCAACTGTTAAAATTACAGTTGCTGCTAGACAAATTCTGGCACACACATGGTTAAAACCAACCACACCACCCATGACCATGGTGCTCCAAAAACTCAAGAAGAACAATATCATGGGCAAACTGACTGCACAAGTTCAGGGGTCCATGAAGACATTCTCTAAAGTCTGGGAGCCATGGGAAAATTATACAGAGAACTAATAGCCAAGGCCCTCGGCACTTTAGCCAAGGCTATCTTATGCCCCCATCCTTTCACCCCCCTATCCAAACTCAGAAGACCCCCCCCCCCACTGTGCCGACCAGAGTGTCATTCACTGCTATCCTTCTTCCTCCTCTTTCTCTATCTCTTCCTCTCTCTTCTTTGCCGAAACTCTAAAAGTACAAAACCCTCAGGATCTGGGTCAGAGTACCTTATCTAATCAATACATGGTACTTCACTTTATAAAAAAACTGTTTTATAATCAAATGGTGAGATGAAATTATTACTGATATGGCTATATCTAAATACTCAACTGACTTGTTAAATATTTCTGAAAGACATAGCCCTACCCTTACTTCTGTATTTGGTTACTCTTGTGTCATGAACAATCTGAAATGTTATATACCTCCAAATGTGATAACTCTAACCTAATCTATAATAATTTAATATTTTATAAACTCCTCTTTGCTATACGATTCATTGCGGGTGTTTTCTCATGTAATATTCTTATCTCTGTAGAATGATATATGTGCCAAATTGTACACTAAATGTCTCCTGTTCTCCTGAGAAAAATAAAGAATGTAAAAAACAAACAAAAAAACAAACAACAAAGGCATTAACAAGCAAAAAAAAAACTGGAGAGGACTTTAATGCTACACATAAACTCTCTCTATTCTTGGCACTTTTAATGGAATGTTACACAGTTTTATAACCTATTAACAAAGGAAGAAAAGTAGAACTATATATTTTCATAATTGGAATATTGAAAAAATGTTTTTACCTCTTACTAAACTGCCTTGTCTGCATATGTGTGTGTCTGTCTGCATTTACCCGTGTTATGTGCCAAGTGTTGTCGATGACTACATCGATACATCTATGTCCATCCAGGCGTTTGTTTTTGTATTACTGTCTCAGTGTCAGATAATAGCCATATACTTGTTTTCTGTATTACTCTGTAAAGTTCAACCCAGCAATAGTTTTGGAGTCTGAGTGTTCTCCATGCAATCACAAACCAAAAATTTTGCAAACATATCTAACAATGCCTAAGTTAAATATTGGTATTGGCCTCAAACTTGGCTTATGTTCAGTCATCATAGTTAATCACACAGTCTCAAAAAAGTTACTCTGAGATCACAACATTAACAAACAAAATGGATTTATATCCGCATATGACAAGTCTGTTTCACGTATCTTGTAGTGGAGTGGGATGATATTGGTGGCAAATTTGTCATTGACCTGTCTTCCAAATTGACATGTGATATGCATTTGTTCAAATAAGACATTTTTGTGTGTAAGGTGTTTGTTGCATTGTAAATTTTGTTGTGCTATGTTGTTGTTGCAGTACTTGTTTGTACTTTTCTTTTGATAAAAGGAGAATATTTAGTAAAAACTGATATTGTGCTCCCACAAATCAATAACTTATTTTTAGAAATAGACTTGTGCATGGTGGAAAAATTTGGTTCGACCAAATCACTTTGTCCCCCAAAAAATAAAGATTAGTTTAGGTTGTCTGATAGTTGTCCATGTAGTAGCTCAGCTCTTCCAAATATCATCTATCAAAAACATTTGTAGAAAAGATTCGGACGAACAAAAGTGTAGAGAAAAAAACAGCTTATATCAACTGCGTCTGTAGTCGCATCGCAAGACTCACCTTGTAATAAACTAAATGTAGAACTTTTTTTTAGTAGTGACATTCATGATTTAGCATGCACAATATGCAGTGGAAATGGTGGGGATAGACTAAAAGATTTTATCAAGCTAATCACACCCTATCATTTACAGCTCATGTGCATGGTGCCCCATATGGGAATACTTCTAAAGATTTTTTTCAAAGTATATATTGTGTTTGAAAACATAGAATATAGCAATAAATGGGGATTAAGTCTTTGTGTGGCAACGTTCTAACTGTGTTGCAATCAGTCTGGAAACCAATGTTCCAGTTTGGAATTTTTTCCCAATTTGTCTTCATACCTAGCTATAATATATTTATTTATTTGTATATTTATTTAATCTGTGCAGGAGCTAGTAGAGTATTATAAACATCAATCTCTTCGAGAAGGATTCAGGAGTTTGGATACAACTCTACTCCGTCCCTATAAGGCTCCAGAAATTCAAGCTGGGCAAACAAGCAACCGATCATCAGGGATGTGTAAGTATTTACTAAGAGTGGATTTATTCATGCATTACTAATTCTGAAATCCGTATTATTGTATAACCCACTCAATTCTAGTGACGTTTTTTTTTTTTTTTTTTTTATGTAAATCTATTGAAATGTGTATAAAAGCCAAGCTTTATGTCATGGATTGAACAAGGTGTTGAGGAGTTACTTAGACATTCCAATATATATATATCGTGATAGAAATAAGCAGTTCTTGCATTCTGAACATCTCATCTTCTACTACATCCCAAATGGGTTCCTTTGGATTTAGATCTGGTGACTCTGGAGGAAATTGGTGCAAAATGATCTATTATCGGATCTAACTGCTACCAACAGTAATTCCACTGCCAAAGTCACTTAGCTCACATTTCCTCCACATTTAGATGTTTTGCTTTGAACAACTAAACTGTTTGACCATGTCTGTATGCTTTTATTTAGTGAGTTGCTGCCACGAGATTGGCTGAACATGGTCGTGAAGTTACACATGTAAATGAATTTAGTTAATTGCCTACACATTGCCTGTAAATGGAAATCCATTAGAAGTTGTAAACTACTCCCAAGGAAAAAAAAAGTCAATGTATTAAACATGGCAAATATGTAAATACTTCCATTACTGATCCAAGGCAGCCACCTGTCTGTTCCAAACAGCAAAACAAATCCTGTTGGATAAGTTGGACAAGTTTCTGTGCCATGTCATAGAAGTAGGTAGTTGACACATTTTTCAGTTAGAAATTTTACATTTCTTCTTCAATAGCCTTGTGAGATTTAATTTTGCCTCCTTCTGTGAACCTGTCCTGAAAATGTTAATATTAGAGACCATCTTTCGGTAGCATCTAATTATTAAATTGTAGAGTACATTACCCAGTGGTCCATTTATAGTTTGATAATATAATAGATTTACCAGTTCACTCAATACGTTAACCAAAGGGACCTCTGAATCACTAATTCGGAAGGCTTCACAGATCTCTACAACAAGCTGTGGATTCAATGATTTGCACCAAAATGCTGAAGTTTGTGTGATTGCACTGCTTAGTAGCAAGTTGTAATGTGGTTGTGCTGCTTACCAATATTGTGTAATGTGGTACTGCTGCTCAGTGACTAAGCCAGTAATGATGTCCAGTGTGTGATTGTAGTGCTCTGTGTCATTGTGTGTGGGTCTATTGCTCTGGGAAGCAGTGTGACTATATTTGAGCATCTCAATAAGGTTGTGTAATGAGATTGTACTACTCAGTGGTTGTGTAATGGGATTATACTGCTCAGTGAGTCTGTGTAATGAGATTGTGGTGCTCAGTTAGGTTGTGTAATGGGATTGTGTTGCTCAGCGAGGTTGTGTAGTGTGGTGTGCTGTTCACTGAGGTTGTGTATTGTGATTGTGCTGCTCAGTGAGGTTGTGTATTGTGATTGTGCTGCTCAGTGAGGTTGTGTAGTGAGATTGTGTAGCTCAGTTTGTGATTGTGCTGCTCACTGAGGCTGTGTAGTGATATTGTGCTATTCAGTGAAGTTGTGTGATTGTGCTGCTCACGGAAGTTGTGTATTGTGATTGTGCTATTCAGTGAGGTTGTGTAGAGTGATTGTGCTATTCAGTGAGGTTGTGTGATTGTGCTCTTCACTGAGGTTGTGCATTGTGAGTGCTATTCAGTGAGGTTGTGTGATTGTGCTCTTCACTGAGGTTGTTTTGTTTGATTTTGATGCTCACTGAGGTTGTGCAGTGTGATTGTGCTGTTCAATTTCTCTGTAAAACCCTTTTGTCCTGCTATTCAAGGACAATGAATAAATGGATATCCCGCTAAGTGATGCTGTGTACTCATTAATATTGTGACGTGCTTGTGACTCTGGTTTTTGCTTGTCTGTCTTTTCTCCAAGCAACGTCTGTGCTGTGTGGGTTTGCTTTTGTAACTGAGCCTGAGTACAGCTTTCTGCCCCCCTCCACCGCTCCCTTCTGGTCAGGTAGTTATGCGCTGCTTTGTGTTCTTCCTGCTTGCCCCTCCCTATGACATCAGAGCTGCCAACTCTTCCCTTGTGGGTTAGAATTAATTTATAGGTGCGATACTCTAACTGCACATCAGCTGTATTAGTAATTGGACTATTAGCTGCAACACCAATCTTTAATGTTACCAGCTTAGGAGCTGCAGGCCCTAGCACTTACTCAGAAACTCATCCACTGGCTGTGATGTTTATGCAAACTTTTCATGTCCCAACGACCATCAGCAAAAATAGTCTGTGTACAAGATGGAACATGGCATTGGGCATCATGTATCCATCCAAATCCTAATAAGGTAACATTAACCTACACATATAGTAAAAGTTGATGCCAAATACCCCATTAAGTTAGTGACACTTAAACTGGACCTGGGAAAATCTATTGGCAATGAGTCTTGTATTTAATCTACATTTATGATATTGTCAAAGAAGGTTAACCATTAATAGGTGATAAAATGGGCAAAAAGATAAAGGCGCGGTTCCTTCTTGCTGTTGACTGCGTAGAAACTTACCTGGTCTACCAATGCTACATAGAAGGGCTCCTTTAGATTACTGAGCATATAAGTTGTCCATTAATAGTACAACATTAGCTAAATGGAGGGGATGATACTGAGACGTTGGCATCTCTGAGCCATAGGTCCCTTTTGCATGTTAAGTGTCTTGTTACTTGTCTGATGCTCAGTAGCAATAATTTGATATTACAGATTATTCTGCTTTAAAAGAAAGTGACTTATTTTCTACTAACTGAGATGTATGTAGAAAATATGTAAACATTTTAGATAGGGAGCTTAAATCGTAAATTGGTTGGAAAGATTATGCACCAAGAGGTGCAGTTCTATGGAAATATGTATTGTTTATTATAATAATAATAATAATATTAAAGGAAGGTGGTGTTTCTTCTTCATGCCGACAATGAGCAGATGTACCCTGTCCATGCACCCTCGAAACCGAGGAGACCGTCTAATTATATACCATCAATAAAGGAGAATTTGCTTTGTGCATATGTTCTTTAAGGAATACATCGAGCAACATAACCACTACACCTACAGTGTGCTGTAATGGTGATGGTGTCAAGAGTACCCCCCATTGTAAGGAGTCAAACTGGAGTCCACAGGGCTCCACTACAGGAGAGCCAGAAGTCCGAGTTAAGCCCAGAAGACACTCCAATCAAATCAGCGTGAAGGCTAGAGTGGAGGTGGAGCCCAATGGACTCAAGTGAGAAGTTAAACTGTTCTAAAATAATTTGACTCCTTAAAATGGAAGGTGGGCACTCTACTGAAATGCTGGTTTCTTTGAGCCACAGGTTTCTTGCGATGCTGTTCATTGGTCAGTTAGTAAGAATAATTCTGATATCGATGTTGCAGATGGGGACAACAAGGGACATTATTTTATTGTTCCTCAAACCTGTTATAAAGAACCATAAAAGGGCCTGAATTTCAAGATATCCCTGTTTTAACACAGACGGGTTAATTAGTGGCACAGTTGTTTTCATTGAGAGATTATCTGCTCATAGAGAAATACACGTATCCTCAAGTTGGTGACCTCTTAGGATAAGTTTGAAGAATGTTGGTGTAGGTGTTTATATAAGGTTTAAGTACAAAAATTATAGAGAAGTAGTATATTTAGCAGTAGATATATGGAAGGGTTATGATAACTTGAAGCAGGTCCTATAGAAAATGCCTTTTTTAAGCAATAAAAACAATTTCTGGTGAAAAGTTATGTGGAGAAATATGAAGAGTTAAAGGAATATAATATGCTAAGCAACTGGATGAGTTATGTAGGGAGGTTGTCTAGAAGAAAAAGTCTACATGGAACAAAAGACAATGTTTTAGGAAGCATTTGTATGTAAATATATATTAAGCAATATGAGGAATTACTGGTATAGCTTATATGGAGCACTAGATGGAGCTAAGGGAGAACTGATATAGAATGCATAGATTTATTGTAGGGATATATGCATTTGTGTGTGCAGCACAATACATTACGGTGTGTACCCAGAGAAAACTTTGCTTAAAAAAAATCAAAAAAATCTAGCTAAAATAGGTACAAAATTCACATTTTGCTTTAATGATAACTAGGTATATGCAAAGATGTTCTTCAAAAACATAACAAGCTAATCCCAATTTACATAAAAGTGCCCAGGCAGACCTAAACAGGGGGCAGAAAGAGAAGCTTGCCTGCACCATGGCACGCCTATGTATATATTTATAGAATACAGTTGTGCTCTAAAGTTTGCATACCCTGGCAGAAATTGTGAAATTTTGGCATTGGTTTTAAGAAATATGACATATCATATGAAGCAAATTTATTATCACATATTTTTTGTTACTTCTTTTTAAATCATAATGATAACAGAAATTAACCAAATGGCGCTGATCAAAAGTTTTCATACCCTTTAATTTTTGGCCTTGTAACAGACACACAATGTGACACACACCGGTTAAAATGGCAATTGAAGGTTAATTTCCCACACCTGTGGCTTTTTAAATTGCAATTAGTGCCTGTGTATAAATAGCCAGTGAGTGTGTTAGCTCTCACATGGATGCACTGAGGAGGCTAGATACTGAGCCATTGGGAGCAGAAAAGAACTGTCAAAAGATCAGCGTAACAAGGTAATGGAACTTTATAAAGAAGGAAAAGGATATCAAAAAATATCCAAAGCCTTTGTACAGTGCTGCAGAATTTGTTGTCACTTTATAAATAAAAATAATAATAATAAAAAAAATCAAAGACCAGAGTGGAAATTACAGGAACATGTTTTATCAGATGTAAATAGAAAGTTTTTAGCAGAATCAATAGCGTTGTATTATGAGGACAATAAAGACTGTGGAGTATCCATTGCTACAAAATTGTGCGCATTTAAATGCGTAATCAGAGGACAGCTGATAAAGTTAGAAGCGCAGATTAAAAAAAAAAAAAGAGGGAAATCCCTGGCAGAGCTCTATATCGAATTAAGTAATACTAATAAGAATCTCCCATCTAAAGAAATAACAGGGAAAATAAATTAGAAGTTGAATTTAAATTCAGTGAGCAGCTAATAAATAAAGCAAATAGAAATCTTCCATTTTTAAAAACAACTTATTACAACAAAGGTTATAAGGCACACAAATTGCTATCGAACAGAGTGAAAATAAGACATGCTAATTCAATTATCAATAAAATTCTTAGAGATAAAGAGACACTCTTGTCACCAACAGCTATAGCTCAGGCCTTTCGAGAGTACTGTCAGGGATTGTACAACCTCCCCATACAAAGTACTAACTAACAAATTAAAGAATATCTCCACAATAAACAATTTACTTCCTTGACACTGGACCAACTGACCCAATTTTAAATAGACCCATAACTGTTCTTGAAGTAGAGGAAATTATAAATAATTTAAAAATAAATAAGCCCCCCCCTGGCTCAGATGGCTTTATATATCTGTCGTACAGACTATATAAAAACAACCCAAGTCCCAAATTGGCAGAAATGTATAATGGTTTCACTTGTGAGATACTGAAAGATATTTTAAGAGCGTATATTCTCCCAATATTAAGATACAAAACCATGTGAAATAAACTATAGACCAATTGCACTTTTCAATATTGACTATAAGATATATGCATCAACGTTAGCTAATATAATCAAGCTTATAATTTCAATATTGGTTTCTTTTTTGTCATTCTTTCTTTTATTGAGGCAAATATGAAGAATACAGAATAAAGGGAGGGAAATGCATGGGTAGTCCAGCATAGGGTCAACACAGTAATAGCATTAAGTGCATTTCCAGCTTATTGGTGCCTCAGTTTTATGTTTTGTAGGTCGCTTAAAGAAAACATGTTTTAAACTTAGTCATATACAATATTTTAACACGCTTGATATAGTTCAGGCAAACCTGTCTAGATTTGCGGTACCAGTAAGAATATATGACTTAAGAGTAATGCTAGCTAAGGTGGGTATTTTGTTATTTCATGCTAGGAATAACAGGCTAGTCAGTTCAACAGGGATACAGGAGAGGGAAACAGGTTATCATCAGCAATCTTACACAGCTACAGGCTGCAGAAACTGGGCTGCTATATTCTGTCAAAGATGACTTTAGAGATACGTGTGGGCTTTAGTGAAAAGGGGAACTGGGTCAACATCGCCCACAACTCACATTAGAGCATTCTGCCCTCATCCTATGCCCATTCTGCCTATCAGATTCTCATAGTGAGATTGAGTCCCGGCAGTCCATAATAGGCCACTCTGTTGGCCCTTAGCCCCCACAAGAGCCCCCTTGCGGTTCCCATTGCTCTTGTCATGCTTGGCTCTGCGAGTATGGTCCCAGGTGGCAGTGTGTGTGGCTTGTACCTGTAGTCGTTCCTTCCTGGGATTTTGGGCTCTCAGCCTAGGTCTGCCAGAGCGGGTGCTGGGTTTCGCAGGATGCAGGTGGGCAGTTGCTCAGGTGGGCTCTTAGCCTATGAGGCTATCCCTGGCAAGGTGTGAGGCATGGCTTCCGTGCCGGGCAAGTTGTGGATTGTTGTACTTCAGGGTGTGTGGGCTGCGGCACCCAATCTCCTCTCCCCTCTTCTGCCATCCGGTTATGTCTGCGTTCGATTTTCATCCAGAAGGAACTAAAGAGCTTGTCTAGCCTCTCTTGGAGTGTTTCCCACCCGCAAAGCGTGGCTCCTACAGCGTCGGCCATCTTGGCTCATGCGAGTAGGTTCTCGTACTGCTCGTTCATTGTTCTCGCTCTCCTGTATTGTTGCGGTGAGTGTTGCCTGTATGTTTGCGCCGGGTTAACCCCCCACCGGCGGGGGTGGGGGGGGTAGTTCAGGGATCCCTACTGCCGTTCCTGGTCCTGTAAGACTGCCTACGGGGAGATCGGCCGCCTCTCCCGCGTCTGCGTCCACAGGTAGGCCGCAAGCGTTTGTCAGGGTCTAGCTGCCTGTCGTGCAGCGATTAACCCCTCGGGGTAGGTCATAGAAGTGCCCTGATGCTCTCCAGAGTATTAGATTGTGGTTGTATGCAGGTGTAGAGACCTCAAATCAGCTTTTTAGTAAGGCTTTGCATGGAGCTCGCTTTCAGTGCGACCTTCCAGTTCGGCGGCCAGGCCCCGTCCCCCTCAATATTGATTTCTAAAGATCAAGTGGGTTTTATAACTGGGACAATGGCCAGCAACCATATAAGGAAGATAATTAATATAAATGATAGAACCCATGCCAAAAACTGCCCTTTTTAACATTGGCTTTAGACGGAGAGAAGGCCTTCGATAGGGTCAACTGGAAGTTTATTGAGGTAGTTTTAACCCCTTAAGGACCAAACTTCTGGAATAAAAGGGAATCATGACATTTCACACATGTCATGTATCCTTAAGGGGTTAAAGGCATTTGGATTTGAAGGGAATATAAATCGGGCTATTTTGTCTTTATACCCAGCTCTTTCGGGTAGAATAATAGGAGATGGCATAAACTCTGACTGGTTTGATATAAAGAATGGTACCCGCCAGGGATGCCCGCTTTCACCTCTTCTGTATATCTTGTCAGCTGAGCCCCTTGCAATGGATATTTGTAGTAATCAGAAGATTAAGGGTTTTAGGTATAAAAATGGGGAAATAAAAATAAGTCAATATGCAGATGACACCTTAGTGACACTCACAGACCCTATGAGGTCTATTAAAGAAATGATGCAATCAATTCAGACATTTAGTTGTGTTTCTAACTATAAATTAAATGTGGAAAAGACAGTAGCAATGCCACTCTATATGGAAGAGCAAGAAGTCAAAGACCTAGACAATAGATTTGGATTTAAATGGTAAAAATAAAAGTTATAAATATTTAGGGGTTAATATAACTGCATATCCCAGCAAGATAATTGAAGCAAATTGTTTACCTCTATTAAGAGGAACTTATCATTCGGTAGAATTATGGAGAACATTGGAGATCTCTTGGTGGGGTAGGGTCAATATTACCAAAATGTATTTATTTTTTAGAATGGTTCGGTTAGAAGTACCCACCCCTTGGTTAAAGGTGCTTAATACAGCCTTTTCAAATATGGCTTGGTTGGGTAGAAAACCAAAGATAAGCATTAATACTTTATATTTGAACAGGAAGAAAGGCGGAATAAGTTTCCCGAATATTTTTCTATATCATAGGGTGGCTTTATTGTCAATGCCTTGTGGGATACAAAGTCTAATCGAAAATACTTTGAGGGAGAAGAACATGGTTTAATTCTTGATAAGCTACTTGCTTTTTGGTACCTGATTAAAAAACAAATACATTTGAGAAATACAATATTATCCTCATTACCATTAGACTATCTAATCTACTTAATGTACAATATAGACCTTAACATATGGGTCAAGGTCGGTATTTCTAAAATATCTCTTTTAATGGACGGCACAAGTCTTAGATCTTTTCGAAATCTACAACAGCTATACAACCTGCCAAAGGAACAGATATTTATCTACATTAAGGTTAGAAGTTTCTTGATTGCAACACTTCCAAGGGAAACATACTCCGATTCTTTCAAGAAATGTAATAATATTATAATGATAGGAAAGGACTGTAAACTACTTGTGAGATGTTTAGAAGTAATGAAAACTATAAAAAAGGCGATTTGCCGTAGAGGAATTAATAGCTGGGAAAAAAAATCTCCAAATAGATATTACTTTATCCGAGTGGCATACCTCGCTGAAGACAGTATACTCCACAGTACACTGTTTAAATTTAGCAGAATTGCAGTATAAACTGCTAAATGGATGGTACCTGACACCTGCTCGAATGGTAAAAATGTTTCCAAAATACATTTTCTTTTGTTGGAGATGTGGTCTTGGACGCAAATGAAAATCATATTTAGTGGGATTGCCCTCTAATACAAACGGAATGGACTCTAATCCTCGCAAATATTAATAGGCTCTTAGGAATTAGACAAATATGGACACCTGAGATGGTGTTGCTACATCTTAATATGCCAACCTTATGTTTTAATAAAAAAGGCATACTTATTCATATGCTCCTGGCTTTCAAAAGGTCAGTAGCAAGAAAAATCGGGACGAGTAGAATCTTGGCAATCTATTGTAAAACATCAATGGAAAATGGAAAAAGACATTGTCTCCAGGTTTTGTGTTAACCCAAAAAAGTATAAGATATGGAACAAGTGGATTGAGATCTGGAGGCAACACCATGAATGGTTTACCTCCTTTTTTTTTTTTTTCCGGAAATATGCTTGATAGAATAGAAAATGCATCTTGAAGCCATATAGCGAATCTACAGAAACCGATAACCTTTTCCGAACTAGCCTTGTCTTTTGGTGTTTTATATCTATTGTATTGTCTGTCGCCATTAGGAATAAGCATAGTGGCACTTTATGCAATGTGAACGTTCACATTCATGGCTTCCTTTGTATTGTTTATATGTAATTTATTATGAAAACTTTAATAAAAATAAAATTAAAATAATAATAAAAGAATGCCAGTCAGTACTGTTCAATCACTTATTAATAAGTGGAAAATTCAGGGATCTCTTGATACCAAGCCAAGGTCAGGTAGTTTTAAGAAAGATTTTAGCCACCACTGCCAGAAGAATTGTTTGGGATACAAAGAAAAACCCACAGGTAACCTCAGTAGAAATACAGGCTGCTCTGGATAAAGACAGTGTGGTTGTTTAATGGAGCACAATACGATGATACTTGAACAAAAAAGAGCTGCATTGTCGAGTTGCCAGAAAGAAGCCTTTACTACTCCAATGCCACAAAAAAAAGCCCAGTTACAATATGCCTGACAGCACCTTGACACGCCTTGCAGCTTCAGGCATACTATAATTTGGAGTGACAAGACCTAAATAGAGCTTTATGGTCACAAGTGTTTGGAGATGGGTCAACAAGGCCGGTAGTGAAAAGAATACCATCTCCACTGTGAAGCATGGTGGTGGCTCACTGATGTTTTGGGGGTGTTTAAGCTCTAAATGCACGGGGAATCATATGAAAATTGATGGAAAGATGAATGCAGCATGTTATCAGAAAATACTGGCAGACAACTAGCATTCTTCTGCACGAAGGCTGCGCATGGGACGCTCTTGGACTTTCCAGCATGGCAATGACCCTAAGCACAAGGCCAAGTTGACCCTCCAGTGGTTACAGCAGAAAAGGTTTTGGACAGGTTCTGGGTCTCCATCACATTCTCCTGACCATAATATCATCAAGCCACTCAGGGGAGATCTCAAACGTGCAGTTCATGCAAGACGATCAAAGACTTTGCATGACCTAGAGAAATTTTGCCAAGACGAATGTGCAGCTATACTACCTGCAAGAATTAGTGGCCTCATAGACAACTATTACTAAAGACGCATTGCCATTTATGCTAAAGGCAACACACAGCATTAAGAACTAAGGATATGCAGACAGGGGTCATTTCATTTATTTCTTTGTTGACATGTTTTGTTTTATGGTTGTGCCATTCTGTTATAACATACAGTTGAATATGAATCCCATAAGAAATGAAAGAAATGTGTTTTGCCTGCTCACTCATGTTGGTTTTTTTTTTTAAACAAATGGTACATATATTACCAATTCTCCAAGGGTATGCAAACTTTTGAGCACAACTGTATATGAAGCAATTGAATGAGATGTAGGCAGTGTGAGAATCTCTAGATAAATGTATAATGATTTGAGGCAATATTAGGAATGATAGGCAAGGAAATCTACAGTTGATGCTATTATGAAGCAGATGTAGAGCTTTTAGTGAGATTTTTATGGCATAATAATTTGTGAAAACAGGACATATAGTGATGCACCTGTGTGCCAGGTAATAGCGATATATCAATTAAAGGATCACTATAGGGTCAGAAACACAAACATGTATTCCTGACCCTATAGTGTTAAAACCACCATCTAGCCCCCCTGGTCTCCTCATGACTCTAAAAATAAAGTCAAATCTTACTTGAATTCAAGCCTGCAGTTGCATAGTTTGTCCCGTTTCCTTTAGACCTGCTGACATCATCAGAAGTGGTGGCCTGATCCAATCACAGTGCTTCCCCATAGGATTGGCTGAGACTGACAATGAGGCAGATCAGGGGCAGAGCCAGCATGATTCAAACACAGCCCTGGCCAATCAGCATCTCCTCATAGAGATGAATTGAATCAATGAATCTCTATAAGGAAATTTCAGTGTCTGCATGCAGAGGGTGGAGACACTGAATGTTTGGATACATTTTAGGCAGCCATGACCCAGGAAGGATCTCTAACAGCCATCTGAGGAGTGGCCAGTGAAGTTATCACTAGGCGGTAAAATAAACACTGCATTTTCTCTGAAAAGACTGTGTTTACAGCTAAAAGCCTGAAGGTAATGAATCTACTCACCAGAACAAAAATAAGCTGTAGTTGTTCTGGTGACTATAGTGTCCCTTTAAGTAATTGATAAACGTAATAATTAAGTGTTAACTTATACTTTTTTCCAGCCCTGGAGCATTTTGGTAACAGATTTGGAATTCCATTCCATTTTTAGTGTTTTTGTTTTCTTTACCTTTTATGTTTTGTTTTTTTTTACTTTTGTGTACAAACCTCCTTATTCACACAATTGTCATAAACACACCATGTTCTCAAGTAATACTACAGTGAAACCATGTTTTAAAAACATTATAAAAACATGTTTTTATAATACTCTTCTCTTGTTCTCACAGTTCTCAGCCCCAAGATTTTAGGTATTGCCATTGCTCGATATGATTTTTGTGCACGAGATATGAGGGAATTGTCCCTCTTCAAGGGTGACGTGGTGAAGATCTACACAAAGGCTGGAACAAATGGCTGGTGGAGAGGAGAGTCTAATGGGAAGGTATGTTCTAAAAACATTGTCACAAATCTAGTCAAGAGTCTAAATGGAGATTATATACATCTGTAGGCAGAGGCATACCTAAGTTATATGGCACCCGGGGTGGAATTGTATATGCCCCTTCCCCTCCGAATTGTAGAATTTGTTTTGTTGTTGTCTCTCTGCAATGCTACGAACACCCTTTTATCAAGGAAATTACAAACAAATGCAATCAGATTTATATGCACACATACTGACACACATTCACATTTGTATAAACACAGAAACATTCATACAAACCCACACACATTCATATGCAAACACACATATTTACACATTCACAATCATACACACACACGCACACTCATATTCATATACACGCGCGCACACACACACACACACACACACACACACACAAACATTCATACAGTCATGCACACAAACATATGATTTGTATTAAGACTTTTATCCCTGGTGTCCAGTGGTTTTCTACTGGGATCTCTTTGTGCACTGATGGCACAGCTCGCTGCAACTTTGTACTGATGCTGCGGCTGGGGTGAAGTTACCTCCCTTCTTATGGTATTAGTACTGAGGGAGCTGTGCAGTGAGAGAACAGACTGATCCCAGCAGCTCCTCTGCTGCCCGCTTAGCTCTCCGCCACTGGTAGGACAGTGTCTTGCTCTGGCAAGAAGGACATACTCTGTGCTTCCCCAATACAAATGGTCACCTTGGGTGCCCTGCCACTATTCCCCAGGTTGGTACGCTACTACCTGGAGGGTAGTGTATAGTAAGCATTTCAGACATTAGTGTAATATGCACCTGTTGAGAGACATTATTTGGAAGGCTAATCTAAAAATTAGATATATGTCTAGATATTTATTAGATTGAGATCCTATCAGAAAGATAAATTAGAAAGTGTAATAATAAACATAATGTTGAAAGAGGAATCCATTGGGACTATATTGAGTGTATTACAGCAGGTCATACACTATACACTAGTTGAGGTAAAAAGTGGTAAAAAAATACAGTTGACGTAAGACGTCTGATTATTGATTAGAATGGAGCCTGCTTAAATGTATTTTCAGAGATGAGGAATCAGACTGATGAAGGAGAGAAGAGTGTAATGAAAAAGTACATTAAGATATCAAGTGGGTGACCTTTGGATGTTTTATAGTATTTAAGTGCATTAATAGGGATAGGATCAGAAAGTTGAAGGAGTGGTAGTTTATCATGTATGTCCATTCAGAAAATGAGAGATTGAAAAATTGAGATCTTGTGTGGACTAGAGGAAGAAATTGTTTAACTGACTGAAGGTTTAAGAGTCCTTAATCGCCTTAAAGGAACACTATAGTGTTGGGAATACAAACGTATTTCTAAATCTGTAGTTTTATTCTCCTATTATGGTGCCACCATAGCAGGGTGTTGCTCTGCTCTTTGGAAAAACGCCATGCTGCGCCAAATCTAGTCTCTATGAGCCCATCTGATTGAATAACTGGGTTTAACTTAGATATTGGGGCAGAAGCGCCTCTACTGGCAACGAAGAAGACAGCCACTAGAGGCATATGAATTCTGCAATGTGAACATTGTTGTATACACTAAATGGCAACGTTTTCAGTTGCAGGTTTAAAAAGACAAGGGCAGGACATCCAGAATATTTCATTGAGATGAAGTGGTCTGGGTGCTGATAGAGTCCCTTGAATTATCATGTTCGGAGCCACCATTACTATTTTTCGAGTATTTTGTTTGATTAATTGGAACTCAACAGGCAACACTAGTTTGACAAATAACTGAGCAGTGCCTGTTTATTTATGTTGAGTCAGGCAAGTCACTGAAAATTGTTCCTTTATATACTTCTGGAGTTTTTACATATACGCTATCAATCTGTATTATATTGACTTAGTTGATCTATTCATGTGTCTGTTTGACATGTGGTTTTATCCATTACACATATTTGAGAAAAGTGAGATCATCTAGAGTTGCAGAATGTATTTTTTTCAAACATTATTTATGTTCAAGGAACACTATAGTCACCTAAATTACTTTAGCTAAATAAAGCAGTTTTAGTGTATAGATCATTCCCCTGCAATTTCACTGCTCAATTCACTGTCATTTAGGAGTTAAATGACTTTGTTTCTGTTTATGCAGCCCTAGCCACACCTCCCCTGACTATGATTGACAGAGCCTGCATGAAAAAAAAAACTGGTTTCACTTTCAAACAGATGTAATTTACCTTAAATAATTGTATCTCAATCTCTAAATTGAACTTTAATCACATACAGGAGGCTCTTGCAGGGTCTAGCAAGCTATTAATATAGCAGGGGATAAGAAAATCTTAATTAAACATAACTTGCAATAAAGAGAGCCTAAATAGGGCTCTCCTTACAGGAAGTGTTTATGGAAGGCTGTGCAAGTCACATGCAGGGAGGTGTGACTAGGGTTCATAAACAAAGGGATTTAAATCCTAAATGGCAGAGCAGTGAGGCTGCAGGGGCATGTTCTATACACCAAAACTGCTTCATTAAGCTAAAGTTGTTCAGGTGACTATAGTGTCCCTTTCAGATTTCATGTGAAAGAATTTCAGAAATGGAGACAAACAGAATAGTACAAGGGTGTAACACGTCCATAAAGAGGACCAAAGAGACCCATTGTCATCTACATTTGATGTGCATTACAGGTTGCATTGATGTCACATTACAGGTTAATTGTATATAGATGACATGAGAGCATACATTAGCTTTTTGACCATCATCAGTAAATTCATAGATCGATCAGACTGTGCTCTGAACTCTGTGGGCCTGGTGACTTCTCCAAGGTTCAGGTCTCTGGTTTCATGCTCCTGTTTGTGTGATAGCGTGGATGTGGGGGTAGGTGATTTTAAACTGGGTTAAACGGGGTATGGGGACTAAAAGAACAAAGTGGTCACTCAAATGTCGACTAGTCTAGTTTCTCCCATTCTGTGGTCACTGAGCTTTTCTCCAGGGCTGTTGTGGCAGTTGCCCAGTGAGGTGTTGGCATCAGTATGTGGTGGTGGGGGAAGTAAGGGTAGCGAACTATGTACAGGAAGTTGTGGTGCAGATTTTGCAGTAGAGTTTGTGTGTATGTTGGTAGAGTAGGCAAAAAAAAAAGTAAGTGAAGAATTCAGAGAAGGCCAAGAGTCAGAAGGTCTGAGGGAGCGCCACAAGTGCACCCAGGGTATGGGGGCGGGGGGGGAGGGGGGGTCTGTGTTGGTGTGAATTTTAAGGGTAAGATCTCCCTGATGGTGTGATGTTTGTGAGTCGCAATAGTGATAGGCAGGAGTTCTGATTTGGTTAAGTAACCTGAGAGAGTGGCATAGTCATTTATGAGAGATAAGGTTTCTGTGATGGATCTCTGTGGGGTTGTAAGCGTGAGCAGTATGCCATCAACATATGCCACAACTTTGTACTCTTCTTTACGAACGCATAGGCCTGTGATATTGGTGTTGAGTCAGATTGCTTGCAATAGGGGATCGAGCGAGCGCGAAAAGGAGGGGAAATAGTTGGCATCCCTGGCGTGTGCCATTTGTGATATGGAACTGTGGTGCCACAATGTTCGACAGTAAGAGGTTTCCTGTGGCCCTGGAATACAAGAAAGTCAGGGTATTTAGAAAGTTTGGCCAGAATTCGAAATGCTCCAGTACTCAAAATAAAAATGGCCATAGGAGTAGGTCAAATGCCTTTTTGTCTTCTAGGAAAATGAGTTCTGTCGGTAAGTGACGATGTGTGGCATTCCATATCGAGTATATGGCTCGCCTGGTGTTATCTGCTGACTTTATTAAATCCTACCTGGTCAGGGTGTATTAAATGGTCCAAATACGGGTTCAGTCTATTAGCTAGCACCTTGGTAATGAGTTTGATGTCCGTGTTGAGTAGTGAGATTGGGCAATAGTGGCCGTGGTTTAGGAATGAGACAAACATTAGCTGACATAATTTCTGGGGACAGGGGTTGACCTTGCAGGAGTGCTTTAAAAACTCAACTGACATGGGGGTAAGTGTTTGCTAAATGGTTTGTAATATAGAGGTGGAAAGCCATCTAGTCCCGGACTTTTGCCTGGTTTGCTAGTTTGTAGGACGGTTTTAAGTTCTTCAATCTCTATTTCGGCTGATAAGGTGTCCCTAGCAGTGTGCGACAGCGTAGGAAGGTTCAATGGCTCTAAGAATGTATTAGTTTCCGTGACCAGATCAGCGGAATCAGCTGCTTGGGTAGGAGAGTGGTTATTTCGCGTGGAGTGATATTGGACAAAAGCTTGTGCTAGGATTTCAGGCTCATCTGTAATTGTGCCCTTGGCCGTACAAATTTTGGAGATCCATTTGGCCTCTGCTTTGCATTTGAGGAAGTTTGCCAGCCTACTGTCTGCTTTGTTGCTTTTTTCATAAAATTTCTGTCAGGTCCACATCAAGATCAGGTTTCCACGTATGACTGCCTTATGGGCAGCCCACAACATGTCTGGGGAGGAATCAGCTGTAGTGTTAATGCTGAAGTATTATTTTATATCTATTTGAATTGCCTCAATCACAGCCTTGTTGCGTAATAACAGCGAGTTCAATAGCCACGTCCAGGGGTGGGTGACATTGGGTAGGGTCAGTGTAAGAGAGATGTGTGCGTGATTGGACCAGGAGATGTTCATGATTGTCGTCAGGGCAATCCAAGCTTGCATCTTAGCAGTAATTAAAAATCTGTCTTTTCTAGAGTATGAGTGGTGTGTGGGGAAAAGAAAGTGTAATCAAGTGTGGAGGGGTGTTGTGCCCTCATGATGTCTAGTCGTTTTATCAATACCACTCTACTGGACAGCTACTAAACAGTTTGCCAGTCCTCCGTGCCCGTACGACTCCCTCTATCCAAAACTTTCTGTCTACTGCTGGGATCAAAGTGGCATTACAAACCCCTCCTATGATAAGGTGAGTGTGTTGGAATGGCAGCAAATGTGCCTGAAAGGTATTCCAGAATGGTTGGCCCTGGTGGGTGGGGGCGTATAATGAGCAAAGTGTGATCTGGCTTGTCCCAGTCAAGGTCAGGAACCTTCCGCCCAGATCTGCAGTTGTCGAAATGTCAGTGAGTGGGCAGCTTGTGCGTAGGAGTATGGCCACTCCTTTGGATTCCGGGTCTGGGGAGTTAACTTTAAAACCGCGTTTAAAGTGTCTGTTGGCTAATGGAAAGTGTTGAGGGTTCGTGAAGTGTGTTTCCTGTATGAGTAAAAGTCGGCCTCTGAATGAGAGGTCCAACAAAGCGGGCCATGACGCTTTGGGGGGGGGGGGGGAGGGGGGTTGAGGCCTTTTGCATTAATAGACACATTTTAATTTGAGCGCCATAGTAAAAATCACTTGGGGGGTACAAGGGAGGTAACCGGCTAGGGATAGTCCCTGAGGCACCAGGGTCAGAGTCAAGAGCAAGTAGTAGTAGTAGAGGGAAAAGAAAAGAGAGAAACTGGGCTTGCAATGTATGCCAATTGTGAGTGGGTAGGTAGCCACATAGGGAGTCAAGCAGGGACTAAAAGGATGGAAAAGAAGAGTGAGAGCAGGTGTGTAATGTGTGAGAAGACAAAATTATGGGCCACTGTGGCCCAGCCAAAAGAAGTTTGTAGTATCCCGTAGAAGTATAGGGAAGGGGTTGGGAGGAGGGAATATGTTTGGAACCCTCTGCAGATGGATAGTGGGCAGTCAACACTATGGGGGGTTCGCGCTGTGCGTATCTAATCTGGAAAACATGTGAAGTGGAGGAAAGTGTCTTTAGCTATTCCGTGTTGACGCTTTGAGGCCTATGCACAGCCTGAGCGTCTGTATCAATAGGGTATATAGTACAGTCCAAGGTAAGTGATATTATACATGAGAGCTAAAGGCAAGCAATGAACTTAAAATATAATTAAATGAAACAAAACAATAAAAATTGTGCCCATCTCAGCAAAACATTTCGTAGATACTTTTATTTATATATATATATATATATATATATATATATATATATATATATATATATATATATATATATATATATACATACAATTCACACTATCCTTATTTTGTCTATGAACATTTTGACATTGTTATGCCTTGCTGGCCACATAGGACAAGTTGGGCACATCAGTGAGACTAGAGCGATAAGCAGGGGCCATGTGGCTTAGATATGATCAGGATACTGTTGTCCCGGTGGCGGGGAGAAGACCAGTAGCATGCGGACCAAAGTGCCACAGCCCCAACATCCATATTGATATTGCCAAATATATGAGCTTCCTAACTCCCTGGTGTTCCACTCCTGAGGTGGCAGTGCTGTTATCTCTGCCATATAGAGAGAGGCGGTGACCCCCGGACAGACAGGCTTCTATATGTGATTAGTGGAAGGAGAGTATACTGTACATCCCAGGAGAGCAGTCTCCCAATGAACTCGCACAATGAGGAATGCGAGAGGG
The DNA here is from genome assembly GCF_036172605.1 of Pelobates fuscus. Classification (NCBI taxonomy): domain Eukaryota; kingdom Metazoa; phylum Chordata; class Amphibia; order Anura; family Pelobatidae; genus Pelobates; species Pelobates fuscus. The sequence continues at coordinate 76,691,374 of NC_086323.1, read as the reverse complement.
CTCATAGTAAGCTGGGAGAGAGAAAAATATTACCCTTGATTTATCCAACACCCAACCTCCCCACTCCCCCCAACCTGCCCCAGTGCGAGGTACCAGGCCCTGATATGTGGTTAGTATTGAGATGTTGAGGTTGCTTGCGACTGTGTCTAAGTTGGCAGACACCCAGGAATATAAGGGGAGTAGCTGCACTGAGAGGGGTGCACACTTGCAATAATCTCCTCCCCCTCTCCCACTTCTGGGCAAGTGATAGTTAACATGTTTTCAAGGCTTTGGACAGTAAAGAGGGGTTCATCAGTAAATTATGGCAATTGTGTGGTGTCACCACTAGTTATGGGCTAGTTAGTGGACTATAGTAGGTAGTATAAGGGGTCATGCCCGCACATATCCAGAGTGTGCAGACAATTAGGCATACAAAAAACTATAAAAAATATATAGATAAAAGATAAAAAGAATAACAAAATAATAATACTTCAATACACATGGCATATATATGCACTTCTTGTTACCCCCTACCTCCCTTATACATTGCCAACATCTTAGGACCAGTAGAGCCCTGTCCAGCTAGTGAATCAATAATCCCAGGTACCACGGTGGGTTTAGAGCTATAAGTAATGATTGAGCGGCTGGGATATTCTGGTTATACAACACCAACAGATATTAAACGGAGTATATGAGTGACAAATGTGTCTACTAGTCATGAGGTTATCAACATGTTTTGGGGGAAGTGAACAGTAGGCAAGAGAAAATGGCAATCGTATGCCGGCTACTGGCTTTTTAGTGGGTTGTGGTAGGTAGCGCCAAGGAAGGCAGCAACGCCTGCCCACATGTCCATTCATATGCAGGCATGAAAAGGGTTAGGCTTATAAAAAGCAATAGTATACATATGTACAAAGATAGATAAGGGCTGCGCCACAGAGGGTAATAAAATATAGTCAATGACAAGAAGTCCAGTTATACAAAAGGAAACCTTTTAGGTGCACACCAAATGGTGTATTTATGGTGTATTCAACAAGAGATATAGATTCCTAAGGCTTGAGAATGGTATCCGTAATCACTCTCCGATGTTCAGTCATAAAAACAGAGAGCAGAAAAGTGAAAGGATCCAATAGTGCAATATATATCATAAAAAGTGGTTATGGTGAAATAACAATAATGCACTCACAATTCACAGAGCTGTAGCCAGCTCTAGCATCTAGCGCTTGTAGTGGTACAACACCACTTCGGGATATAATGTGGGTTTCCTCAGTCTCGGCGTTAACTGGAGTTCAAACAACAACAAAGGTAGGGTGGCGACAATAGTGCTCTCAATAAAGTAAAAGCAATTTGTGAAAAGATATATAAAATATACTCCCAAAACGTAGAGCAGGCTTAACTGCTCTATATCAGCTTTGGTGGTATGATCCCCACCTTGGATTTATTTGGAGTGGTAAAAAGCCAGGTGAAAAAAAAAGTAAAGCTTTTTTTCTGTAAAATAATTAAAAGGAAATTGGCACAGACCTTGGTATTTTGTCCAAAAAGATTCCTTTATTATAAATACAAAATAAAACATCAAATAATGCAGTTTGCCAATCCAGGATTCTGCGCAGCTTTAAGGTTTTAATTTGCTCTTTGTGGTCTTGATATTCAGCATCATGGGCATTGACCACGGTGATGGTGTCCTCCATTTTATTTTTAATTTCATGAGTGCGCATTGCCAGATCAGTCAGGCCTTCATTGGCCTTCAAGTGTTTGTGGAGTTCTTCTGTCACGTGTGCACAAAATTCGCGAAGGAATCCCCTCATGTCTCTCCTGGTAAGTTGAGCATCTGGGTTCTCTTCCTGCCCTTCAAGTCAGAGTGTGGTGCGCAACGTGTCTGCGTTTGGGCCTTGTCTGACCGGGCACAAAAGATAGGCCCCACATTCAATTGCCGGGACTTGCAGCCTCCCCCCATCTTGCAAACGGCACCGGGGATGCTGCGAAACGTTACAGTGAGTGAGTTAGGGGGAAGGTTGGGGATAAGCTGCTGCTTGCTGTGTGTTTTTGGCTCAGAATTAAGCGCCCATTTTCCAAGAGAGTCAAGCTCCGCCTCAGCAGAATGTATTTTCTGCTACACAAACTTAATTAAAAAAAAAAAAAAAGAATTTTAGGAAAATATTTTAAAAACGGAGTCTTAAATTGGAATTCCATTATGTCTGACTTATTATGTCACCTTTTTCTTTCTTCCTCCAGGTTGGTTGGTTTCCATCCACATACGTAGAAGAAGATGATTGAGTGCAATATAGAGTAATTGCAGAGTACGACACTGAATAGGAGATCCAGAAGCTGGAGAATGTGTGCATTTAAAAATATTCTGCTTACAACAGAAGGACATCTCAGAAGAACATGTCAGAAGGCTATTGTCACTGCATTTTACTGTATACATTGGTAGTGCAGTCCCCAAAGCTGCCATAGAACTCATGAACATAAATTGCAGCTTTGGTCAACAGGTGATCAAGAGGTCTTTAAGAACAGTGGTTTATCTGAGCCGCGATCGAAGATACGCTTCTCTTGTAGCCAGGGTGGTCTGAGTCTGCCATAGTCCCATTTTAAACATGCAGTGCAATTGAAGACAATACTCTTATCCTAGAGAGTCTGCTATTAACTTGCCTACCTGATGCTATATTGCGATATTCAGATGCCATCTTTGATATATACCAAGACTTTTTCAATGCATCCAGCAGAACTGGTACACCAGAAACACACTGCCATTTCACTAATGGTTTGCAATCTTCAACTGTAAAATTACAAGTGGAAATTATTTTGTGAAGTATATTTAATTCTATGTTTATGTTGTACAAAAACACTTATTTTTTCCCAAATTTGGTTATAAATGTACATTTTATTCCTGCTTTTTAATTTACCGCTACTTCTAAAGAGACAAAAAAAAGTTTTAGTTTGGATCATGATCCCTCTGAGATAGGTATTAAAGTCTGATCACCCTTGTTCTTTTTGCACTGATATTTTCTATGTCCTGTTTGATGTCATTTTAAAAACGTTGCATTCAATGGGCTTTCTGTATGGACAGGCATATGTGCACATTATATTACTCTCTTTAAAGTCCAAAGAGAAAAGTAAACCGTAAGGTCAGGTCTGTAAATGGCTATTGATTCAATTGAAAACGTCCGCTGTAAAACTGCTAGAAAACAAGTTTAAAAAGTATGCATATATACGCAGTAATCGTAATATCCATGAATTATGATGAAACTGCAAATTTCAATCACAGTGCGATATAGATGAAGAGTTTGCATTTCCACATTTAATAATATTTGCTTGTAACATACAAATTCTGGACAGTCTATGGAATCATGTCAGTGTTGAAATGTTAAAGAGTTCTATATTTTTAAGTGTCCATATAATTTGGGTAATGTCTTACGTAGACGAGGTTTGCAGGGTTCTTGTTTCAATGTCCTGCGTGTTAAAACTCTTCAAAGTTCCTGATGCGTGTTCAGTGTTAGCTTTCTGTGTATGCTCATTGCACCTTGTTCTATAGATACATTTATAAAAAGAAGAAATTATGAAATGTATTTGTCTCATTTTACTGTGCAAACCAAAAACAAAAAAAAACATAAAGCTATTGCTTAATAAATTGTTCCCTACTTCTTCATAAGTCCACTTTTTTTACCTCTTCGAATGGTTTATTCAGACATTTTAATCTCATCCTTCTTTTCGATTTATTTTTATTGAACAATTTTGAATTTAAGCCTGGTCTTATTTGTATTATAGCAATAAAATCCACAATAATAAGTATTCAAATTAAAACCTTAAATGTTGCAACTGGCCCCTTCCCATTGACCACCTACTAAATAAAATTGTTCCTGTTTGATCAGTTGCAATGTTGGGAGGTATAAAGCTGAGTCGGTAGTTCTGTCTACAGAATAAAGTATATATACTGACCAATCATGGGAATTATTCTTGATTTAACCCCTTAACGCCGTTCTATGCCGTCCCCATTATAATAAGCTTTAAAGCCGTTGCACCGGCATAGAACGCCGTAATGGCTTTATACCCCAGAAGCTCTGGTGGACTTACCTCCACCGTGATCCTCTTCGGGAGGACTGCCTGACAGCCCAGGCAGCCCTTCTCAAGCAAAACAGACCCCTGGGGGCCATGTGATCACTCTCAAAGAGCAATCACATGGCCCCCCATAGCTCGCTGTGGATCTGCCAGCAGGGAGACTGTCTGGGCTGTTGGTGGGTAGTGTAAAAAAAATAAAAAATATTAAACATGTTTAAAATAAATGAAATGTGTGTGTATATATATATATATATATATATATATATATACATATTATATATGTAACGTCATACTTGGTGTATTTTAATATTAATATAAGTACATATATTAGTATTAAAATACTGAAAATGAAGTTTCATATATATATATATATATGTACAATAATAAAATAAATAAAAAAAATGTAAACATTTTAAATAAATTATATATACATATGTAAATTCATTCTAACTTTGTTATTAATATATATATGTATTGGTAACAAAATACACTTAGATAGATAGATATAGAATGTCATTCTATCTATATAAAATACAAATAACCGCAAATATATATATATATATTTACATAAGTATACACGTAGAATTTAAATACATATGTGTATATACTAACATTCTATATTTAAGTAATCTTTTAACATAATTATGTGATTTAATTAATTAAAATTTGATTGACGTGCCTGACAACCCAGACAAAGTGCAAAGAATTTAATTTGCAAGCACTATTTTTTTTTTTTTTAATTCTTTATTTTCTGTTGTGCAAGGTATAACAATAGGCTTACTTAGCCACGATAGCAGTCGTAAGCGGTAACAGACAATAATTAAAACATGGCATATGAATAAACGGCACAATTTTTAGGTGTTGTTGAGAGAAAACGTAGACAGTAGATTGACATTTCAATTAACATGTGAGTTTTCCTGTCTGACTTGCACAATTTTAAGGAGTTAAGTTAGAGAGACAAATAGTACGTTTACAGAATAGGTAGACTTAGTGAGTTGTCTTTAAAGCTTGGAGCGTAAACGTGCAAAAAAAAATAAAATAAAAATGAATTGTGTTAGTTAATGCAAAGGCGAGGTTTACCCAATGTAGCTTAAGTTTAACAGCTTGTTATATACTATAAAGCTTGTACTATATATGCAGTGTGATTAGTTATGCTATCTTGCTTAGTAAAAATGCAGGTTTAACAGAGCACATTATGCCTTATAGTGCTACAGCAGCAGGTGGGAGTCTAGAGAGCTAGACAGAAGGAGAGCAATATGCTGACATGCTAAAGTCTAACCCCCATTTAAGTTTTCCAAGGGGTTCAATATGGGTAAGAAATCAGCTTATCAATTGCATCCTTTATGGCAAGAGAGTGGGTCAGAGATGCTAAACTATTAAGCTAAGGATTGTTGCTTGCGTTTTGCGGGAATACCGAGCTGGTACCAGGGGCTGTCTGATTATATCACATTTAAACAAATTAAATTAAACAAATTAACATCACGTTTGCTCTATGCTAGCTAAGACATAACTAAGTTACATATCATGCTAATTTGCATTTAGTAGGCTGCAAGCATTTAGTTAGGAAATAACATCTAAAATATAGTTCTGGCAGGCTGGAACAATGGGAGAAGCAGGCTAATTTAGAACTAGTGGAGCAGAAAATGAGCATTACACGTTATATATTATAGGATGCTGGGCAAAGTCACGTTAAAGATGAGTATCAGGCATCTGTATAAGAAAGTCCCAGCAGGCGAGTGTGTGGGGTCTATATGCCGATCTTCCGACTTGCCTGTCGCTCGCTGTGTGGGTCTGGAGCCTCAATGATGTGGTTGTTTCAACCGATGCCCCGCTTGATCAGGGGTGTTGTAGCTTGGAGTCGCTTTGATCGCCGTCGTGTGAGGCAGGTCAGTCTCTCGGGTAGGAGGTCTCAGGGGTGTTGGGAGGCTGAGTTCTTCCCCTGCGGGGGCACTGCCGTGGATCCCGGTGGTAATTGCCGCCAGCGGCCTCGGATATTCGGCGTGTACGGCCAGTGCTCCGGGGTTCTTTCCCCCTTCAGCCCAGGGGGGGCCGTTGCATGTGGTAGTTGTTTCATCTGAAGTGCGCCCTGGGGGGGACCCGCTTTTTCCCGCTCCCCCTCCACACCTCCTTATCCTCATTGCAGGCTTGAAGTGAGCATAAGGCTTGTCGCGGGGGCTGCTGCAGGACTCCGCCGTGAGGTAAAGTCCAAACTCGCTGGTGCGCTGCTTGGTGTCGGCAGAGTTTCCCGCTCAGAAAAGGTGGCTGTCGGCCATCTTGGAGTACACCGCTCCATCCTCTGTGTCCAGCAGGACCTGGGTGCAGGCTCTGTGGCATGGTGTGGTGACCGCCTGTGGGGACCGGGATGACCCCCCCCGGTCCAGAGGGGGGGGGGGGTGGCAGAGCGCACGTCGGAGAACCGGGCGAGCGGCCGTCTCACCCAGGCTCAAGCTCGTAGGCCTCAGGCCCTGTTCGGGTTACTTTGGTGCCGGTGTGGGTCTTATTAGGTGTCCCCTGGATCGCTGTCGCCTGAGTAACGCTGTGGTCACAATTCCAGGTCGGTTTCAGCATTTGGTCCGCAGTTAGCTCCGTTTTCCAAGCTCAGAAGCAGGAGCTCAGACAAAACATGTCTGATCCGACCGGCGGTCAGGCCCCGCCCCCCTTGCAAGCACTATTTTAACCCTGTAACTTTCCAAGACACCATAAAATCTGTACACGGGGGGTACTGTTTTCCTCAGGAGACTCCACTAAACACAATATTAGTGATTCAAAATGATAAATTGTATTACAACAATGTTATTTTCAGTAAAAGTGAAGTTTTTTGCATTTTTCACACGCAAATGGCACTTTTACTGATGATGTTATTGTTGTAATATGTTTAATTGTTTTGAAACACTTATGTTCATGTTCAGTGAAGTCTCCCAAGTATAATAGTACCCCCATGTACAGGTTTGGTGTTTTGAAAAGTTAGAGAGTCAAATATAAGGCTTGCATTTCATTTTTCTTTACATTGAAATTCGCCAGTTTGGTAATGTTGCCTTTGAGACCGTATGGGCACACCCTAATCCCGCGGCACGCCTATGTATATTGAGACCGGCAGGGGAGATCTCAGGATCCCCCCTGTCGGCTCATGCAGAGCCGGCGCTATCAGAGCGCTGGCTCTGCTCTCAGCCTTCCTCCCCACTGACCCACATGCAGGAGAGGACCCGGCGGAGCTATTGCCTGCAGCTCCGCCGGGTTGCTCTCACGAGATATCAGCGTTGCCACGGCAACGCTCAAATCTCGCGAGAGTGAACTCAAATCTCGCGAGAGTGAACTCTAGCCCCAGAGGGGCTAGAGTTCACTCACCACTGGACCACCAGGGATGGAATCAGCAGCAACAGGGATCCCCCCTCCCTACAAAAGGTAAGAAGGGAGGGGGGATAGCAAGTAATGTACCCCCACCTCAACCCCCACAATCACCCACACACATACAGCACCCACACACATACACAGCACCCACACACATACACAGCACCCACACACATACAGAGCCCACAGACATACAGCACCCACACACATACAGCACCCACACACATACAGCACCCACACACATACAGCACCCACACACATACAGCACCCACACACATACAGCACCCACACACATACAGCACCCACACACACACAGCACCCACACACATACAGCACCCACACACATACACAGAACCAACACACATACAACACCCACACACATACACAGAACCAACACACATACAACACCCACACACATACACAGAACCAACACACATACAGCACCCACAGACATACACAGCTGCAACACACATACAGCACCCACACACAGCACCCTCACACACAGCACACTAACAGCACCCTCACACACACACAGCACACTAACAGTACCCTCAAAAACACAAACAGGACCCTAACAAACACACACACAGCACACTACCAGTACCCTCACACACAGTACATTAACAGCACCATCACAAGCACACACACACACACACACAGTACATTAACAGCACTCTCACAAGCGAGCACACACAAACACCCTCACCCACATAGCACATTACCAGCACCGTCACACACACATCACACTAACAGCACCCTCACACAGCGCACACACACACATCACAGCACAGTGTGTGTGTGTGTGTGTGTGTGTATATATATATATATATATATATATATACGGCGTGTGCTTGTGCATTAGGGTGCACACCCTAATGCAATAGGCTGCGCACGCCTATGCGTATGGTAGCCCAGGAATGAGAATTACCCCCATGTTAGCATACCATTTGCAAAAGTAGACAACCCAAGGTATTGCAAATGGGGTATGTCCAGTCATTTTTAGTAGGCACTTAGTCACAAGCACTTAAGTTTGTTGTTGTTTTTGTAGTTAACGAGCCAGGGGGGTGGTCATTGTTTGGTCAGTTGCAGTTACCGAATGGAGGAACAGCACTTTGGGTTCGGGGAAACTTGTGAAAAAAAATGGGGGAACTTCTTAGAAACTGAGAAACCGTTCCATGGTACAGCATACCTGCCTATACCCCAAATGGGTCGGCTTGGAGATCTCCAAGCAAGACGTAGTTATTTCTCAAGTTCGGTTTGCCAGGACAACCCATCTGTGTTGGCATTCTGTTTTCCTGCATGGTGAAGTTGTAGAGCTACAGGGCCAAGCTCCATCGTAAAAGCCTTGGGTTGTCTCCGGCCACTCTGAGCCAAATTAGGGGGTTGTGGTCGGTCATGATGGTGTGGGATTGTCTGTATAGATAGGACTGCAATTTCTTTAGTGCCCATACTAGGGCTAAACACTCCTTCTCCATGGTGGCATAACTGACTTCCCGGTTGTGACAAAAGTAACTTCGCCACTGGCTTTTGGAGGGGCCTGTTTGCCAGCCTCCTACCCTGTGACTATGGCCCCTGTAATAGATCTGGCTAAAATACTTTAAAAGGCTCTGTTCATGTGAAGTATGTACTTTTGTACTCCAGAAAGAGAGACCGACCGTTAGCACTAATTCTCTTGAACTGTTTTGGGCATGGGACCATGTGTATGGTCGGTCAAAAATAAGACTTCCAAGAAATTTCAGAACCCCTGAACTGATCTGGGGGATTTTTAGATATGTTGGTCCCCCAGATCAGGGCTATCAGGGAATGTAACATTTGTGTTTTTTTTCCCCTGTGGGCATACCCCTTGAATGGGGATTGTCCTATAAGGCCAAGTGTGGCTCCCATCAAAGAGAGATTTGTTTACCCCTTCATGAAGTCATGTTTGGGGGATTGGAGAACTACATTCACGCTGGGGATTGCTATATCACAATACTCCCCTGAGTATAATCACAAGCTCTTATAAGAGCTGCTCCTGCTACGCTCTCTGGACTAGGAGAGGTTTACCCACTGGAAGCTGGATCCTGGTCTTGGGTCCAGGGTGGGTGGAGGATGGTAAGACCCCAGCCAAACTGCAGCAGTTCAAGGGGTCTACGGTGGTTATGGTGTTCCAGTACAGTGCTTATGGTGCTCGCAAGTATTAGGAAGCAGCGATTGATGGAGGTACCTGGTCGGGGTGCCAGGTGGTCCGTCATACCTCATATGCCACCATGTGTTCCCTGCCTTCTTCCCCCACATGGCTTAGTACAGATCCAAGTCCAAACATAGAGGCATCTGTATGAATGAGAAATCTTTTAGCATGGTCGGGTGCAGCTAATACAAATGCCTCACTTAATGCCGTTTTCAGCCGTTGGCAAGATTCCTCGCACTCTGCGGACCATACAATCTGCCTGGGTAGGGACTTTTTGGTGAGATCAGTAAGGGACTTGGCTACCGTACTATAATCAGGGACAAACCTACGATAATATCCGGCCGTTCCAAAGAAGGCCATTACCTGGGTTTTGGTACAGGGTTGGGGCAACTGGGCCAGGTTCGGTGCGCTGTTTGCCTGACCCCACTCGGTGACCAAGGTACTGGACCTCCGCCATTCCAACATTCCAACATGGCTAGACCTCAGCCATTCCAACAGCCATTCCGGTGGCCCGAATTCTGTTGAGCACTACAGATATGTGTTCAAGGTGGGTTTCCCATGTGCAGCTGAATATGGCAAAATCATCCAGATGCGCACATGCAAAATCCTGATAGCCCTTCAATAGCCGGTCGGCCATCCTCTGAAAGGCAGTGGGAGTATTCTTCCTCCCAAACAGGATTACTTTGAACTGGTATAGGTTGAATGGGGTGACAAATGCGGATTTAGGAATGGCCTCAGGCTCCAGGGGGATCTGCCAATACCCCTTACACAAATCTATAGTGGTTAAGTAATTCCTTGCTGCCATGCGGTCTAACAACTTGTCCACCCGGGGCATTGGGTAGGTGTCTGTAATGGATCGATTATTTAGATTGCGATAGTCGATGCAGAAGTGGGTCGTACGATACCATTGCACCAGAACTACAAGGGAAGTCCAAGGACTCTGGGAGGGTTCTATCACTCAGAGTTCTAGTATCTCCTGTATTTCTTTACGCATACTCTCCCGAACGGCTTTGGGGATACGATATGGTAGCTGCCGGACAGGTATCTGACCTGGGGTCTCCACCTTGTGTACCGCAAGCGTTGTGTACCCTGGTAGTGCAGAAAACGTTTTGTGGTATTCCCCTAACAGTTGGGAGGCTTGCTGTCTCTCAGAGGGACTTAATTCTGCCCCCAGACTAACCTGCTCAACCCCAGCTGTGGCGGTGGGGAGCAGATCAGGTAAGGAGATGCTTTCGCTATCTTCAAAAGCTTGGGTGCATACTACCGCTACCTCCTCTGGTCTTTCCAGATAAGGATTGAGCATATTCACATAAAAGGATTTTCTTATTCTTTCATCTGAACATTTTACTTCTACATAGGTGGTATCACTTATGCGTTCCACCACCCGGAAAGGCCCTTGCTATTTAGTGGATCTAAGGGCTAGAACTTTCTGTCCAAGTTCTAAGATACGGTCCCTAGCTCCCCGATCGTACCATCATTTCTGGTGCTGCTGGGCCGCCCGCAGGTTCTCCTGAACGGACTCTGTTAGAGCCTGCAGACGTCCCGCAATTCCAGGACATATGGCACTATAGGGGTGCCTTCCTCCTCAGTATCCCCCTCCTAATGCTTGCGGACAAGGTCCACATACTTTCCGCTCATACAATAATTGAAAGGGGGAGAATCCGGTGGACTCCTGGGGAACATCCCTATATATGCGAACAACAGATGAGGTAGAAACTTTTCCCAGTTTCGACAGAAGGCTGTGAAGGTTTGTAGCATCTGCTTGAGGGTGCCGTTGAACTGGTCACAGAGTCCGTTCGTCTGGGGATGATACGGAGAGCTTAATATGTCAGAGCTGCTGGGTAATGGCAGCCATAAATTGTGTCCCCTGGTCAGATACGATTTCCCTAGGAAATTCTACCAAGGTGAAGGCCTTGACTAAGGCTTCAGCTACGGTCTCGCCATGAATGTTAGAGAACCCTACTGATTCGGGATACCAAGTAGCATAGTCCACAATGGTTAGAATAGGCTTACTCAGGGGTCCCACTAGATCTGCCCCTACTCGGTATATGGGCTCCTCCACTATGGGGAGCGGTCTAAGCTTGGCTTTGGAGTTTTCCTACCCTTTGACACACATCACAGGTCCTGTAATATTCTTGCAAGTCTCAGGTGACTCCTGGCCAAAAGAACACCTGAGTCAACAGGTCCTTAGTCTTCTGTATGCCTAAGTAGTCTTCTGTATGCCTAAGTGGCTGATTTTTAATAGTTCAGCATGATATTTCCGGGGTACAATTAACTGCCTTTTCGGTACTTGGAAAGCCCCTATCCCGGTTCCTCTAGTCACCCGGTACAATAGACCTTTTTCCCCATTGGAACCGTTCCTGTTCTAGGTCTCCCTGCGGGGTGTCTGACTCCCTTCCCTTCCACACCCAGTGTGGGATCCTCTCTGTTCCTTTCCAAAATCCTGTGTGGTGCCCCAGTAGGGGGCAGGTTGCATGGCCAGGGTCGGGCGTCGGGTCCTACCTGAGATTCCTGAGAGTGAGAGGATTCCATTGTTCAGGCTTAGAATTGGGTGTTTACAGGTAGTGTGCCTTCGGTGTTCAGTGGAACAAATTGGGAAGTCAAGCACCCCAAATAATTTCCTAGCAACATTTCTGCTGGTAAGTCCCTCATAATTCCGACCTCCAAGGACTTGGACCCAGAACCCCAATCAAAATGGACTCGTACTGTTGGTAACTTGTGGATGACTTGGGATGGGTTCACCGGGTGATGTTGTACAAGGGTCAGCGTAGCACCTGCGTCTCTCAGTCCCTTGGTCTCTTGCCCGTTTAGTTTTACAATTTGTCGGTGCTTGTACTGGATGCACTTAGTGTTCCTCTGGGCAGCTGGGTGAGTTGCAAGCAGTGGATCCATAGTCCCTGAAGGGCTTTTCCTGGTAACAATGGGCAGCTGCCCTAATTGGCTGGGTTGATGGTTGGTCCCACCCTCCTCGGCTGCGAAGGGGACAATTTATTTTAATGTGTCCAAGTTGGTTGCACCCATGGCACAGGGGTCTCGACTTCCTAAATGGTACGGTCCTTGACGAGGTTGTAGGTGGGTGGGGTCAGTTCGTCGCTGTGGTCATCGGGATGTAAGTGTTCAGTCGGTACCCTGGTCGCCTCCCACTAGTTTCGATCCTCCGGCCACTGTGAAATTCAACGGCCAATCTAACTGCTTCTTCTGTGGTCAGGGGTTTTCGATCCCTGACCTAGTTTTGTACCTCTGGTGGAGTATAGACATGTGCTATTCGTTTCAGTCCAAATGTGAATTCAGACAAATTTTGGGCAATTCGGACATTCGGATACTTCCGAATGTCCGAATACATGAATTGGCGAATTTCCGAATGGTTGAAGTCCCGAAATTCCAAAATTACAGAATTTCCGAAGTGTTGAATTGCCGAAGTTCCAAAGTGCTGAAGTGCAGAAGTTCCGAAGCACAGTATTGCCTAAGAATGTTACACTGTATACAATTTCAAATAAAAAGTATACAAACATAGCCAGGATTCAGCTGTAAGCATTTGCAACACTTACAACAATCAAGCAACATAGATTTATGTAAAATGTAAGCTACTTAGCCAGTCAGTGTAATGACAGGAATTAATAAGTAGATCACTCCCTAATTCCCACAGTATTAGGGAGCTATCTACTAAAAGGCTGAAAGACCTAAATTGGTCTTTCAGCCAAATTTACTAATACTAAGTAAAGATTACTTAGTATTAGTAAATTATGCCCCTACTCGCTATACTGCGAGTAGGGGCATGTCTATTAAACAGTGAGCAGCCTATGGCTGCTCACTTTAAAAAAAAAAAAAAAGAAAGAAAAAGAAAAAGGTCCCCCCCTCCCAAGCACCCACCCGTGCTGTGCGAGTGGGGGCTTCTAACCTGAAGGGGGGGGACCTATTGTACCCCCCGGCCACCACCCCTGAACAGCGGGTGGGGGACCTACAGTAAAATAAGGGGGAGGGACCTAATGTCCTCCCCCCTGGCACCCACCCCTGAGCTATTGGTTACTTAATCCACCAATCAGAGTGTTATGAGTCAAATTACACAGTGTGGGAAAATTCCAAAGAACTTTCCCACGCTGTGTAAAATGATAAAGAGCACTCTGATTGGTGGATTTCAAGCCAACCAATCAGAGTGCTGTGACAGGTAAATGTAGAGACTGTGGTCAGTCTCTTCATTTACCTGTCAGCGCACTTTGATTGGATGGCTTAAATCCACCAATCAGAGTGCTCTGAGCCTAATTGCAGGGTGGGGCAAGGCTTTTTTTTTGCGCTTGTTTTTTTTTTTTTGTGCATCAGTTATTATGGATTTTTAATTTGCCATTACTTTGTTAAAGGTCCCCCCTCATCATTATTTTTAAGGTGAGGGGAGTAGGTAGGGGTTCATTTTTTTTTTTGGGGGGGGTGACTAGGGGTTTAGGGACCCCTAGTCACCTGGGGGGGTAACATTTTTATTTAGGGCCCCCACCCGCCGCTCAGGGGTGGGGGCCAGGGGGAGGACATTAGGTTCCCCCCCTTATTAGTATTTAGGGCCCCCACCCACCGCTCAAGGGTGGGGGCCAGGGGGGAGGACATTAGGTCCCCCCCCTTATTCCAATTTAGGGCCCCCACCTGCCGCTCAGGGGTGGGGGCCACAGGTTGTTCACTGTTTAATAGACAAGCCCCTACTCGCGGTATGATTCCTAGAACGTCACTTATCTGGGGATCTACCTTTTGGGCACATCTGGTCTAATTAATGTACTTATTCTTTATAGCTCTACAGGACAGTGTATGTGGTCACTCTTTATATACATTTACTGTTTTCTTAAAAACCTAAGCTTTACATCAATATTGTTTTTGCATTTACCGAGGTTCATTTCTGTGTCCCACTTCTTTACTGATTCAATGTACCACAGGGATTGAGTGCAGATATTACGGCTGCCCTTGCATTTCCAGTCCAGCACTGTAGGTTGCATAGAAACATAGAAACATAGAATGTGACGGCAGATAAGAACCATTCGGACCATCTAGTCTGCCCAGTTTTCTAAATACTTTCATTAGTCCCTGGCCTTATCTTATAGTTAGGATAGCCTTATGCCTATCCCACGCATGCTTAAACTCCTTTACTGTGTTAACCTCTACCACTTCAGCTGGAAGGCTATTCCATGCATCCACTACCCTCTCAGTAAAGTAATACTTCCTGATATTATTTTTAAACCTTTGTCCCTCTAATTTAAGACTATGTCCTCTTGTTGCGGTAGTTTTTCTTCTTTTAAATATAGTCTCCTCCTTTACTGTGTTGATTCCCTTTATGTATTTAAATGTTTCTATCATATTCCCCCTGTCTCGTCTTTCCTCCAAGCTATACATGTTAAGATCCTTTAACCTTTCCTGGTAAGTTTTATCCTGCAATCCATGAACCAGTTTAGTAGCCCTTCTTTGAACTCTCTCTAAGGTATCAATATCCTTCTGGAGGTATGGTCTCCAGTACTGTGTACAATACTCCAAGTGAGGTCTCACCAGTGTTCTGTACAATGGCATGAGCACTTCCCTCTTTCTACTGCTAATACCTCTCCCTATACAACCAAACATTCTGCTAGCATTTCCTGCTGCTCTATTACATTGTCTGATTAAAATTATGTAGCCATACTGGTTATGTTAAGCCTTCACAGCCATTCGTTCAGCTGTAACAGTGCCCCCTTGTGGATGGAGTCCATACTCCTCACTGAATTCACTTGTGACTATACAGCACTCACAAGTGAACATAAATTCAGGAGAATAGCATTAATTCAGGGGAGCACACAAAGTGTAGCCTATAATAATGGCTTTTAATTGTGTGAAAAGGATTAAAGCTCTGCATACACTCATGGGAATCCGCAGCACATGCCAAGTTGGAATAGCCCTCCTATATGATATGCTTAAAGTAGCACCCTTCCCTGCATCATATACCTTTAATTGTGCATTACAGCGTTGCCTTCATACATCAATCAATGTGTGGCAGTTCACTGAAATGATTTGTTTATTTTCCTTATGAATATGCTTTGTAGCTAAATTGCATGCAAATTAGATGGCAAACATTTGTAATGATTGCCAGGCAGACAGTCCATGCAAATGAGAAGTTATCTACAACAAGTAATTGCACAAACACACACACAAAAAACCCAAGTAAATCAGAAATCTTTTTTTCTAATCACCCTATATTTCCTCCGCCTGTCTGTACTGAGGTGAGCTCTGAATGTTAATGCCTGTGTATATTTATTTATTTATTTCTTTGTCTACTGTGAAAGTGTCACACGTAGGCTTAACCCATGTCCCAACAATTCACATGGGACTTTTTAAAATTGAAAAGAAAAACAAAATTCCTAAAATCACCTTTTTATTATTTACAGTGGCATTTTTTTTTCCCCACAGCAGGACAAATAGAGAAATGTTACTTAATTTCATTGTTATATTGTTACAAAAAGCACTGTGTCTGTGAGTGTTTGTAGTTTAAGGTACGATAAATCAAAACCTCTGACGGACTGTACTCACATGACACATTACTACACTCACAAGATGAGATATAAAACATGACAGCAATATTTCTTAATGTATAATTAAATTATAAAATTGCAGTTAACATTTTTTATTCAGTTATTGCTTGTTTGTATGTTTCTTTCTTTAACCCCTTAAGGACCAAACTTCTGGAATAAAAGGGAATCATGACATGTCACACATGTCATATGTCCTTAAGGGGTTAAACAATGTTGTTTAGGACACAAACCTAGTCAAAATGATTTTATATACATACTTTTGCACTTTTCAAATGTCCTGGATTACAGGTTTGTTTTTGGTTTGTATTGAAATGCATTGCAATGCAAAACAAAGTAAAATAAACAAATCCACACTTAATGTTTCCTTCTCCCCCGTGCTGTTTCTCATCAAGCATAGAAATTAATTTCTCTGCCAGTACTCAAGATCAGAAAATCCCCTAGCCTCTGCAAAGTATGTCTCTCTTCACACATTAAAACGGAGCCTGCATAGTTCATTCTGTACAGTGATCCTGAGTTGCAGTTAAAGGGATTCTATAGTGCCAGGAAAACAAATCCGTTATACTGGCACTATAGGCTCCTGCAGCTCCGCCCTCCCATGGTGCTGAAGGGGTTAAAACTCCTTCAGTCACTTACCTGAATCCAGCGCCGATGTCCCTCGGCACTGGGTCAGGCTCCGCCCACGCTCACATTAGGATTTACCCATAGGAAAGCATTATTTAATGCAGAGCGTGAGGACGTCCAGTGTCAGATAACAGACCAAAGGTCCCTTTTTTATTCTGGACGTCCTTCTAGTTGCGGTCTAGTAGACAGCCACTAGAGGAGGAGTTAACGCTCAGAGGTAATTATTGCAGTTTCTCAGAAACTGCAATAATTACCACTGTAGGGTTAAGGGACATGGGACATTGCACCCAGACCACTTCAATGAGCTGAAGTGGTCTGGGTGCCTATAGTGTCCCTTTAAGGCCAGAAGAGATCAACAGCAAAAACAGATGTGAGAAAGGCGTAACTTGATGGATGCAAGTCTTTTTTTAGCCTGTGTAAACTATGTAACTTAGGTTATCTGGCACTCTGGGTGGCAATGTATGTTGCCACTATCCTTACTTCCCCCCCGAACTGTAGAACCTTTGTTGTTGATGCGGTTTCTTTGCAATGCCCCTATAACCGTTTTGTTCAGGAAATTACAAACACACCCTTAGTTTTATAAATTCACCCGCCGTCTCTGAGTTCATACACTCCTGGAATATTTTAAAACATACTTTGTCTTTACATTTCTTATCTGCTTTATCAAAGAGACAACAACGTCTGTACCATTAGCCAATCAAAATGGGCATTGCCTACAACACAGGCACAATATCTCTTCGGAAATAGCCATCCATCCACATAGGAAGAAATGTCAAACTATAATTGCTAAAGTGCACTTATCAGTCTGTACTAGTGAAAGTAATATAAAAGGCTTTTTTATTTTTTTTATTTTTTTACATATCATGAAACATGTTATTAATTCTTCATAAATATAGAGCTAACAGACAACCACATTTTATATTATTAGTAATTAAATCATTAACAGAATGCATTAATATTACATGTAGGAAAAACATCTATACAGTATTTATGCACACACGATCTGGGCCTACAGAATATTGCAGAGCCTTTCTGAAAGCGATACAGTTGTAAATAAAAAAAAGAAAAGACAACAATAACAAAACAAAACAAAAAAAAAAACGTAATGCAATAGAAAAGGAGCTACCTATTAAAAATTCAAGAGATGAGCAAACATTTTGATTTCCTCTAACTTTTTATAGCTGCGTTATCAATTATGGACGCCAACAGGACAAAGCGTCGGTATCAAAGATGGGATGTCAGCGAGCGTGAAATGATATGAAAGCGAAATGAATGGTATTTAGTGAGCAGAACAGCCAGCCGAACATGAAACCCTTTCTGACAGGCTGACACTAATATATGCTTTCCTCACATTTTTACATAATAAAAAAAAAATGTCATGGAGTTATTATAGAGAGCCCTCAGCACGCATAATGCCTGTCTTTTACTCGCTGCAACGTTAGATCCAAAACAAAAAAAAGGGTAATTTTCATTTTAACCCAAGCAAGAACATTAAATCATTTACATGTGTATGGTGGGGGGAACTGTTTAACCTGGGTGAGGAGGTCACGCAGGGAAATTACAAGGTTTGGTGCGGAGGAGGACAAAGCCGCTATAATAAGATGGCTGGGGATAGCGTTAGTTAATGCTAGTACCGGCAATTACTGAGTAAGGATGAAAGGCTTGGATTGGAAAGAGAGGGGATATTATCAAATCATTGATGTAAGCTGACACACTCTTTATTAGAAAAAGGAAGAACCTGCGTAATCGTTTGAATTCATAGAAATCCATTCCATTTGGATCTATAATTCCATTTGGAAATCTTGGTAAAGTTCTGGTAACCCTTATTTTGGACCCGATCATGCATCAGTGATCACAGTATGTACAGTAAAAGATATCACACTCCTCTGACTTTTTTTTAATTAAACAATAGTCATCAAAAACACTAATTAGCCAGAGAGCTTAGTGAGTGGTCTCACCATCCTCTAACTTCATGCAGCCTTGGTTTAAGAACCCTTTGGGCCTGGTGCTGACAATTACAGAGTTTGAGAGCAGGGATTAGTTGTGTATGTTTGTGTTTTCTTTTGTATTACATAGCCATTTTACAGCACTGCCTCCCACCCCATGTTTCTCCTATTAAGGATTAATAAGTGTGTAGGGGTTAAGAAAAATACCCCTATCATTCTCATTAGAGACTTTGCCTTTCAGCTTAAAGAAACAAGGTGAGTTGTTAGTGTACGAATTGCCGGGGAACTTTTGCCTGACGTATCAGGTGAGCTTACACTTTGAGGACCTCTGGGGTGATACTAAAAAACCTCCAGTTATATAAATGTGCATAGGGATTTGGGATAGTGCACACACGTAACGGTTTAAGCATCTTTTTAACCTCTCACATAGGAAATGCTTTGAGGGGATTGGGTGAGGCACACTGTATAATAGCTGCTGCAATTCTAATATCAGTCAAATGAGGATAGGTACTTTGCAAATAACCCTTCAAACTCCCCACGACTTTATCTTACATATCCCTTTTCCTTACCCCTAAATTCAGACCTAAACACTCTCTTTTCCAAAATTGTCCAAAACTTAAGAATACAAAGCCTAAACCTAAAACAATAAAACCTTTAAACCAGCATTTGGGCTCATGGACTTTTATTGTACGGTGTTGGCCCTTTAAAAACAGTGTATGGACATATTGAAACTGTTTGGACACTTCCCCTTTGAATCCCTGGGAAGGTGTGGCTCTTCCCGTCCCCCGGCTCCATTGTTCTCCAGCAGGGCGTTGTCCCAGGGACACTGCCAGACCAGTGGGAGCTGGTTTGGGCAGGAAAAGCCATGCTTGCAGGTGATAACAAAGGACTTTGACCTAACTTTTAAACCCCTGAACCTATTCAAGTGCATTTTGGATATGTTTGTCCCCAAGTTATACTGGTTAAAAAAAATACAAGTTTTATGTATGTACGATGTAAACTCACAAAGTTATACAAATGTATAAAAAGTGTAACTTTTCAGCTTGGAGATAATTGAGTAGATACAGTAATTGACTCAACTATCTCGTAAGCAGAGGGGAGGAATATGATGGGTGTGTTTCTATTGTCCCATTGTGTCTGATTGGCTGCTGTACTTGCATTGTATGTGTTGTAATGTGTTTATTGGTTGTTCTGAAAAATCCTGTGGGTGGTACTATGTGTGGAAAACCTGCATAAAAGAAGGCCCTTTGGTGCCAAGTAAAACAGTTCTTCTTCACCCTCAATCTAGAGTCCTGTCTCTTATTGGGGGAATTGCTATATCCCTACAAGGGATTGCTATGCTCTGCATACTCCCTTAGCTAATCACTACTAAGCTCTGGAACTGGAACTGGAGCCTTGTCGTAGGTCCAGGGTGGGTAGGAGACGGCGAGACCCCAACCAATCTGCGGTGGTTGTGGTGTCTGGCGGAACACTTGGAGCCTTCTGTAAGTGCTAGGAGCATCCTTCAATGGAGGTACCCAGTCGGGGTGCCAGGTGATCCGTTACATGCATCAATACAGAAGGTGACAATAATAGTGTACATGTCAGTTATTAAGTCGGGTTAAAACAGAGTTGTAACAGGTAACATTAGACATTGAACAATAGTAAATAGAACATGGGTCATGGTACCATGACATTTGCATCCAGTCAAGGATCGAGGTAACAACTTAAATCCTTGTGGGGTAAAGCAGAAAACGGAGTTATAGGAAAACTCGAATGCCAGGAAAACAATCCGTTTTCCTGGCACTGCAGGTACTCTCTCCCTCCCACCTCCCATCCCAGGTAACTGAAGAGGTGAAAACCCCTTCAGGTCACTAAACTGAGATCCCGCCGATGTCCCTCGGCGGTGGTTTTTGGTCGGCGTCACTCCTCCCAGTAATCACGTCAGCCAGTGGGCGAGACTGATCCCGCCCGCCCGCCCGCCGGCTGAGGAAACCTAATGCGCATGCGCGGCAATGCCGCGCACGCGCATTAGGTCTCCCCATAGGAAAGCATTGAAAAAGATTTTCAATATTTTCCTATGGGGAATTGAGCGACGCTGGAGGTCCTCACACAGTGTGAGGACGTCCAGCGACACTCTAGCAAAGAAAGTCTTTGCTATGAATCAGGAAGTGCCCTCTAGTGGCTGTCTAATAGACAGTCACTAGAGGTGGAGTTAACCATGCAATGTAATTATTGCAGTTTATAAAACAACTGCAATAATTACAGTTGCAGGGTTAAGAGTAGTGGGAGTTGGCACCCAGACCACTCCAATGGGCAGAAGTGGTCTGGGTGCCTGGAGTGTACCTTTAAAGCTGCCTAGGGTTAAGTGAATAGGGTTTGGTGGATATGGCTAACACAATACTTCTGGGTCTAAAGCTTTGCTTTTTAGAATTGCTATCAATTGCAGGGACAAGGAGGGAAAAGGAGACAAAGGGAAGGGGGTGGGTAGGAGGGAAGAAGAGGGAAGGAAGGGGGGAAGAGTTAAGGACAATTCCCCCTCCCCCCCCCCCCCCAACAACCTGCTGTATCACTCTCAAAAGGTTGCAGAGGAGGATAGCGGTCGGTCGGTCTATTCCCTCTTACCCCCTTGGGTTGCCACCTGCCTACATATAGCAGAACCAGCTATAACGAGATATCCCTAGAGTCTGACTGTCATGGTGGCTGAGAAGTTTTAGGAGTGAAATACTTCACTAGATTCCCATTGGTTCCAATAGATCCAGGTCTGCCCTGCCCGACATTTGTTCCCTGACCGACTCAGAGTGTATTATTTCCTCTATTGTTCGGTTCTCCTCCAGCCTAGCTATCCAGTCCCTGATTTATCGGCACTACCTTTTGCTTCCAGAAGCATCGGATCAGGCTGTAGGCAGCGTTTATCAAGTGAGGGTGTGGCAAAACCGACCTCGCCACTGGGCATTGGAGAAGCCTGTTTGCCCGCCTCCTACCTGCTGACTATGGACCCTGGGTTATTTGGCCCTTCAAGTAAAATATTTGGGCATATTGGATTTGTATGGTGCTGCTGCTGGCCCTTTAAAAAACATCTGGGGACATACTGTGGAGTTACTGGGTGGCCACCATTTCATGTATCAGAGGCACATGGTGAGAACAATGGATGGCGGCCATTTTAACTCACAGACACTGTTGTGACTTTTCTACACGGTGCCATCTCGCCGGTATTTGGTACACAACGACATTGTGCAGTAGTTTTAAACTATACAACAGGGGACACATTATAGAGTAATTATTTTTTATATAATCTGTATATGTTCTGCGGAATCTGCATTAAACTGTATCTTCCAAACTACTGAATGGATCTGGGTGAATTTTGGATATGTGGTTCACCCAGATCCCCTGGTTCTGATGATATATGGGGTTATTGCATGTTTTGGGGTCCCTGTGATATGTTTCATAAAACTGTATTCTTCTGCCTGTGATAATGAGATTACCCATTGTGTTCAGTAATCCTATTACAGGCAGAGGGGAGGATTTTGTGTGGGAGTGTCTGTGTGCATTGATTGGTTGTTTTGTCCCTCCCTGTGGGCGGTCCTGTATTCTCAACAACTGTAATAAAAACCAGGCTGGGAGTGCCAGCCTCAGTTCCTGCTTAACCCTCAAAGTGAAGTGTCGTCTCATTATTGGGGGAGGATTTATTGTATGCTGTTCCAGTTTGACTGCTAGGAGTGTAAACCTATTCGTATGGTTTTTCCTATTCAACTGTCTACAGCATTCATATGCTTGAGAGTACTCATATGCTTCTCTGATTCGGTGGTTGTGGTGTCTTCTGCAGTGCTTGGAGTCCTCAGGAAACGCTAGGAGCATCCTTTAACGGAGGTACCCAGTCGGGGTGCCAGGTGATCCGTTACATTGGTGGCAAGCGGTGGGATGGCATCCTAGTGCGAGGTAAAGCAGCTCAGAGACACCGGATTTACAAATTGAGGGCAACGCTAGTACTCGTGCAGCGCCCCTGGGAGCAGACAAGTATGGAAGGTTCTGGCTCTGGAGATGATTGGCTGGCCGAGGTGAGGCAGCGAGTGGCCGAGTATGGGGATGATATACCCATGGAGACACGCCGGGTGATCTGGAACCAGGTCATGGCCGAGCGAAACACAAGGCTGGGCCGAGAATTCCGGCTGGCGAAAGAGAGGAAGTATGCTCAGCAGCAGGAGCGTTACAGCAGCCGAGTAGAGGCTGCATCCGAGGAGGTTAGCCGTCTTTCCCTGAGGCGGCGGGAGGAACCCAAAGTGGGGGTCCTCATAGACTGGTCCTGTGAGGAACCACAACAGGCAGGTAGAGATGGGACCAAGGTCTCTCCACCGGGCCCACCGGGATGCTGGGCAGCCAGCCCAGATCCCAAGCAGCAGCCAGAGTTGCCAGGTGGGGAAGCAGGTGGCCCTTACTCACAAATGTTGAGGGGCCTCACGGATTGGTCCTGGGAAGACCCACAGATGGCAGGTGGAGATGGGACTGTGGTCTCTCTACCGGCCCTACAGGGATGCTGGGCAACCAACCCAGATCTCCAGCGACAGTGTGAGTCCCAGGGAGCCGAAGGTGTCATCCTTCCTCCCCAGTGGCAGTGTGAGTCCCAGGGAGCCGAAGGTGTCGTCCTTCCTCCCCAGCGGCAGTGTGAGTTCCAGGGAGCCGAAGGTACCATCCTTCCTCCCCAGCAGCAGTGTGAGTTCCAGGGAGCCAAAGGTGTCGCCCTTCCTCCCCAGTGGCAGGCTGAGTTACAGGGGGCAGAGGTAGTTGTTCCTGCCCTCCAGCAGCAGAGTGGTATGCCGGGAAGGCAGTGTGAAGTATGTATGGGAGAGGAGCTTGCTACCCCCTCTCCCCAGCGGCAGATTATTAATGTGCAGGGAATTGGGAGCCCAGTCTCCATTCCCCAGTGGCAGATACAGCAGGGAATTGGGAGCTCAGTCTCCATTCCCCAGCGGCAGAGTGCTCTATCGGGAGAGGAGCCTGTTACCCCCTCTCCCCAGCGACAGCTTAGTGTACCAGGGGGAGACTGTAATCCCCACAACTGTGCAGATGGGACTGTGGTCTCTGCACCTACAGCACAGGGTGTAAGGACAGTCAGTCCTGTCCCCCAGCAACAAGGCTGCTTAGCCAAAGGGGAGACAGTCAGTCTCCCCCTCCAACAGCGGAGCTATGTATCCAAAGGGGAGACAGTCGGTCTCCCCCTCCGGCAGCAGAGCTGTGCATTTAAGGGGAGACAGTCGGTCTCCAGCAGCAGAGCTGTGCATCTAAAGGGGAGACAGTCGGTCTCCAGCAACCAGGCTCCAACCAGACTACTCCTGTGGTAGTGCTGGCACCAGGGCCGAGTACCGCTGGTCTCTGCCCACTCAGCAACCCACCAAAACAGCCTACCAGTCCCCCACACAGCCGTGGTGAGGCACCTGGACCTGGACAAGTTTTTCCCTTACTCAGGTGTAGTAACCATTTACAGTCGGGGTGCCAGGTGATCCGTTACAGAGGGATTACGGATTTGTTTATTTGGCTTATGTTTTGTATTCATGCCCAACTAGGTCCACCTGGGCGTCACCTTTGCTGTAAAACTTGTATAAAAGACCAGTGTGTGCCATTAAACTTTCAGTTCTACTTCACCCTCAATCTGGAGTCCTGTCTCTTATTGGGAGGAATCTGCTACAAGGGATTGCTATGCTCGTCATACTCCCTTGAATAATCACTAAGCTCTTGTAAGAGCGTGTTCCTGTTCCTGCTTCACTCTCTGGGGAAAGAGAGGTTTACCCACTGGAACCTGGAGCCTTGTCGTAGGTCCAGGGTGGGTAGTAGTTGTTGAGACCCCAACCAAGCTGCGGCGGTTCGTGGGGTCTGCAGTGCTTATGGTGTCGAGTAGAGTGCTTGGAGCCCTCGGGAAGCACTAGGAGCATCCGTTAACGGAGGTACCCAGTCAGGGTGCAGGTGATCTGTTACACTAAGGAAACCTCTTTCTAATCTAGGAGGGTCTCTTTGTAGTTACATGTATATAGATTAGCAGCACCAGCTAGACTATAGCCCTTTGAATTAACCAGGACTGCATTGCCAACATTTCAGCTTAAAAGCACTAGAGAGGGTGCAAGCAGGAGATTATAGAATAATCTAGTAAACTGTTTATCCATTTTGCAGGAAAGTATTTAGAGTATAATTGATTTTTTTACACCTGATGCAATAAACCATAGAGTATATTATTGTCTGTTCTGCTCTTATATCATAAAACCTAATATTATACGAGGACCACTGCTAGCCACTGTCTAACGACATTTGTTATCCTCTCAATTGGGGTATTTCATGTGGAGAAAGGATGTGTGTATATGTGGTTTTGTGCTGTCATAGCGGAACTCTCAAGTCCGCATTTCCAGAGAAATTAGAAAAAAAATAACCTTAACACAAAACTAATTTCCCGACAGAATGATAAACGATTTCTAGGAAGCAAAATAACAAAAACAAAAAACTATTTTTTTCCTGGGCTATTCCTGTTTTAGGAACTGGGCCAAATCCATGATAACCTTGCAATAATGTTTTCCTGTACAATATATACGAGTTTATTGCCTTAAAACAACTCAATAGTTCAGTACTTCCAGCTGTGTTACAAATCAAATGAAAGAAAATCTGTAAAAAAATTAAAACCACAATCTAGTGCAGATTATCCTTATTATAGTAATAATACACTGTTTCATATACATATATGAGGGTTACACTCACATTTACCAGAGCCCTATCAACCCTGGCTCTGGGTGAGAAATGCTCCACTTGAGAGGGAATAACTCCCACAATGCTCAGGCTTGAAGGCTTTGAAGACTTTAATTCTCAAAATATGGCACTTTTAATATGAAATAGCTGCAGGGATGACAGAACCAGGAAACCCCAATAGCATAGTATAACAACACATTTTATTATGCATAAAACAATTAAAACTGCTTACTCAGGTCTGAGAAAGCCCAAAGCATAGGAGGCGGGGCAAAACACGTCACGGGATAAGCTATCAGGAGGCGGAGCAGGAGCTGGAACTTGGCATCTTGAGGAAACCAGGAAGTAACACACACAAGTCAGCATTTTATGCTGCAATTGAGTTTTTTGTGGGATTACCCTATGGTATAACCACCAAGCTTTGAGTAAGCAGTTTTAATAGTTTTATGCATAATAAAATTTGTTGTTATACTATGCCATTGGGGTTTCCAGGTTCTGTCATCCCAGCAGCTATTTCATATTAAAAGTGCCATCTTTTGAGAATTAAAGTCGTCAAAGCCTTCAAGCCTGAGCATTGTGGGAGTTATTCCCTCTTAAGTGGAGAGGGAAGTCAATGAAAACCCGTCATCGCGTGATGACATTAGACATCACGGCGGGATGTCAGTGACATTAGACGTTATGGCGGAACGCCAAACGGCATGATGAAATTATTCCAGACTGCACTATGAACCCGGAAGTCCTGGAAAAATACGGAATAAAAGCGGAAATATTAAGTTATATGCACTTTGAGAAAGGTTGAAACGCGTTAGTGCTGCTGTGTATGTGTTTGCACTGACCCTCTATATATTTAAATAGTGCTATCATATACCTGTGAAGAAAATAGACTTTATTTCGGTATTTCCTTATGCCATTCGTTTATTTTGAGATTTATTGGTTCGGTAGATTAAACTACCAAACACCAACCACCCTACTGGCTCATTAACTCCAAAGCGAACCGACAATTGAGCGCTCGCTCTGGGTAGCTGCCGTTTGCATAGTCGAACTCCACGTGGAAGAGAAAATGGCGGCCATCTTGTTTGCACGAAAGGAGGCAGCGGGACTTGGTCGTCGAGTGTCTGGAACTAAAATCGGACACTCAACTTCCCGAACACCGCTGAAAACATACGAATGCCTGCTTCCTTTTGTTGCCGAACAGCTAGGAGAGCGCCATTCGGTAGTTCGGTTCCCACGAACAAGGGGAACAATCGCTCCTATTAGCCAGGAGGCTCCATTTGTGGTTTAATTAATTTTTATGCCTTTTTCGAAATTGACCGACCGCACACACTGAATTCATGGAACTGTTTTGGGCAGGAGCCTCGTGTGCGGTCGGTGAATTAAGACTTCCATACTTTTCTAAAAAAAAATGAACCGATCTGGGTGAAATTTGAATATGTTGGTCTCCCAGATCAGGGCTATCAGGGGATATGCCATTTGTGGGGATACCATGTTTTTAAAGGGGTGTTCCAAGTTTTGGGGAAAATGTGTTCCCTTTTGCCTGGAGATAATTGGGTTTTCCCTTAGCTTACCTAATTATCTCACAGGCAGAGAGAGGGAGTGTTTAGCTATAATTAAGCATTATGATTGGTTATTCCTTTTGTGCACTGTGGGAGGTCCTCTTGCAGGGAGACTTCCATAAAAGCCAGTGTGGCATCAATAAAACATTATTCCTGTTGTACCCTTCATGAAGTCTAGGCTTATGTTTGGGTAACATTTTCTTTGCTGGGTAGATTCGTCTTGGAAGCTGCATTCATCTGACTATTCATCTACACACCCTATCTGCAGCTATAATCACTGATGCTCAGCAATTAGGGAACGAATAGGCGAACAAAGTAACATAACTACTGACTTTCGTAATAATACCCTCTGAGGCAAATTTTCTAAAGAAAGCAAATCCTTTTTTTTCTAGTCTTTCGTCATAACTGTTTTCCTCCTTCCTCTTATACATTTTGTAGCTTGTCTCCGCACTTTATCCACTTCTGCAATATCCTTCTTTAATACTGGGGCCCAAAATTGCACAGCATATTCAAGGTGGGGTCTTACGATTTTTATAAAGGTAAAATTATATTTTGATCATGTGAGTAAATACCCATTTTAATACACAATGAAAGCACCTTACTAGCTTTTGCAACGACAGACTGACATTGCATACTATTGCCTAGTTTGAGATCTATAATTATTTATTTTCATTTAATGTTATCCCTAATTTAACCCCAATTTATGTATAAGCGACTGGTGGTTTCCTTATTCCAAAATGCATAACTCTATATTTATTTGTATTGAATCTCATAAGGGGAGTCTAGTTATTGACACTATAGATAACTAACTCCAGAGGTCTATCTGAATAAATGAAACATCATACAATTTCATATTAGAACTTGCAAGTTATATTTACAGTGTGTAAACAAAGATCAATTATTAAGAGTGTTAATTGGAGCCAGTCAGAATCTCAGTAACTGGATGCTGGCCAATCATCATCTCCTTATAAAGATGCATTGAATCAATGCATCTATTTTTGGTAAGTTCAGCGCCTCCATGCAGAGCATGGAGACGCTGAACGTTAGTGCTGCAAAAAGCACCTCTAGTGGCCGTCTCAGTGATTGCCACTGGACGTGTCCCTAGGGAGCAATATAAACACTGCCTTTTCTATTTAATTGAATATTACCAGACAAATTGTAAAAAAATAAATAATAAAATACTTTGCTATCTCAAATCACAATGTGTTTCACCTAACATGCTTATCAAGGGACTTAGAAGGTGGTAGAAGGGCTTATTAAATGGAGAAATCTGAACAAAGTTCAAGCTGACTAGTTCTAACTAATAGTATGCAATCACTATGCTGAAAACAAATATCTTGAGAAATGAATGGGATTTAAGATAAACCCTCATTAAGTCCATGAGGATTGAGGGTTTTCAACTGGTAAATCCAATAGCATTCCCTCTTTAGGAAGGAGACGATCTAGATCATCTTTCCTGTGGTCCAGTAAAACATGTTCCATACCACAGAATTTTAGAACCCCTGTGGAACCCTCATGTTTTGTCCAGACATGTTTTGATAGGCGGTATCTTATTGATCAGTGCTCTGATGTGTTTCCCAATCCTCTCTTTAAAAGGGGTGGATGGTTTTGTCCACATATTTTTGTCCACATTCACAGGTAAGCAGATATAAAACCCCTACTGTGTCGAAAATAAAGATTTTATCTTAAAAGTCTCAATGTCTCTTTGTCATTACTTGAAGTGATGACCTTGGATCCTTGGTTAATGCGTTTAAATACTTTTCATTTTCCACGTAGATAAGTGCCTGTAACAGAGGATTGAAACCAAGTGTGTTTAGTGTAATTCCTAAGAAAGTGGCTGGGGACCAGCATGTCCCTCAAATTTATATTCTTTGTATCTGCAAGGGCATCATAAAGACTAAGAACTTCTCTTAAGTGACCAATATGTTTGTAGGACCATTCTCATATAATGCCACCCAGCATAATACTTTGCACCACTTTAGTCTGTCCGGTCTGCTTATGGTACTGAGACGATTCTTTCTAGAGAGACTCACTGCCTGACAAGAAGACATCTACTTCTAGTTTATTACACCCCTTCTGGATTGAAGGCTACTGTGGCCTCATTTCTATTTCCTTTCACAGATACTGCTCCCCTGCTGCATGGTAAGAATCCTGAATGGACACATTGCTCCCTTAGGATGGAGGGTGTTAGTGTGAAATGTGGCACAATAAGTATTAGAAGTACATAAGATATGTACTTGTATATTGTATATTCATTAATAAGGTGTCTAGCACAATGTAATATTTGTTTATACTGTATAATAAACACTTATAAGTTATGTATTTGTGTTTGATATATTTTGATTAAAAAATTAAATTTATTTAAAGTTTTCATTTTTTTCCTTGGCATGTGAAGCAGGGAGGGGGAAGTGACACGGAAAGGAAGTAGCATGGAGAGGGGCTATTACAAGGGAACAAATTAAAATGACCTGGAGTGTGGAAGTGGTAAAAGGAAGGCATCTGGCAAGTAACTAAGTGAGGGAGAGGAGAGGTGGCATGAAAAAAAAAACAAGGCATAAAGGAGGTGGTGACAGGGATTTGTGGAAAATAACTTGTAAGTTGTATTGGTGCCAAAGTTTCCCTATGCCTAATGCTGTAAAGGCGTTTAAGCATGCGTGGGATAGACATAAGGCTATCCTAACTATAAGATAAGGCCAGGGACTAATGAAAGTATTTAGAAAATTGGGCAGACTAGATGGGCCGAATGGTTCTTATCTGCCGTCACATTCTATGTTGCATCATAATTAAATCTATATGTTAATTTTCTCTGATTGATCTGATATGAGGTTATTTGTCACAACTGGACCCTGATCTAGATATTTTAACATTTACCGCAAGTGTTATGGTATTACAGTATTTTAAACAAATTCTCTTCTATTGTGATTCTATATAAGACAATGCTTTCCCCATCGTCTGATGTTGGCATAGGAGGTGCCAGACTCAGCACAGAGGGACATCAGTGCTGGAATCAGATAATTGGAGGGGAGGGGGAAAAGGGGCAGATCTTTTCAATTCCTAACACTAAAGTGTTCCTTCAAAGGACATGGCCCTATGAAAGGATATGCTGAGCTTTTCTAATGCAGGAACAAATTGTCCTCCATGTCTAGCACATTGTGCACATTTCAGTAATTTTGGGCTTGATTATGTTTAGAAGAAAAAAAATCACAATGCGCCATGAACTGATTGATGCTTTAGCCACCTCACCTATCTACTCAGGCTTTTTCTTTCTGTACAAAGACACGGAGAGAGCCAATGTGGCCTCAATCCATCTAGGACCTGGTATCTCTGAGGCTAAAGTGATGAGGAAGAGGGTTGTATTTCCTCTCCTGCATGTAATTGTGTCTACCTACAATTTTGAAGGTCATCTCGTTTGAGACAGGAGAATTGTGACCATGTCTTCCTGCAATAGAGTTTTCTTATGGAGAGCAGACCCAAAGTATGGACAAGTGGAACATGCTGAAATGAAAGCTGCGATGTCATTCATCTTTGCAGGCCAGTAGAAGAATTCTCTTGATTTTCTGCAGTATTTTTATATTCCTAAATACCCTTCATGTATTTTTATAGCATTTCTCTCCTGAGTGATGTGGGACTAACCAGTCTACAGTCATTAAGAAGAACACCATCCAGTATCAATAGATCTTCCCTGCGACCTAAATACTACCTGGGCATGTATATCTTCTAATTTTCCGAAGTTATGGCTTATATAAAATTTTGCACTGTTTTATCTTCCTCCTTTGCGGTTTGTAATCTTTTTTACACAGCTGGTGAAATGTGTCCTGAAAATGTTGACACTATTGACATGCACCTCTATATCTGAGTCTGCTCCATTATCGCGTGTTCTGTGACTCCCAGACCAAATTCATGACACAAAACCAGCAATTAACAAATGTTGCCTCAGGGTATATTCCAATATGTAATCATATTTCGGTAGCTATAGCTATAGCCTCTGAATTCTTGGTGATGCTTTCCATAATTGTTTGTATGAAATATTTATTAGGGGAATGTGATCGGTTTCAATTGTAAATGAGATGCCATGGACAAAACTGTAAAAAGCTTCACAGCCAAATGCAAAGCCCAGAGCCTCTGTATTTGAGCATACTTTATTCTGTATCAGTAAAAACTCTGTCAGGATAACCAATAGGCCTACAACCCTTACCATCATGTTTTGAAAGAACTACTATTAGTGTATCTTTGAGGCATCTGTATAATGTAGTATTAGTGCTAAGAGGGTTTGAGAAGTAATCGGCGTCATGTTCATTCTTCCAGTGTCATTCAACATCCTTTAACAATTAACTTCTCATGTGTTTAGTTTTTAGTCTTAAATTGGCTAATAACTCTGCGAGATATGTCACCAAACCCAGGAATCTCTGTAAGTCGTTCTTGCTGGCAAGGGAACGCCATTTTCTCAATATCATGTATTTCGGTCGATCTGGTCTAGTAACTTTGTTTGAGATGGTTTATCCTATATAAAAAAATTATGTCCAACCCCTTCCACCTCAGTGGCTTGGTTTCCCCGAGCCTGTAGTAATCCCCACCTCATTTAAAAAGCCTATCTACTATTCTCACCCTAACACTTTTAAAAAAAAAAAGCAAATTAATACTTACCATTAGAAATCTTCTTTCTTCTGCCCCAAAAAACGCCAAATAATTGTCCCATATTGTCCCACCAGTGCTTTAAAAAAAACAAAAACCATAAAACCACTTTTAAAAAACAACAGGAAAATAAAACACAATGCAAAATAAATAATCAACCATGTGAGGGTTCGGGGCTTGGCTCAGAATAAGCAAACAAAGTGGAGAAACCCTTCATAAGGTTTTTTTTCCATGCTATGCAAGCTATGCAGTCAGGTAGTCCCCCCTGTTTATTTTAATTATATCTCCATCCACTGGCCACAAGTGAGGGCATTGGGTGGGGGGGCCCCGTGGGTGCCTATTCTCACTAATCTGAGACCAGCAAGGCTACTAGACTAAAATATGTTTGTTCGATCTGTGCAAAAGGCAACTTCCAAGTACTAAAGTGTCCTAAATTTGGCCTCACTCTTACATGAAACCACACGAAGAGTTGTAGGGAAGGATTCTATTAATCTAAAATAAATAAACTCCAGACACTGAATGATGATTTCTCTTTAGATGCTAGGAACTATCTGGAAGCTGTGCCAATGCTTATTATTAATTAATAGCATCTTGATGAGATTTATTTCCCTAAATGGATCAAAATTTCCTCCCAATCTGTAAAACTCAGAAATCAATGGCTACGTTTGACCAGGTGCTTAATCCCAATATTGATTCTGTCTGCCGGGAGTTCACCAAGTCTGTGTCTCCTTTTCATCAATCTCATTGCGAGTGAACAACTGAATTAACAATAAAATAATTAATTAACCTTATACCTTCCAGACAGAGTTGCAAGGGCCACAGAAAAGCAACATGCCATCAAATATTACTATAACATCTTTTAAAATGTTATGAACTAAGTAATGATTATAGATTTTAGGCGTGTTTATATTATATATATATATATATATATATATATATCTGAAATGATACCAGAGGTCAACAACAATAATACTCCCAGTAATTTGTCTTTAAACTATAATACATTTGTTTAGAAATCAGTCTGTGTAAAAGAGAAACATTGTTATTGTTCTAAATTACATTTTAATTGCATACATTTTTAGTAAATCACTTAAAGTTTCTCAAAACAGCACCGCCCCTGGCTACACCCCACCCTTCACCCCTAAAGTTAAAGTTTCCCTCTTTGTCCATTTGGCATGTTGGGAAATATGCTATGCCAAAAGATCTGTAACAGAGGAGAATAAAATACCCCGTCTCCAGGTGGCCCTCTTGCACTCCTAAGCCAATACAGCACAACAGTGCACAGCCTCTGGACAGTTTTACTGTGCATAAAAATAATAATAATAATAATAATGAAAAAATAAAAAATAAAACGTCAGAAAACCTTTATGTGCAAATTCTTACATTGTGTACGTTCCTTCAAAAAGAGGGAACACTGCTGATGACAAACATAAATTATGCACAGAACAGACATTAGACAGCTGAACAAACTGACACACTGCACACCCAGGTTCTTACCGCCATGACCAATACATAAACCTCAAGTGGTCATGGTGGTTGGAGTGATCCTTTAATCAGTGCTGTGCCCTGTATGACTAATCAGCAGGGCAGTTGCTAAGTGGCATAAAGACCAAGTGCATCAGCCCAAGGGTAAATGTTAGGCTCCTCTTACCAGTTGTATACCATGCCCTAAAACCTAGTCTGTTCTATAAGTCTTATTGTGACACCAAATCTTTAATTGAATTACATGAAGCTATATTTAAAAAATTGCGCACCTGCTGCATTAACCCCAAACCCTGCGGTATTTACCTGTTGTATTTAACCCATCCACATTAAAATTCTGCACTCACAGCAATACCCCCATGCTGTGCTGTGTAATTAACTCTTACTATAATGCATTAAAGTGACACTGTCACAAATAAATCATGGTTTCTCTCTGAGTATCGCATGAAATTTCTTGCCAACAATGAAATGAAAATGACAGATGGGCTTTTCAGGACTTCACTAAGGACTCCAGTGCCTCTTGTAGCAGCACTCGTGATTATCAGAATGTGTATGAGGTGGTGCTATCACATTAGAAATCTCCCTTCACAAAGGAATCCAGTTGTTCCCACATACATGTTATCACGTGGCACCCATCAAAGCCATTGCTTCTACTTACCTACAGGCAAACCGATTTCCAATACCGATGTGGTTTCATTTACATCTCGAAAGAAATAACTCTAAAGCATTGATACATACATGTGATACCAAAACTGTAAAATGAACATCTATTCACAAGGTGTAAAAAAAGCAGAACAACACATGCAACACTGTACTTACACACATAACATTGCACACAACAACTACATATATAAAACTCTTTATACATCGTATAGTTCTACATTGCCAGGTGCCATTGAAGACGTGCTCTTAGTGTTCCGAAGAGGTTAGATGTGATGTTACATGTTCACTGATGTATGGTGTCAATTCTGATTGCATATAAAATAGGTGTTTGTGTTCCTTTAGATTTTGTTACATCCATTCCATTCCTTTCCATAGTAATTTTTTATTAAATGTACTTTACAATTATTGCAACTCTCAGCAAAACGTTCAATATCTTTCTGTAGCAAACCTCAAGTCATGTGCCAGTTCTTAAATGTGGTGACTTCTACCCAGATGCCTTCCAACTAAATGTTGCGAACTGGTACCGGCCTTTACCATCACAGCGTCAAAACAAAATGTGCAACTATGGAAACATACTATTCTCTGTATAAAATGATAACTTATTTGCAAGACAATCACTTTTAATTACACGCCATTATAAGTTAAAATTGACAATAATTTTATTGAGGTGAGAAAATATATTCCAACATTTTTAAGAATCTGGATATGACTGCGCAAGCAACTAATTGTAAAACCTAAAGGTTAATGAAATGGACAATGTTCTATTTAATAGACAAATGTCCCTATATCAGCATGCAGGCACTGTCAATGGCACATATTTATTTGTAGTCTGCTGTGGCTATTATTGGGTGCACTGAAGGAGTCGATGCTTTACACTGCAGCTGCCTGTCTTTCTGGAGAGACTGCTGTTCTGTTTTAGATATCGTATGTGTTAGTGGGTTAATCAAGGATAGAGCCAAAAAGCCTTTTAGGGACAGCATTCCCAATGATTAATTTTACGCACAGGTAAATGTTGGAACAGTTCAGCAAATCTCAGCACCACCTAGTAAATTTTATCCCTGGGGTCATCTATACTGAGAACAGACATTGATTTATGAACTAATTAATTGTACGGAAGAAAAAAAAAATTCTTTAACAAATGTTTGGCACACGACCCCCTACATTAGACCCCCAACAGCAGAAAGAAAATAAGAACTGGCTGTCTGAAACTAAAATTCAATATATATTTATGAGGCCGCTTAGAACGCTAGTTAGCAGTGACGCTTTAGGTGGGGAAAAGATAACCATGCATCAAAAATGCCACTGGGAATTTGTCTAGGAAAGAAATTAGAGGCTTGTGTGAAAAATTATAGAATGGACAAATGGTAACATTATGATCATATTTACGTTCAAAATTTTCCAATATTCCGAATCACTTGTTCTGGCTGCACATTTTATTAACGTGTACTCAGACAAAGAATGTTAGACTGAAATAATATGCTTTTAAAGCATCCCTTTTGGTTACATTAACAATGTTCTAAAAACAATCAAAATATATCACTGCAATATTATAACATGGCACAGCACCAAATTCCAAAATTATCGAGGTCACACATGGTAACAGGAATTGAGCATTCAAAACTGTGATTGTGCTTTGTATATTTGAAATCTATTGCCGCCAGTGGGTCACTCACTGTAGGCATACACTCTTTTAAAGGGGCACTATAGTCACCAGGACAACTACAGCTTAATGTTCTGGTGACTATAGTCAGTCCCTGCAAGCTTTTTGCTGTAAACACTGCCTTTTAAGAAAAAAGACAGTGTTTACATTTCTCCCTAGGGACACCTCCAGTGACAGTCACTCAGATGGCCACTTGAGGTGCTTCCTGGTTCAGTGCTAAACAACATGCAGCGCTGACGTTCAGCATGGCGATGCTGAACTTTCTCCATAGAGATGTATTGATTCAATGCATCTCTATGAGGAGATACTGGTTGGTCGCCACTGCCGCACCTCCTTGGCTGAGATTATCAGAATTGGTCATCTCAGCCAATCCAATGCTTTTCTCTATAGTGTACCTTTAATATTCTCTAGATTTTCAGTTACTTGTAGTTTCTAGCAGTTACATTTCAGTCAGTTGACTGTTAAAAAAATATTGCCACGGCTGTGTCATCAGTGGGATTGGCTGCTCTTTTCTAACCAATCACATTTCCTTTTGTCTGTGATGCAAGGATTTAACTCCACACTCTCTTATGTTGCTCCATTCCATCGCACTTGTCATATTTTCAACTTCCACTGTCTTCAGAGCAATCTCGCTGGATGCACATGGGACCGGGCCCGCTTTGAAACAAGCACTATACCCATTGACTCATTGGCATATCAAGAATTGGTCATGTATGACATCCATTTGTGGTTCTAAAGCAGAGTCACCAATCCTGGCTTTTTTTTTTAACCCCTTAAGGACACATGACATGTCTGACATGTCATGATTCCCTTTTATTCCAGAAGTTTGGTCCTTAAGGGGTTAAAGCTTTTTACAGTGATTATGCTGTCTGCTATGCTACATACCTAATTTCTCAGCTTGTGGGACATTGCTTTGGTGAAAATCTCCCAAGCCTAGTGTCCTTTAAGAGATCCCTCTCTACATACCTCAAAACAGAATGCATGTGTCATGGTTGATTATATATTTCCTACCTGTTCTATGTTAAATTTTGTACATATTGTGTATTGATATTGTTTTTGTATTTTATTGTACCCTATCGTATCAACGCAATGTTTTGTGGACCCTGGACATATTTGAAAATGAGAGAAATCTCAATGTATCTTTCCTGGTAAAATATTTTATAAATAAATAAATTACTAAAGTGGTAGTTCATGGACAAATCACTTGTGAAACATAAGCCCAGTCCAACAATGGGACAGCCCCTGAGACAAGAAATAATCCACTTATCATACAAACTATTATCTATTCATGTCAATGGAACTCAACAAGTTCGGGTAAAATTATTCAGTACATAAATCACCACCTAAAAGAGCTGCTACTTTACTATTGAAAGGCTTGGTTATGTCAATGCCAAAAGGTCTTTTAGGAGTTTAATATACACCTGAAGCAGAACACGGAACTAATTTTGTTTTTACTTCATTAAACTACACTGAAATCCTCCCTGAAGACATTGAGGAAGAATAACATATTTCTTCAGCTTCACTCCAAAATCCCTAAGAGGAAGCCGTCAACCATGGAAAAAAGTGTTAACACATTATGGCTTGGAGTATCTTCACTTACTGAACTTCAAAGTGTTGTAGTCTGTGAAACCGTGCTCACTAGTCATGTTGCTTGTACCTGTAGATCAAATTGATGTATCATACAAGACATGCCAAGTCTTCAAAAACATCACCTGCAAAGATACGACAGCAACCAATAAAAACGCTATTCAACCAATACATTTATACTGTAGAAACCCATGGAATAGAAAGTGAAGAAACCTATTCAGTGTGCAGTGCAGAAGCCTAGAATGCAAAAAAAAAAAAAAGATAACACATCGTGTAAAATCTGTGTTAAAACTCCCCCTATTAATAGAGCATAATTAACAGGACTAGACTGGGAATAACAAGCAGTTTTTAAACAAACTCTACTACACTCATTATGACTCTAAAGTGCACACACTTCCTCCACACTCAGAGAAGAGGAAAGGTTATGCGTCATTTTATGTGTCATACCAAACATACAGGGTGCAAATAAACACTTTCTCAGTTTCCCAGAGGAAGTCCACGTGTTCATAAAACAGGCAGAATGTTGAAAATTCAGCTGGTCTGCATAGACCTCTCCAGGATCGAGCATGTGAAGGCTACATTGACCGGACAAATGCATGAAACCTATATGCTTAAGCACAGATGTGCTCTTTAACTTTGAAGACGTGAATATTAGTGGTGGTTGATCATTATTTACTACAATTTAATAATAAAAACAATTAGTGAATTGGCTTTACAAATACAGACTTAACATATAGACCCGAGTCTGTACATTGGGAAAACTGTAAAGAGACGTTAAATGCAGAAGAGGGCAGGTCTTTAGGGTAGGGTCACTGCCTCATGTAAATAGAGGTTAATGGAGAGGTAAGTACAAGTACTTTAAGCCATTTGCACAATTAAATGCTAATAAGATATGTGATCGCTAATTCAGACTATGTTTCTAGGAGATATTGTCTTACCTTCCGGCAAAGCTCTCAGACACCTATTGAGCACAGTTAGAAAGAAGTTCAGATAAGGACAAGGAATATTATTAAATAAAAATTTGTCCTCCAACAAAACACATTTGTGTGTCTAGATAAGAGTGATGGAGTCATACAATGTGCCTGTAATAAGGTTATATTATCATAGCGTTTTACTTTACAACTGACAACCTTTTCAGAGTTAATCAGTCGAATGTGATTTGTCAGGAAGTAAACTTGAATACAAATCTAAAATTTAACATTTTAGGTCAAAACAGCCAAATTGAAACAAATGGGAAATTCTCTTTAAATTTCCAACAATTCCCACTTTAGTAAAAAAAAATCCTGTTAAAATTTGATGCGTGTTTGGTATAGAGGGGAGGATGGGTAATTTAATTAAGTATAGTATAGTATTAAGTATAGAGGGGAGGATGGGTAATTTAATATACAATAACCCACATATTACATGTATAATAAGTGAGCACCGGTAGGAAAGTTCTGATGTTCAATGTAGGGTAATAACTGCTTGATCCAAGGATAAATCTGACTGCCTATGACAGGAGCCAATCACATTAGTTTAGTAGCTATTTAAACTTACCTTTTTCCCTTAGTTCCTTGCCCTATCGTGGTTTCTGTTTCAGTTCCCTTTAGCGCTTGTGGTGTTCAGTTGTGTTCCTTCGTACTTGACCTTGGCTTTGTATTCTGACTTCGTTTTCGCTTTGTCCTTATCTGTTCTGTTTGCCGGCTTGCTGTTTACTGTGTACCAGACCCCGGCTAGTTCTCGTTTACGCTGTCTCTTTGTGCCCTTGACCTCGGATCGTTCCTGACTCTGTCTCCTCTCATATACGTCGAGTCCGGCCATTCTAAGGTCCGGTAGACGTATCTCTCCTCTGTGTTGTCTTCTGTTTAGCTGGATCCTGCGTGTAGGGGTATATTCTCGTTACACTGCCATTCTGGGGTCAAGAAGGAATTTTTTTCCTAGCTTGTTGCAAAATTTTGCTTCAGACTGGGTTTTTTGCCTTCTTTTGGATCAACAGCAAAAAACAAATGCGAGGAAGGCTGAACTTGATGGACGCAAGTCTCTTTTCAGCTATGTAACTATGTAATACCTTTGTCCTTTAGCTATGATAATCACAATAAGCACAGGCATGATTGTTTGTGTATTATATTATTCATAGTTTCATTTATTGTTGTGTTTTTACAAAGTTCTACTATTTTAGTTATTCCTGTTAATTATACTTTTGATCCATCTCGGCTTCCTCTCTGCTGATATACCACAGCTTCATTAATTTTATAACCTTGTTTCTGCATGCAGAGATCAACAAGTCGATGGGAGGATTGATATCTCACTGTGTATCTCCGTAGAAAAACTGCTGATTAGAAGCAGGCCTTTTATTGCTTATGGCAATGCGGTCAGATAAGATTGGAATGGCTTTCCTCGGCAAGAAGAACCTGATAGTGATGCCGACAATAAAGATGAAGAAGACCCAATTTAAAGGTGTATTCAAAGCACTATATTTATTGTCATGAAAAGTAATTAATAATAACAAAGTAAATATTTTGGCATGCTACTGTAACAAGGATTTTGTTGACACTCTCTGGCAATAAGAGCATAGACAAAAAAGTATTCATCATGCACTTACCTCTTTCATATGACTTCATCTCAGATTGGAGTTTGTGATAATGGCTGATATGGCTCGAAGTGGCAGGTGTGTAAGTGTTTTGTGTGTTGTAAGGTCCAGAAGAATCATGCTTAAAGGCGCAAAAGTCCCAAAACGTAAATGCTAAAGAATCATAGCTTCAGAAGCTTCAGTGAGCCATGAAGTTTAAAGAAAAAAGCAGAAGGACTGTCAAAGAAGACAAAAGGCTCATTTACAACGTTTAAAGCACAGCCGAAAAAATAGCTTCAGCCTATTCACTTCTTCTGAAAATATAATAATTTTGGGATGGACGGATTTTGAATCATATGGCGGTTCAGGTTGGTTGAATTCTTTTTTTTTTTTTAAATTCTTTATTTTTAGTTGTGCATGACATAACAACGAGCCTACGCAGCCACGACAGTTGACATAGGCGGTAACAGTCAAAACAATGTATACATGGCATAGAAAACATGTTGCACAATTTTAAATTTTGGTGAAAGAAAAAGCATAGACAGCGGGTAAGAATGACCTTCTGTAATTGAGTCTTCCTGGTCGACCTGCCCCTTTATTTATTTATGCAGTTAGCGTTTCGTATCGGCAGACCAAGGGCAACTCCCCTAGCATACACAGGTAGCATTAACATAACGAGATCTGTAACCATGAGTAATAAAGGTGGTCAATGACAACCCATTCTCGTATCTGAGGTCGTTGTAGTGGTCTCCCGAGAACTGGTTGGTGATGCCAGTAGCCGTTTGTCGGCTCGGTTTCTGCGGTTTTGCAGAGGTAATCAGAGCGCTACCTGAAGTCTGAGGTATGTCATGCATCTACAGTGCATATGGGCATAGGAGCAGCAGTAGCGCGTGACCTCCCCCAGCGAGGAGGTCCCTGTGGTAAGCGGGGCTCTTTATAGGGTCTAGCCCGCGGGCACAACTGTAGTGGCTACATCTCTCGGGAGCTCGCTCCCAACAGTCTCTGGCAAATATATGCTACCCATAGTTACAAAAATTAAAGAGAGAAAGAAGAAAAAGGCCAAGAAAAAGAGAAAAGAGAGAAATCAAAGAGACAGGGGTAGGGTGGGGGGGGGGGGGGGGCGGGGGGAATGGTGGGGAGGGAGTCATCAGGGACCCTCATCCGTCCGTCTACATAAGTATCAGTTTCTCGGTATCGCTGCTAGTCCTAACACAAGGGGCTATTTTCCCAGGGCACCCAGATTTTTTGGAATTGTATCTGTGTTCCTCTGACCCGTGCCGTCAGGTCATCCATCACGTATACCTCTCGTATTCTATTAATTACCCCCGCTATGGCCGGCGTGGTCTGTTTAAGCCAGTCAGCTGCCACTGCTCTCCTGGCTGCCAGCGTAAATTTATGAATGAGTTTTTGTTCACGTCTCGTCCACCCTTCTACCGTTCTACCGAGCAGGTAAAGCCACGGGTCCAGGGGAGGGGGTCTGGAAAATACCTGGGCCATCATATCTCTAACCTGTTGCCAAAAGCGTACCATCAGGGGGCATTCCCACCACATGTGGATATAGGTCCCTTTCATCCCACAACCTCTCCAGCAGAAATCTGTAGGGCACTTTTTCATGTGGCATAGCTTTACAGGGGTTGTATACCAGCGAAGCATCGTCTTGACTGCTTTCTCCTGTATCGTTACGCACACAGAAGAGCTATGATTGGCTTCCCAGATCTCCTGCCATTCCACCCCCTCTAGGTGCTCCCCTAAGTCCCTTTCCCACTGATCAATATAGGCCATGTCGCCCTCAACCGTGGACACAGAGCAGAGGTGAGCGTACAACTGGGTTATCAGACCCGTAGGCATATGGTCTCGAAGGCATATTCGTTCAAAAAAGGTCATGGGTGTTTGGGCCGCAGCTCGGACCCACGGGAGTCTCGCAAAATCCCTTATTTGAAGGTATCTAAAGAAGTCTGCAGGTGTGAGGTGACCCCTTTGTTGTAGGTTGTCAAAAGTTATTACTTCGGAGCCCTGCACTAACTGGTGAATGCGCTGCAGGCCTATGCGTTCCAGATTCCTAAAGTTCCTTGCCGACATACCCGGCGGGAATGCCCTATTTCGCAAATAAGGCATCAGCGGAGACGGGGTTGATGCTAATCCATACTTCTGCTGGGTCCTATCCCATACGTGAATAGAATTCAATATAGCTGGGCACGTAGCCCTAATAATTGGTCTTTTATCTTTAGGAACCCAAATTAGTAGCTGCGGTATATCCGCCCCCACCATCAATGACTCCAGGTCTACCCACCTCCGCTCACCAGGCGGAGAGTGCCATAAGGCTATCTGCGATAATTGTGTCGCCAAGTAATAGCCATATAAGTTAGGTAGACCCAGGCCTCCCCTATTCTTTGGCCTATATAGAGTGTGTCTGGAAATTCTGTGACGTTTATTTTGCCACACAAAATTCCCTATCGCCTGCTGCAGGGGCGCAAGATGTGACTTGGAGAGGTGTATGGGCAGAGATTGAAAAAAGAATAGAATCCTAGGTAGTATATTCATTTTGACCGCATGTATCCTCCCTATCCAAGAGATGGGCTTTTCATTCCAGGCCTCCAGTTCCCTAATGAGTTGTTTTATGAGTGGTGTGTAGTTTTGTTGCATAAGGTGGTCTGGGTCTGCCGTCAATTTAATGCCTAAATATTTAATCGACTGTCGCTCTATGTGTATATGGTGTTCCCTCTGAAGAGCATCCAGCTCTACTTCTGAGATCGCAATAGGAAGGGCGCTAGACTTGGACATGTTG
This sequence comes from Pelobates fuscus, assembly GCF_036172605.1. Taxonomy (NCBI): domain Eukaryota; kingdom Metazoa; phylum Chordata; class Amphibia; order Anura; family Pelobatidae; genus Pelobates; species Pelobates fuscus. Next base: position 76,649,118 of record NC_086323.1, on the reverse strand, counting down.
GCTTTGTAGCCTGACACAGCTCCGAAGTCCTCCAGGACCTTTTGCAAGGCCCGCAGCGAATTGATGGGGTCAGTGAGCGTCAAGAGCACATCGTCCGCATATGCTGATACTGTGAATTCCCTGCCCCCCACTCGAACCCCCTGAATATTCGGGTGTGTCCTGAGGGCCTGGAGCAGCGGTTCTAAAGAGAGAACAAATAGGAGTGGGGACAACGGGCAGCCCTGTCTGGTGCCATTATACAGCCTGAAAGGGGTCAGCGGGGCTCCTGAAATTTTAACTTGCGCTCGCACATCGCTATACATGGCTTTGATCAGGGTTATCGCTTGGTCGGGGAAACCAATATGAGCTAGTAGCGTGAATAGGTACGTCCATGTGACCCTGTCAAACGCTTTTTCAGCATCCAAAGATACTAGCATAGTTTTGGTGCGCGTAACTTTCTGTTTCCAAATGATGTCGATGTTCCTACGGGTGTTCTCGAACAATTGTCTGCCTTGCACGAATCCCACTTGATCTGCATCCACCAAGGTGGTCAAATAGGGGTTCAGTCTAGTCGCCTGAATTTTTGCTAAAATCTTCATATCGTGGTTAATAAGGGAAATAGGCCTGTAGCTACTCGGGAGGGCCGGGTCCTTGTCCGGTTTTGGTATTAAAACAATGGTCGCTAGTGACATATCCAGATCCGGGGTGCCCCCCGATCTGAATTCATTGAAAAGAGCCGTTAAGTGGGGAGTCAGCTCCTCCCGGAATTCCTTATAGTAGCTCCCGTCGAACCCGTCAGGTCCCGGAGCTGTTTTCCCTTTCAGGGCGGCTATAGCCTGCGCTACCTCCTCGTTTGTGATTTCTGCCGCTAGTACGTCCGCAGCTGCTTGGTCTAGTTTAGGTAGCCCTAAGTCTGCCAGAAATCGCTGCGTTGGTTGAATTCTTAATGGAAAAATATTGGGGAAAATGAATCAGACAAACCAAAAAGAAGCAAAAATGGACCAATCAGTGTACTGCTAAATATATAAATAATATAAATATTACATATATGTTTTACAGTACAGTGATAGGTAGCATTTCCCCACCCTTTAATTCACAGATCAAGTGAAAAATAGTAACCAACACAGGGAAAAAGAGGAGGAGCAGTAAAAAAAAAAAGATAATTATATATTATATTTATTAAATATATAATATATAAATATAGAGTTCCTTAACTGTACATCCTTTTTTTTTCAGTCCATTGGTCACTTCTCACTTGTTCATTAAATAAAGTCAACAGTTAGTGACTGTCCTGTAGCCACCAATTAACTTTAATCATCTCATTTGTTTGTTTCCATGGGTGGAAATCTGAATGACTAATAAAATGAACATGTTTGGCCACTGATTTTGCCCCAGTTCAACTCGAAGTTCTGTACTTTTAATAATCACCTGATAGGCCAGAATTTGGATGAATTGCAGTTCATAACAAAACAAATCTCTAAGTCTATTCTCTAGTATACATAGGGTGCATTGAAAAATGATCAGAAATCACTCGTGACTGGGGTGAATAGCATTAATCATAAATCATCATTGAACTATTATGTTTTAGTTGTGTATTGATAGAATATGTCAACAACTATAACTTCCTCAACTACTGACAAAGCAAAGTGGAAAGGGATGTGTTGGAGTGGTAGCAGTGTGAGGAGGAGGGGATGGACTCGGAGTGAAAGCAAAGTGGAAAGGGATGTGTTGGAGTGATAGCAGGTTGAGGAGGCTGAGGTTGCAGTGATAGCAGGATAGGGAGGGAGGGAGGGATGGACTCGTAGTGAAAGCAAAGTGGAAAGGGATGTGTTGGCGTTATAGCAGGGTGAGGAGGAGGGGATGCCTGGGAGTGATATCAAAGTGGGGAGGGATGGGTTGGAGAGATAGGGTGAGGAGGGAGTGGTATGATTATGGAAGGGAGGTATGCCTTGAAATTATATATTTATTAGTAAATAATAATAATAATAATAATAATAATAGATCCGGCCATCTACCTGGGAGGTACTTTGTGAAAGCAGCAGACACCACAATCTGTTGAAGTCAAGGGAAGTAACAAGGAACACAGACGACACTGCAAAGGTCTAAGATGGTTCTGTTTATTAGTGGGTAAGTCTCCTCAAAATTAAGTGCAACGTTTCGGCTCTATGAAGCCTTAATCATACATCATGAGCTTGTGTGTGTGTCTGCCAACGAGCTTGCTTGGGCATGCATGTGCGTGTTCTTTCTATATAATTTAGCTTACAGGGTCAAATATAGCACATTCCATTTTTCATTTTTTTTACATTAAAATGTGCCAGATAAGTAATGTTACCTTTGAAACCGTATGGTAGCCCAGGAATGAGAATTACCATGATGGTAATATCCAAATCTTTGATGATCACCAGGAGCACCATCAAATCTATCATTACCAAATGGAAAGAACATGGCACAACAGCAAACCTGCCAAGAGACGGCCACCCACCAAAACTGACGGACCAGGCAAGGAGGGCATTAATCAATCTAAGGTAACCCTTGAGGAGCTGCAGAGTTCCACAGCAGAGACTGGAGTATCTGTACATAGGACGACAATAAGCCGTAAGCTCCATAGAGTTGGGCTTTATGGCAGAGTGGCCAGAAGAAAGCTATTACTTTCAGCAAAAAACAAAATGGCACGTTTTGAGTTTGCAAAAAGGCATGTGGGAGACTCCTAAAATGTATGGAGGAAGGTGCTCTGGTCTGATGAGACTAAAATTGAACTTTTCTGCCATCAAAGAAAACGCTATGTCTGGCGCAAACCCAACACCTCACATCACCCAGAACACCATGTTTTTCAGCAGCCGGGACTGGGAAACTGGCCAGAGTTCAGGGAAAGATGGATGGTGCTAAATACAGGGATATTCTTGAGCAAAACCTGTACCACTCTGTGCGTGATTTGAGGCTAGGATGGAGGTTCACCTTCCAGCAGGACAATGACCCCAAACACACTGCTAAAGTAACACGTAAGTGGTTTAAGGGGAAACCTGTAAATGTGTTGGAATGGCCTAGTCAAAGCCCAGACCTCAATCCAATAGAAAATCTGTGGTCAGACTTAAGGATTGCTGTTCACAAGCGCAAACCATCCAACTTGAAGGAGCTGGGGCAGTTTTGCAAGTAGGAATTTGCAAAAATCCCAGTGGTAAGATGTGGCAAGCTCATAGAGACTTATCCAAAGCGAATTGGAGCTGTGATTGCCGCAAAAGGTGGCTCTACAAAGTATTGACTTTAGGGGGGTGAATAGTTTTACTTTTACTTTTTCTGTTATTTTGTCCTATTTGTTGTTTGCTTCACAATAAATATATATATTTTTTTCAAAGCTGTGGGCATGTTCTGTAAATTAAATGATGCAAATCCTCAAACAATCCATGTTAATTCCAGGTTGTGAGGCAACAAAACACGAAAAATGCCAAGGGGGTGAATACTTTTGCTAGGCACTGTATATATTAATAACAAAATACAGTTAGAAGGAAATTACATATCTATATATAATTTATTTAAAAAACATTTTTAATATTTTATTTCTTTTATTATTTAATTTATTTATTATTGTAATTATACTTGTATATAAAAATATATATTATATATACAATATATATATATATATCATATATATGTAACTTCATTCTAAGTGTATTTTAATACTAATATATTTACTTATATTAACATTAATATACACTACGTATGACGTACATATAGATAAGATGTATATATATATATATATATATATATATATATATACACACTTTTAATTTATTTTTACATGTTTGTGGCAAACCTAGCCACTTTAGATCACATTGCTGTGTCTTTAAAGGTTGTCTGTAGGAAGCCGCTGAAATGCTGTGTTCAAATGTATGCCTTTAATGTTATCATATAGAGCATTTGTATGCTAGCAGCCGAAAGACGCTAGCATTCATATGGTTGTTTCACGAAAAGCAACTTTACCTGCTGTTCGTGAAACGAATCAAGTACCGAACAAGAGCCCACACACAGAGGGTCGTGTGGCTCCAATTAATGGATTGCAACATTGTTGCAATCAGTTGTTAAGTACTTTCCTGGGTGGCTGTCGTTCGACTACCGACCACGCGGCGGTCGGCCATCTTGGATCCTTTGTTAGCTCAGCAGTGTTAGGTCGTCGAGCACCTGGAACTAAAATCGGCTACTCGGCAGCGCGAACACCGCTGGACTTTCAGGCCGTTCGGGGGCTCCGGTCTTTTAGTATTGGGTTCCCCAACCGGTGTTCGGTACTTTGAGGAGAATTTTATGTAAATTGTGTTTTTGTGCGCCATTCGGTTATTTATGCTGGGATCTGAGCGGTACTCGCACGAAGTATGCGTTCAGACCCCAGCTATCTACCGAACGGTCATTCATTAATATCACACGAATAAAGCAAAAGTTATATATGTTTATGTTAAAACCCGGTTCTGCTGTACTGAGGGATAATCCACTTAACAGGATATTCTAGTGGGAGAAATGCTCTGTAAATTCAGTTCCCCATGTAGTCCACTACTGTATTACCCCTGTAATGTGACTAAGGAAACCCCTTGCATGGGGAATCACAGAAATACTGGAGCTTGTGAATAAAAACCTCAGTTGACTCCCAGAACTTCGTCCGGTTACTGGGGGATTTGGGATATTGCCTTAATTTCCAGCGCTTTACTTTGGATTACTTTCTTAACCAGCGGAGATATTGGGATTTCATATTGCAGCTCCGCTACAATGTTTAATGATGTTTTTTTTTTTTTTTTAGCTCTTCCCACCAGCAGTCCCCCTGCTGGCAGATCCACAGCCAGCTACAGATGGCCATGTGATTGCTCTTTGAGAGCGATCACATGGCCCCCGGGGGCCTAATTTGCCAGGGGAGGGCTGTGCTGTCAGACAGTCCTCTTGAAGCGGATCCCCTGGAAGGTGAATATTTGGAGGCTCCTGGGGGCTTAAGCCGTTACGGCATTCTATGCCGCCGCAACAGCTTTTAAGCCCATTATAATGGGGATGGCATAGAACACCATAATGGCATTAATGGGTTAAAAATTATCTTTAAAACTGTCCTGGAGCTAAAATCCTTAAGGGAAGAAGAGATTGGCCTTGAACCAAATCACCTACCAGTCACTGATCTTAATTGTCTACAAAACTTGGAAGAGTGGCTGAGCATTTGCCCTGACCTCCAAAGGCAAATTGCAAGCATATTCTAGTCCAGGCACAGGCAACCTTCGGCACTGCAGATGTTTTGGACTAAACCTCCCATGATGCTTTGCCAGCATTATGGGTGTAAGAGCATTATGGGGGGTGTAGTCCACAACATCTGGAGTGCCGAAAGTTGCCTACCCCTGTTCTAGTCTATATAAAGCAGAAATTCATAACTGTTTAAAAACATTTGCAATTTTTTTTTTTTTTACAAATAAAGTAAACACTTGCTCCTGTAAAATAATGTTGTAATACACTAATATTAATCTGTACATATTATTGCATTTCCTAACAAGATTAAATAATGCTGCTAAGAAAAGGTGGTGTTCAATGTTAGTTTGCGTGAAATAATGCAGTAAGTAAGGAATATTTTAAGGCAGACGGATAAAATATTGAAAATTAATGCTCACTCCAAGGTGGTAATACCAGAGGTAGTAGTAATACGTTGTTACACTTCAAATATGCATTTAATTTTCATTACTTCGATGAGCAGTCATCATTTATTCAACTTCTACCACGGCTTTTACACCTCAAAACATTTTTCAGGTTTTATTTAATTAAAACGCTTGTGTCAAACTATTTCTTATGCCACTGATTCGGCATTTATATTAGAAACAGCCTAAGCTATCATTGCTACTACGAAAAAAAAAATTCAGCCAACCCTCTGTTACTGATTCAAATGTGAAATTGTAGAGGTAATAGAGAATTAGGCTTTCAGCAGTGCCATATTATAAGGCATTTTAATGAGAGCTAACTTATTTTAAAGTACAACCCATATACAAATATAGTGGGTGTATGAAATCTTTGTGTATATTTATTTTTAAAAAAATTGTATTTCTTTTTAGCTGCTGTGAGAAAAAACAGCTGACATGAAAAGCCACCGGACAGGAGATAGAAGTCCATTTGCAGAGGTGGTTTCAGTTTGCTTCTGACAGATATTGAGAAAAGAGAGACTGGATAGCACTACGTCACATGCCGAGGACAATTCTGATTCTGAAACTCCCGTTCTTCCTCAATGTTAACTTGTTTAGACAGTTCATGCACATTGTATTATGTACCATTTGTGTTTATTTGCTAAAGAAATACTATAGCGTTTGAAATACAAATATATATTCATATAGTTACATAGCTATATAGGCTGCAATAAAAACATGCGTCCATCAAGTTAATTCTTTCTAACAAGAGTTTTTTCTGTTGATCCAAAAGAAGGCAAAATAAATAAACCCAAAACCAATTTGAAGCACTTTCTAATTTTAAACAAACTAAGAAAACTCTTCGTGACCCCAGAATGATCTCTACTTGGCTCAAAAATCTGTTATCTCACATATTGAAAATATATCCCTGAATATTATGTTTTTGCAACTAATTATCCAGTTGCTGTTTAAATATCTGTACAGACTCTGATAAAACCATCTCTTGAGGCAGAGAATTCCACATCCTTATTTTTCTTACTATAAAAAACCCTTTCCTTTGCCATAGACTAAATCTCCTTTCATCCAGTCTAAATAAGTGATCTTGTGTCTTGCTTGTGCATTCTTCACCCCGAATTACATAACTTTGCATTTAGCTGCATTACATTTCATCTGCCATTTCAGTGCCCAGTTCCTCAATCTATCAGAATCTCTCTGCAGTGAAGCAATATCCTGCTTACATTGTATTACCTTACCTAGTTTTGTGTTATATGCAAACACTGACACCTAATGCTTACTTTAGTCACTGTTAAGGTAAACCCCTCACCCCACAAAGGTTAAAAAGGTGTTTTACCTACCTTTTATTCCACGCCTTTCTGCTCTTTCCACATCCATCCCGACTCCTTGGCTGAGATCATCAGTCTTGATGATCTCAGCCAGTCCAATGCTTTCCCATAGGAAAATATTAAGAGGCTACTGCCAGTGGCGTACACACGATCTAAGCTGTGACCGCGGTATGTACGCCAGTGGCTACTGCGCATGTGTGGCAAAACGCAATGCTGCACCGATCAGATGGTCTCTATGAAACTATGTCATTGAAATAGTGAAGTTTTACTTTGCAAGTTCAGCTGAAGATCCTCTAGTGCTGTCAGTATGACAGCCACTAGAAGCATTTAAACCGTGCAATGTAAACATTTCTGTTCTTGTAGAACGGCAATGCTTTCACTTGCAGCATTAAAACTTCATGGAAATAGCACCCAGGCCACTTCATTGAGATGAAGTGGTCTGGGTGCCTACAGTGTCCATTAAAGCTAAAACTACTTGATATAATTACACTGCTGGACTTTTAGTTTTATGTTTATTTCCGTGTGCTTTATATTTCTATAGCATGTTGCAATTTGTTGCCTGGGGATTGTTGGTTATTTAATAAAGGAAGCAGTTCGAAAGTTTTTATTATTATTTAACAGTCATAAACAAAAACCACATGCAAACTGTTTTCTTGTGGCTTGATCTTTGGTTCAGATGACTTGGGCCGGTTTAGGGTTGGTCTGTGGCTTTGTTTTGGAATTTCTAGTTACAGGATGGTATTGATATGGTTAAAAGAACACTAAAGGCAATCAGAGCATTTCCTTTCGATTAGATTGTTTGTGTACCACCATTTTAAGCCTGCATCTGAAACCATTTCTGTTCTGCAGAAATAGCAATGTTTTCTTTGCATATTTTGGCTGTCATATAATAGCCACTAGAGGCGCATCCATGAAATAGTAGAAACCATCTGATTGTCACAGTGCAATGTTTTGCCACGCATGCACACCATCCTCTGAATTCTTTCCTATAGGAAAGCATTGGATTGGCTGAGAACACCCATATTAATGGCACAGAGCTACATTGAGGCCATTGGCTCAGTGTGAGAGAAAAGTTAAGTAGTGCAATACTGGCCCGGTCACAAAATTAGTAACAAGTGCACTATTACATTAGGAATAAATATTTGTATTCTAACGCATTAGTGTTACTTTAAATGAAATGGCACCATAACAACATCATCGAAATTAAGCTGTTATGGTGCTCAAAGTCCCTGGCACATTCTTAACTGAAGGGTAAGCCAAAGGTGGCTCTTCAGCACTTGTCTCCAGTGTCAGCCAGTTAACCAATTCAGTTTGAATAAGTATGGCCTGCCATTGGGCATGGGCACTGCTGATTGGCTTAGAGTGGTTAGGTGATGCTCTAAGTCACTTGATAGATCCCCATTCATAAAAATTATTACCGTTATGGTTTAACCCCTTTGGGTAAACAGCGCCCTGGAGCCCCTGGAGCCATAACAACTATAATTCAATGTTGTTGTTTGGTGACCAGAGAGCTCCTAAGGACTTGGATTCCAGTTTTGAAACTTGTTCTGTCCCAGTGAAGGATTAAGTTTTGGATTTTAATTGGCTGATTTTTGAGCCAGATATAAACTTGATCTGGTCCATCACTGGGCTGCAATTCATTGCAGTAAGTGAGCTGAGTGAAAATAGTTTGTGTGGACTGGAGCTGGACCAGAACAAAATTGCTATGTGCGATACTATTTATGGGTAAAGAGTAGACTATGTAACATAGAGAGGTGGGAATATGTCATGAAATAGCCACACCTCTCTGTTATTGTAGGCATTAAGCTGCCTGATAGGAGCACTTAGTAATTTCAGCATTTGCCAAATATTCTCATTATTTGAACACTGCGGAAACTTGAACTTGACGTTGGTTTGAGACTTTTCCCTGAGTTTATCTTAACCATCCTTAGGTGACCATATACTGAGTTTTCATCACACCATTATTAAAAGGACCCAGTCAAGTTATATACCTGGCTTAAATTACAAAAATAAAAATACTGAACTACCACTAATTTATTTTTGGTGGTGCTTTCACACTATATTGCACTAAATATCACTGATCTGAAACAGAAACCTAGTATTGACTAAGCGAATAAGCTGTAAAAGTAAAAACATCCAAATGTATTCCTGAAGGTAGCACTCTTGTTAAAAAAAAAATTAATACGATCAGATAATTACCACTGCTATTTTTATATCCTACCACCCAGTGATAACCAAATATCACATCCCAACATTTTCGAGGTTTGAATTACATCTTCATTAAAGTATGAAAATAATACTTACATTGTTAGAGATTGCTCATAGTGACATTACAGCTTAGATCACATGCTCTGAATAAAGCAGATAGTCCCAGTAATACCTAACTCTATACAAAACACGCACAGCCTATTCACAACATTTAATTTGTTGAATAATTACTGAGCCACTAAAAAAATAAAATAAAAAGGCACCAGTAATTTAAATTTTAATAAAAGGAATCAACTTAAATTATGAATAATCCCCTGTACTATGTTTGCCTTTCTCATCTCTTTCGGAAATCTAAATTAATTTGCACGTTATTATCAGCATGCTTCCACCTAAAATATATTTGGATAAAAATATTTCTGGCTTGGACATGATACGCTCTATAGAACAATAAAATAGTGGTAATTGTTTGCTGGGAACATTTACTAAAGGTTTTGCATTTCCCTTACCAAAAAAATCTCGATGATCTAGGTTGAGGATTACTTTGATATACTACAATCTGCACAAAATAATTCTACTTGCATGTGCACTTTACTCTTCAGATATCCATTTTTCTTACCTGCAAGTCCAAAGCTGAATGTATTCAGTTGGTCTATGAGAAGAATCCCATTTATAAAGCCATTTGCAGGATGCAGGAAACCTCATAGCTAGCTAGTCTGAGTTTATCTCACATGAAGATATTTCCAATGGTCTGACCACATTGATGCTAACCCCTTTTCTCAAAATCTTTATAAAGAGCATAAAACCAATGCTTATTATTTCAAAACAGGAAATATGTTTCAAACATTGATGCAGATTTTGCACTCACACACAACTTTTTCTCATCGTGGACCTTATTAATATGTTACCTCTGTATCCACCAAGGTTTTCAAAAACTTGGCAGTTCACTCCAGCTCACTTCTTTGTATTTGATTTAGGTTTTGTGCCATGAGAAAACGATTGTTGGATCTAGCGGTGTCGCTAGTTAGTGGTCCTTTTGTTTGGCCTCCCTGCAACAGTCTTCTTACCATATCCAACTTATCAGACTTGTATTAGGGAAATATGTTCACCTGTTCTCTTTCCTTGTTTGATATCTCCGGATGTCTTTTCTTTACTTTTAGCCATATTAGCCTTCGGTTACCTTTTTGTTTTTATTACTGGAAAGTCAAAAACCATTTACCTTGAAATGGTATTTGCCACACATTCTATGTGTTTCTAAAAAGTATCTTCAGTAAAGAGGAATGGATAGATACATAGACAGACAGGCAGACAAACCGATTAGATAGATAGATAGATAGATAGATAGATAGATACATAGATACATAGATTCATAGATGATTTAATCTGAAGCATAGAGCATATCTTAATCTAAAATATATGGTTGTGCATGTTTGCATAAACCCATTAAAGATGAAGGCAAATGTCCAAGTTCTCACAAAACAAAACCTAGAATTGAGAATAGAATACTGCCCCCAATACATATTATATGTATAGCACTGAAAATGTTTTGTGCCAATGTCCTTAAGCTCACATACATTTATTTTCAATTAATTTTCAATTAAAATTAAATTTTTTCTTAAAATATGTTTTCCATATCCAGTGAAACTCAAGAAATATCTCAAAATAGATTAACATATCTAGACCTGATTGTTAAATGAATGTTGTTTAATGTCTAGAATCAAAATACCTTTTTGGTAGTTAATGCTAACCCTATACAAATCCCCTCTTAGTGCTATACCTACCCTACCCCTAACTCTAAGCGTACACTAACTGTAACCGTACACCTACCCTAGCTTTACCCTTAACCTCAAAGGTGCACTATAGGGTCATGGATACAATACTGACCTTATAGTGTTAAAAACACATGCTAGGTGACTGGCTCCCTCTTCTACCCCTTAAAAATAGTTAAACTTACCATTATTACAGTACTGTGCGGGTCAGCCGACGTTGGTCCCACCCTGCCCTACTTTGCCCCCATGGATGAAATCATAAGAATTGACAATCTCAGTCAATATGGGAAAGTATTGTGAGGCTAATACGCATTGAATCAATGCATCATGATGGGGAGTGTTTAGCATCTCCATGCAGAGCGTGGAGACATGCAACGTCAGCACTGACCCAGGTAGTACCTCTAGTGACTGCCACTAGGCAGTAATGTAAACAATGGCTTTTCTCTGAAAAGGCAGTGTTTAAATTAAAATGCCAGCAGGCACAGGCTATAGACACCAGAACAACTACATTAAGCTAGATGTTCTGGTGACTATAGTATCCCTTTAATCCTGCACTATCCCGAACCCTAAAACGGCATTAACCCTAACCCAGTATTAACCTTTAACTTACCTGAACACTAATTCTACACTAACCGAACCCCAAACACTAACCACTAAAAATGGCCATAGTTGACACAGGGGAGCTCCAAGTTTCAATTGATACCTGGGTTTTAAATTTAAAGGGATGCATACACTGCATACAAGTCATCTGTTGGTTTGGAGGCACTAAAAATGCTCACAAAGGGAATTTAACCCTGCTCATACTAAAGTTAGGGGGTGTCAACATATCCGAATGATGTGAAGCCTGGTATTGTTAGGATGCAATGACATGTCCTAACGTCATGATGTTTCTAAATGTAATTTCAGCTTATTATGTTTTGCTATGATTTTTCTTTTTCAGGTGGTAATACAGAGTCAAAGTTGTTCCTGGTTTCCAGGGTGCATACATGTAACTCAATGTAAACAGCAATACTTTAGTATATACAACCTGCCTTGTTAAACACAAATTCTAGCTTTTTTACTTTAGTTTCTGAAGATTGAATTTATCAGAAGTTTATACCCAGTATTGAATTGATGTAACATTTCAGAGAAATGAGCTGAAAAACATGAAGTCTATGCTAAAAACACAAAGACTGTGCTAAACCCAACCTTTATTAAAGCTCTGTAAGATGTGTGGGTGCAATTGTCATTGAATCGATTTCCGAATGTTTAAGATTGCCATTGAATAGTAACGTGCATTAGGCAAGATAGTACAAGTGAAGACCCAAGCTCCAGTCACTTAGTAAAATAAGAACAAAATAGTAACAAAATAGTACCAATCCCATCTAACTCATTGTTCAGATAGAAAAGTGTCAGACCACACAACACATCACAGTTTGCTGCGTAGTCGCAGATTGGTCAGAGTGACTTCAATGGGGACGTGAGCATCAGAACTGGTCCATGGAGCAATGGGAGAAGAATTTTCTGGCCAGATGGATCACGTTTTCCTTTAAATCAGGTGGTTGGAAAGGTAGGTCTGTTGTTTACTTGGGAAAGAGATGGTAGCAGCATGCACTATGGGAAGAAGGCAGGCCGGTGGAGACAGTGTTATGCTCTAGGGATTGTTTTGCTGGGAAACCTTAGGTCCTGGCATTCATGTGAATGTAACTTGGACACATACCACTTACCTAGAGATTGTTGAAGACCACGCACACCCCTTTAAGGCAATGTTGTCCCCTGGTGGCAGTGACACCTTTGAGCTGGATAATCCACTCTGCCACACTGCAAATATTGTTCAGGAATGGATTGAGGCAATGACAAAGAGTTCAAGCTGTTGCCTTGGCCTCCAAATTCCTCAGAACTCGATTTGAAGGATTTATCATTTGCTGCTAATGTCATGTCTTGTGTCAGATACCACAGGAGACATTCAATGGTCTTTTGGAGTCCATGCCTCAATGCATCAGGGCTGTTTTGGCAGCACGAGGGCGACTAGCACAATATTAGGCAGGTGGTTTTAAAGTTATGGCTGATCAGTGCATAACTGCTCTTTCGAAAAGTCTTATAGCGCTCAAAGAAAGCATCGTTCGCAAGTACTTGCATTTCATTTAGAACTTGTTTTATAAATTAATAACTATTCTATAGTAAAAAGAAAATTACAAACATAAGAAAACAGGACCAAAATGTCATTATTTTTGCTGTAGTGATAATCAATCTTATGTAACATTGCTTTCACTTTCACCATCTTCAACTTCAAAGATAATTGTTCAACCCAAACTCTTTCCGACATTTGCTAGACATTAACCAGGAAAACAGGGAGGACAGTTTGGCTATTCACCCGTAACAGTATTTTTTCAATATTTCTAGTGAAATATCATACTCCAGTAGACTGTGCGATCTACAAACCGGAGATCGATACCTTTACTGCATTAACAGCACTTTCCTTCTTGTGCAAATAAAAAGAAAACAACATCAATTACGTTCTTTTTGTTAAATAGTTTTCAGGTTTGTTTTATTCCTTTTGAAATCTTCCAGTGTTTTAAAACAACATGAAAACATTTAGAATTTCCTTTGGTGGAATATTATCACACGTCTCGCATATATGTAAACTTGTGGCTCGCCATATTACCAGCACGCGCTCCCTACGGAAGATTTTTCTGAGCAATTTACCCTTTTATTTTTTTTATTTTTACGGCCAAGGGGAGTCCAGGGAAACGGCAAGCCCCTGTGGTCGTGAAAGGGTTAAAAAAAAAAAACCCCAAAAAAACATAATAGAATGAAAATTAAAATGAAATAAATATAAAGAAAATAAAATGAAAATAATAAATAAAGGATATATATATATATAGTTCTTTTGAATGCAATTCACTTATAGATTGTCTGTTAAACACGAATTTGCAATAATACAAAAAATCTACATTTTACAGTATTTCAAGAAAAATAACTTCATTTGAATACAAAAGGATAAATACATTTTATTTTTGCTTAATCTATAGCCTTTTCTCATACTGGACACACCTTATTTTTTTTTTTATCGAGATGGCGTGTCTATGATATGACAAGCCTTGACGTATTCTTTTTTTTTTCTTCTTTTCTTTAAGGGGCTGGGGAGGGAGTTATGTGCGCCACTAACATCAGACAAAATCTTTTGACCAACAAGGGTATACGGAGCGACGTTCACGAAAGCACAGGTGTAAGGGCTTCAGGGGACCAATATGGCCGCTTTCCTTAACCCACAATGCACTGGCAGCAAAGAATGACGCTATTTGGTTGGTCCACACTGGGCAGAGAGGTACATTGACTGCGCATAAGTGGCAAACAAGCAATTGGTGTCCTTATTCATTGGAGCAATTCAAGGACAGGTAATTGATTAATTGTAACTGATCCTGCCATGGTAGCAGTCTTGCTCAAGCCAATTATCTCTCTACGGCCTTGGACTTGAGTTTAATGTACTTGTGCCTTATGTTGATAATGGAAGCAGTCTTGATAGAGGCAATCATATTGCTAAGGCCTTCTCCTTTAACTGAAGGTCCTTATAGCTGGTTCTGGTACCATGGCAGCAGTTCTTCTTGAGACGGCCATTATGTTTTGAGCCAGAAACATAACAGTCATGGATTGCTCTCTCGTTGATTGATACATATGGCTTAGTACAGTCAGGCCTTCTCTTTTCAATATTGATTTCATTAAATTTGTTGATATTTATTTTTGCCCTGTCTCTTAGAGTCACTTCATCCTTCTCAAATCACAGGTCTATAATCCAAGTGCTTTAGAAAGTGCCTTTAGAAAGTGCAGAGCAAAATCACAAGTAGCACAATAGTCAGTATCATCTGGGACTTAACAGACAATGATGCCTGCCCTGATTTGGAAGAGCAACTCCCAGTGTCCTCACACTTTTGTTTCTCACACAATATACCCGTGTAGCCAGCAGGACAGTGGCACCTCACGTTGTTGTAACAAATGCCTCCATTTTGACAACGAAGCAGTTCATTGTCGCAAACATTGGCTGTAGAGAAAAACAAAACAAAAATAAAAACAAGAAGAGAGCATTAATGATTAGATCTAAGGTTTGTGTCCATTATTAATTATGCTTCTAAATCAAACAGCAAATACTCATAGTGCAAGGATGTGTTCCCCACATTTTCCTAAAACAGATAATCAACATAAATGAATTATCTGATCGTAATTTCAGCTCCCACTTTTTTCTACAATACAATCCAGAGTGGGCCTTTTTGAAAAAAAGTTAAGATTGATTTCTAATATTTTCACAATCTAAAAATTTAATTTAGAACAATGTATCTTATTTACAATTACTAATTTCTATAGACAATTTGTGTGGTTTAAAAAAGACATATTGTGAGTGTTATTGCTGCGCAGCTCTTTTTTACACACTAGTCACACTGGAGCTCTTAGAAAAGAGGAATATTAGGATAGAAAAACAGGCAGAGGGATTCGGGCAAACATACTGCAAATATTTATGGAATATAATGTGCTAAAGCTATTCATAAATAACATTTTTGCATATTGTGTCCAAGGTTCTATATTGTCTATATTGAAGATGGAAAAATATATATATATATTTTACCATGTTTCGTCACCCTTTGGGCTGTGTAAACATTCCTGAGGTAAATTTTATAAACCTAATTCTCAAAGCATGAGTTAAAAACCTACTCACAGGCAAAGACTGGTAAATTGGTAAAATTCTACTCCTGTCCATCAAATTAGTCCTTTATCTTTTTGATCTTGAATAACATTTGAGATTTAAAACAGAGGAGATATACAGCAAATATCTTAAAGTTAACAGATTTTATATGCTGCATTCGAATATGCAGAATTTACTTTAAGCACTGTTATCATAGATGAGGCATTATATTTTACGTTCCAAGGATATTCACAAAAAAGTGAGAATTCAAGTAAAAAATGTAAGGTTAAAGGACCACTATAGGCACCCAGACCACTTCAGCTTAAAGAAGTGGTCTGGGTGCCAGGTCCACCTTGGATTAACCCTTTCTGCTGTAAACATAGCAGTTTCAGAGAAACTGCTATGTTTACTTTAGGGTTAATCCAGCCTTTAGTGGCTCTCTCACTGACAGCCACTAGAGGCGCTTCCGCGCTTCTCACTGTGATTTTCACAGTGAGAAGACGCCAGCGTCCATAGGAAAGCATTGAGAATGCTTTCCTATGAGACTGGCTGAATGCGCGCGTGGCTCCAGCACCGAGGGAGCCTGGCGCTGGAGAAAGGCAAGTGTTTAACCCCCTTCCTCCCCCTTCAGCCCAGCGGGAGTGGGACCAGGAAAAACGAGTATGTTTTCCTGGCACTATAGTGGTCCTTTAAAATAGCCGAAGTGGAAAAATTCAGTCTGTTCAATGTGTTCAGTCTGGCTTTGGCCTTAAATTTGAAACTCACTTTGAATTCTTACTTTGGTAAATAATGGCGTCATTGAGGCAGGCATGTTATTTTATGTGCACAGACATTGTTTTGTGATGCACCTAAAAAGCACTGCAGGTGTGACAAAACATAAAATGATAATGTTCTATCTTTACAGTCTGCGGTGTATATTAAATCCCAACTGACCATTAGAGAGCTATTTAATTAAGAAAAGCTATAAATATGCATTTAGAATAATGTCCTGCTGCCCGAATCTCAGTAGGTCACAATGGCATCCTGGAATTAACTGCAGAATGAAAGCAGAGGTGGTATATTTTTAATATGTGTATCTATCAAACACCTACCACTAAAAATACTTTATGAGAGAAACTTAATTAATTTAAAAAAAAAAACCACAATATTCTCAAATAATTAAACTCAGCATGGATAGAATAATGTTGCAGAGATCACTCGTCAGGAGAAAAACACGAGACAAGTGGGAAAACCTATCTGTCTAATCTGTGGCCTGAATATTGAAAATCAACATTGGTATTCATGTCACCGTTGTGTTTATATTAAATATAGAAGAGTGTACGCTTCCTCCTAGAAAATAAGAATAAACATGAACACATATTTGAGCCATTCCTAAACAATACATTTAAAAAAGTGTCTTAGATATAGTAACTACAAAAAGATCCTTTCAGCTTTGAACTTTTTTTCCTATTTAAAGGACATTTGAGGCTTCTAAAATACAAGAATGCATATAAACACAGAAAAAGAGGGGACAAAATTAAAGGCATCGAAAAACTGTGGCATTTCTTTTTGTGAAACATGCATAGACATGACTCACATGGCATTGATTAAACGAAAACAAATGAACAAAGGTGCCTTATATAAGTGTATTCTGCCCTTCTGTGAGTGTTTTTTTTTTTATTTTTTTAATGAATGCCACCACATAGATTAAAGTGATATTACAACTGAAAAAAAAACCTGCGTTTTCATAAAAACGGATCCATCCCCCCAAACGGGTCCATCCCCCCAAACGCCCCAAAAATGTGCGGGTCCATCCCCCCAAACGCCCCAAAAATAAATAAAGAAAGAAAAGGCTTAAACGTACCCCTTCTCCCCAATTCCCCCTCAGCCCAATCCTTCTTGTCTAGCGTCACTCCTCTCGCTAATGAGGGAGGGCAGGGTGGATGGAGTTAGGGGAAAACAGGGGCAGCCCGAAAGGGAGGACAATGCCACCATCGGATGTCTGGTGCAGGGGAGCTGTGTGTGTTGGTATGAGTCAGAATGTTTTGACTGCTGCAACAGTCTTTATCACATCGAAACATTACTATTTTACACTTTGGGCACCTGAATAAAGAGAATAAAAGGGACACATTACGAAAATGCCTGATATTGTGTAGCCATTAAGCCAGGCAATATTGTAGCCATTTTTGCATGTCAGCATAGTCATAGGCACCTTTGTTTCTGCTTTTTTAGCTGACAAATTTCTTTCCTGAATTTTTTTTCAGTAATGTCTGTCAAGCCGCACCGTGGACTAAATTCTGCCTTTAAAAAAATGGTTCTTCCAAACCAAATGTTTCTGCTGTACACAATTCAACCATACACCTCTGCATTGCAGCACTCCCAGATCCCATGTGCTTCAAAAACCCTGACTGTGCAAGATCTGAACTAAGACCTCACCTAACTAGGAAGTTAGTGATACTCTTATAACTTTCTGTAGCACTGCTGAGCGTGTCCTGGTATTTAAGGGCACTGCAAGGATTTCTGCAAGTTACAAGTTAATTGTTAGATTATTTTTCCATCAAAATTGGTCAAACTACATCTTCAAGTAGAACTACGGGTTCGAGAAACCTAAGTTGCATTATGGAGAACAGTATTCTTGGAGCAAAACACAAAACACGGACAGTTGGAATAGATAGGAAGAAAGAGCAGCTATATGTAATTCATTTTAATAAAACTTACGAAGACTAAGAAAAAAAAAATAAAAAAATACTCAACATAAGCAATAATGTGACATATTGGATGTCTGAGTTGCCCCTTTAAGGATACTCAAGAATGTTTTCCCTTGGTGATGTCTGCTTCTTTCTAGTAATTGTTCATTCAACACTTTATTAGATTGACCCATATTTTGTACATAATGTGTTCTACTAATTACGCAAAATTATACAAAATCATGTGGATGTAACAGTAAGTTGAGAAAAAAGAGATGGTATAGTGGCAGATTGCAATGATGAATGTTTCCTAATGTGGTCCTTTCCCAGAGGTTCAGACCTTTCCTTGACAAGCGATTTGTCAAATCCACGCCAGTGGGAGAAATGGCAGTGACAGCAAACGACAGATCCACACAGCCCCCATATTGCACAGTGTATTAGTGTTTAAGAATGTGTGTTAGAAATCCATTTGACCTTTACTTGTATCTGATTTCCTGCAAAGGAGAAATAATTTCTTTGACACATTTAATAAAACACTCCCCCCTACAAACAAACAAAAGTTTTTATCCTGTGGAATGAATACGATTATAGTGAAACAAAAAGTTACAGATCCCAAGGTCTACTATGCAGAACTGATACCATACGAGGCCTGAGCAAGTTATGAATGATAGTGTGGAGGGAACACTGATTAATTTATCGCACTCTAAGCACCTCCTGAATTATTTGTCCTTCCAACTTTGTACATCAGTGATTTTGAGTGGTGCCAACAAATAAGCCCTGTGTTTGCACCCGCTAAATCTGATCATTTAGAAATAAAACGTGTATTATGCCGGCAGTATATGTGGGGCCAGGTAATGGGCTCCGGCAGAACCCCTTTTTTGTAAATCCACTCATAAGGAGATTGACAAAAAAGGCAACATTGCAACCAAACATGTTTTACAAAACAACAACTACAATGAGCTAGATTGGATTTGGGCTCAGAGTGTACCATTACGTTTTATAAAGGGGTGTTCACATGAAGCAGTAATGTGTGGGTCCTCTGGAGGTTTTCACTACAACTTGGACAAAATGTACTTTCTTTAGCTGTAGAACATATCTGATTGACAAGAAGCTCTTCAAGTATTCTATAATTATTATTATTATTGCTGGATTTTGTATGGCGCCAATTTATTCCGCAGCACTTTATAATAGTATAAAAAAGGGGGAAATTTAACAATAAATGAGACAATTGCCAAATGTTAGAGGAAGAATAGGTAGATGAGGACCCTGCTCAATCAAGAATTGGCTGAGATTTTTTAGTGCTGCCGTTCTAGGTTGGAGAACTAGTAACCAGCTAAACGTATGGAGATGTAATGGAATGTCTGAAAAGAAGACGCAATCTTTTTTATCTCCAAATGCAACTCATTCTAATTGGCCCAATTCAATCTGAAGCTGCTCCTTAACAAGCCACAACGAATGGTGCGGCCTGTCCCTGCGATCTAAACTCCTATTCCTTCCCCTCAGTAATGTCAATACTTATACACTGGCTTCTTAGAACATTCAACTCAAAATCCTAGTCCCAATATAACTAATAAATTAGTATGTTGCTTCCTCTGTTTAAACGTGCACCTACAACCCCCACATTGAAGATTTCTCTAGGATCGCACCAGTCTATGCAATTTTTTTTAGAACGTCAATTAGACCTCCCTGCTCTTCAAATTAATTCTTTTTTTGTACAAAGGAATATCATCTAACAATTTAATTTATTTCCTCTTTCACATTTCCCTTTTGAATTCTTAATTCCCTTCTACCCCTTACATCTACTCATATCATATACTGTTTACAGACTATGCTTCAATGCACCGCAATCCATTCTTGCATAAAATCATTTCTATTTTACCACTACCATTTGTATATTTTTACTCAGCTACTTTTAGGTTATATACTTATTTGCTCATATAACGCCTGTTTTGTTAAACCTATTTGTTTGCTTTGATCACCCATTGTGCAGTACCAGGGAAGATATTGGTACTTTATGAATAATAACGACATTGGCCTTGGTAGTATGGCAGATGTTTTTCAGTTGATTTTGGTGCCGCAGGGATGACGTTTGACCATTTAAATAATTCTGCTATTCTAAGTCCAGTGCGAAAAAACAAATTAAGTCAGGAATAAAGCTCACTAAAGATGTCTGGAGAGAAGTAAGTCTGATAAGCACAACTTGTCTTCATGTGGACTTGCAAAACGCAAAGTTTCCTGTCTGATCTCTGTGCCAGTAATGAGATAAATAGGAAAAAAACACAACTCCTTGCCCATTAAAAAGTAGTATTTAATTGATGATTGATTTTTTTTCTCTCTGCTCAATTATTCAAGGCCAGGAACAGATGTACTGAGCGGGAAGATGCTTGTATATAAAATGATTTAAGAGAAAAGGGAAAAAAGAACTAACTAAATAAAAAGCTTACCTGTTTTATGGCTTGTCTGTGACCACTGAGATCTGGTTATTGCAAATTATCTGGGCAAAAATATATATGTTTAATTAAGCATCACGCAAAATATGTTCCTGATCTTATTTTTTTATTGCATGATGTTAGCTACATAGGATTTGCAAACGATAGCATCACTCCCTAGCGTGAGACAACTGACAGTCACTATATAACTTTTTTTCCATAAATCTCTGCCCAGTATTTTATCATCCAAGTGGATGAAGAAACGTAGGCATGCATTATAAAGTTACTTTCCTCTTCTAATTCACTTGGGAAAAAAAAATTAGCCACTTTTGGAAGTGAATAAGAATTCCACAACCTGTCTCAATAATGTTATTTAAATCAATAAGAAGACAATCACAGCATCAGTAGTTTTTTTGTTATCGTTTTAATAGAATGAATTCTGAAAATGAGGCATGCAACGTCATATTCATTCATACTTGTTGATTCTTCCATAGAAAACCATGAAAGGAACAGGACTGGCCATGTGATAATTAACCCTTTAGCTCAGAGAGGCTCACATATAATCGATGAAGGAGGTAGGTATACAACAACTGGACAAAGATGTTTGTCTTTAATAGGTTCTGTAATACAATGCCTTGAACCTGTCCCAAACCTAGGAAGCCATCTCCATTTGAAACCCAAGCCCATGTTATCTCTCCGATGTATCACTTTTCTGGAACACCAGAGAAAATGCATGACATGTGTTGCTTGTGAGGGCAGATGCTTGTGAGTACGCCCGAAACGCATAGATGATTGCATGTTTGTGCACTTTGTAAGCCACACTTTCACACCTGGTTTCCTGAGACTGTGGTGCTGGGAAATATTACTTCACTGTTCTAGACTCATGCATTACAGTTTCAGTGCCGTAGGGGTGAGCAACACATCTTTGACCGTGAGATGTTTAACCCATCAATGCCCGAACGGCATGATAAGCCAGGGAAGGGCGATGCATTGCTGGATTCCCTGGCAGGAGAGGCATTTAAGGGCACATCCTTTCTCTTCTCACAGCTTTTCCACTAAACATGGATCGACAGCAGCGTTGCAGTTCAAACGTGCTCGGTCTTCATCACAGATGGAAACCCCACAAAGCATTCAATTAAAAATAATTATGCATTTGAATCTGGTTTCTCTGTAGCTGCTCATTAGCACAGCACCCTGCTGAATATTCTCCCGTGGCATTTTGTGTTATTTATTTATTATTTTCATTTTTAGTTTCTATTTAATGAGCGCAATGCAAGCGCCGCCGATGGATTTCCGATACAGACTAGAATATCAAACAGCAGCGGCGCGTTATCGGTGAATTAGTGGTGCTTAACACTTGTTTTTTCAAGGGCATACCCTCCAACCTTAAACAAGTAGCTGAGGCACACACAATGTTTCTTCATTTTAACCTTGTAGCTCTCGAAGCTAAAACAGGCTATCATCTAAAAGGGATGAAAAATGGCTTTGGTGAGTCTATTCCATATCTATATATGCCGTAGTGCAATAAAGCCAATTAGAGATTACATTTCCCAGATGGACTTGCTCTTATTTATTTAAATTACAAAGTACTATAGTACTATAATAATTTAAATGAACTGCAGTCTGAGCACATCTGAGTAGTCAGGGTGAGCAAGAACCATTGGACATATCCACTGTATCATTCTGCTGACTGTTATAAAAGCACCTCCCTATTTTAATCACTGGTATTTTAATATATATCAGACACTGATTCTCTAACTAATTTCTTGACATATCAAGCCAATACAAGTTCTGTTGTGTATGCTCAATTTTCACTGAGCATCAATATGTGACTCCACTGTAAGATACAAGGGGACAGTGCAAAACACTTTATACCATACCCACCACAATGAACTACAGCAGTAATGGTGCTTATAGTGCCTCCTTTTTTTTTACGACTAATTGGATGTAAATTGGATGATTTGGTCTTTTTCCTTATGTATCAATAACGAACAAACTTGAAATGTATTTACTAAATCATGACTTGAGGGCATGGATAGTTTGAGGGTATGTGGCGAAAGTAACCTCACCACTGGTTCTTGGAGGGGCCTGTTTGCCAGCCTCTTGCCTCATGGGCCATGCAAAAAGGCTCATAAAAGACTTTGTTTGTGCTTTTTTGCTATCCTGTTTGGGAACTGAACAGATGCACGAACCATGGACCACCCGGGAGCTTGTTAAGCCCTATCATCACCTCTTAACGATTCTAACCGCAGCGTTCTAATTGTTTGTGTGGGTGGCCGCCGTTCGCATGGTCGACCACGAGGTGGCGGCCATCTTGTTCCAGCGAACACAGGCAGCGGTGTTTGGTCGTCGAGTTCATGGAACTGTTTTCGGACACTGAAACTCCCGAACACTGCTGGACCTCCACATCCTTGAATAGCGCTGTTCGGTGGAATGGTTCATCGGAATGAGGTGAACAAGTTCCACAGTATGAACATTGACTATGTTTGGTATTTTGTTCGTTTGGAAACTACCAAACTAGACCGACCGCAAGCCCTGTTTCTCTGGAACTGTTTTGGGCATGAGACCATGCGTGCGGTCGGTCAAATTATGACTTCCATGGAAATCCCCAACCCCTAAATCGATCTGGGTGATTTTTGGATATGTTGGTCTCCCAGATCGGGGCTATCAGGGGGTATCCATGTTATTTAGAGGTATTTTGGGGGTTTTGTAAAAATGTGTGTTTTTCTGCCTGGAGATGATTGGGTTAGTACAGTCCAGGACTCAATTATTCTCCAGGCACAGGGGAGGGATTGTCGCATTATGAATGGGAGTGTCCTGGATTTGAGAGCCAATGTAATTGTGTATTTGTTTTCTCTCGGGTCCATGGGGGAGTGCCCCTTGCATGGGGACTTGCATATAATGCCAGTTGTGGCTACCATTAAACGAGTTCCTGCTTACCCTCAACATAGAACCTCGTCTCATGTGTGGGGGGAATGGCTGTATCTACCCTGGGGATTGCTATATCACTATACTCCCCTGGGATTATAATCACTTGCTCTTTTAAGAGCATACTACTACACTCTCTTGGAGGAGAGGTCTACCCAGTGTGGGTGGAGGACAGTGAGACCCCAACTAAGCTGTAACACTGGAAGTGGGGACTACAGTCATGATGGTGTCTGGTGGAATGCTGGAAGTACTCGGTGAGCACTAGGAACAGCGATTAGTGGAGGCACCTGATCGGGGTGCCAGGCGGTCCGTCATATTTACCACTTAATTTTCTTTTGTCTAATACCTGCAGTAACCTGCAATGATGACCTTGATACTGTAACCATAATGCACAATGATGTCTTGTATGCTCCGTATCATACTGTGAATGTGTAAAATTATGACCTGCTATCACGCAAAAATAAAGAATTTAAAAAAAAAGAATGCTTATAGTGCAAAAATTTGCTATTTTATTTTTTTTAAATTCAAAGCAGCTATGTATAGTAACATTATTATTTATAGTATCAGCAGTGTGGAAAACAATCATGAGTGTATAGCTTGCAAAAAAAAAAAAAAAAAACTAAATTTAGATAATCAATAGATATGAGATTAATCAGAATATTTAACAATATCCCCTTTTCCAGCCAAAAGTGTGGATGCTGTCATGGTCCATGCCAGCCTCTAAACAATATCAAGATCTAGTAACCTCATTAGGTTTATAAAGCTGAGTCTACAAACAACAGAAGTGCAGAACTCCCCACAGTCCTGAATCCAGCAGAACTGTCTCTATTTCGTACACTTGCCCCACTGTCCAGAGATAGTTCCCTGATGTCTCATATCTAGGGAAAATAGGGAATCATCCCCATAAAGTTCAACATGTGCCAGTCCCTAGAAATGCTCAAGTTGTGTTGAGGTAACTAGGATCATGCACAGTGGGTTTCAGTGGTCTTCTCTGCAAAGTAGGCCCTGAGTGGGGCAAGAGGAGAGAGGCTGTCATTGAGACTGGTGTGTCCAACCCATCTCCTTTAGACCTTACCACCTTGGACCCGAATTCATGCCTCCCAATGTAGGTAGATATGAGAGTAGAGAAGGTCAGTACATTTTTAAAATTTGTTTTTCTTTTGCAAAGTCTGATAAAGACCTGAGTGACTGAGAGACATGTGATAAAGATCTATTGCTAACTGTGTAAGAGTTTGCCACAATGTTTTAACTCCTACTATTAGATCTATATATATATATATATTCATATTCTTATATATAAGAACGATGTGGTATGTGTAGCTATTGTTAAGATTGGGGCAAATCCTTGTTAAAAGCATTTGTCCTCATTTTCCCACTACGGTGAACGTATCCCTAGTTTGCTTGTGTAGTCATTTCTTTGTTGTATAACACACATGATCTTTGCAGTTGGATGCCTTACACATTATCTGCTATTGGAAACAAGCAAGACAAGCAGAAAATCCCATTAGCACTTTGGTATGGTAGGAAGCAAACAGGATTTTTCTAACACCGGTAATTGTACAATACTGTATACGAAAGTTCTAATTTAATTTTACTGTCGGGGAACTTTGCCGTGTATCTGGTGACATATGATCTGACAGGACATGCACAGATTAACAGCTGGGACTTTTCATGTATGAAACAAACAGTTTTTCACAATATGGATACAGCATTATTCATTCTATTTAGTTATTGATATTTTCCATAACAGAGACATCAACTTATTAAGTTATAAATTGAAACAAGAGGTGCAAAACATTATTTTCAATTAGTCTCAATAATAAATGCCAGTTTTCCACAAAACGGTTTAATACAATCCATAATAATGAAAAATCTAACCCTTTGTGTCAGTTCTACATGTAATATTCCACACATTGTCCTGCCACTTGATTGTGTAGAATCCAGGGAATCCTACTTGTTTGTGGCCAGATTGTGGAGTAAATCACCCACTTGTCCCGCCATCCATAGGCCTTCTATCCTTTGACAAGAGACTAATGGTCCATCTGGAGACACCAAGGATTAAAGTCCTTATAGTCATATTGATGTGTACTTCTGAATGACTTCAATGAGTCTTAAGATTGAACCAGGCCTTTGGCTGTTTTGCCCTTGTGTCCTGTTCTCTTGCTTAGTTAGTTTTAGGAATGTAGAAGGAAGACATAATTTGTATTTATGAAGGTTTATTAAATAATGAGTGTGAAATGAATACAGATACCTTTACAAACCAAATATTGTTTGATAGTCACAAACCTCTATCTAAACACAGAAAATCATTTGAAACAAAACTCTTAGCACCTGTCCAATGGTGATCATTCTCTCAGGACATAAGTGT
This sequence comes from Pelobates fuscus, assembly GCF_036172605.1. Taxonomy (NCBI): domain Eukaryota; kingdom Metazoa; phylum Chordata; class Amphibia; order Anura; family Pelobatidae; genus Pelobates; species Pelobates fuscus. Next base: position 76,623,147 of record NC_086323.1, on the reverse strand, counting down.
TATAACCATACGCACTTTGTCGATCTAGGGCAGCTACCAAGACTCTCTTGTCAGATTGGACTTCTCTCCACAGAGCAGTGAAAAAAAAGGTTCTAGAATAAATAACAAAGTCTGCACAAGTAACCAATCAGAAAGGTCTATGCGCATGTGCCTCCAGGAGCTAAGGATGTGGTTTAGAGGCAAACATTATAACCATCTCTTTAATAAGCATTTATAACAACTTGTTTACCTCAATTATTGCAACTATTTCATAAAACCCTAACTAGTTAATTTAATCCACACACCCTCTTCATGCAATCCCCCATATTGCTCCAAAGATATCTTCTTCTATATTATCATAGGCAGCAGGGCCGTCTTTAATATTGGTTGGACCCAGGACAAGCATTTTGCTTGGGTCCCCTGGACCCTGACCTTTCTCACTCCCTGGCATGCAATTATGCCCTCCACAACCCTCCCCTCAACCTCCCCCCAAAAACAAAACCGCATTCAGATACACAGAATGACACTGATACAGATATAAACACTGACACACACAGATGCACAGGGGCACAGAATGACACACACACAGATATACAGATACGCATGATACACTAATATATATATAAACACATAGGGACAAACAAATAGATACTCATATATACATACAAACAGATACACACAGAGATACACAACCAAACAGACACACAGATATACACAGAAATACAGATAGATACACAGTCACATGTAGATACACAGACACACATAAGACACACAGATACACAGACACACAGATACATTGACACACAGATAAACTGACACACATATATACACATACATACTAACAAACAGCTACACAGACACACATACAGACACATGCAGATAAACTGACACACATACACACAGAGACATACAGACACACGGATACATATACAGGCACACAGACACACATACAGGAACACAGATTTAAACACAGACAGATACAGACACACATATACAGACACACAGATGCACAGACACACATGCAGACATACAGACACACATATTCCCATACAGACACGCAGATTCACATACAGTCACACAGTTACACATACAAGTACCCCGATGCACATACAGAAACACATGCAGATACACATATATACATGCAGACACACATATTCACATACAGACACAGAGATTCACATACAGACACACATACATATACAGGCACACAGACACACATACAGGAACACAGATTTAAACACAGACAGATACCGACACACATATACAGACACACAGATGCACAGACACACATGCAGACATACAGCCACACATATTCCTATACAGACACACAGATACACATACAGGCACACAGTTACAAATACAAGTACCCAGATGCACATACAGAAACACATGCAGATACACAGATATACATGCAGACACACATATTCACGTACAGACACAGAGATTCACATACAGACACACGGATACACAGGCCCGTCGCTACCCGACAGGCAAAGCAAGCAACTGCTTGGGGCCCCGAGCTGGCCCGGGGCCCCAAGCAGAGCCGGCACGTCGTCCTGACCCCACATTCAGTGGGTACATACCGGGTCGCAGGGAGCCCTGCGACCCCGGTATGTACCCACTGGGTCAGCCTCTTCTCCTGGGGGGCCCAGCAGCCGGTCACCTCAGGGCCCCCCAGAGGCTGGCCCTGCTGACACCCGGCGGGCGCGCGAGGGAGCACTCTCCTCTGAGTGCTTCCTCTTCAGCTCCCTCGCGCACCGTACTGATGCCGGAGCCGGAAGATGACGTCATCTTCCGGCTCCGGCATCAGTACGCGGCACGCGAGGGAGCTGAAGAGGAAGCACTCAGAGGAGAGTACTCCCTCGTGCGCCCGCCGGGTGTCCGTGTCAGGGAGAAATTTGAGTGAGTGGGGGTGGGGGAGTGGGAGGGAGAAATTTGAGTGAGTGGGGTGGGGGGGAGGGAGGGAGAAATTTGAGTGAGTGAGTGGGGTGGGGGGGAGGGAGGGAGGGAGAAATTTGAGTGAGTGGGGTGGGGGGGGAGGGAGGGAGAAATTTGAGTGAATGGGGTGGGGGAGAGGGAGGGAGAAATTTGAGTGAGTGGGGGTGGGGGAGAGGGAGGGAGAAATTTGAGTGAGTGGGGTGGGGGAGAGGGAGGGAGAAATTTGAGTGAGTGGGGGTGGGGGAGAGGGAGGGAGAAATTTGAGTGAGTGGGGGTGGGGGAGAGGGAGGGAGAAATTTGAGTGAGTGGGGGTGGGGGAGAGGGAGGGAGAAATTTGAGTGAGTGGGGTGGGGGAGAGGGAGGGAGAAATTTGAGTGAGTGGTGGTGGGGGAGAGGGAGGGAGAAATTTGAGTGAGTGGGGGTGGGGGAGAGGGAGGGATAAATTTGAGTGAGTGGGGTGGGGGAGAGGGAGGGAGAAATTTGAGTGAGTGGGGGTGGGGGAGAGGGAGGGAGACATTTGAGTGAGTGGGGTGGGGGAGAGGGAGGGAGACATTTGAGTGAGTGGGGGTGGGGAGAGGGAGGGAGAAATTTGAGTGAGTGGGGTGGGGAGAGGGAGGGAGAAATTTGAGTGAGTGGGGGTGGGGGAGAGGGAGGGAGAAATTTGAGTGAGTGGGGTGGGGGAGAGGGAGGGAGGAAATTTGAGGGGGAGAGGGAGGGAGGAAATTTGAGGGAGGGGGGGAGGAAGGAAATTTGAGGGAGGGGGAGAGGAAGGAAATTTGAGGGGGAGAGGAAGGAAATTTGAGCGGGGGGAGGAAATTGGAGGGGGGAGGAAGGAAATTGGAGGGGGGGAGAAGGAAGGAAATTGACGGTGGTAGGGGGAGAGATTGACATCCATCACACACACACACAGTTTGGAGGGGCCTCCATGTCCGTTTTGCTTGGGGCCCCCAAATTCCTTCAAACGGCCCTGCGGATACATATACAGGCACACAGACACACATACAGGAACACAGATTTAAACACAGACAGATACAGACACACATATACAGACACACAGATGCACAGACACACATGCAGACATACAGACACACATATTCCCATACAGACACACAGATACACATCCAGGCACACCGTTACACATACAAGTACCCAGATGCACATACAGAAACACATGCAGATACACAGATATACATGCAGACACACATATTCACATACAGACACAGAGATTCACACACAAACACACATGCAGTCATACAGACACACATACAGTTGCATAGTTTCACATACACACAGATACACATACAGACACACATGCAGATAGATACACAAACACACACAAACATGCAAAAAGGAAAACATTTAGCCATCCTCCTGTTTCCTGCATTTTGGGTGCAGAAGTCTGGCCTCCTTGGGGTCCAGTGGCAGACTGATGTTGTTGAGAAGGACCATGCTATTAAATTGCCACAGCGCTGACGGGGACCCATGAGGACACAATGCCATTCGGTGGCCCTAAGTGCATGATCCACCTGATGCCCTCCCCTTAGCATGCAGGCCTGCTGCCTGCAGTAATTTCATTTAGGATCGGCGATCCTTAAAGAAATGATTGTGGGCAGAGGGCAAATGGAGCTGCTGCCTTGGGCCCCCCAGGAGTAAGCTGTCCCGTTTGCCCCGAGTTAAAGACAGCCATAATTACCAGTTATGTCTCTATCTATCTACATATACATATATTATATATATATATATATATATATATAAAATATATAATATATATAGTTTGTGTGTTTTATATACAAGTACATTGATTCCCTAACGCATTCACATCAAGTCCAATAGAAGTTAACAAATTATTTGCCCTTTAACAAGGGAACTTTGTAATCAAAAACACAAGAGAACAAGTCAGAGCAGACATTCCCCCCGTGGAATATTCCCTGAGAGCCTTAGTGATTTTCTTTAACATCTAATTACGTGGTATTTCTGTGAGCGATGGCCGTACAAAAAGGTTGTGTAAGAGTTTGCCTGAAACCTTGCAAGTGATATTTAATGCAGTTTTTGGCTTGGATCACTTTGTAAGTATTTCAGGTCTAAACCTTATACCATCTAGCATGTCTTTATTTACAACCATAACGCTTGCACACCTCTTCTTATCTTGTTAATAATGATTCATTTAATATGTTTGTTTATATTTTTAAACATCTATAAACATGTTTTTTTTGAGGGAATATAATTTCATACAAATATCAATAATATTTCTCTTGTGTCCATTTATAAGCAAATTCTCAATCTAGAACATTTTAATACGCTCCTCAAAACAATCTATCCAATTATGGGATCCACATTTAATATTTTACCACTTTTCCAGGCTACCACATATAATCAGTCAGCAAGACCTGATAAAATGCTCCAATATAAGCATATCATAGAATGTACCTGCTAGTGTGGGTTAATTCAAATATAATTCTCAATTATACTTCTCAGTCAAAAATAATGTTGCTTTAGAAGTAAAAATAAAAAGTATTTCTCAATTGGAATGATCAATTTTTAGATCACATTTACTATAGCAGATGCTTGTCTATGAATTCTAATGCATTTAGTGGAAGATCACTTTTTCCCCCTGATTAACCTACAATAAGGTCACATTTGCGTCTCTGAAACTTCAGGGATTGCTTTTTGGTCAAATTCTCAGAGAGGACCTCACCTAAGGTTTGGGCTTTATGGATTAGAGTCAGCTGGTCCTCTGTTGAAGAACCAGAAGACATGTATCCATGGAGAAGACAGATTAGTAGTTGTATCCTCCTGAGTTTGCCTATAAGTGTTAGAGTAAATGTGTTGCTGTGAACTACTGGCACTGCAGCAAGTGAGATCGTGATGGAACGTTGGAATGGGGATTGTCAAGGTTCCCTTTAAGGAACACTCTAAAGTTAGAAATAAATATAGTTACTTTCAAGTCAAAAAACAGCCATACATTCCTGTGATCAAACATTCTCTTCTCTGTAGCCTCATCCCCCGTGGTAAAATCAGCAATTTTTGATTACCTCTGGTCCAACCAGATGCTTCTCATAGAGAACCATGGTGGACTAATGACATGTCTGTGGCAATCGCGACAAATCGCTTTCAACCCCATGCCTCTCTAAGAGAAGCATTAGCTGCTCTCAGCATCATCATTATGTGCACAATGACAAACAAAAAGACATCCAAAAATTGAGCAAGCTTTTTCATTTTTCTCCTCACTGTATGAAAACACAGGCAAAGAAGTAATAAAATGCAATCACTTCTGCAGCATGACTGGGGAGTGAGTAGGAGGGAGCTGCCCCATTGAGAATCAGAATCCACTGCAGCAACCTCGCTGTTGTCACATCTCTGTTTGGTGACCCCTCAAGAATGGTGGTGACTTTACTCTGAACTTATGTTTCAGCTTATCACCATATCCCTTTTGCAAAAGTGCCATCCTCATACTAAGCACTAGGTGGCAGCAGCTGCACATCTGTCAGCAATGCTCCTATCACTTATAGCGTGCGGTCTCTGTTCAGGAACTGTTTATGCAAAAAAAAAAAAAAATGCATATCTGTATGGCTTGTAAATTCTATGTTAACGCTATATCTGCAGGGCGCATATAGCCTAATATCAGACTTTTTGTTTTTATTTATTAATCAGGGAATAATTAAACATATATCTATTTAGAATCAGGAGGAGGGCTTCAAATGAAGGTGACTAGATTCAAAATGGCAGGATTAATGTCATGAACTCTTGCATTATACATTATGCATTGTCCGTGCTTAACGGGACACCTGGTAACCTTATAAAGCAGCTACAAGGGAACAGAATGAGCCGTTTTTACGATATGACTGGAACTTCCTTTTTTATTATGTTTTTTCTACAATTGCAAGTACAATTGTGCGTTTTTCTTTTTAAAGGCTTGTCAGAGGAGAGCGCTGACAGCTGTATGGAGGATAAATCAAACTGTGATCTTTCTGCCAATGACAAAATGTCCCTCTAAGTGGGGATTTACATGTTGGGTAGTATACAAAAAAAGTGTCCAAGTGTTTCCTGTGAACCAGCATCAAACACAGTTATTCACGTAATAGAGAACTGATAGTAATTGGACAAGGATCTAAAATGTTATTTCAAAATAGATTAATTTAAAAATTTGCCGAGATGTTATTTATTCATGTAAGAAGTTAACAATATATCAGTGGCATATCAGTAAGGGTTGTAGAGGGTGCAGTTGCAACAGGGCCCCAAAGCCCAATATGCAAGCACATTTTTATTTGATGATGCAGCATGGTGGAAAATATATGCCAAACATTTAGCCCTCTCTATAGTTGGATGAGAAAGAGAACATTAGACTTTTATCAAAAATAGAAAATATTTTGAGAGGTCTAAAATTCACCAATACAGTTGTTAGACTCTTCAGAATTACAGCAGTGAAAAAAACTATTCGGTAAATGAATCAAAAAACCAAAATGGGTGAAAATGGGCCAAACAGTGCACTGCAAAATATATTCATTATATTATATTTTCCAGACATTTGGTTCACAGATCAAGCGAGACAAAGTAGCCAATAGAGGGACAAAGAGAAGGAGCAGTAAAAAATAAATAAATCTATATTTTTACATTTATTAAATATATAATGCTTTTACCTTTTTTATCCTTTATCGTTAACGTCTCACTTGATCTGTAAATAAAATCAACATTTAGCAACTGCCCCTAACCAACATTCATCTTTTTTTCACCCATCAATAATCTCTTTTTTTTTTTTTTCCACCATTGGCATAATCTCGAATCACGAGTCAAAACGCACATGGGTGGATATAGCATGGCTGGTTCGGTGCATGATTTGGGTATGTATGACATATTTCAGCACCCTCTGCTTTTAAAAGGGTGGAATATGTAAGTTGTAGTAGAGGAGAAAAAAAACTGTGCAATTACTTTCCCTGCTGGATCGCCTTCGTCTGATCCCTTTTAAAATGTAAAAAAAAGGCAGACGTCACCAAGAATTTCATATAATGTCCATTGCCGGTAGAATATTAGAAGCTGCTTCTCTTTGTCCAGCTGCAAGTCACTGCAAAAAGCATTAGATTTCTCATAAATAACTAAAATCATGATATTACTGATAAACTTAGCTGAAGATGAACTGCCCATACTGGCAATGCTTAAATAAAGGATGTCATTGACATCTTCCATAGAAAAGACTGATTCTTTTTTTTTATTCATAACACCAGTGATTTTAATATTTTATGTAGGCTGAAAATTGGTTCCAGAGGATGTTTGTTTTCATACTTACTAACGACGGTTGAAGCAAACCACTTTATGATAGATGGTCCGAACGGTTATTATCTGGCATTGAAATCTATATTTTAATTTACAGCACAGAAGCCCGTAAATTCTCGTTATAATAATTATAACGCGGCAGAGGATAAGGGATACATAACACGTGTATGGCTATTTAAGCTCGCTGTCAATTTAATTAAAGATGGCTTATGAAAAAGCACAGATGTTCACTGTTCAAACGTAGTCTCACTGTAGAGCTATGTATTGGAGCATAGCACTGATGACGTGCTGTGCATTTTTTTACCTCACCTACGCATACATGCAGGTTTTAAACAGAGGTACTTGTTACAGGCCAGAATTTTCTAAAGGGGCAGTAATATAAATATAAAGTAATAGAAAAATATAATATGACTTTTTATTAAAAAGTGGTTTTGATTGCTGGAGTTCCCTGGTACCAGAGAAAGATTAAGATCCCAGTTTACTGGTGTGGGCCCCCCCTTCATTCTTCACATAGGGATGGCAAATGGGCCAAGCAAATTTACTAACCACTGGGTCCTAGTTGGCTGAATAGGGTCACTATAGGGCTAATGTTGCTCTGCTTGCTCGATCCCTTAGATCACTGTTGAACTGTACTTACAGTTTATGGTGAATAAGACGCCCCGGCTTCCCGAAGTTCCGCCTCATCTTTAGCTCTGGTTAACACTTCCTTGTTAAAAGAGGTGATGTACAGCAAGTAAACTAAAAGTGTCACATGAGTACTCTCATCCTACTACTCAGAGCCAGCCCTGCAATGAGTCTAGTTGGGGCCATGGCCCCAGGCAGCACTTTAAGGGGGATTCTAATTTGGAAGAGGGAGAGACGTGGAAGGGGGTAGAGAGGCATGAGTGAAATGGGGAAGAGAGATGTGGAAGTGGGGTGCAATCTAGTGTATTGGGTGCAATATCTTGTACTGTGGGAAATGGTGTGGGTGCAATTTGGTGATGTGGAAAGAGGCAATAAGAGTGAAAATATGTAGAGAACACGGTGTGAAGAGGAGCAGAGGAGGTTGAGTGAACCAAGATAAGGGAAAGCAGGTGGACATGTATGAATACATATTAAATGACCAGGGACACGGTCAGCAGGGGGCAGCAAAATATACCTTTGCAAGTCTTGCAAGGCCCAGTATGTGAGTGTATGTCTGTTAGTATGAGTGTTTGAGGGTGTGTATTTCTGTGTGTGTCTGTGAGTGTGTGTGTCTGTCAATGAGTGTGTGTGAGTATTTGTGAGTGTATGTATATGTAAGTGTGTCTGTGTGTATTAGTGAGTGTGTGTGAGTATGTCTGTGAGAGAATGTGTCTAGGATTATGGTTGACTGCGCCAATGGACTTGTGTGTATGTGCATGAATGTGGGTGAGAAAGCAGCATTTGAGTCTTGGAACCAGACAGTACAATGTCGGCAGCTCCTGGTACCTCTGCTGCATATTATTAATTCATTTAAAAACAAACTTGTTTCTGATTTTGTGCTTTGGCCAGTCTGAATACAAGGGACATTGAAAGTATGTTCCGGGAGAAAAAACATCTACAAACACTGACACATTAATACCAACCACTATTCTGCTGTACAATGCAGAATACTTGGAAAATCAGTTACTCAGTTCATGTAATTCATAAGTGTCCCTTCCCTTCAGTCCTACAATGAATGCATTATCAGTGAAGCAGGATGAAGTCATGTTTTATAAAGAGTGAGAACAACTGCAGCCAGACAGAGTGACTATATAACTACACCCAACTACCCTTTGATGGCATGATGGCACTTTCATAGGCAAGTTATCAGTGGTGACTTGTCCAGTGGTACTGAGGGCAGTGCACCACCAGCTCATTGTTGTCATAATAAAAATAAATACATAAATGTGTAGCCATTGGTAAAAAGGTTAACTGCTACCATTGCTTTCCTTGGGGGAAGGCTTAAAGTAACAAGCTCCCAACATAAATGGTAAACATGCACCACACAGCACTACTATCATTTCACCTTCCCTTCTTCCACCATAGAATATTGAACTTCATGAAATGCTACTCAAAACATTGCCAATATAGTTATAAAGTATACAATTAAACTTTTTAATAATCTCTACAACAACACCTGCTGAGGTCTGTCTGAAAATATGTTGCACGCTCTCCTGACATATATTTTGGTCAAATGGCAACGAGCCAGAAGATTAAAATGTACATAGATAAAAGAAAGGTGACAAACAAAAGCTGCAGAGAGAAGAGAGAAGAGAAGGAGTGAGAGATGTTTAGAGGGAAATGGGGATAGACAGAAAAAGATATTGAGGGTGGAGTGGCAGAGAGGTAGAGAGTGAGAATTAAAGTGACCACATATTAGTTTACACCTCCCCCCCCCCAATCAGTGGACTGGTGTGCTGGCAACAAAGCCAGAACATCCATGCCAACAGGGGGCTGTACCAGCTGTTGGGATAGTCATCTGAGGCTTTCCAAATGCTATGATGGACAAAATAGAGGCTGCACGCTCATAAATGTAGGTGAAGGCAAGGTAATGGCGAAACAGGAATCACTGGGGAGGAGGTGAATATAATGAAAACTTAATAATGGTCTATTATAAGCCAGGGGAAAAACAAACAACACATTTTGGGAAGTATACATTTAATTTATAAGATTAAGCTCTAGTTGAATACTAGGCAATAGATTCACTTTAAACAATAATTAACTGATTACAACACAGGTTCAGGGCTTTTAAGACACAAAAATGGCTTCCCAGCATTTGCTATTGTTTTACTGTCTGTATTAATGGTGCGCACAGTAGTCTAAACACACAGCAGGTCGTTCTCCCAATCTATTTCTTGGAAGCATATTTGTAGAGGTGACATCGGGAGCAGCCTTGACAGTTTATTTCTGGCAAGAGACTCAGCCCAACAAAGCACCCTGCTAGGGATTGGTGTAAAGTAGCACTGCGCCATGTTAGATACCACAAAACAAAGGATGTGCTACACAGAACATACATATTTTATGAAAGGTTCCCACGAGCCTTGTTTATTTGTGAAATCCAGTTGTAGAGAAAAGACAAAGACTGCGATAACCCCTTCAGCATCCTATGCCTCTCATAGAACGTAACAGTGGTAGGGAAGTGACAGGGTTCCAGTGGCTTTGTACCGCCATTCCCATGATGCTCAGCTAGGTAAACTAAACTATATTTCAAAGAAACTTAAAGACACGCTAATATGAAAACATATATAAATCTATATAAATCTATATCCATCATTCATCCTTTTATCCATCCATCCAATGTTAAGCAGAAAAATATATCTTGAGATAGTCAGTGCTAGATTTAGAAGTCAGCTGTAAATGTCAGTGATACAATTTAATTTATAAACTATGTGACTCTTTTATAAGCCATAGTAATTTTAGAATCAATCACCTATTTTTCTCTCGCAGCAGAAGCTGCACGTCCTAATTAAGATGAAAAGTCTCGCCCAGTTGCCAGGTCCCATGCTTTTCTCAGAGGTGTGATAAAGGCTTGTATTCATCTTCCTCTTGCTCTCTGATCTTATCTGATTGGACAGATACTCACGTCTCTGAGCTTACAGCTGAGGTGGGCCGCCTGGTAATGATCATCAGAATGAGGGGCATTAATTAAGTCTACTGAGAGGAATTAGTAACTTTAAAATGTCTGTCATTATCAATGGAGGTGAGAAGCCCATGAGAAATTTACAATTTCATTAGGAACAAAACCTGCTCAGCAAGAGAATTCCTCCAACTAAATAACATGCAAGCTTTGTAAATACTCTACAGCATTTCTAGTTTTATCATATACTGGAGAAAAGCAATATTAATTAGCAAGGGGTGTTATCCAGCTAGGGCATCGTTAAAAAAAATAAAAAAATGCCATCCCTTTGGGTTCCTATAAAGGTAAACGCAAACATTTTAGGAAGCCACTCATAAATAAAGGTTTGGCAGCCAGAGAAGGAAACTAGAATAGGCAATATTATATTTGATAACGCGAGTGCAAGATTTTGTTATTCATCCAAGACCCACCCTCTTTGCCTTTGATGTCATAGTGAAGAATTTCACTTCCTCATATACAATTTATACTTCCTAGGTACAAATATTTGACTGGTGGGAGCTTGCTTTTCCAAGGCAAGATTGAGGCTACAGCATGGATCAGTTCAATTGCTGTAGAGCATTTCACATTACAGTAACAATCCTTCGGCGTGAAAATAGTTTAACAACAGCCAGGGAGACTTCACCTGCAGAGTCCTGTCACCAAACACACTACAACAGGCTGCAGCAGTTATGGTTCCTAGAGTATTAATTTAAAAGAAGTCAGCAACAGCCATTTTTTATCTTTCTTACTATTGGCATATGTTACATTCAAGCTTCTTTCCTATACTTGATATTCCCTTGCATCTTCACCCTCCTATTTATGCTTTACAAACATCTCTCCAATCTATTTTAGCCTCCAGCACATTCCTTTAAACATGTGCCCATCACACCTATACTAAAGAGACTCTCTCCTGCCTACTTCTGTATTCAACTACAACCCTATCACTCTAGGCACCTTGGCTAAGTTACTTGAAAAGAAAGTCTGCATTTCACCTTCTCTCTCCTCTCATTATCTGACCCTGTGCGATCTGTTTTTTCAAGGATTGCCATTAGAAGGCAGGAGTACCTCTCTGGGAAAACGAGACAGAACACAATTCATTATGAGATTTGCCTAAAGAAAAAGATCTAAAAAGAGCTACCTGCCCATTCAAGAAACAATCTACAGAAACGGAGGTATAGTATGACTAGAACAAAGTATTGATTATGGTTTTGAAAGAAGGTTGGCCAATCAGAGTAAAGCTCATTAACTTTAGCACTTGTCTACAAAATAATCAGAATCATGTTAATGCAGTATCTGGAAAATGCACAGTGCTGCAATATGTCTAGACCATATATCTCCACAAAGCATAGGAACCACCAAAAATGTTAAGAGAACAGAGTTTTAGGCCCTCTATTACATAAAGAACATGCAAATAGTAAGGTTTTTCTTAAATAAAAAAAATAAAAAAATAAAATAAAAAAATAAAATAATGGATTATGAATTAGATTTTCCTCACACCATGAATAATTCTTACTTTATCCAAAACAGGTACAAAAATGGGCAGACAAAATGATGCTTTATTTCTGTTATTACTCTGAATTTATTTAGCATTTTGAAATGTCTGTGTTTTAAAATGAATGAAGATAATCAACTTTAAAATAATATTTTTCCATCTTGCATAATATATAAACCATACCACCTAAACAGCACTGAACGTGCTATAAATATCAGATCTTGCCCTGATAACCCCCATTCTATTATTCCCACTATCACTACTACTAGCAGCATTGATAAACCCTAACATTTGTTCTAAACAGTGAAATATATTGAAGTTGTTGCCTTTTCATTAATATTTATTATGCAGATGTAATGCATTTCTACTTGCAGAATACATTTGACTCACCCTAAGTCCTAATTTAATAAATTACCATTGATTGTTGACCTTATCTAACGCAAAAGACCAAAACGTTAAATCAGCATTCAATCCAATGCATAATAGGTCGCCATAACTGGGGGAGGGGTCTGTACCTTCTCATCCAATCCACAAAAGGATTTGGGGGCGTCATCCCCTCATCCTTGTCAATTATGTTATTCAAGAAATGGTTCATAAAACGTGTGCGTCTGTGTTCTATTCTATTCTGAGCAGTGATAAGGGCATCAAACAAACCACTGTGCTATGTTCTGTACGCGCATGCACTATCACTGTAAGTAAAGCCATATCATACCACAGCATCAGGTATTTAATATACTCAGGTATGTAAAAACAGTACAATGGTTTTATCAATGTCTGCCAGTGTGTTCAGAATAGAATATAGCATGGATGTTTATCAGACAATTACCATTATTCGTAAGTAATGTTTGTGGGTATAATGGTAGACTCCTGCGAAAGTTGTTCCCATTTTTTTATTTTTTTTAAATGCCATTCAATGTACATCTTAAATTTAGCATCATCAATTACAAAGGTCAGCCTAAAAGCCATTGCATGTGTCTAGATCGGACCAGGGCAGCATTGGGCAATGGCATTTGCAGGATTTGCTGGGGGTAAGTGTAATTAGTTTTCATCCAATTTGTTTTTTACAATATTTTTTTTTTTAAACTTTTTAATGTCATATAAAACAATAGCACATCCACATATATAATAAAATCAATATGAAGCATTTTCTAATGTGCACATTATAAAATTACCAGTACTGACAACAATTTAGGATACAAGAGAGAACAGCAGCTACAAATGAGATCTCCTATGTTAATGTACACATGTGGATTATATAAAAATGATACAGCCTATCCAAGGAGAAACGCGTTAAGTGTATTGTTTATAACTTTTTTATCACTATTTTATTTAATTATATATTGAATAATTTTTATTATTTTTTTAATATTAAAGTACTTTTTTTATTTGGACCTAACTTTTGCTGCTGTTGGATTGTTTGGAGTTATATCATACCACCCAAGTGCTTTGGATTGAGCAAACCAGAACTTGCTCTTTAGCATGTGAGTAGGTTTAACTTATTTATTTCTGCTTACACTCCTTTTTACGGTGTACACTATTGTGGTTCTGTTTGTTTATCTCCACATATACATGGACAGAAGAATTTATATTTACACCCGTTTCCTGGAGTGGGGATCATACGACTTCAAGCGCTATCAGAGGAGCCAGGTTTTATGGCTCCATTACACGTGAGTGTACATTTTATAGTTTTTACCTACCTTTGCTTCATAGCTCTACATACTTCACCATATACAATGTTTATTTGTTTATTTTTTATGAGGATACCCCCTACCACACCTATAAATTGAAGAATTACCTCTGCACTTGATCCATAGGTGTGGATTATTCCGCCCAGGCGCATACACTGGAGCTATATTGAAGCCCCAGGAAAGTGTGAGTGCACATCTTTTATTTTACCTATCATCACTACAGTTTTGAATACTACACTATTATTCCTTCTCTGGTTCTCTCCACATATACCTTGTCAAGGATTACTGAAGCGCTGCACCTACCCCCTGTTTTTATCCAGTTTTCTGATCGGAAAAGAGAGACTCCGTATTGGTGTTCAAGCTGCTTTTGGACTATTTTCCCTTTGCTTCCACACTGAATTTATTTCTGTGTGATTGTGAATCTGCTAAAATAGTTTGTAAAAAAATGGAAAAGGAACTGTAACTTTTAGATCTTATTAACGCAATTGCAACTATTCACCACGTTTGCTATTTTTCGACCTTGATGATTTTGGTCTAAAATATGCTAAATTTAAATTTCTCCACAAATAAAATATAGTAATGCAGATACACTATGAGTTACAAAATGTTGTAAGCAATGGTGGGTTTTTATTGATTGGCATACATTTTTTTTTCTAAACAATACTGAACTAATACCTTAATGTGTTAATGCTTTGTATTACTGGATAGGGAATTTAAGTATGAACACACTTGGACTATAGGAAAACCCAATAGAAAATCTGAGTGAATTTTTTTTTCTGTTGTATAGAAAATCAATAAGAACTTGGTCTTGGCTTCTGTCAGCCAATTCTAGGTCTCCTACCAGTACATACTGAATCCTACCACACATCTGTTATTTTCTTGCACATCACTCAGTGTATGAGAAACAAGGTGTGATATGCTGATGTGTCTTATCATCTATCTGCAAAATAAACAGCTCCCATGTCATAAAGAAGCTTTATGTTTCTATGTCTCCTATTGCTATAACCAATTCTATTTACAAAACAGACAATGGAACTTCCCTCTTCTTTCAATTTCATAACATAGACCAGCATGTTAGATATTGGCCAAGTATAAAGAAATAATTCAGAAATGGTATTTACTCATTGAATCTCTTTGGAACCAATGACAATAGTAAGGGATGCAGAGGCTCTATTACGACGTGTCCTCTTTATTTAGAACTACTGAGAATTTCCATATTTCCAAATTCATATTTTATGACATTTTATGATGTATCTGTTATATCTGCACAAACCAGAATAATTAAACTACAAAAAAAAATAACAAATCGCAATTAACAATCCCCGGGTCTCAGCTATATATTCTAAGTTATACATTTAGCAGCTACTTGTAGGAATTCTTCCTGGTCATGCCAATGGCCTCCCCAAAAAATGGAGCCAGGCTATACTCATTATAGAGTGTTTGCAAAGAACTCCAGCAATTGTAGCACAAAATACATAATGTGGATCCTCTACTGATAGCCCTGGACAGTAGACGTTCCTTGTTGGCGGTGATTGGGAAATGAACAATATAGACTAGCAAATTGGCTCAGCTGTTTAGGAGATGTTTTAATCATACAAAGTTGGAATTTAATGTTTTAAAATATATATAGTTGATCAAATACATGTGCAGACTTTATAAATAATAAGGTCCTCATGGTGACTGCTTCCATTTATATCACTTTGCAACAGTTTTGCTGTTTATACAAAGCCCAATAGCTTATAGTGCCAAATGTATAAAAAAATAAACAAAAACACAAATACAATATCTTCTCCTATAGCTTAATACATTTGCCTATGTGTCTGGAGGTTGAACTAAACTAAAGTCATCAAATACTCTTCATTACCGACTCCTATTTTTATACATTTTATCACTATATAATAATAAAATACCTATATCGAATAATACCTGTTCAGGTGTGCAGTTTTCAAAGTATGATACAGTTAGAGTTATGTATAAATAACAATTCAAGGGCAACGTTTTTATAATGGAGCAATCACCAAGGAAACCAGTGGCAGGTTCTTGCAGATTGCTCTGGGATAATGAGCTGAGACGGTTATAAAGGGAAAACCAGAAAAAATACATTTCCAGAGAATAACGGAAGTGGGAAATAACAAGTCCTATGCAAGCTCAGGAGACAAGAAATAAAAATACTGAAATAAAAATGGAAATGGATGGAGAAGCAGATACAATCATTAATAATGAGGCACCAACATTTTTAGGAGATCTATATATACATATATATTTGTTTTCCTTATACAGTTGACACTTGTTAATAGATCTGCTGGGGTTGTGTGACTTAAAAATATGATGTAACACAAACCATTAGACTTTATTAATTGCACCATTTATATTGACTACCAATCAGATAAACGTCACTTATATTATTTTAACCTATCTAGATTGTAAGTTCCTATGGGGACACATCAACTACTCCTGTATTTGTTTGTCAATTTAGTTTTGTCTCAAATGTATTGTACCTGTTGTTTTTTTACTTGTACCAATTGAACCCATGTAAAATGCTGTGAAATGCGCTGGCACTTTATAAGTAAAGTATAATAATAACACCTTTTTTTCATTTCTAAGTGGTTCTAAATTTTGAAACACTTCAGTAAATTTAAATGATTTAATAGATTCAAAATAGAACAGTTAATTATTGGTTATGTATTAATGCTTGGTTTTCTATTTTTTTGGAGTGCTAATTTATACTTTGTTGAGTATACATTTAAGAGGGACAAAAAGGTAAAATGTTTAAAACGGTCTATAAAGCCTGTCACTATAAGGTTTATTCTCTAACTATATGCAATGATGCTTACCAGAAAGAAAAGAGAGAAAAGATAGGAAGAGCATTTGAAAGAGGGTTATAAAGACATCAATGAAAAGGGGAGGAGTGGGAGCAATAGAAATGAGATAGATAGGGGGAGATATAGAAATAGTGCATAGGGAGATAGGTGGAAATGGGAGGATATGGAGTAATAAAACAATGTATTATTTAGGACTAATTTAAACTCAAACCCAAATTTTTCGTAGCTCTAACCCTTAATGTAATGCTAGCTAATGCAGTTAAAACCCTTGATGCAATTAAATACAACTATCCTTAAACAGAATGCTGATCCTACATACAATTCTAAAGCTAAATGTAATGCTAACTCTTAACCTAAATGTAATGCTCATTCTAAATATAAGACATAAAAAATATACTCGGAGTACACTGTTATTTAGAGGTTTAGTTATATTTCACACAAAAATAAAAGCCATAAATATGAAAATGTTGGCAGGTTTCCAACCTTAATCTGGCTTCCAAATATTCTAGTGCAATTTTACATTTGTATAAATAAAGTCTCATGCATTATAAAAACATAACATTAGCAAAAACCCAGTTGATGATACTGGTTATGTCTACAAAACAAAGTAAAAAACAAACAAGGTCTGTATCTCCTTATGTTCCACCCATTTCCACCATGCAAAGGGGACAGTTGGAGCGTGAGAGGTTTTAGGGAACTAACCTATGCACACATTTACATCCTCCAGTTTGGCGGACCCATTTCTGTGGAAGCCTCTCTTGCACTTCTCACACTGCTGACCACGAGTGTTGTGTCTACAGCTCACGCAGACCGCCGTGTTTACAACTTCGATGTAAGTGCAGCGGCTGGAGTGCCCGTGGCAATAGCAATCTTGTGAGGGAGGAGGTGGAGGAAGAGAAAGAGAGAGAGAAAGAAAGTAGGCATGCTTGGTAAGGACTGTGCGAGGGGGGAAAGAGTTTGGATGATGTCATTTCTAATCATACTAGGGGGTTATTAATTAAAATTTGATAGCGCTGACAGGAACATCTTCAAGCATTACTTACGTCTAGTAGACACTTGGTCCAAGCAGAGTTTAATAAACAATTCCCATGGCCCACAAAACAGTAATGAATCTCTGACAGACATCTACTCAAAATGGAGTCATGAGTACAATAGCGTATTGTTTATTGCAAGTCTTTCAACTCTCTGCTTCTCCTTAATTACAAATTTATAGTTGCAAGCATTTCATTTTTTTGAATTAGCTGACAATAACAAATTAACTATTGCAGGCAAGGACCAGCACAAATGTACTTCCAAACATAGCTTCTTTTTTTCTTTATAAAGAGTGCAATAAATAAGTATAATATGTGTCTGGAGCCAAATTAAGATTTACATTTATGTTTAGCTGCCTGTGTTCTCTTAGCAGTGAGTATTAGGTGTCTGTTGAATTGAATTTTTATTTGGTCCTGAAATTAATGTATAAGTGATATGATGTCACAGATCAAGCCAGAGACATGTATATGTAATTAATTAACTATTGCCTAATCTCTGTACTCTCAGAGATGTAGGTATGATTAAAGTGATGTCATCACAAAGGTCAGAGAGGCATGTATAAATGTTGTTACATCACAATGGAGGTTAATGCAATTAAAGCTAAATGTCACTGTTTACTATTACTGAAAATATAAAGCTTGCATGTAGTATAGCTTCGGTGTGTATTATTTCATAATAAATATACACAAGTAAAGATCGTATTTTAGTGCATTTCTTGGTTTACCATTGCTCTGTATTGGCAGCCATCTTTAAATATTCTTTAGTCAGAAGCACTACTTAAGAAAAGATTATTCAGATAATCAAGAGTTAGTGCTTGTGGACACATCATGATGTCATATGCTGGTGCCAGGTATAAAAAAAACAATGCTGACACAGTTGGATTTAGCTGTATGCAATCTACATGGTCTTGGTAGATATTATTATTATTGCCATTTATATAGTGCCAACATATTCCGTAGCGCTTTACAATATTATGAGAGGGGGGATATAACTATAAATAGGACAATTACAAGAAAACTTACAGGAAAGATAGGTTGAAGAGGACCCTGCTCAAACAAGCTTACAGTCTATAGGATGTGGTCCTGCTGCAGGCAGAGGACTTAAAGATGGCTGCCCCCAAAACACATAGGTAAGAAAATAGATGCCTTGAAAATGTGTGTTTGCTTATATGCATTCATTACAAAATAATACAAAAAGGCAATATTACATGCATCCTTTATTTTCATTGAAAATAAACTATAATGACAATTCTCCTATAATGAACTGCCTGACTTTGAAAACAATTATTTTTGTGAATAGAAAAGAAAAAAGGAAAGAATGATAGCCAATGTTTATAAGTAGTTGTATATGGGGTTATTGCATTGATATTTATCAGTATACATTGGTTTCCAAATGGTCTAAATATAATCGACTTTTCATTTTTCAAAATGAACTGCCATGCTATGATAAGTGTATTTTTGACCTAGCATATAAATGCAACTATTATGCCTGTTATTATTTTTGATATATGACTCTGTTTCTGAAATTATAACTGATTTCTGAGGAAGTCACAGATAAGGAAAACCATGCATATTATCTCATTTTTCCATGATTTTCCAGTAAAATAAAATTGTGTTACTTGCTTGTTTAGCTTGTATTCGTATGGTTACCAACAATAATCAAAGAGGTTCACAATTTAAAAAAAAACAAAAAAAAAAACTAGAAAAATGGAGGGAGTATTCCCAATATATGACAAGATTATTTGCTATACTTTAAATTCTGGAAAATTAAATAAAAGTGAATGGCACTTCCATAATATAATTCTCCAGAAATGTATCCAGCTTGATTATTTTGGGTAAAAATTATGTTTGCCTGACCTGATGCCTGACCTGATCTCCAAATTAGGCGGATAACCCTGACAGATACAAAATGATTGTTCCAAAGTAACATGATGAAGGTAATTTAATTTGCATGGAATGCCTTGTCTGTGCTCCGGATAAAAATACATTTACAGTACTTCTAAAGTGACAGCTGATTTTAACTTGCCCTGTAGAGTTGGCTAGATATTTATAAGCAAAGAAGTCACTAGCTGCCGTTAAGCGCTGCACACTTTTCTGTATTGCAGCTGCCGTTAATGACTGGCTGAGGCATCTATGATGTATAACAGATTACATTCAAGCACATGAATAAAATGATAACAAAACAAAAAGTGAGTGATCTGGATACTGATAAATACACTGATGTTGAAATTTGGGGTATTACTAAAACAATCTTGTTAACATTCAAGTTCTTAGAACAGGGGGATTAAAAGGTAGATCCCCAGCTTTTGTAGAAATTTAGCTCCCATAATGCATGGCCACCTTTAAGGTAGTCTATTCTTATAATAGCTAAAATACAATAGCTAAACGTATACTAGGAAAATGTTGTGTTTGCACCAACATATGTGTCTGTTGTACTGTCAGAGACACAGAACATGAAGGGAAAATAAAGCAGTCGATTCCCGCTTCAAGCCATCTTCACTACGAAGAACGGTAGAGTCCTAATTAATTGCAAAAACAAATTTACGAAGCTACCAATCCCTCAGTCATTACCTCTGTCTTGTAATGTCAAGAATTAAGTTTATTGATTTGGATTCCCTCTCTGCGAGATACACAAAGCTGTTTAATAGAACTTTTCTAAAGCTTTGATTGCTAAAGGGGCTGTTGATTCAAAAAGAGCTAGCTACTTAATTTGAGTTGTTTTTTTTTATCTGACATTGTACGGCCTTCTTGTGTGTGTCTCTCTCTCTACAGATACAGAGTGCATGGACGGGAGGGGGTGGGGGGGATGGGCAAATCAACTGAGCAACTGCATTATTGTACAAGAAATCTCTGGCAAAACCCTGATAGATAGATCGCCACTACCAGTATGCACAGCAAGGGATAACAAGATGAATGCGCATAAATATATGTGTAAGCTGCATTGGTTCCACCACTAAACCCCTTTTTATGGTGGGAAAGGAGTGGTAAAAAGGAGTAGGAACTTTGCCCAAGTGGTTACAGACCTAATCCATTCAATGGTATGCCTCATTATGTGGTTCCTTTAAGGTAGAAATGCATAAATACATCATACCCACAGGCTTCGAGTCTTTTTAAGCATGACTTCCTTGTAAAGATGTGGTTGCATGGGAGAACGTCCCATATAGAGGACTGAAACGTCGATCCTGACTTTTAATATGACCTTTTAAATTCCGTGAATGCTGCTACCCCTTTGGATATTTATTTTTATATATATATATATATATATATATATATATATATATATATATATATATATAACAAAATAGTAGAAAATAGCACTCCAGGGACTTCAAAAGAATATGGTTAAAAAATAACTTAGCTTTTATTCAGCAACTGCCACAAAGTATCAACGTTTCAGTTCTAGTGCGGAACTTTCGTCAGGACTCCTGACGAAAGTTCTGCACTAGAACTGAAACATTGATACTTTGTGGCAGTTGCTGAATAAAAGCTAAGTTATTTTTTCACCATATTCTTTTGAAGTCCCTGGAGTGCTATTTTCTACTATTTTGTTCTATTCTATTTGCTCAACAAGCACCGGGCACTAATTTATTATAACAGGAGTGCAAGTATTTGGACATTTTATATATATACACACACACACACAGTGGCATACCTACCACTGTCACCGTCACTCCAGGGGGCCGGGCCACAGCTGAGATCCCCCCGGGTCTTTGCAGAGTTGGCGCAGCAGGAAGGGAAGAGGCTCTCTGCCTTCACCTCCACGCTGAGTTCCGGCTTTCCGAGCATTGCCGCAGTAACCATGGCAACGCTCGATTACACATGGCACCGAGACTCGCGGAAAGAGACTTCATCCAGCAGAGGTGAAGGCAGAGAGCCTCTGCAGCACCACTGGACCACCAGGGAATATGTTGCCCCTACATGGATACTGGTAGGACACGGAGTGGGAAATATATTAAATAAAAAAAATTGAATTACATAAAATAAATATTTTTAAAAAGATGCTCCTTTTTAGCCCCCACAGCCCCTTTCCTACCAAGCAAACACAATCTTACACACACAATACATCCCTACACACACACACTGCATCCCTACACACACACTGCATCCTTACACACACAAACACACTGCATCCCTACACACACACACACAAAATGCATTCCTTACACACACACACTGACACACATACACACAAAATACATCCCTACACACACACACACACACACACACACAAAATGCATCCCTTACACACACACACACACAGACACACACAAAATGCATCCCTTACACACACAGAAACACACAACGTGTCCTTTACACACACAGAGAAACAGACCCTTCTTACTGGGGCGGAGGGAATGACACATATGGGGGGAGCTGTGATGAAGGCAATGACACACATTGAGGGGCTGAGGGGAATAGGATGCATGGAACGGCTGAGGTGGATGAGGTGCATGGGGGGAGCAAAGAGGGGGGTATGAGACGAATGGAGAGGCTGGTGAGATTAGATGCTTGGAGAGAGGGCCAGAACAATTTTCACACCGGAGCCCAGTGATTTATAGTTACGCCTCTATATATACATTAGCTAAAGTTGTTTTGGTGACTATAGTTTCCCTTTTAGATATGTTTTTAGATTCAAAACATGTACATTATATGGCTCAGAGGTCAAATATTTGGTTATGTACTTTAGTGCTACCTGTAGTGATGAAATTGGGTGGCCAAATGTCAGTGGTTACTTGAAAAACAGCAGCCAACATACAAGGGATAAGAGCAAAGAGGGGGGTATGAGACACATGGAGGGGCTGGTGGGGATTAGATGCTTGGGGGGAGGGCCAGGGCAATTTTCGCACCGGGGCCCAGTGATTTCTAGTTACGCCTCTATATATACATTAGCTAAATTTGTTTTGGTGACTATAGTTTCCATTTTAGATATGTTTTTAGATTCAAAACATGTACATTACATGGCTCAGAGGTCAAATATTTGTTTACGCACTTTAGTGCTTCCTGTAGTGATGAATCAGGTGGCCAAATGCCAGTGGTTACTTGAAAAACAGCAACCAACACAGAAGGGATAAGAGCAAAACAGAACTTCTTTCCTGTAAGTAGACTAACAAGTTTACAGGCATACAAAAGCAGTAAGCAGAACTAAAGAGCACCATCTTCAGCTCAAGTGCTATTCATACATCTGGTACAGTACATGATGATGTACTTCCCAACATCTCTTCTCAACAGCAAGTCAATAATTATACGACATTCCTTTTATTTTGAAGAAAACTATGACATGCCTTTGGCAATGGTTTGCTAAGTGCGTCTGCAGTCATCTCTTCAGATGGGCAATATTAAATGCCAAAAATGCCTTGCTCTTGTGTGTCCATGTGCAGATAATATTCTACACCAATGTGCTTGGTTCTAGGATTGACCGTTTCGGATTGTGTCAACTTTATACATCCCTGATTAATATTATGGATATGGGATTAGACATTTCCAGTCCATGTCTAGGAAAATATGTCAAATCCAAATTGCTTCTTGACATGCCTATGCTGCTGCTACTAATTCTGCTTCAGTTGAAGATAGTGCAATTGTCACTTGTTTTAAACTAAACAGTTTGTGGTTTCTTTCTTCTCCATACTGGTAGAAGTAACTACTTGTAGATCTGCAGTCCATAGAGTCTCCAGCCCAATCGGCATCAACATGTCCAAATAATTTTGGATTTGATGTTGCTAGCAGTCACTGCTAAATTGTTCATTTTATGTAACATATCACCCTCTTTACTGCATTCCAATCACTATAACAGGGTGTTGCAAACTTTTATACAAAGTATACTCACTGCTGTGGCAATATCTGGTCTTGTCACCGTAGCAATATATAACAATTTTACAACCAGACAGGAGGCACTTGTTTTGCATTATCCTTCATTACTAAACTCCACAGCAGCAAAGAACCTTAACAAGTTAACCAATTTGAAAACAGTTCAGCACATCTAGAAAATGGATTAGATCAGAGTGTTTATTTCTTTATATTTTTAATGCTGCATTTGATATACATTGCTTTTAACATTCTTACTGATTGTTCTGTGATTTTTTTAATTCCCTTTCCATTTGCTCCTAGGCTTTCTGGACTCCTTCTGTGTTTGGGTCTGCCTTCTCCCCTGGCATTCTGTGGTGAGACTGGACTTTAGTCCCCTGCTTCATGGGTGAGGGACCTCAGGCTTTTGTATTATGGTACAGTGCACTATGTAGAGATTGAAAGGGGGATCATTTGAAACATGTATGTCCATTTGGGGATAATATAGCTATTTATTAAGTTAATATGGCCCCACCATGATAATTCAACCTTCCTCCAATTTTTAATAGAATGGTTTGTTGATTTTAACATATCCAAAAAATTGACTTCCTTTAAACTATTTACATTTTTTGTGATTTTGACTCCCAAATATACAAAACTATGTTTAACCCAACTGAAATGATACAAGCTTTTAAGTAATTTTTGTTTCTCTCTGTCTATCTTTGTAGGAAGGATCATAGATTTTTCTATATTAATTTTGGAGTTGGAAACTATACTATATTGTTGGAATTATTTAATTAAATTTGGTAATGAACTCAATGGGTTTGTTACTGTTAAAAGAACATCATATGCGTATAAAATAATTTTAAATTGCTTTTGTTTAATAGAGACACCTTTAATATTTTGATTGCTTCTAATTCGCATTGCTAAAGGTTCTATTGACAAAATGTATAAGAGAGGTGAGAGTGGACATCCTTGACTGGTTCAGTTTTTTTTTTTATAGGAAACCATTCAGGCAGAATGCCATGGCCAATTATTCTTGCTGATGAAGTATGATACATGGACATAATTGCTTGCAACATCCAATCCTGAATACCGAAACTTTGCAAAGATTTTCTAATACATCCCCAGCTGACCCTGTCAAATGCTTTTTCAGCATCTATCGACAGGGTCTCTCTGCCAGATCCAATATAGCATCCAGTCTTCTTACATTTGAGCCCAAGAATCTGTTAGGCACAAAACCTATTTGGTCTGGGTGTATTACATTGTTTAGAACTTGTTTTAACCTCTCAGCTAGAATTCCTGCAAATATTTTAACATCAGTATTCAGGAGAGGAATTGGTCTATAGTTTGGGGTTTTTATTCGATTGTAGAATTGGGATTATATTAGCTTTCGATAGTTCTGAAGGAAAATATTTTTGATCTACTATACCATTAAATGTAGATGTTAGTTGGGATGTAAGATTTAACTTAAAAAGCTTATATAAGATATTACTTAATCTATCAGGTCCTGGAGTTTTTTCAGATTGTAGTTTGGATATATTTCCATCTACTTCTTCCATAGTAATAGGAAGATTTAGCATGTTTTTTTTGTGTTTGTAAAAGTTTGGTGAATTCTAAATTTTGAAAGTATTTATCTATATCTGATTCTTGAGAACAATTATTTAAGTTGTATAAATCTTCATAATAGTTATTAAAAGCTTTTCCTATGCTTTTAGGAGATAATACAGTTTTATTGTTTACTATCAGTTTAGATATCTTGGATTTAAAATCGTGTTTTTTAAGTCAATCCAATATTAATTTATCCGCTCTATTTCCTTTAGCATAATATTTGATTTTAATTTTTTCATTGCAATTTTGAAGGTTTTCTGATGCCTCGCTTTTGTGTTTCATCAGTTATTTCAACCATACCTGGAATGATATTCAATGAAGGTCAGTAAATATCTGTCCCTGCTTGCAGTGGGGGTTTGCATTGGTCTACACATGTCACTGTGTATGAGTTACATGGGGTGAGAGTTTTTTTATTTGACTGGTTTATGGAAGTGGAGTTTGTGTGGCCTTTGCTTTGATACAAAACGTGTACTTCATGAGCATGTATCAAGGCAATATTATCACGTCTTCTGATGAACCACTCTTTGCAAGTTTGTTATAGCTTCTGGGATGCCCCACTTGTCTGTGCCACAGGTGGATACACTTGTCGTGTAGCGTATGAGTGGTTGTTTTGGCACACTTTCAGTAACTAATTTGTACCAAGGTTCATTCAGCCTTCCTTTTGCAAGGACTTGTTTTCTGTTTCGAATTATGCATTACCTCGAAAGTGGACTGTAAGTCCAATCTTAGCAAGGGTTTTCACCAATAAGAGGCTTCCTTCTAGGCTTGGAACATGCAGAATCTGTTTTACAAGGATGCTTTACTTACCACCAGATGGTGTAATTTAGTAATCTTCCGCTGCAATACATTTACAATTTACCAGGAAGACTTTGTATTTTGCACTGAAATCAATTCCTGTGAAGAATGTCATCACTTGTCTTGTGACTTGTTGCCCCTGAGTCAATGCATCATACACGTGGAGTTCTTTTCGGAGTGACTTTAACCCCTTAAGGACCAAACTTCTGGAATAAAAGGGAATCTTGACATGTCACACATGTCATGTGTCCTTAAGGGGTTAAAGCTACTGCCTTATATTTATTTGGTCTTTAATGAATAAACTCATTTGTGATTAATGAATTAATCCTGTAGGACTGATTTCCGCTGGACTGTTACCGCCGTGACTGCTTCAGCCCTTTCTCTTATAGGTGGCTCTCGCCTCCTCTGCTCAGCTTTCCTGATTTCTGGTGTCCGGCTGTTTTGCAACAAAAACACACTCTGGTCTCTTTGTTTTACTTTGTGCCCCTTCAGAGCTACCTCTGATCTTTCTTCTACCATGCATTTTCTTTTCTTCTGTTGTATTCATCAATTGATTTCCCCTTATCATATACTAGTGTTAGTTCTGGCTAAGGCCTAGATTTTAGAGCGTTTATAAGGGCACCATACGACTCTGGAAGGCTGCATAATAGTAGTGCTACTATGTAATTATCTTTAATTTCTTCTCCAATTGCAGGTAGCTGTTCCACAATCTCTAGCATAGAAGTCACATGCTCATGCATTTTCTGGCCTTTATCCAGCATCATCTTATACAATTTACGCAGCAGATATAATTTACTGTCTAAGTTTGAATGCTCATTCAGTTTTTGTAAAGCAGTCCACATGCCCTTACCTGAATTTCCTTTTCTTATATGAATTAGTTGATCATCCTCCACTAACAGGCTTATAACTTAAACTGCTTTTGCTTGCTTGTTTTTACTGTCCCAAATCTTCTGGGTTGTCAGTGAGTATATTTGTATCCAGTGCCTGCCACAAGTCATCTTTAGTGAACAGCATTTCAAGCTTGAATTTCCACAGCTGGTAGTTGTTTTTGTTGAGCTTTGCTATTTCAAATTTAATATCTGAACCACTTGCCATGTTTCAGTAAATTGGATGCAGCTCTTGTTTCCACACTCAGTATTCACTTGGATCTTAGATGAAACACTTACTGACTTGTAGTTTTTCTTTAGTCTTAAAACAAGTGATGTCATCAATCTATTCATAAACAGGATTATACATAGGCCACAACGTCATGCGTTTAGAGTGGAAAAAAGGAAATTTAGTCCAAGGCAAAGTACAGTAAGAACAATAAGGATGTGGAATGCTCTGCCTGAAGAAGTAGTTTTATCAAAGTCTGTATAGATGTTTAAGCGGAAACTGGATGCACTTGCAAACACATAATATTCCATGATATCATTTTTAATTTGTGGCATAACAGCTTTGAGATCCAAGGATAAATCTGACTGCCATTCTGGGGTTAAGAAAGATTGTTTTCCTAGTTTGCTGAAAAATGGCAACAGTGCTTCAAACGTTATTTTTGGCCTTCTTTTGGATAAAAAAAAAAATGTGAGAAAGGCTGAATTGATGCCTAGGTAACAATGTAACATAAATTAGGATGTATATCCAATAGTTTTTCTTGATTCCTTGAATACAGACATGGATCTACTTTACTTCTTGAGCATTTATGTCTGGGCCCATAACCTGCTGGTTATCTTTCAGGAAATGACACTGGAAGCTTGTTAGGGTGCATAGTGCAGCATTAGAGTGCAGCATTAGGCTTTACTCATGTGGATAAAACATTGAGAAATGAACAGTACCATCTACAGCTTAAATGCTATTCATACATAGTACAGTACATGCTGTTGTACTTCCCAACATTTATCCCTGATGTTCTGAACTACAGCAAATTGAAACCTGAAATGCACAATTTATGGTAAAATATCCAAGTTGTGACTGTAGCAGTGTTAGAATTGTTACAGCTGAACTACATTAGCCTAATGTTTGCCATTTTTAATTAATTTTTTAATTTGCTATTATGTGGACTCTAATGAATAAACCCTTTTGTGATTAGTCAATTAAGTAATTAATCCTGTAGGACTGATAAGCATCCATGATAAACATGGATCAAATAAATAAATAAATAAATAAATAAATCAGCGTGTATTTACACTTCCTAACAGGTAATTTAATTAATACGTACCTTCTGTAAAGTTCACTTTTGTGATTTTTGTCAGCTTAAATGGAACAAAACTCTCTCCCTAAAAAAGCAGTGATTTTATAATATTTTGCACTTAGCATGACAAGTATAGTAGTTATTTCAATCCCATGTTATGGTCAGAAGACTTTGCTGTATAATCCCCACGTAATATAGTAATAATAATTGCAGGCATGAGTCAGTCCTGATATGAATGTAGAAAGAAAAGCAATGAGGTATAATTATCTTATTATTGGATGAAGGAAGTATCTCGGGATTGAAAGCAGGTGTGCGCCGTTCCTGTCCGCAGTCAGAGGTCAAAATGCTACATTACATTAGATCACTCGAGAGCGATAGTTCCAAGCTGTTTGTTCACTGCCAGACTGCTCACAAATTACAGCTACTGCGCACCAGTCACTTCACTCTAACAGGCCTGTCCTTCGCAATTACCACTTAACGAGATGAACCTGCCATACTCTATGTGCCAGAATTGTTTAGAGGATATCTTAAATACCAAGGGCGATATGTATACAAGGAAAAGCTATTTTAAGGCATGTGATTTTTAAAAAGGTTGTTTTCTGGTTAATGATAAGCGTTATAGGGATTTTGCACTAAACACTGAATTGTATTAAAAACTGAACTTTAAAATAGCCAAAATGTCATAGTTACATATGTCATATGTCAGCATAGATGTGCTGGAGAATGTTGCGGTCTAAATTTTGCAAGTCGGATTTTAATTCACTATAATTCTGCGTTTAGTGAATAAACTCCAGTGAAAAATTATGATAAAAATAGGCAAAATTATGCTAAAACAGGCAAACCATGACTATAGCTGAATCCATCTCAGCATAGTATAGGAACCAGTGATATTGGGAGGAGTGATACCCCCACCCCAGTCTCTCCCCCCCCCTCCCCCTCTGAATATCTGGTGTAGTTTTTAAGAAAGACCATAAGTTCAAGATCAGCCACAACATTAAAACCACCTTCTTGATATTGTAAAGTTTCCCCTTGTGCTGCCAAGACAGCTCTGTTGCTCATAGCATGGACTTCGCAAGACCTCTGAACACATTAGTAGCAGATCTTTTAAGTTTTGCAAATTGCAAAGTGGCGCCACCATGAATCAGGTTTGCTGTTCCAGAACATCCCACAGATGCTCAATCAAGTTGACATCTGCGGAATTAGGAGGCCAAGGCAACACCTTGAATTCTTTGTCATGTTCCGCAAACCATTCCTGAACAATTTTTGCAATGTGGCAGGGTGCATTCTGCTGCTGGGAGAGGATCCCATTGAATGCTCTTTCGGTGGTGGACAGGGGTCACCATCAGCCCCATCTGCAGCAAAGTGTGATGCATTGTGTGAACTGACACATTTCAATCATGGCCACCATTAAGTTTTTCAGCAATCTGAGCTAAAGTAGCTCTTCTGTGTGATCAGACAATACAGGCTTGACTTTGCTTTCCACATGCATTAATAAGCCTTTTGCGCCCATGACCCTGACGCAGGTTCACTGGTTATCCTTCCTAGCACCACTTTTGGTACGTACTAACCATTGCAAACTTGGGACACCCCACAAAGCTTGCTGTTTTGAAGATGCTCTGACCCAGTTATCTAGCCATCATTCACGTTCCCATTTTTCCTGCTTCCAACATCAGTAAAGTTTAGGCTGAAAGCAGTACTGTCACTTGTATGGTTTGCTTATATTTTTACAAAGACCATCAACTGCGAAACCTGGCACCTGGTTGGTATGGTATTATGGGGGTTATACTTCCCTGATTCTTTACCTTTGTGGCACTGCCATGTATCTTCAGTGCTTGGCAATTTCTATTGGTCAAGAGCCACATCAAACATACCATCTAGTGCAAGGAGTATATGAAAGATATCTTGAGACAGCAGCACCAATCATACATCTTCATTCACATGCGCAAACACAGCCCATAGGAATTCTTTTCACATCACACAATTAAAATCCACATTCAACGACTGACAGCAAGGTGTAGTGGTAGAAATGCAGTGGCAGTTAATGGTCAGCCTTGTACAAGTGCCAAGCAATGCCCACATAAACTTGCATGTGCACATATATACAGTAGTATATAATATACTATCCAGTGTCAATGAATATACATGTTAACTGTATACATGCAATTAGTACTTGCCATATATATAGCCTATATTTTCTTGGCTCGATTTTCAGCAAATTTTTTTCTTGCCCTGGCAATACTCCTTATATTAAAATTCTGCATGAGCCAGAGATCCCTAAAGGTAATTAATTTATTATAGAACATAAATCCCACTCACATATGGGCAAACTCATATGATTTCTCATAAGTGGCAGTTTTTAGATACTGTAAACTACCCCCAAGGAGCATAAACTTAAAAGGGATTAACTGGAGGCCAGTTAGAGATGCTCGGTGAATGATAAATTTGTTGATTGTTCTTATCTGAGCTGGAGCTAAATGCACTTGAAGAATAAAACCATTTATGTTGAATTTTTGAAGCGTCTAATGAATAAATAAATCACCATTGCTCCAGGGCACAATCTTTCATTTCTCAGGACTTTTTTCTTTGTAAATTGGTCCATTTCTCCTATCATAAAGGTGGGAGGGATTGGTAACGGTCTGGGTGGCAATAAGTAGATCCCCAGCCTTAAGATGGGCAAAGCATCATGGAAGTTGCAGTCTTAAAACCTACCTAGTAACCTACCTTTCGCCATCTCTAATCTAGGAAAAGAGAGGGGATGTGTATGGTCCTGATATTGGGAGGACCCATCAAAAAAAGAAAGCTAGATATTCAAAATGGTATGGTTTGACTTTAAATATGGAGAGCTTGTTTGCTTATGGGTAATTACAGGCTGAGGAGTAGACAGAGCCACATGCCACATTTTTAGCCAAAATGAAAAGCGGTTTAATTGCCCAAATTAGGGAACAATGGGTTAAACCCAACAAGTACCCAGGCATGTCTGTGTTTAAACCTGAAAAATAATTATATGACTTGGTTCTAGCTCTATGTAACACTTTACTGCCAATATTATACGAAACAAAAAAACAAAACAAAGAAAAACACCTCCTAATAGTTGCTTCTATTTTGCAATAATACTACCTCTGCTGGAATCTTCTACAAAGGCGATGTTACTGCTTTTGTAAAAGACTGCAGTCTTTAAAATAGTCTTATACACTCACTGACTTAAAAACCTAAAGTCTGGAAAAGAACCAACTGTTTTTGTTTTAGTTTCATCCTTTGCTTTTACGCATTACTTACGTTTGGCCATGTTACCTACATGTGAATAACTATGCTTAGATACCACTGATAACCATACAACCGCCACATGGCGGTCCATCAAGTGCTGCTATAGCGACACAAACACCCCCCCAATAGATAGATAGCTCTCAATGCCCCAAAACATATAGGGGGTTTAAAGCTCACAATACCCCCTCCCCCCCCCATAGCCTCATGGGTTAGAGGCCACACAACACCCGGGAGACACACTAATGCCACGGACACATAGTTTCCTAGCCTACACGAAGGGAAAGGCGGACACTTCGACTACCCACCACCAGGCTCCTGGGCACCACTCATCTACCGATAGTTATCATTTAAACAAAAAATAGGTGAACACACTAGACATCATTGTTCGCAAATACTGCACATGCTTATATACTGTGATACAATGCAACTGCTGTATTGTCATATATCACCTTCCAAAATAAAGAATAATAAAAAAAATAGTCTTATACACAGTCCAAGCATTTTGACATTGTTGAAGATATACCTAGTGCATTCCTGAAAAACTCTTAAGCAAACTCAGACTGGTATGTCAACATGGGACGACTTGACGAGCCACCTGATTTTCATTTGCTATCATTTACTGTCATAGACTATATGTCTATAACAAATTGATTCTGTACAATCAAAATTAGCTTTTTATTTGATTTTTTAGAATGCACCTTAGTATTCATGCATCTATATACCTAGATAGAGATTGCGAAGAATTGATAAAGATAACTGCATATTTTATTGCCAGAATAGGCAAATGTAATTTTTTTTTCAATTCAACTATTTTTCCATCTGGGCTACTTTGGCATAAAATTTGCAACACCTTTTTAATCCGTCACAATTTCTGGTTTAGCGAATAACTCAAATAGTGTACGTGTATGCTGATATACCTCAAGATTCTACAGAGAGAGTGTTCTATGAATCATTTAAGCCTTTATCAACCAGACTTGACAGAACACAGATTCACAGTTTGGCCTCCTAGTCTTGCAGTTCTATCCATCTTATTTACCAAACCGTCAAGTGTTGGGAAGTAAATGCTCTTTAGTTATGTGTGGAATCTTTTTTTCAGGATGATGAATAAAAATCATTTAAATTTTTTTTTAAACTTTTCACAAATTCAAACACTTTCCCATTACTGTATAAAATATCTCCTGTTCTATATGCAAATGTCTTGGTTTTGTAATAGTGATGGCCACAACACTATTAATTACAGAGCAATGAGTGTCTCCTCTGACAGATGAAAAGGAAATATGATACAAATTATAGATGAGTGCAATAAAATCTGTTAAAACTGTATGGTGATTTAGCACACAATGGCCCCGAGTCACAATATGAATGGAGGATCTCCTACCTCTTTTGTGGCTCGAGACTTGAGCGGGTGGCACAGTTGAGTGAGCTAATTTGGGAAAAACTGGACAGACAGGAAGGGGGAAAAAGGAAATTAGAAAGGAAAAAAAACTGAAAAATATAATAAATGCAAGAAAATAAGACAAACATAAAAAGCAGAATTGTAAATGAAAATTTATATTATTGATGATACAATATCAAATATGTTGCGTTGTTAATTACTGCATAAAAATAATGAAGAAAAACAGATGAATTATTGGCAGAGATTAAGACATGATGAGATGTGTAGAGCAATGTATTGATTAATGAAAGGAAGCAGGCATAAAGATGGCAAAAGGATCTGTTACAGAACCATTCATTATGTAACTTTCACAAAGACTCGTAAAGAGGAGTATTCACTAAAATGAGAATTCAAAGTGAATTTCAAATTGAAGGTCAAAGTAGCAGAACTGGTAGCATAACAAATTTAGAGAATGTTTCCAGTTTGGCTTTATTGGCCTTAAATTTGAAATTCACTTTGAATTCTCACTTTATTGAATAAACCTGATAGACGGACCCTATGGACTCATACTATAAGTCGTAAGGAAATATTATACCGGGCAACATTAGTATTATGGAAAAATGAGATACTGGGAGCAATAGGAGTAATTACAAAGAGTATTAATAGATACATCGGAACATTTTATAATGAGCAAAAATAGGTAGAGTTAGGAGGAATGGTTATATGACACAATAAAGGCAGGTATAGAAAAGGGTCATTTATGCATTTGGATGAGTTATTTGATGCTGTAGACAAATTGGAATGTTGTCCACTACCCTATTTTTCCTTCAGATAAACAAAAAAATCTTTCTTTAATTTGCCCTACTGCAGCTCATTATCAGACAGCAGTTATACGGTTGTTGTTTGTAACTTGAATCACTGTTATACATAAATCTATATAAATTACATATTTATTGATACTGAATGTTCCTTTTAATTCTAGAAATCTGTCTGAGGCCAGTCTAATTAAGCCAGCATTCAGTGAGTGCTATTAATTTAAAATATACGGACATTTTCGATAATTAACACCACCAACATGAAAAAGAGTGAAAAGTTAATTTAATTTTTGAGGACTGATATGCTTAACAGCTGAATGTGAAATGATCATGTCATAAAAGTTATCACACAAGACATGCCATCACACACAAGACATGTCATTAAAACTCAGCTAATGGTTGTTACGCTGATAGATTCTTAAGGAATTTTAGGAAAACTTTAGAAAAGATAGTTTCTCAGTGCTAACTGGCCTTCCCCTTCTGTTTCGTATAGAACCATGTGTGTTTAAGGTTTGAATCGTTGCATATGAAGATCACAAGGATCTCATTCTGCGCACAGCCACTGTTAATCTATGCAATTAGGGCCTATGAATCAGACGCTTTTTCTTCTGTTACGGCTGTAGTGCAGAGACCCAGACACAATAATTTTGAGCAGATGAACAAGATAATTGCATTTATTTGCTATCCATGAATCTAGGTCAGGACCTGATTTATAACGGCTCCCAAGGGCTGGTGTTTCTGCTCCCGAGCTATAAATCTTACAGAGATTGCTAATGTATTTTGTGAAATTGTTAATCTCTGCTCTTTTTACCGCTATCATAACAGAGCACATTCCTGTCCCATTGAGCAATGACACTGAGAAGTTTTGAAAGCACTCGGGTTACACATGAACCTGTAATATTGCTCATAAAGTGATGCACTTGTGTCCCATTGAGCAACAACTTGGGGGGTTAAATACACATAAGGTGCAATACTGGAAAACAGAGCACAAGACACCAAGCTATTTTCAAAATGGCTATTGACAAGCAGTATTAGTGATCATGTACGATTAAAGCGCCACTGTCATAACGAACCTACCATTCCTCGATCACTTCCTTTTCTCTTCCTCTATCAGAATCTTTTCTTATTTTCTGACTATCTGATCTAGTTTTCTTTAAAACATAAATCAAAGTAGGCACTACACATGCCCGTATCTACTAAGCGGCTGCAAGATGCAGCTGCAGCATGAATCGGATCGGAATTTCATTCATTTGAATGAAATTCCGAACCAAACAAAATGCCTGAGTTTCGTCCTAACACGAATGGACAAACTTTCGACACTCTGTTAGGATCAAATTCGGTGAATTCGCTGGCACCCTAAAGGACAGAAAGACAGGATACATATCAGTGGTTCACACCTTCGTCTATCACAAGACGGTAATAATTAGATTAAGCAAACATTCAGGGGCAGATTTGTAAAAGTGTTTTGTTAATTTTCAGAACAGTCTATTTTGATAATTCCCTGCCCTTCCCCCACCCCCTTAGTGTCTTAAAGGTGTTTTGGAAGTTCCCGACTCTCCTAATAGATTCAGAAAAATAGTATTTTTTTTATTCTACACAATATTTAGTACTGATCGTATCCATTAAGCTGCTGTGCTGCATGCAAGTCATAGACAGAACTCAGTGTTCCTATTTTAAAAGCATATTACACACACGAAAAATTACAAAATATGTTACATTAAAAAAAATGGCAAATATGCCATATTCCTGAGGCAAAGTGATCTGTACTCCAGCAAGGAAAAATAAATCCTACAGATTGCATTTGTACTTGATTTATTCTAACAGTACTGCTTTTATGACCCCTAACTGCACCAAAACTCTTAGCTCACTTAACAAAACAAAGCAGTGAATGATGAGAGGACAGGAATTTTATGTAGATAATGGAATCCCTTGGCACTTACAGGCTTGAAATTCATATAAGCGCTGCAGGGTTTTACAATTCTCTGCTGCCCTCTTGGGAATATCCGTATTGCTCACAACTGGCAGCTCTGTTCCTCGCTTTTTCCCATCTCTTTATCAGGTAAAATTCTAGTTTATTCTAAAAATTAAACCCTTTCCCTACTGAAAAGAGCATTAATATTTTACATTTATATTCCCATAATAATATGGTATATTCGTGGAGGTGACCTACTGACTGTAGTTCAGCTTGACACCAATTACATATATAGCAGGTACCGTACATGTTTAACGTGCTCCATTGTAAGATTTGAAGAAGAAGCTCTATACATGCTAAACAGATAATTCTATTGTTGTGGCTCCATTTTCTAAAATGTATACTAAAGATTTGATAATTGACATTACAAACCAGTTCGATTCTGGTACAGCCAGGGCACACATTAAAATGGAAAACCGATAATGGAAACATTATATTGTATTAGTTGTGGAGGAGAGGTTTCTAAGCGGTCTGAGTGGTCTAAATAGCACAGATTATAACATGGCTGACAAGGAACCAAAATGGAGGCACTCGGTTCCTGGATGAAGGTAAATATGACAATGACGAATTTTACTTTTAAATTGATGTTTCAGATGTCACAAACATATATTTATCAAATATAAGGAAGAAGTAATCTAATCATCATGGGAAGAAACGGTTCCTATGGATGGTCTAAATGTAAATAATGACATATCACAGAATCACTAGCTGACATACTGTTCCTCTCTAGATTTATAAAACCCAGTTATGATTACCCAATACAACAAGGTAGGCAACCTTTGGCATTTCAGCTGTTGTGGACTACATCTCTCATAATGCTTTAACAGCCATAATGCTGTCAAAACATCAGGGAAGATGGGGGGCGTGGCTAACCGCCGAGCAAGATGGACGTCTGAATCTCTGCTCCGGCACGAGGGCTCCACTGAATTGCGATAATCAATGAGCTGAAACCTATATATTGCATAAAACCTGATGGCTTCATCTAAAGCGAGGAAAGCTGCACTCAAAGCAGAAAAATTGAACTTTTTCGGCCAAAAAACCTCCTCTACAGCAGAGACTATGCGGACGGCGGAACATGAGGGCGCGGAGGATACCACCCCAAGCCCGACGCCAACAAGGCCGGAGTTTCCTAAACCTATGGACTATTTAACTCAAAGCACTTTCGAGCAGGCAATGGAAACAATGGCAGCAAGACTGATCTCCACATGGCAGACAACGGCTGACCAGATAAAGAAGGAGGTGAGGGACCTAACAACTAGAACCTCCGCAGTTGAAAATCAATGCCAAGAACTAGCCTCCACGCAATCCGCAGTTTCAAAGCACCTACAGGCGTTAAGCTGCAAAGTGGAGATCATGGAAATACGCATGGCGGACCACGAGGATAGAGCTTGAAGAAACAATCTACGACTCCGAGGAATACCGGAATCAATCCTCCAAGACGACCTGCAAGCGCACGCACGAGGTCTCATGAAGGCCTATGCCCCGGACATACCTGCGGACATGCTCCTGATAGACAGGATCCACAGGGTGGCGAAGCCTAAAAACCTACCTGACTCAATTCCACGCGACGTCCTCCTCAGAGCTCACTATTTCCACATTAAGGAGCTGGTCCTCCGCTCATACCGCAGTAGGGATGCCCCGCACGAAGACTTTCCATCGGTGCGCCTCATGGCGGATATCTCATCGGCTACCCTGCGCCGGAGGAAGGACTACACCCAGATCACCACTACACTCCGCAACAAAGGCATACGTTACAGGTGGGGCTTCCCCACGAAGCTGATTCTGTCCAGACAAGGGAAAACGTTTGTTATATCATCCCCAGAGGAAGGTCAGCAATGCCTGGAAAAATGGGGCCTACTGAGGGAGCCCCCTGAAGACGCTTCCTCCACCGACCGCAGTCTACACCGACCAACGAACATGAACTGACATACCTCTCTGGAAGCGCTGAAGGCGCTTAAGTATCATTGACTAAACAAATGTGTTCTCTGCAAATAGATTGCTATTTAAATGTATATGCATACTGTTTATATGCCACGTGTATAGCATGTCCTCCTTACTAATATATATTTACCGCCTCCCCAGTGCCCCTGCGAGCACCTAAACCCGTCCGACCCTCCTAGGTTGGGACTGTTGCCGCAGGGGGGCTGACTAGACGACACACCTGCGATAGATCGAGCCGCCCGCTCTAAACCATTCCCTAGGCCCGAGGTAATTGTTGCTTAATGACGATAACGAGAGCCAGGAGCTCAGTAAAGAGATCCCAAATGGGGGCTGCCCATGCACTGCTAAGGGCACGTCCCCGTCTTAAGTTGCAAAGCTAAACCCTTGGGCGCGAGAAGATCAATGTCTCATAAGTCCACTGTAATCTATGATGACCAGAGATGTCGCAGGCCAGCAGGCTTACACTAAGGCTTGGGAGGCCGGGTATAGTCAGGATACCCGAAAGAATAGGACATACAAGATTTAACTTAATCTATAATGTTGAAGAACATACTGTTGCTCACTTACCTCCTTGCAAAGTTGTTTACTGTTATATTCTAATGTTGTTATGTTATACTATTAGGTTCATCTTAACACTTTAAGACATATGGTTTCAGCTCCGCATCAAAACACAAATTGGAGCCCGCTAGCCACGTACTTGGAAGCTCTAGCTCCTCAACCCCACGGCGCGACTAGCGCGCCAGACCATACGGTCCCTGTACATAGCACCCGTGTTACTATAACACCCCAACACCGCTCACACCACCTTTACTACTCCCCCGACACCACAGTCACACGAAAGAGCCAGTCAACACTGCTGAACTCACAAACAAACCCCTCACACGCCACAACAAGCACCACCGAACATGATAATCTATTCACATAACACCAAAGGCCTTAACACGCCACATAAACGACGCATGCTACTAGATGATATTAAAAGAATCAAAGCAGACGTGGTCTGCGTCCAAGAAACGCACTTCGTAACCAATAGGGTCCCTAACTTCGCCCGCAGAGAATACCCTACGCAATACCATGCAACTCACACCTCCAAATCCAGAGGAGTTTCTATACTACTCCACAACTCCCTAACGGTAGAAACCCTACGAGTCAAAAAGGACACTCAAGGAAGATACATTATCTTACACTGTAGAATCAATGACCACCCATACATCCTAGCATGCTTGTATAGCCCCAACGACCACCAACGCAACTTTCTCCATAAGGTCCTTAATAAACTACCAAACGACACAAACGATCCCAAAATCCTATGTGGGGACTATAATCATACGATGGATACCCGCATGGACTCAACCACCCCAAGCACCTCAGACAAACACCTTAAATTAGGCCCGAACAATAAGGCATTTGCAAAACTCATCCACGAAAATAGCTTGTATGACGTCTGGAGAACGAAACACCCCTCGGACAGAAACTACACATTCTTCTCACAAGTACACAAAACATACTCAAGAATAGATCATATACTAACCTCTGGTAACATGCTTCCCCGTATAGAAGACTGCTCTATAGGCAACATAGTGTGGTCTGACCATGCCCCACTGACAATGACACTAAACTCCAATTACCTGCACCGAGGTAAACCACCATGGCGCCTCAACGAGTCCCTCCTCCTCGACAAAGACTTCACAGCATCAATGGCGTCTGAATTAGAAAACTACTTCGAGACTAATGACAACTCGGAGACCTCAATATTCTCCATATGGCAGGCCCATAAAACGGTCATAAGGGGCTATCTCATCAGTCGAGCATCGTATCTAAAACGCAAACGTGAAAAGGAACACTTGGATCTCCTACGAAAACTAAGAGACACCACCTCTGCCCACATATTGCACCCCACTGAGGCTCAAGCAAAAGACATAGAAGACATCACCGATCAAATCAACACATTGACATTCCAAAAAACGTCCCATATCTTAGCAAAACTGAAACTGAGAACGTACACCCAAGGTAACAGGGCAGGGAAGCTGTTAGCCAACCTACTTAAAAAACAACAGACTAACTCTAAAATACCACATCTGATTACAGCTGCAGGTGACAAAATACATAACCCGCAAGACATTAATGACTGTATGGCAGATTACTACCATTCCCTCTATAACCTCAAAATAGACCCCAACCTGCAGCAACCGACCTCTAGGGAAATAGATGACTTTCTCAAAACGGTAGAACTCCCAACACTTTCCACCGCCCAAAGGGATGACATACAACACCAGATCACTACACAGGAAATCATAGATACTATCAATTCACTCCCTCCAGGAAAATCCCCTGGCCCAGACGGACTAACCAATGCTTATTACAAACAATTCGCACCAATCTTAGCACCCTACCTGCAAAAGGTATACCACTATGCCATACAAACAGGGCAACTACCACAAGAGATGCTGATGGCCCATGTCGCCACTCTTCCCAAACCAGGGAAACCCCCGAACAGGAGCCAAAACCTTCGCCCTATTTCCCTACTAAACACGGACATTAAAATCATAGCAAAAATCTTCTCCAACAGGCTAGCGCACATCATACCCTCCCTAATTCAGGAGGACCAGGTGGGGTTTGTCGGGGGCAGACAGGGAACAGACGGTACTAGGAAAACCCTAGACTTACTTTATGTGATACAAGAGAGCAGAAACCCCAGTGTCCTGCTGTCCCTAGACGCTGAAAAAGCCTTCGATAGGCTCCACTGGCCCTTCCTGAAAGCGGTACTTCAAAAATTCGAATTCCCACCACAGTTCCTAGCTATCATTCAAGCACTATACTCCTCACCAACAGCCAGGGTGGTCAATGGTGGATTTGCATCAAAACCGTTTAATATTTCCAACGGATCTAGACAGGGCTGCCCACTCTCCCCACTACTATATATATTGGCACTTGAACCCCTCACACAACTAATAAGAAACGACCCGAATATACATGGAATAAAATCCAAAGGTCAAGAATATAAACTATCACTTTTTGCGGATGATATCTTGCTCACATTGGAGCAGCCGCACATATCTCTGCCCAACTTCCACAACATTCTATCCCGCTTCAGTGCATGTTCATACTACAAGCTAAATGTCTCCAAAACCCTAGCCCTAGGCATTCACATCCCAAAACCAGCATTGACAGCTCTCCAGGAGAACTTTAAATACGACTGGAGACATGACCATATTAAATTCCTTGGAATTTACTTTACCCCTTCGACCAATGCCCTATTCAAAGCAAACTATACCAAACTACACACAGAAATTAAAGTTCTGTTACACAGCTGGAAGGGGAAGTATATATTGTGGACAGGCAGGATAGCCTCAGTAAAAATGGTGATCATGCCAAAAATCCAATACTTATTCCGCTCACTCCCACTCAAACTTACCAAAACCTACCTAATGGACCTGCAACGTAGTATAAACCGGTTTATATGGGACTACAAAAAGCCAAGAGTGGCTATGACCACAATGTACAAGCCCCATGATCAGGGCGGAATGGGTCTCCCAGACATAGAGAAATACTACAGAGCAGCCAACATAACTCCAATTATTGCAGCATCACACCGACAGACCCCCTTGACTTGGGAAGAACTGGAGAAGAATCATGCCAAAGGGATCTCCCTTCCAGCGCTAGCATGGATGCCGAACAGCCTCAGACCTAAAACATCAGAATTATTGCCTCCTACCAAACTAACCCTCTCAGTATGGGATGACTACTGCCGAAAGAGAGGGATAACAAAGCCCTTTTCACCAGCGACCCCGATTGAAACAATTAGACAACTTATTCCAGACTTTAATCACAAACTCTGGCAGAGACATGGCATATACACACTATCACAAATACTACAAGGAAACCACCTCAAGTCCCTTTCGAATCTATGCGAAGAATACAAGTTAACCAACACAGCGACCTTCTCCTACATCCAGCTGCAATCATGGATCACTCTCCACAGACCACAACAAACCACAACACCGCCGGACCCACAATGGTCTAAATTAATACAAATATGCACCAAAGCTAAACCGCCAACGAAACTCATCTCACAGATCTATGCTTCCGCAAACTCAGAAGCTCCAGTAACACTGACCTCCTTTCAAACGGCATGGGAACAGGACATTGGTCATAAACTCACACAAGATCAATGGCGAACCATATTTCAAGCCAACAAGAAACTCACCCTCTGCACAACACACATAGAACTCTCCCGCAAAATACTGTATAGATGGTACCTAGTCCCGACCATACTCAAACACAGCTACCCGAAGACAACAGACGTATGCTGGCGATGTCAACAAGACCGAGGTACCTTACTGCATATATGGTGGCAATGCCCGTCATTGATACAATATTGGACACAAGTCCTAGAATTAATATCGAGATGTACCAAACTGTGCATCTCCCCCATGCCAGAAACGTTCCTACTCTTACTATTACCTCCAACACAGCACATACACACCAAATATCTACTGTACCACATCTGTATAGCGGCCCTTGCAGCTATTAGTAGAAATTGGAAACAATCTAAAGCCCCAACGATCACTCAATGCATCACAGCTGTAGAAACATCCAAGGCATATGAAATAATGGCACGGAAATCCAGCAGGACGAATCCCTACTGGACCGAAGCATGGAATCTTTGGGACCGAAACAAGCCACCAGACCCACATTGAAACACTGACAACGGAACCCTCTCAAATGAAAGGCCTCCACGATAAGAGGCAACCTAGCTATATACATGCTGGCTCACACACACACACCACATACACGCATCACACACACATAGCACCTACACTGCGACTACACACATTTACATGATACAACAGGATACTGCATCTACGACTACATGACCCCACGTGCTTCACACATTCTCTCCCCGATAACCCGACCCTATAAACCTCAACATGCCCACCACCGATAATGGGGACTGCCCTACACCCACAATCCACACCAGCCGCATCCACATAAAGAAACAACACACGGAAACACGAGAGGGCTCACTCTGATAAGAATCTGATTACAACCAATGGCAGCCCCCGAACGAGCTACTAGACAGTATCTGTATACACCTGGGCAGGCAGTTCACATTATTGGAAATGTTGAGTATGGTTATGTGCATAACCCCCTTGTCTCCCTCTTGCCTTCTGTACCCTCCTACCCTTAAGTATAACATTACTGAAATATTGCGTATGAATATATACTTAACCCTTGT
This sequence comes from Pelobates fuscus, assembly GCF_036172605.1. Classification (NCBI taxonomy): domain Eukaryota; kingdom Metazoa; phylum Chordata; class Amphibia; order Anura; family Pelobatidae; genus Pelobates; species Pelobates fuscus. The sequence goes on along the minus strand of NC_086323.1, from coordinate 76,580,368 downwards.
TCCCGTTTTGCCTTCTGTATCCCTTACCCTTGACTGCAAAATAAAAATTGTCAAATTCAAAAAAAAAACATCAGGGAAGATGTAGGCAACAACATCTGGAGTGCCTAAGGTTGCCTACCCCTTGGATACAGTTACGGTTACCTCTATTCTTCCTCCACTGGCTGATATTTAAACTCTTCGCTAGATTTATTTCCTTATCATTTAAAATATTCGCCCTTATTTACTATGCTTTGTAATGGCCTTGAAACATAATTCCTTTTCCACAAAACGTCTGATTATTATATTATTTTACATTGACTATACGTGCGATTTTAATGAACTGTACTCAGGTAATCATTTAATGATTCTAAATGAGAACGTTGGGGATGGTTTGCAGTGTCTCTTAGAGCCCAAGTAAACTAACATTGATAGATTCCAGTTATATTGTACATTACACAATTTACACCCAACTTATAAGCAATTCTCTTCAGTGGAAAATTTCCGATACCCACACCGCCTACATTCATCATATTATCAGCGCACTCTTACTATAATCATACTATTACTGAAAAGAAGAGTGTCAAGTAGCTTTCCATTACTGAGCTTTATAAATATGGAGTATCACTTTGAGATACTTAAAAAAAATAAAAAATACGTTCTACACTTCCATCAGCTCTCCTGCTTAGTCATTGTCTGAGAATATCAGCTGATCTCGCTCAGCCAATGAGTTAAGCTAAGGTACGGAGGTGGGGAGTGCACCCATCACAATGGTGAGGTCACCAGGGCACTCCTGGCACCATAATCACTACAGGGACCTGTGGTGGTTATTGTGTTTGGAGTGTTATTATTTTCCTGTAGATATCTATATATAAAAAAAAAAACCTGCAAATATATTTTTCAAGGCAGACACTCTCAATTATTTTCCATTACTTGTTAGTTTTATATAACCAACCAATTCTGCAGCAATTTATAATTCTGCAAGGGATATAAACCAACAAGTAGGAGACACACTATCTTCTAACAGGGAAAATAGGTTAATTGGAGCCCCGCGCAAATGAGCTTTCATAAATTAAGAAACATATATATTTAATCACTGGCAGTAACTAAAGTTAAAATTCACCACTACAAGTCAGCTATCACCAATATACATAATTGTGCTTGGGGAAGTGAAGTATTGACAGGATTAATACTCACTATGAGCAACGCATAGTAATGTCAGTAAATACGTTTGTCCAAGCTTTGACGAGGATTTTCAATGTCCCAAAGTGTAGGTTTTAACCTTCTGGTAAGTTTGCTTTATAAGGTCCAGGGTGGATTGATGGGGTACCTTAGTAAATAGCCCTGATTGTGTCTAATTGTAACTTGGTACTAAAGTGAGAATTAAAAGTGAATTTCAAATTGAAGGCCAGAGAAGCCAAACTGAAAGCATCTATCTCAGAGTCTGGGCAGCATTGGTTGGGGCAGAAGTTGACTCCTGAGACTCCATTGGTGGACGGACCTGTAGGGGGATTTGTATTCTCACCTTCCCATCAAGTCAAGAGTCACATCTGTCACATCCAGGGGGAGATGGGCATCCTTTCCTCTCTCATTAAACTGAAATCCGGTATCTAGACGGTAAATGCAATGGCACAGCTTAATAGCTTGATACATTCACCACACACATCCAGTAAGGGTCAGGCATTGCCTATTATTTCTTATTGTGATGGACCACCTGGCACCCCAACTGGGTGCCTCCACCAATCGCTGCCTCCTTAGTGCCTACCGAGTACCACAAGCACCGCACCAGACACCATCAGCACTGTAGTCCCCACTTCCAGCATTACAGCTTGATGAGGTCTCGCTGTCCTCCACCCACCCTGGACCCAAGAACAGGATCCAGCTTCCAGTGGGTAGACCTCTCCTCCAAGAGTGTGTAGCAATATGCTCTTAAAAAGAGTAAGTAATTATAACCCCAGGGGAGTATAGTGATATAGCAATCCACAGAGTGATACAGCCGTTCCCCCTCACACATGAGATGAGACTCTATGTTGAGGGTAAGAATGAATTTGTTTATTGGCAGCCACAACTGGCCTTATATGAAGGTTCACATGCGAGGGGCACTCCCCTTGGACCTGAGAGTAGACTACAGTAAAAACATACACACGATTACATCGGCTCTCAGGTCCAAGACATTCCCACATAAAACAAGATAATCCCTCCTCTGTACCTGGGAGATACTTGGATCAGGAACTGTGCTAACTTAATCATCTACAGGCACAAAAACACATATTTCATCAGTACCCCAAATGTTCCCCTGAAACCAATGGAAACCCCACAAACGTTACATCCCCTGATAGTTCCGATCTAGGTGACCAACATATCCAAAAATCACCAAATCGGTTCAGGGGTTCGGGATTTCCATGGAAGTCATATTTTGACTGACTGCACACAAGGCTCCTGCCCAAAAGAGTTCCATGAAATCAGGCTGTGTGGTTGGTCTTTTTTGGGAGTTCACAATACAACAGAAATGTATACGAATGCAACCAGTTCGTATGTATAATTAGTCTGTTTCTCTTGTTTGGGAGTGTGTTTCCACCGAACACCTCTCTTCTCAAGTGCATCCAGTCTAACGTACAAAGAGATGGAAGTCCCAGTGGTGTTTGCGGCCTTGAGTGTCCGATTATAGTTCCATGCACTCGACGACCAAACACCACCTGTTCGCATGTACGAACAACGACCACCCCACTAACCACTTGTGGTTAAACATAAGTCAGGGATGCTAAAGGGCTGCACACTCCTGTCATGGGTGGTCCAAATGTTCAGTAACCTAACAGAATAAGTACAATCCGTTCAGTAAGCCCCATCTACCGAACCATAACAGGGAAAAGGCACAAACAAAATTTGAACCAAATGGTCTAATACATGCGCCAAAGTCCTGGGGCAAGAGGCTGGCAAGCAGGCCCCTCCAAGAACCAGTGGCGAGATTACTTTCGCCACACTTATTATTATCTTATTTTATATTATTGATATAAGATTATTAGGATAAGCAACTTATTGGTTTGCTTTTTGGATTTTTTTTATAATCCTTTATTTTTGTTGTGCATTGGTGTACAAAAAAATCTGTTAGAGCCACAAGAGCAAACGCAAGAACATCAGTTATCAGAGTAAAACATTAGGCATTTAGATAATGCATCACAATTTTATATTAAAATATAAAATCAGGCTGCACTCTCATGTCTAAGTGCATATCCGAATCAAATCAATAAAATGCAGAAAATATTCTAGAGTGGGTGTGAATGATCATTCTAGTTTAACTCGCCTTATCAACTATTGTCTAATTAGATTAAAACATATGCAAGAGAAAACAAAGAGTGTGCCACCAGGCCTGGAGACTCACAGCTTTACTCTTAAAAATATACAAATCAGAGTTGCACTGAACTGCGACTGTTCATGCTGCTGCTCAGCCGATGCCTGGGGACATGGTTACTAATACAGAGGTATGATTGTCCACTAAGCAGTGAAGGGGCTCACCACCAGCCCCGAACAAAGATGCGATTCAGCGTTGCACCTCCATGAATCTTGCTATCAGGAACTGGGTTTCTGGATGTGCTATTTGCACGAAGTTGGCCCTGCTTAGCGGGAACCCTTCGACTGCGTGGATTGCGCTTATAGGCATAGACCCCTCTGGAGCACCCAGTGCCATAGTGGTCTGCAGGTAGGTCTGTCTCGAAGCTGTGTCAGCTTAGTCCCCTGTTTTTGGTGCTTTACTGTGCTTGCTGTGCTTAAGAGCGGTAGTGGGGCTTTGCTGGGTTGCAGCCGCCAGGCACTGTGCTCTGGGTTGTCATACATGGACCATTGGGTAGAGTATTCACTGCTATGTTTCTTATTTTATCCCAGAAGATGGCTCATAGGCGATCGAACGCCAGCATAAGCAAATCAATTCAAGTAGGCAACATTAGGTATGCATATGTCGGGGCACTCCACACGTTGTTGGCCATCTTGTTGAGTTGTCAAACATGCATTTGGTTTAGAAAAGACTGTGTGAGTGGTCCAAGAAGCACACTAGTGGGGACCGGGATAGTCCCTGCAGGTCCAAAGGGGGGAGGAGGAGAGGGCCCAAATGATACTGGAACCAAATTTTGACAAAGGATAAGCCACGTCCTCCGCTTTTATTCTGCCTAGTAGGCCTCAAGACAGTCCGGCACAGTCAGCACTCACGTGAAGTAACAAAACCCAGGTCAGGTACACAGCAAGGTAATCCTCTAGTAGTTAGAGTTTTGTCAGGTGAAAAAGAGAGCAACTTTGTAAGGAAATCAACTGTATATTGCAAGGTGTATCTGAGGACCTCCAGCCATGTGCGACTTACTCGATTGGCTGCCAGGCCCCAAAATAAAGCTGCACATTGTATTCTACTTTATATGATTCAGGTTTAAGAGAATTTTACTCGGTATAGAGATTTGTTCTGGAATAATGTGAATGCAGTCCCTTTTTTATACATAGTGTAATTACTATCTTTTTATATTTATTTATATACATTTCCTACAGTATTGCACTATTATTTTTTTATTTTCACATGTACATTTCGGACAATTATCCTGGAAGAGACAGTATTGTTAAGTCTAAGTATTGGAAATCCACTTGTTTGTATTTGAATGAACTCAATATCCTGTCTGACTTAGATCATTGTTTCACTTCACCTATTTTGACCAATTGAACAATTTAAAAATGCAGTTTTAATTCACCTTGAATTGCCACTTTAGTAAATAACCCTGCAAGTGTGTTTGATAGGAAATGGTGATATTAGGTGTAGGACAAGCATCATAAACATGGGCCCAGTAAAACTTTAATTGTCTTCCTGCACATTCTAAGCCATATGGCATAAATCTTCACATTCATTCATGGCTGGTGATAGCCACTTAGCTTGCATGCCTGATCTGTATTAAAAAAGGGCCCTAACTGCTCTACTGACAGAACGTCTGTTGAATTAAAGCTTGATATTAGTGGCTGTAACTTGTGTTACTTGTGGAATGTAAAAGTGCCCCAAAGTACTGAAACAGTGAAATTAAAGACACTTATTTTGCAATTTAACCAAAGTGTAATATTCATACACGAGAACACAAATATGAGCTAATGGCAAGCGTGTTTTTAATATTATGGAGTAGTTTGAACACCTCTTTACCAGTTACAGGGACTCTATTACCTACTCAATGGATTTGTTTTTGCAATTCTGCTAGCAAAAAGTGCATTACGTTTTCACTTATGTGCCATATACAGCATTGCAGACTGCTTTCTAGAAAGAATCTATCTATTGTACTCCTTTAACTCAGATCCCTCTCTCTTATTTCCTCTCCTTTTGACATACAAAAGACACTCCTTTAACTCAGATCCCTCTCTCTTATTTCCTCTCCTTTTGACATACAAGTTTGACATACAAAAGAATGCTATTGAGTATGGGAGGAACAGGTATCATTTTCAGTCCATCTGCACCGATTATGTCTCTCTAGGGTCAAATATCAGGGCCAAGGGAATAGAAAAATTCATAGGTACATTTACAAAGTTCATGTGGAAATCATAGGAAATTCATTTTTTACTTTTATTGTCTCGTGAAATTGTCAGTTTTCTGCATGCTGGGAGCTAACAATTTATCCCCATCAGGAAAAGCAGCCAATCAGAGGGAAGCTTTGGTTTTAAATATCCAATACCAAAATGGTGGGCGCATGTAGAGTGTGATAATATTCCAATCAATGTGAATGAGTGTATAAACATAGGAGCTTAAAACTGAATTTTTGCCAAAATGCACAAAGCACTTTCATCACTACAGACTGCATTTTGCATTATTATTATATTATTGAAGAATTTTCATACAAGGGATATATTTTGCACTTTAAAACACATCCCCTTCGGCTCTGGAAGATCAAACCCTGGCAAAAAGATTTGTCAACAACACGCAGAAAATCCAGGAAGAAGAAAAGAGACCAAGAGATATCCACAGTGGGCTATATAGCCCAAAAAAGGCTTGTTGCGCTCACTTATAGCACAAACAGTTTTAGTATGTGCCATCGTATGCAGCAGGATGTTTAAATTTTATGTAATGTTACCCTATGAGATATATTTATTTTCTTTTACATGTAATAAATAATCATTGGAATCTGATGCGTATACCATTGTGTTATTGGATATTTACTTTTGGGATAATTTGGAGAACTAGCCAGGTTGTGAAAGCAAATTGTGTGCATATTTCAACTAAGTGGTTATATTTATTGGTTTTAAATATGTCAGTTTGTTCTCATCTCTTTCCCTAAACCGAACGGTTTACTGTGTGTCTATAATTGCATGTCATTGTATCTGCATGCAGTCTGTCTGTGCATCCAGGCCTATATGTCTCTCTGCATCCCTATTATATCAACAATATGACTTAACATTACTTCTTGTGCCAGAGTACAGGAAATAACTTCTCTACATACACATACCAGAATGCCATCACATTACAGGTGATACTCGAATAATTAGAACATTGTGCAAAAGTTAATTTATTTCAGTAATGCAACGTAAAAGGGGAAACTAATATATGAGATAAATGCATTACATGCAAAGCAAGATAGTTCAAGCTGTGATTTGTCATACGTGCGATGATTATGGCTTACAGCTCATGAAAATCCCAAATCCACAATCTCAGTAAATTAGAATATTGTGAAAAGGTGCAATATTCCACGCTCACAGTGTCCCACTCTAATCAGCTAAGTAAGCCATAACACCTGCAAAGGGTTTCTGAGCCTTTAAATGGTCTCTCAGTCTGGTTCAGTAGGAATCACAATCATGGTGAATACTGCTGACCTGACAGTTGTGCTGAAAACCCATCATTGACACCCTCCATAAAGAGGGAAAGCCTCAAAAGGTAATTGCGAAGGAAGTTGGATGTCCCCAAAGTGCTGTATCAAAGCACATTAATAGAAAGTTATGTGGAAGGGAAAAGTGTGGAAGAAAAAGGTTCACAAGCAGCAGGGATGACCGCAGCCTGGAGAGGATTGTCAGGAAAAGGCCATTCAAATGTGTTGGGGACTTTCACAAGGAGTGGATTGAGGCTGGAGTCAGTGCATCAAGAGCCACCACACACAGACGGATCCTGGACATGGGCTTCAGATGTCGTATTCCTCTTGTCAAGCCGCTCCTGAACAACAAACAACGTCAGAAGCGTCTTACCTGGGCTAAAGAAAAACAGACCTGGTCTGTTGCTCAGTGGTCCAAAGTCCTCTTTTCTGATGAGAGCAAATTTTGCATCTCATTTGGAAACCAAGGACCCAGAGTCTGGAGGAATAATGGAGAGGCACACACTGCAAGATGCTTGAAGTCCAGTGTGAAGTTTCCACAGTCTGTGTTGATTTGGGGAGCCATGTCATCTGCTGGTGTTGGCCCACTGTGCTTCATTAAGTCACAGCCGTCTACCAGGAGATTTTGGAGCACTTCATGCTTCCTTCCACAGACGAGCTTTATGGGGATGCTGACTTCATTTTCCAGCAGGACTTGTCACCTGCCCACACTGCCAAAAGCACCAAAGCCTGGTTCAATGACCGTAGGATTACTGTGCTTGATTGGCCAACAAACTCGCCTGACCTATGGGGCATTGCCAAGAGAAAGATGAGAGACATGAGACCGAACAATGCAGAAGAGCTGAAGGCCACTATAGAAGCATCCTGGTCTTCCATAAAACCTCAGCAGTGCCACAGGCTGATAGCTTCCATGCCACGCTGCATTGAGGCAATAATTGCTGCAAAAGGGGCCCAAACCAAGTACTGAGTCCATATGCATGCTTATACTTTTCAGAGGTCCGATATTGTTCTATGTAAACTCCTTGTTTTATTAATTGCATGTAATATTCTAATTTACTGAGATTGTGGATTTGGGGTTTTCATGAGCTGTAAGCCATAATCATCGCACTTATGACAAATCACGGCGTGAACTATCTTGCTTTGCATGTAATGCGTCTATCTCATATATTAGTTTCCCCTTTTACGTTGCATTACTGAAATAAATGAACTTTTGCACGATATTCTAATTTTTCGAGTATCACCTGTATGTACAGATGTCTGTTTCTCTGTTTTTAATCCATGCATGCATGTCTGTAACATCTTATTAGCTGCTTACAAACCTCTGAGTCTGCATGTGTCTGACTGTATACATTTTGGTGTCGTTACATAAAAATCAATATCTCTGTCTTTGCATAAACCAAACTCGTAAGTGATGCTATATGGGGAAATCAATATGTCATTGAACAGAATAGAATTTTGATTTCCTTTAAAGTGCACCTGTCATGGAAATATGACATGATAGTACTTTGTAGGTAATAAAATATTATTGATGCATTGTGCTAACCTATTCCTAACAAAAGTATAGATTATATATTTTATTTCTTGATAAAAAAATAATTGTTAAAAATTTAAATGATGCTTTTATGATGTCTACGTAGGTCATATAAACTATTGCCAGATTCTGAGTACTGACCTGGTCTATTCAACATTAATATGTCTCTATATCGGTGAGCATAGCAACCTATACAATCAAACTAAACAACTGCAAACAGATTTAAAAAAACAATATAAAGTATTTACAAATCCTTAAGACTGAATAGGTATATCAACACTAGTAATACTAACCCTCCTGTTCTTGGTATCTTGGGTTAATTTCATATATGAACTTATTTTTTTATGTACTATGGAGAGTGTTTGGTAGAAATTTAGTCGATTTAGATGATTGTAATGTTATGGCTAAACAGCTGTCTATTTACCTGCTAAATGTTTAAAATTAAGAAAAGGGCCTTTTAAAAAGATAATTAAAAAAAAAGATAATTACCTAATTTGAAATCCTTATGTTTGAACTGCAACATGTGAGTATACCAAATTAAGGATCTATCTACTAAGCAGCTGAAAGTTCACGATTATGAAATTACATTTATAAGTAGTTTAAAGATAACTGGGGTTTGTCTGTTTGTTTGTAGTGTTAACATTTGAATTCAGGAGTGTGCTTGTATATAATGTTCAAATGGACATATACACACATACAGATACACACACTGACACACATAAGTCATAATTTACATAATTTTAGCCACCCCTGCCTTCATACAATTTGGGTGCAGGAAGGTGTTCTCTCTGGGGTACTGCTGGGGTACTGTGAGATCTGGCTCCTAGCTGAGGCTGGTGGCAATCTAGGCATCATGGGACTCTTCTCTATGCTTCCTCTTCTGTCTACCCATATGACACTTTGTAAGCTGGAAGTAAGTGACCTGAACTCACGGTCTCCCAGAACTACCTAAACTGACAGGGGGCCAATCAATGATTTAAAGGGTCATGGCGTATGACCGGGCCCCTGATCAGAGATGGCCATCGGGTGTACGTAAGTTTGAAGGACACTAATGGGCCCCCATTTTGTACCTCATTTAACAGCGTGGGAGGGGGTGGGGGGGTATTTCTGCATTTTCTGTCCCCTCCACATGATTTACTTGGGGCGATGTTTCTACCAACTCCCCCCCACCCACTCCAGTTCCTATACCACTGTTTTTTATGCATGTATGTTTACTACTATTTACTAAATATAATCCTATGGTTGTTCCTATTTGCTCATGTAATTAACCACCGATGCTCAAGAATTTTCAGAAAGCCTACTTACCTCTTTAGTAAAAAGCCATGAGAAGACCAGTATTGGCTGTTAGAGCTCAGCCATATCCTGAATGAAGAGGATGCAGAAGATGAGGACATGGTATTTACTGCAAAGAGGAACATTCAAAAGCATTTGGAGCAATCTTATTCTCCACTATGCCTTAAAATAGCTCTGTAGAGTATTCTTATAATGCATTGCAGCTCTTGCAATGAAAAAAAAAAGGCTTCATGGGATTAATGTAAATGTATATATTTACTGGATAATATTCCATCACAATGTACTGATTACATTTTAATACGTACACAAGGGAACTTTGTCATCCACAGCATCATTGGAACAAAATAATGATTTTAAACAACCTCTAAGCATTTCACATGCCTATAATATATGTGTACGCTAGCACAGGTATAAATTAGCTGTTGCCATTGGCAATTATCGGTGCCCTCCTCCCCCGTATTTTGCCTGTGGACCAATGTGCCACCCTTCTAGATATATTTCCTGGAAATACTGCTGTAATGTAATAAACGGCTGTTTCTTAAGAAAATTATTTTATTTTGTTTACATTAAATAATGTGCTCATTTATCCAGCAGGGACCTCTATACCTTGGGGTTTGTTCACTAAACAATGAATATTAGTGACCTTCGTTACAGCTTGGCTATTTTAGACTGAATCTTGTAACCAGTTTTCAATTCACCACTTGCTATATAGTGAATATTGTGTCTTATCTAACCTCCTTCTGTGTTAATCAGTATTTTTTAAATCTGAACTTAAATAATTCATATGCCATGAATATACTGGTTAATATGAATAGGGCTCTGGGCTCTTGGACACACCCGGTGCGGGAGATCGGCCACCTACCCTGCCTGGTATGCACTAGGCAGCATTCGCCACGGAGGGGCTAATCAACTCCTGTCAAGTCGCAGAGCTCCTCCTCGCCTAACAGGTAAGTCGGTCATTGTGGACTTCATTTATTTTGTTTCAGAAATAGCGTTTTCAGGTTTAAAAATTAGCTATTTATCAGGCTACTGGAGGAGCTCATCTGAGAAACATCTGTCCTCCATGACAGTCAGGTCCCTTCCCTAGGAGATATCTAAAGTTCCCTGGTGGTCTAACAGTAAGCAGGACCATATTATTATGTGTGAGCACTAAGGAGAAACAGGGTGGATAGAGATAGTCCAAGGTCTCCTACTTTCTGCTAGACCAGCAGAGCTCCTGAAGCCTGATGAAAATGCACCCATCACCTAAAGTGCAATTGTTCAGCCAGGAATATAGTTATAGGCACAGACACGGACAAATTCTATTTTATTTAAAGCTGTGTATATCTGTTATTTATGCATATGTACATACTATTTCCCAGTAGAGATATATGTTGGCCAGAACCTAATTAAAATGAAGGTTATCAAAATGTAATTGATGATCTTTTCCAAACTACGTGCCGTCTAAAACCCTAAAGATTTTTCTGATGTCAGAATTGGCGTCAGGATTTTCTGGTTGAATAGGGGATCTTGGCTCTGGACTGCCCATTAGGGAATCCCTGAAGAGGAACAGCTCAAGCAAGTAATTAAACTATTACCCATTGTAAGCGAGCATCGTACACCTTGCTTCTTTGCATGTATACAAATTCTTAATTTTCCTCTCAAAATATAGAGTAAACCTTAAGTGCATTTTTTAATCACTGTGTCTAAAGGGATATAGTTAGTGAAGTTTTAGAGAGTCAGAAACAATTATCTGGGTTGCATTATCTTTTCTGCAGATAAGATCTGGTTAGCATTTTTATTTTGGATTCATTTCAAATTTACTTTGTATTCGCCTTTAAAGAATCACATTGCAAATATATCATACATTGTAAAGTATTTCTTACAGCCATGCCTTTCAATGTCCTTTCAAATCCCTAATACCTATGTTACTAAACTTAAAGGAACACAATAGTGACAGGAATACAAACATATATGAAAAAACAGTTGAGGTCCCCAGCCCACCTGTCTGCTCAGTGCAAGGTGATTTTACTAACTTTCCTTCCAGAACTGCACAGGTCCGTTGCGGCTGGCCCAGCCCACACAAAACGCCAGGCATCACCAATCACCATCTCCTCAATCAATGCATCCCTATGGGGAATGTTAAGCTCCTCCATGGAGGACGTGGAGACGCTGAATGTCAGTGCTGCACATTGTGCAGCACTGACCTAGAAAGTACCTTTAGTGGCCATCTGAGTGATAACCATTAGAGGAGTTACTAGGCAGCAATGTAAACAATGCATTTCTCTAGAAAGGCAGTTTTTACATTGAAAACCCTGCAGGGACACACTGTAGACACCAGAACAACTATAGTGTCCCTTTAACAAAGCAAGGTTTGTAAAAGCAACCATGTTTTTTTTAGAAGACACCCTATGAGGCAGATTTTGTAATGCCAATGCAAATAAAGATATGTTTGGTCTGCATTCAAAACAACCCTGCAATCAATGGTTTCAAATAATTTCCATAATGTGTGACCCTCTGGATTGCCCAAGTTTGTGTTGATGGGAAGAACTGACGTTACTCCCCAACCACATTCGTACACTCCAACAGCCATTTTGAATTTGAGCTAATGATTCACTCAAGTCTACTGAAAAGGCAAAATGGCACCTCTGCAAACATACTATACTGATTTTGAAAAAACAATAACCTATATGAGAAACACTAAACGTTTTGCAATTCCGAGTATGGAAAATTAACTCTTCAAAGTCTTTTTAGACAAGGCATATTTAGCAGTGAGGCACTCTGTATTGTGCTAGGAGCATGAAGAAGCAGGGTGAATCAGGTTATATTAGGGAACACATAAATTAATAATTGAATGCAGACCATGAAAATAAAGGTACCCGAACAAGGGTGATAGAAAGGAGAATTTATGCACAAGAACTCATAGAATACAATGTGAGATTTATGGATGCAAAACAGAAGGAGGGAGAGAACGGAGAGATGGTGAGTAATGGCAGCACAGAGAGAGTGAAATATTACTTTATAAGTCCAGATTAACAGGCATTTATGCAGAGTCTGCAGCAAATAGTGAGATGGTGCATTTTAATTGAGTCATAGTTACATACATAATTAAACGTTATTTATTAAAAAGGCTTCACTAACTATCCAGCCAGGAATTTAAGTAATTTTATGAAATGTCTATGAATAGACATACATACAATTTTCTCAATGTTCCCTATAGCAATACAAACCTACTGGCTCAAACGCTGACAATGATCTGATGCGGAATAGAATGCGCAGTGGGTGGTGATCTAACAAACTGCTCTCTGGTTTTGTGCTTCCAATGAAATATATTTGGATATGGTGTATTTCTGGTGGCACCTCACCTCATTGAAATAATTCTTCAGAGTCACTATTAGATATGGTAACTAATCTCCAACTATCAATCTCGAGGTAAGTAAATACCCAAGAATGCCCAAAAAGGTGCAGAAAACCACAATGTAAACAAACAGATATCCCAGGGATCTTCCTTATAACCCTGGTTTAAGAAAACATTCTTCTTCAAAATGAAAATAAAAACTGAAGACCTCATTTACATGGCAAGTACAGAACATAGATGGAAAACAAAATACAGGTTCCCCTAAAAAAACAAAACAGGAAATCACAGCAAATGACAAATGATACAAACATAAATGTACATAGTAGTATGAAATGTTTACCTGCAGTGATGGTCTGCTTCTTTTTTTTGTCATGTACGGCTGCCATAAAAATACAGGTTTACACTTATTTAAAATGTTTCATTTAAATTCACAGATACAGATTGCTTATGTGTTCATTATTGAGCATACATTGGTTAACATTGATTTTTATAATCTACGTCAGTGGTTCTCAAACATTTTTTCTTGTCTTCATATAAATGTAGACAAATTGATACAAATTTAGACGGGTATTGGACTTTCAGGGACAAACCTTTCCCCCTCACCTCAACTCTAGGAATTTGTATTCTTTAGAATTTAAAAATGAACATATAATAATGCCTTGAGTGTAATACAACCCTTACAGTTTAACTCAAAAGGGAACCGTCACCTCTCTGAAATTTACACCAATTAATAAATCATTGAAGGTCACCTATAAGGTTAATGTTAACCTTATTTTATGAGATATTCTGTTTTCTTTTACACTGGGATTAAAGATTTAGCAAATGACATCATGAGCCAGTCCAGACCTCAGGGCAAACATTATAAATGAAGAGGAAAAATAGAAACTTTGTTTTATTTCGGAACAATAGAAACAGTGTTTTATTTCTCCTCTACTTTGTACGCTTTCGCCATGCTTCCTGCCAAAGAAGATGATCTTAATTTCTCAAACTTTGTCTTTTTCAACGTTTCCCTAAAAGACACGTTCACCTTATTTTTGTATTTCTATTATTATTCCACTTGTGATAAAATTCATCTGAGCCAGATTCTGTGAATCAAATCCTTTTAATCCACACTCGAACAAATTGATTTACCTGGGATTTACCCGAGGTGTCTTATTCATTGAATACGATTCCACAGGTAAATCCAGGATTAATCAATACATTTGGGTATGGATTAAAAGAAGTTTGATTTAGATGAGCTGGCTCAAACAAATTTTGTGCAAGTCTTCTTATTTTCATAAAGAGGACCTTCAATGCCAACGAGAATTAATGGTGGAACTAGTGAAATACAGTTGGAGAACCACTGAGGGTGCATACCTGGGAACATTGAAACACTGAACCCAAGTTTTGTGAATTTTACTCCAACATGAAGATGAATGGACTTGTATTCAGAATGACACAGTCTGTAGCTGGCACCTTACATTTTAATGGATTTCACGTCTTTTAAGGCTCCCAAATATGTTCTATTTCTTAGTGTTACAAGTTGAAGAGTGCATTGACATACTGGAAGGAAAGTGTTTCTCTGAAATGTATTATTGATAGGGTGCACAATTATGACAGAGTACACAATTCTAAATGGTCTTTGGGTTAGTGTATTCAATGTTCTTAAGTACACCTATACACAAAATGAAACCTTTTATTTTAACAATCCCCAAACTACCACATGTTTTTCTGAAAAATAAAATAAATATAGCATAAATGTTAAATCTACATATAAGATTATTGACAGTATGAAGACATCTAGCATGCTTTCAATTGGGTGAATTAGAACAAAATATTCTACATAAATTTGGCTGAAAATGTTAGTCTATTTTACAAGTTACACATGATGACACACAAACAGAAGGTAATTTGTAAAAACAAACAAAAAAAACCCAAAACATTATTGTGATTGCGTGAAATCTACGTATATTAGTTAATTTTTAAGTTAACGTTTAATTTAATTTTAAAATACTGCCTCCCTCTTTGATTTTGTGTTTGTTTTTAGTAATTATAATTACAAATACATTTTCCTTTACAAAAAGACTGGGACAGACTCATTACAACTATCAGTCCTTCTGCTGTGAAATTAGCAGTCCTGATGATTTTTGTCCAATCCGATGCATCTCACAGAGAAGCACTGAAGACATAAAGTGCATGTGGGGCAATTACAAACTGTCAACCAAGTGTTTCTTATAAAAGCATTGGATCTGGTACTTCTCTGTGAGAAGCATTACCTGCCTTTGATGTCATCATGCTGTGTGTGCGATGACACTAAATGTGTCAATCTTCAAAAATCACATGATGTAAGGAGGCAGTGTTTCTAGTGACTGTCTGTCTGACAAGCAATAGAGGGGTGTTCTCAGGCAATGTACACATTGCCCTTTCTCGGGAAATGACAATATTTTATGTTGAAAAGGGACAGCATTAAGCATTTGCTGCTTATAAGGTCCCTTAACCCCTGAAGGATACAACTTCAGAAATAAAAGGGAATCATGACGGAATATTTCCATCATGTGTCCTTAAGGGGTTAAAATATTCAAGGGATTTGAAGTTGTTATGTAAATTTGGATCTATATATGTGATAGAAGGGAGCCAAAAACAAAAATGCAAAAACAGCAATTTAGAGATTGAATTTACACTATTACTTGATGAAGAATATCTTTAGCGTTACTAATAAACTAATAAACCCTACTGGGGTTTGCTATATTATTATCTTCTTTTAATTCTTAGTTAAAAAGATAAAAGTATTGTATTTTAAGATTCTTTTATCTTTTTATTCAGCTTCTTGTAACACACTGTATATTACAGAGTCGTGGGGGCGCCACATTTTTAATTCTATATTTAATATTTTTTTCAAATTGTGCACACATCATCGAAACAATGACATAAAATGAAACTGATGTGTCATAGGAGAAACGAGGAGAAGGGAAATCTGTAATACTCTTTTTGGACCTGTCTTTAAATTGCAAAATTCAGGAAGGACGTAAAGACGTACCTGGAAAATATATAACATACCAACATTCCATGAGAGCAAGAACCTGCCAATCAAGGTCTCACTTCAGACCACCCTTCACCAAACTCTAAATTTATATAATGTGTATGTTCAGCAGCCAGAAAATCAGTTTCACAGAATTGGAACTTAAGCAGCAACCTAACCTAGCTGTACTGAGGTAGAACGGCTAAGCTAAACCATTTTTTACTGGACATACTATTACTTCTATAGCCTTAATAATATCTAATGAAATAACATTTACATTTTATTAAGTCATGCTCACTAAATAGTTAAGTTGTGCACACTATAGTACCAATTTCTGATAATTTCAACAAAGTCCCGAGTTCTTTGCTACTGTGGGTGTGGGGGGAGGGTGGGGACACATACACACCGGTGGGACTAAAATGTCACCAGCCACTGATGTCAGCAAGGACCCAAACCAGTTGGTACCTGTATCACCATACCAATGGTCCATTGTTGAGTAATCATATTCTTCCAGCAAACACATTCACTGGCTGAAAACCATTCTATGCAGCACAACAACAATAACAAAAGCATAACTGCAACAGCAACACAAAAAATATTGGACTGATCTGATGCCTTTTGTCGGTCTAGTGTCTTTTTGATGATGCTACACTTCATGGAAATGTTTTTTTAAAAGCGTCAGAATAAATGAATGGCTAGTCACACTTCATAATATATTAATAAAACAGATGAGTTCCAAGGGTGCCAATGATGTAAGCATAATTTGTGCATGATTTAATAAGAAATGATGTGGCACATCCAAGGCTCCACGGTATTGATCCATAGGGTTATCAAACCCAACCTGCTCTCCTTGTTGTGTTATCTTTCCTTTCTTTTGTTTTGTATTTTAACATTTATTGTCGCAGTTTATCGTGATTTACTATTGCCACTGCCTTTTCAGTACAGCAGATCATGGTTTCTGCTTTGGCTGACATTATTACAGGTATGAAACCCTGGTATTATCAATAGCAGTCTGGTGTGGCACTCAAGGGAATGGAAATAGCGAAGTTCAGCCTGGTACAATGTGGTATGAAGGATCACAGCCTCCAAATAGACAATACAAAGTAGAAAGCCCACAGGTTTAACTTCAAACTGGATTCATTAGAAACAGGAGCCAAAAAAAAATGTACGTTTCAGTGTCAAACCTTAATCATGAGTAAGACTTGATGACAAAACATTGTATTTATTTTGTTTCTATTTCTAATAAATCCAGCTTTAAGTTCCATCATGTTGAACCTGTGGATTTTCTACTTTGCAAACCCTGCAAGTGGCTGTGGGATCAGAGTCCTGAACTGGCAGATTTTTTGACGGTCACTTGATGGTTATGTTATACAGGTTTAAATTTATAAAGAAAGATGTAGCCAACCCCTACCCACAGTTAAAGTGTCATTGGTAATTTTTTCAGATGATGTTAAAATGTCTGCAATAACGATGGCCAATAATAACTTGGGTAACATCAGAACACTGTACTGACTATTACTGCATGTGCATAACTTCGTACAGAACAAATACACTTAAATAGCAGGCATTTCAATTATTGCTGTCTGTATACCCAAACGTACAGTGTTTGCACTTGCATTTTATGGTCTTAATTAGCTAAATATGGCTTACATTATTAGAGCTATTCGATTAACATTTCTGTTTTTTTTTCCATTAAATAAACACATACATAAACAGATAAAGCTCTGCTGAGATTTCCTTAATCAATTATTTCTCATAAAAATGTAAGATTTACATACTTTGAGAATACTTTTCATTTATAACTTTACATATGGTTTTTGACATGCTTTTCGCAAACCCCATGAATAGGGAGGTGACGTACATGGCACAAATGCATAAAGTTCTACATTTGGACACATGCATTGAAAATAAAATGTGGCATTATTTCTGGGAAATGGCAGGTTCAGAATCTAGATGGGGAGACGTAAACGAAACATATGGCTTCTAAAATTTAGATAGTGTTTAAAACCATATGTTTACTTTATGTCTGCTTTTAAACTATCATTAAATAGACTCCAATTACTGACATAGTGAAAAGTTCATAAGGTGTCCATAAAATCAGAAGATCATGCTAAATGTTTTTTCAAGACAATTAGTACATACAAAACAATGATGGCAATAAGAGAATGCAGAGCAACACTCACATCATGCATTGCAAGATATATATATATATATAATATTCCACACCAGACATCCATCAGGACATACTTTGACATAGCTATTTTCTTTTTAAACCCATTTCTCAACTGTGAAGAGGTTAAGCCTCTGGAATACATAAAGAAGAATCTCAAACTTAAAACAAATACCACAATGTTTCACTACTTGCTAAAAGGAAAAAAATATTAGATATAGCAAAAATATCTTCTCTTTTTGAAAAGCCAATGGCAAATAGTTCAATATAAAACAATGGCACATACCACAGTAGGAGCATGCTTGGCTTGTGGTATGTGCCATTGTGTCTTACCCCCATATCTTCTTACCATTTTGTTTTTGTGCTGCCGATTGGTCATTTGTTTTACAATTTTCTATGATGGATTCTCAGTAGAAGATATCTTGCTGTAGATCCATGAAATGTTTATGTTTTGCTAAGGAGTGCAGTATTGTGGTATATTTTTTTTTTTTATATACCTTAGGGTCCATTCAATGGTGCACCGCCAAAAAGGATATATCAGTGCCTTTAATATTTGGCTTGATCCTGAGTTAAATATTCAGTTCCTTTACTGCGGGGAAGCAGTGGACTTTTTTTTTTTTTTTTTACATAGCATCTCAAACCCCGTTTTCTAAATGTATGTATCACTATTACCAGCATAGATTTTGTTTTTCATTTTCATTCTACTGTTATAACACTGTTATTCTTATACAGAGAAATATATATCCTATTTCTACCAAACTCTCTGTGTCTGTCTGTCTGTGAATCACAGAATATTTTCATTTGGATAAAACCTAGTACAGACAGGCCGTGCCGGCTCGTGTCAAACCTGTCAGAAGACGTATCCTTTATTCTCTCTGCATGTAAATGCAGGAAATATTCTCCTGTCTTTTCTGCAAACTGCTTTCTGCATTGATGCGCTGAGAGGGTCTGATGGATGTTTGGAGAGGATCAGACAGTGCACGTCAAAAACACAGAGATTTGTACATTGTACTCACTGCTGGGAATGCTGGCTACACCTGTGACAGAAAACAAGAAAAGACTTGTTATACAGGGCTACCATCTTAGAGATAACTCAACAACAGCGAGACCACCCACTGGTTGCAAGATAACTTCCCATTACTGCCAGTTACCCCAATGTGAGACATTTCCATGTTTGTAGAATATTACTGCCAACTATCTGAACACTATTATCTTATCGATCACAACCTTCTCTGCAGGCTCTCATTAGCTAAAAGACATTTTAATATTGAATCAGTTTCTAAAATATTGCTTTTTTGAACACATTATTTTTCTTGTTGAGCCTCGCTTTGTGAACATTGCTCATCACAATACGTTACGAGAACCATTTATATAGTCAGCAATAAATGAATGTAGGTGTACGATTGCACACCTGGAAGAAGAACATGACATTCTACGCTAAGCTTGCACATTCCAGTGTTATGTATCTCTATATATTTACGTCCAAGGAAGTCCCGCTGGCTATAAATCAATTGGGTAATGGGTTCCTGGCAGTCTGGGGCAGCTGTTACACTCATTTCCACCTTCTATTAGATTAACTTCAAATAACTATCAGTTTTCCTCTTGTTCCCCCTGTCAACTGTCCTTGGATTAAATTCAGTATTAAAAAAATGAATTGAGCAGAATGGTAGAAGCAGACATTAAACCACTCACTGATCACACACGTCATTGATTTTACTCTTAAGGATCCCAGGTGCATTAACACCTAGCATGCTGGAACTGTGTGTGGCACAAGATTTTTATAGTTATACTTAAGGGCAACAACGTAAACAGAGAAAAAGAATGTGTGAGGTGTTTAATAACCATATAGTCAATGCCAAATCGAATTAGTGAATGAATAATGTAATAGGTTTACATTTATAATGAAGCATTTTTATTTATATTTTATTTTCCATTAGTAGTTTAAAAATCTGGAAAATGTCAAGTAAGACTAACAGTGCTATGTACTATAGTGTTAATTATTTGAAGTAGTGTTAGTTATTCAGTCTGGATTCCGCGCTGGTCATTCTGTCGAAACGGCTGTGACCAAAGTATCCAACGATTTAACTGCTGCTAAATTTCGCGGACATTACTCTATCCTAATTCTCCTTGATCTTTCTGCTGCCTTTGACACTGTTGATGATCATCAACAGCTTCTTCGCATTCTACGTAATTTTGGTCTACAAGCTATTGCTCTCTCCTGGTGCTCCTCCTACCTCTCCCAGTGCTCTTTCAGTGTTTCTTTCTCTGACTCTGCCTCTTCCCCTCAACCACTCTCTGTCGGCGTCCCCCAAGGTTCTGTCCTTGGTCCCCTACTGTTCTCTATCTATACTGCCTCCCTTGGTAAGCTCATTAACTCCTTTGTCTTTCGTTATTATTTCTATGCAGATGACATGCAAATCTACCTGTCCTCTCCTGATCTCTCTCCGCCCATAACTCGTGTCACTGACTGCCTCTCTGCGATTTCCAACTGGATGGCTGCTCACTTCCTTAAACTCAATCTGTCTAAAACAGAACTTCTGGTCTTCCCTCCCTCAGTGTTGCTGCTCCCGTGTCTGTCTCCCTCCAAGTCAACGGCGCTACCATCACCTCTACCTCACAGGCTCGCTGGTTGGGTGTTCTTTTTGACTCCAACCTCTCCTTCACCCCTCATGTCCAATCAATCGCCAAATCCTATCACTTCCATCTCAAAAACATAGCGCGCATCCACCCTTATTTAACGCCGGATGAGTCTATGGTGCTGGTCCATGCTGTTGTTCTCTCACTCGCCTTGACTACTGCAATCCCTTTCTCAGTGGTCTTACGTGTTCTCAGATTGCACCGCTGCAATCTATAATGAATGCAGTGGCGAGGCTCATTTTCCTGTCCACTCGCACCTCCCACGCCTCCCCGCTCTGTCAGTCCCTGCATTGGCTTCCAGTTGGATATAGGGATCAATTAAAAATTCTAGAAACATAGAAACATAGAATGTGACGGCAGATAAGAACCATTCGGTCTATCTAGTCTGCCCAATTTTCTAAATACTTTCATTAGTCCCTGGCCTTATCTTAAGTCTAGGATATCCTTATGCCTATCCCACGCATGCTTAAACTCCTTTACTGTGTTAACCTCTACCACTTCAGCTGGAAGGCTATTCCATGCATCCACTACCCTCTCAGTAAAGTAATACTTCCTGATATTATTGTTAAACCTTTGCCCCTCTAATTTAAGACTCCTTAAATGTCCTCTTGTTAAATGTCCTCTTGTTGTGGTAGTTTGTCTTCTTTTAAATATAGTCTCTTCCTTTACTGTGTTGATTCCCTTTATGTATTAAAATGTTTCTATCATATCCCCCGTCTCGTCTTGTCAGCTATGTCTACTATCCTGGCACCCTGGGTTTAGCCCTCCATCTAAACATGAATGTTGATCCAGCCAATGAGAAGAATGTTGATCCAGCAAATGAGAAGGCGTGGCTGGAGCAGCGGGGTGAGTCCTGGCGGGGTGGGAGACGGAGAGCCTCCCGCAGTGTAATGTCTTGGTGTGAGAGCAGCGGCAGCGAGGCAAGTAAAATGGCAGCTCTGGGAGGGAGAGTGCTGAGTCATTCCATGGCATGCTTGCTTACAAGTTCCTACATATTGCTGCTCCAACCTACCTATACTCCCTAGTACACAAGTATGTCCCGTTGAGGTCCCTGCGCTCTGCCAAAGAACTACTCTATCTTCCGTCCGTACTCCCACCTCTGATGCTCACCTCCAAGATTTCTCCAGGGCAGCACCCTTTTTCTGTGGAACTCCCTTCCCTTCTCCATAAGACTTTCACCCAGTCTCCACTCATTCAAAAAAATCATTGAAAACTCAATTCTTCAAGAAAGCATATCAATTAAAATCAAGTTTTTATCCCCAACCCCCCCATGACTCCTCTCCTGCAAGTGTCAAAAATTACATACTAAGCCCTCAGTGAATACCTTTCTAACAATCTACTTCGTACCCCTACTTTTACTTTACCCCACTCCCTCTAGAATGTAAGCTCATTGAGCAGGGCTCTCCACCACCTTGGTTCCTGTACGCCCAGTTGTCTGGTTACAATTACATGTCTGTTAGTCCACCCATTGTACAGCGCTACGGAATCTGATGGCGCTATAAAAATAATAATAAAAAAAATAATAATAATAATAATAATTAGGAATTCAAAGTGAATTCATAGTTTCACATATGAAAGGGCCAATGCTCCAATGTAGACCTCAATTTAATATTTTTTGATACCCTTTTCAAATGATTTCATATTTTTGCATAAAGTTTTACAACTATTTAATATTTTGAAATTTGTTTTTCATATTTTAATATTGTTATATTTTTATATACTGATATATTTTTTATATATGATATACTTTTAGATATTTTAACACTTAGAAGTAAAAAATTAAAAGTTTAACCAAAATATTAAATATTTTGACAAGCTTATCCAAAAATATTACATTGATTCCATATTTTTTCAAATAATTATTTGTTTGTTTCTCAAAGAAATGCCGGAAGTGGACTTGTCAAACTTGGCATACATTGAATATCTAGAATACAACGGATTTGTCAAACTCAGCTAATGAAATATATTGCATACAGACTTGACTGTTCAGCAAAATACATGTTTTTTTGCCACAATAGCTAGCCAAAATTAGGACACACTACAGGTCTGAAAATGTATCATTTCAATATATATGAATATATACATTATTATTATTATTATTATTATTATTATTATTTATAAAGCCCTTTCTATTGAAACACTTACAGATATTTGCAGTTCCCTTAGGAATGGTGAGGTAGGATCCAGGACTCCATGATTGACCCTGGAAATTCTTCTTGCACCTCTCGCAGTCCTGCCCCGTTGTGTTGTGCTCACATTCACAGCTCAAACGGTTGTTAATAAAGTTGCAGGTGTTGGCATGGAGATTACACTTACACCTACAGGAGACAGAAAAAAAAAATTGAGCTTGTTTTCACATTTCAAGTAAATCGATGGTTATTGTATAAATCAGTTACTGCTGGGGGAATTTAATCTCGAAAATTGATATAAGTGATATTTTGCCAGAAAAAAGTAGAGACACACTATTACAGACCACTTATCTATATTGATAAACAACCAATTTTACTGTCTGCTCAAGGGCTGATTTGCTTTGGGGGGGGGGGGGAGGGGGGTGGGTGGGAAACAACAACAATGTTTTCTGTAAAATCAATTTCTATGAATGCTACTGTTTTCACTGACGCTTTTACTCAATCCATGTGTAAATTCAGGTTAATACGAGGTCAGATGTCTAAATCTAACATTAAAATTAGTTCCACTAAAGCAGTTTTATTGTTGAAATATTTATTTTTTTAACAATACAGTATGTTAATGCATGACATTATTTTTGGATGACATCATCAGTGATTTATTCTTAGTAACGCATTGTTTGACTGGCACTGTGCAATCTCAGGGCAGCCTGGGGACATTCATATTAAGAGTAGTGGGAGCAGCAGCCGACATTTTAATTAAGCCTCTACCCATAATAATAATGTAGAAGAGAACCGGAGGAGATAGATATGATAAATAATACTGAAGTAAGTACTGCAGGAAACAATTTTGAGGTTCTGGAGACATTCATAAACTACTCGAGTTTCGATCTTGTGGTTTTATTGTAATGTCTCCAGAACTGGTTGGTAGCATTTGTTCCCATAATACATGCCTCCCAGTTATGTAATATTTAAATTACACTTACAAGATACCTCATAATTATTATATTTAATATTTATAATCATATTTACAAGATACCTCAATAGATGCATTATCTCCTTAAAAAAGTTATTTTTATGACAATGTTCTAGAAAAAAGAATGGAATGCAAAACAAGAGAGAAGAGGAGACAGAATGTGTGAGCGAGTACACGTTAAAATCTAAACGATGGGACAGAGCTCTGAAATCTTGATGAGTATAAAAGGGTTTATAAAAGTACTGTTTTATGGATGGGGTTATGCTTACTAATAATATATATATATATATATATATATTTTTTTATATCAGGGATTTATTACCAATGCTCCAACTTATACTAGTTTGAATTCTGGAATATCCAATGAAGTGTCTCTGCCATTAGATTGCCACCAAACCTATGTAAGATATAAAACAGGTTGCTTCAATAGACTTGCAAGCAATTATCTATAGGTTATTTCAGATAGGGTATACTCTTCACTAAATGTATAGCATATTCTATTATGCTTTATTTCACTTTTCAATTTTCATCGCTGTCACGGGAGATGGAACTCTTCATACGTGTTCCCTTAATTATACTTTGAATCGTCTAATGTTTCCCTGCATTCAAATGGAATTGTTCCTTTCTGTTTGGTTACCGAACAGATTCTGTGGGGTCCCCTTGTTCGCAAGTCATGTTTAGGCTTGTTTGGAAGATTGTGCTTGTTCCATTTTAAATATGATAAAAATGAGGCTTGAGTATTAATCTGTGGATAGGTATTAATGTCTCTTTTGGATATGATATTGGAACACAAGGCTTGTTCATATCAAAGGACTCCTTATCTAAGAGGGAATCAAGATATATGGCAAATGAGAGAGTTAGTTTATACTGAAACCAGACTCCCAGGCCACTTACGTGTGACTTCTCACACCGTACAGAGTAGCTCTGCTGGGGTCCTAGCTTCAAAGAGGAATTTTGGTTGTAAACTCTAACCTCCCATACAATCAAA
The DNA here is from genome assembly GCF_036172605.1 of Pelobates fuscus. Taxonomy (NCBI): domain Eukaryota; kingdom Metazoa; phylum Chordata; class Amphibia; order Anura; family Pelobatidae; genus Pelobates; species Pelobates fuscus. The sequence continues at coordinate 76,555,527 of NC_086323.1, read as the reverse complement.
TTAACCCCTTTTGAAATTGACAATACCACCTCTACCAGGAAGCCAGTACATATATGCACGGACATAACTTTAGTTTTACCAAACCGATCTGAGCGCTTTTTGGATATGCTGTGCGCTCAGATTGGGGCTATTTGGGGATATAATTGTTGTGGGGTTCCTAAGCTGTTGTCATGTATTTTTGTGATATTTAAAAATTGAATGTAAGTTTTCCTATTTGAGAGATAATTATATTAGCTTAATTATCTCTCAAACACAATAGCTTGTGGGAAGGAAACCCCTGTGATTTTGTATTGGAAACCCCATTCTAGGGGCACTGCATAAAAAGCCGAGTGTGGCCTAATAAAGTTCAGATTGCTGCTTTTACCCAATATGACTGATTGCGTCCATTATATTGGGGAAACTCTACACAAAGGGGATACTTTCACTATATTCAGCACATCTGGAATTAGGACTAGTTGAGGATTGAAGGAATAACAACAATATACTCATGAACCCGTGACAATGGCTTTATACTGTTTTTATACATTGTACTCTCAAAGAAAATACTAATAGATTGTACTACCTGTAGCCTCCGTCCTGGTTTCAGAAATGGAATGCCATGGCAATAAATAACTTATATCATTGATCAGAGTGTATCTGATAGTGTATTTATATTCCCCTTAGTTTAGAGAGCCAGTATGTTCACAGTGTGTAACTAATATGGGGATTAATAGTTATAAATGACAAAATGCATTGCAAATGACCGAAGGACGTGCAAATTATCTGGCTCTACTGCTGCAATGTGCATTGTTGCAAGAATACTGCTAAGATAATGGATTCCTATGTCATTGACAGTCAATACTTGCTTCTTTTTTCTCTGTCCAGAGATCTCTCTCTTCAATTTAGTGTGGCATTTCAACAATACCCACACAGAGATGTGATCAACACCTTTTTATTTAGTTCTGAACATTGCCAACACTTACTGGTTTCTTGACATATCTTTTTAAAAAAGACAAGAAAATAAAAATAAAAATAAAAACGTTAACCTTCTACCTGCCAGGTGTAAAATAAGCATAAAATACATTTGTCATAAAGCAAATAAATTCCATGAGATTAAAGTACTAAGAGGTGCAAACATTGGTGTATTTGGCAGCAGATGCTTATTATTCAAACATTTTACCTTCCATATTAAAGGAACACTCCAGGAACCATAAGCACTGCAGCTCATTGCAGTGATTAATTGCCACGAGTGCTCTAGCACTGTAAGTAGTCAAACCGTTTTTGAATGGTTTGACTTTTCATCTGTGTTCCACCATGTGCCACTCCCCACATCCATTACTAATGCTGTAGAGCTTCTATTAGTTTATTGGCTGAGAGCCATCAAACGACTCTATCAGCCAATGAGATTTCTCTGTATGTTAGTGCTTAACTCAGGAAAGTAAATGGATGTTTTTGCAATGATCGGAAGACAGGAAGCGGGACTAGCGTATTGCAGTTAAAAAAGTCAAACCATTCAAAAATGGTTTGATTAGTTACAATGGGAGAGGGAGATGCCAGAGGAGAGCACTGTATACAAAGACTTCGACAGAAGGGAGATTAATTTACAGATTCACAAGTATCTTAACAAATTATAAATTTTTTATGGTAACAAACAGTAGATGTTTACCCAATGGCACATATCTGTTATTCCACCCTTACATGGTTTTACTGTATTTATGCACATTGAGTATGACTTATTTGGTTATGTATACCTCCTACTACCTTATATTAGAATTGACGCACTACTTGAGTTATGTTACCATATGGATCTTTGTATCTTTTCCCCATTCCTTAACCCCTTAAGGACACGTGACATGTGTGACATGTCATGATTACCTTTTATTCCAGAAGTTTGATCCTTAAGGGGTTAAAGGGATAAGTGAGGGGCAGTTCTGGTAAACAGCTCTTCAGTCCAGACCTTCCCAAGCTGGTGTGACCAGCACTCAAAGTGGAGGTATGTTCTGAGATTTATAACCTAACCTGGAAAGTTCAATCAACTTTTAGATTTTCCAGGGCAAAAACAGCAAATAGGTATGGCTAGCAGATACTAGTTTGGAGTAGCTATATATATGCAAAGCTTCTGACACTGTAGTTTTTTATTTGAATAAAATATAAGTATTCAGAGCTTCTGCAATATTCCATTATTGCATCCAAGTATAATATAGAAACTCTTCTAACTCTGCCCTCCCAACCATAAGTTCAAAAGTCAGCCATGATTTTCAATGTTTTTTATTGTAGGATATTATTTTCCAATCTTTAATAAAGTAGGCAACATTTCATTTTTGTTTAATTTATGCACGGTAAGAGGTGCGAGCATTGTGAGCCTTTTATTTATTCACTAGAACTGAGAAAATCTGCACAGAGCAGATGAAATGTGTATGCACTTCAGGCGTTTGCGGTTTTATTTTATTTTATTTTTTTATTTAGTGCACTGGAGCAAACCCTTGTTAGTAGCTGTCATGGAAGCAGATTCCAGAGCTTCACAGGGACTCCGAGCTGGTTAGATCTGAAACATCTGTACTGACCATTGTTTTTATTGTGCATGCAGCATTGCACATATAAAATGCCCTTAAGAGTGATAAGAGCCTTATATGTATGTGTTTTTAAAATTGTTTTTGCATAATCTAGCAAGTAGAATACATTACATAATGGAAAATGAGGAGATAGTTTTAATTTCCATATCAGTTAAAACAAAGAAAAGTGTGAGGATTGAGGAGAAATGGAATCATAAAATGGTTAAATACAACTAGCCAACAAAGATTCAACTCACATGCATAAGTGGGGAGGTTACAAGACGGGTGGACATCAACGCAGGGTAGGTTTATAAGTGTCTACACCTGCACCAGCTCATACAAGAAAGTGGAAGTATTGAGCCAGTAGAAAATGGGATGGGACCATGAACAAGGTGTAATAAAATTCATGCAGAGCTACAAGGAGGACCTCACTGGGTCCTCAAGCACCATATTTAAATACATAATATGAACGTATACAAAAGATTAAAAAAAAAAAAAAAATTATGTTAACTTAGAATATGTTTAAATCTTCATCTAAATCCTAATATTAGATAAAGAGTAACACAAAACTTCTCTTTTCATATCTTTACTGAATATATTGATCCATCGTCTATTGTATTTGTTGAAAACTGCATGTGGACATCTAGCTATAGTAACAGGATTCATTTTCTATAAAAAAAAACATGAATGTTGCTTGTCTGTTCTTCACAGCGCAGGTTTGTGAACTAAATCATGCCCAGATCAAAATACATTTCTCAAAATCTCAAGAAGAGTTTTCAGTGCACGTGGGTTTGAATGAAAAAAATAAATAAAAAAAACACAAAATAAAAAATGACTAAGATTGTTGGCTTCCTTCAAGAATCTGTCTTCAGTTTAGATAAGGTCACAATGGACAACACATTTACAGCTCAAGGACATCAGCATTCACCAGCACCAGAGGTAAGATTCATGGGGCTTTACATTAACTGTTGAATCTTGCAGAGTGGTTTAAAGTTAAGTACTTGCGTGTCTTAGAATGAATCTGTCAAAGTCCAGACCTTCATCAGATTTGGAATTGGTGGATATATAGGAAAATCACTTCCCATTCACCCTGACAGAGTTTGAGACGTTTTACCAAGCAGCACGGTCAAAAAGTGTAGCGTGTAGATGTCACAACGTTGGTAGAAACGTACCCCAAAGAAATTAAGGTCATTTTATCGTTCTATCATCATTCTAAGTACTGAGCATTCAATAAAGATTTTTTTTTGATTCTTGATTAGAAGGTTGCCCATTCATAGTGTTACTTGTGTTGTATAAAAAAAAGGGTAAACAACCCAAATGCACTCCATTTTAATGCCAGGTTATAACAATACAAAATTCTAAAACTTTAAGGCCGGATAAATAGATATGTATGGTGATTGATGGAGATCAGACCATGTCTTATTGTTAACCTGTACTAAAGGACTAAATCAGTAATAAGAGAATGGAAAACAATGAAAACCCTAGTGTGTGCTAAATAATTCTACGCTGTATATATAGTAATATAGTACAAAATGGATAAACTTGCACTAATGCAAAGCAGCAGTTGCTGTTTTACATGTTATCTTGTGATACAGAATTCAAATAGTATACCTGGCCACATCGTGTTTATATCTAGTAGTGTATGATGTAAGGCAGTGTAGCGCTTACCATTGTCTGACAGTGTAGTAGAACAAATAAGTGATATCAGTTCATACAGAAATTCATATGCGCAGAACTTTAACAAACAATATTCTACTACCAAGGTAGAGATTCTGGAAAAGGGTAACACTTTTGATGCCAGGGATACTTTTAATTAATGCCCTGCAAACCCCTCTCAAATAGGAATTATTTTATCTAATATGATGCAAAACCTAGCCTACTCAGGAGCAAGCAGTCAAGGGAGAGACAATGATACATTTTTAATGACTTGCCATATGTTCTGAGTTTAGACATATTTTTGCCTCCTTGTTATTCTATGTCATAGTTTCAAAGCTCGAGATTAAAAAGACTGGGAAGGAATGCACTTTCCTCTCAGATAGGCGAGAGACTGGGGAATATAACATTATCATTGCTGTTGACCTGCGGGACCATTACTATACATATTATTTGTTGCTGCAAATGTCAACAAAGTATATACTTCATAGTACATCTCTGACAATCATATATTATGGATATTTCTGTTTTTCTGTTTCCATCTTGAAAAGAGGTTCAGTCTTCAGAAACTATATATATATATATATATATATATATATATATATATATATATATATATATATATATATATACACACACACACACACACCATCATCATCTAGTACTCAAAATGTGTATATTTTGCTGGTCATAGGTGGAATCTCTTTTATTACAGATTTTAAGGCACGGTGAATGCAATGTGGGGGATATATCAAAGTGTTGTGTTTTAAAATATGATGTAAAGTACTATGTAGGTCAATCACCATGGAAACCAGTGGAACCAGCATGCACGTTCCAATGGTAACTCCTCCCTTTCTACGTTTTTGCACCACATTCCCAGATGTTTCAACATTTCAAAGAGTTCAAAGAATCATGTTTCCCATTGGAAGACAGTGATGCACTCAGTGATTCACAGATTATGATTGGGTGCTGATATCACGAGTTTGTTTAAAATATTTATTTTAACAATGGTTCTAATACAAACCTGGACAGTGCAGACAATGTTAACTCTGTTCTACGTCTTTGCACCTTTGTTAGCTACCTTTCAGTTTAGAAACTACTGGGCTCATCATTCTGATTCTACCAATGGCAGTTGAAGAATCGGGGTTGCAGTCTGTGCAATAGCTAGCCCCCAAAAGTGTTCTGAGCACTGATAGGACTACAATAGACTTGTCTGCATTTTATTTTACCACGTAGATATCAGATAGCCAATAGTAATTGTGTTAGAATCTCAGGACTGGGACCTCTATTTGTCCCTTACATACCCATACACTTTGTTATCGGAATCCCTGATCCCAGAACTACACATACTTACTATTCCATAAATACACTTTTTTGTTGATTATTTTTGTTTTTACAATTTTTTTATTATTATTAAGGAGGGAATTGGTGATGAAATAACTGTGAAAAAAATGCAATTCTGCAAATGAAACTCCCTTAGATGCCAGTGTTTTCAAACAAAAAAGATGATTGAAAAAGGTATCATGTTTGTTTATGAAATTTTAACTGTTGGGTCTCTAAATCCTCACAAATAATACCCAGCAACACTGTAACACGTATTTACCAATTTTGCATCGTAACATTAAAAACATGAGAACGTTAATATGGTCTACTATGCTGACATTTTGCACTCATGGGGCCAGCTAAACACAAACTAGTGTATTTGTTACATATAATGTAACAAAAATATTATAACATCCAAATATTAAAACATACTGTGGCAGACACAGTATCAAAATGTGTTCAAAACAGCCACGAGAAATACACAATGATATCTACTAATATTAAAGACAACTGTAATAAATACATAATAAATACATTTCAGAGTAGTTTATTCATTTTTTCAAGGCATTCATAATTAAAATTGTGATCTGGCAAACCTAGTCCCAGCAAAACAATCTGTCAAAACATTGGACATTAAGCATCTGTAAATTCACAGCAACAATGCGTGTATTTTTTACTAATCAGTTTTGATTTGATTTAGCAAATCACATAACAAAAAGATAATTTATATTCCAGCACATACCAGTGAAGGAAATCATAGGAAACATCTTGCAGATGTTTAAGTATTAGTGCATAGAAAAATGGCACATTTCTAATGTGTACAGTAAGAACGTAAATACACTTTACAATTGGTGTCAAATCAAGGAACAGAAAGTACACAAAGAAGCATTTTATAAAGGATTACCTATCTGTGCTCAAACTGCTCTTATCTACTAACTAGGTTTGGAGTGTTGGTGTTCAGAGAGATAGAAAATAAAGAAATAAGAAAATGGGTTTGCAGGGAACTAAAATAGACACCCTACTATGACCTCAATTTAATATTGCTGGATAAGATTTCCAAATGATTTACTACATTTGGATAAACTATTAAAATTATTAAAAATGTAAAAAAATAATATTTTGTGATATATGTATTTATATACGATACATGATTAGACATGTTGAAAAAAATCATTTGATTAAACCAAAAATATGAAATCATTGGGAAAGCTTAGACAACAATATTAAATCGAGGCCTATATTGCATGAAAAGAGTGTGACATGGTGTTTTAAAGACACCTGATGTACTGTAATCCTTATCAGATCCGGTATAATATATAAAAACCCTCCAGTTTGCTGGGAATAGACAACTAATGTGTTAGTATCCCTGCTGTTTACTCGGATTCCGTGAAATCTATTCTGTTTTCGATATGAACATTTTCCTGTACACTTCACAATTTATTTATTCGGCCTTTGACAAAACTGACTGTCACTCATATTGCACCCAACCCTAGCAATAAAAAACACAATACCTTCAAAAGTGGTCCTGTGCTGCATAATATCGGCCTAGGAAACTGATCCCTCACAAAATGATAATCTATGATTCTGAATTCTGATAGATGTGCAGTTATTGAATTTATTCCACTAATAATGGGTCTTCCTCGGGGTTCTACAGAGTTTTCATGTAATTTTGGCAAAAAATTAAAAATTGATGCTTACTACAAGTATCCTTTAATTGTTCCCCTGCACATCTACATTTATAATAGCAGTTTTGAAGAACTCTTGCCTGGATCATCTATTTAGTCTAGCTACTGCTTCAATCCTCTAAACATTTTTGGGCAAACCATTGCATATTCAACAGATTAATATCCTTCATAATTATCTTCTTCTCTAGCCCCTGTTTTGCTTTTGAACCATTTACTCCACTCGTACAGCCTTAATAAAGATCTCAAATAACATCTGCTTAATATATAGGTACTATTCTTTACTAATACTCTTGGACCCCTTAACTGTCACCAGTTACTTTTGCCCAGTTTTGTTCTGTACCTATTAAAGATATAGTTCCTGCTTGGCCCAAACCCACTCCACATCACCTCTTATGCTCTTTCTCCATTTATCTAATTCCACATTCCACTAATCCTAAAAGAGCCGGAACACAGCCAACAAATCAATTTTGCTCTAAGTCTGTTAAACACTTTTCTCTCTGATACAAAGTAATTAAATGTACAAACAAAACATCACTTTTTTTTCATCATTAGTCTGCTTTAAAATTTAATTTAAAGTTAAACCTAATTTCTGGAAAATACTCAAATGACTTCCTTGCTGAAATGTTAAATAAGCCATATTAAAATGTGATGCGCCAATTAATTATAGATACACAAACTAAGGCGAATAAATAGGGCTGAATAAATGGCCCCCATGATGAAATATCTTTTGGACAGGTCCTAATCATAGGAAAAACACACACACACACATATATATATATATATACTATAGATATATATTATAGATGTGTTGTTCCTATGATTAGGACCTGTCCAAAATGTAAGTATACACACACACACACACACATACTAAAACATTGTGGTGGGGAGTAAAAGTGTGGATGAAAAGCCCTTCCACCTGAAGTAAGTGGATAGTTACATTGCTAAACACAAATACACACACCAGACAAGCCATAAGACTTGCTTTTCCCACAGAAATATCACTTTAACAATGCTCTCACTACTGCATGGGATTCTGGGTAGGCATATGCAAATCAAGAAATCAAGAAAGAAACACGTTTTTGCCTCAATTCCTCTTTATACATGGATTCCTTGGAGTATGTGTTTGCTGTATACAACAGCTTTGAAACAACTCAGGAAGAGGAGCAAAGTCGGTGAACCACTCATGGACAACTGTTTTGTTGTTAATGCAACTCATCAGCATGAAGTTTGTTATTGGTTTGCTACGGAGGCTTGGTGTTACTCGTAAAGTACATACCAAAAGAGTTGTGGTGGGGAAAAAAAAGTGTGGATGAAAACCCCTTTCACCTGAAGTATAGTATATAAAATGTAAATTGAAAAGAGGGATATAGGGTAGATCCACAGTGTCACAGACATATGTAAAGCCGTGGACTTATCCTATAAATGCCTACCTCAGAGCTACAAGGTAGGGGGTAACCCAACTAAAAGAATACAAAAAAAGGGGGGAGACCCTTGAAACAAGGGGATCCCAGGATAGTAGCTCTGATCACAGTATAAAGAGCCTAGTTGCCAGATACCAGGAGAGGAAGAGAGAAAGAGTAATAAGTAGTAGGTGGAGGGAAAAGAAAAAAAGAGAGACCCCCAATCCCCTATGCCACCCTAACGCACAGCTTCCTAAGCTAAGGAAGCTAGGAATCCAACACAAAAAAAATGTGTAGGAAAATCTCTTAACTCTCATAAGGCTGCCTAAAAAAATATATAGTGGGTACCAGAGTGGTACTGAGCCCTAGGTAAATTAAGTCCTTATCACCAGGGATACTAGAGCATACCACAATTAGCAAAGGCTGCCTGTCCTAAGTAACTAAAGAATCTGGTTAACTAGAAAATCACCACATACTAACTACCTAAGTGCTAAGTGCTACCTAAAGTGAAAACGAAAATAATAAAGAAAAGCGCTCCCACCACCTAGAGCACAGGGGTAAGTCCAGGGCCGGTGCAACGATTTTTGGCTACACAGGCGAAGGTGAATTTTGCCGCCCCCCCCCCCCCGACACACAAATAAGATGTATCTTTAGCGGTGCCGCCCCCCCCCCCCCCTCCCAGCCCCTCTCTGTGTCTTTCTTTCCCACAGCCCTTTTCTGTGGGTCTCTCCCCTCAGTCTGTTTTTTGTGTGTCCCTCTTCCCCTCAGGGCCCTTTGTGTAACTTTTCTCTGCCAAGCCATATAGACATAGATATATAGCTACACACACATACAGGCACATAGTCACAGAAATATGCAGGCACACAATCAAACAAACACAGTCATACAATCAACACATACAGGTACACAGACACACACATATAGATAAATAAAGACACAGTTATACAAACACAGACATACAGAGACATGAAGATGCAGGCATACAGAGACATACAGAACAAAGCATACAGATGCACACAGGCATGCAGAGACATACTTACACAGGCATGCAGGGACATATATACACAGAACAAGGCATACAGAGACATATGGATACGGTCATACAGAGACAGGCAGAAACACACGGACACAGTCATATAGAGACATACAGACACAGACATACATACAATTTCATACACAGACAGACATAGTCATACAGAGACATGCAGACACAGGTATACAAAGCAGGGGCAGATCCAGAACCTAATCGTGGGTGGGGGGGCTGGTAGTGAGTTTTAGTGGGGTAATAGGGGCTTTAATTGAGGAGTTAGGGGCTGTGGTAGGGGGACAGGGGCTGTAGTTGAGAGTTAGGGGCTGTAATTGAGTAGTTAGGGGCTGTAGTAGGGGGACAGGGGCTGTAGTTGAGAGTTAGGGGCTGTAATTGGGGGCTTAGTAAATGTAGTGGGGGAATTGGGGCTGTAGTAGGGGGTTAGGGACTGAAGTAGGTTGATGGCTGCAAGTGGGAACAGGGGCTGTAGTGTGGGGGATATGGGCAGCAATTGGGGGAGAGGGGCTGTAGTTGGGGTAAGGACTGTAGTAAGGGAATAGGGGCTGTACAAGGGAGTGGAAGGGATGTGAAGTAAGGGAGTTAGGGGCTGTAGAAGGGAGTATAGGGGCTGTGGTGGGAGCAAATGGGCAATGTGGTTGGAAACGGGCAGTAGAGGGGGACACGGGCAGTATGGTGTGGGCACAGGCTGTAACGAGGGACACTGAGGCAATAAAGTGGTGTCACATGAACAGTATGGTGGGGGTAAATGGGAATTAGAGGAGGGTCGGGGGGGAACAGGGGCTGTATAGGTGGTAGGGGAAGTAGAGGGGGGAGACAGGGGCACTAGAGGCGTGTGAAAGGGGGGCAGAGGCAGGGGGCAGGGTCTGTAGAGGGAAATAGAGGAGGCACATATAGTGGGGCAGGGGTAGTATGGTGGGGGCAGGGGTAGTATGGTGGGGGCAGGGGTAGTATAGTGGGGGCAGGGGCAGTAGAGAGGGGCTGCAAAAAAAACCCAAAAAAAAACGTTTTGATTTAAAAAATAAAATAAAAGTAAACATACTGAAAGTTATTCCCCTTCCCCTCCCAGAGGCTTACCTTGGGCCAGGAGGGAGACCTTATCCCTGGTGGTCGGATGGGACGGGCTGCACTGGAGGCTGGAGCTGCAATCAGGACCGCTGGGGAGTCTGGGAGCAGTAGAAGTCCCGCCCCCTTCTGACATCATCAGAGGAGGACGGCTGACTTCACTGCCAGGCTCCTGCTGTGTGCTGGCTGCAGGGAGAGAGGTGAGATTAAAAATCCGAGTCTCCAGCCAGAGGCAGGGGATTCGGATTTTTGCGCCCCCCTCCTCTGGCGCCCTAAGGCGGCCGCCTGTGCCGCCTTATGGACGCGCTGGCCCTGGGTAAGTCATTGATGGGCTAATTTCACTGATACTTTAGGTATATAAATGCAATGTTTTTACATATACTGTATGTCTGATCCTGATGAAAGTTCCAAGAGGAACTGAAACGTTGATCTTTTAATGGATTTTCAATAAAATATAAGTTTCAACCTGCTAAAGACCGAGAGTGCTGATCACTATTTACCCGAAGTATAACTTTTTCCCTGGATTCCAAGCACCCGGCAAACAACAATTTATGAGCGTGAGTGCAAGGATATCCTGTATTTCTACATTTTGGGGAGTTGGGGAAACTGCTAATACTGCTAGTACTGCTGTACTGCTAATTCACAATTGTGATACATAGCATTCATTGACTTATTTGATTTACTCGAAGAGATTATGGAAGATTTCCTATTGCAAGCAGGGGCGTATGCCGAACAGGCTGACACACCGCACTTTACACCAGATGAAGCGAAAGCATTAACAGCTGAGCTCTGAGTTAGCTCTAGGAAATGTGAGTGTGAACTTACTTAAGCATCCATTCACACACCCATTGTATTTAATTTACTGCACCATATTCTTTATGTTCTTTATTTTGAGGTCAATTGTATAGAGACCATCAGCATTACCATTGTGTACGTATACCATCTATATATTTTTTTGGTCTAGGGCGCGGTTTCCTTCTTTTTTCTGTTCATTCATATATATATATATATATATATATATATATATAGCTTCATGATTTCCTTTGTGCCTGCAATAATGCTTTTGACAGTATTCATGTCTCCACTATACCCTCACCAGACTTACTGATGCCACAAATGAGCAGATACAAACAAAAAGCAAATTCCAGTAATATTATGTATAATCCAATCCCACTCTCATTTCCAAACAAACACTACTCAAATCATTATTTATATCCCAGCTTTTCAAATTTGGTGAGAAGTAGGTCAAGAAACTGGAAAATCAAGAGAGAAAAAAAGCCTCTAAACAAAATAAACTATTAATAAAGAATAAACCGCGTCCATTTTTTTCTACATTTTCTACTGGGTTTGAAAGATTCTCAGAAAATCCATTTTCAGCAATTTGCCATATAGCTCATACATAACTTAATTTAATCTAGCCTGTGCTTTACTGGAGACAACAAACAGTTTCAACTGTGAAATGTGAGACACGTGGTTCTGAAAACATCCATATTTTGACTATTTTCCTCTATTATGTACTGTACATTGATCTGTCAGCTGCTACAGATGGCACCTACTCTATTGATTTGCTTTGTGTCTTAACACCACAAAATCATGGGTAGACTCTCAGATAACAAGTAATGATTATCGGTAGTCTTAAAAAGGGACATCTTGTTCACTAAACTAGCACACTAAAAGGGGTTACAGTGCAGTCGGCATTTAGTGAAGATTGTACAAAAGTCATGCCCTTAACTGCTTTTAGCCTTAAAGGTTTAATAGAAACTAAAAACGTACATCAATCATTGCTATCTAAGTATGTCAAAACGTTCTAGAAGTTAATCTAGTGGTGCAGTATTTATGTTCATAGTATTCTGAACACGTACATATTGCAGGTTGCCGGTTTAAGTAAAAGGAGAAATTATGGAAGAAATCATTAGCCACATTCCATTGATGGTCCATTATACTCTGCTCCTGTCATTTAACCCTGAGTACTAATTAAAACCTATGGACCTTCAGATACCGTATTACCTTATTTCCAACATTCTACAAGTTTATGCTTTTATTTCCTGTTCTTTTAATTTTTTGTAACATGTTCTGTCTTGGCTTCTCTTCTTCACCCTCTTAATTTTCTTTATTTGTGTCCTTCTTAATCTCTCATTAGAAATCCTTGTTTTTTTCACCTATAATTAAACTCTGGACAGCGTTTTCAAATCACATTCCGTTATCTCCTGCTAGAGATGATATATTTAGGCAATGCCATTTTACGTAGTGATTCAATCAAAGCATGCAAACCATGGAATAACAAGGCTTGATGTGATATTATCTCATGTGAGATAAAAGTACAGTTTTTGATAAATGTAGGCCATTGATTTGCTGTAATACAAGAGGATTTTGTTTAATCCCTTTTTTTCTCATCTCTCTCTCTCTCTCTTTAGACCTTGTAACACAAATATATTATTTAAAAAAGGAGATGTAGATAGAAAAGTGAAAGAATTGTAAGAACACGGTGAGAAAAAAAAAAATCTAATACGTGTAAAGAGAGGAGATGTGCCAGAAATATGAAAATGTGATACATGAAAAGAGGGATAGAAAGGGCAACATATGTGAAGGAAGGAAAGGGAAGATGAAGTTGGGAGAGAAAAGAAAAAAGACAGGAGACATCGTGTGAGAGAAAGGAGAGGATACTGTATTTAGGAATATAGATGGTGATCAATAAAGTGTGAGGGGAATGGAGGTGTAAACAACTGAGGTAGAGGGAGGACAAGATAATATGTGCGAGGAAGCTGGGATGGAAATGTGTGAGAAGGAATATGGTGAGATGTTAGAAATATTGAGGAGAAAAAAAATGTTTCAGAAAAGTGAGGGAGGTGATTAAGAGAGCCAAGGTTATGTGTGTTTGTGGGAGAGAGTCAACTTATTGAAGGACATTTGAGTTCTGTGAGGGAGATGAAGGAAGGGAGGTGTTGGATGGTTTACGTTTTTAAAAAGGCTTTTGAGGTAGAAAAGGCAACAGACAGGAAAAGGGGAAAGTGAAGCTCAGTATCATCAGAAAAAAAGCATGGACTGTCGGACATAATAGTCAGAAAGAGATCAAGCACATTTATCCTCACATTACATATAATTAAGGATGAAGGTTGAGCTTTCTAAGTGTGGAATCCATATCTGCAACATACCCTCTTTAGGAGGCAGAAGTACTGCCAAATACTATTTTATCCCCTGCTTTCCCGCTTCCCATAAGTTCAAAATCTTTGGTAGGTACTTATGTCACTTAATAAAATAAATATTTTAACTTTACTACTTTTATAACTCGAAATCTAATACTACGAGAGGGGGGATCTCAATGATCTCACTATACAATTCAAGCAGCACTCAGCTCTGCTTGCTTGGCTGTCCTACAAATATTTCATTAGTTATTGAAGAAGAGGCTTCTGCAGTTCTTGTATCCATTCTTCCTTTTATCTTTTTGTTCTACCCCTTGCACCATAAAGTGTTTTTCCTTCATTTTTTGTTCTATCCCTAACTCTGACCTGTCTATGTCTCTCTCTTTCTTTGAGTACCTTTCTTGGCCCAGTTTCTCAGTTAACGTTCAGTTCTATCTGTCATATATATTATGCTACAACCTCACATTTATTTCAGGGTTTGTAAACCTTTTTCTATCATTTCTGCTTTGCGCATTGTACAATTTGTGAATGAAGATATTTGAGTTTTTTTAAAATGGGATCTAGAAAAAATATACAGGCTTGCATGATTACGTAGATATAATCTGAGAAATATGATCCTCTTTCATCCTTCCCAAGTCTTCTTTCTCTTCTTTTTCAAGATTCTGCACATTTTTCAAAGAAACAAAAACAAATTTTTGTGTATTCACAACTCTATTCCAAGAAAATATTTTTTTTTTAAAAAAAAGCAAACAAACCAGTACTATCTCTTTACTCTTAACTTTGTTACCGACTTGTTTATACTCAGACATCTAACTTTCTTAACAATGTTCTACAATTCTACACTTGACCCTCTTCACTGTGGTTTCTGTTCTTATCACTGTACAGAAACTATTCAAAGCAAAGTGAACAATGATTTAATTGCTGCAAAATCCAAAGGTCACTATTCTCCATTAAATCTTTTTGACCTTTCTATTGCTTTTGACACCCACTCTCCTGCCACGTCACCCATCTCCCAATCCTTACTCTATTTCTTTTAGAATTCCATTTAAAGTCTTGACTTTTGCCTAAAAAGCTTTTCACAACAGTACTTTCAACTGCACATCATTTTTAAAAAAGCTGTATTCCTAACACTATAGTGTTCCTCTGCTCCCTCCTTACTCCTCTTGCTCTGTCTCTGCCTCCTCTAAGGTCATTGAGCGTAAATCACCGTGAGCGCATTAAATCACCGTGAGCGGTAAACTGTGGGGTATTTGAAAACACTGGTTGATCTCATGCACAGTGTCCTTTGTTGTTTCAATGAGATGAAGTGGTCTGGGTGCCTATAGTGTCCCTTTAAGTACATGTCACCTCTGTTAAAGGACAGCTGACATCATGTTCTCACTTTTTTTTTTAAAGTTTATTATACATAAAAATCTTAATTTCTTTTCAAAATATTGTATTTTGACTTGTATTAAAATCTCGCTATTGTTATTTGATCAACTGCTGCTCAACCTAACATGCTTGCTGCTGTGAATGCTCTATATGAACCTGTAGCAGCAGCCAAGTTAGGCAACATTTGGTCAGATAACAGTAGAATCTGACCCAACATGGCTGCTCAGTCACATAAAAAGTGAGATTATTTAAAAAACAATACATTTTTTTACATAATTAAAAAAAAATTAAAGGATCACTATGGGGTCAGGAACACAAACATGTATTCCTGACCCTATAGTGCTAAACCCATCATTTAGGTGGCTTGCCCCCCACTTTGCCCCCCTATAAAAGTTTAAAACTCACCTTATTTCCAGCGATGCGCGGGTCCGCCGGCGCAGGCTCTGCCCCCTTTGTGACATCATCAACATGGCTGCTTTTTAGCCAATCCAATTCTTTCTCGTAGGGAAAACATTAGATTGGCTAAAATCGTCACGGGGCGGGGCCAAGTGCCGTTTTGGCCAATCAAGACCTCCTCATAGGAAAATTCAGCGTCTCCATGCAAAGCGTGGGGACGCTGAATGGCGGGGCTGCTTACTGTGCAGCCCTGAGCCAGGAAGCCCCTCAAGTGGCCATCTGAGGAGTGGCCACTTGGAGGTGTCCCTAGAGGCAATGTAAACACTGCCTTTTCTCTGAAACTGCAGTGTTTACATGAAAATGCCTGTAGGGAAACATTATACTCACCAGAACAACTACATTAAGCTGTAGTTGTTCTGGTGACTATAGTGTCCCTTTAAGTTACATTAAATGTAGTAAACTATTAAAAATGAGAAGTGGAAGTTTGATGCCAACTGCACTTGCGTAGTTATCAATCCTTACTCCACTAATGGCCTATTGCTACCTCTGCAACATGCACACAGGGCTTTTCTAAGGCTGTTTCATTTTTGTAGAATCTCCTTCCAATCCCAATCATATATTTTTCCTGTTTTCAAATCTTTCTATCAAAAGCACAAAAGGTGAAATTGAATTTTGAAGTCACTTTGAACCCTTAAGAATCAATGGAATTTCATTTTATCGTCTCAATCTGCTTTAAAAAGTTTCTGTGTTTAACTCAGCTATAGCTAAATAAAAAGAACATTAAACATCAGAATGCATCATTTAAAGGAACACTTTAAATACCAAAACAACGTAGCTTAATTAAGTGATTTTGGTGTACAGCTCATGTCCCTGTTCAATTCTGTGCCATTTATGAGTCCAATACCTTTCTGATCAGATTTCTGTACCCATCAGGAGTGCTAGCATGAACGGTCAGCACAAGCCACAGCTGATCTGTGCCACCAGACATGATGTGGGTAGAGATTTTTGATGGGATAGAGAAATCTGACAGAACACCAGTCAAATGAGATGATTATTTCATTGAAACTTATTTTATTCTTTGGTATTTAAATACATTTATTTTGGAAATAAAATAAAAAAAAAATACTTATAGTATTATTGTATTAGTATTACTGAAATTAAAATGATTTGTTCTCTTTGGATTCACTCAAACAGCCGCATGTAAGGACCTGGAAGGCCACATGTGGCCCTGATACTGCAAGTTCTCCGCCACTGCTCTAGACACACAGTTTTTTTCCACCAGTGTATGTTAATGTTTGAGGTTTTGAATTTTTTTTTGTGCATTTTTTTTTACACACATTGCATTTTTGGTTGACATTTTGTAAATTTGATATATGCCACTCTGATAAACCCCCATCACCAGATTATGCACAACTAACGTTTTTTGAGTAAAATAATACCATAGTGTATGCCATTATCATTATCTTGTGAAATTACAGTGCCATGTAAGAGACATAACCATTTCATATATTACAAGTACAATTTTGATATATGGGCCTGTGTCTCATTTTCAGGCATTGTAGGAGTTTGACTGTTCAAATTATAAATATAAATTGATACCATTTGCAAAAGTTGACACTAGGATGCATGTCATGTGGTATGTTTTGAGCCCTATTGTAGAGCCATTGTTTCACCAATTTCTTTCAAAGTTGGTATTATTTTATTTTTGTGTTTTTTTTACATGTGTTTTACAATCTAGCAGCTTATTTTGTAAAAGACAAAGCTACAATACTTCTGAGACAATATAAAATTTGACAAACAAATACATGAGCAGTTGAGGACCCTACTTCTGTGGGTACTTGCAAACTACTTGGATATGAGGGGTAAGAAACAGGAGGTGGAGGACTGTAAAGTTGAGAACGATGTTGAGAGTGAGATGAGGGCATTTATTGGTTAGTTAGTGGAATGCGTTAGTCACTGAGTAGAGTGGTAGGCTGCCCTGAAAAAGAATATCTTTAGGGAACTCTTACAGAAGGGCAAACTTGGAGAAGGTCTGACAGCTCAGGGAAGGGAATTGATGTTGATGTCGCACAAGAGTTGATGTCGCACAAGAGAAATCCTGCAGTTTAGCATGAGAAAAGATTAGAGAAGGTACAAGGAGTAGTTCATTGTTAGATCTTAGGAGTAGGGGTATATTTGTTAATCGGTGAGGGCAGGTAGTGGGGTGTGGCATTACGAAGAGCTTTGTAAGTCAGGATGAAAATTTTGCATTTAATTAATCTGGTATTTTCCCACCTCTGTATCTGACTTCACCTCTCGTCCTTTTTTCATGCATTTAAATTACTCTATAATTACTCTGTTGGCAAATGTGGACACATGATATCTTCTGAGCTTTATTGAGGTTTAATTTTTTTACACCATTTTTTCAGGGTATTATCATTTTTACATACTCATTATATTTTTGCTGCATATTTTTTAAATCCCACCTCCCCCACTCCACCCCCAAAAAAACTGGATAGACAGAATAAGTGGTGGGCTGATAGAAGGTTGGAGGGTTGTGAGTGGACAGAATTCAAATGAGATGGCTAAACAGAGAATGAAGGATGGATAGAGTATGGTTTGGATAGAATTGGCCCAATAGCGGGTAGGGTTTGGAACCCAGAGCTTCCTTGCGCCATAATCACTACATTAAGCCATGGCGCCTATGGTGCTTGGATTGTTGAGGGGGGTGGCAATGGACTGATCCATCAACATAGTTACATAGTTGTCTATTTGAAAAAAGAGCATTTTTTATGCCATTGGTCCAAAAGTAGACAAAAAACAATTGTAGCCATTTTCAATTATGCCATAAAAAGTGAGAAAAACCTTCTAGACTCCAAGCACACTCCCTACACCTATGATAAAGAAAAAATGCTAAGCACTACCTAAACTGACCATACTGACAGTAAAAATATTTGCCATGGTGTAAAAGTTCTGTTGCAAATTACAAATAACATTCTGAAACTTACGTCCATTAACGAGACTGAACAAATCCATTTTGTTCAGCAGTATTTACCCAGGCTATTGGAGACTCTCACACAGCTATGTAACTTCTAAATTCGTTTGTGTGAGCGAAATGTGATTGGCACTTTCAGTAATCAGCCAAAATAAACCATCTCAGGAGCCTCTGGGTGGGTATTTCAAACCTGCAGAGTTTCTCAGGGTCCTGGGTTCATCCCTTTCCAAGTGATTAGTGGCTATGAGACATCGATTGCCAGATGTAAATAAATTATACTAACGTCTCGCAGCGTCTTTATAAAATAGAGCTGAGTGATGTTTAGGTTCAGGGAAAGATGATTAAAAAAAGAGCCGGGAGCTGAGGGACAGTTCAGGATCATTAGGGTAAGATTTCACCAACAGCAGAGAAAGAAATATCAAACAGGCACATGCTTCTTATAAAACCCACAGTGTTCAAATTAAAGTAACATGGTCTGTTTACAGACTCCCTTTTAGAACTAACAATAGTGAGTTAAACGTTGCATGCATCTTCGGCAAAATATTAGCAACACCATTTTAAAGACTAGAGTATTAAAAAGAACCAACATACATTAAAGAATTAGACAATTAGGCCATGCACCTTGACCACTTAAAGGATTTGAAGTGGTCATGGTGCTTAATGTCTATAAAGGCAGAGTTTTAGTTCGAAACGCTGCACATACAGAGTTTACCCCTATGTTGCCAGAGGCGTTACTCTACTTCCAGCAGCGTCATAAGAGCATCACCTTGAAAAAAGAGATTTATGCTGAGTAATGTTAATTCTGTGCATAGTTGGCATCTTGTTGTCAGCACGCACATGTCCACCTTGAAAAAAGAGATTTATGCTGAGTAATGTTAATTCTGTGCATAGTTGGCATCTTGTTGTCAGCACGCACATGTCCGCCCCTCAGCCTATCTTTGCTGACATCCTTCCCCCTTCCAGCAAGGGTGAGTGACGTCACCGTAGGAGTATCAGGCTGCTGGGGGAACTTGTCCTAGGAGCTGTACTGGAGGTAAGTTTGAGCTTTTTTGGGGGGTAAACGGGGAGCATGATAGGAAGGGTTACTCTGACCAAAAACAAGTTTTCTTAAAACTAAGGTTTTTGGTTGGAGTAAGTCTTTAATGAAAGTGACATAAAGGACTAGTATTTTGTATTAGGTTTGTGTTCATTAAAAAGACATAGAGTACCATCACTACTAGCACTCTATAGACATGATATGGTGCAATTATAGGAAAGAGTGTACTTAAGTTTTGATAATTCAGAAAATTGTTATTTATTGGAAACAGGGGTATATTGTACATTTACAGTGGAGGGTTTTGTAAAACAATAATTTTGTATCTATGGATGTATGTTGTGCATAAACAAACACACACATAATGCGCATAAACAAACAAGTCTTTCTAGTAACCGTTCCAGCCAAGGATTTGTCTTCCTACAACCACAACAGTTTTTAAACAGTCAATAAGTATACTCACAGCTACAATTAGCAGCTACAATTAGCACTAATTAAGAAACTTGCTGAAAGGATAATTGTTTTATAAATGTATGCCCCTAGTCTATTGTAAATCTATTTTAAGGGAACACTATAGCGTTAGTCCCCCCCACCATGTCATTAAAGGGTTACAAACTTGTAGCGGACTCCGGGCAACCTGACTGGTTATTATTATTAATATGATGTTATTTATATAGCTCCAAAAAAATCTGCAGCGCTTTACAGTGGGTGGACGAACAGACATGTAATTTTAACCAGACAAGTTGGACGCACAGGAACAGAGGGGCTGAGGGCCCTGCTCAATGAGCTTACATGCTAGAGGGAGTGGGGTAAAGTGACACAAAAGGTAAGGATAGTATTAAACTAATGACAGTTGCAAGAGAGGAATCAGTTGGGAGCTATTAACAGTTTAATTGATATGCTTTTATGAAGAAGTGGGTTTTTAATGATTTTTTTGAAGGAGTGGAGACTGGGTGAGCATCTAACGGAGGAGGGAAGTGAGTTCTACAGGAACGGTGCAGCCCTCGAGAAATCTTGAAGGCTAGCATCAGAGGTGGGAGTACAGACAGAAGATAGAGTAAGTCTGCAGCAGAGCTTAACCCCTTAAGGACACATGACGTGTGTGACACGTCATAATTCCCTTTTATTCCAGAAGCTTGGTCCTTAAGGGGTTAAAGGGACACTCCAGGCACCCAGACCACTTCTGCCACTACCCTTAACCCTGGAAGTGTAATTATTGCAGTTTTTTATAAATCTACATTTCTATATATCTACATCATACATCTATATATCTACAAGACAGCCACTAGAGGGAACTTCCTGCTTCATAGTGCTAGAGCGTTGCTGGACGTCCTCACGCTGTGTGAGGACCTCCAGAGTCGCTCAAATCCCCATAGGAAAGCATTGAAATTCGTTTTCAATGCTTTCCTATGGGGAGCGCTAATGCACATGCGCGGCATTGCCGCGCATGCGCATTAGGTCTCCTCGGCCGGTGGGCGGGATCAGTCTCGCCCACCGGCCGACAGAAGCACAGGGAGGAGCGTTGCGGAGGAGAAGACAGCGGCGAGGGACATCGCCGCTGCCTCAGGTAAGTCACTGAAGGGGATTTCACCCCTTCAGTAACTGGGGATTGGTGGGTGGGAGGGAGAGGGACCCTACAGTGCCAGGAAAACAGATTGTTTTCCTGGCACTAGAGTTTCCCTTTAACCCCTTAAGGACCAAGCTTCTGGAATAAAAGGGAATCATGACATGTCACACATGTCATGTGTCCTTAAGGGGTTAAGGGCCTAGACAGGACATACTTGTGTATTAGGAAGGATAGATAGGTGGGAGCAGTATTATGTAGAGATTTAAAAGCAAGAACCAGAATTTTAAATTGAGCCCTATATCTTACAGGAAGTCAATGTAGGTACTGACAGAAGGGTGAGGCATGGAAGGTGCGGGCAGATAGGAAGTTGAGCCTCGCCGCCGCATTCATTATGGACTGTAACGGTGCAAATTGGGAGCACGTAAGACCACTGAGAAGCAGATTACCGTAGTCAAGGCGAGAAAGTACAGTGGAATGGACCAGCACCTTAGTCGCATATTTTCTTTCTCCCGAAGAGCGCTCTCCTAGCTGGTCAGGGCACTGAGCAGGTAAAGGTAGAGATTCTCCGATGTTCACGAGGTCGTCTATAATTGAGTTACCATGTTATTTCTTTGGCTCCCTAATAGTTGGAATAGGCAGGACAAAAATATCAGGTCCCAGGAACTGCTCATGGTAAAATACTTAATGTAATGGCACTGGCTCCCCAGTGCAATGGAGACTCCTTTGAAAAGTCTGATGAAGGTATTTTGCAGAATTTATTTTGTTATATATTATATAACACTCGAAGAAGAGCTCACTAAGCTAGTTTTATAATTGAAGAATAAGTCCTCAAACCTGTTCAATGTATTCAGTTTGGGTACCCACAAAAAATAAAAAAAGGTTCAGAAAGACTGGAATAAACTGTTGAAATATATATAGCTACCTCAGTCATCGTATCCGGGAAGGGTTAATTCTCTGCCTGAGAAACACGTGGTTAGATAACCTTGTCACGTATTTTAGATAAGATTTTTAGAGCTTTTGGCTTTTCTGTTGAAGTTGAATTCCCGGCTCTGCTTTATTCAGTTCAAAGCCTAAGATCCTAACTTCACATTGTTCTGTCCTTGTTTGAAGCCGCGGATTGCTATTCTAGAATACTGCTGATAGATCTCTGTGTTACCTTTCCACGGGGATATAAAATCCATAGCTAGCCACTCTGTACTTTTCAAATATTCTCTCTTTTTTCACCCAGAAAAATTTCAGAATTTTTACAATTCTTCAACTACTGTGCCATTTGGATTTATCCACGATCACCCAGTTACAATTTCCTTCACTGCACTGAATAAAAAAACCTGTACAAAACAATTAACTTTTACTTGTACCTTTTGTTACAGAAAATGAATGCAAGGTATGGCAGTGAAAATGTATATCATTAACCTCTCTTCCAAGGCTACTCGAGGCATAAATAAAATATCTGTGTTACATCTCACTTTTGCGTGTTGGAAGACACACATAAATTATCCTGCAGACTTCATTCAGACAGAGGCCTGTCCTGGAGCTTAATGAAAACCACTCCAGAATGTTTATGAGTATCTTTACGAGTAACCTTGTGTTTTGGAACACCAGTAACTCTTTAGCAGCCACAAAAGGCCAGCCAAACATTTCAAGGTCTTTTTTTTTTTTACTTAAAGGGACCCTATAGTCACCTGAACAACTTCAGCTTAATGAGGTTGTTCAGGTGAGAACTATAGCTCCCTGCAGCCTCTCTCATGTAAACAAGGTATTTTATGAGAAAATACAGTGTTTACATTGAAAGCTAGGAACACCTCCAGTTGCAGTCAGTCAGAGTGAACCAGAGGGACTTTGGAGTTGATGGAGGCATAATATGCCTCCATCCACTCAGATCTGCTGTCAGCAGAGCACAGGGCAGCACTGTGCACAGCGATTCAGTATCTCCTCCCTCTGCATGCAGACACTGAACTTTCCTCATAGAGATTAATTGATTCAATTCATCTCTATGGGGAGATGCTGATAGGCCAGGGCTGTGTTTGAATCATGCTGGCTCTGCCCCTGATCTGCCTCTTTGTCAGTCTCAGACAATCCAATGGGGAAGCACTGTGATTGGATCAGGCTACCACATGTCATCAGACTGCTTGTTTTTCTGGTTCTAACAGCATGCAGAGTTACAGCTTCAGGCTTGAATACATAAGATTTTTACTATATTTATGGAGGCATGATGGTCCCAGGGGGGCTAGATGGTGGTGTTAACACTATAGGGTCAGGAATACATGTTTGTGTTCCTGACCCTATAGTGATCCTTTAAGCTGTTTTGAGTGTCAGATCCTGTGATGCTTTAATGTTAGATATGCATTGTCCATTGCATACCTCCCAACATTTCAAAAGAGGGAAACCTAAATTTTAGGGGTGTAAGTGGGCGTGTGGCTAGAGACAGATCTGTTCAGATAAATTTGAGATAACTTACTATTAACATTTTTTACAACTACAATGTAATTTAGAACAAGAACCATGTATCTTATTTACAAAGACTGGTTTCTGAACACATGCATTTTAGTTTACTAACACATTACTGTGAGTATTATTGCTGTGGAGTTCTGTTATACACTCAGACACACCAACAATATGGAGCTCTTAGAAAAAAGGAACGTTAGGATAGAAAAGAGGGACAAAGGGATTTGGGCCCAAAATAGGGAGTCTCGCTCCTAAATAGAGACACCTGGGAGTTATGCTGTACAAAAAAAAAATATTAACATGATATTTATATATAAAGGACAGAAAACATTGCTGGTCTGGTTAACGATAATACTATGTTCCCCTATCACAGATGTCAATAGCCTATAGTGCAAAGTAGCATAAAAATGTTAAATACTGTCTGGTTATAAGCTTAATGTTAAATATAGTGTCACAATGGCAATGCATGCATGCATCTTTATCTAAGCTACCAGTACTAGGGTTATAGATCTGCTATGTTTTATGTGACAGATATCATTTATATATGTTGTCAGGCAGAATATAAAAAAAGGCTTCCTTGCCTTATGTAGTATTCATATGCTGCCAAAGGCAAATCAATTAATAAGTTCTAGCAGGTCCTTTGGGAGTCAGTTCCAGCTTAATTAACTGATTGTCCCCTGGCAACGTACAAATTCTACATAGTTCTAGGCAGAGTATTTAATATACAGGACTTCAGCCCTAGGTTGCCAACAGTAAAATTAAGATGAAGATCATCTATAAAGCATAATTGTTCTATGATGTGTTTTAAAATGTGTAATTTACAATCTCTCATTTGTTGGGACATGCAGGTTAATAACTTAATGTATTAAAGTCTCTTTGATTGCGGCTGAGCGATTATTAAAGGCTTATTCTAAGTACCACAACAACTTTGCATCATTGCAAAGATTATGAGGCAGAGAGAACCTGCACCTATTTGCAATTCATGAGACTGGTTTATAACTGCAGTGGTTTGTAAAAATCTCTGCAGCAATAATACAGCCCCCCCAATTTTCATTTCTGCTATGTCAGATTCAACTGGCTTATGAATGCAGCATAGATATAACCTCTATGTCTATCCAGATCCAGAGCCACTTGTACACGTGGTCAGCTGCTGGGCCAACCATAGTTCACATAAATATGGCAGTATACTATTCATGATAGGGCTTCTATGATTTATTTAGCTGTTTCATACATCTTATGCAATGAGTGGAACTGTGCATGGGGTGAGGGATAAACTACTTGTATCACAAACCACTGCATGATAAAGGTTAATGGGACATGATCAGACCCGTTGACCAGAAATAGATACAACTGAATGGTGGAACCTCTTCGTTCTCTGGGAGGGGTTTGCGTGCAGCTGTAGAGTGTCTTAGTTGTGCAGCTATGGGAACTTTGAAGTTTAGTATAATTTTTTTAGACATAAGTTTTTTTTCAAATTACATTTTACATTTTTTTAAATTCACTTTGGTGTTTATGTACTGAAGTGTGAGTTGATATGAAATGAAAACGAAGTGGCCAAACTCTGGTCAAAAAAAGTTCACTAACTTAATTATTATTTATCTAGTATATCAAGCAAGAAAATATTATATATATATATATATATATGTTCTACACTACTACAATGGAGATTATTTACCACACATTAAGATGTGTGACTTGTGGTAAATTGTAAAATATCTCACGTCATTAATCTGCTTCATGCAAAGTTAACCCACACCTACTGAAGGTTGACATTTCATCTTGCGTAGGCATGACAAAAGTTTTTTTTTAATAGACATGATTAAGTAGATAAAACCCAGATAAATCACAGAGTAGTACAAACTGAATACACTTTAATATCCAACTTAGATATAGCTTGTGGTGAACATAGCTTAAAGCAGATCTGTCATTTTTCAGTAAATCATAAAGATATAATGTTTATGAAATACTCATTAAGACCAAGTGGACATTTTGTTGAAAATTCCTAAGCAATCCAAATTTACCATAAGACGAAATATGCACAGACCCAAAAATGTACAGGTAAGCTTTAACTGAAGCACTATACACCATCATGACTGCAGGGGATCAGTCAGAGAAGGTATGAATAAGATCCCACTCACTCACCACAAGATTGTCTGCAAGGATATATCCTTATTCCACACCTAAATGTCCTGTATCCACGAAAAAATATTAATTTTATATAAGATATAATCTACAAAAGTACTTTTTAAACCGCTCGTAACACAGTCATAGTATGGACATTAGCCTGAGTAACTTTATTATTTTAAATAAAAGACAGACAGACAGAGGATAGATAGATAGATAGATAAATATATAGATAGATTAGACAGACAGACAGAAAGGTTATAGGTAACAAATAAAAACCGAAACACTGTTTAGTACATATATATTTTTAAATGAAAAAATGCATACATGTAATTATGCATTTTTGCCCATTATGGATGTATCTAAAAACAGCTTACAAAAGTTGCAGATTTCTTGTATGGCACCTTTGCAAGACCACCCTTTCTTCCCAAGCACCGTCTTTCTATGCCGGTCTAATCACAGACTTCCCAATGCAGTTCAATGAGAAGTCTTTGCAGGGCAGGTGCTCTGGGCATTTTCCTCCCTCTTCAGATAAGCTCCACTGAGCTAAACAAACCAGGAAGTACCAGGACCAGTTGTGTGATTAGCAGCCAGGAGGGCGTAACAATGTTAATATATAAATATTACAATATGTATTGAAATCTGCGCTTTTTGTAAAATGTGCAAGCTGAAGTGCTTGCCCCTTTAAAATTACAGTTTAACCCCTTAAGGACCAAACTTCTGGAATAAAAGGGAATCATGACATGTCACACATGTCATGTGTCCTTAAGGGGTTAAACGCATAAGTAGATGTTCTGGTCTTTGCATCAGCATTTTATGAATGTGCTGGTCATTTAGTCATAGAGATTAAATGTTGATCACAGCACACGGACTACATAAATCAAGTTTATTGTGAAGAACACAATTACCGACACAAATACCGCATAGCAAGAGACACATAAAATCTTTTAGTTGATGTCTGTGTCTTGTCTCTCTAATAGTTCAGATGGAAAAAGACACAAGGGAACCACATTCTACTTTGCAAGTTGTCTTGCCTGAGAACCGGAACAATAAAACCGGAGTGCCTCTATTTCCATTAAAAAAAAAGCAAAAAAAGCAAACAAAATCCCATTTTAGATACAAACTAACGTCATCAGTCCAGGTCAATATATTGAAATATTAAAATAAATATAAAAATGAGAGGGGATGGTTTTCCATGAGCACCTGGTTAAAACAAAACAAACAAAAAAAAAAAAACAACAAAAAGAGAAATTAAAATATAAAAACAGACTACTTATTGAGAAATACTCTACTTTCACTCTTTTTTAAAAATTATTTTTCGTTGGGGAAAGATTTATTGAATATTAAAATCTTGCGTATCTTACGTTTATTCTTAACTAAACATTTTGAAGATATTACTTCAAAGCATCCAGCAGTGTATTATCTAAAATGTATCAAGAGGTAGTTTTGAAGATTAAATAATTAAAAAATAGCTTTTTTTTTTTTTTTTTTTTTTAGCTAGCTAGCTAGCTAGAAACATTATTAAGAAGGGAGATGGTGGTATGGAAAATAACCTTAATATGGGCCTTCTTCATTTTTTACTGAACTAATTTTGTTGACTTATTTCATGTTTAATATCTATGTTTTAAATTAGTGTGTGGACATGCTTATTTATATGTTTAATTACATTATTTTTGCCGAATAGGTTGGCTTTGTGCAATGCAAATTGTCCCTTTAATGTACTCTACATGCTCTTTTTCATTAATGTTTTACACATATCTTTATATGTAATCATAAAAACCCATGTACAATGTAATTATGTCATGTTTTTTTAAGGATTGTTATTACAATAGCCAAATGAGCTGCATAACTATGCTAGGAATATAGTAAATATTTTACATTACCCATTTTAAACAGCAAGTATAAATAATTGTGAAATAAAAACCAAAAAAATGTGATTCTGTGCTGAAACGTAATGATTTTTTAGTTAGTTTATTTTTAGTGTGGAAGAGGCACAATAAGCAACTTTGCCTTCCGTAACTAGGTCCATAGAACTGGTCATGGCAAAAAGAGTACTGTTTTTCTGAATAGCACAATTTTCAGAAGAATTAAATGGTTATTGCAAGCATCACAACCACTGCAGCCTGCTACAGTACCATGGTCTGGGATCCATGCATCCTGGAATGGCTTGTGATGTGCTTCTGCAGAGCTGCAGAAATTGGAAGCTGATCCAGTTTCCATTTATCTTAGCCAATGAATGGCACACTGTGCAGCAAATAAAAATTGCATACAATTGACATTAGCCAACCTGGAACTCTAGTCTGGCTGATGACATTCCATGACACTAGCAGAGGTGGAGTTACCTTTGACGGCCGAGGGAGTTAAAGGCGGTATGTGCAGCATTTAACATAGAAATGCTGCACATACAGATTCCAGGCAACATAAACACTTTAAATCACTGGTGTGGGCATGGTTCTTGGAGTAGCTCTTTAATGTATAATTCTCATATTGCAAATAAAAACGTTTTTAATTTTTATAATAAAAATCTAGAAATGTCAAATATCTTGGTATGCAGTTCCTCTTTAAGGTTTTGTCTGTTGTCTGTCAGTAATTACACAAAAAAATATAAAGTGTAACACAAAAAATATGTCTCAACATAAATACACTGAAAGGAGTTTCCAACACAAAGTAAAAAATACCCTTCCCTGAAAGATCTGTTCTCCTCTAAATGACTTAAAAACCTGCAAAGAAGAAGAAAGCAACAGATCTCAGGGCAATGCGTAATACCAAAGACATAAGAAAAAGGCTAAAAGCACGATAACTAAAGGAGAAGTATATAAGACTGTATCACCATTTCCCCACGGTAAATAGGACACACACCTTCATAAAATCCACAGCTGAAAATATCTCCATTTGGTAGAGGGCGATAGCATAAGTAGAAAGAACCGACGCAATAGTGTAATATCACAAATACACAACACAAATTTATTAAGAAACATACTTCCAAACATATAAATAAAAACAACATTGAGGTTCTCATAGTACATCTTTTTGGTAATGGCATAGCTGTATTTTATTTATCTATGAGTAGTTCTCCTACTTAATTGTATCATTGCTTACCTGAGAAATACCTAAATGCCGAGCATCAATGAGATGAGACTGTGGCTTTATTTTCTGCAATATGTTTTTTTTTTTACTAATATGTATGTCATTATATTTCTAAACATATTTGCTTTGTGTATTTGTGATATTACACTATTGTGGCCATTCTCTCTCCTTATGCTACTGCCCTTTACAAAGTGGATATATTTTAGCATTTTGTTTGTGATTTTGGTATCACATATCGCCCTATGTTTTGTTCCTTATTTGCAGTTTTTGTTGTCAGTCAGTGTCATTTTACTTTGATGTTTATTTATTAAATATTCAACTGTGGCAAACTAAAAACTGAATTTCCATGATTTAGATGAGATGAAGATTCTTTTTTCCACTTCTGAAATTTAGGGCTTTTATTTTCAATTAATTGCCAAATACCACAAACAAAGACAATCATATTTAAGGCTCTGTGATAATTCAAAATATTTTCCCATAAGTACCCATTGGTATTTAAATGTTCATGTATGTAGAGTACCGTTGAATGGCAGCACTTGCCAGCAGCATTAATTTATTATTTCTCAAAAGTGTGCCATTACCTTATTATCTTGTTTTAGTTCGTTTTATTAAGGAGTTGATTTTTTAAAGTGCTGGGTTGTTTCAGCTATTTAGTGAATTACACCTCTTAAAATGTATCACTTGGTTAATGAGTATGTGTAAGCTCGAAGAAGAAATCTTATTCTGAGGACATGAGATAAAATGAGTGTTTTTAAATGGCAGTAATAATGATGTTATGTCAAGTAGCGAAAAAGAAATTTGGAAATCGGAATTTCAAGAAGAGTTAGATATGCATTGTCTTGCACTAAACATGAAATCTAACTGTACTAATGCGATTAAATGGTTTATCCACATTGCAACATTTTATAGCACCCAGATTCCTCCTGATGTAAGCAGAACTGTCTTTTCTAACAAGAAACATTTAAGATGTTTGTATTTCAATCACGTCATCCAACCCTTCATGTCATTCCATGTCTCCATATCAGTTACACTTGTCATTCAGTCGTCTTTACTTCAAATCCTTCAAAATAAATTCTCATTATCCAGAAACCCCATAGCTAGTCACTATTGAATACATAACTATCAGCCTCCCAACAGTCTTGATTCTAGGGTCCTGTACAGCCATATCCTCTTTTGCTTTCGGGAACACCAGGTAACTGTTCCCAAAAAAGCATAGCTCGAGTGCATCATTAGATGCATAGCGTGAGCGTATCTCACTTCATTTAAGGGAACCAGGACCCAGAGATATCTGAAACAGAGCTTCCTGCATGGTGTGCCCTTGGTGGGCTGGTCTAGGTGATTGGCAGGCAGCTAGTCAAGTGTTCACACCAGGCTGATCTGTCAATTTTTCAGTATCTCAATTTTGGGAAAAACACTTCTTTCCCAAAAGGTTTCCGCTTTTCTAAGTGGGTTTCCATCTCACTTTTTTTTTTTTTTTTTTAATTCTTTATTTTTGTTGTGCATGCTTTAACAACGTACGTGTGTTGCCACAACAGCAATTACACGCATAATAAACAAACATTTTCGAACATGGCAAGCAATATATCTGCACATTTTTATATCTTGTAAAACAGATGTGATATGCAAAGCGTGGGTCTGTGGGTATGTGGGTAGAAATCAAGATTGTTCTGTCTGTGCGTACATTAGGAAGGGTAGGTAAGAGTCGCATACCGGTTAGCACATTGCAGGATACAAGTTTTGGAACTATTAGAGATTAGTCATACATTTTTAGTTTATAAGATATTCTAGGTCTGTCTGTGCGAAGGATAGGGGGAGTAGGCAATGAACTTTTAACATCTAGTGTATTATGAAATATAAAATATAAATCCAATTCCGATAATGTTTAGTCAGGTGATATTAAGCCTGTTCAGACTATCTGTGCCCATAATAGGGGGCGCAGGCACCAGTCGCATATCGGCAATCATAGTGCCAAAGGTGGGATACGCCACTGGTAGAGAGTGGGTACACATTGTTAAGTAAGTTTGAGCTGTCTATGCTTCTGTTAGAAGGATCGGGCAATCGTCGCTTAACCGCTATCCCCTCTACAAACCAGGAGATGTGGGACTGTCAACTATTAGTCACACATTGTCATGGCTAATCTCTAATGGTAGGTGTCTGCATACGTGGCTTTACAGGAACGGGTCAGTGCCATATTGGGTATGTATGGGTGTACAGTCTATGTGGGATATGCCTTAGCTCTCTGGGGCTGGGTGTTAAATTGTCGTGGGAGCAGATTGTGTTGAGACTACCCATATGAGTTATAAGCACTGCACATCCTACAAGTGGTCGTGATCAAACAGACCCAAAGCATCAGTTGGCAAGCTCACGAGGCCTCAACACTTAGAGCAAGCGTTATTGCAATCTGTACAACGGCAGTACGGCATCTGCAATGACTATACATTGGATAAACATTACTAATCTTATATAATGAGAAACATTAACTTGTAAGCGTTGGTATAGATCAAACATAACTGACGGGGTCGGCTGACTATGCGATTAGGGTATAGCATAAGCAGCACAGAGTCCTTTTAATGAGAAGTGTCAATACGACCTAAGAGGATCGGAGGTTGTGGGCCCACAAACCAGTCTCTGTCAGCCCATGCTGGTTCGTGGCACGTTGTCGTCCTGGGCGGGATGGCTCAAGGCGTCGGAGCGGCAATCTTGGGGTGAGGATCCCCTCCAGCCCCAGACCTGTATAGAGGGTGGCATCTTCTTGCCACTGGCTCGAGAGCTCGGTGAGTTCGAGGCAGACCCTTTGTGGGTGTAGCGGATGCTGCCGGTGTTCCGTCGCCGCCAGCGGCGGGCAGTCTTCCCGCAGGGTGGCGGATGCTTCGGAGGCTCTCTCCGTGTGGCCCTCAGCCTGGGCGGGCAACGTGTGTGTATGGTCAGCTTGGGGTTTGTCTTTCTGCCCGGATTAGGGTGCCTCTTCCCCCCGACCACAGCCCCAGACTTGTGTGCTAGCGGTGTAGTCCCGTTTAGCTTACTTTGTTTTCCGGTCGGCCTGCCCTGATATGGCAGGGTCTGCAGTTCTGCCGTAGGTGCCCGCAATCTTCTCCATAGCTTGCGCCAGAATCGGGCAAAGGTGGCTTCTAGACGTTGCTGGATGTTGCAGGAATCCTCCAACTCAGGCAGGAGTCTTATGTTGCTTGTTGCATCTGGAGCCGCCATTTTAGACGCTCCATGTGCTCTGCTGCTTTGGTTTTGCCAGTCACCCGGCTGTAAGTGCCGCTCGTATCTGTTACCCCAGTAGCTTGTGTTAGACCGAGATGACCCCCATCGGTCCAGAGGGGGGGGGGTAGGAGATGAGAGCTCCGAGGCATCCAAGTTCAGGGCCGTTAGCGCGGGGAGCGGCCGTCTCCCCATCACTCGACTCCCGTTAGGCCTCAGGGTGTGATGTGGGGTTCCCTGGGGGTTGCGTGCTTGTTCTGGGTATCTATGTAATCCTCCCGGTGTCCCTTTCATCATAGCTCCACTCCAGGGAGTAGGTGCGCCGTTCTTTAGGGGGATTATCCCCGAAATGTGCATTTGTAAGCGGGAGCTGAGGTTCAGCACAACCACTCAGCCTGGATGCTAGGCTCCGCCCCCGCAATATGTCCATCTCACTTTTGTTGGTTGGTCCAACCGTCTGTCTATCGATCTGTCTGTCTGTCTATAAATCAGTCAATCAATCTGCATCACTCTCTACACACCCACCAATACACCTGCCTGTCTGTCTCTTTCCCTCCCTCCTGCCTTCCCTCGCTCCATCTATCCATCTATCCATCCATCCACTTGTTCACATTACAGTTATGATTTTTTTTTAATTATCTGTCCCATTAACAAGTGCAAAAGAGTGTTGCAACATAACAGTAGAAAATAGGAATAAATAACATCTGACAAATATGTCGAGTAAGAATTGCATTGACATAGTTGAACTTCGGTCATGAGCCATAAGCCACATGCTTTATCACACTTCTCCCTTTTTAAATCATTAATTATACATCTGTATGACATCACAGATAATCCCACTCAAATCATTATTGGTTAAACTGATAAATAACACACATGGATTAGAAATCGGCAATACTGTGCAAAATGTTGTATTTTGTCATACAGACAGCTATTTGAAGTGGGATACCAAGTCAGAGGGGTGATCATTATCCTTCACTGCAAGGTTACAAGATAAATGAAACATTAGTTTTCAACCTTTTTACAGGCCCAGTGCTGTCTGACGCAGCTTCAAAAGCAGTCATTTCGTCTGTAAGGAAAGATGGAGTGATTAGTTTTAATATTATCTGTGAGTGAAGCGGTCTGATACTTTGATCTGTGACCAGTTGCTTGGACACACCATGATCATTCAGTCTCTACTGATTACAAGACAGATTGCGTTGCTCTGACAGTGGAAATGAGGAGTATAAATTAAGAAATTGGTTAAGACCATCATGTCTTCTCTTTATGAATACTGACTTATAGGTTTATACTATGAAACCAGAACTGTATAGAATTATATTACATATAAAACATTTTAGGCTAAAATAGAAGAACTTAAAAAATATAATGATCAAGCAGTTTTTCTAGCAATGCTCATTTTGCCTATAAGTTGTAAATACTTTGTCAATGTAATCCAATTTTTTGGTTGGAGAACCAACCCCCATGTTTTTTGTTTTTTTTAATCACATACTCTAAGGATAGAGCATGACTAATGACAAAATATAGTCTGTAAATTCCATATAATCTCAAATATCACTTAAAAATAGGATGAAAAGATAACAGGAGCTACAGTAAACTCACAGATAACCAACAGTCAGTGCAGGTTACTCTCTACTCTTAAAGGGACACTGTAGGCACCCAGACCACTTCAGCTCATTGAAGTAGTCTTGGTACAGTGTCCCTTTTGCACTTAGTGCTGCAATGTTGAACATTGCAGTTCCAGAAAACTGCACTGTTTGCATTGCAGCTCTAAGTCTGCCCTTAGTGACTGTCTAACAGCCACTAGAGGGCTTCCATAACCGTAACGGACTTTTGGTCCGTTATCTAACGCTGTACGTCTTCTCGAACCTCCAGCCTCAGATTTCCCCCATAGGAAAGCATTGAAAAATGCTTTCCTATGGGGAGGTCTAATGCGTGTGCGGCTATTGGGGGAGGAGCGTGGGCGGAGCCTGACCCAGCGTCGAGGGATTCAGGTAAGTGGCTGAAGGGCTTTTAACCCCTTCTGCCCAGTGGGAAGGGGGGGGGGGGCAGGTAGGAGGAGGTCACTCCAGGAGCCTATAGTGCCAGGAAAACGGGCTTGTTTTTCTGGAACTATAGGATCCCTTTAACTGTGTTTCTGTAAGACACTCTTGCTTGTATTTTTGTGCTATTTTGTTGCTATTTTGTCATCTTAGTCAGTTAGCACTGCACTGGTCATCTTATTTTTACTCCCTTTTGATTAGACAACACATCCAACCCACATGATTGGGCAGACCTATTGTCCTTCATAGGTAACAAAGTTGCGTATTTGTTTCCACCCAAAAAACAAGCAAACCATAATTGAATTGTCCACTCACTTCCCACTATATACGTGTGTATGCCAGGTTACTGTACAATATATATATTGGCTGGACATGCATACTGTCATGGAATAGTGAAGATGTTTGAAGATACTCCTACCATAAACTATACAAAATAAACTAGTCCAAGAATTGCCAGGCACAGGAGACAAAATTCATTATTATTGAAGAAATTATGCCTATGAGTAAGGCAAGAGTCATGTCTGATATTTTTAGTTTTTGGCTATCTGATAATCTATTTTTTTAGATCTATCGTCTGAATAAAATGATCCATTTTACAACAACTGGTGAACACATTTTATTTAGTTTGTTCTGTAGG
Source organism: Pelobates fuscus (assembly GCF_036172605.1). Classification (NCBI taxonomy): domain Eukaryota; kingdom Metazoa; phylum Chordata; class Amphibia; order Anura; family Pelobatidae; genus Pelobates; species Pelobates fuscus. The sequence continues at coordinate 76,520,802 of NC_086323.1, read as the reverse complement.
GCCCAGTCCATGTGTTTTCATATATTAGGTTATTTCAAAGCACATATGTGAGATCTTCTAACCTCACTACAGATGGAGTGAAACACTGCCGAACTTGGAAGCTATAACAAAACACGGCTCAAATAAAACTGGGCTGCCCTTCAAATATCGAGGTCTATACAGGATAATTCATGGTCAGGAATCTAAGGAGGACTTTCATATTTTTGGCCCAAAATAGCGGAAATTAAACATGTATTCAACAGAGCAAATTTTCTGATCTCAAAATTACAATTCCCTGGTCAGTTCTCATTGAGGAAATAACCTTGTTATTTTTAACCGAGTGGGTGAAATTAAATTTTTGCTTGGTTGGTTCATTAAACCAGGATATTGAAAATGTTACACCTAAATAGCCAAACTGGAAAAAGATCTGAAGAGGAGAATGATTCACTCTGGTTATCGTGACACTTGCCAATTCTTCACAATTCCTGGTTAAAGGCTTTCTATAGTGCCAGGAAAACAAAGCGGAAGGGGTTAAAACCCCTTGAGTCACTTACATGAATTCAATGCTGATGTCCCTCTGAGCTGGGTTAGGCCCAGCCCACACTCCTCCCCCACATTATTCAATGCTTTCCTGTGGGGTTTCCGGTGACGCTGGAAGTCATCATGCATGGCGTCAGGACATCCAGCGTTGTTTGGGCGACCACAAGTCATCTAAGCACCCGGAAGTCTCTCTAGTGGCTGTCTGGTAGAAACTGCAATAGTTACCACTGTATGGTTAAGGTACATGGGACATTGCACCCAGACCACATCAATGGTGCCTACAGTGTCCCTTTAATGAATAAACAACACCATGCATTGGGTGCTAATGCCTTACAGAATTTAGATTCATGGCAATAAGCACAGACCTAAAATAAAGTATAATCTAAACTAAGCTTCCATATTACTCAATGCACTGTAACACTTCAGTACTATCCACCACTTTTCATTCCTTATAGCTTGCCAAAACCAGATCATTCATCAGATGGAGAAATGCATCACCCGAAAATGTCCTTTGTGAAACAGGTGACAAGTATCAGACAGGAGGCAGGGATGCAGAGAGTAGCTGACCGCAGCTCTTCGGAAATAAATTGCGCAATGCTTCAGCGGGATATCAAGCACATAACATCACAGCTCAGCACCACTGGTGCTGAAAACAATTAGATAAAGGAGAAGCTAAAACTTGTATGTGGATTCATTGAAAGCAGTGACCTTATATCAGACAAAGGAAAACCTCTGACATGCCAATTGCTGTGAACAGCTAGGCGTCACTCGAATCAAAGTCCTCATCAGCTGGAGTGGTGGTGTGTTTCAATGTGCTAAAGTAACTATTTTATCAGCACTTATAAGGGGATATTTCTGTCTGTCTGTACGCACACAGATTAAACTAAGGATAATTTATAAGGTGCAAATGCTTACAATGCCCTCTGCAAAACAGAAGCTTTGCCACAGTTTTGTGCTGGAACCCAAAATGTCTGGGTCAATATCAATAAACCAGAGAACAAGATAAACAAACAACAAGTGTCGGAAGTGAACAGAACAACTACGCAAAGTGATAGGTCTACCCTTTTCCATTAACTTTACACCATTGGCAGACTTAGGAGGTTTCCTAGCAACCAAGACATCGGCAGAAAAGAATGTGGCCCATTCTCCTGGTCAGTTTAGAGCCTCCCCTGCCATCTCTGCTCTCTACTATCATTGTGACACATAGGAGGGGGCAGTAGCATTGGTGGCACATGCCCCAGGCAATCTGGGTTAGTGGCAGGTAACCCTTGCAGCCAGGAGCTGCATGCCGTTGTCATATGAGCATGGGGGGGAGAGCGCCAGGTAAGTAAACGGCACCCGAGGACACAGTAATGTGTAGTGTGACTATGCTTACTGTATGTAGGCTTTATGGACACTTACAGACAATCATTTCAAATTATGCTGTCATTTTAAGATGTTCCTATCAAGTCTACACATTCCTTTACAAATACCAAATAGTTGACATTTTGGTAAATATTTGTCCTGTCTCTATGTGATAAAATGTGACAAAAATATTGTTTCTGCTTCCATAATTACATTTCACTAAGAGACTAATAAATAAAATATTGAAATTGCATAATGACAAAATGTAAATTTATCACCTATTGAAAAATGTATGTATGTAAAGAATTATATAGTATATACATATCGGATCTGCTCATTATTTTAATGTGCTGATCATGTTTCTTAGGTCTGAGTACATGAATGTTGGTGCAATTGTTTCCCAATAATGAATGTAGAACAATGTACGGTTTTAAGGGTGTGGACTAAGGTTAATATTTTTAGCCACATACAAATTAACAACGCATGATGTTTGCGTGTTAGCAAAAAGCATGGAATCAAACTCTATGTATCATACTGTGCAATATGTGAACATACCAGTAAATGATTACAAACAGAAGAACTTTTGCAGAGCTTCCATGCTCAAACTATGTGCGTAGTTTTTTTTTTTTAAGTACAATATCAAAATCAAATATGTGTTAATAAAGAAGTTGCTAGCATAACAAGCAGACGAAGCATTAAATCAAGATTTTGTTTCAGCTTTTTTAATATTTGTATATAATGCATGCAAAGTAAAAAATTAAATGCTTGGACATTGTAGAACAATTTGCTTGCAGAGAGAACATGCTCTGTCAAACAACGATATGAAAGCTGAATTGCCACTAACATGATTAGTAGGCTGCTCCAGGGCAGGTACATTTGTAGTGTGTATATTCAGCTTGTATGCATGCTTTGGTCTATATATGTTTTTTGTGACCATACAGTACATTAACTGAGGGGTTCATTCACTTACTAAACAATATTATTATTATTATTATTGCCATTTATATAGCGCCAACAGATTCCGTAGTGCTTTACAATATTATGAGAGGGGGGTTTAACTATAAATAGGGCAATTACAAGAAAGCTTACGGGAACGATAGGTTAAAGAGGACCCTGCTCAAACAAGCTTACAGTCTATAGGAGGTGGGGTATAAAACACATTTGGACAGGAAATAGCAATCAAATAAGGTGGGAGTGAAGCAGAGCTGGAGGAGAGAGTAAAGTGCTGCCCTTTGGGAGAGAGCAAGAGACAGGTATGTGAGGAAGAGGTTACTCTGTGAGGCCATAAGCTTTTCTAAAGAGATGGGTTTTAAGGCACTTCTTAAACGATTGAAGACTAGGGGAGAGTCTGATGGCAGTAGGCAGGCACGCGAGAAGTCCTGCAAGCGCGAGTTGGCCGTACGGGTGCGAGCAGCAGACAGGAGAAGGTCACGGGCAGAGAGGAGAGACCGAGAAGGGGCATACCTATGGATCTGTGAGTAGATATAAGAGGAGCTAGAATTGTTAAGTGCTTTATAGGTATGGGTTAGCACTTTAAATTGACTCCTATAGGATACAGGAAGCCAATGTAAGGACTGACAGAGGGGTGAGGTGTGAGCGGACCGACCGGAGAGGAAACTCGGTCTGGTGGAAGCATTCATTACAGATTGTAGCTGGGCGATATGGCTATTGGGAAGACCAATTAGGACAGGGTTACAATAATCCATGCAGGAAATTACTAGAGCATGGACAAGTTCCTTAGCATCCTCGCGTAAGAAAGGGTTAGAGAGTATAAAAAAAGACTTGTAAAAGAAATACTAGACTTGTGCAGGGCAAAATGGAAAAACATGCTTTTAATACCTGTATATTGGTTAAATAGTCTCACACTAGGATGAGTAACAACACTGACCCAGGTTTTCTCTCACTTCAATATCTGTGAATAAAATCAACATTTACTGTCTGGCCCTTAACCATCGATCATCTTGTTTTTACTCCCTCTTCATTGGACAGGAGATCCAGCCCACATGATAGGGCAGATCTCTTGTCCTATGGAAAGCTAAGGTGTTAATCTGACTCCATCCACAAAAACAGTCTCAATTGCACCACTTTCTTTTTCTGGTGCCAGTACTATCACTCCAAATCACGAATGAAATAAGAATTGCAGTTCTGTCTGAAATGAATCTTCAAGACTAATAAATACCTAAAAGTTTTACATTCAATAATTATGTCCAATGTATTAATGTTAGAAAAGAAGTTTAAGCTTTACAATTTTAGACAAAAAAAAGTAATTAAACAATTGTTATTTAAAATTTCAACTTAATTGATTGGTGATCAAACCCTAGGGGGGCTTAGATATATGAATTCATGATGTGCTTGTTGTATGTAATCCCACATTTGCATCTGCAAATGATCACATTTACAGGTATATATGAAATGACTATATGCATACATTATGGGACAATACTATGCCCTGCTATGATTCTTCTTGCAAATTCCCGTATGTAAAAATAATGATGAACCTTTTTCACACTAAATATTCTTAATTCCCTCACATTGCAGGCTCATTAAGATGGAGAAGTGGGAGGTGAAAATTTATTATTTTTTATTAATTTTTCATAGCAAGATGGATCAGCAAAACAATGTTGGAAATAAAACCAATGCCCCAGTCTCCTTGGGACTCTGTTTAATAGGCTTGGAAAAATACGATGAAGTGAGAATCTCTTAAGAAGATAAGCCCTTTTTTTAATGATCTTGATCATTTTATTTTAAGAATTATCAGGAACAATAGCTACAAATAGTGGCATTTGAATCTCATCAGGGAAAACAAGCTGCTTTCAAGAGTAATCCGTTCATAATGCCGAAAATCCCTAATGATGTTACAAATGCCATATGGCGTGCCATATACGAGCTTTGAGTAGTGGATGTTGTGCGACATAGACTCAACCGCTAATTATTCATGTGAAAACCGGCGAGACAGCAAAAATACTGTGAACCACAATTTGATCTTTACTATGTTTTGAATAGGGACAATTTATTAGCAATGACCAAAAACTTACGCTGCACTATTAGTCTAATTAAAACAACAGAGCAATGTCTAGGCATTACATACGCATATTAAGTGACAAAACTGGAAAAGTTCTCAGTGTGCAGCTTTTTTGGGGTTCATAAAGATGCTGAGGACACAATTTAAGTAAAGCGAAGCCCAATTTGCTTATTTTTCTAGAGGTCCCACTTTTTTTGAAACGGTTGAAGCTTATAGAGTGGTCCTACAATATATATGTGAGCTGTTAGCCATAGACATTCTCTTAAAAAAATACGTAGAGAGCTCTGTGTATTTATTACTGCTGCAGTAGATAATATCCCCTGCCGAGGAGATAATATCCCCCTCAATTACTTTACTAGATCTGTCTTTTAGGCCTGTCTAGGAGAGATAGGGTAAGTTTTCTAAAGTTTAATTCTAGACCTGCATGGAATCAAGAGATACATTCATGTAATCTTCTCAACATATTAACCACGTGCAATGCATATGAGCAATGTCTCTGAACAATTTAATGTAAGTGCACAGCATATTCATAAGGGGCGTTGGTAAAGCAGGGTACCTAATGCTGAAAGAATGTGGAATGTCAATTGTGGAGAGAACTCACTCAACTCTTTGCAAATAAAACAGAATACAACTGGCATTGCTAGTGGCATTGCGAATGTGTTTTATTTCTATATCTGTAAACCAATAAAGACTAACTGCCCTTGCTGGAACCCTACATCCAGATCTCTATAAACACAGCTACTTATCTACAATTTACTGCTCCCAATGGGTAATAATTCTGTTTACCAGAGATTATAGATCGTGGACAATAACCTGGTTTGGACGTTATATTGATCTGAGTATTAACTGAGATAGCAAGCAATATATTTTTTGCAATCTTCGCTACAAATATAAAATGTTTGCCAAAAATATATTCTGTAACAATGTATTTTGTAACTGTACTTCAGTCTTGGATGCAAGTGACACTGACAGATGTAGCCACTCACCTTTGTAACTGGCAACATCTGGTTGTCTTAATTAACCTACCATCTCATAAGTTACATTGTTAACTATTTTATAGTCAGTGTCTTTGTTACACCACATAGATATTGTAGATATATGAATATATAACTAGCTCAAACTCCACAACTTATTTTCGCCCGGTCGGAAGTAAGATGAGCCATGTTATAAAATACTTGGTGTTACCTTTGTTTTGTTAGCAAAAATCCATGTTATTGGTATTGTGTAATATCTAGCATGAGTAGGTCCACCATGTGTTAATGGACACAACATCACCTCTTCGTGCTGATGGGCAACTCAAGAAAAGTGCTGCCTTAATTTGGAGTTTTAAGCCTGATTCACCAAATGAAACATAATATACTAGAGAGGTAGATAACTATAAAATATTGTCTGTAGGCAGACGGATAAATGCTTCTGATGTTAAATAAAATGATGACTCATAAAACAAATAATGTTTCTTAAGAATTATCCATTTTATAAATACTTTGCTTCATTTAGAGACAGTTATCATAAGCAAGCAATGCAGACATTTGTAATGCTGTGAATGTGACATTGTCATATCTTGCATTTTTAGATACAGTGTGGCTTACTTGCATCCTGACTTGGTTCTGACTGGTAGAACAAGGTTCTGGCTCCCTGTGGTTGGGTTCCATTTATTGTTCACCGACTAATCTAACCAAATCAAATTCCATTAATATTTATAATGCGTAGTTAGCATAGAATCTTATTTAACCCCTTAAGGACACATGACATGTGTGACATGTCATGATTCCTTTTATTCCAGAAGTTTGGGCCTTAAGGGGTTAAACTGCAACTTTAGAGGCAGTATAGGAAGGCAAATTACAAAGATAACATAAATGCTTAAACCGACTTTATATAGTGTTTACTGTTTTCCTTTGCAAAAGGGTGATGTCAAGTCTGTAGCTATCACCGTTTAACTATAGATGATTGTAAATTTTCTGATGAAAACTGCCGGTGACACTGATCACTAAATGCAATAAATTATCTCATGATTCCTCCTTTCTCTGTCTCTTTTAAGTAGTCATTGACCTTCCAAGCAAACGAAGACCGTCTTGATGCAGCAGTTAATTACAGAAAGTGCCATCATTTAATACGTCTAGTACCTCTTAACCTGCTTCCCATTAACGGTGGCCCTTAAGCGAGGTAGACACAGTCAGCATTGTTATTGTTGGGTGAAAAGGGGGCTTGATTTCAGTGGTTCCACTGGAATTGTAAAAAAGGAAAAAGAAAGCAGTAATACACAGAAAAAAATGACTCACCATGTGTTCGCCACTGAAATTATTTTGGAAATCTGTATGTATTGCTGTATGTTGTGATTTATGTTAGTGTTTATAGACTATGATCGCCATAATCTACAGGAATGCTTTAGACTTTTAGACTCAAATGATTAATTGAGACACGAACACAAGTAGGCTTATCCATATAAAACTAGCGCTATGTGCACACTGACTGTGTTATAAAATAAAAACTGAATTTCAAAATTCATTTCGGCAAATGTTTTCAATTTGTTTTCCAATTCTGTTATAAATCAGTTTTTAGTGAACAATCGCCTGAATATTACAATTCACTGATCTAAGTACTTGATAGATGAGGGACATGTTTGGCTGAATTCATATTAATTCCTACTAATTGGATTTTCAATCACAAAACACTTAAACAGAAGTGTGTCCTAATTTGTATAGGGGCATTCTAAGCACCACAACTACTACATTTGTAGTGGCTAAAGTGGCAGGAGCTTCTTGGCAACATCCCACTGTAAGCTGTCAAACCGTTTAGAAATCATTTAACTCTTATTTGGCCCACTTGGATGCTTCTTTCGGTCTATGCTGTTCTGCTAAAGAGAGCTTTTATTAGCGTACCAACTTTGGACATTAGTTACTGGAGACTAGAGAGTCTCACATGTGTCAGCTTAGAGTATCCCTTTATGGTTATCTGAATATAACATTATAAATGATAAACTGCTGTTTTGTATCATTTCCCCTCCCAATCCTTGAGAGATATGAGTGTGCCCATTTCTCTAGTTCTCAAACTTGCCCTGAAATAGACAGGAACTGCAGTCAGCCATACAGTGGGATTTAGTCACTAAACACCAAACTGACATGAATTAAATTACAATGGCAGACTAACAATTCAACTCTTTTAGTGTAAATAATGAAACTCATTTTTCATTTCACTATAGTTTATTGTTTAGATAGTAAATCCTAATGAGACTCCTCTCGTCATATATATTTTTTAAAAATTTAACAAATATTAATCTCTATTAACTTCCATATCACCTTATTCTAAATAAGACTGAGAAACTTAGAATTCATGGCACATATACCTTTTTATTAAATTCTAAGGAAAACGCTACCTGGGATATTTATGTCTTGTTCACTTCAGCTACTATTACACTCTTTAATGTTATGAGTGGCATCAGGATAGAGTTTTGCATTGTCTCCTTGAACAGACTGGCAGTGAAAGGTCTAATTGCAACAACTCATATTTTTTAATGGGCTGCAGTCAGCCTGCTGTATCATAGCAGCTAATCCCCGTTATCTGTCCAGTCCCCGTTGCAAAAAAGGCTCTCCAGAATTTAATCCAACCCTGATGGGAGAGACAGTATTTTTAGTGTTCGGCATGAAACATTTTGTTCAGGTCCTGAAACCATCCACAGAGTATTCCACGATAAGCCTTTAATCCTGTGTTGGCAAGAATAGGTACCCAAGAGATGCAACGATTTTCTTCGTGTTTTTATACACTTACCTGCTGCATGGAGAAGAGTAATATCCAAAGTAAGCACAAAATCTGAGGCTTAAGCATGAAACGCTATATGCAGAATGTGTCTGACTACATGGAGCATAATATACAGCCTGTTTAGATCTGTGTCCCACTGTAAAACAGTGTCTGTGCCACTCAGGGGCTATGGTCAGGAACTGAAAGCCCAGGGCAGTGAGAAGCCTACCGTGGCTCTACAGGCACAGAGACTGATTAGGAGATGAACCTGTTCAGCATATGTTGAGTTTCATTTGGGTATGGTATGGGATCCTGTGACTAATATATTGTCTTAAAACCCACTTTGACATGTCTTTAGATCTAAAAGCACTCTATGTACAAGGTCTCTTCATCTCTATAGCCCTTTTGAGGCATGTCCACAATGAGGACAGAAAGCGGATGTCTCTTTACACAACCAGTATCCGTGTAATGACAAGACCCTACATGCCTTTATTTTTAAACTCCATTGGTCTGCTGGATCATCCTGTATAACCAATCTACTCCCCCCAGCCCAAAAAAAAACCAAAGGTTAGAAATATTTAAATATAGAAAATTAATGAATTAAAGATATTACAAGATTGTATAAACAACAGTGCTAATAGAATGTCTAATGACAAACCTTTTATAACAAGGACTTGCCCTCCGGTTTACAAGATGCTAATGGCCAACAACTCCCACAATTCTTAAAATTCAGAGAATTAGAAATTGAGCAGACTAGATGGGCCGAATGGTTCATATCTGATGTCACATTCTATGTTTCTATGTAATCATGGCACTTGTAGTTCAACAACATTTGGAACAAGGCAGAGTTTGAGATGCCTGCTCTGTACCCCACTTAAGAAGCGTGTTATATATACACTAAACAAAGCTTCATGGCAGAATGCTTATTCAATTATGCCTTGTTGAACCCCTTAAGGACACATGACATGTGTGACATGTCATGATTCCCTTTTATTCCAGAAGTTTGGTCCTTAAGGGGTTAATCAAAATGTTCCACTGCAATTGTACAATACTTCAATGCAGTTACCCTACAAAAATAAAGATTATTGGTGAATGTAAACAACACATCAAATGTCTCCTACCTGCCATGAATTTTGACGTCCGATATCGCATAGAAATATCTTCCCAGGTTCCTCTCGTCTACAAATGTGGCCCCAGTGGCTGGTTTAAGAAGCCTAATCCTTAAATCTGTTACAGTGAAGAAATCCCTTAAATTTTTGGTGGTGTCCAGTTGACTATAGAGTGACGCCATATTGTGCAACCTTGGCCCAGCAAAGATTGCAAAACGATCTTTGATTTCAAATGATATGGTCTTGGCATGTGCTGCATATCCAGTGGAATACTCCTCTGTGCATATAATGTCCAAGACTGTGCTATGTGTTAAGTCTTTCACGGATTTGGGCTCCATCCTAAATGCATCTAGACAATCAGCAGCATAAAACTGGTACGGCTGCCACGTTCTCCCGTAATCTAGTGATTTCTCCAAGATCATCTTTTCAGGTCGGCCAGATTCAAAGGTAATGGCAATGTTATTGGTGAGCTCAATGGTTTTGTTCCAGGATAGAGTAATATTGATCTGGAGAGGACTGGGATAGTGCTTCCATGTAATGGACTGCCAAAAAGTACTTGGGTTCCGGCCCTCAAAATCAAACATAAGTTCAGGAGGGTGGGCAAGTTCTCGTGTGCTGGCATCACATTCGTTATTGCACATGTAAGGATTTCCCTGTAAAGAAAAGATCAGGTTTAATTACAAAGAAATAAACAAAATATTTTGTCTTTATGAGCAGCTTTATTAGCTATGTAAGACACACAAAGCATATTGGCTAAACTGGTTAACTTGTTAACTAATGAACTATGAGAATTACTAAACATATGTTAAAGTGCCATTCTAAAAATCTGGTAAACGTGCAACTTTTTTTACAGTTTAATATTGTCACCTCATTAAAACCATCAATATCATATTGACCTCTAAAGCAAGTCTCTTGCTGGGCCACTTATTTATTTGGCACAATCCACCTGGCTTTAGACTTTGGATCAAGAATGCTGCTGTGGGCTTTGTTGAGATGGTCCATTGATAGGTCAAGACACAGTCAGTATTCAGCATCAACAACTGCATTATCAACTTTTCTGGAAAGCTGTATATGATACTACATTTATAGCATTAGAATAACTAATACTGTTAATAGGTCTGCAAGAATAAAAATGGCAAATTGGCTGGCGATTTGAAAACTACGCAGGTGTGCTATGTCTCCTGCAATGTCACAAGATGGAACAAGGGAATGGTGCAAAGACAAAAAAAAGAGGCTATTTCGACTAATTTATATTTTGTTTACTTATCCAACATCACTATTATAAATTCATTTGTGGCCCCCTTACTCATTCGAGAATTCTCACTTCACATTCTATCATGATCTCACTAGATCCATGTTCCAGTGGCATAGAACTCTCAAACCAGTGACAACTCAACTTAAAGAATCCGGAGTGGTTATAAATGTGGTTCTCCATTTCCCTAATGGTTACCCAGCAAGGGACTGTCCATCGGCTCTCCACCATCACTGATGCCCCAACTTCCTTACAAGCATTGGGACTACCTACTCTACCCCCCAGCAGTGGTTACGACCCACACTACTCCAACATAGGATCCTGGCCAAATGGTTCATTTTGTCCCAAGAGAACACGCGGTGGTTCGGCTGTTGACAAACCTGAAAATTACTGCAGGCTTTGCCCACTTATGCCTTCATTACCTTTTTGTTATGATTTGTTTCTCTTTTATTACTGTTCTGTTTCATTAGCGCACCGTAGATTGCGATCATTATAAGTGAGTCTCCCCAGTTGGGACAACTCATCTTAACCACTCAACTAAGCACAGTTTCAGCCTATTCTGCTCATAACATGTGCTAAGTTACATCCTTCCCACCCTCCTGCCCCCTTGGTTAGGGGCAACTTAAGCTTCCAAGAGAGCTGGTGGCAGATCTTTTGTAAGGCTACTGATTCCCTAAATAGTTTCAGCTCCATGTACCCCACCTTTATTTTCCATCATTCTATGCTCATGTCGTATATGGTTTGTTGCTCTTGTTTTAAAAAACCTCTCTTGAAAGGATCACATTTTGGGCAGTCACTCGAGTTTAAGTTATCCATCATGATACTGCACAAGAATGTACTTATAAGCCTGTACACTCAAAGTATCTTGGGCTCTATATAGATACCAAGGGCGAATTATGAGTTAATTATTCCTGTCTCCTAAGTATTTCTTCTCATTCTTTAAAATTAGATAATTTACAGGCACAAGATTACACGTAACATGTGTTCCACACTACACTGGTATAGCTTGCAATAAATATATAAATAGAAGGAAAATGGTACCACTTTTTTTTTATAGTGCTTAACCCAATGCCATCTACTAAACAATGTGGTATCTTTATGCATGCTTGCCTGCAACGTGATGCATATTGGGTAACAACCACTTTTATGCCTCTTCTATTTTTACAAACTGGTAATGATTTGTCTTTGTCTGTTCTTTCTTGCTTGCATCTCAATAAAACAAAGATTTACAAAGAATTTTTTAAAAAATTGTGACCGTGAACGTACATTCTGTCTCAAGACACATTGGTCTTGACTGCTGTATAGGGTCGAAAGAAGTCATATTTAATGAATCAATAAAGGAGCAATAGAAAGGTACAAGTAAGAAAGACCGAGAGAATAATAAAAAAAAAAATGTAGAATAATATATAAAATATACAAAAGAGAATGGGTAAGAGAAACAGGCTGGGTAACTATAAACAAGATGTATGAAATAGTAGGGAGCAAGGTGAATGATTAAATAATGGGTAAACCAAGCCCTCAAATCTGTAATAACTGCATCAGTCTTATAATTTGTTTTTTTTTATATTGCAGTCACGGAGTGTCTTCCAAAATAAAGGGTAATGCATGTTCTTGCTATGTAATACCCCATCTCAGTGTGATGCATAACAAACATTTGTATCTATTGAAATGTTTCAAAAATACATTTGCCTTTTTGTTTCCAAATTGGATGTTACAAACAGTTCTCGAGGTCTGTTCATCCTGATTTTCCACTGCAGATTTATCAATAGATCACAGCCTACCTTACCAAGCATATCTTGTTCTGTAACACAATCAAAATTTTAGCACAGTGCAGCTGCCCTAAACAGATCAGTGGCAATTAAATGTCTCAGGAGGAGTCCGTACAAGCAGATTCTGATCCTGATGCTTTATTTACAAGACGCCGTTATAAATAAATTGTGTTGAAAAAGAACAGAGACAGCATATTGATCCTTACGTGAATCTCCCATTATATTTTTATTAAACAATGGCATTTTGTTTTTCCCGTTAAACCAACAAGGAGATTTCAACTGACGCTAGTTAAAAACAGAGCGGAGAAACAGAAGAACAAACATAGAATATTCTTTTTTTTTTTTGCCTTATGAAATGGACATGTTCAGCTAGTAATGTCAGAGATTTGACTGAGAGCTAATGCTTCTTCTTTTTATTTTTTTAGTATAAAAATAGAACAGCCTTTACATCAAGCCCAGCAAGGTAGCCCAGTAACAAGGGCATATTATGGGATGCACAGAATTTGTTGTTCAGGCACCTGGTATAACAGTTTATTGGTGGCATTTCAGTAAATCAACATGGTATTTGAGAAAGGGTGTAACACTTAGTCCTACCCTCTTATCCACATAATTATGATAAACAACAGTTGTTCTATCATTTCTAAGTTCATTGATAGATGTTCAATCTTTCCTAAATGCCCTGTCCTACTCAATGAGAAGAGGGAAGCTACTAATGATGTAATGTAGCATGTACGAACAATAAGGGAGTGTCTAACACCAGTGTTATTGGCCTGGTGCATGGTTAAAAAGTAGCCATGCCAGATTGCTAGACAGGGCTTCTCATGGGAATGCTGTTAATTTGCGCATCCAGGCCTAAATTCACCCCACAGTCTTGTCTGCAGGATATGGTCTGCAGACTCCATTATTTACAGTTGTCACGGGAGATGGGACGCCTAGTAAATGTTCCATTATTTGCACTTTGTTTCATCTGATATCCCTCTGCAGTTGAATGGAATCCCTACCAAATAATTGTTCCCTTGTGTTCGGCTATCCGTTTCCTTCTGTTCGGTTACTGAACAGACTATGTGTGGTCCCCCTTGTTAACACCTCGTAATCACCGACCACCCCCAGCCAAGGACGTATTTTACACGAGGCAAACAAGGCATCCCAAACGCCCAGGCAGATCCCTTGTTTGCGTCGTGTCCTGGGAGGCTCAAGAGCTGGCCGGCTGGGGGGTGCCCAAGCACCGTCCTGCCTAGGGCAGCACAAATCCTAAATACACCACTGCCACTGGCTGTTAACCACAAACAAGCAATTGCCCCGTGGAAACTTGTACCCCTACCTGTTCGATTTCCCGACCAGCTAAGAGAACGGCGTTCGGGAGTAAGAAACTAGTGAACAAGAGAAGCATTAATTTCTTAAAAGCCAGGGGATGCGTTCGCCGGTGTATGCACAGGAACTCCCAAAAGTCGACCGGCCAGCCTGACCAATTCTCTGGAACGGTCGGTCAAAACTTTTTTTCGTACCCAACTCTCGCTCTACTGAACCGATCCGAGCGCTTTTTAGAAATGTTGTGTGCTCAGATAGGGGCTATTCAGGCAGGGCCGGCCTTAGGGTTGCCTGTGTGTGTGTGTGTGTCTGTCTTCCTGTGTGTGTGTGTGTGTGTGTGTGTGGCTGTCTGCCTGTGTGTTTGTGTGTGGCTGTCTGTGTGTGACTGCCTGCCTGTGTGTGTGTGGCTGCCTGCCTGTGTGTGTTTGTGTGTGTGTGTGTGGCTGTCTGGCTGTCTGCCTGTGTGTGTGTGTGACTGCCTATGTGTGACTGACTGGGCAGACTAGATGGGCCGAATGGTTCTTATCTGCTGTCACATTCTATGTCTGTGTGTGTGTTTGTGTGTGGCTGTCTGCATGTGTGTGTGTGGGAAGGGGGAAGGAGGGGGGAAGGAGTGGGGAAGGGGGGAGGAGGAGGGAATGGGGGGGATGGGAAGGGGGGGCGCTGTGAAGATTTCTCTCACAGGGCGCCCAAAGGCCTAAGGCCGGCCCTGTATTCAGGAATATAATTTTTGTAGGGTTCCTGTACTGTTTTCATGTATTTTTGTAATATGTTAAAATTGTATGTAAGTTTTCTTATGTGAGAGATAATTGAGTTATCTTAATTGGAGCTCAATTATCTCTCAAACACAATGGTTTGTGGGAAGGAAATCCCTGTGATTTTGTCTTGGAAACCCCATGCTAGGGGCACTGAATAAAAAGCAGAGTGTGGCCTAATAAAAATAAGATTGCTTCTTCTACCCAATACAACTGGTTTTGTCCATTATATTGGGGAAACTCTACACAGCAATAGTAATATCACCATATTCAGCACATCTGGGACTAGTGGAGGATTGAAGGAATAACAGCAACAGCCTAGCGAACCTGTGACACTGGGGCCAGAAGCGGGATCCTCCATACAAAACAAGTCCAGCAAGGAATTCCAGCGGAAAGCCAACAGCAACAAATATGGCAGAAAACTACAGGCAATTTACTGTGGCCACCCTACAAGAACTAATGACTGAGAAGGCACAAGACCCAGTGGGACTAAAGAAACCCAAACTAATTGCGGCTCTAGTGAATCTAGATCAGGATGGATCACCCAACCCAGCCAACAACCCATCCAGATTCCTGACACCCTAGACAACCTCTGATGAGCTCTCCAGATGCCTGAGGGAACGACTCGCCTTCTATGGCCCAACCCCCCACCATGAGGTGGTAGATCGGATCATAGCAGCGGCAAAGCGAGAACGAACCAAGGAACTAGCCATTAGCAGAGTCAAAGCTACGGCCAGTATTCCAGATTATGTTTCATCCTGTAGAAGTTCTGGCTTCCACAGCAGCATCAAGGTCACACACCAATCCTTTAAGACCTTAGACGACCAAGTGGGGGACATCGACGGGTTCCTACAGGACTTTGAAATGTAGTGCCAACTACACCAGGTAGAGCTCCATGAATGGGTCCCCATCCTGCTGGGAAAACTGACTGGCAGTGTGGCAGAGACATACCGCACAATACCAGAGAAATGGAGCCGAAATGATGTGGAGGTAAAGAAATGGCTACTGGCACGGTACGCTATCACCCCAGACACGTACTGCCAAACGTTCTGAGTGTATTGTAATGGGCTGTGTTCTAGGTGCGTAAAGGGTCTTATATTCTATCTATGTAGTAATGGGGTTAACTTGCTTTCTCTGCTTCATCTTTGGTAGGAGTTAATTTTGTGACTATGCTGAAGCTATGTGCTGAGCGTTGATCTATCAATGCACTGTAACTTAAACCTGAATGATGCACATATCATGGCCATTTCTTTGTAAAACCTTACATACATTAAACAGAAAATAATGGAAATTGTGTTAAAATAGACTGCATAATCTTTTATTATAAATAAATAACAAACAAACAAATGGAATAGCCAACATAAAATGTTGCCTAAAGACCTTGTAATTTACTTTGTAGCAAGACAGATTTTATTCCTAGTAATAAATATTAAATATAAATGTCTTTAATTGCCTAGCATGCCTATTTCAAGACCCATGTTTTCTGCTTTTATAACTGCTTACTCATATATTAAAAACATGCAAACTATTTGCTAATGGTAAAAAAAAAAAAACAGACACACACAATCATTTAATGTAAGTGGAATGAAAGTATCAATACTTTACATTCCATATCCTACTACACTTCTGCAAGGCAATAAAAATTCAGCTTGGCTGAACCATTTTTCCCAAGAAAACATTTTTTTCTGGACACCTGAATTTCGACCATATGCTGGTTAGGCTCAGTGGCATTTTGATAGTGAAAACCTGCTTCAGGAGATGAATTAGACAAACCAAATGAGTAGGAAATTAGGATAATTAGTGTACTACAAAATTGATACTTAATATACACTGGTCAGCCACAACATTAACACCACTGACAGGTGAAGTGAGTAACAGCGATTATATCGTTACAATGGCACCTGTCAAGGGGTGGGATATATTAGGCAGTAAGTGACCAGTCAGTTCTTGAATTTTATGTGTTGGAAGCAGAAGAAAAATAGGCAAGATCTGAGTGACAAATTGTGATGGCTAGAGGACTGGATCAGAGCATCTCCAAAATGACAAGTCTTGTAGGGTGTTCAAGGTATGCAGTGGTTAGTACCCACCGAAAGTGGTGCAATGAAGGACAACCATTGGTGCCCAAGCCTCATTGCTGCCTTTGGGGAGCAAAGGCTAGCCTCTCTGGTCTGATCACACAAAAGAGCTACTGTATCTCAAATTGCTGAAAAACTTAATGCTAGCCATTGTAGATAGAAAGGTGTCAAAACACCACGTACACCCCTTCAATGCAATAGTCTTCCCTGATGCCAGTGCCCTTTTTCAGCAGGTAATGTACCCTGCCACACTGCAAAAATTGTTCAGGAATGGGTTGAGGGACACGACAAGGCCAAGGTGTTGCCTTGGCCTCCAAATTCACCAGATCTCAATCTGATTGAGTATCTATGGGATGTGCTAGAACAACAAATCCAATCCATGGAGACCAAACCCCGCAATTTGCAGGACTTAAATGTCTTATGTTTTGTGGCTAGATACCACAAGACACATTCAGAGGTCTTGTGGCATCCATGCCTCGACACATCAGAGCTGCTTTGGCAACCTGAGGAGGATGTACATGCAAGTGGTTTTAATGTTGTGACTGATCAGTGTATATTATGTATGTCATTTGCATGACACTAACAGGAGCATTTTCCTACCATTTGTTCTAAAGATCAAGAAAGAAAAAGTAACCAAGAGAAAAAAGGAGGAGCAGTAACATTTATATAATATAGAAATAAATATTAAATATAGAATATAAAAATATATAAAAAGAGGTTTTATTTTAACTGCTCCTTGTTTTTCTCCACTATTGGTCATTTCTCACTTGATCTTTGAATACATTCAACATTTAGTGACTTTCATGATTTCTTCAATCATCTTTATTTATTTCCCATCAATAATTTTTTTTTTTTTTTTTTTTGCTGCCACAGGTGTAATCCAGAATCGTGACCCCATTGCTCAGCCACTGAGTGTATCAGCTGGTTTGTGATTCGGGTGCATTTCGGCTCAGAGTTTGAGAATTCGGTCACCTTATTGGCTCAAATCTCACTGATCGAAACTGCGTCACAAAATTCCCAGAAGAAATGTGAAAAAAGCTCACATTCTGTGCAGGAAAGAAATATTTCCATATATCTATTTTAGGCTTTTTCAAACCCAGTTAATTTTAAATGGGTTACCAACAAGCACACTGAATGCCAAAACTACTTTTTAAAGTCAAAATAGTTTTGACAGGATAGTACCAACATATAGTCCAGAGCACCAATATTGTTCCAATTAAACCATAGGGCATACTAATCACGTTTGGGTTTTAGTCACGAATATGTGAAATCGGGAAACATTGTTAAAGAAATTACACATTTTAGGCCAAAAAGGTCACGCTGGAAAATATCTAGAATTATGAGATGGAATTATTTGTGATTATTTTGCCAATTCTCCACAATACAGAGATTAAAAACTGTCATGGTGAGGACATTGGGGAAGTGACAAGGAAGATGACTTTGTCCTTGAGGAGCTATGAAAAGACGAAAAAAAAAGGAAAAAAAAAAAGCACCAGTCCCTTCATTCTTAATTTCATCAGCAAAATGCTTTTATTGAAATCGATACCAAGCAAATTAGAATCTCACAGCAAATGCGCAGAAAATCAATGGAAGGCTAGTGTTATAGTGAGGAGAGCGACTATTGTTGGTGGATTGATGTGCTGGCAGACATTAAAAAGGGAACAGATGCTCAATGCATTGCAATGTAGATTAAGGGACCACTTTACTGCAATAAGAGCATTTGTTTTTTAAAGGGACACTATAGGCACCCCGGCCACTTCTTCTCAAAGAAGTGGCCTGCGTGCTATGTCCCTTTCATTTTAACTCTGCAAGTTCTAAATGAATGGCAATGTTTACAGTGCAGGGTTCAATTGCCTCTAGGGGCATTCCCTCAGAAATAGTCCAGACCATCTGATGAAGACCATCTGATTGGTGCAATGTGTAATTTTGCTGTACATGCATACTACCCTCCCAATGTTTTTTTCTAAGGAAAGCATTGGATTGGTTGATCTCAGTCAAGGATGCAGGCCAGTCACCAAGAGAGATGTTTGGGAGTGGGATAAAAAGTAAGTAGGGGGTGGTAACCTAAACGGTGACTAAGACACTCTATTTACTCATTTGTATTGCTAATGCTAAAGAATTTCTTTAAGAGATTTTTATCTCTGACACAAGTCACTGATAAATAAATAATAAATAGAGTGGCTAGCTCCTAAAATTGTCACACTATTCTATGCAAGAGGAACCTGATAGTAGCCTTACGTTTTGTTTTCAGTTAATTTCCTTAAAACAATACAAACAATAGACCAGTCTCCCTTAGACTTGATCTTATATGGTTCAAAACTTCCAAAATCTTCTAGAATTAGACAAATTATAATTAAATCTGCACCAGAATCTAAAATAAACACCATCTTAAAGTGGGAAGAAGATCTAGATAATATATTCCCGTGCCATCTATGGACAGAGTCCTTTCAACATCTTAGAAAATTGGTACACTGTATAAATATTCTAGAAAACATTTACAAAATTTTAAATCGATGGTATTTAGTCCCTTCTAGGATGTGTAAATTTAATTCCCAATATACTAATCGACTTTGGAGATGCGATAGCGAAATTGGAACACTAAAACATACATGGTGGGACTGTTTAAAACTAAGTCAGATTAAGGAAATTGTGTTAAATCTTTGTAAAGACTTAGTTTTAAAGTTACTAGAACTCACCAAGGAGAGTTTTCTTTTCCATCTGAAAATCGACGGTTTAAAGAAATGTGAAAAATTCTTATCAATAAATATATTAATGGCAACAAAGATTTGTATCTCAAGACACCGGAAAAGTACTAACATTCCTTCCACAACTGAAATTTTGACTCAAATTAATTATCAAGGAGTTATGGAAAAAGCATTTTATTTTAATAATAGTAATATCCTGAAATATAACACAATCTGGTCCAAATGGTTTGAATATTATAATAGGGCTGATTTGACTTTAAACTAGAAGATGCTATTAAGACAGATTATATGTGGACACGTCTGAATACTCACAGTAATACCAATTATTTTATAAAAGCTTAGCGATCTCTTCCCCCTCCCAGGCATCCCCAGCGCTCTATCCAAACTTGTAAAGTATAGAATACATCATACCCATGACACCTTTTGTATGTTGACTATTGTATGTTGATCTTGTTTTATGTAAGTTTTATGGCAATGTGAAATATAACGTAATGATATCAAGCATAATTTTTTTTGGTTAAATGAGATTGAAGGAAATTTTGAAGTACTGTATATTCCAATGTGCGAGAAATGAAAACAATTCTGGGCTCCTTCTCTCTTTTTTCCCTAGCATTGCCAATATGTGTACGTATCTAAATACAGTTTGTCCAATGTCAGAACGTTCAAGAATGTCTATGGAATTTTACGTAATATTACTGTCAAACTTTGATATTTCTGATTGTACTTGTTATATATTTAAACTTAATAAAAAATATTTATACACGTTTTGTTTTCAGCAAGTTAAATGCAGGATTGATCGGGTTGAGATCAGGTGATTTACTCTACCATTGCAGAATATTCCACCTCTTTCCCTTAAAAGTCTCCTGGGTTGCTTTCACAGTATGTTTGGGTCATTGCCCATCTGTTATGTGAAGCGCCATCCAATCAACTTTGCTGAATTTGGCTGAATCTAAGCAGGTTATATATCCCTATACACTTAAGGATTAATCTGGCTGCTTCTGTCTTCTGTCACATCATCAATAAACACTAGTAACCCAGTGCTTGCATGGCCATGCCATCACACTGCCTCCACCGTGTTTTACAGATGATGTGGTATGCTTTGGATCATGAGCGGTTCCAAGCCTTCTTCATACTTTTCTCTTCCCATCATTCTGGTACAGGTTGATTGTAGTTTCATCTGTCCAAAGAATGCTGTTTGAAAACTGTGCTGGGTTTTTAGATGTTTTTTGTTTGTTTTTTGCCAAAGTCTCATCAAGCCTTTCTATTCTTGAGGTTTGTCAATGGTTTGCACCTCGTGGTGAACCCTTTGTATTTGCACTTGCAAAGTCTTCTCTTTATGGAAGACTTGGATAATGATATACCTACCTTCTGAAGAGTGTCCTTCAGTTGGCTGGATTTTGTAAAGGTTTTTTTCCAACCATGGAAAGGATCCTACGATCATCGGCCACTGTTGTTTTCAGATGGCGTCCAGGCCTTTAGTGTTACAGAGCCCACCGACGCATTTTATTTCTTAGAATGTACCAAATTGTTTATTTTGCCTCTCCTAATGTTCCTGCTATCTTTATGATGCTTTTTTTTTTTTTTTTTGCAGCCTAAGGATGGCCTGTTTCACAAAAAGCTCATTTGACTACATGTTGTGGGTTCACAGCACAAGCTTGATGAAATAATGAAGGAATAGCCTGTCCATGAAACAGCTTTTGAGTCAATTGTCCAATAGTTACTTTTGTAAAAGAGGGGGCTACATATTAAAGATTACTAAACCCTTCCTCCAATCTGCATGTTAATACCATCAAATTAAACCTGAAAGACTGCACTTTAAGCCCATATTCACTATTAAGCTGTAATTTGAATTTATTTTGGTAAACAGCTGAAATAACAAAACTTGTCTCTGTGTCCAAATATTTCCGGACCACACTGTATATATATATATATTATTATATTTCACTGTGTCATTAATATATATGTTTGGTCTATAGAAAGGAGCAGCCTCTTAAACATCGTTGGTCTTTGTTACTTTAGAGTAATGGGCACTCATACATTAGAATAGCACAGGGCACTGACACATTAAACATGTACTCTTAATGAATGGGCCTAGGTAGGCTTGACCAATGACTTTTATCTTCCTACTCGCTCTAATTAATTTATTTTTAAATATCAGCTGCTGTTGGGGGTAAAAGGGTTATACATTAATGCACACACTGTATCTCCCTCACTCACACACATACAGATTCCCTGCCACAGATTTTAATGAAGTCTGGGCTGCCTGTTAAATATTTCATACACATATTTTATGTCACTGAATTTAAAAGCAAACAGATAAAATGAAAGAATCCAGCCTTAATGTCGCCCTCGTGAACTTTTCAGCTATTTCTGATTTCTACCCTTTTTTTCCTAACTAAAATCAACAGCTTGTTAACTCATCCAATGCTAGGAGAAATGTGTATGTTTCAAAGCTTTGATGACATGAAATACCTTTTATGAGTGTTATATAGAATTTATATATCAGCAGGTTTTCATCAATTTACTATCGCGTCTGTACATGTATGATACCAGATTGGAATGCAATCGGAATATGTTTAATGAGGCAGGCTGCTTAACAGCACTGCTCACAATCCATATCAGATGTAAGAGATATTTAAGTAAACATCTATGAGACTTAGCTAGGGGTCAAATTCTAAAAAAAAAATAAAAAATCTTAAAAATAAAATAAAAATTCAGGTTCTCATGAAGATCACATTCCATCTAAACCCATGTCAGCTATCAAGGTCACATATCTCCATACATGCTTCTTTTTCCAACCTTGACCTTAACTCCTTTCATGCGAGCTGTACATTTTCTTCCCTTGTATGCACCCCCTCCCTTATTTTTTGTCCTTTTTAAAAATAGGTGAAGGTACATGATCATCAGTCGTTACACTTTATTTGTGGAATAATTATAAAAGCTTAAGGTCCACATAGGGGAATATGGAGAGGAAAAGACATTAATTTAATTTAAAAACGCCAATTTTATTCCACTAGTGACCTGCTGTTTTATAGGACAGCTGTGAATGCTAATACATGGTTTAGGATATAAATGAACCAAAGCCCAGTTATGGATAGTACTGTTTTACTATTCTGGAACTCATCAGTGTGGTTCAGTGCTTGAAATATTTTTAACAACATAAAGCATAATTAAAGCTGTGGTGAGATAAAAAAATGACCAATCTCCAACATTGATTGAAGTCATTTTTTTTATTAAAACAAACACACAGTTTTTAAAGTCAATTAACTAGAGGCGGTATGTAGACAAACACAGAAAGATTTCAATTAGAAGATATGTGAATCGTGAAACTAGCCAGCATTTCTAACAGTCTGCTGTATCATAACATATGTGCAGACACACACACACATACTGCAAGACGCTTCAGGCTTCGATGGCAGTAAAGAGTGTAATGAATGGGATTTTACCATGGATTCCAATTCATCTGCAGCTAGAAGCGATCTGTTGTTTTGCCCAACAATTAAGCTTGTATTATTATATCTAAAACCGCATTTACCCAAATGAAAAGCTGCTGAATAATTAAACAGACACTGCTCCAAAATACTTTTCTTTCAATTAGCGGTAAATTGATACTGGTGTTGTGTTCTTTTTAACAGTTCTGGAATTTACCTCCCATTAAAAGGAAATGAGAATTTAAAATGCATTTAAATTGTTCTTAAGGATCACTTAAACAGGAAATTATAGTGATTCTTGGTCAGCGGGAGGGAGCCAGGAGAATGTTTCTCTCTGCCTCCTTAATTTGTACGATGCATTCATGCATTGATTGCAAATTAAGAAAAAAAAAGTGGTTCCTCTGTTATAAAGAAAATGGGGCTTACTTACTTAACAGAGTAATGTGGAGAATTGAGCAAATAACTGCAAATTTTAATGTGAAGTAGCTGAATTGGAACATTAATACAACTCAACTATTTTTTACCTAAAATGTGGAAATCCCTTGTCAATGCTCCATTATACTCATTTTTTTAGATAAACCGCAGTCTGAAAGTTTAAGACTAAGTGGTGGACATATAGTGGTTCTAGGAGATATGAGTTGAGAAGGTATTGATAGAAATAAAAGTATAAATCGTAAAGGAGATGGTATGGAAACAGTTCCCCTAGGGCACCCACAGCTTCATATATACAAATGTGCAAAAAGTTGGTTGTATGTGACTGGATAGGTGAATGGGAATCGTTTGATAGCAAATGTGATTAAGTGGTTGATTGGATGAGTAGTGGGACAGGGCTTTGTGAAGAGAGGGTGGTGTGTGTGTGTCTGTGATGGATGCTTGTGGAGTTATGTGTGTGGGTTGCATGTTAGTGAGTGTGCTACTTGTATGGTTTGCATGTGTGGGGTCTGTGGCTGCTTGAGGTGTTGCATGTGAGTGTAGACTACATTTCGTGTTGCATGTTTCTGGGGATGCTGCTTGTAGGGTTGAGTGTGGGGTTGTGGATGCATGGGTGGAGGCTGCTGTATAGCTGCATGTTTGTGAGGGAGGCTGTTGTGGGTTGTGTGCGTTTGTGTGTGTTTGTGTGGATGGGCTGTTTGCAGTGTAGTATGCATGTGAATATTGGCTGTATGTTGAGATGAACTATAGTGTGTGTGTTATGGGGGCTGTATGGTGTGTGGGGGCATACAGGCTGTATGAATTGTCTGGGAGAGGCAGAGATTGTAGGTTATATTTTGGTGGATAGGGGCTCTAAGGCTTGTTTGTGGGATTGTAGTGTGTGTTGGGAGACAGTGAGGCTGCATTGTATTTGAGGAGAAATGTGCTGTTGTGTATGTTTTGTGGGGGTGGATAATGGCTTTTAAGTTTATTTACATCATCCCTCTTCCTTATCTTGTGCCAGGGAGGGGGAATTACTAATCCCTAGTCGACCAGTGGGTGCATCCTTTGGTGAGTGCAGACCACTTGTACTGTCCTTCTGGCAAGGCATTGTCACGGTAGCCCATGGCAACACTCGTAGGAACAAGCTGTCTGCCCTCCTGCCCAGAGGCATACCTATTTTACCTGGCATCTGGAGCAGAAATTAATATTGGCACCCCCCCTCGAATTGTAGAATTTGCAGTGTGTGTGTGTTTCTGCAATTCCCTCAACACCTTTTTGTTAGAAAAATGACATACACATGCACACACATCTATAAACACACACTCACATTCATATACACAAACAAAAACATTGATTTACACACATATACTCACATTCACACACACTTGATTTTTATTTAGAACCCTGGTGTCTTTTGGTTTGCTGCTGGGATCAGTTTGTGCACTAATTGCACATGAGAATAGGCTGGTCAGTGACCATGCTGCCCCTCTCATCCATGCTGCCCCTCTCATGCCTGTCGCCCTAAGAACCTTAGTGAGTTTACAGAAAAACCAACCCAGTATAGGAAGATGATAGTGATTATAGAGTGAATATGAAAAGAAGATTAAATCAGGATGGAATAAGAATAGAGGAACATAGAATGAATGGGGCGGGCATTTTTTGGTATATCGCAATTCAACATTTAGTGAACAAAGCCCTCGGGTACACTATTTAGAAAAATGTATATTATTCTAAGGATTTTATCAATTCTTTATTTTTTTTATAGATATTATTGTTTTTAGTCACAAATAAATATTGGGGTGCAGAAGAAAGAAGGGATAGTTAATCAATCAATTAATCGGAACAGAGTGGGGTTCTTCAGCACCTGGTGCACTTTACACAACAACATTCGGATATACTTTGCATTTGTTAATTTTATCAATTCTAAGGATCTTATTAATCTGGCTAAACTTATTCTTCAACAAAAGTAGATAAAAAATCATTACTTAAAACATTAAAATAATAATATAACCACCCAGTATAAATATATTTAACATTACTTAAAGTTGGCAATATAAATAAAGTAAACATTGCTTTTGTAATTTGTTTCCCTTAAATATGTCAATGTCTCAAAAAAAATAAAAAAATTATATCAATGTCTAAAAAATCTAGCTGAAACGGACATTGATGCATTAAATATGACATTAGATAACTTTGGTTGTACATGAAAATGCCATTTTGTCAGAGGAATTTCTGAACCCTCTGCAAGACAGAATGTCACAATACGGGCAGATATGAATAGGAATATACATCTACTTCATACCGCCCAACTTATTTAAAGTGACAGTCCCAATTTTAGTACCCTCTCTGACCATCCAGAACACAGATCCTCAGAAAGTACAGGCATATAATGAATGCAAGCTAATGTTTAAATAAAACACTTTTGCCCTTAGGGTAGCTGGCCTGGAAGGCCGAAAGCCAAAACCGATGATCCCTAATATGACTTGTGCACATCAAAGGTGGCGCAACATGTGTAACTCCAAGCCCACCTTCTGCTGCCCATATTACTTAATTACATATCACACAATGTTAGGAGGCATTCTACTTTTTATAAATAGATGCAGTCATTCAATAAACTGAAATCTGTGTTGAACTGAGATGAAATTTATATTTTAGGGAAAAATAGTCTATAGTGACCTTACATTTTGAATGCCCTCTCCAGTTCTCTCCAATTTCCACTTTAGTGGCAAAACCCAAACATGGCACGCTGTCTGTGACTCACACAATGCCCTATGTCGATTTTCGTAAGGGTAATTATGCCAGTTAGCAGAGGGAAGGGACGCAGATTTTCTGTCCCAGCTGTTCTATTCAATTTGATAGATTCTGCCTGCTCTCCACTTCCTGATCCCTGTGGATGCGTAGAAATTAAAAATAAAAAATTAATCACACCCCTGTTTTCCCCTGAAGTGTCATCTCCTGTCAGCACATAGTGCAGAGGATTCCAACTAAATGGATTCAATCTCAGAGAAGACTCAGCATTTTTATTTATAGTTATTTTAACCCCTTTCCTGCCAGAGGCGTTTTCAGAATATTGGATTGCTTTGCTGTATTACAGCTAAGAGGCTAAAGTGCGTAACCACAAGAAGAACGGGTCGGTAATGGGCAGACAGAATTCCCACAACACCACTGGAAGAGCTAATGTGAAATGATGTTGTATACGATTTTGATGTTGTTGTATATGATGCGTATCTTTGTAATAAAAGCCTGGATCTGTAAAGTAACAGTAGAGTTATAAACAGAGATATTTTTTGGTATTAGGAGAAGACAGTTATAAAGAATTGTGTTTCATACGAAGCTTAATAGAAATGTTCTGTAAAAAAACAAAAACAAAACTACGTCACGGAAATATTAGCCTAGGACAAACATTAAAAAGTCTGATATTTTCTTTCTTCTGATATTTTCCTCTCAACAGGTGTCAGTCCTACTTCCAAAAAACATATTTTTATGTACATACTTTATCTAATGCGCACATTATTACAGAGGAACTGTCACCTGCAATATGTTTTTCACAGTCTAACAGCTATCTAAATATTACAAGCTCTTGCCGGCTTCTTTGAAATTCTGCTACTTCAATTTAACCATTGATTTACTTAGATTTTCAAAGCTATTAAGACACAATCATTTAGGGAATTCAAGGTCAATCACAGGTATCCCATGATTCCATGCGAATGCATAAGTGGGTTCTACACCACAGGTAGATGCCTTCAGGACCAATTAAATGAACACTGTACACAGTGTAACTGCTTCATTGTGATGAAGTCTTTTAGTATCTATAGTTCCATGATGCCATCCTTCATTCAGTGTTAAAGTTTTTAAACATTTTTTTAAATGTTTTAATGCTAAAAGAAAGTCCGTAGCAGCCTATCACCTCTGTGCAGTCTGGGCTAATGAAAAAAAACATTCGCCAGAACAGCAATGGGAAACTTTTCTTTGCTGAGAGTATAAGCTGGTGGCTTTCAGTCTATCACAGTCACCCATTCTTGGTATGAATTGGTATGGCTAGAAGGAAGTGTGTAATTTCTGTCTTAGCTATACCTCCAGTAAGGGCTGGGATGTGTGTGGCCAGGGAACCTCATTCTATAATAAACTGCATGAAAATGGTTTAACACTTATGTAGCGGATTGGTACCGGGCTGTCCCACGACATGTATGAGAATAAGTGTATTTGGTCATATGGCTGGTTTAATGTGTATGTACATGTATAGAAAGCATGGTATCCGGGTATAATGACAGTTAAATGTATGTAAAGAATTGTATTCCTCTAGTTGTTCGGTAGAATCATTCAAATAAAACAAGGGAATGAAACTACCGAACAACCAGACCACCCAGGAATGAGTGTGCCTCCAATTACCGTTTGCAACAATGTTGCAAACAGGTAATTGGCAATCAGTGCAGTGTGGTCTTTGTCCTCTGGGTGGCCGCCATTCGGGAAACAAACACGTGGCGGCGGCCATCTTAAACTACCGAACAGCGGTGTTTTGCCATCGAGTGTCTGGAACTAAAATCGGACACTTGACTAGGCAAACACCGCTGAGACCTCCATACTTCCAGAAATTCGTATGGAAACTACCGAATGACCCGCCGTTCGGTAGAAAGAGCCCCATAAACAAGGGAATTCATTCAAACCCTCTCCAGGCTCTATAACACAGGCAATTCGCCTGTTTTCATTCCCTTGTTTGTGACCGACCGCAGGGCCAAAATGCATGGAACTGTTTTCGGATACTTTACCCATGCGGTCGGTCAAATCTTTGGAACCCCATATCTCACGAACCATTCATCCGAATGGGCTAATTTTTAAGTATGTTGGTCCCCCAGAATAGAGCTATCTGGGGATGTTGGATTTGTGGATGTACCCCAAGTATTTAGGGTACATCCAAAACTCGGGGAAAACTGTGTACACAATAAGGGGATTATGATGCTAGAGGAGGGGAGGAGATCTGTGGGAGGTTACTACTTAGAGATTGGATAATGTCTTAAGTGATAGAACCTCCTCCCTTGCATGGGAGAGGGCTTTATAAGGAACTGTGGAATAAAGCTTGTCAGTCTACTCCTGAAACTGTGTGTCGTCCAGTTATTGGGATTGCGATGGGGATACTGCTGTATTACTTTACCTGCTGGAAACCTTGCCTATGGACTTAACATCACCTTGTTCCTGAGCCTCACTGGAATCTCTAGTGGAGAATAGCTGTGCAAGATCGGCTCTCCGCTACATTGGT
The DNA here is from genome assembly GCF_036172605.1 of Pelobates fuscus. Lineage (NCBI taxonomy): Eukaryota > Metazoa > Chordata > Amphibia > Anura > Pelobatidae > Pelobates > Pelobates fuscus. The sequence goes on along the minus strand of NC_086323.1, from coordinate 76,492,110 downwards.
TGGCAGCGCTGGGATCCAAACTCACAGAGGAACAAGCGTAAATGGAGTACGGATGGAGATTGATTTTTCTGCGCTAAAACGCTCCACGCTAAAGGACCTCCTAGAGGCAAGGGGTATACAAGCCAGCAATAAGAAGAAAGCAGTACTTGTTACAGAACTCATGGCAGAGTACAGAATGGAGGGCGATTCAGTTCCGGCACAGAGGGAGCCGGGAGGAACACCACAAGGATCGGAATTCCAGAGGCAGGTTCAGTTCAGGCTATCCTTTTATGGGGAAAACCCCCCAACAGAAATTGTTACCAGGACAATGGCCGAGGTACAAGAATTCATCCTAAGGACACAGGCACCAGAACAAAGCTCTGCAATTAATGTGCCACAGGAAGGTAAGCCTAAAATACCATACCAGGCTTTTAAAACATATGTGGAGGCAGAGGAAGATATAGACGCTTTCCTGCAAGACTTTGAAAGACTGTGTGCACTGCATAAAATTAACGCAGAGGACTGGGTACCTATTTTGGCCGGAAGGTTAACCGGGAGGGCAGCAGAGGCATATCGGACTGTACCTAATGACGAAATAAGGAATTACAGTAAAGTGAAAGAAATTATACTCGCCAGGTATGCTATAACACCCGAGGCATACCGGCGGAGGTTCCGGGATCTAAAGAAAACAGAGAAGGACTCGCACGCAGAGTGGGCATGCCGATTACAGGGGGCAGCGCTCGGGTGGGTGCAAGCTAGCAAGGCACGTTCTATGGAGGATGTAATACAAATGTTGCTGATGGAGCAGTTCTATGAGGGAGTAACCAATGAGGTCCAGGAATGGGTAAGGGACAGAAACCCTACTTCCCTTACCGAGGCGGCTAGGAAAGCGGATGACTACCTGGATGCACGCAGGTCACAAAAACCTGCAGCTCCAAAAGCAACCTTTAAAACATTCGGGGGAAACAACTACACCCCAGCTCCACCGAGACCGCTACCACCACCTCCACCACCCGCTGCACAGCCCCGGTTCCGACAACCCACCGCTGGCCCCTGTCATCACTGCCAGAAGTGGGGACATTATAAAAGGGAATGCCCACAGCTACGGGACCGTTCCACCTGGATTCGTCCAGGCCCACCTCCACCCAGGGCGGCCGCAGCCCACCACTACCAGGACCTAGTCACCACCCCATATGGTTCCGCAGTCCCCATTACTACTGTGGAACAATGGGAGGTACTGCACGAGGCAGATCCGGTCCAGGCCAATGTGGATAATCTACGGCACCATCGACAGACGGTATATCTGAATGGTACAGCAGTCCGGGGATTACGAGATTCGGGAGCCACCATCACTTTGGTACAGAGCCACCTGATTTCAGATCAGGCAAAACTGAACAAAACTGTTGCCGTCCGGGTAGCTGGGGGAGCAGTGTACCGGCTACCTACAGCAAGGGTACATTTACATTGGGGAGCGGGGGCAGGGGAAGTGGAGGTGGGGTTGATGCCACATTTACCGGCGGAGGTTTTATTGGGGAACGATCTGGGGAGGCTCACTTCTGCTTTTGAGCCCCAGTCACCCACCACAGGAGAGGTCAACCCTGTAGTCACCCGACAACAGGCCCGCACCCAGGACCACAACACACTGCCGGAGGTCCAGGTAAGCAACCCTACCCCCCCCTCTAGAATGTGTCCCCTGGGCTCCACCTAATGAATTTGTAGCTGAAGTCGCAACAGACCCCACGCTTCAGGTGTATAGGGACAAGGTTGGCACGGGTTCCCCCGGGGCGGAGGGAGAGAAGTTTATCTGGGATAAACAACTTTTATACAGGGAAACAACCAAACAGATTACGGGGTTAGACCCGATAGCGAGGAGACAATTAGTGGTACCACAGCGGTACCGGGCTGAATTACTCCGGATAGCGCATGATATTCCGCTATCCGGACATCTAGGGGTTAGTCGCACCAGGTACAGACTAACCCAGAGTTTCTTCTGGCCAGGGATTAGCCAGGAAGTACGCAGATATTGCACGACTTGCGATACCTGCCAGAGAGTGGGAAAAAGGGGGGATCGCAGGAAGGCTAAACTTCACCCCTTACCCATAATAGAGGAACCTTTTAGCCGAATAGCGGTGGATCTGATAGGCCCCCTCAATAAAGTTAGCCCGTCAGGAAAACGGTATATTTTAACGGTCATAGATTATGCCACCAGGTATCCAGAAGCAGTGGCTCTGACCAACATCCACGCTGAGACGGTCGCGGATGCCCTCATGCGGATATTCTCCCGGATGGGATTACCCAGGGAGATTATCTCGGATCAGGGTACCCAGTTTACCGCAGAATTCACCCAACACCTCTGGAGGATCTGTGGCATTAAGCCTATTATCAGCGCCCCTTACCACCCCCAGACGAACGGGCTCTGCGAACGATTCAATGGTACCTTGAAGCAGATGCTCCGAACCTTCGCAGAGACCCACAAGGACTGGGAACGATTCCTGCCGCACCTCCTATTTGCATACCGGGAGGTGCCGCAGGAATCCACAGGGTTCTCCCCGTTTGAATTATTGTTTGGAAGGAGGGTCCGAGGCCCATTGGATCTTATTAGAGAGCATTGGGAGGGAGACCGGAGCACAGATGGCACTCCCATCCTACCATATGTGTTGGCCTTTCGGGACCGCCTAGAAGCGTTGACCAAGACGGTACGGGAAAACCTTCAGGAGGCCCAGACCCGCCAGCGTACATGGTATGATCGGGGAGCCAGGGACCGTAGCTTTCAGGTCGGGCAGAAGGTACTAATTTTAAAACCTGTCCGACATGATAAGTTACAGGCCGCCTGGCAAAGCCCATATAAGGTGGTGGAGCAAAGATGCGATACCACCTATATTATCGGCCCCTGCACAGGGACTGGGGGGCGACGCATGCTCCATGTGAACATGCTGAAGCCCTACCACGAGTGTACTGAGGAGGTAACCGCCATCTGTGCCCCTAACACGGAAGAGTTTGACAGCTTACCCCTCCCCGATTTGCTGGGGGATGGGCAGCTGTCCGGAGATTTAGGGGAGGTTACGCTGGGAGATCGGCTGAGCCCACAGGAGCGGATCGAGGTACAGCAACTATTGGAAGAGAAACGCGACACGTTCTCTAATGTACCTGGATACACGCCTCTGGCAACTCACCGGGTCGAGACCCCAGGGCAACTACCCATGCGCCAGACGCCATACCGCATTCCAGAAGCGGTACGGGCAAACATGCGTAAGGAGATCGACGAAATGCTCCAACTGGGGGTGATTGAACCCTCAGACAGTCCTTGGGCATCTCCTGTAGTCCTCGTACCAAAGCGAGATGGTACGACCCGCTTCTGCGTGGACTATAGGAGATTGAACGAGAAGACTGTATCTGACGCCTATCCGATGCCCCGGATAGACGAGTTACTGGACAGAATGGCCAGGGGCCAATACCTCACCACTATTGACTTGTGTAAAGGGTATTGGCAAATCCCCCTGGCCCCAGACGCCATCCCGAAGTCGGCCTTTGTCACCCCATTTGGCTTGTACCAGTTTAAGGTCATGCCATTTGGGATGAAAAACGCCCCAGCCACCTTCCAAAGGATGGTGGATCGACTCCTAGATGGATTCCAGGACTATACATGTGCCTACCTGGACGATATTGCTATTTTTAGCAATACGTGGCAGGAACACTTAGCTCACATCGGAGCTGTACTAGATAGGATAAGGGAAGCAGGTCTGACCTTGAAGCCGGCCAAGTGTAGTATCGGCATGGCTGAGGTACAATACCTGGGACATAGAGTAGGGTGCGGTAAACAAAAACCCGAACCTGCCAAAGTAGAGGCTGTAGCCCAGTGGCCCACCCCTAGGACTAAGACCCAGGTTTTAGCGTTTCTAGGGACAGCAGGGTATTACCGGAAGTTTGTTCCCAATTATAGCGCCCTGGCCAAACCCCTCACTGACCTGACCCGTAAGAACCTTCCCCGCCAAGTAAACTGGACCCCGGAGTGTGAGCAGGCATTCCAACAATTGAAAAATGCACTGATAAATGCCCCTGTCTTGGCAGCTCCCAATCCAACTAAACGTTTTCTTGTTCACACAGACGCTTCTATGTTTGGATTGGGGGCAGTACTGAGTCAAGTCGGGGCCGATGGCGGGGAACATCCAGTGGCTTACATCAGTCGCAAACTGTTACCTCGAGAAGTAAGCTACGCCGCCATCGAAAAGGAATGCCTGGCTGTGGTGTGGGCCCTAAAGAAGCTACAACCCTATTTATATGGACAGCCCTTTTCCTTGCTCACGGATCACAACCCGTTAGTCTGGCTGAACCGGGTGGCTGGAGACAACGCCAGGCTGCTGCGCTGGAGTTTGGCGCTACAGCCTTTTGACTTTAATATCCAGTACCGGCCGGGTAAGCAGAATGGAAATGCTGACGGGTTGTCAAGACAAACTGACTTAGAGAAATGATCCGTGAGCCCCCGGACATCCCCAAGCCGATCCGTGTTGGATCAGACTGTGTATGCCGGCTTGTGGGCAAGGGGGAGCAGTGTAGCGGATTGGTACCGGGCTGTCCCACGACATGTATGAGAATAAGTGTATTTGGTCATATGGCTGGTTTAATGTGTATGTACATGTATAGAAAGCATGGTATCCGGGTATAATGACAGTTAAATGTATGTAAAGAATTGTATTCCTCTAGTTGTTCGGTAGAATCATTCAAATAAAACAAGGGAATGAAACTACCGAACAACCAGACCACCCAGGAATGAGTGTGCCTCCAATTACCGTTTGCAACAATGTTGCAAACAGGTAATTGGCAATCAGTGCAGTGTGGTCTTTGTCCTCTGGGTGGCCGCCATTCGGGAAACAAACACGTGGCGGCGGCCATCTTAAACTACCGAACAGCGGTGTTTTGCCGTCGAGTGTCTGGAACTAAAATCGGACACTTGACTAGGCAAACACCGCTGAGACCTCCATACTTCCAGAAATTCGTATGGAAACTACCGAATGACCCGCCGTTCGGTAGAAAGAGCCCCATAAACAAGGGAATTCATTCAAACCCTCTCCAGGCTCTATAACACAGGCAATTCGCCTGTTTTCATTCCCTTGTTTGTGACCGACCGCAGGGCCAAAATGCATGGAACTGTTTTCGGATACTTTACCCATGCGGTCGGTCAAATCTTTGGAACCCCATATCTCACGAACCATTCATCCGAATGGGCTAATTTTTAAGTATGTTGGTCCCCCAGAATAGAGCTATCTGGGGATGTTGGATTTGTGGATGTACCCCAAGTATTTAGGGTACATCCAAAACTCGGGGAAAACTGTGTACACAATAAGGGGATTATGATGCTAGAGGAGGGGAGGAGATCTGTGGGAGGTTACTACTTAGAGATTGGATAATGTCTTAAGTGATAGAACCTCCTCCCTTGCATGGGAGAGGGCTTTATAAGGAACTGTGGAATAAAGCTTGTCAGTCTACTCCTGAAACTGTGTGTCGTCCAGTTATTGGGATTGCGATGGGGATACTGCTGTATTACTTTACCTGCTGGAAACCTTGCCTATGGACTTAACATCACCTTGTTCCTGAGCCTCACTGGAATCTCTAGTGGAGAATAGCTGTGCAAGATCGGCTCTCCGCTACAACTTAATAGAGGGGCAGTGCCAGGAGACTACAGGTACTTTAACCAGTTCTATGAGATGAAATGGTTATAGTGCCTACAGTGCAGCAGAAGTCAGTGAGAGTGCAGGTCTGTCCAAATTTGGACAGGTCAGCCTGGCATGGATACAATCAAGCAGGCCAGCTTACTGAGGGTGGACCATGTAGGGAACACTGTTTTAGTGCTTTCAGCAGGCTACTTGAGCCTGAAGCGTAGGAGCATCTAATTATGCACTTGCACTACGCAGTTGCTTGGAGTCCACCAGGGAACAAAGTGGAGATGGCGGGACAGGACTGAAAATCATGACTGTCCCTCTAAAATCAGGATGGTTGTGAGGCATGGCTCTTCATATAGGGGTTGCGGGTGGGACAACAAATTGGGAAGGCAAAACATCATAGCAAATGTAGTTTTGCAACACCTATTGTTGGCTCTATGTCTTGTGCACTCTTGATAGGGGTTACAGGGGAAAATAATAATATGTGGTTTGTACAAATGTTTGTACAAATGTAAACGTACATAGTGAACATATGTTTATAGACTAGCATGGTTTAAATAAAAAGACAGTGCATATCTTTCTGGTCTCGATACACCCAGTATGCAGACTTGCTAATGTGTAGAACATTACAGAAGAATGTCGAGTGGGCCGAATTCTATCCTCCTAGGGCTTCATTATATGGAGAGAGTAACATCACTCATAATTTCCTAATTCTAACTTTCAAAGGATTCCCCCGCTTAGCCAGCTGGAGATTTCTTCGGCTCTTTAATAGAGCCACCAATCAATCGTTTTTATTCCCCATTAGAAAAAGCATAACAGATGGTGTGTAGCCCACTTCTATAGGGCTCTTTATATGGTGTGAACATTGTGGAACTGCGTTATAAAGGTAAGTTTGTGAGACAGAAAGATCAGATACATGGAGGGCATCCAGAAACACCTTGCGAGTCATTATACAGGTACAATTGGTAATGGGTGAAATGCAGCTAACAAATATTTTGGGCTCCTGAATACAGCACATTGCTAGAGAAAGCTACTGAACATTGATAGCAGGGTTAGCCTACATGGATGAAAATGGCTGAATTAAACAAGAGACAGGAGAAGTTAGATGTAGATATTGCATAGCCCCACGGTAGCCAAATGGTAGATCTCCAGCAAAGGCATTGTCCACCATAGCAAAGAATCATAGGATTTACTGTCTTAAAACTGCCTGAGATAAACCTTTTCATCACCCTAATATAGCAAGTAACGACATATAATATTAGCGAGAAAATTGGCATTACATGGTGTTGCAGAATAATATATAAACAAGAGGCTTTATGGACAGTGTTATGCTATATTGGGGGCATGTGGAGCAGTATAGACCTATGCTGAATGCTTTGCATAGAAATATACACATGGAGTGGTTGTATAAAACAATGGTACATATAGATTGTTAGGAATGCATGTATGGTGAGATAATCAATAAGACACAGTAGGAATTACAGAAAGAGATAGAACGGGTGAATAAAGAGTTACAGAGTGCAAACCCTCCTATGCTCTGATTGCCTGTGTTGAGGCAGTATCACCGAGCTGCTGTAATACTGCCATTCATTATTAATCCGCAGCTGCACTTAGAGACCGGCTAGGTACTATTAGAGGCATCCTGCTGAGGCTGGGAGATGAGCACATACATCTTGGACTGGCAGGTACCTTCTGCAGAACGTGGCTTAACTCTTACTTTGCCAGTGGATGGGCATTGCTTCAGCCTACAGGATGTTTCAGGGATTATGCTTTCCATTGCTCTGTAATCCAAAAACAAACATGACATTTGCATGTCTACAGAGCTAGGAATGACCCATGGCACTCTAGATATTGTAGACTACAGTTACTATATTGGTCAGTTAGCCATTCACTTAGCAGAGCATCATGGGAACCATAATAACGGATGTTCCAGAGGTTAGATAGCACTGCTAGAGATACACAGGTAGATTGAAAATAATGTAATAGAACAATATTTATTATTTCATACTAATTTGCTCAAAACGCTTTCTTGGAGCCCGTAACCCCTACCTATTACTCCAAACTCGAATGACTCTGTATTTCATTGTGGTATAACTGTTGTTCTCCATATGCAGTCTTTTCTGGCCCTTATAAAATCTCTCCAGAGCTGCTGCTATAAAGGGTTTATTAATGAAACAGTGAGTTTTGAGATATTGAGACCTAAATGAACACTGAAGTGTTAGGAATACAAAACTTTAGTGCCTCAATCTCTAGATAGATTTAGCCCTTTTGCCATAAAAATATGAAAAAATAAAGTTTTACTTAAATATATCTGATGCACATACACCGACATACAGTCCCTGACAGACACACAGTCATTGGCACACACCCTGTTTAACCAACACACACTTTCACTAACAGACACTCACTGACACAGCCACTCACTGTCAGACACACACTCCCAGATACACTGATAGTCGCACACTGACATGCATGCACCCTCACTGATGTGACACATTCTGACAGACACATATATTCACTGTAAAATACACATACACATACACTGACAGATACACTCTCACTGATTTGATACACACACTCATAAACGCAAACACCCTTAATGATTTAATGATTTGACATGGTCTGACAGACACACACATTCACTAGCACACACACACACTGACACATTCACTGGCAAACCCTCTTACTGACAGGCACACACTCTCAGATACACTGATAGTCACACACGGACATACATGCACCCTCACTGATTTGACACATTCTGACAGACAAACATATTCACTGATGGTCACACACAAAGAATGACAGACTCACTCTTACTGATTTGATACACATTGACACATACTCATAGACACAAACACCCTCTGATTTGACACACTCTGACAGACACACACATTCACTAACAGACACGCATCACAATGAAACACACGGTCACACACTTACTGACACAAACACTCACTGACACATACACTCACTCAGTCACTCACAAATGTATACATTCACTGCCAGACACACAGTCATTCAGAACAACACATATTCACTGACACACACATTTTACCCTATTCCTATAAATTATTATTATTTCTTATATTGATTAAAGTCCACCTAACCCAGCCTCACTTCCTTTAGGAGTGCTGAAGTAGATCCTTTCCCTGTGGTCTAGTGTGGATCCTGTCCCTGGTTTCCAGTGTGGATCCTGTCCCTTCCCTGTGGTCCAGTGTGGATCCTGTCCTTTCCCGGTGGTCCAGTGTGGATCCTGTCCCTGGTTTCCAGTGTGGATCCTGTCCCTGGTTTCCAGTGTGGATCCTGTCCCTGGTTTCCAGTGTGGATCCTGTCCCTGGTTTCCAGTGTGGATCCTGTCCCTGGTTTCCAGTGTGGGTCCTGTCCCTGGTTTCCAGTGTGGATCCTGTCCCTGGTTTCCAGTGTGGATCCTGTCCCTAGTTTCCAGTGTGGTTCCTGTCCCTGGTTTCCAGTGTGGATCCTGTCCCTGGTTTCCAGTGTGGGTCCTGTCCCTGGTTTCCAGTGTGGGTTCTGTCCCTGGTTTCCAGTGTGGATCTTGTCCCTGGTTTCCAGTGTGGATCCTGTCCCTGGTTTCCAGTGTGGATCCTGTCCCTGGTTTCCAGTGTGGATCCTGTCCCTGGTTTCCAGTGTGGATCCTGTCCCTGGTTTCCAGTGTGGATCCTGTCCCTGGTTTCCAGTGTGGATCCTGTCCCTGGTTTCCAGTGTGGGTCCTGTCCCTGGTTTCCAGTGTGGATCCTGTCCCTGGTTTCCAGTGTGGATCCTGTCCCTGGTTTCCAGTGTGGATCCTGTCCCTGGTTTCCAGTGTGGGTTCTGTCCCTGGTTTCCAGTGTGGGTCCTGTCCCTGGTTTCCAGTGTGGATCCTGTCCCTGGTTTCCAGTGTGGATCCTGTCCCTGGTTTCCAGTGTGGGTCCTGTCCCTGGTTTCCAGTGTGGATCTTGTCCCTGGTTTCCAGTGTGGATCCTGTCCCTGGTTTCCAGTGTGGATCCTGTCCCTGGTTTCCAGTGTGGATCCTGTCCCTGGTTTCCAGTGTGGATCCTGTCCCTGGTTTCCAGTGTGGGTCCTGTCCCTGGTTTCCAGTGTGGGTCCTGTCCCTGGTTTCCAGTGTGGATCCTGTCCCTGGTTTCCAGTGTGGATCCTGTCCCTGGTTTCCAGTGTGGGTCCTGTCCCTGGTTTCCAGTGTGGATCCTGTCCCTGGTTTCCAGTGTGGGTTCTGTCCCTGGTTTCCAGTGTGGATCCTGTCCCTGGTTTCCAGTGTGGATCCTGTCCCTGGTTTCCAGTGTGGGTCCTGTCCCTGGTTTCCAGTGTGGGTTCTGTCCCTGGTTTCCAGTGTGGGTCCTGTCCCTGGTTTCCAGTGTGGATCCTGTCCCTGGTTTCCAGTGTGGTTCCTGTCCCTGGTTTCCAGTGTGGATCCTGTCCCTGGTTTCCAGTGTGGATCCTGTCCCTGGTTTCCAGTGTGGGTCCTGTCCCTGGTTTCCAGTGTGGATCCTGTCCCTGGTTTCCAGTGTGGATCCTGTCCCTGGTTTCCAGTGTGGATCCTGTCCCTGGTTTCCAGTGTGGGTCCTGTCCCTGGTTTCCAGTGTGGGTCCTGTCCCTGGTTTCCAGTGTGGATCCTGTCCCTGGTTTCCAGTCTGGATCCTGTCCCTGGTTTCCAGTCTGGCTGCTGTGATCCTGTCATCTTTTAGCTCTGCTCCCTCGCACGCTGTTAGTGATGCCAGGGACGGAATGACATCATATGCCGTTTCCCGGTGTCACAGGAGGACGTGCAAGGAAGCAGGGCAAGAAGATTACAGTTCTCTTGCTGCCCGCCTCCATTCTGCACAACTGCCCACCTCTGGAGGGCACTAAGGTGGCCAGCCAACCAGCTCTTGGGCCCTCCATGACAGGGGACTCAATTGCACTTGTAACTTCTCTGACCTCTGTAGTTCACCCACTGACGGGCCAGCTCCATTGGGCTGCTAGAGTTGCAGGTTTACGGAGGGCGTCACAGGAGGGATCAATAAGCAAGAGGCAAACAAGGGATTTCTTAAAGTTGCAGGGGCATTTAGGGGCGGCATTTCTGGCCTTGTCAGCCTCATGATAGATACAGTGCTGGGTCAGTGCTGTGGAAGCGCCTCAGGTGGATGTCAGTGGAAAGGATCACTGCACCAAAACCACTTACTTCAGATAAAATGGCCTAGGTGAATTTATCCGTCCTTAATGATCAATCAGATCACAATATCCAGGTAAATTTCATATATAGCTAGCTTATTTTGCAAGTAAAATGTCAGTTAACTCATGAGCAAATCCTTTATTTTACTTTTAACTAAAGTATGACATCCGATTAATTTTTCCTTGTTTTATGTTTTATTGTTCCTACTTGAAATCTCCTAAATTCCTTCTTCAAACTCTCTGATTTAGTTTGTTCAAGGTTACATAGTTACATAGGCTGAAAAGACACATTTGCCCATCAAGTTCAGTTTTTCTCACATGTGTCTTTGCAGTTGATCCAAAAGAAGGCAATAAAGCCTGTTTGAAGCACTTCCAATTTTGCAACAAACTAGGAAAAAAATCCTTTTTGACCCCGGAATGGCAGTCCGATTTATCCTTGGATCAAGAAGCTATTACCCCACAATTTAAAAATGATATCCCTGAAGGTTAAGCATCAGTTCTTGGACAAGACACAATCAAAAACTCCTGCAATAATCCTTTTATACTGGAATGGGGTTTATTCTAGCATATACTGGACAAAATAGTTATTATAAGTTCTTTAATAATGGCACATTTTCATAAATGTGCTGTCATATATTGTCACCTGGTGGTGAAGGCGTTAACGCTTGTTTGAAGTAGAAAGTACATGGAGCAGATAATAAGATCCAATAATAATTCTCTTTCTTGCTGCCCTCTGGGACATTAATAAGGCTGTGAGCTGAATCCTAACTCTCTGATTTGAGGTTTCATTTCCCAACTCTCCCCCAATGAAGAGAAACTTCAAATGTGAATGGCGATTGAAGCAAAACCTCTAGATATTTCTGAGAGATATATAATATTCTTTCTGTAAGAGATACTTGTGTTTTATGTCATTAGGAGAAGCTTCCATATGTGCTCTAGAAGAACACTGTATACGTGCAACACAACGTGCACGTGTAATAGAAAGAAAACTATTTATATAAATACTTTGTTATTATTATTATTATTATATACAGAGAGAACACTAACTGGGTCCTATGCACTAAAGTTAAATCACCAAAAAATTGTGTTACTAAACTAGAAAGCACATTCCTCAGGTAACTAGCAGGTTAGGAATTAGTCTGAATAAAAAATAAAAAAATGGCAGAGTGCAATAGCATTGATGTCTTTCAGAAATATCCTTAACCCCTTAAGGACACATGACATGAGTGACATGTCATGATTCCCTTTTATTCCAGAAGTTTGGTCCTTAAGGGGTTAAAGGAACACTGCGGGCACCATAACACCTTCATTGATATGAACTTGTTATAGTGCCAGAAGGTCCCTTGTGAGTTGTGTTGGCATACCTTTAGAGGTTAAACCGTTCACGAAACACGAGCCAGGGCTCGAGTCCTGCAGGAACGCGTGGGAACGGCGTTCCTGCACTTTTTCCACAGCAGGAACGCCGTTCCCATTACTAGTCCTGCAGGACCCAGGGCTGGCACAAGCGGCTGCGAGAGCAGGGGGAGTACAAATCCGAATCCCCTGCCTCTGACTGGGGACTCGGATTTCTAAACTCACCTCTCCCCCTGCAGTCAGTGGAGTCGTCCAGCCTCTCCTGATGATGTCAGTAGGAGGGGGCGTGACTTTCTCTGCTCTTCTCACAGGACCGCTGGGGAGCAGAGGAAGCCACGCCCCCTCCTCCTGACTTCATCAGGATAGGCCGGCTTACTCCACTGACTGCAGGCTCCAGATCCTGTCCCACCCCTCCTGGCCCAAGGTAAGCCCCAGGGAGGGGGGAAGGCACTTTAGGTTTTTTTTTTGTGTGTTTTTTTTATCCCTTTCCTCAGTCCCTGTCCCTGTCCCCCTAGTTAAGGCCCTGTCCCCCTATTTAAGGCCCTGTCCCCCCTCCTCAGTCCCTGTCCCCCTATTTAAGGCCCTGTCCCCCCTCCTCAGTTCCTGCCCCCCCTCAGTCCCTGTTCCCCTATTTAAGGCCCTGTCCCCCTATTTAAGGCCCTGTCCCCCCTCCTCAGTCCCTGTCCCCCTATTTAAGGCCCTGTCCCCCCTCCTCAGTCCCTGTCTCCCTCCTTAGTCCTTTTCCCCAGTCCATGCCCCCCTCCTCAAGCCCTATCCCCTTACTCAGTCCCTTCCCCCATCCTCAGGCCTGTCCCTTTCCTGAGGCCCTGTTCCCCTTCCTCAGTTCCTGCCCCCCTTCCTCAGTTCCTGCCCCCCTTCCTCAGTTCCTGCCCCCCTTCCTCAGGTCCTGTCTCCCTCCTCAGGCCCAGTCCCCCTTCCTCAGGCCCTGTCCTCCTTCCTCTGGCCCTGTCCCCCTTCCTCAGGCCCTGTCCCCCTTCCTCAGGCCCTGTCCCCTTCCTGAGTCCCTGTCCCTTTCCTGAGTCCCTGTCCCTTTCCTGAGTCCCTGTCCCTTTTCTGAGTCCCTGTCCCTTTTCTGAGTCCCTGTCCCTTTCCTGAGTCCCTGTCCCTTTCCTGAGTCCCTGTCCCCCTCCTCAGTCCCTGTCCCCCTCCTCAGTCCCTGTCCCCCTCCTCAGTCCCTGTCCCCCTCCTCAGTCCCTGTCCCCCTCCTCAGTCCCTGCCTCCCTCCTCAGTCACTGTCTCCCTCCTCAGTCCCTGTCCCCCTCCTAAGTCCCTTTCCAGAGTCCCTGTCCCCCTATTTAAGGCCCTGTCCCGTTACTCAGTCCCTGTCTCCCTCCTCAGTCCCTGTCCCTTTCCTCAGCCCCTGCCCCCTCCTCAAGCCCTGTCCCCTTACTCAGTCCCTGTCTCCCTCCTCAGTCCCTGTCTTCTTACTCAGGCCCTGTCCCCCTCCTCAGCCCCTGCTCCCTTCATCAGCCCCTGCCCCCCTCCTCAGCCTCTGTCCCCCTCCTCAGTCTCTGTCCCCCTCCTCAGCTTCTGTCCCCCTCCTCAGCCTCTGTCCCCCTCCTCAGCCCCTGTCCCCCTCCTCAGCCCATAGCCCCTGTCCCCCTCCTCAGCCCATGGCCCCTTCCTCAGCCCATGCCCCCCCTCCTGCTAAGCTCCTGTCCCTCTTCCTCAGCCCTGCCACCTTACTCAGCCCATGGCCCCTTCCTCAACCCAAGTCCCCCCCCTCCTCCTAAGCTCCTGTCCCTTTTCCACAGCACTGTCACCTTACTTAGCCCCTGTTCCCCTCCTCAGCCCCTGTCCACCTTACTCAGCCCCTGTCCACCTTACTCAGCCCAGTGCTCTTACTCAGCCCCTGCATACAAGCATCAGCCCCTGTCCCCCTCCTTTGTCCCTGCCCCTATTCTTCAACCCTGCCCCTCTTCCTCAGCCCCTGCCCCTCTTCCTCAGCCCCTGCCCCTCTTCCTCAGCCCCTGCCCCTCTTCCTCTTCCTCAGCCCCTGCCCTCTTCCTCAGCCCCTGCCCCTCTTCCTCAGCCCCTGCCCCTCTTCCTCAGCCCATGCCCCTCTTCCTCAGCCCCTGCCCCTCTTCCTCAGCCCCTGTCCCTCTTCCTCAGCCCCTGTCCCTCTTCCTCAGCCCCTGTCCCTCTTCCTCAGCCCCTGTCCCTCTTCCTCAGCCCCTGTCCCTCTTCCTTAGCCCCTGTCCCTCTTCCTCAGCCCCTGTCCCTCTTCCTCAGCCCCTGTCCCTCTTCCTCAGCCCCTGTCCCTCTTCCTCAGCCCATGTCCCTTTCCTCAGCCCCTGCCCCCCTCCTCAGCCCCTCAGTTCCTGTCCCTTTCCTCAGCCCCTCAGTTCCTGTCCCTTTCCTCAGCCCCTATCCCTTACCTCAGCCCATGTCCCCTTCCTCAGCCCATGCCCCCCCCCCCCTCCTAAGCTCCTGTCCCTCTTCCTCAGCTCCTGTCCCCCTCCTCAGCCCCTGCATACAAGCGTATAATTTTTTTGGGGGGAGGGGGGGGGGAGGGGGTGGGGAGTGGATCTGGGGTGAGTTCCTGCACTTTTTTTACCCAGGACTTGACCCCTGCTCACAGCACTAGCTACTCACTCGGCCAATGTCCAACAACGTTTATCAATGAGAAGCATTTGATTGAACCTTGGAGAGGGAACCCAGTGACATGCTGTGATGACAGAAAATGCTCGGGGAGAACTTGGCCTTGTGCTTGATTCAAGGTCAAATTTAACCTTATTTGAAACATTTTTCAAACAAAACACAAAGTGGGGGGGATAAGTGGCAAGTGTCCAATGGGGCATTCTAAACAACACATGACGGATATATTCAGTCATGATTCCCTTTTATTCCAGAAGTTGTGTCCTTAAGGGGTTAAATGGTTAATCAAACCCACTTTTAAAATATATATATATAGTTTAAAAGTGGGTTTGATTAACCATTTAAGCTTACTGTGTCATGTGTTTTGTGGATGAGAGAATCCATTTATTGTCAGGACAATAAAAAGGTGGCCTGGTCCAATATAGGGTTAAAAGGGGGTCTATTACTTCAACAATAACTGGCTCACCTCTGTGAATATACTTTGAAAAAACACAGATCAACTAGTGGTTTGAATAGATTAACAAAAGCAACATTGTAATATTTATATCTGAGGACATTTCATTGTGACTTCTCATCAGGCAAAACAGAATTTCTCTGGGTTCATTTTTGCATTTGACTAGTAATTGCTTGTATCCACCTAATATTTTCACATTAATAAGACAATTCATTATGGGGTTGCAGTCACAACAAATATCACAATTATCGTTTCCTTCTTTTAATTACGTTTCGCTGCAGGCAGATTGGACGTTCATTCTGGTTTATTGAAGATAACGTGCATTTGGCCTGCCGCTCTTGAGCTGTAGTTTTGTTTTAAATGCGACCTCTCTAAGCAGGCAATATTAAATATTCATAAGGTGAGGAAAATCAAATGGCAAAATCCGCTCTGAGCTGACAGACTGAATGATTTTATGCGTGCAAGATTCTGCTTGAAGATGTTCAGCGTCAAAAGGGTTAAACTGAAACATTTAAAACATGTAAATATAAATATTTTAACCCTGTTACTGCCAGAAAAAACTGAATTACATCATAATACAAATGACAGTTCCTTCCATTTAGACATCAAATGCGGATATTTAAATCACCTTGAGTATTTACAAAGGTGAAAACGTGTTCTGCTGGAATTGGCATGGTCCAAAGAAAACCATGGCACCCTACTCAGGATTTATTAAAAGCCTATTAAAATCCTCAAATAATTTGAACCTGGGAAGACCTCACCCCAAATCTGTTGCAATAAGCACCCCACGAGCTCTGCTTTAGATTTGAGTACCCATGAGATTCAAACAAAGACGAGCTGGGCAGCAAGGCTGGTTACTTGGCAAACAGTATGCTTGCTTAGTGCTTTTTACAGAACTCCAGAGCATACCTAATACTCGGATTACTCTAAAGACAAAAAAAACATAAGCACTGTAAAACATTGTAATCACAGTTTATTAAACATTTCATTACAAAAATAATGCACTCAGAAAGGCGTTTTAGTATAATTTGATTTAAATCTGTAAGACCTACTACTTTATTTACTTAGTATTCAAAGCATTAAAACCATCTATAGTTTCTTATTGATAACATTCACTAATTCCAATTCGTTAGGAGTAGATGGCGGTCAGAAGGCAGGTTATAGATGGGCTTTAAAGGCTTGATATGTCTATGACATTAATTTTGCATGTGGTCCATTCAGAGGGTAATTGTGCAAGACAGTTTTGTATGTTTTTTTCCATACTTCCCAATGGTCCCAGTTCCCGCAGGCCAGTCCTCATTTATGAGTCTACTGCAGGGCATTTTTACTAATAAGAGATTACTTCAGCAGCACTCTCCCCATCAAGCAGCCCTGGTTATTACAAAATGTGTCAGTCAGCATGCCCTCACCTTCATCCTGCCCTCCCCATCAGGCCCTCCAATCACAATTTCTTACTTCCCAATTTTAGTGATAGGTAACATTCGGTACTCCAGATGTTTCGGACTACAATTCACATAGTGCTCTTACAGCCATAATGCTGGTAAAGCATAAATGGACATGTAGTCCACAACTTCTGGAGTGACTAAGGTTTCCTATCCCTGCTCCAGAGTATTAGGAACAGTTACTCTGCTGAGTATTTCATGTGTCAATCAATGTCCACCACCCCAAGGGCATTCAGTAAAGGTTACGCCAGTAACAGAATGTAGGTCATTGATGGTAGAAGCCAAAGGAGGATAACAACATAGTCTGCAGAGCAATGAACATACTACAGTCAGTCATATCATAGTATAATAATAGGAACGTCAACACTAGTGCACTAAAATGCACTAAAATCTAACCCTGAACTGACATTATGGATGTTTGGCAGCCAACAACATATACAATTTCTACTTAAAAAAAAACCCCAAAAAAACTAATTTACTAGTGGCAGCAGTAAGAGTCATGGTACGTGTTTTTGTGTTTTAACACCTTTGAAGAAACTGGCATAGTCTGAATGCCATAGGTATAACTTTGAACATTGGAAGATATGGATCTGCAGCCAGGGGCAGACATTCCCAGTAAAGTAGTGTGCTCAAAAACAGTGTGTGTCAGCCTGGTGTTTGTGTATGCCAGGTTTACTGGTCAGTTCCACTCATGGTGGCCCATGTGCTGAGCAGTAATGCAACTCTTTGCCTGGCTCAATGCTTGGCAGCACTCTGCACAGTGTGAACACATCTCTTGATGTCCTCACACTTCATTGATTATTGACTTTTCAATGGTGCATGACACTAGGAAATTAACTTAAAAGCAAGCTTTAGTCATCAAAACCACTGCAGTTTAATGTAGTGGTTTGAGTGTCTATAGCATGTCTTTGCAGGCTGAACACTGTAAATGCTGTCTCTTGACAGAAAAGTCATTGTTTACATTGCTGCCTTGTAACATGTCTAGCGGCAGTCACTCAGATGGCCACTTGGAGTGCTTCCTGTGTCAGTGCAACACAGTGTGTAGCACCTATGTTCAGTGTCTCCACACTCTGCATGGAGGCGCTGAACGCTCCCCATAGAGGTGCATTGATTCAATACATCTCTAAGAGGAGATGCTGATTGGAGCAGCATGGCATTTTGCCTCAGATGTGCAATAGCCTCCCAATGCTTTCATATGGGGAAGTATTGGATTGGCTGAGATCATCAAGATTAATGATCTCAGCCAAGGATGCATAGCCAGCAGGGCCAGCTGCTGCGAGATCAGCACGGAGTGGAAGAAAAGGTAAGTAAACTCCCCTTTAACATGCAATCGGAGGGAGGCTGGGGACATGTTTGTATTCCTGACACTGTAGTGTTCCTTTAAATCTTGTGGAATCCTGCAATTCAGGGTCCTGTCTTGCCCAGCACTTGACAGAACTTGTGCTGGACAGGCAAGACAAAAACAGTTTTGCCCACTATCAAAACATTTTTTTTCTAATCACCATCTCAAACAGTTTTTCTCTTATACATATCTGTCTTCTTTATTTGATGTGATTTATGCAAAGATCAGAACGATACATTGTAACATCTCTTCCCATATACACATTGTATCAATTGCCTGAAGCTGTTACAACGTCACACTCTCATGAGAAATACGTTTGGAATAGTGCCTTTCCTATACTTCTCAATGAGCTGTAGGAGGTGGAAAGACAGCTGCTCTCCAGCCAGCACGCCTGTTGTGCCCATTAGCTCTGGGGCGCTAATGAAAACGGAAAAAAAAACTCCCAGACTGCCTGATTGACAGCCAAGGAGGTACTTCTGCACCTAAATCTGAAAGTGGCAATTTCTATTGAAATAAACGGTCACATATATGACAGATTCCAGACAAATATAGCACTTACGTAAACATGGAGTGTTCCTTTAAAAACAATTGATATATTGCCATCATCATCTGATATACAACCCTCCAATTTACACCACTGAATAAAACTGTGAAAATCAATTTTAACTTGTGTTATTTAATTTTTTTTCATCATATGTGTGTATATTTTTAACAAATTAGCAAATTACATGGTAATCCAGTTGAGACAGGGCTTTGCAAGGGAAATTGCCAGAAATTAGGAGGGGAACTAGAAACTGTTTGATTTCCGTTCCTCTGTATTTGCTTTCTCTGTGTAATGTTAAGATGAGCTAAGATAGAGGCACGCAGTTGTAGGACAAACAGCTATGGATTCCTACATTTAATTTTATTTTTCACTCCTCACAAATACATGTTTATTGTAATGGACCGTTTCAGCAGACAAGGGGTTAAAATCCGTTTAGGCGATATTCCCCTTTCAGATATAAAGGCAGCTACTGAAAACACCAAACACCCGAATTGAATACAAGTGAATGCACCAAACTGTCAGGATCAGGACAGGGATCCAACACGCAGAGTACAAACAGTAGCCAGATACGTATACCGGACCTTAGAATGGCCGGACTAACGTAAGTAGTACAGTATAGAATGGTCAAAGACAAGCCGAGGTCGAGGGTAACAGAAGACAGGTAAGCGAGAGACAAGCCGAATCAAGGGTAACAGAGATAAGCAGAGTAAGGTAAACAAGCCGGGTCAAAACCAAAAGGGATAATAGAATACACAAGCACTGAGTGACTAGAACAAGATAGAACCACGACAGGGCAATGAGCTAATGAACGAAGCTCTGTTAAATACCCTGTTCAGAGCAGTAACCACGCCTCCGAGGCGTCCTGATTGGTCCTGCAGCAATTGAGTGACAGGTCGTTCCGGAGGAGTGTCCTGATGACAACTTCCTGCCTAGATGCTGTAAAAGGCAGTCACTCCCTCGCGGCCGGCCTTGCATGACCGGATAGACCTTGGGGAAGGGAGCCATCAGGCCGTCTGGATGGAGGAACAGCTAAGTCTCTACCTCTTTCGGAGGTAGAGACCGCAGGTACCCTGACAGTACCCCCCCTCTCAGATACGCCCACCGGGCGGAATACACCAGGGCGAGAAGGGAATCGAGAGTGAAACGCCCTGCGGAGACGGGGAGCATGCACCTCCTCCTGAGGTACCCAACTTCTCTCCTCAGGACCATAACCCTTCCAATCGACCAGATATTGCAGTTTCCCCCGGGAGATTCGAGAATCAACGATGGAATTGACCTCATACTCCTCCTGACCCTCCACCTGAACTGAGCGGGGAGGGGCGATCGTGGAGGAGAACCTGTTACATATTAATGGTTTTAGCAAGGAAACATGAAATGAATTAGGAATGCGTAAGGCATTAGGCAACTCTAAACGATACGCAACTGGGTTAATTTGAGACAGTACCCTGTAAGGTCCAATATATCGAGGAGCAAACTTCATGGACGGCACCTTTAACCGAATGTTTCTAGTACTTAACCATACTCTATCGCCTGGAACAAACACCGGTGCTGCCCTTCTACGTTTGTCAGCGTGTTTTTTAACCAGCGTAGAATTGTGCAGAAGGATTTGTAGAGTTTGATCCCACAACTCTCTTAAATTGGCAACATGAACATCCACCGACGGTATCCCTTGAGAAGAAGACTCCGAAGGAAGGATGGAAGGATGAAAGCCATAATTCAAGAAAAAAGGGCTAGAATGCGTAGAATCACTAATGAGATTGTTATGTGCAAACTCCGCCCAAGGAATCAAACCGACCCAATCGTCCTGGTGTTCTGAAACGAAACAACGTAAATATTGTTCAACTTTTTGGTTAGTGCGTTCAGCAGCTCCATTGGACTGAGGATGATAGGCAGAGGAGAAATTCAATTTGATGCCTAGTTGGGAGCAGAATGATCTCCAAAAACGGGAAACAAATTGGGAGCCTCTGTCAGAGACAATTTGGGAAGGTATCCCATGCAAACGGAAAATCTCCCTGGCGAATATCTCCGCTAATTCGGGCGAAGATGGGAGTTTAGGTAAGGGAATGAAGTGAGCCATTTTAGTAAATCTGTCTACCACAGTGAGGATGACAGTCTGCTTTTTAGAGATAGGCAAATCAACAATGAAGTCCATTGCCAGACAGGACCAAGGCTTTTCAGGAACCTCTAAAGGGTGCAGAAATCCGCATGGAAGCGAATGGGGTAGCTTGGTCTTGGTACAAACTTCACATGCCCCGATGAATTCTTTAATATCCTTGCGTAAGTCAGGCCACCAAAAATCTTTAGAGACCAGCGCATAAGTCTTGCGGATGCCAGGATGCCCAGCCACCTTGCTGTTATGGAGACAGCGTAGCACCTCCAGTTGGAGAGCGGCAGGAACGAAGTGTCGATCCCCAGGAGTCTGTTTGGGTGCCAAATGCTGAAACTTCATGATCTCAGAAAGCAATGGAGAGTGAATCCTGAGATTCGTGTTCGCGATGATATTCCCCTTAGGAACTATGGAGGACAGAAGTGGTTCAGTTATAGTGGATGGTTCATATTGACGAGACAAAGCATCGGCTTTAGAGTTCTTAGAACCAGGTCTATACGTAAGTACATAATTAAAGTGAGTGAGGAACAAAGCCCAGCGAGCCTGCCTGGCGGACAAGCGCTTAGCCTCCCCAATATAAGACAAGTTATTATGATCCGTTAGGATAGTAACAGGGTGTAGTGTCCCTTCCAGTAAATGTCTCCACTCCTTTAAAGCCTTAATGACCGCTAAAAGTTCCCTCTCCCCGATGTCATATCTGCTCTCAGGCCCAGAAAATTTTTTAGAGAAGAAACCACAAGGGTGTAACGGTTTATCCACCCCTAACCTTTGAGACAGAACAGCCCCAACTCCTGTCTCAGAAGCATCGACCTCGAGCAAGAAAGGCAGAGTCGTATCAGGATGAACTAGAATGGGAGCTGAGGCAAAAAGTTCCTTGAGAGTCTTAAAAGCACCAAGAGCTTCCTCAGACCAGAACTTAGTATCAGCCCCTTGTTTCGTCATATTGGTAATAGGCGCAATGATAGAGGAGTAACCCTTAATGAAGCGCCTATAGTAGTTGGAAAAACCAATAAACCTTTGGATAGCCTTGAGTCCTTTGGGCAAAGGCCAGTCTAAAATAGATTGGAGTTTACCAGGATCCATTTTAAAACCTTCCCCAGAAATCACGTACCCAAGAAAGTCTACCTGAGACTGATCAAAACTGCACTTCTCCAATTTGCAGTATAGACCATGTTGCAGAAGTTTGTGTAACACCTTTCTGACCTGTCTATGGTGAGTCTCAATCTCCTTAGAGTGTATTAGTATGTCGTCCAGGTAAACAATAACACAATCATGCTGAAACTCCCTAAGTACCTCATTAATCAACTCTTGAAATACTGCAGGAGCATTGCATAGTCCAAATGGCATAACAGTGTATTCGTAATGGCCATACCGGGTATTGAATGCCGTCATCCACTCGTGACCTTGCTGGATTCTCACCAAATTGTAAGCCCCTCTGAGATCTAACTTGGTGAAGATTTTGGAGCCCTTAAGACGATCAAATAACTCGGTAATCAGTGGGATG
Organism: Pelobates fuscus; assembly: GCF_036172605.1. Lineage (NCBI taxonomy): Eukaryota > Metazoa > Chordata > Amphibia > Anura > Pelobatidae > Pelobates > Pelobates fuscus. Next base: position 76,469,940 of record NC_086323.1, on the reverse strand, counting down.
GGATCGGCATTTCTGACAGTTATTTTATTCAAGCCTCGGTAATCGATACAAGGTCTCAGCGTGCCATCTTTCTTTTTAATGAAAAAGAACCCCGCCCCGGCCGGAGAAGAAGACCTCCTGATGAATCCCTTTTCTAAATTCTCCTGAATATACTCCTCTAGAACCGAGTTTTCCTGAACAGACAAAGGATATACATGGCCCCTCGGAGGCATAGTCCCGGGTAGAAGCTTAATTTTACAGTCAAATGACCTGTGTGGCGGCAAAGAATCGGCATTCTTCTTGTCAAACACCGCCCTTAAGTCTAGGTAAAGGTCTGGTATTTGTCTTTCTGTGGACTGAGTAGGATTCTCCTGTATGTTAATATTAGCTAATGGAGAAACCTTGCACAAACACCAATCCTGGCAGCCCTGGCCCCACGAGAGTATCTCCCCTAACTCCCAATCAATAATAGGGTTATGTTCTTTCAACCATGGGTACCCCAGAACTATGGGAACGGAAGGAGACGAAATGAGCAGAAGAGATAAATTCTCCACGTGTAGGATACCAACATTTAACTCAATGGGTATGGTCTCACGAAAGATAACAGGGTCTAGTAGTGGTCTACCATCTATGGCCTCAACGGCTAAGGGTGTCTCCCTTAGCTGGGATGGGAAATTGTTTATACTAGCAAAGGCTTGGTCGATAAAATTCTCAGCAGCACCGGAATCTATCAAAGCCATAGCCCTTACTACTTCCCTCCCGCAAGTTAAGGAAACTGGTAGCAGAAGCCTGTGATCTTTATAATTAGGAGTAGAGGACAAAATAGAAACACCCAAGGCCTGTCCTCTAGAGAGACTTAGGTGCGAGCGTTTCCCGGGCGGTTAGAACAATTTGAGAGTAAATGACCCTTAGCTCCACAATACATACACAAACCCTCTCTTCTCCTGTACTGTCTTTCCTCCTCAGAGAGACGGGTATACCCTATCTGCATAGGTTCAGGAAGCAAAGATACCGTGGAGTCAGGACTTGGAAAAGCGGGGGCTAACCTAAAAGAAGGTCTCCGGTTCCTCTCTCAAGTGTTCTGTCTCTCTCTTAAACGTTCATCTATACGAGAGATGAACGAAATTAAATCCTCTAAATTCTCAGGGAGTTCTCTGGTAGCAACCTCATCAAGGATTACTTCAGATAAGCCATTCAAAAATACATCCATATACGCCTGCTCATTCCACTTGACCTCTGACGCCAGAGACCTGAACTCTAGTGCATAATCCACCAGTGTTCGGTTCTCCTGTTTCAGACGCAACAGTAATCTGGCTGCATTAACCTTTCTACCTGGAGGGTCAAATGTTCTTCTAAAAGCCGCTACAAAGGCGTTATAGTTATAAACTAATGGGTTATCGTTCTCCCATAATGGGTTGGCCCATCTCAGAGCTTTCTCAATAAGTAGGGTGATAATAAATCCTACCTTTGCCCTATCTGTAGGATAAGAGCGAGGTTGCAATTCAAAATGGATACTAATTTGGTTTAAGAAACCACGACACTTCTCAGGAGCCCCACCATAGCGTACTGGGGGGGTAATGCGAGAAGAAGCACCCACTGTGGCTACCTCTAGACCTGAACCGACAGGAGAAACAGGGGTATTACGTAACTCCTCTGGTGGGTTATTGGCACACGATAATAGAGCCTGTAGCGCAAGCGCCATCTGATCCATTCTGTGATCCATGGCTTCAAACCTAGGATCAGGAGAAGCAAGCTGACTGTTTGTACTTGCAGGATCCATTGGCCCTGTCGTAATGTCAGGATCGGGACAGGGATCCAACACGCAGAGTACAAACAGTAGCCAGATACGTATACCGGACCTTAGAATGGCCGGACTAACGTAAGTAGTACAGTATAGAATGGTCAAAGACAAGCCGAGGTCGAGGGTAACAGAAGACAGGTAAGCGAGAGACAAGCCGAATCAAGGGTAACAGAGATAAGCAGAGTAAGGTAAACAAGCCGGGTCAAAACCAAAAGGGATAATAGAATACACAAGCACTGAGTGACTAGAACAAGCTAGAACCACGACAGGGCAATGAGCTAATGAACGAAGCTCTGTTAAATACCCTGTTCAGAGCAGTAACCACGCCTCCGAGGCGTCCTGATTGGTCCTGCAGCAATTGAGTGACAGGTCGTTCCGGAGGAGTGTCCTGATGACAACTTCCTGCCTAGATGCTGTAAAAGGCAGTCACTCCCTCGCGGCCGGCCTTGCATGACCGGATAGACTTTGGGGAAGGGAGCCATCAGGCCGTCTGGATGGAGGAACAGCTAAGTCTCTACCTCTTTCGGAGGTAGAGACCGCAGGTACCCTGACACAAACTCCCGAACTGCATACATGGGAATAAGGTAGCACTCCAAACTCCCGAACCGGAACCTCACGAATAGCTGCTAGAAGACGAACAGGAAAAGCTCTCAAGCGGCTTACACTCCTGGCAATCAGTCTCTAACCGCATACAGTGAATCCCCCCAAGAACGAGACAAGGCTCCGTGTTGAGGGTCAAGCAGTGGTCTGGTTTAATTAACACTCACAGACTTTTATGCAAGTCCCCATGCAAGGGGACATCCCACAGGGAGGGACAACATGTAACCAATCCCATACAGTAAAACATAAAACACACCCAGCACAAAACACATAAAATCCTCCCCTCTGCCTGTGATATAATTACTGAACAGAATGGGTTAATGTAATTTATCACAGGAAAAATACAGTTTTTACAGCATATTCATAACTTCTAAAATATACATCACATTCACATAAAAATCACATATTCACAATCAATCCATTCAGGGGAACAACATATCAAAAAATGGTATGAATCAGACCAGGGGTTCAGAAGTTAGTAAAGTATCTTTTGGGGCCTGGCTGGCAGCATGGCTACCTGGCCAAACCGGTTTTACAGAGCACTCTATCCTGGAGACAATGGGGAAAATAATCCAATTATATCCAGGGATAGAGGCAGACTCCATTGAGCACATGTTACCAGTAAAACACAAAAGGATACAAAAATACATAACTCCTATCATACTGAACTGAACGGGCCAAATCTCCCAGGGTCCATAGTCACAGGGCAAGAGGCGGGCAACCAGGCTCCTCCAATGCAATGTGTCGAGATTGGTCTTGTTACATTTATATACAGTGATAAACAAATGGTTAAAATCATTGAAATGTAGTGTGACATTATTTTTTTAAAGCTGGTTTGTTTAATTATTCGGTCATTGGTACTTAAAGGGATACTATCGCCCCCCCTGTCTCCTGCTCCCCCTGTAAATAAAGGTTTAGAAACACTTTATTCACCTTCCTTATCCCAGCGCTAATGTACCTCGGCGATGTCCCTCGACAAGCGGGCGCTAATGCACATTAGACCTCCGCATAAGATAGCACTGAATCAATGCTTTCCTTTGGGGAGAAACCTGACGCTGGGTGTCCTCATGCAGAGCGTGAGGACGTCCAGCGTCAGATTTTGGAACAAAGGTCCATTACAATCCAGAATGCCCTCTTGTGGCTGACTGGTAGACACCCACAGTGGGCAGACTTAGAGCTGCAATGTAAACATTGCAGTTTCTCTGGAACGGCAATGTTTTACATCGCAGAGCTGAGTGCAATGAGCTGAAGTGGTCTTGGTGCCTATAGTGTACCTTTAAGGGCATTAACACAGTTTGAACATCATGTGATACATACAGGGTTATTTACTAAAGTGAATTTCAAATCTAAGGGTAAAGTAGTTAAACTGAAAGAATAGCTGATTTCAAGAATGTCTCCAGTTTGGCTATTTTGACCTTAAATTTAAAATTCACCTTGAATTCTCACTTTGGTGAATTATCCTGATGGTTCCAAAAAGTCTGAGGTCCCAAAGTTAGCCATACAATGTATAATTATCTTCATTTACTAAGAAAAATGCCTCAACCTTTTCTTTGCTTGTTAGCTGCGGCAATATTTGTGATTTCTGTTAACCGTTTACACTGCCTTATTGTCCTTTTGTCGTTTTTTTTTTAATTTGTTGTCCTTTACAAGGTGAAAGTGAGATGAAAACTCCGCACTGTGAAAGGACAGAAATATATTAAAAAGCTTGCTGCATCTATACTTCTCAACGGGGTCTAAACAGAGTAATTTTAGTGGCAGAACCAAAGTCCTTGAGGCAATGACTGCAAATTATACGATACAGACGTATCTGCTGCTATTCCTGGAATCTATCAAGCTGAGATTCCCAAAATACACACCTCATTTTTCTACTTCTGATCCCCCAGCCGAGAGGTAATCGGAACAAACTCGTTGATAACCTGTGTGGGTAACACACGATGAAGTCTAATCAGCCTTTATTTCCACCAGCTAAGAAATGTTGGTTAAGAAACAAAATTGTAGGTTAGGTTCTGGATGACGGATTGTAAATTGCACGGAGATGTTAAGATTACAATCGAATATGCAACTGTGATCTGTATTACGTGCTGTAAATTGGCAAGTGGGGGGGTGGAAGGGGGCTGTAACAGGCAATATTTCTTATAGGTTTATAATAGCTTTTGTAAGGTTGGAACAGTTAATGCTGCATTGGTAAAAATATTACTCATTAACTGTCGAATAATCTGCTAATGTAATGTATCCGAGGGGGAATACGCCTGCTGTTACATTAGATTCATTAGCTGTCTGCTCACCTGATGAGAGGTGTCTGCATGTTTTGTCCTATAGCAATGCATACTGAAGTGCTGTTCACCTCAAGCAATGTATGCTAGCTATTATACAAAGAGTGTGTTACACTTGGCAGTGAATCAGTAAAGGGTGAATGCTATATAAAGAATTGTATGATATAATACTTAGCGCTTTCTCACAGTTGTAAATCTACCTGCAGGAAACATCTTGCAAATAAAGCAAATAGTATTCTTTTAAAGGACCTGGAACGTCCAATATTGTTTGATGGGAAAATGAACCCAAAATAATTATATATGGTGTTTCTTAGCTGTAGATTCATTGGCTCTGTAACTCTTGCTGATGTCTAGGGAATTCATTATACTCTTGTTAATGTGGTCCCAATCATTCTCACTTGGCCACGTGTATGTGAAAGGGGGCATGGGGTCAGTGCTTTAGCTATCTCAGGTTGAGCTGGCAAATTCTCTGGGCAGTATAGCGTGGAGCTGACTACTTCGTATTCTATAATCATTTGATAACACTGGAGTTTCCCAGTTGGTGTTTTTTTATGGTTATGTCACGGAAATCCATGCTTGAGTACCTGGCAATCAATTAAGGAATGAGTTTAAATGGGTTCTACAGGTGGTTCATTAACCAGTTGAGAGATCTCACCAGTCTAGCTTCTAGAAAGTATAGATTTTCAGGTTTTCAGGTAAACAGGTATGTTATCAAAAACATGATTCAAAACATACATGGAGTTCCTCAGATACTAGTTACGTTCGAGGCTATGCTGGTTTCTTTGGAATGGTAATTGTATGTATATTATATAATACTGTATATACTTCTCCTTTTTTGTTTTCTATTTGATCCCCTGATTATCCAAGTTATGTGAGAATGTATATACAGTGGGACCTCGGTTTACGAATTTAATGCGTTCTCCGGAATGTTTCTTATTGCGAAAAATTTGTAAACTGAAACGCGGTTTCCCATAGGAATGCATTGAAAACCAATTAATCCGTTCTTGAAGTCAGAAAAAAAAGTCAAAATGAACTGGCATGGAAACCAACCCACAATGCAGAACACACAATAAAAGGCATGTAAACAACGAAAGTCCCAAAACAACTGCAAACAATTTCCAGAATAGCTCCAAAACTTGATGCAAAAGCCGCTCCAACATCTCCACACTCGACACCACGTGCTACCCACAGGCTCCAGCATGCAGGGGGCGGTGCTTTAAACCTCCCAGGTGCGATGCATCCTGGGAAAACTTGCTTTGTATGGCGAAAAAAAAATTGTAAACCGAGGCATTATTTTCCATGGGTTTTGATTTGTAAACCAAAAATTATGTTAACCGAAGTGTTTGTAAACCGAAGTCCCACTGTACAGTTGTTTGGACCAGGAAACAAACCAGGAAGAAACGGAACCAGCTGTTTGCTTGAGACTAGGTTCATTTATGTTTCTATCTTTCTAAAAGTGTTAATTTGCAAAATTAAAAATGTAGGACACACACATTATACATAAAGAGTTTCATCAAGCTAAAGTGGTTTAGGGGTCTGGAGTGTCCCTATAACCCGCAGGTGAGGGTTATACTTCCCCTTAATGGTAATTTTCCTTCTTGTTTCATATCATGGTATAATCCCCCACATATGAAAAACAAGAGGGATGAGGAATGAGCGTTCCGAATGGGTAATACCGTAAATTCAAAAAACACTTTACTCGGCAGTAGCAATTAGCCTCTTACAATTCAAAGCTTAAAAGTCATCACATCAAAGTTGAAGCACCACTTGCAATCAATACACAGTTAGGACCGCTTGCTTCACAGGTGAATACAGCAAACCTGGTGGAATTAGTGGGTATCTGTGTTGCTTCAAGGTTCTAAGATTAAAAGTTTAAACAATTTCTCTAACTGCCTGATGTGGCCATATGCGTTTTGCTCTAGTATGGTGCTGTATCAATGGCATGCTGTTTTTAGTAATATATAAATGTTATTTATAGCATCAGTGTAGCCAGCCCCTCGAGCGATTAAATATGTTAAATATAATTTAGAAAGGACATACACTTTGGCTATCTGTATTAAGTAATATGTATTTAATCCATGAAACCAGATAAATCAAGAACAGTGGAAAAGAGAGGAAAGGCAAATAAATAACAGAAGAATAAAAAAAAGCATAAAATAAAAACCTAAGTAAAAAAAAAAAAATTAGCCTATTATTTGAGAAATATATCTTTACTCTGCACAATTTATGTACTTTTATTGTATTATGCACTTTATATTATATTTTGCTGCACTATATACTAGTGCACTTTTATATTTTTGCTTACACAGTATTATATTGTGGTTACTAAACATGTGGTCACTTTAAGACTATTCTATTTGTTACATAGCGAGTGTAAATATTCAGGGCTATTCTGTATATAGTTTTTCCTGTGTTAATTGCGGATACGCCTATTTATTGCACTTTTGTATGGAATCACTTATGGCTCGAGCAAGACCCCTGCATGGGCTGAAACGTTGCCCTTATTGTATTTTGTTACCCAATAAAATGGAATGCTGGTCACTGGAAATATAGATGTGCTTGGCCCACTTACATTTGGATGACATATTGGTCGTGAAACCAGGGTTAAAATTGCACGTTTGAATAGAATACACGTTCATCTGTCACTTTTATTTGTTCCCTGTCTCTTTCCTGTTTCATGTGGTATAACATATGTGGAGTGTTTTTTTAAGATGCTTCACTAATGTGTATAGATGTATTGGTTATTTTCAGTTCGTATTAGGAATTCTTTAAACCTCTTTGTGCCAACCTTGCAGAATATGTTGTAACCTAGTAATGTATAAAAATGCTGCAACTTGCATTGCAAAGCAAGCAAGGTGTTTTTTCTTTGGATGTTAGATTATCTAGGGCACGGAAGGTTCACTTTCAGGTTCACTAAGCATCACAGAAAATATAGATCACAAACAATTGCAGTGGCGAATTTGGCCTAGAACTGCTCTACGATTTTCATGCACTTCAACAGTACCATTGCCATGCTAGAAGCATCAAAGGTTTTTATTATGGCTAAAACAACTGGTTCTTGCTTTGTGAAAGGCAACAAAACACAAGATGAAAATGGTTGGGCAACACATAATTGTGGCAGTAGGTCAACTCCAAAAAAATTAAAGATTGTATGTTTGATGATTACAACATTTGGACTGCAGATTTTGTTAATGCTGGTGCAGGTTTCAGGAATGCCATTGTACATTCAAAACCAATATGAGATCAGACCGAGACAAACAGGACATAAGCAGGTTTCAAGGACTCCCTGGTTATGACAGATTGAAAGTGAAGAAGGACTAGAAGGTCAGGCAACACATAGATCTTCCTTATTTTGAATAGAGTCTTTGAAAGAGTTCATTGAGGCTAAAATGTAAAAAATAGCGTGCTTAGTATAAGGATATACAGAATACTTAAAGTAACACTATAGTCCCCAAAACAACTTTAGCTTAATGAAGCAGTTTTGGTGTATAGATTATGCCCCTGCAGTCTCACTGCTCAATTCTCTGGCATTTAGGAGTTAAATCACTTTGTTTATACAGCTCTAGCCACCTCCTTGCATGTGACTTGCTCAGCCTTTATAAACACTTCCTGTAAAGAGTCATCTACTGTTTCTACTTCCTTTATTGAAAATTCTAGTGTCCATTTAAGAATGGAGTCTCACGCTATACCCCCAGGTTTACTAATCTGGAAACAGATTATTTAAAAAAAAATAAAAAATTAAACACAGTGATTACAGCAATGCATGTTATTTATTGAACCGAAGATGGTTCATTGTGATTGATAAATCCTGCATATATGCACATATATTGTTCAAGAATAACAAGGAAAGAAAACCTTGTTATGTTCCAAGCAGTGGAGTGACCATTGAGAGTGCAATGACTTCTCAGTGAGTTGCATTGTGAAGTCTGTGATTGGACAGCCACAAAAGGTTTGGGCTGGGCAAGGAGGGAAGGGCTTGCAAAAGCTTTTGCTTGCTATTTTTAGATATACCACTAATGTCAAAAAAGCATAATTAAAAGAATGCATGATTTCCTTGGGGATATTTCTATATAATAGTGATTATTTCTATTTTTTTTATTTGGGAGTTGGAGTGTCTATTTAAAGATGGCATAATCTCACTGAAATGTACTCGATCAGTGTGTGGCATTGTTATACGCAGTTTACTTATCCCCTATATTTAACAAGGGGATATGTGTTTCTGAATTATTCCGTATGCCACAGGCCACCAGGTTTAGATTTAGACTAGATGATTGTTCATCCTCTTGTGGTAAAGTAAATTTAAAGGGGTTATGTCACTTCATAGGATTATTCATATTATGCTTACTTATTCCCTATATTTAACAAATGTGTATTTCTGAATTATCCTGCAACTGGGTACCTCCATTTTAGCTCCCTGTCAGTCATTGTTATATGCTTTTTCCTTTGCACATGGCAGTCAGCATTTATCCTCTTCCTTTGCAATGTTTGCCCGCTTTGCTTTGTTTGAACTGACTTATGATATAATTTGCTACATTTTTAACATTTAAAATAAAACAGAGACATCTCGTTACAAAAAGGTTAACACACGTTATAGGTTATATTTAATAATGTCAATTCCAGAGAGGTGACAGTTCCCCCTTTTTTAAATTTCTTTCACATATGTTTGGAGGATCTATCTATCCGTCCGTCAATCTCTGCTTGATTGTCGGTTTTAAATACGTATATGAACACGGATATAATAAAGCTTCTAAAATATTTTAACCTAAATCCAGTAAACATTCTTTTTTTTTTTTTTTTTTTAGAAATCTACTCTTTTCTATTCAGCAGGAAATGATGGCGTCTTCTAAGACTGCTGGAAATAATAGATCTGAAAACACTTCACTTTAAACACCTCAACAATACCCTCCCCCCACCTTCCACGGTCAAAACCACAAGTTATTAAGTGGAACAAGTAATGAATCTTCACAAGAGCAATCAAACTAGCACTTAACAGACCTTTTAGAAAAACACAATAATTAATCCAAACACGATAATGTGTGGTAGATCTAATGGGCAACAACTGGCCATAGTATCATATTGACCCTGTCATAACGAGTTAGGTCAAATGTGATTTGGGCATTTTTGTAAAATGAATATATTGAATAGGCCAATGAATAAATAATGCTCCATCATTTTGCTATGTCCTATATAGTGATATACATTCTAATGGATTGCACTGTGTATATTATCTTTAAAGGGACACTATAGTCAGCAGAACAACTACAGCTTAATGTAGTTGTTCTGGTGAGTATAATAGCTCCCTTCAGGCGTTTTCATGCAAACACTACCTTTTCAGAGAAAAGGCAGTGTTTATATTGCCCCTAGGGACACCTCCAAGTGGCCACTCCTCAGATGGCCACTTTAGGGGCTTCCTGGCTCAGTGCTGCACAGTAAGCAGCCTTGACGTTCAGCATGGAGACGATTCAATGCATTTATATGAGGAGGTGCCGACTGGCCAAAATTACATTTGGCCCCACCCCTTGCCTTGCTGATTTCAGCCAATCCAATGCTTTGGATAGGCTAACAGTCAACTATTTTGATGATGTTACAAAGGGGGCAGGGCCAGCACTGGCGGACTCGCTCGGTGCTGAAACTGAGGTTTGTTTTTACCTTTTCTAATAGGGCTAAGAGGGCTGGGGCTAGCCACCTAAATGGTGGGTTTAGCACTATAGGGTCAGGAATATATGGGTGTGTTCCTGACCCTATAGTGTTCTAAAATGAGAATTCAAAATGAATTTCAACTTTAAGGCCAGAGTAGGTGAATTGAAGGCATAGCTGACAATTTTGGCTATTTTGACCTTGTGAATCCGTTAAGAGAAAATCAACTTATCTGAAATTGCTCCTATATTCACTGAATGCACCACATATCATAAAGACATACATAATGTATTCAATGTAAAATATAAAGATCTACTTATTTTTCCTCAATTACTGAGCCACTTCATGATTGTTACTCTTCATGTAACACTCCCCTTCCGGCCGTCCTCCGCCTGCGCTCCTCCTGATATCCTCTTTGATTTGTACTACTTGGGATGGTTTACCAAGCAGGGGAAGTCTTGTCAGCAATGTCAGCACACTGGCTTCATTGCTAGTGAGCTGCCGTTGGAACAGGGTGACGTGACGTCACTCCTTCTCTGTACTCCCTAGCCGGCGCTATAAGCAACGGCAAAGGAGTTTCCATAGCAAGTGCAGTTCATGAGCTATGGTTCCTATGGAGGAGAACAGAGGGACCTCTTATGGGAGGTCTTTTCTGCTCTCCCTTGTCAATCAATGCTTCAGCACACCAAGGATTGATTGACAGCGGGGAGAAAAATATTTATTAACAGGTTTTCTCCTAATCTATACATTTGCCAGCAAAACTTTTAGCTTTAAGAATAGATAAAAGTGTATGCTCAAACTAATGAGCACAAGTTATTCGGGGCGTGACATTTGCCCTGCAAATTTGAAATTCACTTTAATTTCTAAAATTAGTAAATAGCCCTAATATTGTAGCAGCCTAAAGCATTGATGCCTGGAACTGTGGCTACTGTATTTTGTGTTCAATTTTTGTTTTTTGTTTTTTTGTGCTTGACAAAAGATAGACTAGTACACATAAAAACATTTGATATGTTTGAATTGAATAGTAAAGAAATACAGATTTATTTTTTTCTGCTCCTAGTTTTTCCCCTCTTTTGTTCAATTTTCAATTAATATGCAAAAAAATTAACATTTAGTGGCTGTCCCCAAGCCATCAATCATCTTTTTTCCCCACAAATCATCATCATCTTTTTCTTTGTGCCATGGATAGAACTTTGAATCACGAAACAAACAAACGGCTCATTAATTCCTTGCTTTGTTTGCATGTCGGAGTTATGAACTAGAATGCATAGCCGATCGCCCCAAATCGGGATGAATCGTGATGTGTTTGAAACCGAATGCACAAGTCTAAAAGATAGACATCAACGCTCTTTGCATTTAAAAATAATTGTGATATACAGATTTAGCCTTCGTTTGCTAAGCCAGCATCAGCTGAAAATGCTGATGTTGTATATCACATATGAACTGTGAACTCCTGATTCAACAATCCCTACACAAAATGGGTCAATTAAAATATATGGACTAAATTTAGATGTAAAACACAAATACTACTACTTCTATGTATGAGAGGCATTGTCGTTTGTATATTCTATATTTAATGTAATGCCACATTTGTACTGAAGACTTGCACATCAAAGTATTTTATAATGTCAATTTGTAAGAGTTTATTAAATAATCACCAAATTATAGTGAATAAAAAACTGAATTGCAATTATACTGGACTGGTTTGTAAAAACACCATTTGTTTTTTTTTTTTCAAAGTCTGCATCACTTATGGCACGTTTCATTTGAATCCCACATTAACAATGTATGCTTGTGAGTGCAATTAGCCCATAAGAAGCTACCTCTAGTGATTACAATTATTACCCTATGTTGTTTATCCTGTTCCTCTTAGGTGGACTGTATCTAATTTTTTTCCATATTGTTTAGCCACTCCCTCTGCACATTGAATGTAGAATGGCCACTGTCAGTATGCTTTAACTGTTTGTCAATACATTGTAGCTACCTAAGGAGTGCTTTCTATCTATTTATGTTGGTTCCATGTTGCTGGTGGAAATATTTATGTGAACCTGCTGGTCATGTTCATAGAAGACTGTGTTCTTTCCCATAAAGAGACCTTTTTCACTTTTGTATATATTTGGTATATATATATTAGTATTTTAGTGTTTTGTTTTTTTTGTAGTTATTTTATTTTCGTTTTCTTTTATTTATTTATTATTTAAAATTTCAAATTATTATTATTATTTTTTTATCACACTATTCATCACAATATATATTCCAGTTACTCGTGCATTGTCTGTCTGGTACCGGCCTTATTTCATTTTCAGGGTCTGCTGACAGAATTTGGCAATATTGACATTACGTACAAAGCTGGAACCAAAATGAGGTGTTGAATCAACATGAGCTTCCACAATGAATGTAGCCGGGATGACAGAACTATAAAGTAAAGTAATAGAACAATGTTACATATTGCCTTTAGGTTTGAGGAAGACAGTTTGATAGACAGTTCTATAAAACTAAAGAAGAGGAGATATCGTATTTTTAAATTGCAATGCTGAGCATCAAGTTTATTTTACATTAGACATCCACATACTTCATAATAAGAAACCATGGCATGTATTTATTTATAAGTACAGCTAAGCTAGTCTGATTTAGGTGTAAGAATATCTACATCAGCTGTGGCTAAACTAGGTGCCATGAATATTTAGGAACTGTGTTTTTTTAATGCTCAGCTACCTTAAGGTGCTGGCTAAGCATTGCGGCAAATGTAGTCCCTAAATATTAAGGGTGTTCTGTTTATTTCTTATTATCCTTGTTTATTATCTGTGTTTTCTTTAAATGCTTCTATCTGTTAAATAGAATTCTGTCTCTTATATCTTCTAACTGTACTTTGATTTTGAAAAACGTGTTTCCAACACTCACTTGGAATGTAATGTAAACAGCTTAAAAATCACCAGGATCTGTTGTGACAAGTCTCGGAATATTGCTACATCTGCTAATTAACACATGCATTGTCATTTTCTGCAATTTACTTTTGATAAATATTTCAGTAGCATAGATCATGCAAAGGTACGTAAATAGCATCTGCAAACTGATGCACAAAAGAAAATAATGGTAAACATGTATGCTACACTATTCCTGACGTGCTGTCGGAAAAATAATGAATAGAGCACATAAACCTGCCTTTATGTTTTATAAACATTTTTAAACGGGTTAATTTTTGTTTAATAATAGGATTCAGTCTGCCTGCTGTGAAACTAATTATGCTACTGATATGCTATTTAAATTAACTCAGTGCTTTACAGCATCTGTAGTGTTGGTAGTAAGGGGACTGGATTTTGTTTGCTGAACATGTTGGGGGGACAATTCCAATACAAACATAGGAATGGGACATAAAATATGTATACATGTATAATATGGTTCTGCTGGCAGAATATCACGAAGTTCTACCACATCATCAAAACACACTGCCACACAGTATATTATTTGACATATATGAACACACACACACACAGCACCCACACACACACACAGCACCCCCCAACCCCCCCACGCACACAGCATACACACACACACACACACGCGATCATTAGTTATTCATTATATCACAAATCACTTTGTCAGCTATGCCCCCAGCTACATTCCACCTTGATATAATTACCTCTCCTTCTCTCGAAGCAGAAACCTCCTCAACACCTCACTATCTATTCACAGCAATCTCAGGTACCCACCAGTTACCTTTCATCAGCCATCTCCCACATCTATTTTCCAACTCACATTTAACTTTTCTTCACACAATGGAACACAAAACACTATTTCTCGAATAAAATTTTTATCTCCCACCTGCTTCAGCAACATTTGTATCTTCTTTGAACTTTACTCATCCTCCCGCTGACTCTGGAGGTCTTCTCCTACTTATCTTCTCAACTCATGCAAGAAGAACAATTTTTGCCTTTCACTACTCTTTGCATCAATCCACTTAAAGGAAATTCAAACGTTGGCGGTTACCTTTCTCACTTTACTTGTCTTCTGTCAAACCAATAGTTCTATTTTCTTCCTGCCTAACAATAGCAAAAATGTGCACAAATTGCCATTTCCATATCTCAAGGTGGAAAACCTTACAAGATACTAATTTTTTTTTAATCTAATACCTAAACAACTTAATATCAGATGCCCCATTTATTTTGTCATTTAAAAACACAAAACAAAAAAAAAGAACTTACATGTACAATTCTACATGGATCTCAATATATTTAAATGATCAGACTATGTAGATTTACTGAAGGTAGCACTAGGTCTAACTAGTGACATACAGTAGGTTTTTTTGCTATCAAACGTAGATTGACAGAAAAGCCAGGATCATTAAAGACATCTTCAATTGAACAACATTATCAATTCATCAAAAAAGCAAATGGCATTAGGAACAGGGAGCTGGGGAATCTCTCTATTTGATCTAAGTCATGATAACATTGCTATTGATTGCCATATTCTCTGGCTCTAGTCGGACTAGACTAAACAGATCATACATACTTGAAACATGTCACTCGAGGCTATTTAGCAGAACAGACTCAAACAGACAGGAAACCAACTTTCGCTTCTATTTGTTAAAAGTGAAATCTAGTTCATGTGGCACAAAGTGAAAGACTTGCTCCTCTTTCAAACTGATGTTACATTATGTAGCACTTTCCCAACCAGTGTAAATGGAGATTGACTGTAGATATTTTGGCGACACAGTGCTTTTAGCAATAGGGTTTTCAACCACATTTTGCCCCTACTTAGCTGCATTGCCCCAGTCATTTCTCCACTAGATCTGCTTATTTTAAAGGTGTAATTTCTTACTTTATTTATTGTATCTGTTCTGGATTATACTAGTAATGGAGTATCGAAAGTGTAACTATTTTTGTTATGGGTGCCAGTACAAGTACATAATTAATGTGAGGATGTCAGAATGGAAGTTCGTTTGAAATGCTGGTCGGCAGTGATTATGGTCATACAATAGTATGATCTATAGAAACATGCACACATTTAATCCATTCCAATTTCAGGACCACGGCTAGTTACATACTGACGACTTGTTGGATGTTGGAAAAATAATGCCAAAACAATAACAAAAAACTTTAAACCATTGCACCCTGTTTAGTGATGCGTGTGTACCAAATATGTAGTGGCTCATGTGTGGCTCATTTGTGAAGTGTGTGATGCGGATGCCAAGTTGTATTAGATGAGATGTAGGTACAAAATGTGGATGTTGGGTTTTTGTGTATGAGGTCCTTAATCTAACAAACCCAACATTCACTAAATCAACTATATCCCTTTTAACTGCACCTATCATCCTTCCTCTAGCAGTTTATATAAATTGACTCTCATATGCCTAAATTACATTTCATGTATTGGTTTCTAGAAATCCTGTACTGTGTCCCAAGACATCTCCCCTAAATTATTTAATATGTAATCCTTTCCTAAATGTTTAATTCTTTCTTTTCTGGTTGATACCATATCTGGAATGACATATTATATGATAAGATTCCTTTACCATGCAAATAATGTGCTGTCTTTTCATAATTACATCAGTGCTTTGCCAATATCTCAAATATTACAAAGAAATGTCAGACGTCTGGAGTTTTCCCAAACATGCCATTGATTTCGGCTAATTGTAGCCCATTTTCACTCTGCCATTCCTTCCTTTTCCCCTGTGTTGGTCAATAATTTTTCGTCATTTCTATAATTTAGTTTTCCTTGCTCAGTGGTTTAAACAAGTGTTACTAATTGCTCCCTAATGAATTCACAAGTTACATATTTATTTAAAAAGCAAGCTCCAGACACATCTAATTGCTATGTTCTTATAGTGAAAGTGCCTGTGTTTTAGTTACACCAAATTATAGGGAACAAACATGCTTTCCATAGGCAATTATGCCTCTACATCTATAAACAACCTGCTGTTTTATCAAAAGCAACCATCATAACTCAAATTAACAGACTTATTCCGGCTCTTGTGCGTCTGTCAGCGTACGTAAGGATGAAAAATTGCGAAACCATTCCAAGAAACGATTGACGTATTAGGGAAACAGAAATGAAAGAATCAAAACATAGTTACACTTAAAGGGATGCTCCTAGCACCTGGACAACTTCCATGTATAGTGACTTAAAAACTAAAAAAGTGGCTTAAAAAGAAACTTTTAACATAACCAAACAGCAAAATAAAAGTTAGTTATTGGTTTTGTTAAAGGCTTTTTATAAGTAGCTTCCTTCATAGTTTAAAGTGATTCTATATTGTTTGAAATACAAATCTGTATTCCTAACACTATAGCTACCTCTCCCCCCCTCCACCCCTCGCTGGAACCCCCTCCTTGCCACCCGACCAGATCAGTAAAGGGTTAAAACCCCTTTATTTATTCACCTGATTCTAGCACCGAGGGATGTTCCATCTCCCCCAAACATAATTTGATGGGGGCCGCTAATGCGCATGAGCGGCGAACGCTGTGAGCACATTACGCCCTCCCCTAGAAAATTGAATTAATGTTTTAATATGGGGATTTATCTGACACTGGATATCCTCATGCAGAGCGTGAGGATATCCAGCATCATTTAAGCAACCCTAAGTTGCCTAGCAAGCAGGAAGAGCCTCTAGTAGGTGTTTGGTAGATGATTTACATTGCAGGACTAAGGGGAACAGGGACACTGCACCCAGACTACTTCAATGAGCTGAAATAGTGCCTATAGTGCTTCTTTAACGTATATACTGTGCCAGTCAAAGTTAGGCAAACTATGTAAATGAGTTAACTATAGCAGAGCCATGCGCAAAGCATGTGCATCCGTAAGGCACTGACAAAGAGAATTCCGAGCATGATTCCTCTGTTAGATACTTCAGCGTACACCTGCCTGAGGCAGCATGGGGAAATGAAGCCACTGAAATGCTTATGTGCAGCATGGGTTAGTAAGCTTATTATTACAACAACAGTATTTACTAGGTTGAAAGTATATGGAACGTTTACTTCTCTAGAAGTGACCGTTCCTGTTTAAAGTAATATCACTTATCTTAACCCCTTAAGGGGTTAATACATGTATATTTTGTTTGTAAGAAAAGAAATTCTGAAAAACAAAAACCTGCAAACTTTTACTAATTCTGCAGTTTCTCTTTCCAACGGTAATGGACTGTTGAAAGCAATGGCAAAAACGATGACGTTTGTATAAAATATAGCATCAGGATCAGTTGCACTTAAGTCTATGCAAGCATTCATGGCACTAATGCTCTTTCCCAAGAGGTTTCCATCGGAAAACATTGAGATAAAGCATTGTGAGACTTGTAGCTCCACAGCTGTCTAGCTACCTAGCTCTTGGCCACCCGTGCTATATATAATACTGTCTGGGGCCACATTGGGAGCAATTCACTGAATACCAAATATTCAAAACAGCCAAACTGTGACTATAACTAAGTTGGTCAATGCTTACAAATCATCTTATGGTGCCTACATTTTGCAAACTGCTGTTCAATTCACTGCAATTCGTTGTTTGGTAACTAAACCCTAGATCAGGCATAGGCAACCTTTGGCACTCCAGATGTTGTGGACTACACCCCCCATCATGCTCTTACACCCCTAATGCTGGCAAAGCATCATTGGAGGTGTAGTCCAAAACATCTGGAGTGCCAAAGGTTGCCTATCCCTGCCCTAGATTATCAATTGAATCTTAAACTAGTTACACATACTTACTACAGAAAAAAAATCTGCTGTATTTTCTACATTTTAATGGAATTTCCTTAACCTCAACCATTGATTTTATGCAAAGTACCTTATTTTCTCTAATTGTTATCTTCCTTTTACACGGGTGAGACAAACTATAGATTGATCCATTCATTAAAAAAAAAAAAAAATATATAGATACATCTTTCTCTAAGACTGGTTGGAATTTACATTACAGAAATTATTTTGTTGATGGTCTTTTAAATATTTCCCCTTAAGTTAACACGTATAGCTTAATTTTGTAGTATGGGGCGAAATCAAATTATACATAAACAATTGTTTAATTTGCTTTTAAAGACTATCTCTATACGTTGACTCGAAAAATACTGATTTCCCGACATGCGAGATGCTCATTTCTCCTCCAATAATAGATGCAATACATCATTTGTTCCCATCGATTTCTGTCCAGAATCTTTCTTCAAGGATGCAGGGAAGTGTCAGCACAGGTTCTCAGGCAGATCCTCTTGGAAAATGTTTTAACATCAAATAACAAACAATCTCTTTTTAATCAGTTACTGCTCAGTGGTGCTGACGTAAATGAACATCTATATAAAGACAGGTGTGTTATTACTAAAATATAATATGAATAAATATATTCACTGTTTGCCTCTTTATGGTTTACTACACAATGGTATTTTTTTTCTCATCTATCGAAAAAAAATTTTTTTAAATATTTTATTTTAACAAACATATTGGAGCAGTGAAACAATAAATTTGGAAAAGTCGTTTGATTTTAGGGGTACTTACATTTGCAAATTAACCTCTAGGTAAAAGAACTTTTCAATATCAATGACTCCATCATTAGATTGAATTTAGTAGCCAGGGCAATTAATTATTAGTCAGGACACAAAGCTTGTGAAATGTATGCTACTGTTTGTCGACTTGTTAGGCGAAGAGCAGCCATGGAAAATTTAAATTTGAAATAGAAAAAACAACTTAATTAGATCCTGTTAGTATTTTTTATTTATCTTTATTTTTTCTTTTATTTATCTTAAATGTATCTCTCTCTCACTAAGAAAGAAACTGTATTATACACAGTCCCTTCTAACATATTTCATTATTATTACACCAGGATGCAGGCCTCTTTCACCATCGAGATCGTGGTATTTGTCAAGTCCTATGCTAGAATATTTTATTTCACTATCCCATGCACTTTTAGCTATGTCCCTCATTTTTGTGTCATGGTACGTACTTGTTTCCTGTTGGCATTTGAAAGCCGTGCTTATGTAATATTTTACCATGCGAATTATGGGCAACACGAATAAAACGCATAGGTCACGTTTTAGATTATATCTTAATGCTGACGAAAGACCCATGAACTTATATCTTTAAAATGGAATAAAATATAATCTACAAACATGCTCTTAATTTAGAAAACAAACTGTATGTGATGACATTTTACTATCTATTCAGTTGGACCATGTCATTTTTGCATGGCAGCTATTCTTTATGATAAAACTTTTCCAATACAATTTCTACTGGTTAATACAGTCCAGATTTTATTTTCGATATATGAACATTTAATTTCACATTGTGTACATAACTTTACACACAGGTAAGTGGTTAAAGCCTTTGGGATCTGGAAAGTTCTCTAATGCGGGGGCTAATATAAATCTATCACTTGTCAGTGATGGACTTGAGTGTACCAAGAAGAATAATAAGACCCTTTGAATTGCTCTACTTTTTCTCTGTAGTGCAAATGACCTCACATTGTAAAACCAGATAAGTTTCTACTCTCTGTGACTTTTCACAAAGTTTTTTGTTAAATAAAATAACGATTGTAAAATAATCAGAATACAATATAATGCTTCAACTACCCGGTAATGGCCATGAGGACTGTTCCTCGTTTCGGTTCCTTTTGAGATAGTATTACCTCCTGCAAGTTACTAAAGCTCTTTACAAATCCTCCGGTTAGTGGGACTCACATTTGACATCCTCGTATAGATGAAGAATACTGTATTGAGGTTTTGTATAGCGTGGAGGCCTTTGGGTACTCTTAAAAGGGTGAGGAGTTGGAAAGGACAGTAAAATGAGCTTTTGGGAAGGACAGGGAGAGTAATGATGCCACAGGCAAGTGGAAGACAGCAGTACAGAGTGGTTAGATCTTGGCCAGAAAGGAAGCACTCAAGAAGTAGTTTAAATTGTACAGGGGAGCAAGTTAGGTTGGACAGGACCTGAGGTAACCCAGGATAGGTCGCGGGGGACATGTTTTCCCACAGGACCTGTTAATGGACCTAATTATAACTGGCAATAAGAAAGTGCTTTTATACTCAGATAAGAATTAGGAGGACACAGGTAGGGATGTTTCTGCAGATGCATTCAGTGGAGGATAGTAAAGGTCCTCCATTAAAGTTGGGTAGATTGTAAAATTCACATGAAGGTGAAGCTAGCAGAAATGCACAGACAGAGTCACTGGTGGTTACCCACCACACTAGGGCTAGTTGAAGGATGGACTGTGTCCCATAGCTGTTGCAGGGTGGCCCTGGCACTTGTGGTAACCTGTACTCTTACTTATTTATTTCAAACACATAGTAGGCCCAGACATCAATTTAACACAATAAATTATCACCACTACTTCCTATTCCATCCTGAGCACAATGGGGGTCAGATGTCTGTCCCCTATAGGAAATCAAAAGTATGCAACCTAAAAGGGTTATGGACACATTGTATGGCTCCCCATTCTGTTTTTCTGGTCCCACTATACATTCTAACCTTAACATTAGAAACTCCCTAGACAGTGGCTGGTGGTGGTAGTAATGGTATATAATTAAGGTAGAATTATTTACAGATATACCATATTTGATATAATTAAGGTTCACAGATGTAACATAGTGTTATGAGCTCAAAACCATGTGTGTAGAATTGGAGAACTGTTGCAGGTAGCAAATTACATATTCAATGAGCAATCCTTGTACAATTTGCAGGGGCAATACTTTTCATACAATGTTCAATAACATGACAAAATGATACCTGGAAAGTATGATATGGCACTGCTTGGTATACTGGACAAGTATAAAAAAACAGGGTCATAATCCAGATGGTAAGGTATGTCTTTCACTTTTCAGATCTGGACACGAGTGGAGACAACGCTTTGATCTTTTCTTCTAATCTAGACTGTTCTAGCTAAGTGCATCTTTATTATTTTTGTCGTTCCAATGGTCCCTAAGCTTTTGTGGTTGCTTTTATCAGATCACAATGGCAGTTGCATCCTGACATGTTTTTACACACCAGGGTATTATGATGAAGTTAAACCAGTTTAATTACATGCAGGCTGAAATCGCTCCACTGATTTTCTGATCTTCAAACAATTATTTTGTACCTGAGCCAACTCAGTTGCAGTAGCAAAGTGGTTTAAATATAATTTAAATTAACTATATCTCACTTTGTAAATCCACGGTTTAATCTCACATTAACAAATGTATATTGAGAATTGTATCACGTTTTTCCTCCTTTGCTAGGCCATATTTTTCCAAATTCTTTTAGAGATTGAAACAAGAAACTGTTGGCAATCACCTTGATATCCAACTCCATGGAGTTTCTCTGATGGTGTATATATACTGATCTAGTGGCTAGTTTTACCATTTATGGTTTTCTGGTGACGACTTTAGCTCTATCTTTGTGCATTATCTACATACAGCTCATTTGAACACTTGGCTAATTTATGATTCCTTACTTTCTGTATTTAAAAAAAAACCTGTGAAGATACCAGACATTAACTTTAGGGCTATTTGATTGGATCTTAAAAAGGTGAGAGGTAATTAAAGGGATATTCTATGCACAACGCCAGTGCATGTTAATGAAGTGGTTTTGGTGAATAGATGCTGTCCCTATTTACTGATAGTGTAAAACATTGCTGTAAAACAGTTGTCATCCAGATAGCCTCTAGAGCTACTTCCTTATTCGGATCCTTCTATTTCTCAGAGAGAAGCATTGTATTCCAGGCTTTATATGGGAAACCACTGGATTTGCAAATAGTGGAAATTGTTGTGCATGTGCCTTGTGTCCTCAATACTTCTCTATGAGAAGCATTGGGTTGGACAAAAGTCTTTGTAGTTGAAGACATTAATGGGGGACGAAAATACCGTATATACTCGAGTATAAGCCGACCCGAATATAAGCCGAGGCCCCTAATTTTACCCCCAAAAATGGGAAAACTTATTGACTCGAGTATAAGACTAGGGTGAGAAATGCAGCAGCTACTGGTAAATTTCTAAATAAAATTAGATCCTAAAAAAAATATATTAATTGAATATTTATTTACAGTGTGTGTATAATGAATGCAGTGTGTGTGTATGAATGCAGTGTGTGTGTATGAATGCAGTGTGTGTGTATGAATGCAGTGTGAGTGTATGAATGCAGTGTGAGTGTATGAATGCAGTGTGAGTGTATGAATGCAGTGTGAGTGTATGAGTGCAGCGTGTGTATGAGTGCAGCGTGTGTATGAGTGCAGCATGTGTATGAGTGCAGCGCGTGTATGAGTGCAGCGCGTGTATGAGTGCAGCGCGTGTATGAGTGCAGCGCGTGTATGAGTGCAGCGCGTGTATGAGTGCAGCGCGTGTATGAGTGCAGCGCGTGTATGAGCGCAGCGCGTGTGTGTGTGTGTTGCAGAGCCTTGGTGGGGGGTGGGCAATTTATTTTTTATTTTTATTATTTTAATTTTTTTTTATTATTATTATTATTTTTATTTATTTAATTTAATTATTATTTATTTTTTATTATTATTTATTATTTAATTATTTTTTTTATTATTATCTTTTTTTCGTCCCCCCTCCCTGCTTGATACATAGCAGGGAGGGGAGCTCTCCTTCCCTGGTGGTCCAGTGGCATTGGCAGTTCAGTGGGGGGAGAGGGGGGCTGGCAGAGCTGTAACTTACCTGTCCTGCAGCTCCTGTCAGCTCTCTCCTCCTCCGCGCGGTCTGTGCAGCTCCCTCTGTCAGCTCCCAGTGTAAGTCTCGCGAGAGCCGCGGCTCTCGCGAGATTTACACTGGGAGCTGACCGAGGTGCTGAACGGACGGCGCGGAGGAGGAGAGAGCTGACAGGAGCTGTAGGAGAGGTAAGTAAGATCTCTGCAGTCCCCACAGCCCCTGTCTGTATTATGGCAATGCAAATTGCCATAATACAGACTATTGACTCGAGTATAAGCCGAGTTGGGGTTTTTTAGCACAAAAAATGTGCTAAAAAACTCGGCTTATACTCGAGTATATACGGTAGGCTATACTCATATTCATGATGGAATGAAGGTAAGTTTCAGTGTGTTTTTTTGTTTTTTTTTTAAAGATTTTTCTTAATGAATGTAAACAAATGGTATAACATAGCCGTAGTTAGGAAAGATGATATCAATTTGTTTACCTAGATTGATACTTTAATTACATAGCAACAATTAGAATCAGTTACATCATCTTCTATACAGCTATAAAAGTTACTATAGCTTAAGGGAACACTATGCACTATAGTGTTAGGAATACAAAGCCGCATTCCTAACATTTTAGTGTCCCGCTGCCCGTACTCCCTGCCCCATACTGTCTGCCAACGAGAACATCACCCTGCATATTAATGTCAATGACTAATAGCCCACTTGGTGGAAATGTCGGACCATCTAATGCAGAATAACTGACTGCTTGCAAATGTATTTGATAATTCTAAAAATACAGCTATGGTTACTGTAGCAACAATCGAAAATATAATACAGGAAGTACTATGTACTTTAAATGTGGCTTATGTTGTACCAACACAGATGATGACATTCCAGGCATACACAAGTTGTGTACCAAGGTAAGGTTGCAGGATTGACATTTATCAGTAATACAAGCAGGTGTACACAGCCAGCATTGTGATAGTCCATGGACCGACGGTAAAAGGACTGACAGTATTGATTGGTTTGCGTCTTGTCACAAAAGATCAAAGTTACAATTTCACCAGGGCAAACCTGCTGAGCCATAATAAACCAGTGGGTAACCAATTGAATGCCAATTACACGAATAATATCAATGCCATGTTTTCTGTCCTGAAACTGAATTTAAACATTGTTTAACCCCTTAAGGACACATGACGTGTGTGACACGTCATGATTCCCTTTTATTCCAGAAGTTTGGTCATTAAGGGGTTAAACTGTACAATGAAGATCTTTAACTCTAATATCATTTTTACAATAATAATAATAAAAAAAAATAGACAATGAATATTTGCATGCAGACTTTACATACCAGTGGTTCCCTACCCAATGCTCAAGGCATCTCAGTGGTCAGATTTTGTCAGTACCCATCTATAATTATTCAAATAGAATATGGGAAATGAATGCTGGATTCTGGAGAAATTAGTTGGGAATCATATATGTTTCTTCTAGGGTAGATTCTGAGTCAGTGATCCAACCCCATTATATGTATTAGGCATACCTCATTTTATTGTCACAAAAATCTTAAACAATTTCCACTTTCGAGCAATATTTTTTTTGTATGAAGTATGAACTGTAATTGCAGAATGTAAGGTGATCTAAAGTAATGTACTTAAAATATATTTTCAGCATGAAACACATTTAGAGTGGTTGAGGGAACAATACATAGTTTTACACAGCTTTCTGTTTAAATTGCTTGTAATGGATATTACCATCTATTTTCATTTATATTCTGTAATAGCCTATAGAGTGTTTTTTTCATTCTGTGATAAGCGATCTTTTGTCCGCCTTACCTTAATGTCTGCAGTGCTACCATTAACTATACCCTGCAGACTCGCTGCCTTGGCATCTGTTTTTACTTGGATCGGTCTTTCATTCCTAAAATCTAGTCAATTCACAAACCCTGCCAACTTAAAAATATAAATAGATTATGGTGCGGTGTAAGTGACAAAGACCTACACCTATAAGTGGAGCGCTCAAACACATATACCGCTTACCAAACGTTATTTCGTTCAATAGTGCAGTATGGAGTACATATCAAAGAAATACAAAAAGATACAACATAGTGCAGATGGTATTTAAAGTGACAATGCAGGAATGATAATATCGTAGTGAACTGTACACTCACATTTCAAGGAGCCTGTGTATAGAAACACTGGCTCCGTATTGAAGCTTGTGTGCTTATTATGGTAGCACCACCCTTCCACTTCGACTTGGAGTAGTTCTCAAAAACATAAAGAGAGAACGAACCAATGTGTAGACTGTAGCAATAAAAACACGGATGTAGGATAATAAATGTGCTGCTCACCTGGTCCTGAGCCTATGGGTCCTGGCTCTAGGTGTATAGGTTTGGTGCCAATTTAAATGGGGATGGCACTGCCCCTATGAAGATTCTTAGAGGCTCCAAAAAGGACTTGAGCAGGATCTTGAGTAGAGTAACAAATGTATTAGTATATAATATATTAAAAAATGAATGTTAAAAAAGTAATCAATAAAAGTCCTTCAATATGGCCAATACGCGTTTCACTCTCAATAGAGCTTCCTCAGTCAGCTGGGTTTATATTTTTAAAAATATAAATGCATATATTTTTGTAACAAACTGTCTATATGCAGATATATAAATATATATGTTTGTTATTATTACATAATCTTTAGAGGTATTATATATATTTTCTATTAAATGTAGGTGAAATTCACGTTGTTACAGCGCATTTCATATGGATGTGAATTTATATATGTATGTGCGCATGAAGAAATTTATATTTTTATGTTTAGTAAATATTAGAATCCTTTGTAATGTGTCTTTTAAAACTAAATTCCTCCCATTTCCATATTTTCTGTCCCCATTTTTCATATGTAATGGTTGAGGACTGGACGCATACTTTCCGGTTTGAATCAGAGGATGGAACACATGGCCCCCAAATTGAATGCAAGACGTCAGACGTCACCGTCTCCCTATTAGTGAAAGCGTTGGAACGCACGTCTGACATGCATGATGTCATTGTGTTTCGAGCGCAATGACGTCAGTGCGAAACCCGGAAATCCTTTACAGATTATAACCAGCTCCTGGAGGAACGAAAGAACCAATGAGAACCAACTTTGAACAATCAAGTGGACTTGAAAGGAGGAGAGGTGGGAGGGTTTTATTGCATTTTATTTTGTTGATTTGCACAGCTCCTTGTCCCTGAGGAAGTCCCTTGCTGGGATGAAACGCCCAGGACTGGTGGACTGGTATTTTAACTACCACATTTGCTGTTTTTAACTGATATTTAAGTGATTAAAATTATCTCTGCATTTTATTGGAATTTGCACTACAATTTTTGCATCTTTTTTTAACATCAATAGTCCAATCCTACAGAGGCCACACAGCAACAGGAGATACCCATTTACATAATCAATTATATAATGAAGGCTTCAACTTGTCATTCAAAGTGTGAGTGGTCAATTACACCAAACATTAATTTTAATCAACACAGTTAAGCACTATGTTTTGCCTTTCTTCTCATTTTTCCCAACAGGTCCACCCCTATTGTGTTTTTGTATCAACTTAAAAATATAAGCCATATTGAACCCTTTCTAGAGAGAACTGCACATACCCAGTGTATCTCTACAATCTATAAATAATGACCCTGCTAAACTTATCTTCATTAATCCTATTATTTTTATTCCATATCACTTTACTAGTTTTCTATAACTATTTTTATTTAAAATCTAAATGTTGGACACATGTATACTACAGTAGCTCTCCTTAAAGGTGATCCCATCTATATACTAACCCTAATCTACGAATATGGTTTATTTTCTCCCGTCCTCTGTTCACACTAACTCCTTGAACAACGTAGTAAAAGGCTTTTTCCGAGCTGCTATATTGTTGTACAATGTCATTCCTTGCCCTGATTTCATCTTCCTCTTCGTCTCCAGTCAGTTAAAAAATGCATGTCAACTAACCAGCTAACCTCTTTCATTTAACTTCTGTCTTACCTCTCTGTTATGTTCAGTTGTCAGTAACCAACTTCTATCTTACCCTCAACCCATGCCAAATGATTGCATACTTTATATTATTACACTTTTAAGATTTTCTTTTTATACTTATTTCCCATTTGTGTTAGACTGTAAATGTATATATGTTTGTCTGATGGTCTTTCTACCTGTCTACCCAAGTACCTATCCGTCTGTATCTCCGTAGCTGTCCATCTATCCATCTACCTGTCTGTATCTTTAGTTATTTCTTTGTCTATCGTCTATCTGTCTATCAACATAAAAAAAAGCCTGTGTGGCCTGTTTCGACCTCATATAGGAGCACTAGAGATGTTTACCAATGCTGGATATTTTGGCTGTCTCCACTGCTTAGGGTGCATGCAGATGAGATTCCAGGGGCCAATAAATAATGCAGGTGAGAAATCTACAGAAATCCTTTCTGCCTTAGCCAGCATTTCCCTGGATTTCAGCAGCATTTGTCAGAAGAGACGAGAGGCATTGGCAAGTAATGACAGAGCCTGTTCTGTGCTTAGGTAACATTGATATTCAAGGTGCAAGCCACCGGAGAGCTGACATCTCATTAAAATGAAAATGATGCAATTTCTCTTTTTTTTTCTTTTTAATGATGTTCGATGACAATGTAATTGACGACTGCTTTTGTGGCTCTGACGGGATGGCACTCTCACCTACTGAAGGGAATATACGGACGATGGATGGCACTCAAACAAGGTTTTAATAAAAACATGTTTATACACCGTGTTGGTTATTCATGTAAACATAAGTGGTATCCTGCAGAAAAGACTATCCCGGCATCATCTATTAAATTCGCCAGTATGAAAATAAAAATGTATGAAACTCTTATTTAGGGGAAACTATTTTTTTTTAAAATAACTCATTAGCAAAAAAAAAAAAAACATGGTATACATTTAATCTATATTTTGTGCTTGTGTAATACCTTTATATGGAACATATATATATATATATATATATAAAAAAAATGTGTATATATATATATATATATATATATACACATACACGAAAATAATCCAGTACCTGCAGCCCAATGTTTAAACAGAATTGTAGGGAAATTTAAATGGACACTATGTGCACCCAGACCACTTCATGTCAATGAGATGGTCTGGTTGACTTTACCATCATTTAAGGCCGGTTATGAAGAACAATGCAGTTTCAGAGAAACCGCAATGGTTTTTCTCTGGGCTAATCCCACCTCTTTGCTTTCTCTCAGGTAGCCACTAGATGGTGCTTCCTGTGTTTTAGTGGATTCAAACTTTGCTATCTGACTTTGGGCATCCGTATACTTTACATGAGGACATCTACGTTATTTCTGTTCAATGCAGGCAGCTCTGATGTGAGCGTGCTTGCATTGAACAATATTACTGCAGAAGCCCACATGGGAAATAATTGATCCAATGTTTTCCTTTGGGGAAACCTTTAACGGGCATGTAAAGCATGCCATGTATGCGCATTAGGTCACCAATGATCCTCCGTGACCTCACAGTAGACTCAGGAGAGTTGAGGGAGCATGGCGATGGAAAAAGGGGATTAAGAAAGGATTTATATAACCCTTCAAGTGCTGAGTGGGTTGGAAGACACCCAACAACACTCAGTAGAGTGACGCCATAGCATAGCGCTAGGAATACAGGTTTTCATTCATAACGTGATTGTTTTTCTTGAAAGAAAAACAGTCACAGGAACCTCCACCGGAATGTTACTGACTGAAATTGGTCACACACAATAACACTGTATTTCCCAGTAGGTCTCACTGGTTTTGGCTGATTTTCCAGAAAACCTTCCCACAACTGATTGGTATTGTACTTTTTAATCTCATTATAGGGGAGGGCATATCTGGTGATCACAAGGTTTATGGAAGTCTTTTAGTTTTAGGTACAGGATTGCTTGTAGTTGCGTGTTCCGATTTTTTTGTATTCTTTTAAAATTGTGTTGGGAAAAATTTTTAAATTATTTTTAAAGTTTAAAGAAAATCCTTCAACCTTCATAATTATTTGAAATAGGGATATATATTTTAATGTGCATTTTTATGTGGGGTGGTTAAGCATTTATGAGCTAAAAAGAGGATCCAGTATTAAGGGCACAGCATTTGGGACCAGAGTTTGGACACTTCCTTTCACATCGTTATTGTTACCTCTCCATCAAATTGCATATTGATAAAGAACGGTCCAGTTTAAAGAGATAGTAATCAATTTGTAGTGATTTAATTGCCTATTAGGGTTCTTGGAGACCCCACTAAGTTCTGATTTAACATTGCTCAGTTGCAATAAGCTTTGTAGACTGCTTCTAAAAAAAAAAAAAAGATATTCACTGCATTCTTCTTCTGTTAATATAATGGTTCTGGACATCCTCAACCATAATTTTATTTGGATTATGGGTTAATATATACATTTTTTTTCTTTGATATTATATTTTTTTTCTTTGACTTTAGATTAAATCAATAAATAAAATAAATATTTTTAAAAAATAAATTAAACCTTTAATGCAGCACTAAGATAGAATCTTGATGACTTCTGTCCAGTCGCCAGAGAGATGCATTGGACACACAAGACTATGCATGATGCCGAACATGAAATAGATTTAGTTATTGAATCTATTTGAATCTGAAGCTCTTAGTGGCAGACAGCCACAAAGGCATGAAACATTGCAAACTGTATCTAGTGCTCTTTCTCAGAAACACTTTTTTTCATTAGGAAGACTGCTGGAGCAGCACCTGTGCCCCAAGATCACATTATTAAAGGGACTCTCTGGTGCCAGGAAAACATATCAGTTTTCCTGGCACTGCAGATCCCTTTAGTGCCCCTCTCCCTCCCACCCCCATCCCATGTTGCTGAAGAGGTTAAAACCCCTTCAGTGACTTACCTGAATCCAGCGCCAATGTCCCTCGGCGCTGGGTCAGGGTCCACCGACGGGGGAGACCTAATGTGCATGCGCGGCAAAGGCAGCTAGCGCACATTAGACTTCCTCATAGGAAATCATTATTTAATGCTTTCCTATGGGGATTCCAGCCACTAGAGGAGGCATGTATTACTGAGTTTGGGAAAGGCATGGGTTAAACATCTATAAAGTCTTGGTTCTCTTGGAATGTCCAAATGACACCCTTAAAACAGTGGGAATTATACTAGAATAATAATTTGTATCCTGAAACCATGGAGCAATTAATGGACTGTCCCTTTAACGTGTTAGAGGCTTGTGACAATGACAAAGTTAATTTATAGTATATGTACAGAATACCTTGGTTCTCTTTTGCTGATAAATTACCCGCTTGTCCTATATATAGCGTGGATTAATTTTTAACGAGAGGAGAGAGAGCGCATAGACTTGCCCTACTCAGAGAGCTGTAACTTTGGCTTAATAAGACACTATTGATAATCAATAGGTTAATCACTTTGCGTAATGAGAGGCAGAATATTGGTGATAGAGCCAGAATGGTCTCCTAATGAGGAAATTGAATATTTAACAAGTTCCTGGGGGCATAAAACAAGTTTCGTGACATAGAGCATTGGGGGGCAGATACAATGCATATTATTGAGTGCTCCACCTTGTAAGACCAAGGTGCCCAAAATAACTACAACTCCCATGATGTTTTGTCAGGCTTTATAGTAGCAAAGAATCATGACAGCTATAAATCTAGAAAATCTGGGGATCTAATTATTGGACAACCCTACTGTAGAACACTGGGGATTCATAAGTGATCAGTGGTATGTTGTTATGTGACATTTATTTCTGCGCTTACCTCATCGTAAAGTTGTACAGAGCTGTAGAATATGAGCTATATGCTAAAAATAACAACAATCTAAAAATAAAAATAGTAATAACAATAATAACACTGTGTATGTATACTGCAGAGCAGTGTGTATGAAAAACATGCAGAGCACTGTGGATATTTGCTCTGCAGAATAATATCCATGCAGAACCATCCCCAGGGGCATGTGTATTTAAATAGCTAGCCAGCCTAGCCATGCAGAGTAAATACATTGAATGCTTTGTGCATAGATAGTCTTTGGATCTTGTTAGCAGGAATGTAGTTGGGCACACTCAGTATGTTCTAGATATATTTGCCCACATGCAGAATTGGTCTAAAATCAGTCTCCTAAACTAAATACAGACACTGGCACCTGTTTAAACCACAGCCCTGGCAATGAGCTAGTTCAACAACCACAAATGTGTTTTTAGGTAGCAGTGTGCATATACGCTTTCAACATGGGTAGTCCATTTTCCCAGGGCTGCAGAAAGGAACAATATGATTGATATGAAGCTGGTAGAAGACATGTAAGGTAACATTTCATTAGCTAAAAATAAGATCCACTGGAAGTAGTACTTAAAGGGATACTATAGTGCTAGGGGTAGAAAGCTATATTACTTGAACTATAGGCCCTCTACCACCACCTCCCAAGCGCTCCCCCCCCACCCCCCACCCAAACCATATGGGTTAAAAAACCCTTACTGTACTCACTCAATTCGATGTCCCTCAGTGCTGGGTCGGCGCTTTGCCTCCTCCGACGTCACTTGATGGGACAGGGGGTAATGTGCGAGCGCTGTGAGTGAATTAGGCCCTCCCCATAGGAAAGCAAGTAGGAAGTGCCTCGAGTGGCTGTCTGATTGACAGCCACAAGAGGCAGTCTTAGCAATGCAATGTAATTATTGCAGTTTATTAGGAACTGCAATATTAACATTGCAGGCTTAAGGGGACATGGACACTGCACTCAGACCACTTCAATGAGATTAAGTGTCCCTTGAAGTCCCCTTTTGTACCATGGGCTTCATTCCATTAATGGAGACAGGTTATCTCTGTAGTTATCCCAAAGACTGCAATGGGGGATTTTTGAAGTTTCGCAGTGTTTATTAGGAAAATGCAAATGGGTGTATCTGTTACATAGACAGTTTCTTACCCCTCTCAGTAAGCTTGCAAAATCTCTGTCTTTAAAAGCAAAGTAGAATTTACAACATTGAATGAATTAAATGCCAGTTAAATATAACTGGTAACCTTGTTTTCATGAGAAGCTCAGTTTTCTTTGAAGTTCGCATTAAATATCGCAAATAACATCATTATCCAGCTCAGACAAGGGCAAGTCAGGGCCAGCATTGCAAAGGAAGAGAAATAAAAAATATATTGCTTAATTACTCCTTTTCTCTGTGTGCTTTCTCTATGCCAAATTACAGTTGTAAAGGACCGAGCATATAACAATATCTGACAGGAAGCTAAGATGGGGGCACCCAGTTGCAGGATAAAGAGGATGATTTCCACGTATAATTCTATCATTCACCTCGTAAATACATATTTGTTACATATAAGGGATACATAAGCATATTATTAACAATCCTGGGACAGTCCCCCCTTTACTCCCACTGTCTATTTAAACCTTTAGTTCTGCATATCTTCAACCTTTGCGATACCTGAAATATTGGTGGTAAGTAATCCTGCGACCCCCCTCCGCCTCTTCTTGTTAAAGAGCATGGAATTGAATTGCTCAGATCTCAGTTTGAGGTCAACATGATCTAACGTCTTTTATAAACATAGTCTTTACCTTTTTTCATTGCAGTTTGATACAAGAGAATTGATGAAGCAATTATGGCTGCATCCTGTACCCTCATTAGCTGTAAACATCTAACTCATTTAGAGGTGCTTATAGGAGATAAAATACTTGAGAACAAAACCTGCAAGGACAAACAAACATTCTGGTATCTAAATGTATTCGGTCAAAGGAAAAAAACTATGGTGTTTTGAGTTATTTCATCCCTTTAGAACTACATCCACGTCTTCTCTGTCCCAGACTGCATAATGGGAGCTAGTATCTGCTAGTAACAAGGGAACTGTCCTTGTAGAGAGTGGAGCAAGCACATTATTAGACATGTTTGCACCTAGGGGGCTAAAGCTAAAAAAGTACTGTCTGCCTAATCTGCACTTAGTTGGCTGGCCTGAGTAATTTGGGGGCAGTCTGTCATGCATTCACACCAGAATGACCTTCCAATTCTTCGGGGAGAACTGACCCCTTTCCAGATGGGTCTCCCCCTATGGCAAATAGCAGTGATGTAATTAACATCACTGGCCCACCTCCTTTTACCCTGCAGGTATCCTGCTTCATGGCACGTTGTGGTTAGGGGGTATGGATTTGGTTGAGAGATGAAAGCGAGAGCTTATCATATAGTATGTGTATTCTTATACATGATTCATTTGAGTTTCCCTCTGGCACCAACTCCATCAGATACATGATACACGGGAGGTTTTCGGTCAATAAGATTTTGTAATTAGACCCATTGTAATAGTCAGCACCAGGCCCAATGGGCTCCTAATCTGACCCTGAAATTATTCCAGCTTGCATGCCACTCCCTTTAGCTCTGTGGAAGTGTAAGAAAACCTCCCTGGCTGTCTGAATGACATTTCTATTTGGCACATCTGCCAAACACCATGTATGTTGCATGTAAACAGTACATTAATAAGCCTGTTTCACTGATAACTGTGATTAGATTGTATTACAACATAAATACCTGACAGTCTTACGAGACCGATGTGGTTATTTACCAAACTGGGGATTATCAGAACTTGACCTGGGGAATGCAAATTTTAAGTAAAAATAGCCAAACTTGATGAATTCTTCAGATTCTACAGGTTTTTTTTTTTTATTTTATTTTTTAGCTAAACTATTTTGGTGTCAAATTTGCAATCTCATGTTTAGTGAAAAAGCTCTTTCCAATACTTGCTCCTATTCCATTCTCCCAACATTTTAACACACATGTCAAAATCATACAGCTTCTAAAAATGAGGGGCATTACAATAGGAAAAGTTACTTATGGATTTGGCCCTAAATAGGGACTTGATCCACAAACAGGATGAGTTGACTTGAGTTGATGGTCTGCAATGTCAAGACATTTTTCTTTATCAATTTGAGTGCCATGGGAGGAACTGTAAATGTGTATCCTGTCCCTGAAGAAGAGCCTCACTTTAACATGTATCTACATTTACTAAACATTAATGTCTTTTCCCATAAATTGTTAGAGAATACATATCTGACTGTATGTATTTCTATCTATCCATCTATGCATTCCATTACTTTGGTTTGTTGCTTTTTTTGCTAATTGTTTCATTTTTATAAAACAGGTGTTTATTGTCTACTGATAAAACTATTTTGAAAAAGCAACAGCATGTTAGCAATAAAAATCTGAACTAATTTACTAGTGAAAAGTGCAACTGTTTATATTTGGATGCAAAAAAACAAAACAAAAAAATAAAAAAGGACATGACTAGCTGTCATTGTTATTTGAATAGAGAGATCACTACAAAGGGAAGTATTCGATTATGTTATACTTTTCTAAATATTAAATATACATTTAAAAGAAAATGCTGATTAGAAAGTATAGGTGATTTATAAGGAAATGAAAGCCCAGTAGTTGTACACCAGCAGTCACAAGGTTACGAGAAATAGGCCCAGCCACATTATCGCAAGTCTGCACTTTTATTTATTTATAATGTGCCAACAATCTCTGCAGTGCAGTACAATGGGCAAAGACCATCGCAAGAATAGATTAACGCTAATTAATGCACAATTCGGCTGTAACTGTGTCTTTGCTGGAAGAAAATACAGGGCTCGGAAGATGACTTAATTTAGTTTAGATTGGCAAAAAAAAAAAAAGACAGCAGCACTTAAGGGTTTAAATTTCTCGTAGCTCTGCATTTCCAGCTGCATATGAGCACAAACTCTTCTGCGCAGCCCGTGTCTCTCTGTGGTGTCCTGCTGAAAGATGCAGATCAGTTCATTTGCAGCAGATCTTGCTCTGTTACAAGACAAAGGTGTGGAGAGGAGACCTTTCTCTATCTGAGAAAATTAAAGTGCTACTATTCTGTAACATAGACATCAGAGGTTAGTTACAGGTCTGCTGTTTTCAACAGATACATTTTGTTTAAC
The DNA here is from genome assembly GCF_036172605.1 of Pelobates fuscus. Taxonomy (NCBI): domain Eukaryota; kingdom Metazoa; phylum Chordata; class Amphibia; order Anura; family Pelobatidae; genus Pelobates; species Pelobates fuscus. The sequence goes on along the minus strand of NC_086323.1, from coordinate 76,435,129 downwards.
AGCCAATACAAAATATGTTACATTTCCAGTAACAAATTATAGCTGCCTTTGTTCACTTCCATATTTTTGTAACAATTTATAATTATAAAAAGCTTCAGATAAGATTGCTCAATTGTATCTCTATGGGAGACTAGGTAATTAGGTAAATATATAAGAACAGTAATTTATCAATATTTACATTATAAATTGATTTTAATTGCAAACACCACTGTAGCTAATTGTAGTAAACTCCATGGCCCAAATACACATTAAATACAAATCTATGTTTAGTAGATATACCCCAAAATGAAAATAATTTAATTATTATTATTTTTTTAATTGGTGTTCTGTCTAAAACCGGCTTGCACAAACTGCAGATCTCTTGTCCGAAGCCTTTGTAAGCTCTCCTCTTCTAACCCCGCCCAGACATCATGTAGCTGTCCAATCACAGACTTCCAAATGCAGCTTAATGAGAGGTCTTTGCAGGGCAGGTGCTCTGGGCAATTGCTGCCTCTTGAGTTTAGCTCCACTGAGCTAAACAAATCAGGCAGCCAGGGTGGTGTAACCAGGTTAATTTAGAAAAGAGTCAGTTTCTATAAAAATCTGTATTATTTCTAAAATAAAAGAGGACACACTCTTCACACATAAAGAATTTCAGAAAGCTAACAAGTACTTTAGGGGTCTGGAGTGTTCCTTTAAGGTAGTATTTGTCTAATTCACTAAATACAGGATTTGGTCTGGATGGCCAAAATCAGGTGAAAATGCCTAAATTCTAACCGGAATGGCAGTTCTCATATTTACTAAAGCCAAACCAGATCAGTCTGAGTAAATCTGCAACAATTGCCCAAATGCTTTTGATGTCCGGATTAAAATCAGTGCCTTTAGCGTTATACAATGTCTAATATTTTGATTATTCACTAAGCACTGCTTTTAACCCCTTCACTACAAAGTGGTTTGCAAATAAAACTATCCCCAGAATCCGAGTATTTTGGGTGTTCAAGAAAGTAATGTTTAAATAAATGTTTTATTTTAGTATGCCTAGGTAGCACACTACTTAAAGGGGCACAATAGTGTATTCCTGACATTATAGTTGATAAACCACCGCTTAGGTGGTCGGGCCCCATTACCTTGGGCTACAAAAGGTAATTTACTTAGCTTTTTCCTCACGTATGACTTTGCCCCAATCTGCCTCCTTGGCTGACATCATCAATTTGATGATTTCTGCCAATCCAATGCTTTCCCATAGGAAAATATTAGGAGGCTATTGCGCTTGTCCGACAAAACTCAGCGCTGCACCAATTAGCATCTCCTTATAGAGACGCACTGATTCAGTGCGTCTTTTTAGGAGTGTTCAGTGCCTCCATGCAGAGCGTGGAGATGTTGAATATTCTAATAGAGATGAATTGACAAGGCAGTGTTTACATTAAAAAGCCTGCTTCTGAAAAGGCAGTGTTTACATTATAAAGCCTGCAGGAACTGACTATACTCACCTGGACAACAGCAATAGTAAACAAAAAAGCTGTAGTTGTTCAGGTGACTATAGTGTCCCTTTAATAGAAACAAAAGAGCAATTTTGGTAGGACAGAAACTTTAAAAAGCAAAAACATTTACCAATTAATGAAATTACAGATATGAAAACAGTGCTCTACATGAATGCAGTTTCTCCCCACATATATTAATTGAGCCATGTATATTGTATAGATGTGGCACATTGCAACCAGGTTGACTCTTTGGACACACATACACATGAACTAATGCATACACAAACTGATTTACAAAGACACATACTGACACAGACATACTGAATGAGTCTGGGAGAGTTTATCCGTATGGATTTGCGCAGGTCTTACATTGTGTTTCTATGCATATGCCCGAGAGTGTGTGTCTGACAGCGTATATCTATTTGTTTATCTGGGAATTTTATTTGGAATGCATATGTGTTTATGTAAATGTGTTGTGTATCTCTATGTGTGTGTATGTCTAAGAATATATGTGTAGTAAGTGGTTGAGGTGTGTTATGTGCATGGAGGGTACTGCTTGTAGTCTTGACATCTGTGTAGTGTTATTTTTTTGGCAAGGCTGTGAGTAGTGTGTGTCTCAGTGTACATGTGACTGTCTGTGTTGCACATCTCGGCTGTGATTGAACAGGTGGCTGTGGGGGAAGTGATTGTGGGGGGTGACTGTAGGACTGTAGATGTGTGTGGGGAAGCAGTGTTTATGAGTTCATTTCCACCACACACACATTTTTAAATCATGCCCCCTCTGTTTATGTCCCTCTCCATTTCAATGCTCCTTATAGCCCTCTCTCAAAACATTTTACTGAATCCTCTGCCTTTCTCTAGCTCACTGCAGCTCTCTCCATGAAAACAAATTTTGATTGCAAAATTGATACTTGTGTATACATGATTGTGGGATATGGCTGCATACTCTAGTAATTGTGTATTCGCAAGTGTGATGTGAATAGGGTTAAACAAAACTTTAGCCAAATGCATCCAATAGGATGCATGTTCGCACTTTATTGTTCACTTTTGCTAGTGTATGACAATTTCAAGTACTATTTACCCACTGGCAGATGCGTTGGGCATCGGGTGGAAAAATTTAAATTAATAAAATTAGGGATTGATAGATCACTATCTCTACCCTATGCCCCCACCCATGGCCATTGGGTGGGGATTGTTAGATCTAAAAAGTGGAGGGACACACTATTGTCCTCCTTTCCTCCCACCCACAGTCCCCTACTACTTTGCAAATAAGGCAGGGGTTCTCACCACAGCTTCCACCCATTGACATCAGATGGGGGATATTATAATATAAAGAGACACCTAATATCCCCACCCCAGCCCCTTTCCATTCGTTTCTGGTGGGGGCCCTAACAATAATAACCCCCCCAGGAAGGTTGTGGAAGCTCTAATTACATAATACAAGGGGGGAGGGGGTGACCTTATGTCAATCCCAACCCCATTAATATATGGTGGGTAGGGGCTCTAACTAAACAAGAGGGTGGACTTGCCAATTGGATTTTAGTGAGTAACCCTGCAAGTGTTTCATTATAGGTGCCCCTCCCGTAGGGCTGAAGGGGTTAAAACCCCTTCAGTTACTCACCTTCTTCCACCGCCCTTACCTCTCCCCCCCCACGCCGATGTCAGCTCCCCCGTCTGACGTCAGTGGAGCGGAATGTGCATGCGCGGCAGGCGCACGCATTCAAAGTGTCCATAGGAAAGCATTTTTCAATGCTTTCCTATGAACGCTCTGCGATAGAGGCATTAAATGCCTCCAGCGTCGCAGATGCGCCTCTAGTGGCTGTCCGGAAGATGTTTACAGCAGGCAGGGTTAACCCTAGAGGGACCTGGCACCCAGACCACGTCATTGAGCTGAAGTGGTCTGGGTGACTATAGTGTCCCTTTAAAGAATCAGATGACCTACATAGAGCAATGTAAAAAAAAAAAAAACCTCTACAATTAATGCACACTTTTCTTTGTTTTATTGCTGTAGGCCTTAGTGATGTAACATGAATTATATATAGGTAACTATGAGCATTCCATAGCATTAAAACATACACACAGAACCCTGAATGAAAGTGTATTTGTGTGAGGTATTACTGTGTGAATGTACACAGATTTTTCTGTTGACACTCCTAAAAAGTATGTATCTACTTATATAGGGTAAGTTTTCTGATGCATATCCAAACAGATTAGCAAAAGTAATACATACAGGGTTGCCCATAAGTCCATACCCACCCAGCACACAGATACACTGGATACATAAGATATATGGATGGGTAGGGACTTACGGGCCACACTGTGCAACATTATTATCATCTTTTGTTTATTAATTACATTTACTAGCTATGCATTTCATTTGTGTCAACTACTGAAAAATATTTTGACAATGAGACAAGGGATGGTGCCAGGATTATGCTAGCGCCATAACCACGACTGCATGTTGTAGTGGTTATGGTGCTTACATTGTCTCTTTAACAAAAACACGGGTAAAGACGTTAATGCAATAGGTGACTACTACAGAAGTTGCGTAGCTACTAGTACATAAGAAAAGGATAGAAATAGAGTTTGTAGTTTATTAACCTTTTGAGTGCCAGTGTTGATCCACATGCCTTATTTTCACATTTGTCAGGGCCTCCATTGGCAATCAAATGGCAACGCTTGCAATCAAACCCATCAGTATGAATTAGTTTGCTACTACGTAAATTATTCATGAATCAATTGAGATTCCTAATTCGTAAATATTCTTATTTGCCCCATGCAAGATAAATAAAAATATATATTTTATTTTGGTTCTCCATGTGTGGGATAGACATAAGGCTATCTTAGATATAAGAGACTAATGAAAGTATTTTAGAAACTTGGGCAGACTAGATGGGCCGAATTCTATGTTTCTATGAGGGTATATTTTTAAGGCTTTCATTGCTACTTCATGCCTGCCATAGAAAAAGACAAATAAATGAGCCTTCATTACCTAGTTAGTCAGTCAATGCTTCAGAAAGCATGCGTTTAACCATGAATTTGGTCAATGTGCAATGTATGGTAAAGCATCAATTGTAAAACTGTAGAATCATCCATCATTTAAAGCCAATGCACACAATTCTTGTCCGAACGAGAGCAGGTGATGTGTGCCGTGTATAGCAGGATAACACCGTTTTAAAAGCTCAGCGCATCTAGAACAGATTTGAACTTGTACATTCTACTTAGTGTCCTCTAAAGCTCTGTTTAACTAATAAGCCAAGATGTATAACATAGAAAAGTGATTTATTCCTCACAGTTCAGTTAGCCAGATGCTTTATTGAATAAAGTACCCAAGGCACTTTATGGGCATGAATGAAGATGGTTTTATTTTACCATTTAGCATCGCAGAGATAACAAAAAAAAAAAAAAAAATGCATTTCTCACATTACTAAAATGTAAAAATCTGCCATTCTTTTTTTTTTGCTTTCTAATTCTGTTTATATATATTGTGGATTTTTTTTTTATTTTTTTTTCTTCAAACATGTAGTTTGTGTTCTAGTAACACTGTAACATGATTGATGGCTGAATCCAGCCAACAGTGCCGCTGGCATAATCACTTCAGCTGGACTACTAACCAGCACGTATGAGTGCTAGTTAAAGGGACACTCCACACACCTAAAGCACCTTAGCTTCCTGTGTAAAGCGGGTATTCTTTTTATAATTTTACAAAAAAAAGTGCAGATTTCTGAAGAAACTGACACTTTTATAAATAAAGCTTGTTACACTCCTGGCTGTTGGACAACGTGTCCGGTTTAATTTCCCCCATTCTCTTCCTATGCTGACTGTCAGGTACAAAACACAGATTTTGTAACAATGACTGCCAGTGAGCTAAAATTGAGGTGTGCCGTTACAGGTAAAAAGGTGTGGATTTCTGCATTTAATTCTATTTTTCACACTTCACAAATACATATTAACTAAATATAATAAGATACATAAACATTGTGGCGGTACCAGCCTTGCCACTGGGCATTGGAGAAGACTGATTGCCAGCCTCCTGCCATGTGACTATGGCCCCTGAGATGTATTGCCTGCTCTCCTGTACTGCTGAGGATTGCTCCCCCTTAGGTGGATTTGGCTATGGAGCTTGTGTAGTGCCCTCTGTTGGTAGCAACAGTAATATGCACTACCTGAAGAGCAAGACTGGTAATTTGCATATTCGGGTAGATTTGCATATCGCTAATTCTGCATGCAGGAGAGACATTTGTGTTAATTATGGTCTTCCCCACCTATTTATCAATATGTAATTATGTTATAATAAGTCAATGAATGTTGCCTGCTATGATTTGACTGTTTGTAATTTTATTGAGTTTTCACAGCAATGTTAATGTAATGACCAAATGGGCTAGTCCCAAGTAAAATAAAGATTTTGTCAGTTCTACTTCACCCTCAATTTGGAGTCCTGTCTCTTATTGGGGGAATCTGCTACAAGGGATTGCTATGCTCTGCATATTCCCTTGCTATAATCACTCCTAAGCTCTTTTAAGAGCTCGTTCCTGCTTCGCTCTGGAAGGAAGAGAGGTTCGTCCTGCGGTGGTTGTGTTGTCGGCTAGAGTGCTTGGAATCCTCAAGAAGCGCTAGGAGCATCCATCAACGGAGGTACCCAGTCGGGGTGCCAGGTGATCCGTTACAAACATTATATTAGAAATCATGGCAAGTAGCAGTTGATCTTTACAATATATTCTAATATCAGCCCAACATCCATAAAGTTCATAATGCAAACTGAACACAACTATCAAACACAAACTTTAACTGATTGCTGCAAGTTATGAACCACACACCAGTGATAGCACTGATAATGCTGAAAATGAGCGATGCAGGACAGGTGAGTGCTAGGTAATGATACGTTCTATAGGTAAGAGAAAATATGCATGACAAATCATCATAAAACTGCTTAAGTGCTTATTTACAAAAATGTTGACACAACATATAGGCAGTTCTTTTTATACTTTATTGATTAACATTAAGTCCTTTTGGTCCACGTCAAGGATCTCTGCTTTAACAGCCTAACTGGCATCTCACTCAGATTCAAGAATGATCCTTGGCACCCTTATCCGTTCTAATTTTAATGCACTGCTAAGCAAAAAGCTCAGTGGATAACAACAAGCTCATGATTTAAGTATTATTTTACAACTGCAGAACCGCAGTCTATTCTGCTGTTAATATTGCTAATCAACAGTGTGGGATGCGCAAGGAGAATTAATATTTATGTATGCACTTAGAAGACGCGGTAAGGTGGACACTCGGAACCTTAGATTCAATCGGAATGTCTCTCTGTTACATTTTGGAAAACTCCTTATGATAAACCAACTGTGCTCTGCAAGGATAAGTGCCAAATATATGTGCCTCGGTCTCATTGTCACACTAAGCTTAATAACTGACAGATTTTGAGGCTTGGGATAGATATTACTAGGCACACACAGAACAGGAAGGAGATATACTCCAGTCAGTGTTCTTAACTCTTGGGTAGACATCAATAATTGTGTCCCTATACATTTTTTTAATGGGTCTCCATTGGTTGCAAATGGTACATCATGTTGGCCAAGCCCCAGGCATCTGCCCACAATAAACTAATTTCTCTAACAGTGCCAACTTTTCCCAGGGCAATGGAGATCCCTATGACACAGGGGAAGGTTCTAATACAGATGTTTGGAAGTATTATTGTTAAGAAATATATCTTATTAAAACTGAACATAGTTACTGTGATTCTTTTTCAAATGAAGAAAGAGTCACCAGGCTAATAATATGTAAATCAAATTGAATTACTATAAAATTAGAACAAGAGGCAGATGACATAAGAATGGAGCAAGGAGTGAAATCTTACTTTAGCACCAGGTCTGTGGAGAACATTAGCTTACCTTGGCCAAAGAGCGTGCTATGCACAAGGAAAGAAACATCCTCTGGGAACTTCCTGTTCCCGATGGCTGATTCTAACAATACATTTTAAGATTCACAAGTTTACATATCACATATTTATCACATATACATTTGTTGCATAAAAGATGATGCGTACAAGCGGTGCCAAGACTGCTAATATAATGCAAAATGACAACGTGTCAGAACAGGGAGAGAATGCATCTCCTGCTCTTGGTGAACAGTGTCATTACTAGTAATTGAATATCCAGCTGTCTGGACTGTCAGGCTTAGATTAGTTTATATCTGAGAGAGATAGATTGCAGATTAGTTACATTACAGCCATCCTCTTGGGGTCGGAAAAACACATTAGGGGTGTCTCAGTTTGCAAAAAACACAAAACAAACATCCTGGCATCCCTGCTAGATGTATATTTTCAGACTACAAACTCTGCTATACATATATTCTCATTCATACCGATACAAAACATCTTGCATTCCATCTGCCATATTTTATTCAAATTTCTCTCTATTTACTAACTATGTAAGATCATGTTTTCATAACGCTCCCAGAATGCTGTGCTGCATATGCAAATTAATACGGAACACTTGACTCATACATTTCCCACCAATATTTATGTCAGTGCCCTCAGCAAAAGTCCACCTGTTTTAAATAAACGTTTACATTTAAAACACAGGTTGGGATCTAAGTGTGCCAAATATCTACATAGAGATTTTGCCACGTGACAATGGTTTTATAAAAATATATATATATTTTTTTTTTAAAAAGATACAAAATAAAAATAAACTCGACTTAGAGTAGCTCAATGAATGCTCACAAAATTAATTCGTAGACAGTACAAAAAAAGTTACAAAAAAGGATTGTGTCATTGTTTAGGATTAAAATAAAAAATATATAATTTTTATGCTAAATAGTGAATGTATGTAGCAGTTATTGAATGAATGATAGGAAGTCATTTTAAGAAGGCAATGAATGATTATAGAGAATAGCTATGGTAGTGATTAATAAGGCTCGGTAACAGAGAGGTGTTAAGAGAAGCGCTGTAATGGGCAGCTATATAGAGCACTTGCATGAGATGTTCTAATGAGCAGCTGTGGGAACAATTATTAAAGACCCCTTAGAGGGATATAGTTTGAGGACCTGTATCACAGCTTGAAAGTCTAAGAGATACTCGTTCTTTCTTCGTGAAAGCTGTATGAGGTGCTGATCTAACCACTACGCTTGGTAGACCAGATGGCAGGATGAGAAATTCAATAAGAGGGATCATACAGTCCAGGGCATAAGCTGGCAATAAAGAAGAAATAAAGGGAAAATTCCTACACAGCCTGGAACATCTCCAAGTTCTCTAAAGAATGCCTATAAAACATCCAAAATAAATGTCTGCCAGAACCAAAACACTAACAGATACTGAATGCAAGACAAACACGCTGAAAGTGTAATTTTACCTTCTAGTAATCTCGATTGTAGACGCCTCGTTAGTTCTCGGCAGACAATGTGCAGATGCATTTGTGATGAATAGCGCAGACTTTAGATCTGTAATACAGGAGTGTTCTCTAACCAAGCGTGTCCGCAAAATGTCAGAAGGGAAAGTAGGCACCTAAATCCCAGCTATACGGTTTATTGCCCAACTTTTTAAATGGTCAAAAAAAGAACACCTGTTTTCGGGGGATGAGGCTAGGAGAACATTTCCAGAGTATTTTAGGTAACTTTATAATTTATTGACCATATAAGCAATTTAGGTCAAAGGACCAAATAATTTTATTCACCTAAATGTGTTTAATACCATTTAAACATCTATTACATTGAGCTTTATTTATGTGACGTACTCATATAAACTACTGTACACCAACATTTTCAGCTACTAGAAATACATTAGAATATAGCAGAGGGAAGGTAGGTTTTTAAAAACTTTAATGGGGGCAATAAGCCAAACACGGGCAATTGGGAGCTATGGGTACTATCCTATAGCACTTTGCATGCAACTTATATGTTAGACGGTGGTTGGGAGGGATATCGCAATATATAAAACTACATTCTTGGCAGGAGAGAGATTAGAAGAAAATATTGTTTTAGATATTTAATGCTCTGCTCAACCTACATTTAATATATAGTCATATTTGGGTGGCATGTCTAAGTGTGTAAAAGCAGAAACAAGCGGAACGTGTGTGACTGCATGCTTGTATGTGTGTGAACGGTCAGTGTGTCTGGTTGCAGGGGTGTATGTGTTTAGAGGCTCAGTGTTTGTGTGTGAAGGGTCAGCGTTTACGTGAATACAGGTGTGTGTTTGCATTTTTCACTCTACGTAGCCAATTCTTTCTTTCCCACCATAATCAATGGCCAATTCCCACCCCATATAGCAACTAGGCGATATTTCCCTGAATCTGCAGCTCATTCTCTCCCTTAGTCTACAGCCCACCTTCCCATAGTTAGTAGTCTCTATGAAACCCCTATTATCTGGTATTCAATTCCATATGACCTTCCCCATTATTAGTAGTCCATTCTCATATTTTCCTCCTCATAACAAGTGGTCCATTCTCCTCCTTTTACCACATTCTCATGCTAGTATGCCATACGCTCCCCTCCTCCCCCCACCCCACAGTGGGCAGTATCACATTATCTTCCTGTTTTTAACAAAGCAGAGTGGCACAAAGTCCATGTGCCATGTAACACTGAGCAATAGAGCATTGTGCTGCTCATGCTGTAGGAACTAACATCACGAATCACAAACTACACACATCTCTCCTGATTAGTGCTGTATAGAAAACACACTCCATACAACTGTTGATGTTCTAATTTCCCTGGCAGAGGCTCAGGCTCTGGAGTCTCTGCCAGCTTCTCCCACATATCTAACATGTGGCCGATGGTGCAACTTGCGAGGATTCAATTTCCACCAAATTTTGAGCTATGTAACATAGACTGCTTGTCAGTGTTCCAAATTAGAACAGCCAGTTATAGAGAGGCAGGCTTTTAACATTGCTATATATTGTCTGTATTCAGCTTGCTACTCTGAAGCTGTTCCCTCAGTGATGTATATTCTGTACGCGTCATTAAACCATGTCTAGACAGGTTATTAGGGTGGTTTATTCAGTATTACAATCTTATTACAGCACCAGGTTTATAATACGTTTATCATTATGGTATACGAGTTATTTATTTGAGACTTATAAAATTTACCCGGACTAGTGAGTAAATTGAGCAAATACACTCATCCATTTTATTGATACAATGGATTTTTTAGTACATTGGTGGAATTCTTTGTAATGATTTATTTGGTGTGAAAAAAAGTGTTAGCAGTTTTGTATGTGCCCCTCTTTATTAGAGTGATGTCAATATCTATTATATGTTCAAACCACAGCATTGGGTTTGCTATAGGTATTGAAACCCAGATAAAAGGCACTTGTTTTGTATATACAGTGGGACCTCGGTTTACGAATTTAATTAGGTCTCCGGGACGTTTCTTATTGTGAAAAATGTGTAAACCGAAATGCGATTTTCCATAGGAATGCATTGAAACCCAATTAATCCGTTCTGGAGGTCAGAAAAAAGTAAAAATGAGCTGGCATGGAAACCAACCCACAATGCAGAACACACAGTAAAAGGCATGCAAACGACAAAGCTCAGCTCCCTACATTTCCACAGCTTGAGAAATGCACCAAAAAGTCCCAAAACAACTGCAAACAATTTCCAGAATGGCTGCAAAACTCGATGCAAAAGCCTCTCCAACACCTCCAACACCTCCACACTCGACGCCACGTGTTACCCTCAGGCTCCAACATGCAGGGGTCGGTGCTATAAACCTCCCAGGTACATTGCATCCTGGGGAAACTTGCTTTGTATTGCGAAAAAAATGTGTAAACCGAGGCATTCTTTTCAATGGATTTTCATTTGTAAACCGAAAATTATGTTAACCGAGGCCCCACTGTACTTGCAAATTACCAAAAATCCCAATCCATCATCCCTGGTTAAAGGACTAAGCATATTAATAACATGATAAATTGTATATTTTTGTGTGTCAAATTAACCAGGTTTACACTGGGTTAAACTATATACTGGTCAACTATAGGAGTCTAGTTGCAGAATATTGCATTACAGAACTTGCCAGATGATAATCATACCAAATATAGAATCTATGTGATTAATCAATCCCATTACAAGTCCTGAGGTTATTACAGGGACTTGAGAGACAAAATCAAGATCTTCCTTACGGCAGTGCAATTAGTACGGAAAAATGTATAAAACACCAAAAGGCAGATGGTTCTCATATAGGCTCAGGAACAAGTGAGGCCATGGTCAAAAATTGTACCAAGACAGCAGTAATTAGTACTCTGCATCAGGTTTCTAGACTCAAGGCAGCCTTCTAGATAGTGGAAAGCAAGCAGCTCATGCACTCCTGGTTACAAGGCAAAGGCAGGTTTCAAGTCAGGGATACTGGAGGAGCTTGAACAGAAAGTAACTATTGGGGGGGACAGAGGTGGAACACAAAGGTCAACCAGGTATACATAAAGAAAGAGGAACTGGCATATGTTCATTTTCACTCTACTCATTGGACAAATCTGATTTAGGGAATAAACCAGCTGGTATTACCATCAGTAGAATAAAGGTCTACGATTTAATGGTGTTCAATGTAAACCCCTAATGACAATCCTACAATTTGAATTTAATAATATAAGGAAGAGGAAGAAAAAAAATATTTACATTTTTATTTTTTTATTATTACAAATAAAAAGAAAAAATGCCAAGAGGATACTAAACTTACATGTTAGCCTTATTAATAATATTTATCTACTTTGCCGCAAGTGTCCCAGTTTTAGTGAAACACTAAAAATACAGTAAAAATCAAAGCAGCCATTGAGAAACCTGCAATGCTTATTACTGTGCACGCCATCCCATTAAAGAAACTCATGGAAATAATGCCCAGAGTTGAGTAGACTCAGAGAACGTCTATTATTCTCAGATTTTTTTTAGAGAATAGAAGAAAAAGAGTAAAAATATTTCAAAGATCAGACAGATGCATTCGGCTAAAGCATACTTTTACATGAAATGCTATGCTATCCTTTTTTGAAAGAAGAATGTTTTAAAGTCTTAAAAAGATGAATGCGGATCTTTCATTTCCTTTGTAGAATTGCTATTTTGAGTTAAAAAAGTGTAAAGAATGTAGCCAACGGACATACAGAAAAAGAGATCCCGCTATTTATGACATTATCAAAATGGTCTAAAAAAATGTGTTAATTCTTAGTGAAGCAAAAATTGGAGCATACTCCAATTTATCTAAAGAATTTCAACTTTAAATTAGATATTGGTAATCAGATGATGCTGATAAAAAAAATAAAAAAACAACATGTTCTAGTCACGTTCTTTACATTAGAAAGATTTTTTTCTTTGGTCAGATGTTTCTTGAAAGATGGTCCTTTTAGCACCTAAGTTAATTGAAAAATTAACTACATTAATCTATCAGTCCCTGTCAGATTTATCTTCCATACTCTCACGTCACCCCTTAATCAGTCCCTGCACGGACCTCCTGCATCTTTTATTAAATCATTTAAACATGGAAACATAGAATCTTTATCCTTACTCCTTCAGGGCCCTAATTTGGATCTCCTCTTGTTCTGAGCTTTCCATATTTTTTTGTTCTTCTGTGACGGGAATCAGGGTCCGTAGATGGAGGACCAGCCTTGCACGTGTCTGGCCTTGGCTACTTAGGAGCTCTCACTTCCACTCTCTCATTTAGCTTCCCTGGTTCTTTCACTGACTTAATTTCTTACTTACTCCTACTTGTGGAGAACTACTATCAGCTCCCTTTGGCCTTTCTGGATATATGCACATAAAAACACTTTTGCAGGTCATTTCCTGTTGCTATTTCTGCTGTATTAAAAAAAAAAAATTATAACTTTAAATATAAAATAAAAAAAACACCTTATCCTTACATAATGAGCTTTCTACAACTACCCCAAAAGTATTTATCATATCTAAAGTACAGTCTATTGTAGACTCTTTCCACTCCACCAGTGACCATCTCTTGCCTTCAGTCCAGAACATGAACCTTAAAGTCTAATAACAGGACAAGACAAGGCCTGCTCGCACATTATAGGATGCCCTGCATTATCCTATCAGACTTTTAGTTTCCTGCATGATAAATCCATACAAACGTTTTATCTTCTGACAAAACTCATGTAGACAGATCCCTGGTGCAAACATTTTTTCGGGCTCTCCCATACAGGCCTAGGGTAGCCAAAAGGTACATTTCCAATTGTCTTAAACCTATGACAAAGTTTTGTCAGCTGTACACTACCATTTTCCCATCCCTGCAAGGTTGTATGTGTGTGCAGTGCTTGTGTGTGCATGTATGCGTGTTTCTGTATGGAGTGTGTGAATGTTTATTTGTGTATATAACTGATGTTAGAATGTAGGGATGTATTTATGTGTAGTGTTGGTGTTTGAATGCTGAATTCTGTTTTGTAGTGTCAGCATTTCAATGCAGATGTGTGTTTGTGTTTGTGTGCAAGGGTCATGCCCCAGTTACCGGTAATTCCTTGTCTCTTCCGGGTTGACGGAGTTTAGCCACACCCCCTCTCTGACGCGGTCTCGCCACGCTACATAATGCGACCGCGCCAGATACAAGATGCTGGATTAATGAACAGCGTTACCGCGATATCAAACCGGCTGAAAGTTTCTCTGCAACCTACCCGTGTACCGAACCGGACTGGAACTCGAACTAACCTCCTTCTCTTCTCCTCGACCACGGCTAGTATCTGGACTTCTCTCATCCTGCCTCAGGAAGAACCTCCCCGGAGGAGAACTCCGGAACCTGAAGTTCATCCTCTGGAAGCTAAGTCAATTGTTTCATCTTTGATAAGAACTTCCTTCTCTCAAGCCTGCTGAGCATTCCTTCCATAGTCTGCTCTCAAGTTTCTCCAAGCATTTCTGCTACAGTCTGCTCTCAAGCCCGTTAAGCATTCAGGCACCAGCTGCTCCTTGACCTGCTATCTCTAAAACCAAAACGAATCTATGCTGTTACAACTTCATTCATAGCTTTCTTCATTACCCTAAAAAACTGCAAACACCAAATGTGCTAGATTGCATGTATATAGGAAACTGCTTACTCCAATTAAACCAACAGCGAAGTATTTAAAGATACAGTACCTGTATTTTCCTATATTGAATAGACAATTCCTATTTTATTCTCTAATTTTCTAATCATCAATTTAAATCCTAAGAAATCTGCAGTTGCGCTCCACGTCAATCTATGTAAACGTGACAGCAAGGCTGTTTTTGAATACAGGGTTGTGTTTGTTTGTAGTGTCTGCGTTTGTATGCTGGGGTGCATTTGTGTGCAATATTGGTGTTTGCATGCAGTTATGTGAAGAATGTGTTGGCGCTTTATAAATACCAGTAATGAACCAATTAATAAATGTGCTCACATATACAAATACATTTCCACACAAAAACACATATGCACATGGCCAAACAAACATACACACAAATACACTGCCACACAGAGATGCAAACACTGGCACACACAAATTGACACACATGAACAGATACAGTGACACACACAGATATGCACACACACACACATGCATATTTACACACACACTGACACAAATATACACACCGACACACATGCACAGATGCACACACGTATACCATTGAGTCACCCTCACTCTGAGTCCAGCTCTCCTCCTGCTGTGTGTAGTGTCTCCACCCAGAATATAGTGAACTTGGATGCAACCCTGTCTCTATTTTGGCGCTGGAACTTCTGGTCCCAGGATAGACTACATGCAGTCTGTGGAACTTAACCCGCTGAGGCCCTGTACAAGTCACACCAGCTGTACTGCTGGTAGTTCTGCGCCCTGTGTCACTTCATGCATCATTTTTATTCTACAGTACTTGGTGTATTGATTATGGTGGCAGGAGTTCCCCGGTGCCTCCTCCTGCGCATTGTAAGGTGTTAAACCATTTTTGAACAGTCTGATTTCTTACCTGGGCTCTGAAGTGTTCAGTAAACCGCCTCCACCACAGTCTACCAAGCTGCCAATGGCTTAGTTCATGGCTGAGAGCGGTCAGTTGATTTCAGGGCATTCAGCTAGCTGTAATTGTTATGGTGGTTGGACTGTTCCTTTAAACTTTAGTAAATATATATCGCTATACCTCAACTGTCCTATGTTTACATCATACATGCAAAGCTATGTAGCAAGCTCATTTTAACAAATGTATCAAGATTTGAACCAGATCAACAATATTGAATGCATTTCTGCATTTTGATTCTATGCACTGAAAAAAAGGTCAGGAGTTTAATAGGACACTTTTTTTTCAGGACTGATATATTTCTTATTAGTCCCTTGAGCACAGCTATTATCATTTTATCTATATGTGCACTAGAAAACAGCATTCAATCTAGAACTGCTAAAAAAACAGGCTGAAATTTTATTTTTGCAGAAGCAGGCAATATATTTAATAAGAATTGGAAAGGAAATCACTAAGGCAGTTTTCTAAACCCCATATGTATCATGTAGGAGAGTTGCAGAGCTCTCTGGCAAAGAACAGGTGCATTAGTATGGATTGCTGTATGATAATCTAAAGACATTATCTGCTAGTCAGGTCAGGCCCTGGGGATACAAAATCCTGATGAAGGTGTCAGGAAACCGATTGGCTGATAATATGATTTCTTGTGTGTTTGTGTAGTGATAACGGATTTCTCCTTCTCACAATATAGGGTCATTACTGCCTGGTTTATGTATCCTCAGCTGGTGAAATCTATGGAGAATATGTTTATATTTGACTCTGATTCCACCTGAGATAAACTGAAAACTGTGTGCGAATTTGTAAATATGTTATATAAACCAAACAGGTATTGCTGTAATTCAAAATTAGCAAGTTTATTCTAGGCACGTTAAAATAACACTCCGAACACAATAACCAGTACAGCTCAACCAATTTGAGAATGGTTTGACAATTTACCTGCATCTTGCCGGTGCCTGCTGTAATGGTTATGGTGCTTGAAGTGTTCTTTTGAAGGGACACTATAGTTTCAGGAATACAAACCTGTCTTCCTGACACGATAGTGATGGAGTACATGTTTAGCTCCCCTTCCCCTCTCTCTGGGAAGATGAGATGTTCATAAACTTACCCTTTCTGTGTTTTCATGGCTGAAATCATCAACCTTGTTGATCTCAGTCAATCCAATGCTTTACCATAAAAAAAGCCATACAAAACGCTGTGCTCTTCCAATCAGCATTTCCTCATAGAGATTCATTCAATCAATGCATCCATATAGCCCTAGACTAGAAAGCACCTCTAGTGGCCGTCTGAGTGACTGCACCTAGAGGGGTTCCAATGCAGCAATGTGAACTCTGAAAAGTGTTTACAGTGCTAAGACTGCAGAGACAGGCTACAGACACCAAGGCCACTGCATTGAGCTGTAGTGGTCCTGGTGACTACACTGTCCCTTTAAGTCACCAGTAAGGGAC
Source organism: Pelobates fuscus (assembly GCF_036172605.1). Taxonomy (NCBI): domain Eukaryota; kingdom Metazoa; phylum Chordata; class Amphibia; order Anura; family Pelobatidae; genus Pelobates; species Pelobates fuscus. The sequence goes on along the minus strand of NC_086323.1, from coordinate 76,418,292 downwards.
TATACTGTCCCTTTAAGTCATGCAGTCCTAGTCAGTACTAGTATCTCTGCAGCATTTCTGGGTGGGTTGTAGTCCAGCTTTTAGCATAATAAAGCTGACATGTGAAGCACAGCTTCCCCCAAACCCCTGCTGTGCCCATAAAGCACATTCAGAGATTTATGGGATACACACACCATTGATTTTGAAATTTAAGGGTGAATCATGAGAGTCACTTTCTGGTCTGGGCAGGGGGTCACAGACGCTTCATAGGCTGAGGATATGCAGCAAATGCAGGAGCGTGGACATTTTTTTGTTTTGTTTTTTTTTCGTTCTAATTTATTGCTTTCCCATAATATTTTATTTTTATTTATTTATTATTGCCATTTATATAGCGCCAACAGATTCCGTAGCGCTTTACAATATTATGAGAGGGGGATTTAACTATGAATAGGACAGTTACAAATAAACTTACAGGAACAATAGGTTGAAGAGGACCCTGCTCAAACGAGCTTACATTCTATATTAATGCATTATCTATATAACACATTCATAAATATACTTTTCAGGATTCGAGTGTCCCATAAAGCTGAAAAGGTACATTCAAATGTGAATCCCTTGACTTTGCAGCCTAGAGGAACACAGTTGCATCAAACTGGTGAGGTTTGTCACATCCCAAAACTACATTTTCTTTTGGCTCACTCCCTTGTGGGAAGTAAAGGCAACAGCTAGCAAGAAGAATTGCTAAAGTGATTAAAGACAAGCAATTACTGTGTGTCTCTGTTTGAGCTGTTCTCACTCTCCTCACATCCTCTCTAATCTCATTCATGTCGAGTAGAAGGTAGGGTTTAAGAAACTAGCGTCCCCAGCCTGTTGAGATGTACCGTATTTTTCGCTCCATAAGACACACCTCACCATAAGACGCACCTAGTTTTTAGAGGAAGAAACCCAGAAAAAAAATATTCTGATCAAACTGTCCCATAGTGTTTCTTACTATGGGACAATTTGTACAGAATATTTTTTTTCTCCCCTGTCCCATAGTGCCCCCCCCTTCCATAGTCTTCTCCTCTCTCCCATAGACTTCATCTCCCCCCCCTCCCCACAGACTTCATCCCCCCCCCTCCCCACAGACTTCATCTCCCCCCCCCTCCCCACAGACTTCATCTCCCCCCCTCCCCACAGACTTCATCTCCCCCCCCTCCCCACAGACTTCATCTCCCCCCCCCTCCCCACAGACTTCATCTCCCCCCCCTCCCCACAGACTTCATCTCCCCCCCCTCCCCACAGACTTCATCTCCCCCCCCTCCCCACAGACTTCATCTCCCCCCCCCTCCCCACAGACTTCATCTCCCCCCCCCTCCCCACAGACTTCATCTCCTCCCCCCTCCCCACAGACTTCATCTCCCCCCGCTCCCCACAGACTTCATCTCCCCCCCCTCCCCACAGACTTCATCTCCCCCCCCTCCCCACAGACTTCATCTCCCCCCCTCCCCACAGACTTCATCTCCCCCCCCTCCCCACAGACTTCATCTGCCCCCCTCCCCACAGACTTCATCTGCCCCCCTCCCCACAGACTTCATCTCCCCCCCTCCCCACAGACTTCCACCCCCCCTCCCTCCCCATAGACTTTATCCCCCTCCCATACTGTCCCCCTCCCCTTGTCCTATAATTACTTACCTGTCTTGCAGCGTTGGCCGGCAGCACAGAGCGCACCGCGGTAGTGGAACTTGAATTTCATGTTCCGGTTTCCGGCGGGACTGAAAGGAAGTGCGCACTCAGCTTGTGCGCACTTCCTTTCAGTCCCGCCGGAAACCGGAACATGAAATTCAAGTTCCACTACCGCGGTGCGCCCTGTGCTGCCGGCCAACGCTGCAAGACAGGTAAGTAAAGCTTCATATTCGCTCCATAAGACGCACAGACATTTCCCCTCACTTTTGAGGGGGAAAAAAGTGCTTCTTATGGAGCGAAAAATACGGTATTTATAAAGTCTTTGGTAGGATCCAACTTGAAAAAGCACACTAATGACCAAAGTTACATTTCAAACTTTCCTTTGACAGAGTAGGAGATGAAAAATCGCCCCAAACATTTGCTTCCTCCAAAATTATGGTATTCTTGTGGATGTCCAACATAATTTTTTATTTCATTTTATAATTACAGGTGTCCATTATTTTTCACTGGACAACTGAAAGGACGTCTCTACTGAGGGCTAAAACAGGTGGCACCGGCTTAATCAGGGCTTAGAGAAATAAGTTTAGACACGTAATGCGTCCCTAAGGGGCTGTCTTCTGAAGCTAAAAGCAAGGATTAAGGGATTTATAAAAGGAGGGGTGATATTCAAAGGGCAAAAAATGGACAATAGTTTTGTAGGGAGCGAGTTAACCCCTTAACACCGCAGCCAAATGTACAAGTTGTGAACGAAACAAAACGTAAACAAAACCTGGCATTTGCGCTATATGTCTGTCCAACCGTAATTCACCTCTTTCATATTAAATGCACCCCCCCTTATTATATATCATTTTATTCAGGGGAAACAGGGCTTTCATTTAATATCAAATATTTAGCTATGAAACATAATTTAATATGAAAAAAATGGGAGAAAATAAGATTTTTTTTGATTTTTTTTGTTCTTCATGACATTTTAACTGTCAATGTCATAATACTGTTTGCTTCTACTGCAATAAAATACACATATTTGTATTCAGCAAAGTCTCACGTGTAAAACAGTACCCCCTATGTACAGGTTTTATGGTGTTTTGGGAAGTTACAGGGTCAAATATAGCGTGTTACATTTGAAATTGAAATTCGCCAGATTGGTTACGTTGCCTTTGAGACTGTATAGTAGCCCAGGAAATAAATTTACACCCATAATGGCATACCATTTGCAATAGTAGACGACCCAAGGTATTGCAAATAAGCGATGTCCAGTCTTTTTTAGTAGCCATTTGGTCACAAACACTGGCCAAAGTTAGCGTTTGTATTTGTTTGTGTGTGAAAAATGCAAAAAACGCCAATTTTGGCCAGTGTTTGTGACTAAGTGGCTACTAAAAAAGACTGGACATACCCCATTTGCAATACCTTTGGTTGTCTACTATTGCAAATGGTATGCCATCATAGGGGTAATTTTCATTCTTGGGCTACCATAGGGTCATAAAGGCAACGTAAGCAATCTGGCGAATTTTAATGTGAAAAAAATTAAACACAAGCCTTATATTTGACGCTGTAATTTTTGAAAACACCATAAAACCTGTACATGAGGGGTACTGTTGTACTCGGGAGACTTCGCTGAACACAAATATTTGTGTTTCAAAACAGTAAAAAGTATTGCAGCAATAATATCGTCCCTGTAAGTGCTGTTTGTGCGTGAAAAATGCAAAAAACGTCACTTTTACTGGCGATATCATGGTTGTAATACATTTTACTGTTTTGAAACACTAATATTTGTGTTCAGCGAAGTCTCCCGAGTAAAACAGTACCCCCCATGTACAGGTTTTATGGTGTCTTGGAAAGTTATAGGGTTAAATATAGTGCTAGCAAATTAAATTCCCTATACTTTCGGCATGGGTGGTCAGGCAGGTCCCGCTAATTGTAATTAATTAGGATACCTAATTATGTAAAATTATTACATAAATATATGTGTAGAATTAATATATGTATATATATACATATGTGTATATATACGTATATATCTATATATTTTTTTTTAATATTTTTATTTATATATAGGTATATATATAGTGATATATACGTATATATTTATGTATATAGATATATATATTATTTCGTTCTAAGTGTATTTTGATATAAATATATATATATTAATATCAGAATACAGTTAGAACGAAATAAAACACATCTATATATTTTTTAATATTTTATTTTTAATTATTTTTTTTATTTAATTTTTTTACGTATTTACATATTAATTTTTTTTATATTATTTATAAATATATATATAACAATAATTATATATATATTTAATCAGTATCAGTCTACGTGTAATTTGATATAAATATATATATAATTATATATATATTAATATTAAAATACACCTAGACGGTGTATGTGTGTGTATGTATATGTGTATATATATACTTAGATCATATATATATAATATATATATATGATCTAAGTATATAATTTTTTTTTTTTTACACTGTTTTAACATTTTATTATTTGATTTTCAGCCAGCAGGGGGACCAACTGTCATTACAGTTGGTCCCCCTGCTGGCAATGCAGCAGGCAGCTATACCGGCCATGTGATTGTGAGGTCCTCGCAAGGACCTCACTCTCACATGGCCGGGAGGGCTCCTGGAGGGCGGACGTGCCGCGGGGGGCTCCCTGGGAGTCCCCCGAACCGCGATCGCCGGCGTGGGACCGCCAGCGACCGGGTAAGTTACTAAAAACCGGAGGGCGTACTATTACGTCCGGCGGCGTTTAGAGCCGCTTTTAAAAGGACGTAATAGTACGCCCTCCGGTCTTAAGGGGTTAAAGAGGGTGATATTTCTTGTAATGCTTATGTGAGTTTATGACCCACTTATTTTTGTGATCAAATTACTTAGACAATATATTAAGTATATTACAAAGTTAAATGCATTTCCAAATATATTTAGCAAATATTAAACATATGAGACACTCACATCAAACACTTTGAGTACTTACAAAAAAAGGATACTGTAGGGTAAATCACAAGCTTTTGTGTGTTAGTTATTGAAACTTTTACGGCTTCCAGTGAGCCAATATTAAAGTGACCACAATCCCACCATTCTGATAGTTTAAAACAACAACACTTTCACTATTATCATACTGGTGTAAGATACCCTACAATAGAAAAGATATATAGGTAGATTTGGGTCAAAAAGAGGAACTGTTCCACCTAAAGAGGAGAGTGATAACACCGACCTAGTTGATATTTTATTAAACAATTCTGAAGTATCTGTTCCTATTATTATTATATTATTGCCATTTATATAGTGCCAACATATTCCGTAGGGCTTTACAATATTATGAGAGGGGGGATTTAACTATAAATAGGACAATTACAAGAACACTTACAAGAACGATAGGTTGAAAAGGACCCTGCTCTAACGAGCTTACAGTCTATAGGAGGTGGGGTATAAAACACATTAGGACAGGAAATAGCAATCAAATAAGGTGGGAGTGATGCAGAGCTGGAGGAGAGAGTAAAGTGCTGCCCTTTAGGAGAGGGCAAGAGACTATGTGAGGAAGAGGTTACTCTGGGAGGCCAAAAGCTTTTCTAAAGAGATGGGTTTTAAGGCACTTCTTAAATGATTGAAGACTAGGGGAGAGTCTTTTGACAGTAGGCAGGCTATTCCATAGGGAGGGAGCCGCATGCGAGAAGTCCTGCGAGCGTGAGTTGGCCGTACGGGTAAGAGCAGCGGACAGGAGAAGGTCACGGGCAGAGACCTATCATGCTCTATACTCCAATGTCTCATCTTGCCCCACGTATATTTTTCTAAACACCGTCCATTTGCAAGACTTTTGGATACTAAGCCTAAATCATATATCCTATCATCTATTCAGAATTTACACAACCTTTTTATTTACACAGAGGTGTCAAATAATAATAACAAATAATAACAAAGTATTTAACCAGGAAAGGTACATTCAGATTATTCTGGTTTCTAAGTACATCCTGGGGATGTTACCTTAGCCCAACATCCAGGGGTTGTTACTATCACCCAATTTAATGGTACTCATTTTATCTACCTCGGAAGGATGAAGGGCTGAGTCAACCCTGCCAGGATTTAAATCTGCGACCCAAGGGTTTAGAACAGATTCTGCTGATGCATTAGCCCACTGAGCTATTTCACCAGCCTTGATACTTGATAAATGACTAAAAAGCAGAGCTGATTCATTAAATAAGGACCAAAATATCTCCATTCTTGTCAAACTAGTTATCTTTTCCAAATCTGTTATTTAGTCAGTCATACAAAAAATGTTTTTTCGTGTCGCTACAACGCAAAATAAATGCTTTAATGTATCATATTACTTATATAAGCTTTTTATAACACCCCCTGCTTATTTCCTAATAAATGTCTTCAGGATATTCTTGAAATTGGTAGAAATCTCAATATATTGCTTCTAGTGAAACACTAAATAAAATCTTCACAATATTTCATATCCACTGTAATTACTCTGAAAATTGTTCTAATGCTTTATATAACCAATCCATATAATCCCTTTATTGCTATCTATAACTCCCTTAAGCCCTTCTATGTATAGCTACCAGTATTCATCTTAATATTGCAGGCAATGGAGATTAAGAAATAAAACCTTATAACCTTGCATAAAGAGGCTATTATTTCAGTTATACATTTTGCTTTTCGGGTGCTTTTTTAACCCATATAAAGTCCTTTGTTGAAAAACCAGTAACTATAATTTCATAGTGGGGCTTTATGGTTGGTGATATATGAAGAATAATAAATATGTCTATGTCTCTCTATGGGTCAATCATATTTTTCAATTACCATCTATCAAGACCTAAAACTTGGAATAAGAATGAAAAGGTGGATTTGTAATTGAAGGCAGAGTTTTGCAGATGTTTTGTGATCTATGCTTTTCATGATACATCAGTCCAAAAGCTAGACATGGCTCAGGGTGCCCAACACTTTTTTCTTTCTTGTATTACTAACCTATCCTACCTACCCTGTGGGCATTTGCCTTAAATGGGCAAAACTCCCTATCTCCATATAGATCAGTAGATGTGTTCGGCTATTGCTCTTTGTTACATTAGTGCTCATTTTGTATAATATAAACCTTACCGACAGAGGATCTTAGAGAAAGGTTCTAGCATTTAGTGAGTAATTACATGTGCTTCCCTAACAGCCACTGTATTTCCTTGGTGTATTCTGTTAATGGTAGGTCATACCCTTAAATACAAGAATTGCATCTAAGCCAAGACACGGTTTAAAACAGCACAACAATGAGATGTATGGATGTGAGGATTTAGAAGGGATATGTAGAACTACACTAAAGTTTTGTCTACTTGAAGGAGGAAAACAGACTGATCTACAAAAAAAAAAAGAACTATCTTCAAATGGTTCTTCTCTCCCAAAAAATACTTTTTTTTGCTGGGACTCTTTAATATTGTTATATCTCAATATTTGTATGTATATATATAATATTGTACATATATATGATTTCTTATTTGGCACAGTCTGTATTTCTTATTTGGCGCAGTCTGTTTTTTTGGGGGTGTTTTTTCCTTGTTTCTCTTGGATATTAGGATACCCAAGTAATAGACCTTATTCTGCTGCCTTTGGCGTTAGCACTGTATCTCCTCTTCTTTTTCCCTCTCATGTATCATCTTTTACTCAAAAGACATACTCAAGTATATATGTGTTTGCACCAACACCCATAAATTTAGGGCCAGCTAAAGCACATGTGAACCTCAGGAGCTTCATAGAGTATGAATGCAACATACCACTTCCATGATTCCACATTGGATTCCTGGATTCCAGAGAGAAGAAGCTATCTTGGTGAGCAAAGCAGATGTGATTTAGTTCCCGTGGCTGGCTAAGGACAATGTTCATTCAATAACCCTGTTAGGCAAGTTAATTGACTTGACCCTTCTCCCTGCTGGTGGTTTGGAGTGAGCAAGTCACTTAACCCACTACATACTGCATTATTTTGCACACTTATGAGCAATTTAGCAATCTGATCGGTGGTTTTCTGGTTTGGTTTGATTTTTTTAGGAGCTAGCAAGGGATAAATCCAAAGAGATCTTTGCTATATAAATTATGCAATCCTTAAGATAATAACAGTACACCATTAAGAAACATGGTGATATATTTACAGTAATGAGAGAGCAATATAGAGATTTACCTTAAATGGATAATACGATAGGATGAAGAGATGTTTGTTGTTCAACAACATTACATATAAGCAGGATAGGCAACACGTTTAGCCATATAGTAAATATTATCTTCAGCATAAGCACAATGGCAGAAATAAATAAATGGCAATTTATAAAAATGTATCACTCTAGGCTTGATTTCCATACATTGCAAACTGTTAATTTATGATCACCCTTGCAAAAGAATGTCTATTTCCAGGTCTGCTGAAATTATGTAACGGAACATTTATTATTGTAGTATGAATTCCATCAGTGCATTTTAGTTATACAACTTTCCTGCAGTGTATAAGTCAACAGACATATGTTAACACTAATCTGTGCATCCTATCTTATAGTGGGTCTTATCCCCTGTGTCAGAATCCAAAATCAGGTCACCTGTGCTATTTTAAATGAGTCCCTATTGGATGAAAGAGGCACATTACATTTTTTAGGCCCCAGGCAACTGCCCACATTAAGTTGCTTATGGTAGCAGCATTGCTTTCCCCAATGCAATAATGATTGTTCTGACACTGAAAACAGGCACATTATGGAGTTTTGCAGAAATCCCCTTTTTTTATATGTAATATTAGACAGCTACAGAATGTGTTTATTAGGCAATGCCAGTTACATTCTTTGAACACATGTTCAAAAAGTTAAGTACCACCCCTGTACGTATTACCTAAAATCAGCATTTTCCCAAATATAGATTTATGAATAATTTATAAATAAACATTGTAGCTAATTATTTGTATTAAAAAAAAACAAAAAAAAACTTTATATAAAAATATATTTTCTCAAACACACGAATGAGAATACTTTTCTTAAAATAAACATTGTTCCTTACCATGGCACAGAAGGGCTCTGGAGGGTCGCCACAGGTGCTGTTGGGAGGATCGATTTTTACCTTTAGATACTGAGTCATGTCTACAGATTCTGGCTGACAAGCCATATATTCCCAAATTAGGCCCTCGTCTGACATTGTCTGCATTTTGCACACATCATAGTGACCGTGCTGCATTGCTGAAGAGACGGTCACCCACAGGGTGTGGAAATGAAGAACCAGTAACAAGTACATAATGAAATCCTTCTCGATTACTTCAACAACTGAGTAACTCCAAGATATTTTGTTTCTACAATCTAAAAATGGACAAGGTGCTATCAGTGTTGAAAAGTTCAGGACATTGGTGGGAATCCAACATTATTAGTGTCCTCCAAAATACTCAAAGGGTCATAACGTCACTGGTTTAACATTAATGTAGCAGTCTGGTGATACATGACATGAAACGGAGGTTGAGGCACCAACTCGAGGATGGTTGTAGAACACAAATCTGGTAATCCTTACTGTAAGACTACGTAGAATTGCTTGATTATTGTTAAAGTATCATACGAGACCTGCAGTGCATCTTCTTTTGTTGTCCAGAAATATATAGTTTTCAGAATAAATGGATGTAATGCTAAAAGGAAGGCTTGAGTTACAGTGATGGTAAGCCAAAACGAGTCTTTTGTTCAAAGGTTCTGGATAGAGTGAGATGAGATTAGATTAGTACTCGGTATCAATCAATCAATCTTCTTTTACCTTTTTTGGCTTCTTCACCTTTAAAGAAAGAGAAAAAAACACAGGTTAGAATTCATTGTCTGAAAAATCAATGTATTCCTGTACTAGAACATAGTCTGACATTTGATGGATGTTATCAATAAGGACGACAGATAATCATTCTTTGAAAGGTACTCATGTTTTGTCAAACCATTTGAAGAAAAAGGTCCATGGATTGAAATATACATTGAAGTATGATATCCACTTTTCCGGTGCTGATGTAGTATAATATAACCACTAAATGGCAACTAACATTTAACAGCAATAATGATCTGGATAGAATGTCTAAAATTGAAAACTTTTACTATAATACAAGTACAGTCTGGGAAGTAGGTGGAGTAATGCAAGCTTACATTACTCAACCCAATTCCACGCACAGCATAACTGCAACTCTGTGACAATTTCTTAAAACAATGGCCAACTAAACGATGTCACCACTGAAAATCAAACTAACATCTACTAACATAGGATATAAGCAGATCATGCAGGCAAATAGATAAACAGGTAGCTGTTTGGCATCACAGTCAATCACCTCCTTATTCCCTTCACATGTTACCACGTACTATTATTTCTCTCTGTCATCATCTCCAAATTCCTCTGCTACCTCTTGTCACATCTCCACATTTTGACCTTTAGATTGTAAGATCATGGACAATCTAGCAAATGACTCTGTACAACATATCTTTAACCCCTTAAGGACACATGACATGTGTGACATGTCATGATTCCCTTTTATTCCAGAAGTTTGGTCCTTAAGGGGTTAAGGGCTAGATCTCTACTCACGAGCAGGGGCCAGCCCTTTTTACATTTTGTATTGTTCTGTTTATATAGTACTGTCTTTGTCCTAATTGTACAGCACTGCAGAACACGCTGGTGCTTTATAAATGCTAGTACTAAATAAAAAGAATACTATATCTAAGTGCTCAGCAATGATAATGAACATCTCTACACAATAGAACAATTAGTATTTGAAGACAGAACAAATGTAAACGATAACACTTTAGCCACTAAAGTGAGAACTGTTAAAAATTACAAGTGAGTTTTAAATTAAATGTAACATTTTAGACCAAACTAACCTAACTGAAAGCTAAGTGGAGAATTGTTTTACTTTGGCGCTATTTAGGGTTAACATATCCACCAAGTTTTTTGGGACACACATAACTTCATCATTTTGATTGGCAGCACATGAAAATGCTGCCCTGTATGATGGATAATGTACAGGTAGGATTCCTGACTGATTTAGTACCAGATTTACTACCGCCAGTATATAACTTCAACATACTGTAGGGCAGCACTTTCTGTATATAGTCCATCAATTTATATAAATTATACGTGCCCTGGAAAACATGGTTGATATGGTATCTTTAGATTAAAATTAGAATTTCACTTTGAATTCACATTGCATTTTTTAATGCTTTTGTTTTATTCCCCGTAAGGCAGCACTGGCTACCCCTTTTGAATTTCAGATATGGTGGTGTAATAATTTCAGATAATTTTCAGTCCCCATGATTGCACAGCCAGCTGGGTGCATATCATGGTGGTGTAATAATTTCAGATAATTTTCAGTCCCCATGATTGCACAGCCAGCTGGGTGCATATCATGAGCCCATTAATTCTGAACAGCTGGAGATTCAGATTTTAGCCATAACTGTCCCAGCTTAATAGAAGGGTCGTAATGAAGGGAGGAATGCCCCTTTTTAATAGAGAACAAAAAGTGCTCCGTGTTTGGGCTCAGACTGGCAGCCGACGTAATGAAATGCCAGCAGATGTTGTAAGTTGTGTTTCCATGGCAAATTCATTTTGAAAAATGACTTCATGCATGCACGTGCAAAGTCCCAGTATATTCAATTCATAAAACAGTTTCGTTGACATGTGCCATGTGTGTGGAGGCGTTTAAAAAAAATATCTCTGGTGCCAAAGCAGTTAAGTCTTTTAGAGAATCCTGGTGTACCTCAGCTGAGTAGTCTCTTGACACAGCATGTTGTTGCCATCATAAAATCTGGCATTAATATAATATGCTATAATTCTGCTTTGTTAAGATGTTCTGTTGCGGGGGCGTGGCCTGCGACTGCATGGAGTAGTCGCATAGACAGAGAGCTCCGCAACCACCGAGCCTAAAGCTACATCAAACAAGCCAAAATCGAACAGAAAGTTACCAACCTGGGAGCCCCCTCACCCTTCCACCCCATGGCACCGTCTAGGCAGCTAAAAATGACGGACCCGAACCGGACCGCCAAAAAAGACCGCCCGCGGCATAAGCAAGATGGCGACGGCATTACCTCAGAAGCCACAGATGCAGATACCCAACTAATTGAGGATACAGAAACAATCCACCACGGAGACTCTCCGGTCATCAACCACAGCCTCCACATAATGCTGCAGGACCTGAAAGAGTCTCTCAGGTCAGATTTTAAGCAAATTACTAAAGATCTCTGCGACGAGAAAGATGGAAAAGCTCCCAGAGCCATACCAAGGAGTCAGTATCTACGCCGACTTATCAGCGGCCACTATGGCGAGGAGACGAGAATTTATCAACATCACTAAAACTCTCTGCAATCGACAAATCCCATACAGATGGGGCTATCCGACTACACTATTAATATGGTACAAAGGCAAGACGGAAGTAATACTGGAACCAGAGGTTGGAATGGCGAAGCTAAAAGAATGGGGCCTACATCACAACATGGGCCAAAGCTCTCCCACGCGCACACAGCCGAAAAAGTTGAGAGCTGAGTGGATGATGGCGGGAGCGGTATCGAAATCCCCAACACGAAAGGAGTAGTAACTCAAGGACCCCAAATGTCCATCCCAGGGCCGCTTTATTCACTTGAGTATCACACGTTAATCTAACTGTATAGCTTTACTATGTTATCTTAAATGTACAACTACTGTCGTTACAAATTTCATTCAATAACGGCTTAACTGTTAGCCCACGGGTTATGTACCCTATACTAGAGAATGACTTAGACTAATGTATAGATTTACTATGTTCTCTTAAATGTACAACTACTGTCGTTACAAATGTCATGCAATAACGGCTTAACTGTTAGCCCACTGGTTATGTACCCTATACTAGAAAATGACTTAGACTAATGATATAATAGTGTGGTTAGCACCGCACGCTTAACAAGATGCTCAACCCCTTTTAATCCAAAATGGCTCACCGATTAAGCATTCTAACACAGGCTTGACTTCGGTGGAGACTCCAACCCACCCCCTTTTGCCCATTTTTGAGGGATGGCGATCTCTCACCTGTGGCAAACTTTATCCCTGTGTACGACATGGGATTTCCTAAGTTTACCCCCTTTTAAGTTAATTCCGAATTTGATTTTGATTGTGAAATATGTGTTACCATGCTTAGTAATGTTTCTTGATGTGATGTGATATGTGAGGTTCCCCAGATATGCCACACACGCCACAGGGGTTAAAGTTAAATTAACCCACAATACACACCCAATCGGACATAATCGCAACATTGACTCCACACACGGTCCCCCTGGTCGGCATAACATGACTCACGGGTACGAGGTGATAAACGGCTATACACTTAGGTACCACAATGTCTTTGGCAACGTTTAAAATTTACTCCCTAAACGTAAAAGGCCTAAACAGCCCACACAAGAGGCGTCTTCTCGTTCACGAGATGCAGAAATCAAAAGCGGCAGTTATGTGCCTCCAGGAGACGCATCTCTGTGTCCACAATCCCCCCAAAATATACTCCAACCTCTATCCCCAGGCATACCATGCTTATTCACCCCACAAATCGAGAGGGGTTGCCATTCTTTTCCACAAAGATTGGGTCTTTCAAGAAACTAGTAGATACACAGACAAAAGAAGGGAGGCTGCTAATTCTAGTAGGGAACTTAAACGGAATGCTGATTACAATAGTTTCGTTATACGCCCCAAACGAAGCCAAAATTGCGTTCATTCACAAATCCATGAATCAACTCAATAGAATTAAACAGGGCCACATGATAATATGTGGTGATTTCAACTGCACACTGAACCCTGATCTCGATATACAACGGGAACACCACAGACCCTCTACTACACAAGCGAACGCAATAAGCACCGAACTACGCAAATTGTTGTTCCACAACAATCTCTATGATACCTGGAGGTCTACGTACCCGAAGGAAAGAGATTACACCTACTTCTCACAGGTACATAGAACGTACTCAAGGATTGATCTATGCCTAGTTGACAAGACGACCCTAACTAACATAGATGAGATACAAATAGGGCAGAGGACATGGTCCGACCATGCTCCACTGTCAATCATTTTCAGATCCCTTCACCTAGCAAGGGGCAGGGGGAAATGGAGTCTTAATGAGAGCCTCTTAGATAACACACGTATACTAGACACCATAGTCAAAGAAGCGACCGAATACTTCACCCTTAACACCTCAGACTCCAACCTGATTTCAACCATATGGGTCGCACACAAGGCGGTTTTACGAGGCATACTCATAAGAGAAGGGTCCAAACTTAAAAAAGTACTATCGATAGCCACAAACTTTTACAGCAAAAACTGGTATCCCTTGAAACACGCAACAAATCTAACCCATCAAAATCTTTGACATCACAAATCACCGAAATACAGAGGGAATTACATGGTCTGGAACTCTTGACCACCGAAAGGTGGATGAGATCCCTCAAACTCAAGTTTTACACACAGGGGAACAAAGCAGGCAAGACATTAGCCAACAAATTGAAAGCCAAACAATTACAAATCAAAATTCCCTATATCGAATCTTCCACGAAAGGCAGACTGTATAACCCCCTAGACATTGTTAATGAATTAGCGCATTACTACGATAAACTATATAACCTGAAACAAGACCCCCCAACCCCCCAACCTACTACTGCTCGCATAGAGGCCTTTTTAAACAACATTTCCTTACCGAGGCTCTCACCACAAGCCTGTAAACAATTAGACGACCCATTCACAGAAGAAGAAATTCGTAAAACCATTATGTCCCTGCCTAAACATAAGGCGCCTGGCCCAGATGGGCTCTCTAACTATTATTACCACAAATTAATGACAGTCCTGACAATACACCTTACAAAATTATTCAATGAAATAAAACAAACAGGAACACTTCCAATGGAGATGCTAGAAGCACACGTAGTCACCCTACCTAAACCAGGCAAACCACCCACTCATTGCGAAAACCTTAGGCCAATATCCTTATTAAATGCTGACATAAAACTATATGCAAAATTGTGGGCATCAAGGCTGAAACATCATCTCCCTAGCTTGGTGTCTGGCAAACAGGCGTGATTTGTCCCCGGCAGACAGGCAGGAGACAATACTAGGCACTTCATCAATTTAATCAACTGGGCCAATACAAGTAAACAAGCAGGCGTAGTTCTTGCGTTGGAAGCCGAAAAGGTGTTTGATCGCCTGAACTGGCCGTATATGGAAGCTACACTACTCAAAATGGGGTTCACTCGCTAATCCCTGAGGGGAATTAAGGCGTTATACCAATCTCCCTCAGCCAGAGTCTTCAACTCTGGCTTCCTGTCGGACACATTTCACATAAGCAATGGCACACGCCAGGGCTGTCCACTGTCCCCATTGCTGTTTATCCTCTGCCTTGAACCACTTATAAACCACATCAAACACAACCCAGAGATAGCAGGTCTAAGCACCCCAGCCGGGATCCAAACATTAGCCCTCTTTGCAGATGAGGTACTCGTGTATGTCTCAAACCCATTAAATTCCATCCCAAAATTGATGGACCTACTTCTACTGTATGGACAAGTTTCATACTATAAAAACAACCTCAAAAAGACACAAGCACTGCCCATAAACATTCCTCAGCACGCAGCGCAGACACTCAAAAAGATACACTCCTTCGATTGGAGGAAAGTCTCCATAAAGTACTTAGGTATCAATTTGACCAAATCAATCCAGCATCTACCCAAAGAAAATCACGTCCAGGTGGCCCACAAAATACAAGCACAATTAGACAAATGGCAAGCTCTGTAAATATCATGGCTGGGCAGGGTGAACACCATTAAAATGATGGCCTTACCCCACGTCTTATATTTATTCCGCACTATACCCATAGCGTTAAACGACAAACTACTACATAAATTCCAAAGTATTTTCAATGCTTACATTTGGAAAAAGAAACCACCAAGACTAGCCAGACGCCTAACATGGCTGTCCCCGAACAAAGACGGTCTAGGTATCCCAAACATTAGAGCATACTACAGGGCTGCAATCCTGGCTCAGGGGTTAGAATTACTGTCCCGCACCAACCAACCAATATGGGCACCCCTGGAAAATGCTTGCATTCACCCACTTACGGTACAATCTACCATGCAAGCATTCACGCTATGGGACGCGACCACAACCTGTCCATTACAGAGCACAAGATTCCTACTCAAGAAATGGGCCGGCCCACTCATAGGTACAAACAACATTTTATATTTTGCACCCATACAAACGATCTCAGAACTTTCCGATAATATTCATATGACACCTTGGAAACAGAAAGGCATACAAATGATAGCTCAACTGTATACGGAGGAAGGTCTAAAACCATTCACGTCGCTTCAGCAGGAGTTTACACTCCCCTCCAAAGACGTGTTCACTTACATTAGAGTCAAACATATCCTACACACCCTACAAATACAACACTGCGAAGAAGCACAGCTGACGAGCTTTGGCCAACACTGCATAGGAAAACACCCACAAGAGAAATCCCTATCCTTGTGCTATTCGGCTCTCAATGACAAAGACCCGCTCCTTAAACACAAATACATGCTAATGTGGGAATCAGAACTTAACATAAACTTTCCCCTCCCACTTTGGTTCCAAGCTATGCAAACAACTAAAAAGGTGTTCCACAGCATATCACAATGGGAAGCATACTGTAAAATGATAATGAGGTGGTATCTGGTACCGACCAGACTGGCTACTATGTACACGTCAGCCTCACATATCTGTTGGAGGTGCGATATCTCCAGGGGCGACATGAAACACATGTTCTGGGACTGCCCCATATTGAGAGGGTTCTGGATAACAATAGGGAAAGCTATTAAGTTGCTAACGAACCGCAACATCCCAAATAAGCCAGAATGCTTTCTGCTGCATTTGTCCCCAGAATTGTTGTCAGATAAGACTAAGCACGTCCTTCTACACATCTTAACGGCAGCTAAAACCAGTATAGCCAGCCACTGGAAAAATAAACATGCTCCAACACCACTAGAGGTTTGGGACAGAATCGACAACATAGCAATGTATGAACGTATGGCATACAAATTACAGGGCCAACTGGAAACCTACTCCGTACACTGGGCAAGTTGGCATATGGCCCGCACAAAAGTAATACGCCTCCATAGCACAATCAAGTAGCAGCCACTAAACCAGGCATGACCATCCCTTAAATAGGCACTTCAGTCAGGGAACACGCAACCTTACAACCTTACCTGGATACATCTACAGCTCGCACACGTCATGTTTTGTCATGTTTTCTCCACTACTATTGATGGTAACACGTGTTAATTCATTAGTTAATAAGTTAACTCACCTCTATGCTTCCCCTCACCCTAAACCCCTATCACCTGACCTATGATTATGCACTGCAGCAAGATGTTCACATATAGTCCGCATACTGAATAATAGTCCAACAAGCCTAGCCACAATCCCACTGAGCTTCCTGAGCGATAATGCTTTGGTCAATTACCAAAAGAACAACCCTAATATAATGTAAGCCTGTTATCGCATATTGTGATGTATGTTTTCCACATATCTATGAACAGAACGACCAATGACGAATGTACATGTTATATTAATATGACTATGCATAATCACTCACCCATCCCTTTTCTTTTTTCTGTACCCCCTTGTTACCATTTCCGCTCTCGTGTTATAACTCAATAAAAATGAGATATTGGAAAAAAAAAAAAGATGTTCTGTTGCTAACTGTTGTGTTGTTGTGAGGTAAAAACGTACTTTTAGGTGAAATTAGTTGGATATTTTGTGCATGTGGCCTGTTTTGGCCTAAGTTGTTCAAATCCATGGTGAACTCTTCCCAGTTCCCAATTTAGTGAACAAACCCATAGGCTTTCCTCCAATGACAGCAAGCTAGTAGGCAGTTGCTTTTACAGCACTAGCTAAAAATATTTTACCACAGAGGGATATTGATGGCTTCATGCTAATAACATTAATTTGTCCAATAGCTAAAACGGTGCCACCAAGTCCCCAGATTATAGAAAAAGAATCTGCAAGGCTCCTGTGATCAGTACAAAGGCAGGGATGATTAATATCTGCCTTTAGCATCACAGATATTATTACCGTATTAAGGATGTCAGGCAACCAGAGCAGTGTGGGTCTGGCCTGCATTTAATGATGTGCAGCTGACACCGAAAAGCACTGGCCGGGAGTATATTACAGATAAGACACTCGGGGTCACAGGCCTTTCGAATATTGTGAACTGGAAGATTACTGGGTGTCATTTATCTGAAGCATAGTAATAAATGGAGCTTTTATTTCAGCCTGGACGCATCTAAAAACTGCACTGACTTGTCCAATTAAATATTTAACCCCGGCTGCTCACACAGCTATGATGAATGGAGTTATTTTATATAACGTATTGCAAATATTTTATACATTTATTTACAGAGACAGTGCTCACAATAGAGAACAGACATTAGGTATTCCCAGGAGTTCCAGCTATTAGGAGCTACTATAACTACCATTATACCAATTCTGAAAGTCCACATTAGCTGTAGTGCAGACACTTTCCTAAACTTGATGGGGGGGGAGGGGTGAGGGCGGGGGGAGGAGGAGGGTGATTTATTTGAACATTTTTCTGATCAGCCCATACATTCTCCAGTTTAAATGGTGGCCAAAGGCAGATCCTGAGTTGTTGCCGAATGTAAAGGGTCACTCCAGACCCCTTAACAACTTTTGCTTGCTAAACACCTTTATGTGTGAAGAAGAGTGTGTCCTCTTTTTTCATTTTGTAAAAAGTACAGATTTCAATAGAAATGGACACTTTTATAAATTAACTTGGTTACACCCTCTTGCTCTTCAAGCAGACAACAGGTAATGTTACTTCCTGGTTTTGTCAGCTTAACCCCTTAATACCGGAGGGCGTACTATTACGCCCTATTTTAAGCGGCTCTAAACGCCGCCGGGCGTAATAGTACGCCCTCCGTTTTTTTTTAACTTACCCGGTCGCCGGCGATCCCACGCCGGCGATCGCGGTTGGGGGGACTCCCAGGGAGCCCCCCGCGGCAGATCCGTCCTCCTGGGGGCCGCCATGTGACAGTGAGGTCCTTGCGAGGACCTCACAATCACATGGCTGGGTTAGCTGGCTGAGGCATTGCCAGCAGGGGGACTGCCTGTAATGACAGTTAGTCCCCCTGCTGGCTGAATTCAAATAAAAAAAAGTTAAAATAAGTGTAATAAATAAATAAATAAAAAAATATATATATATATATATTTTAATATCAAATTACACGTAGACTGATACTGATTAAATATATATAATTAGTGTTATATATATATTTATATATAATATAAAAAATATGTAAATACGTTAAAAAATAAAATTTAAAAAATTAAAAATAAATAATGAAAAAATATATAGATGTGTGTTATTTCGTTCTAACTGTATTGTGATATTAATATATATATATTTATATCAAAATACACGTAGAACGAAATAATATATATCTATACACATAAATATATACGTATATATCACTATATATATACCTATATATAAATAAAAATATTTTTAAAAAATTATATATATATATATATATATATAAATATATATATATACACACATATATTAATTCTACACATATATTTATGTAATATTTTTACATAATTAGGTATCTTAATTAATTACAATTAGCGGGACCTGCCTGAAAACCCATGAAAGTAAAGGGAATTTAATTTGCTAGCACTATATTTAACCCTATAACTTTCCAAGACACCATAAAACCTGTACATGGGGGGTACTGTTCTACTCGGGAGACTTCACTGAACACAAATATTTGTGTCAAAACAGTAAAATTTATTACAACGATGATATCGCCAAGTTTTTTGCATTTTTCACGCACAAACAGCACTTACACGGACGATATTATTGCTGTGATACGTTTTACTGTTTTGAAACACAAATATTTGTGTTCAGCGAAGTCTCCCGAGTACAACAGTACCCCTCATGTACAGGTTTTATGGTGTTTTCAAAAGTTACAGTGTCAAATATAAGGCTTGTGTTTCATTTTTTTCACATTAAAATTCACCAGATTGGTTATGTTGCCTTTGAGACCCTATGGTAGCCCAAGAATGAAAATCACCCCTATGATGGCATTCCATTTGCAATAGTAGACAACCCAAGGTATTGCAAACGGGTTATGTTCAGTCTTTTTTAGAAGCCACTTAGTCACAAACACTGGCCAAAATTGGCGTTTTTTGCATTTTTCACACACAAACAAATACTAATGCTAACTTTGGCCAGTGTTTGTGACCAAATGGCTACTAAAAAGGACTGGGCATACCCCATTTGCAATACCTTGGGTTGTCTACTATTGCAATTGGTATGCCATTATGGGTGTACATTTTATTCCTGAGCTACTATACAGTCCCAAAGGCAATGTAACCAATCTAGCGAATTTCAATTTCAAATGTAACACGCTATATTTGACCCTGTTACTTCCCAAAAACACCATAAAACCTGTACATAGGGGGTACGGTTTTACACATGAGACTTTGCTGAATACAAATATGTGTATTTTATTGCAGTAAAAGCAAACAGTATTATGACATTGACAGTTAAAATGCCATGTAGAACTAAAAAAATAGCTAAATGTCTTATTTTTTCCAATTTTTTTCATATTAAATTAGGTTTCATAGCTAAATATGTGATATTAAATGAAAGCCCTGTTTCCCCTGAATAAAATGATATATAATAAGGGGGTTCATTTAATATGAAAGAGGTGAATTGCGGTTGGACAGACATATAGCGCAAATGCCAGGTTTTGTTTACGTTTTGTTTTGTTCACAACGTGTACATTTGGCTCAGTCCTTAAGAGGTTAATGCAGCTGACCTCAAGAGGCAGCAACTGCCCAGAGCACCTGACTTACAAAGACTTCTCATTGAACTGCATTGGGAAGTCTGTGATTGGCTAGCCACAGAATGTCTGAACGAGGTTAGAAGGGGAGAGCTTGGAAAGTCAGCAGACAAGAGAACTGCAGGTTTTGCAAGCTGATTTTAGATATAACTCAAATGGAAAAATGCATAAATAAATGCATGCACATTTTCATTTAGGGTATACCAGTGATTTTTATGCATTTTGTATTTGGGCAGTGGAGTGTCCCTTTAAATATCCATTCTGTTTTTTCAGCATTAAGGTTGAAAAGGCATCACAGGAGTTGTAGTTTCATCATATATATCTACAATACCACAGTTGCAGTATTCGGAGTCGTATCTCTGTAAAACTTTCACACTACCTAAGCAGTATTCTGCAGCTTCTACCAATTACACCATTTATTCCACTTCCTGCTCTTTACTTTACACACCTCATTATGAAAAAGGAGTGGATCAAGCAGCCTTCTCCTGCAGAGTTCTGCAAATGTGGAATATCTTAACAGAAAATGTCAAATCTGACACCAGTATAAAGTCCCTGAGTACATCTGAATCTATCTGAATTCACTGTTAGTGCAGTAATAAACAATTACATACAGGGCTAGCAAAACTACACTTTAGCATGACAGACAAGATATAAAGGCAAGAAAATATACAATGTAAATTTGGAGATTATTCACAATTGCAATGAACCAAATTACACGCATGCTATATAAATGGTAGAAAGATTGGCTTCATTAAACAGCACGATATGTTCCTGAAATTCAGCAACAGACACTCAACATCATTATATGCTTCACCATGTTATAATTCAGTGTACCAGAACCACTTCAGCTAAATGTAGTGCTTCTGGTATCTGTAGCATTTTCCTGCAGTCTTAGGACTGTAAACACTGCAGTTTTAGAGAAAAGGCAGTGTTTACATTACTGCCTAGTTACACCTCTAGTGGCAGTCACTTAGATGGTCATTAGAGGTGCTTCCTATTCTTATTATTATGTTATTATTTATATAGCGCCAACAAATTCCGCAGCGCTTTACAGTGGGTGGACGAACAGACATGTAATTGTAACCAGACAAGTTGGATACACAGGAACAGAGGGGTTGAGGGCCCTGCTCAATGAGCTTACATGCTAGAGGGAGTGGGGTAAAGTGACACAAAAAGAAAGGATAGTATTAGACTAATGACAGTTGCAAGAGAGGAATCAGTCAGGAGCTATTAACAGTTTAATTGATACTCTTTTATGAAGAAGTGGGTTTTTAATGATTTTTTGAAGGAGTGGAGACTGGGTGAGCATCTAACGGAGGAGGGAAGGGAGTTCCACAGGTGCAGCTCTGGAGAAGTCTTGAAGGCGAGCATCAGAGGTGGGAGTACGGACAGAAGATAGACATAAGCAGAGCGTAAGGGCCTAGACGGGACAACCAGATTTTTTAATTGAGCCCTGTATCTTACAGGAAGCCAATGTAGGGACTGACAGAAGGGTGAGGCGTGGGAGGTGAGGGAGGACATGAAGATGAGCCTCACCGCCGCATTCATTATGGACTGTACTGGCGCAAGTTGGGAGCACGTAAGACCACTGAGAAGTGGATTACAGTAGTCAAGGCGAGAAAGCACAGTGGAATGGACCAGCACCTTAGTCGAATCAGGCGTTAAGTAGGGTCGGTTGCGCACAATGTTTTTGAGATAGAAGCGCAGGATTTGGCGATAGACTGAACATGAGGCGTCAAGGAGAGGTCGGAGTCAAAGAGAACACCTAGGCAGCGAGCCTGCATGGTGGAGCTGATGGTAGCACCGTTGACTTGGAGGAAGACACAGGAGTAGCAATACTTGAGGGAGGTAAGACCAGAATTTCCGTTTTTGTCAAGTTGAGTTTAAGGAAGTGGGCAGCCATCCAGTTAGAAATAGCAGAGGGGCAGAAAGGCCTGGACTGAACCTTGGGGGACACCAACAGAGAGGAGTTGTCAAGAAGAAGCAGAGCCAGAGAAAGAAACACTGAAAGAGCGCTGGGAGAGGTAGGAGGAGCACCAGGAGAGAGCAATATCTTGTAGACCGATATTGCGGAGGATGAGAAGAAGCTTTTGATGATCAACAGTGTCAAAAGCCGCAGAAAGGTCAAGGAGAATTAGGATAGAGTAGTGACCACAAGATTTTGCAGCAATTAGATCATTGGATACTTTGGTCAGTGCAGTTTCCACAGAGTGCTTAGAGCGGAAACCAGACTGAAGCAGGTCTAGCAGAGAGTTGGACTTGAGGAAGTCTGTCGATCTCGCATACACAACTCTTTCTGGGATCTTGGACGCAAAAGGCAGTAGCGAGATAGGACGGTAGTTGGACAGGGAGTTAGGGTCAAGGTTGGGCTTCTTTAGAATTAGGGTTACATTTGCATGTTTGAAGGGCGATGGAAATATGCCAGAGTAAAAAGAAAGATTGAGAATTTTAGTGAGAGGTAGAGAAAGAGAAGAAGACGGAGTACGGATGAGATGCGAGGGAATTGGGAGCAGGTGGTGGGGCGGGAGGACTAGAGCACAACAGAAACCTCTTCCGCTATAGCGGGTGTGAATGAACATAGAACAGCAGAGGGAGTGAGGTTAGGGGAAGTATTGTAAGGGGAAGAAGAAAGATGAGAGATCTCTTCCATGATTGTAGAGATCTTGTCAGTGAAGTGAGTTGGAAAGTCTGAGGCGGTCAATTTAGTAGTTGGAAGAGGAACAATAGGGTGAAGAAGAGCGTTAAACGTGTGAAATAGTCGTTTGGTTCCCGTGAAAGTGTGGTTACGAGGGTATTGAAGTAATTTACTTTTGCAGAGGAAAGAGCCAAGCTGTATGAGTGCAGCATAAATTTATAGTGGAGAAAGTCAGACGCACAGTGAGACTTTTCTCCAACAGCGTTCAACAGATCAGGAGCATTTTACGAGGTATCGAGTCAGCTTGGTGCGCCAAGGTTGTTGTTGGGGGCGTTTGCTGTATTTAAATGTAGGAGGTGCCATGATGTCTAGTTGAGAGGAGTGGGTGGAATTGTATAAGGAGGTTGCAAAGCTAGGACAGATGAGGTTTGAGATAGGTAAAAGGAGAGTTTGGAGATTAGTGGAGAAATACTCTAGGTCAGGCATAGACAACCTTCGGCACTCCAGATGTTTTGAACTACACCTCCCATGATGCTTTGCCAGCACTATGGGTGTCAGAGCATTATGGGGGATGTAGTCCAAAACATTTGGAGTGCCGAAGGTTGCCTATCCCTGCTCTAGGAATGTTGAGACGGTGGTGTCAATTGGGATTTGGGTATGCCGATGTCAAAAGTCAGCAGATGGTGGTCAGATAGAGGAAAATGAATATTGGAGAGATTAGAGCAGTACAGAGATAGGTGAAGGTGAGATCAAGAGTGTTTCCCGCTGAACTGGTTGCTAAATTGGACCATTGCATGAGGCCAAAGGAGGAGGTTCCAGAGAGCAAACAAAAGGCATCAGTGCAGTTGGGGTTGTTAAATATGGTATTGAAATCCCCAAGTGCTAGATGAGAGGATGTGGGGAAGCCAGGAAGAAAAGTGCTCAATGAATAGCCTAGGATGACCGTGGACAGGGGGAGGGGTGGATGGGGGGGGGAGCGGTAGATGATAGCAATTCTAGGAAGGAGTGGGTTTAAATAGGCGGACAGTGTGAACTTCAAAAGAAGAAAAGGATACGATAGGGGCAGTAATGATTGGTTGAAAAGTACCTTCAATTCAATTTGCTGCTATGAGCAATAGCCTCACAATGTTTTCCTATAGGAAAGCATTGTATTAACTGAGATCATCAAAATTATCTCATCCATGGAAGTTGGGCCAGCCATAGCAGTGAAGAAAAGGTAAGTGAAATACCCTTTTCCCTATACAGAGAAGGGGCGCCAGTCACTTAAATAGCAACTCCAGCACTATAGTG
The DNA here is from genome assembly GCF_036172605.1 of Pelobates fuscus. Classification (NCBI taxonomy): domain Eukaryota; kingdom Metazoa; phylum Chordata; class Amphibia; order Anura; family Pelobatidae; genus Pelobates; species Pelobates fuscus. Next base: position 76,393,836 of record NC_086323.1, on the reverse strand, counting down.
TCAGGAATACACTTTATACATCTAAAGACAGAGACAGGGAAGACACAGAACGACAGTGAGATAGAAAGAGAGAGGGAGAGAGGTAATCAGGAGAGAAGGCGGTAGTCCAAGACAAAGACAGAGAATGAATGGATGGGTAGATAGATGGATAGGGTATAGCTAACTTGAAGATAACGAGATTAATTGAAGATAGATAGATTAGATAGATAGCTAGAATATAGCTAGCTTGAAGATAGATCGATCAAGCTCATTCTAATCTGAAAACAACCCTTTTAGTGCCAAAGAGGTGAGTGTAGAATTTATAGGGCTTTTGAAAATTTTAGATATATAGATTAAATCCTTAAGAAAATATTATACTGTAGTGATTCACTAAAACAAAATGAATGCATTTATTACATTTCCAAATTGCTACCCATACACCTGCGAAAAATATTTCTATGAAAAAAATGTAAATATGGCCATTATCCATTATTGTGCTTTTCCCAAGTGGCACAGCAAGAAGTGTTAAATGCTAAATTAGATCAGAGCTGTCTTGCAATTAATAGACAAAAATTGGTCTCAATCACAGCACCCACTTCAGAGTCTAAACAGATTCTCCATGCAGAATAATGAAACTTACATTAGCTAAAAGGCTCGTTTGCTGCGAGCTGGAGAAATTAATTTAATCAGGCGACGGTCCAAAGGAAATTGGCAATTTGCACTGATTGTCCCTGGAAAAATCACTAGAAAATTTGCTCAGAATAACTGTTTTCGCCACTTTACAAGAAAAGTCATCAGTATTTTACATCTGTAGATAACAAAGGCAGTGTCAAGATTCAATTCACATGTACGTGATGCTATGGTTAATTGTGGGATATGTGCTAGAGATCTAGAGTATTTAAAGCCCCCAAAATACTACTATGTAACTAAAGGTGCATTAAAATTCCATGGGTCTCCTGCAAATACAGCTTGGCTTATTCAATAAAAGTTAAACTCCGTTTTTACTGAGATCAGAGCACTGGCTGCACAATATGTCCCACGTTAAATTGCCACTGAATTCAAAGGGAACATAAACTCCGGAGAGTTATGTCACTTGCTTTGGTCCTTCAAATACCTTGATTTAATGACTGCAAAAGCAAGTTTTATTTCATGGGAAGTAGGTGCCAATGGACACTGAGCAATCTAGCTTGTACGTTTGGATGATTTATGATAAATAGTCATTACAATAGGCATCAAACTCTGTATGGCATTATCATATTCCATTAATAGTCATCACATTGCCTGGACAACCTCCATGGATAGAAGATACTGCACTATCAAAACAATCGGCACAGTGTCTGGCACGGAGTATGCTTAATTTGACTATTCTCACTGACTTCATATATCATGTGTCTAGTCCAAACCCCAAGGATCTCTGATGCGCTGTAATACAGTTAGAAAGGGTCTCAGGAATCAGAGCGTATACCAATGGCCTCTGTAATACAACACAGTCTACGAGGAGGAAAGAGATCTGTGCCTCTCTTTGTCCTGATCACCTAACTTCTCTAGATCAAGTAAACGAGGGAGCACCTAAATTATGCAAGGGTTTGTCTAATAAGGCTATTTCTTCATACAAAGATGACAACAACTAAAACATACAAGACAATTTAAAAAATGTCTCTCTCACATGGGTTATAACCTATATGGCCTAAGAGAAATGTCGTCAAGATTATACATGTTGAATTGAACTATGCTTCTCCATCTTAGTTCCTTGTCAATCGTTGTCAGAAATTCTGCCATTTTCTACTATTGAACTCAGTGGAAGAGGGGAAAATTAAACTGTGTTTTTGTTCTCCTTTTTATTTGCAGTGTGGATTGTGATGTCACATGTTATTTTTAAGGGTTTATTCAATGGTATAATTTCCAGAAATATGTCAATTCCACTTTAATGATATATATATATATATATATATTTTGCTTTAAAGTGGAGTTGACATATTTCTGGAAATTATATATATATATATATATATATTTGTGTACGGGATTATGGAAGGGGCGCACATTAAAAACTGTGTGTAATTTTAATATATGAGAGTCGGTTGAGGTGTGCCGAAACCGACGTGAGGTTAGGCCTGCAAAAGAGGGCCCACCCAGGTATAAAGATATATGAAAAGGGTGTGGTGGGAGGGAATTTCCGAAATCGTCGCAGACAGGTGAGTGGGGGGAACGCAGGGTTTAAATAGGCATTAAATCCCTCCCACAATTTCAGGCATAACGCCTTCTATTTGTGTACGGGATTATGGAAGGGGCGCACATTAAAAACTGTGTGTAATTTTAATATATGAGAGTCGGTTGAGGTGTGCCGAAACCGACGTGAGGTTAGGCCTGCAAAAGAGGGCCAAAAAATGTGTGACATTTATTAGACATAACAGATCACTTAGACATATTATAGAAAGCGAGCCTGATTTCTTTCTGGATTTGGAATGAACCGGTTGTATGCCGAGGACTACCAGCGACCCATCTTCTCTATAAGATGAGTTGGAACTGGATGACTTGAGGCTGCTGAGGCGGCCCTAACACGGAATGAATGTACCGAGAAGGAACTTTGGATTGAGGCCAAGACTAACAAACAAGGAGCGAATGTATAGCATGAACTGTTTGAGAGATGTGCAAAAATTGTACGTGCAACCATTATAATCGGAACGCATTTAGCATCTTGAAACCACGCACAATACTTACACATATCGAAAGCCGTAGAGTATGTTTGCTTAGTATTAGTGGACAAATCTTACCTGCGTAGACTAACTACAGGCATAATTGATACCTTTTTTGACCTGCAGAGGAAATCTGGACTGCGTGTTCTTTTATCTCAACCGTTACGTTTAAGCAAGGTCCGACATCAGGACTTCGGAAGTGGCTAAAGCGGAGGAAACTGCAGGGGAACTTGAGATGTCAGGGTTAGTGTTTATTAAAGATAATACGATACCTGGAGCTATTTCTTGTAGCGTGCTGTGAGGAGGAAGGAAATGTAATAGGTTTAAATTATGCAAAACTCAGAAGCTCATTGAGCTTTCTCGTGTAGTTGAGCTGCTAGCTAATGGGAACCAATAGGTGAAGATAAGGACTATCCCGTAAGAGTTGAGGCCGTGCCAGTAGCCCTGTGTTTGAGAGAAGCCCTACCTACGATTTAGGCCATGTGGACTTGTACCATCTAAGCGTGGCAGGGTATAACCTCTTGTGGAAAAGTAATTAACCTGACCGAACACGTGCGATTACCTGCATTCAACCATAGCGAAAAAGGACTATAACAGGCGCCTAAAGAAACTGCCGTGACGTGAAACGAAGCATAGAATGCAAAAACCGTGACCCACCGTAGGGAAGTGTTTGCACGAGAGAGGAACCTGAAGAGGAGCTTTGACAAAATTTGAAGACGATATGTGTTCGTATAGCAAGTACCCTATAGCGGTTATTTGGTAGGCATGAGAACGTAGAGGATTGAACTACGGAATGCATGAGGTGATACGCCTTGAATCTGAACATCCAGCATGACCGAAAGTAACTCCCGATGAGCTACTTAAGCTTACATAAAGAGAAGCGTGAACGACAACAAATGCGTGACGAATGAATTGACAGCGCATGGAGGACCCCGTGAATGTCGGGCGTGCAGACAAGTCCCTAATTAGCAGATAAGGATTCGAATAATATTAGTTTGGCCAAAAATGGAGGCGGAGTGATGCCTCGGTGTACGATATGAAACAGGTGGGAATTCCGTTCACCTGGTCCGATCAGATCGCTAAAGCTTGTCCTGCATAGCTCGTATAAGCGACGCCGACGTGAAAACTGAGTAATAGTATGAGTCGATAAACGGTAATTGAGAACACAGCGTACCAAAGTGCCGCCAAAACGTTGTGAACAAATAAACGGTATATCCGTGAAACATGAGTCCAGAAGCAGTCACTGAACGTCACGTCAGCGCCTGGAGGACCCGACGATGGTCCGATACGAGGCCAAATCTGTGCGACGTGCACTGCGGAGGGCAACGTGAGACCCAACACACCAATTTGACGGAATAGAAGCAAGAGATGCCCGAAACACGGTGTTGGAGGAACCGCTGGTCTTGGAGTCTCCAAGCTTGGACTGGGCACGTAGTGTACGTGGTACCTAAGGATCTCCAGCGAGCGACAGGTTGGGGTAACATATATATGTATATATAAATATATACAACCATATATACACAGGTATCCTCGAACAGCTTAGCACTAAGCGTCTAGCAGACCCATTGCCCGTAAGAGATAACGTATAGAAAGCACCGGAGTAGCCGAGTAAGATAGGACTGAAATACCGTTTTGCATCAATGTAGGAGTACGTAACGCACAATCGAACCTAAGGCGGGAAATAAAGCGCTAGGATACCTGAAGCGGTTAAGGGATCTAAAACATGGTGACTATGCTTGACGGGTCTGGGGTGTACCACCCCCCCCCCCCCCCAGCTTGCTAGGAGCGCGAGCGTGAGTGCGTGCGTGCTGGCTGACTAGCTAGTGCCGCGATGCGGCGAAACGATTACACTAGGTTGGTGACAGGTGAGGCCCTGCTAGTTGCCAAGCGGCTTGAGAGGCTCTATCTATGCGTTGGGGCGAGGGGGTAGCGTGGCCACTGAATGAGGTGGCGGGGTGTTGGCCTCTCGGTGACAGTTAACATAAGATAGAATGGGAGTGACGGATGAGGCCCTCTCTATGCCACAATGCGAGGCGACTAACTATGATTTGGCCCGAGGGGCATAGTACCTCCGAGTATGAGGATGGGTGTTGGCCTCGCGGGACCACTAACCTATGGCGAAGAAGCCGGGGAGAATAACAACTAGTGGACACCTAGGAACCTAACAGCCAGCAGTTGCTAACTAAGAGGGAAGGTCGGGTAGAGAGAGAGGATACGCCACAGAGCGAAACGTGGGTAGCAATGAGTTAGGATCGTACGTTCTGAGCGAAACTGGTGTGCCCAGTGAGTCTGTGGGGTCCTGATGGTCGGGACGTATGACCCGGAATGCGTGTATGATCGTATGTACGGCCCTCGGGGCTCGTGGTGCCAGACCGTGGCCTTGATTCGAAAAGCAATACGAATAAACGTGGATATGTTTTGTTTTCATAGATACATATGCGGATCTAGTTCGTAATATCGTTAAAAGCGTATTTGCCCTAGCCGAGGCTCGCTCACCAGAACTGCAATATGAAAGTAGACGCATTTGTCCAGTAACGTATGTGCTTGTCTGCGTAGGAGTACGCCGGGTATTACACGTAACGCAAATCGCCGCACTGACTGAGGACGAATTAGGGCTGGTACAGACAATGCTTCGTTTGCTGTGTACATACAGCGCTTCAAAGACCCTCACAACGATGAGCAGGTTAAAGAAAGTCAGAAAAGCCAATTATCCAAAAATTCAGCCACAACCAAGCGAGCAGGCAAATATCTGTAACCGTCAATGCGTGTCACTGCATATCTGTATATCAGTGGTTATGTTTGCGTATGTGTGCGTACGTGAACGTCAGGGATAATATATTAATACAATTACATAATTATTATATTAGCAAAAAAAATTTTTTTTTTTTTTTTTTATTTTTTTTTTGGAAAACTTGTGAAAATTCACTTATGAGGGTGTCATACTATAGTCCTCCCAAAGCACAGTGGGGTACCACGACCCGCATTGACAGAGGCTAAAAAATGCGTGATATAGATAGTACGGTAAAACAAAGCAAAAACTAAACTAAACTAATCACTACGAAAACAAGACAAGAAGGACGGGGCCACCCTCAAAACAGGGTGGCCAGGCTTGCAGAGTATCCCCCCGACTCACCATGCACTTAGCGCTGCTGTAGCTCTGTGCGCGGTAATAGTGCGTGGCAGCAGATTACAAAATGCAGGACAGGTCTGTGCGATTTACTTCTGCTGTGGCAGTACAATGTATTAAACGACTTTTAAACCAGATACAGTTGCACCGTGGAACGGACCGGTAGCATCGTTACTCTGGCTGAACATGTCTCCCCGGCAGAAAGTATCTACAGGCTACGAATTACTTCTGAAATGAAACAGATCCAGTTGCGCAGACAGCCTCTTTTAAAAGGAAACTCACATACAGGATGTGAACTGCTGATAGTTCTAAGCGAAAGCAGGTGCTAATCTGGGGCAAAGTGCTAAGTAAGGTGCAATCACCGTGGAAAACAGGATGTCTCACCATTTAACGCCCTGCATGCAAGCACCCGGTTTGCCTTGATAAATATGTCCCAAAACTATAAACCATGTTAAAATGACAACAGACTCCCAAAATGTGAGAAAGCAGCAAAAAAACAATTAAATTCACAAATCTCTCACCCTTCAATTTACGCTGGCTTTCAGCCTTAGAGAAGCAAAGTTTGTGGGTCCCAGTCAGTCAATATATATACACATGTGGTGCTGGGGTGATTGAAAGGGGGGTAGTCACAAAACTGGGAATTGGGGATAATTGACTAATTCTCAATTCGGTAAATGAAGCCTAAAAGCAGGCCGACTGCGCTGGAAATCCTAAAAACGAGGTAACGGGATGGAATAAGGGTGCACTGATTCATAGTAATAACTGCGTCTTTCGTTGTGGGCCTTAACGCTCTAAGGGTTTATCAAACAGAAGAAAGATTTTGAAATGGCTCTGAACAGACCCAATTAATGTAGTTACAAATTAGCCATCAACATCATGCAAAAAGAAACGGGTGATAAATTTCAATAACGCTCCGGTCATAACATTACATTTATATTTAAAAATGTATTAATGTAACGTTTAGATAAGAACATATACGTTATATATGTGCAAACCGTAACATGGGCAGTACAAGGCAAACTCCTCCCGGTAACCACAACAGCTCGCTCAACAGACCGACAAAGACCACAAAAAGGGGGTACAAGTGTATTCGTGTACGCCGAACAGCAAATTGAGACGAACTGGCTGAACAGAGAATTGCATACCGTTGAAGGAAATATGCGCACGGAAAGCGATTTAGAATGAAGAGTACTCGCAAGGACTTACGGTTTGGATGAACCGACGAATGGTTTCCAGGCGTATGGAAAATACTCACGAAAAAACCGGCGGGCTGTGCACGAGCGTCGCGGCAGATTGACGTCAGAGGTCTGTGAAAACGGAAATGAAAGCGAATTTCCGAAATCGTCGCAGACAGGTGAGTGGGGGGAACGCAGGGTTTAAATAGGCATTAAATCCCTCCCACAATTTCAGGCATAACGCCTTCTATATATATATATATATATATATATATATACACACACACACACACACACACACACACACACAAACACTATGGATATTTATATAATTTTTTTGGGGTGCTTTGATCTTTGATTTATTCTTACATAGACAGATACCGTGGATCTGGAAAATACAGGTTTGAATCCCAGCCAGATGGGACGATTCCAGAGCCTAATGTTGAGAAGGGAACTGCTAGACTATTTAAAGGAACACTCCAGGCACTATAACCACTGCAGACTGTTCAGTGACTGAAGTAAGGCGTGCCCCACAGGCTGGCTCATTGGCAGAGATTGCAGGCTAAGCATGCTCTGCCAAGTGTGGCTCTGCACTACTGGGCTTAGCTCAGTGTCAAAGGTTCTGGCTACAGGGTAGGTGGTGGCCGTTGTCTTGGCATACTCTAGGTAAGTTGTCATATGGACACTTAAACATGGGACACACTGACAAGCTCACTCACAGACACACACAAGCTAACTACAGTCGAACTTAAAGACACACAAGGAATAAAAGTTCACTGACACACAACACACAAGCTCAATTCACTAGTGCGTGCACACACTTTAAATGACTGCTGTATTTCACAATAGTGTACAGCGTGTGGGTGCATCACACACTCTTCCGGTTGGATCTCTCACAAGTTTGGGGGCGGTGAATAATGCCTTCATTGGCTAGTACAGCATGCACTTGGCTTTGCTAAGAGAAGGCAGAGGATTCTGGGCTTAAACCTACAATTTGTTACGGTCACACAGGGAGGAGGAAAAGTAGGTGGGCTGCTTCAGATAAAAAAAATATGGTTTAGATAAAAAAAAAAATGCCCAGTTTTGTGACGGATATTACACTATCCATCACAATATTGAATTAGATTTTAAAAAAAAAAATCATGTTCATGGTCTGGAGGCTAAGCTGGTTTTTCGGAGTGTATGCTATATCCTCAGATTGTAAACTCATTTGAGCAGGGCTTAAACTAATTTGAGCAGGGCTTTCTTCATATCCCCCTTCTATAACTGTTAAGCACTGTAGAATATGCTGTCACTATAGAAATTATATACATATTCTTAGAATGTATAACCTAAATTTATTATTTTTTAGGCAATATGTACCTCTAACTCAAAGTAATTAAAGTCATGTCACGGTCATGACACTTACATGTATTTTATCTAATTTAGAATACGACTGGCTTATGTTGGGGCATAAAATCTATATATATATATCGTAGTACCCTAGTGTGCAAAATACAGTGTAACATTGCAAGTAATGCTGTTAATGTGTGAATGACATCTATGGAAGTATACAAGAGGAAATAAAGGGGTACACACATTTTGGTAGAAATATGTAGAGAATGAAATTGGAAAATACCATGCAACTTCAAATATCCTTACAGGGCAGCTGCTTTTTAATTCTACTTAGTTACTCAAAGATCTCTTTCTAACTGCATCTAGAGATAAATTAAGATACAGCCCGCAAGAAATCCACAACTTGATATAAAAAACAACAGCTTATGACTTTCAATTGTGTGCACTCATTACTAGCTTTTTAAAATCATTAACTGTAGTATTAAATAAGTAAAGGATTTCTCAAAACCCCCATAAAAGTAAACAGTAACTATAAAATAAAAATGGAAGAAAAGAAAATGAAAATAAAATAAAATGCAAGCGCATTTGCTTGCTCATGACATATATTTCACAAAACTACGCCTCTCTAGCATTGTGATTGGCTGTTTAAGTTGCAGCTAATTGTCAGGTTCTGTATTTCATTAGGAGATAATGGAAATAGAGAGGTGAGACTTATTTTTGGTTATAAATGTGTCCTATGGGCCCCATGCTGGTTTTAAGATTAGCTTACCAGGTTTGGGTGGTGGGGTATTTAACTAACAGTACAGATCGTTTAGGTGCAGTATTGCCTACATCAGGGGTTCCCAAACCAGTTTCCATGGTCCAGCAACAGTCCAGGATGTATGTATTTCCCCTTTTTATTCCAATGGAGATATAAATGGTAGGAATGGTTTGGGAACCACTGGCCTATAGTTACATAGTTATTACATATAGTTATATAGGCTGAAAAGAGGCATGCATCCATCAAGTTCAACCTTCTTCACATCTGTGTTTTGCTGTTGATCCAAAAGATCAAAGATTAGGTCATCTGCACATTTGTGCCTACACATTTGTGGTTTATTTGAAATAGCAGGTTTTACTTTTTACTGTGCCTTTTGCGCTCATGAGATATGGGGATCAGTTGGTATGTTTAATTCATTTAATGTCAGATTGTTGTCCCTGCCTTACTTTAGCTTATTTACCAACTTCCAATATGCAATACGTTGCCAGATTTATATTTTACTCCAGATATTGATGTCTGATGATTGTACAAAGCCGTTTTCAATGAATGACATGCAGATATAAAGGCTATAATCCCTCCTATATTAAATGAAATCTCCACATGCTCTGTTGATGTGTGGGGAATACAGGACTGTATGTCACATAGTGAACACAACACTAATGGCCTGTTCCATGTTTTGCATTTATCTTTTTTTCCAGTTTTATTTTATATAGCCTTTTTTTTTTGGAACAAATAGCTAATTTACACTGACAAGGATATCAAGGCTGTATCACCAACAACTTAATTTAACATAAGCATTCAGCAGAAATCAGAGTGTGAAAACAAAGTGGGTGGGAGAAACAACTAATATTTCAAAGGGAATAAGTCCCAAATAATAACAATCTTGTTTATGCAGCATTATTTGCAAACACTACTGACACATACACATACACAGACACACGCACACTACATAATTAAGAAAATTACTCAAGCATATGTTAGACCTGGCAAGTTTATAATAATGTCTACAGTTGAGTAGTATGCGCTACATAGTTAAAGGGACACTCCAAGCTCCTTATACACTACATCTAAAAGTAGGAAGTATAGTGCTAGGAGTGCCAATGCTCCCCCTCCCCCCCATCTCATTGGCTAAGAGCTTTGACTTTTTACTTAGGGTCCTCCGAGCACCAGTTGCCTCCTTTTCTGCAGTCCACAAGCTCTAGGCTTACCCAGCATTATAAACCAATGAGCCATCACTGCAGAGCACAGGAGAGCTAATGGAGGCTCCGGTCAGGAGCTTATGGACTCCAGGGGAGGAGGCGACGAGGACCCCAGGTATGTTTTAAACCGTTAAAAAACAATTTGACAAAGCAAGAACATTTGAATAGTAGTAAAAATTTTATTATTGTTTCATTAAATTGGCCTATTCCACGGTCATGGGTCTGGAACTTCACCTCCATTGGCCCTGCTTATTGTAAGTAGTCACTATATGTGAATTGTTTGACAACTTATCTGGGGTCCACTGGGAGTCGGCTGCCTCGTCATCTTGAGACCGAAATCTGCAGCAAGGAGCTTCCATTAGCTCTCCTATGCCAAGTCCTCAAGTGCAGGGCTGCATCATTGGTTAACAGTGCCAGGCTAGCTCAAAACAGGGAGCTTACAGCAAGCTGTAGTGGTTACAGTGCGTGGAGTGTTCCTTTTATTTTTGAATCAAACTATATTAGTATTAATCAAAAGCCTTAACACATCATTTTTTTTTAAACTGAACAACAAACTATTTCTAATGTTAAATGCAGACATAAACTGTAGATTATATCACATAAAAAATATTGAGTTCAAAAGAATAGAGACACCATCAAAATAAAGCAAATATGCATATTTATTTTGCACAATCACCAATCTATTGAGCCCTGGAATAGAACACTGTATAATAAATGTGAAAATTAATTAAATAAAGAAATCCTTAACTAGCTAGACACGTGTGGTAACTGCTAAAGCAAGAGGGAGTGTGAGCACAAAGTGACAAAACACCTAGTGCTTTACAGTGTGACAAGATAACGAACGCCTTTCAATTAATCATATAGTAGAAATAGGAACATGCTCGGCACTCCCATATACAAGGCGCAGAAATGTGCATGTCCACATAATGTATACTGTAATAAGAAAATATTCAGCCACCCTTTATCAACGCAGACACCAAACTTTCCAAGTATGAGTTTATGGCAAGTGGTGCGTAGGTGGGGGGTCTACCAGTGACAGAATTAGGGTTACTGCTGACATACCTAGCCATGAAAGGAAATGTGTCCTGGAGCGCATTCTCAACAGGATTACAGATTGTCTGGCAAGGTGACCAATAGGGTCTTCCATAAAAAGAGTTTAATACACTTACGTATGGACTGAAATACGTGAAAATCTTGCCTAGTGTGTACAGTAAGCAAGTTTTATCATCTGCTCGTACTGTTCTTTTCCAATTTGTATTAATTAGGAGGGATGTTTTTATATAGTGGCAAAATGTCTTCTTACTCAAGTCAAAGTCACTTAGGTTCATGGGAGATGCCAGTGTCGATTCAATAGCAATAATTCTTAATGATTCTCAGATTTTATTCTAAGCAAACACAAAAGTCTATTCCAGGGCGTTCACAGGCAGGTGAGAGAGTACTGCATGGTGCCATAAATCATGAGAGTTTAGGCAATTGTGTCCTTAAAGGAACACTCCAAGCACCATAGCCACTACAGCCTGCTGCAGGAGTTATGGTGCCAGGAGGGCCCTGGCACCCTCTTATTGTCAGATCTGGATTAATAGCCAATTGTTTCTGGTGCGGACGATTATGATGGGCCACTCATCATAGATCTAAAGGAGATGGTGCTGGAGGGAAAAATCCCAGAATGCCGATATAAGAAAACCTATGCTAATCTCCCGCTTTCATCTCTCAAGCAAATCCATATCCCCTAACAGCAGTGTGCAGTGAAGCAGTATGTCGGTGGGTGTGGTAAAGTGGGTGAGTCTCCCAGAAGAATGGGAGGTCAACCTGGTGTGAATGCATATCAGGCTGCCCACCAATCATGCAGACTGGCCAACTAAGGGCAATCTATGCAGACAGCACCCTGAGCTTGGCGCAAATGCATCTAATGATGCATTAGCAGCTCCTTTTATTTAGTCTGAGACAGAGAAAAAGTGGATGTAGTGAGTGTAGAAGAAATGGGACATGCCACAATGTTAGATAGACCGAAGCCGCAATAGCATTTGCACAGTGTACAAATGTGTATTAGCTAGAGAATTATTTAAATTGGCCAGTCTAGCCTAAATTATGACTGGGGGGAATAACACTTTGCAGGGTTATTCACAAGTGTGAATTGAATTGAAGTCAAAATGGCTTCAAAATGAATTTCAAACTTAAGGTCAAAATAGTCTTTTTGAAATTGTTTTCCAAGTCAGCTATGTTTTCATATCAGCTATGTAACCTAAGATTTGCAATCCACTTTTTAATCCTGTTTATATGTTAGTAAATAACTCCTGCAGAGCTTTTCAATGTGAAATTAAAATTAATTTAAAAATGTGTTTACTTTGAATTCCTGGTGATTTCCACTTAAGTAAATTACTCTGTTCAATTATCGCTGCTCATTGTTCAATAGATAAACCTCTGAACATGAAACATCCCAAAATATTTTGTGTATAAGTGTTCAAGAGTAATCGCATGCTTTAACGTTCTGTGCGGTCACATAATGACTACCCTACATAGTAGAGCTATCAGAATAGTTGATTTGAGAAAGTATTTAAAGGGATCCTACAGTGTAAGGAAAACAAACCTATTTTCCTGTCACTATAGGATCTTAGAATGCCCCCCTCCCTCGGTGCTGAAGATGTTAAAACACCTTCAGCCACTTACCTTAATCCAGCGCTGGGCTCCCTCGGCGCTGGTGACCTCTTCTCACCCACCAATGTCAGGTTCCTAGTGGAGCTGAATGCACAGGCAGAGGTGCGCACGCATTTAAACCCGCCAATAGGAAAGCATCACTCAATGCTTTCCTATGAGGATTTTTCTTGATGCTGGACTCCGAGGGGATGTGCAGCATCAAATAAATGTGATTTACTCAGTGTAAGTCGTGGAAGCGGCCCCTAGTGGCTATCAGGGAGACAGCCTCTAGAGGCTGGATTAACCCTGCAATGTAAACATAGCAGTTTCTCTGAAACTGCTATGTTTCCAGCTACAGGGTTAAATCTAAGGGGACCTGGCACCCTGACCACTACATTGAGCTGAAGTGGTCTGGGACTCTATAGTGGTCCTTTAAGACATGTTTGCATATCGGATTAGAAATACTGCGTGGGGTCACGATGCATTAAACATGCAGGGCAATGCAGTAGATGGGTAATCCACAGTGAAAAAAAAAAAAAGACAAAAAAAACCCCAGACAGACAGAAAATGAATAATGGCTCCTACCAGCCCTGACAGTTCAAAACTGCTTAATTTCCTTAAAGATCATTCTAAAACATGTTTTTGAAATATTTTTGAAATAAAAAATAAAATTAAATTAAAAATAATAACGATAATAAAAAATATTTTGTGTATATCTATAGATATAAGTTGCAGTCCTGAACTAGTCTTGAGTGTTATCCACCTGCCTGCAAATCTCTATACCTGCAGTCATTAGGACGCTTGCGTATGTATTTAAATGAGCAATGTATTGCATTTTAATAATGAATACATTATTCTTTGTTCATGAGGTGGGACAAGATAGTGTGTGGTCTAGAAATACAATTATTACACAGTATACTTTATGTCTTCTCTAACGTACAACATTATTCATCTGTAGTCTAACAAATCAGAAAACCCCCCCAAAAAAAAACATTTTTAATAATTTAGGAAACTCTTTTAAACCTTGTTGTAAGTAAGGACTAAAGACTGGTACTATTCACAGACCATAAGAAGACTGACTTTTCCTCTCCATTCCACTAAGCTACACCTGCGATACAACAGGTGCATCCACAAATCTATAGCACATTTAAAAAGACCTTCAAATTACTATTTTGCATCTTTAAGAGTGAAATCTCTCCTCTTACCAGTGCAATCTTCTACATATGATACACGCGTTAGGCCTAATAAAAATGAAAAATACTTTTTGTAGACTGAATGAAAATACCATATTGCATGGTTTCACTGTAATCAATGCATGTTTGACGTATGCATGTTTCAGAACGCTCTCAGCATAAAAAAAAAATTCATTCAAAAAGTAAAACATTGTACTGTAAAACATTGTTTTCCAATAGCTTAAGAAATAGAGAAATATAAAAAAGCATGTAATCTCTGAGGAATATTTACTCAATTGCCATAGTCATATGTATTCATCCCCATCATATTATTTGTATTTGCATTTTAAGAATAATTAATGCATAATAATAAATAAAAGTTGAATAGGGAAACACTTATATTTATACAACAACTTGGCACCTCTAAGATATATGCTGAGACTTGTGAAATCTGATTTATATTGCCTCGAAATTTAGCATATGGTTAATTTTACACAATTGTCAGTTGTAGCCTCTGTGAGAATATTATTTGACACATAGGGTCATTCAGCAGTGTAAACTATTGGGAGTTTAACATGATTTTATTTTATTTTTTTCAATCCGCTATTTTGGCCTACAATTTTAAATTTGCATTCAAATCATGATGAATTCCCAACAATTAACATTTCAGTAAATAACCATTTAAGTCATAAAAAAGACAATGGTTTTCTCATCAAATTCATCTTTTGCTGTAAGAATGGATTATTTTTTAAAAAAAAATTAACCCATCTCAAACTCATAATATAATAGATTATTAAAATCCCTTGCTAATCTGCAAAGCCATTTCCCAAGTCTTCCCATGTCTCTAGACAATTGGTAATTTATTATTTACTTAAAAAAATTATATATATATATTTTAGTATTTTTTTTATTATGTTAGCGTTACTATGTAAGAACTTAGAAACGTTTTTGATAGATAATTATACACATTTGTTCATATATTTTCAGTTACTATATTCTAATTATATTTAAAAATAAGAAAAAAATCTAAATTTCGCCATCTATTCCAATAGTATGAATTTAGGATTACAGTTCTTTAGGACTACAACACCCATGGTGCTCCAGTAGTAAACCACAGTATACTGCAAATGAAAGCCTGGCAGTTGTCTGTGCCTAAATTGTGTTGTATTTGTAGCTCTGCCAGTTAAAAGCAGAAGCATTAAGTGTTTAATTTGATTGTTTATTTGGTAGAAATAAAGATACGGCTGGCAGAAGTATTACGTTTAATTTGGTTTAATGGCGTTTCCCAATAAATACACATTTATTACTGTAAATACATTCATGTGCATGTGCCAAGACTTGTTAGTATAGCAAGAAATGATACCTGCGTCATTTAGATTAACACTAATGTCTAGTTTGAGCTTGCTCATTTAATCTGATATCCTCTGTCTATCTATCCACCCGTCCATCCATCTAAACTCTACAAGGCAGAGATTTTAGCGTACTAGCTTTACTTATCCCACCACATACAATCCTCTTTGGGATAATGGGTAATGTGAATTAGAGAAACTAAAGTAAATCACCATAAAAGCCTGCATGAAATTAAGGTATTATCATAACTGCAACATCGGGCTTTCAGTGCTGCAACGTTTTTAAGTAAGTACAGTAGTTTTCTATCACAAATTATAGAAGACTCGGGCGGCACATATTTACGGAGTATGTTAGGAAATTATAATATGTGGGATTTTTAGGACATTTCTACATAATAGAACATTATACCAAAGAGCAGAAAGGAATCATAATAACAGAGCACAAAATTAAGAAATTCTTGACCTCTTTTTTCTTTTTCTTTGACAATAAATCATTAGGTGAATGCTGTGTTAGACTGATGATGGGATTCAAGATGAGATTAAAAAGGTTCTAATGACTATGCCTCAATATCTTTTGGCTCTTCTAACCTCTGTCCATCCATTCATTCATCCGTCTGTCTGTCTATCATAAATTCAATGCTAATATGTAAATGACCTTTAAATCTTGAACATTTTCATAAGTGATACTGTGTTTATTCCATTCATGAGACAGCACACTAGAAAGTGTTTATTGTTCTTTATATCCATTTAAAAAAATGTAATTAGTAGGCACTGGTTTGACTGGCATTTCAGTCAAACACATTAAATTGTTGGATCTCGAAATAGTTACTATAAAAAAAAAAAAAATCTTACCACATCATGAAAATACAGGTATTTTTACAAAAATCTAAAAAAGAAGCGTCATTCAGATTTTTTTCGATAATGAGGAGTAGATAAATGATTCCAAATAAAACACAATTTTTTTTTTTTATCACGTGACTTGAATCGCAACTGACAAAATTGCAGAAAGCACTTATATGATCTAAGGACATTTTTACGATTATTTCTGTCCTACACCTACAGTAAGTCTCTAAATAACTTTGCAAATAATAGTAGCAACTTTGCTCGGAATCATTCATTAAAAGGGATCCAACTACCAAATTGTGAAATTGAACAAATTTGTTTCAAGAAAAATCCTTTCAAATAGCTTAATAAAAAAAAAAGGAAATCTTTCTTTTGTTAAATCTTTTTTCAATAACAAAATATATTAAAAATTAAACACAAAAAAAAGAGCCCAATGTGATAATTTCTGCTTCATCTTTGCTAACCGTAGTTTTAATAAAAATATTTTTTTGAAAGAATTAGAATTCCTTTGATAAGCTAAAACACTCCCCCCCCCCCCACCCCCCCCAGCAAGAAGGACAGGAAAAAAGGTGATATCAACACTCACAATAAGTTTGATGCAATTTTAATGAAAGTCCCCTCCACCCCACCCCAAGGGAGAGATGGGGCAGCTGTTATAAATCACTGCAGGTAATGTATTATCATTGATCACATATAAAACCAGATAAACCTGGTGTTTGATACATAACATCTGATATATAGCTAAATGAATCACCATTACCTTGAAAATACTGAACAGATTACCTGGAGAACAATAACCTAGTAGTTACAATTTTTTACTCTAATTGTATAATTTCTGTTTCTCACTTGAGGAGGGGCCAGTGGTAGAATTAGAGATTTGGATAAATTTAGTGATGAAATAACAAGTGTGTGCCAGGTTTGTTAGGTCTAAGTGCCAGGTAAGGAAGGATACCACGGTCCTATGGCATTTAAAAGAATTTATGTCTCCTTTGAGAACCTGTGGAAATATGGAATCTGGAGAATTATAGAAAAAAGATGCATACAGTACTGGGATAATCTTACAAGATAATTCTGTGTAAAATAGATTTTCATAGCCAAGTAGAAGTCTGCATGGGCAATATCGGGCATATTAACAGTTTATATTGTAATTTAAGTGCCTGTTGGCAGGTTGCCAGGAGTTGCTTTGTTGTGTCTTGCATCTATATTTTTAATGTTAAGTCCATTGATGGGTAGATTAATTTGACCTTTGTTAATGCCCCCCTCCCCCAGAATAAAAGCTACATTCTAGAGGATTTATCTTGCTGAATCCCTTCTTGCACAGTCTGATAACTATGTTCCTTTTTTTTTTTTTTTTTTTGAGGAATGAGATCACTACTATTAAATATTCACTGTATATGTCACACATAAGTTTACAGCCTCACATTCATTTCCATGTGTTCGGCTACAGAGTGAGATGCAAAATCAAAAAAAGGGAAATAATTGTATTAATCGTACATATAACAAAAGGTAAATTATGAAATATTTGGCAATTAAAATATGCAGTATCAAAACCTATTGCAGATTGATTTTTTGATATTTTATATGTATTATTTCATATGCAAAAATTGTTGTTAAACTATCCTCTGGATCTGATCAAACGGTATGTAAACGTTTGTTACATTATTTGAAAGATTACAACCTATAGTAACTAGCTTTATCTTATATAAGGCAATGTGGCTTATGTAGGTCTGTGGCTTGTAAAAATAAAGCATTTTAGGTGTTACGCAGATGCCCTCTCACTGACAGAACTATCAATAGGGGGTGTTCGTGGATGTTAAAAAAATATCATCTATGTAACTATACGACCACTCTAAGGTGTTATATTCTAAATCAGGCATAGGCACCCTTCGGCACTCCAGATGTTTTGGACTACACCTCCCATGATGCGTTATGGGAGATGTAGTCCAAAACATCTGGAGCACCTAAGGTTGCCTGTCCCCGTTCTTAATAATGAATTCTAGCGATCTGAAATCTGCTTAGCAAAGTATATCCAAAAAGTTCTTATCTGGAAAAGTTCTGCAATCTAGCTATAGTCACAGCGTAAGTCATTTAGTTTTCCTTTTTACCATTCACTCTCAGTTTAGTACAATCCAGAGAATAAACCTCTCATAGTTTTGTGTGTATGATCAAATGGCTTCGCAGAGATGCTGCAGACGCTCAAGAGCTGACATTCTGTTAATTTTAAGACATTGGATTATGAAGAGGCATTAAGACTAAAACATTGAATTTCACTTATACTTTTATTGCTGTATTTGTCACACTATCAATATATTGCACAAGCATCAAGCGTTTTATTTATTAGCTTGTTTGCCTTTAGAAAGATGTCTATGATTCCGTAAAGAAATTCTGATACTTAAATGTATTATTGCAATGTTTACCTATTTATTACTTGAAATAGGACAATATCACTAGGTTTACTGTAAAGGTCATGCAGTTAACAGCTGCTGCTATCTATATCTTATCTTTGGGTTAGTGCATGTTGTACAAATGTTTAGATTGAGATTGCGAATTCAGTTGTGTCCATCTACCAAACCAGCTACCCATCTCTACATCAATCCATTCTTCCATTCAATAAAACTGTTACTCCTTGCACCTGTGAATAGTTTTTTTTAGTAATGTATAACACATTTTCTGAATAAGGTCTACAGATCATTTAGTTTAATGAATTTCCATACATATGTATACAGGTCTACCTAATCTAAATTCATTTAGGTTTCCCAGTGCTAAAATGCACTGCTTGGTAGCATACATCTTAACTAGTGCTCTTAGTCAGGACCTGCAGTTTCCTTTAGTGATTCCTAAGTAATGGGAAAACGAGAAGTGTTCGTTTAATAAAACTGAGCTCTTCCGTTCTCTCTATCCTCAAGGAGCCTGCTGTCTAAGATGCACACGCAACCAGCTGTAAATAGAAAAGGTCATTCCTCAAGTGTCCACCAGGGGGAGCTGCACATCATTCTGTTGCTTGCCTATAGGGACCAATTGCAGAGTTAATGTTCTTTGGATGCTCAGATGTTAATGGTCAGAGACTGCTCTGTACAGACGCTCATCCCACAGTGAATAGAAAAACTGGAACGTCAGCTCAACTCTCTATTATGGTTGGAAAACAGCACCAGATTTAGCAAATCATATGAAATGCTTACTCTCATACTGGATCTCTCCTATAATTTTATGGGGTTGTGTTTTCTTTCAGCCAAGGAGCCTCCATAATTGACTCTTAAAAAGGTCAGTAAAGGTGCCACTCAAACAGTAAGTACTCAAATCACAAAAGCATCTAGACATATACCTATCGTACGGTTATTGAGGTTGTATGCTCATTTGTTATTTATATCTTACTCGATAGACATCCATTTGCTCCCAGCTTTATAATAACATGTACGTAAGTATCTTTATAGAACCCTTTTTCTCTATTCTTCTTTATATTCACCTGTGCTGTGCATAGACCTCAATACCTGTATCAAAATATTGTGTGCTATTGGGGGCTGCCTTCAACACCAACGTACTCTCACTTAATATACAACTCAGGAGTTAAATAAAAAGAAGAGTGAAACTAAATTGCCTCATATTTTGCTACTATAATCCCCTCTGTATTGAATTTTAATATGGGTTTATAAGCACTATAACAATTAGTATAGGTACTTTGCTCTATCAGCATACAGACACACACACACACACATACACACACACACACACACACACAATCACATATATACAGATGTAAATATACCACTATGTACATTCTAAAGACAAATAGTGGATGCGGTATACAGTCACCTACATGGATCTCAAGCTGATAACAAAGATCAGAAAGACCTGATTTCAAAAGCTAGATCTTGCACATAACAGCAAGACACAGAGAAGAGACACGGGAGCCTGTTCAAAGTATGACAGCCTCAAAGCTCATCTTGACAAAAAATAAGGCACAATTAGGAAAGAACCATCTCCCCCCATCTCTTAGCTAACCCCTGAGGGAATTCACCTGACTCTCAGCTTCTAGCCCAAGCTTGTGCTTCGAACATTTCAGCAATAAAAGAAATGCAAATGAGAAAAGAAAATACATTCAAGAAAGTATGTACTTACTGAAAGGAAGCTTTCTGTGCCCTAATTAGAGAGACGTCCCCGCGTGAAGAGTTATAATCCTTTTATTGGTGCTCATTAGTGAACAGGAGAGATTTTTTTTTTTATCCAGAATTACTTTTAGGGAAAAAAAAAGAATAATAAACAAAATCCTTTTTTCAGGTTTAAAACAGCATACAAAAAAGAGTTTCAGAAAAGACCAGGGTATCCCCTACAGACCAGCCATATCACTGCTATATCCAGCGCATTTTCGTACGGAGCATAGACCCCCAGTGGGTTTTGCAGGTGGAGGTACTACGTGAGAGTTAAAGTCAATTTTATCCATTTAATATCCTGTAAAAATAAAACATTCAGTGAAAGAAAAGAGTACGATTGGGGGGGAAAAAAATAAATAGAAAGTAGAATCAAGAGGTGACACGGTCACTTTGGCTCCCAGATGTTCGGTTTGGTCCCTCCACTGTCAGCCTCCAGATGTGAAGTGTAGGGAGATGCTGCTGGTCCGGAGTACTGAAATGCACAGCAGAGCCTGCTCTCATTGTATTTAGAATGGAGATTTGTTGAGGGGGTTTGAGAGGCAGCATCAATCACTCCTAATTAGCATTGGCATAATGGATGGGGAACTTGCTGTCCTTCCAGTGACCAGTCTGTCCCTCCAACTTACTGCAAAACACATAGCTCTAAGGTGTGGGGAAAAAGAAGACACATGCTTCAATTTGATGAGCAAGGGACTTCTCCTAGAAGGGTGGGGTGGGGAGAGGCTCACCCTGTGTTCACAACAGCAGCAGGTGGGGAAAGGGGCAGAGTTGGGAGTGCAGCTGGCACACCAGAGGAGGAGGAGAGAGGTGTCTTGCTGTTTGGAGAGAAGATTTTCAAATGCCAGCAAACAAGAGATTGCAAACCTTATACCAGCTCTAAACCAGGATTCCTGAGCGGTCCTAAAGTCCACAGCTGATTATCTGCTAAGGGCTCTGCATTATTGATTGCAAGCTCTGCGGCTCTCCCAAAAATGGAAATCCCAGGTGTCAGAGGAGGAGGGAGAAAGGGGACGTTCTTTAGAACTGGTTAATTCAGAGATGCTGACTTCGTGGGGAGAAAGAGGTAGCCTCGGGATACTTGCTTTCATAAGAGAGATTATGCCTTTTACTAAAGAAATACAGAACTATGCATACGATGCACAAAGCAGATAGCTCTGCATGCATCTAGAGTGTTCTCGTGCTGTGAGCAATCTTAAAAATATGTATATAAATATACACACACACACACACACACACATATATACATACAATCACTCAAACATATCCAAAGCAAGAATCTCCAAATAGGATTTCTCTTTCGCTTTATGTGTAGACATTATCTAGCTATGCATAAAGACATGTTTATTTAATAAATATGTAAAAGTGCATTGTGTGCGCATTTAGGACAATATATTCATCCGTACAGTGCTGTGACATTATGCTTCAAAATGTCACAATCATTGCATACTCTCTTAAATCTTAATGCATGTAGATTAGGAGTATTTCCACATATGCGAAATAATGGTATATAATGAGCTGTTACTACGCCATTTGTATGCAAGTGTTCCTGAAACACCAGCAAGAGACAATGTTTTAATTTATAAAAAATAATGCATGCAATATATATATATATATATACATATATATATATATATATATATATATATAAAAGCAGAATGTTAAATATTTGAGTAAAGCAATATAATAAAGCAAGTCTAAGCGACACTCCCTGACACCCCTCTTATCTCTGCCATAAATCAATAACAATAGATTTTTCCTCACTCAAGAAGATACATGGAGAGTCCTGGAGTTTCAGCGATTTTATTGTGCAAAACGCACCAATTTTCCAGATTACAATGCCTGTGCAGGGCAGCGATTCAGGGAGGGAGCAATCAAACACAGCTGAACTTAAAGCCAGGTTTATAGAATATATTTTTTTATTACTTGACTGCTTTCGTTGTTTAGGGCTTTTTTGCGATTGTCTACTTGCACCTTTCTTAAGTATCTTGTTAGTGAAAGGGTTAACTAATAGCTAGATCAAAAGGTTAACCACATAAGACGAGATTCTCCTGGTGTTGAAATGCAGGGGCCTGTTAGCGGATCAGGGCATATAAGAGAAGTGCAATTCTGTCAAGTACCCGGGGGCAGACTGATCCCCTTCTCTATTTGTAGTGGCTTCCTTGCTTGAGATAATGTATTAATGCCATCCTCCTACATACAGAATAAGAGGTCATAATGAAAGACTTTATAGAGTGGCACAAAATGATTGTAGTTTATTTCAATTTCATTTTTATTCGCAATGCCCTTTGGGCACACTTGGGAACTTACCTGGTATAGCAGGGTCCCGATCCCCTTCTCTGGGTTTGGGCACTTTCTCCAGGTCCTAGAGAGAGATGGATTAATTCCTTAGAGCCGATGTATTTAGGCTGCATCTTGATGTGATTATATAAAACAATATGAGGATTTCTATGTTATAATAGGAAGTAGAGGGAGTTATAGGGAATTTGTGTATAAAATAGAAGGAGATACAATACTGATGGCCAAGCTTGGCTCTCCTGATGTTTATGGACTCCATGATGCTCGACCAAAAAAATAAAAAGACCAGCTTAGCATCATGGGTAATGTAGTTCACAATAATTTAGGGTTGAGCAAAAGACATTATATAAAGAAATGGAGAGAATTATTTAAAATTATGTATAACGTGGAGGAGCTATATGCATGCAGACAGAGATTTTGTACTACGTAGGACAAGTAGAAGAGATTGGGTTATATGACGCAGCAGTGGATATAAGTTGAGGTAGGATACGGGAAAGGGGTTTTATTGAGTGTGCTTTTAGACAGGAAATTAGCATGAGGTTATGAGAAGCAAAGGGATAAATAATCCAGGGATAGAACACATGGAGTGATGGGAATGTTTTATAGTGAGATATAGTAGCAGTTAGAGGAGACATGGGTAGACGTTAAATATAGAGACAGAGGGAGGTATAAAAACACACAAATATATATATATATAGAAAGAGGTGTAGGGAAAAGTTATGTGGGATTACATAAAAAAAGAGAATAGACAAGTCATCTAGATCATTAGGAGACAGTATTAAGATATAAGCAATATAGTTCGTTATTGTGAGAGGTTATTTGAAACATTAAAGGAAATGTATTGGGAAACATTGTATGGATCAATTGGGGGATATAATATAATAAGGTGCTATACGAAGCATTAGGAGGAGGTGCTGGGAGGAGTAACAAGAAGCAATATGAAAAATATAGTGAAATGTCACATGGAGAAATGAAGACATACTGAGAAAGGTTATAGGATTTAATCTGAGGGATTATGCGATACAGTTATATGGAACAACAGCAGGTTTTTTTTTCTAAATATGTTATACTGAGACATAGGAGAGGTTAAAATGGAAATGTAATGTAGAGTAATAAGTAGATTAAAAGGGGGGAGTAAAGCAATCAGAATAACTTGTATAGAAAAGGCTATGGATGTTTTGAGGCACAATAGGTGGCTATATACCCGTGTACAAGGGCTGGTTCTATAGAGTATAATGGGCCCGTGTGGGTTGACATGACATGCAATCTATAAAATGTTAATGTTAATTACAAGCATCATAGTTAAACGTTATTTGGGGAACCTAAGAGGAATTATATGGGGAATTAGAAAGTATTACATGACGCACATTGTTTAATAGGATGTAAAGTAACATTTCTCGGTCTCAGTACAATCTTCTTTGTAGCAGTAGCTAGACCCTGCAACCTATTCTGTTTTCCTTCATTGCATTTCTGATAAAACTCACAGTCCCTTCATAATCCGTGTCGTTCAGAGCGCTTTGGGGCAAACACCCACGTCTCTTTTAACAAAACCAACATAGCGTCCTTGACAGTCACACTCCATAAAGGATTTTTAGCATGAGACTTAACTCCCCCTCTCTCCCCCTAAAAAATAATTTCTAGGCAGTAGATAAGAAATCCATTAGTTTGTAGGTAGATGTTATGAATCCCATCTGCCCACCTCATTTCACTTCACTACAAGTGCAAGCAAGCCAATGGATTAAGCAGAGATCATGTTTGTGTGACAGCAGATTTCTTTTGGGTTCTCAACTAACCAGCAATCTGTGGCAGAGAGAGGGTTAACTGTGATTTAGCAAGGCTATTAAAAGATTGTGCCATGAACTATATATTATTAAATCTAGATACAGAACAACATAGGGCAGAGAATAGGTTAGCTGTGCTAAGAAAAGACGCACATGATTATTTTTGCTGCTGCCTATCCTATGCATTATTAACTCTTGGGTTTGAAACAGGGGGCAGCACTCTCATTTTGGGTTAAGAGAGAGACTGGTACTGAGGATTTATTAAGTTGTCTGTCATTTACGAGAACCGAAAGATCTCGCACAACATGGACATTATAATCACTTCATTATAAAGCACCAACACACGCAGGAGCAAGTTATAAAGTGAATTTAAAAGGTTTAAAAGGTTTACAGGCAAAGGCAAGCCCATACATATATATATCTGCAGTATGTTGAAGGAGTGTGGTAGATGGAGACAAATGGGGAGGGTGGGATAGGGAGTAGGACAGAAGAAAAGTGGGACAGGAGAGGATGGGGTTAGACAGAGGAAGGAGACACAATGGCATCCAGTCTCCAGAGGAGTCTCCGATCTGATGTAGAGGTGCTGCTGCAGAGAAAAAAAAAGACCACCAGAGATTTACTTTAGAGACAGTTCCCTTAGAGCGCTCCCATTGGAGGCAGCAAAGAAATTAATTTTGGTGAGCTGGAAGCTATTAGCTTTTGCCACCTCTCCTGAGCAGCTATATCACAAATCTACCACATTTTGTTGCTATTTAAATTTCCCTTGAGTCTCCAATTCCACATCTTGAGAGCACGGCGCTACCTTTTGCCTTCTCAAATATGCTGCAGCCATCAGTCTTATAATGTATATATTTACCTACTGCCAAAATGCACGTTAATGATGCGACAGATAGCAGGTCAGATTTAGGCATAGAAAGCAAATTTCAATATAAAAGGAAAATATTAGCTTAGAACTAAGGCTAATCCCAATCCAATTAGGATGTGTTCTTTTTCAGCCTGTTTTTATTGGAAGTACAGCAAAGTTTGGAAGGCCAGAGAGACATTTTAGCTGAAAACCTGTTTAGAGTATTGATATCTTGGAATTGTGCATTTGAGAAGGCGTTCGATGCTACAAGGAGATACCGGTAAGGCAAAGAATGGCTCAGTCAGCAGACTGTCCGCAAATAGATAACAAATTAAAGATGAATTGAATTCAGTGATCTGTCTCGTTTCTTATTATGCTATTATTTTAAAAGGGGCATTCTAGCTACTCAAGGGGATATGTATATTGTGTGTATAAGCACAATGTGTCTTTGTTTTCTACTATAAAACAGTTATCTGTAAATGGAACTGGAAAAAAACAACAATAGGATTATCAGAATTTGATGACACTTGAACACATTGAAATCTGCCAGTGTCACTTCATTGTTTCAGAGGTCAACAGAAATAAACGGAGATACAAACAGGGGATTACGCAAAGGACGTTAAATTGCCACCTTGTATCTATGCACAGAATTATTTGCCAACAGTTACATGAAAAAGACACAGGAATTAAAAAAAAAGGAACAATACACATTGTCCTTCTCTGCTTCCCTACAGGTACTCACCCAGATGAGAAACAAAAAGATCTGCCTGTGTTCTGTTAGAACGGGTCGCACAAAGTAACTGTAAATCACATCATCTCGTGATCAGATCATCAATGTATAGAAGCTCGAAAGGCTTAGTGCAGGGGTGCCCAAAAGGTAAATCCACCAGATGCTGTAGACCTACAACTCCCATAGTGCTTTGAAAGACTTTAGAATGACAAAGCATCATGGAAGCTGTAGTTTAAAAACATATGGGGTTCTACCTTTTGGGCACTCTTGGTTTAGTGTATGTACAGCTTTATGAACTGCAGTCAGGTAAGGGCGTAGGGACGGTGATAGGCGCATTATGACATCAAGACATACATGCAGTAGAAGGCTGTAATGAACTTTAAAATTCAGATGCATGTTTTTATTCGGGAATCTGTATTTACTGTGTGTAGCATTACAGATTGGCATAATGTTATATTAAAGGGGCACTGTAGGTTGTGCTGCCATTTCATCTCATTGACTTGGTTATAGTGCCTGGAGTCCCCTGGCACTGTCCCTCCAGCAACACTAAATAAAGATCCCTGCCCACCGACTAAGGTAGAGATTACACCCTTCCTGCTAACCATACCAATACATACCAGTAATCTGTGCCGTGATAGGCAGAATGCAGTCACTATCCACAAATTACAGCTGCCCATTGTTGTTAAGGCTAATGCTATCTCATTAGCCAAAGCAGCATTGAGGGGATCTAGTATATAGTATTAAACATTAAAAATGGTTTAATGCTAAATGGAAGGATATAGCCAGGGGACTCCAGACACTATAACCACTTCAATGAGATCAAATTGTTACAGTGCCCTTTTAACAGCTAATCAACGGCTTCAGACTCCTTACAAATACCATTTAGTAGGTGATCGACTATTTGAATTTATGTTCGTTTTGCAATTACTGTATGCTAGAAACCTGACATTTCTCCTTATATGTTAATTTTCTGACTATGAAGGATTTTTAGATTACAAATAGCATAATCACTAATAGTTCATGCCTTTCCCCTAATATTTCTGCACATGACGAATTGCCAATCAAAATAAATTCTTGTGTATTAGTTAACTATTCATGCATTTTAATACATAGATTGCTATTCAATGTTATTTATACTTAAAATTTCCACTAAAGACCTTGGCAGGGAAAGGGGGTTAATAATGTTTAAAGTTCAAAAAGACCATTCTTGCAAGTCATCAAAGCAGTATTTTGTAATTTTAGATCAGATTTTTTTTTTTTAAAAAAGATGTAGTAATGTTAGTATTTAGAATTACAGATAGCAATCATCTTTCCTCTATTGATTTTTTTTCTGAGCTATTTATATATTTAACATGTTATAGATCTGCAAGTAATTCCGTTTCGTGGTGTACCTTAAGAAGCCAGTGAGGGCACTGCTAGTCAAGGATATATATGTGTATTTTTAAATACCATCAACATTGAATGCTAATTATTTATAATTACTTGAATGAAAACCTAGTCCTTTAAATTGAAGCACTGTGTGCTAAACATGAAAGCAGCACATTGCATTGCTCAAACCTATAAAAAGGTTGGGAATATAGACATACAGGGACTGGCTAAAATACATTTCTCTTCCGCACTCAGAACCCAATTAAAAATTGGAATGACCCAACCGATAAAAAAATACTTAAAAAAAAAACGTTCACAGTGCACAGAGCTGTGAACATTGGATAAATAAGACATTCCATATTGGTATAAGATTTAGGGACCAAACTGTGATGATGGCAAAGTGTAACATTCAGGGTAAGGGGTTTATCAAGGTAATTGCAAAATGAGACAGGAGAGTCATTCTATTGGTTCCCATGTGTGAAGAAATTACCCCTGTATTCTGTATTTCTGCATGTTTCTCTTCTATTTCTTAATGTTTCCAGTCGGTAGATGAAACTGCCGAACAAAGACCACCCCCTGGCTCATTTAACTTAAAAACCGGCATCAATTAAACCCTCTACGTGTGCGGCCAGCGTTCGTACTGCCGAACGCCACGTGGCTGAGAAAACCGCGGCCATCTTTTTTCATACGAACAAAGGCAGCGGGACTTGGTCGTCGAGTGTCTGGAACTAAAATCGGACACTCAACTTCCCGAACCCCGGTCTCAAACACACGAACGCTGGAACTATATGTACCGATTAGCTAGAAGAGCGCTATTCGGTACGGTTGTGCATACAAATGAGGGTAACAATCGCTGCTAAGAGCCAGGGGAATCTATTCGGTACTTTTGTTCGTTTTCTCCTTTTTCTAAAGTGACCGGCAAAACCACCCAAACATGTGGAACTGTTTTGGGCAGCCCACCCACGGTGAACCGGTCACAAAGGACTTCCATGGTTTTTGAGAACCCCTGAACCGATCTGGGTGAAATTTGAATATGTTGGTCACCCAGATTGGGGCTACCAGGGGACATATTATTTGTGGGGATACTCCATGTATAAAGGGGTGTTCCAGATATTGGGGAAAACAGTGATTTTTCTGCCTGGAGATAATCAAGTTATTACTTTATCAGACTTTATTATCTCCAGGGCTAGGAGAGGGAATTATGTGTTTGTGCTGGGTGTGCTTTATGTTTTTACTGTACGGGATTGGTTACATGTTGTCCCTCCCTGTGGGATGTCCCCTTGCATGGGGACTTGCATAAAAGTGTGTGTGTGTGTGAATTAAAGCCAGTTCATCTTGTATCCTGATTCTTGACTTTGGCTGTTATTTGGAATTCGTATGCTTTACTAAGGGAATTATCTTGTGAAGCTATTGCTATTTCGTATGGATTTAGTTTATTGCAAGTACCGAACGGAAAGCTATATATACTAGGCTCTGGCGGTTCGGGAGGAAACTACCGAAGGAGGTTTAAATACACTTGGTTTCCTTACACCATGGTTACAACACTTTATTTTTAATTTTACCATATGATAGCACCTGTTTTTGCCTTAATACATTTCCCCCAGGTCTTTAAAGGGTTAAAATCGCACACAATTTCTCTTCGGGAACCGTGACAAATAACACTAGCACAGAGTGCTAATCTATTAAGTATCACATTATCATTGTCATTTAGTTATATAAGACTGACTTAATCGTCAGCTATGGTACAATGAGTAAAAAGGATAATAGAAAAAAAAATACCTGTTCAACATTTGGAAAATGATCAATGCAACAGGTTTTTAAAGTCCTGCTCATTAACGAATGGACTAAGGAATGGACCGATGGATGGGGAGAAACGTTTAAAATGGTAGCAAACTAAAAATAGAAGGAATGCAGTAGTTGGGTTTTGGATATTATGAAGTTGGGTAGTAGAACCAGATGTAGGATTAATAAGACTAAATTAAACAGCATGTATTGAGGGAGCCATTAAGATTGGTATGGAAAAGAGCAAGTCAGAGAATGAGTGCCAAAAAATTCTCGTGATTTAGGAAAAGATAAACATAAAATAAAAAGGAGATTAACAGGTTGGAGAGTAAACATTTGTGACATGAAAAGAGGGTCAGAGCATACTTAAGCAGTGTTTCACAACCTTTCGTGGAGAAGTTCCCCTGTATGTCTAAAAATTATTCCTAAGTATCCCTGCTTGGAGATAGCAATTTTTATTGATTTCAATTCCAAATGAACCATGTAGACACTGATATTTAAATTAATTCCATACTGGAGAAGAAGCCTGATTAAAGGTAGTAAAGTATATTTCTAAAATAGATATGACATAATGTGAATATTGTGTATGTAAGGAGGAGTATATGATCTATTAATCTGAAGTCTAAAAGTTTACAAAAAAATATGTAATACACTCATTAGAATTACATACAGAGGACTCAAAAACACACACACACACACACACACACCCTTTACTCGCAGTGGACACTAACACACACAAATCTACAGTTTTTTAAATAACAGCACAGCTACAGGTTGTCTAATTCTGCTATACATAATTCTCAAATAACTTCCAACAGCAAAATGCATGAATAGAGAAGGAAGCATGATTTCCCAAAAACACTTCTTAGATCACTGCTCCCAAATGGACATATTTAAATCTTATTGATGAACGTTTCCAACAGAATCATGCACAAAAAATTTCAAGAGAAAATGAGATCTGTTAAGTATATAGGGAAGAAAGGTTTCTAATCATTATGAGCTGCTCAGGGACAAACAGGTCGGGGTGCTCATTAAAAATAAAACAGAATGTCTGTTTTTTCCATCTATAATTGGTAACACAAGACTTTGTAATAGAACAATATTATGGCCATAGAAATGAATTCATTTAATGAAGGGTACATTTTCTTGCAACATAATGCATATGTGTGTTATAGACATGGTTTGCTCTGTGAAAGTTCTCTTTTTTGTATCAGTCTCTGATACATCATATTCCAGTATCAGTCTCTGCAGAGTTGTCCTTAACTGCTCCCTAAAATATCTTCCTTAAAGACGATCGCTAAAAAGAATATCTGTTTGCTTAAAACAAGATATAACCGTATAATATATATTGCCTCATAAACTGCCTTGCTTTTCTTACAAGTGCTTGAAAGAATATGATCTTTTCTTAGTTTCTCCACCTAAAAAAAATGTAATGGATACACAAATCAAAATATTGTTTTTATTAATGCCCAAGTTTTATAATAGGGTACCATATGGAATTTAAAGTAAAAACCATACAGTCCAAATATCTGCTAATGTCAAACACAGTTCCTTTGACACTTACGAGTTCCTGCAAAAGATTTAAATGGACGTTCCCAAATACAAAATAAATAAAACTCAAGCAGGTGCTCTCAGCAGTTGCGGTCTCTTGAGTTTAGCTCAATTGAGCTAACCAAACCAGGAACTAAAATGATCTGCTGACTGCTTTAAAGCAGAGGGGGTGTACCCAGGTTTATTTATGAAAAGTGTAAATTTCTACTGAAATCTGCACTTTTTGCGAAATGGAAAAAAAAAAGACATACTCTTCACAGACAAAGCTTTTCAGCAAGCTTTACGGGTCTGACGTGTCCCTTTAATTCTGGAATCAATGACATCACAATGAGGGATTGTTTATGACCACTTCAATGCATAAACCTTGGAATGGGTTACAGTAATGGTTTAAATGTGCACAATATACATGCACATGGCACAGACTAGAGCATTGTGCATATTGTTTCCTGCAATATTGCATCACTCATTAAATTGGTGCCATCATAGGAACCAGAGGATAGAGCACAATTATAAGCACAGCAGCTCTATGAAAACTTGGAAAAAGGGTATAACTTAAAATCAGTGGCTAATGAAAGCAATCAAACTTTCCTTCTCTGGCCCTATGATAGGGATAACGTTTTTGAATGTAATGCCTTTCACTTTTCAACACTAATATATATTTATGTCATCTACATTGCATAGAACACATTGGGGGGGGGGGGGAGGAGAGGGAGGAATAATAGAAGTCAGACACCATTTTAAAAGTTGAACATCGGCCCAACAGTCTTACTTGTGCATCTGTACTTTAATTTAAAAATAGATTTAAGCAAGTGAACAAATTATTCTCTAATTGCAGCCTTATATTCTCACATTACACTTTTTTGTTCACAGTACAGTTAACGCCCGTCTGCGACAACATTGTTAATTCATTTTTTTTTTTTTTTCAAACATTTGTGCTCGGTTGATCCTTGGGGTTAATTGCTTTATGCAACAGTGCAGGAACTAGTTGTTTTGCAAACTCACTACATTATTTAATGTCCTATTCCAGGTGTCGTAGAACAAGACCGCTCCAGTTTGGGTCCCAGATCAGATTTTTTATATGTATCATGAACACCTGAATGATGCAGTGCATCATTAAACACATGACCATCTCAAAGGCTCTGCCTAGTGTTTACACAGGGCATGTTATATGAGCTTCACTGGCTGCCAAGTTTCTGGATAAGACAAGTGCCATGTGACTGCTAGATGTGACTTCTGAATTTCCACCTTTTTAGGTCACCCTTTCTCCATAACACCCATAGTTCTTATATCCCATAGGTTTGGGGCACACTCCATCATTGATTTCTGAGGTTTTCAGTAGGTGCTCAATTCATTGACTAAATTGCAAATTTCAGAAGGATTTAGGAAATGGTCAGGAGCACTTCAAAGATCCAAAAATGTTCCTTGCAAGTCAGTCATTGATTTAATAGAGCACTGGCTGTGATTATGTGCTCTCTGATGTTTCCTTTCAATCAAAATTGTGACTGCAAATGGATTTACTACCAAGACATAAAAGGATTCTCAACAAACAGAATACTGCACCTGTTATTGCTTTCAATTGAGAATTATTTTTAGAACCAGTAAAAAATTTAAACTTCTAGACTTGTGTACTCACAGAAAGTGTGAAGATGTTGTCTTGAAAACCTCTCGTGAAAGCCTTCTAGCCTACTGGCCATCACAGTATCACTGGGGATGTATTTCACATTTGAAGTGGCAAATGTTGCCTAGTCATCTCTAAAGACCTCATTTAAGTTCACACACCAGAAGATAAATGATTGGCTATTTTATTAATAATTTTCTCCCACAATGCTATGTTGTGATTTTCCAAACATTCCTTTCAAAAGTCAATGATGAAAAATCTTTACAAATGGTGAAAATAAGGAGTTACCAGAATGACTCAATGAGGAACAACCCAGAATTGTCTGAGAACATTCTTAGTCAAGTTAATTTGGTTTTATATCAATATAGTGCTTTGGACATATATACATATACATTTGACTTGGATATTTGTTTCATTTTGAACTGCAATTCGTTTGGTCAATTGGGTAATCGTCCGAATTCCGAATTTCTGAAATCCGATAAATAATTTGTGATACCGAATTCCACCTGCTCATCCTCTTTCCTTCCATTGGTTACATTTTCTCACTTAAAGGACCACTATAGTCACCCAGACCACTTCAGCTCAATTAAGTGGCCAGGGTGCCAGGTCCCCAAGGTTTTAACCCTTCAAGTTTTAATCCAACCTCTAGTTGCTGTCTTACTGACAGCCGCTAGAGACGCTTCTGCGACACTGAATCCGTAAATCGCATTCAGCGTGCAGAACGTCCATAGGAAAGCATTGAGAAATGCTTTCCTGTGGGAGTTTTTTATGCGTGTGTGGCTCTGGCCTCGCATGCGCATTCCGCTTTACTTGGGAGCTGACGTCGGAGTGGGGGGAGAGGTCACCAGCGCCGAGGGCTGGATAAAGGTAAGTGGCTGAAGGGGTTCAGAGACCCCTTCAGCCCAGCGGGAGAGGGGGACCTAAGGGTTATATAGTTTCAGGAAAACAAGTTTGTTTTCCTTACACTATAGTGATCCTTTAATCTTGATCTCACTTGAACCAAATGGTGGGAAAATGCACCAGTGTACTGCAAAATATATTCATAATATTATATATTTTGCAGTACATTGATTGCCTTATTTTCATACCCTTCTGGTTAATCTGATTTGTTTTCCAGAATTATTGTTCTTTGCTGAAATTCAGAAGAGCTGAACTGCCATACAGAAAAAATGTGGCTGTCCTGAAATTTGCATAGTGGTTTGGTGTTTTTTTTCTTTTTTCGTTTTTTGCTCTGCACAAGTATAATATACATGTCTGACAAACTACTGCTTTAAGGAACTCATTTTCAAATATGAGTCACTTTCAAATCCTTATAAAGATACCCATGACTGTTAGACGTTTTCAAGATGCAAGACAAAACATATTCCAATTATGCTATGAAATCTATTTCTAAATGGTGACATACAGCTCAGACTCTTTAGATAAATAAGAATATACCCACTAGATACTGTTGGACAATTTGTCTTAACTACCAGATAGAATCCCACAGTTTCTCTCTGATAAATTGACATTTTATAGCACCTTTGTGTGTGAGACATACTGTAGGCTCCTTTATTAGTTAAGTAGTAATGATATACATTTTTTATGATACCTTAGCTTGATAATAAACAAAAGTTGTATCAAAGCACAAATGACTTATTCGCTGTGATTTATTTGGGAAAGTAAAGGTTACATACTCCATGTACCAAGCAAGAGATGGTTCTAAAATTATTTTATGTTTCATAAGTTTAATGAGTGCTCCGGTTATTGCTTAGATTACTGGGTCCTTCCCCTTTTTAAAGAGAAGTAAAACAAACATACTTAAATATTAAACTGACATTTATTCCAGTGCTGGGGCAGTTTCCTCTATTGAGGCACTCCAGTGAAGTCATACATTTTGATGACTTTTGTCCAATGTAATGCTTCTCATAGAGAAGCACTGAGGACATAGGGCACATGCATGGCAGTCGCCAAGGTCTGTCAATCAAATGCTTCTTATAAATCAGTAAATCACATGTTGGTGAAGCCAGATGTAAAGACCGTCAAATAAAATCTCCCATGATTCCATATATATGGTCAGGTCATCTTGAGAAAGTGGTGGCTCCAATCATCCATATAGGTAAATCTGCATAAGTAAATATGCTGTATAGTGCTTCCTACTCCTTACTACAAGTGCATTCACCTACCATAAACACTTTAGTGGTGTTTGCTGCGGCAAGGGAAAAATTGGAAATTGTCACAATAAATAAACAACATTTTAATTTTACAAGTAGTATATCTAAGAAAGATTATTCTGATCAATCCAGGGACATACTACTTGAGTATTCACCACTAGTCCTTTCCCAGTCATTACCAGTTAAACAGCAAGAAAATCTGTCCAGTTAACATGTACTTACATGATTATATACACTGATCAGCTACAACTTTAAAACCACCTGCCTAGTATTGTGTAGATCCCCCTCGTGCTGCCAAAATAGCTCTGATACACCGAGGCATGGACTCCACAAGACCTCTAAATGTGTGCTTTGGTATCTGGCATCAATATTTAACAGCAGATCCTTTAAGTCCTGCAAGTTGCAAGGTGGGGCCTCCATAGATCAGATTTGTTGTTCCAGCACATCTCAAAGATGCTCAATTGGATTGAGATCTGGGGAATTTGGAGGTCAAGGCAACACCTTGAACTCTTTGTCATGTTCCTCAAACCATTCCTGAACAATGTCGGCAGTATGGCACGGGCATTATCCTGCTAAAAGAGGTCACTGCCATCCAGAAACACCATTATCATGAAGGGATGTACGTGGTTGCCAAAAATGTCAAGGTAGGTGGTACATGAAAAAAAAAAAAGTGGAGCAGTAAATAACGGAATAAGAGGGCAGCACACCTTCAAATAGGATATTCCCTACATCCAACAGATCCAAGACAGAAAAAACAAAATACAGGGTGTGCCAAGAAATCTAATAAATAAATATAAAACCAAAGTATAAAAACACTAAGCAAATAAAACAAGATAATGTCCTCAAAAAATTATTAATGGGGTACCAAATAAAAGAAAAAAAATGA
The DNA here is from genome assembly GCF_036172605.1 of Pelobates fuscus. NCBI lineage: Eukaryota > Metazoa > Chordata > Amphibia > Anura > Pelobatidae > Pelobates > Pelobates fuscus. Next base: position 76,358,414 of record NC_086323.1, on the reverse strand, counting down.
ACAGTCCCAGGACAGGATCTTTGATAGTCACAATTTCTCATGCAATCATTCAAATGATAGCTTTGTTTCTTGGCAACATATAAAAGAGAACAACAACAAAAAAACAATAGTGCAATATACCAATTATATGGAGTGCACACAACAAATCAGTCCACAAATGGCAACTCACGTGTGATGGAGCTTAAACCAGATCCGGATAAAACATACAGTGGTATAACCCCCCACTTTTAGGATATCCTTCTAACGCTTTTCCACAGCAGGTGAGTAGTGAGATGCACCACATAAAATAGAGGAAGCAAAAACAATAGTTCTCAGTTTGTGCAAGTATAAAAAAAAAATGTTGGAAACTTACTTACAATATTTTGAACATACTGACTGCTCTATGTATCAGGCGTAGGTGGTATAATCTCCACCTTGGACTCTTTAGTGGATGTCCACCAATATCACCAGTAATAGATACAGAATGCCAGGTACAAACCAAACTGAAAGGGTAAAATAGCTAAAAAGTATGTGGCAAAGAACTCAAAATAGAGATAGCCAAACAATACTTTACATATATATACATTAAAAATCCACCACGTACATAAAAGTAACCTCCGTATGAATGCCAGGACCCAAGGATTCCCAGAAGAATATTTATCAATGCATTACACTGCCTTCTCTGGCCTGCCTTCTTCCCATAGTGCATCCTGCTGCCATCTCTTCCCCAGGTAAATGACGCATATGTACCCGGGAATCCACCTGATCTAAATATGATTCCTCAGACCAGGCAATCTTCTTTCATTGCTCCATAGTCCAGTTCTAATGCTCATGTCCCCAATTAAGTCACTTTTGGTGGTGGACAGGGGTCATCACGGGCACTCTGACCCTTTTCTATCATGGCCAACATTACGTTTGTTAGCAGTTTTAGCTACAGTAGCTTTTTTGTGTGGTCGAACCAGACAGGCTAGCATTTTCTCCCCATGTGCATCAGTAAACCTTGGGTTCCTATGACCCTGATGCCTATTCACCAGTTATCCATCCTTCCACCACTTACGGTAGGTACTAACCATTGCATACCGGGAACACCCTACATGACTTGCTGTTTTGGAGAGATGCTGACCCAATCATCTAGCCATCACTATTTGGCTCTTGTCAAAGTCACTCAGATGTTTTTGCTTGCCCATTTTTCCTGCTTCCAACACATGAAATTCAAGAACTGACTATTCACTCAGTGTATACGGGCTAATATGTTGGCAGTACACATTATTATTATTATTATTGCCATTTACATAGCGCCATCAGATTCCGCTTTACAATATTATGAGAGGGAGGATTTAACTATAAATAGGACAATTACAAGAAAACTTACATGAATGATAGGTTGAAAAGGACCCTGCTCAAATGAGCTTACAGTCTATAGGAGGTGGGGAATAAAACACATTAGGACAGGGAATATCAATCAAATAAGGTGGGAGTGAAGCAGAGCTGGAGGAGAGAGTAAAGTGCTGCCCTTTAGGAGAGGGCAAGAGACTATATGAGGAAGAGGTTACTCTGGGAGGCCATAAGCTTTTCTAAAGAGATGGGTTTTAAGGCACTTCTTAAATGATTGAAGACTAGGGGAGAGTCTTTTGGCAGTAGGCAGGCTATTCCATAGGGAGGGAGCCGCATGCGAGAAGTCCTGCGAGCGTGAGTTGGCCGTACGGGTAAGAGCAGCGGACAGGAGAAGGTCACGGGCAGAGCGGAGAGACCTATCATGCTCTATACTCCAATGTCTCATCTTGCCCCACGTATATTTTTCTAAACACCGTCCATTTGCAAGACTTTTGGATAACAAGTCTAAATCATATATCCTATTATCTATTCAGAATTTACACAACCTTTTTATTTACACAGAGGTGTCAAATAATAATAACAAATAATATTATTATTATTGCCATTTATATAGCGCCAACATATTCCGTAGCGCTTTACAATATTATGAGAGGGGGGATTTAACTATAAATAGGACAATTACAAGAAAACTTACAAGAACGATAGGTTGAAAAGGACCCTGCTCAAACGAGCGTACAGTCTATAGGAGGTGGGGTGTAAAACACAATAGGACAGGAAAATACATCAAAATAGGTTGGAGTGAAACAGAGCTGGAGGAGAGAGTAGAGAGTAGAGAGCAAGAGACAGGTATGTGAGGTAGAGATTACTCACTCAGAATTCCTTCCTGGTGACTCCTGCATTCAGGACACATAGATGCAGTATAGATAGGGGATGAACCAGGTGGGGTATGGTGTTTCTCTGGAACACTGAAAATAATGGGTATTAGTCACAATTGTTTTGTGATTCATATCTTACTATGTAACAAAATGTTATCTAGAACATTCAATTTATTTTTATTCTTTAAAAGTTATACCAATGTTGTGCTTTTTTTCCCTATCTAGAAAAGACTCCCTAAATAATGATGTTTTGCACATTAAATAAATAATTTCATCTCTTCTTGAAAGACTTTCTCTTGTGAATAGACAAGTTTAATTTTCTTCTTTTAAAGCTACAATTACATAAAGGTAGGGGTAGGGGGGCTTTGCAGTGTCTTTTCTCAATCCTGTGGTTCACAAACGATTTAGTTGCAAGGCGCCCTTAATATTTCAGTATTTTTCCAAGGCACCCCAAGTCAAAATGTCTAGGTTGCATATCTGTACAGCACTGCGGCATTTACTGGCACTATAGTGTAATGTACAGTGTTGGTGTTTGAAGGGGTGCCTGTATATTGTTATTGTGTTTTAATACAGGGGTGTGCTTGTATGCAATGTTTGGTTTGATTGCAGGGGTGTGTCTGAATGTAATGTTCACTTTTAAATGTGGATGTCCATTTGTGTGAAGTATTTGTGTTTGAGTAAAGGGGTGTGTTTTTATATATTTATTTTTTAGTTTTATCGCAGGGGTGTGTGTATGTAATATTTAAGTTAGAATGCAGGAGTGTGCTTGTATGTTGTGCTGGTGTTTGACTGATTAGATGTATGCACATTCACTACCACATACATACTTACACAGACATTCATGCACATTAACACACAGATGCATATAAATACAACGACACATACGCACAAATTCATATAGACACTGACACATACACACACACACACAGACACATACACACACGCACCCTGACACACACAAACATTGAAACATGCCCACACCATGACACAGATACACACTGACATAAAAACACACACCCTGATACACATATGTGTGAGCAGACACAGAGGACCACTGATATACATATACATACACACACACGATTTTAAAACAATATCTCCAGCCACCCTCCAGTCAGCTTATGTGCCAGGAGGATGGCATGGAGTCTTGCTGCTGGTGGGAGTGAGGGGTCTGGAGCTCTTCGTGCTCCTTTCCCCTCATGCTGGGAGGAAGCGACAGGCTGTCATTTCCTCCCAGCCGGCCGACATTACAGGGGTCCGATCGCGGGCTTAAAGGACCGGGGCACCCGAACGGGCCCCTGTTGAGCAGTAATGTTTCCCAGTGCTAAAATCATGTGCACGTCCCTGTTTGGAAACACAGTTTGGGAATCGCTGTGCTAATCTATGTAAGCCTAGATAAACACGCGTAAACAGAAAACGACACGTATCCATCTATTTCCTCACCTCTGTTCTTTCCATACAATTTAAGACAAATTAACTACTTACTTTACTTCTATTTATGATCATTAGTCCAATGCCCAAAAGCAGAACCCTTTAAATTGTGACATGGAGCCTTCTGTCCTCAAAAGTCAGATACCAAAGAAGGTCCTAAAGTAAGAGTGGATTAACGGACAACTTTTTGCCTGCACATTCCTGCTATGCATGATCATTTTATCTGCAAATGTGTAGATAAAGCTGGCTGGCTTGCACAATTGTGATATAATCTAGTTTGCAGCACAGTAGGGTGACACTCTCACCTTTTCCGGTACCCACAGCAGAATACTAAACCTTGACTTTTGGAGAACGGATATGAGAGTTCCACATTCCATGCCAAAATAGCTGAAGAGTAGACATTTTCCAAGCAACTATTTTAGTCTAAAAATGAATATAGTGGCACAACCAAACATGATAAATTGCACAGCTCAGACTGGTGAGAGTGCATGTGTAAATACAGTAAATTACATTATTTTGGGAGGAATGGCCGAATGTCCACGTGCTTTCATGAGGTTATATAAGAAGACTCCTGAAAATGAATGCGAATGCTAGGCAGGTCTTTGGAAGATGGCCCCACCAGCACCTGGAAGTTGTGCAGAGCTAAACACGAAAAATGAAACTGTCCCCAACTTAAAGGGGACATAAATCATCTCTACTTTCCAAACATTCATTATAATTACCACCTATTGCCCCTTCATTCGGCTGTCCTTAAAATAACATATTTTATCTGTAACGCTAAGGGACGCAAATCATTATCTCTGCAGATCACTGAAAGCCTTGTACAAAAGAAATGATAAACAGATACAGCAGGGAGATTGCAAAGTCCTCTGAGGGAGATGTCTGCATACAGTATGTTAATACAGTTAACATAAGCAGACAAATCAATACTACAAAGACAGGAAAACATTCTCTTCCTCCAGTATAGGCAGAGAAATAATGGCATTGATTCCTGGCCAGCTTAACGGTGTCAAAGGTTAAGTGACATTTAAGACATCTGCATTATCCATCACAGAATGCTAATGAATATTAACTGTGTCAGTGCTGGCTTGGGGACCGTGGATCCAAGCTATAAGGTTATATAATGGCACTATAAATAGTCACAGTGGGCCTAGACCCATATATACTATGCAGAAATCTGAGCAATACAAATGATATGCTTTTTTTGTAGTGTCTATGGTGAATGGAGGCTATGCATGTATTCCTTACAGTTTCTGTCACACTAATTTCAAGAATATTGACAAAAAAGGGGTCTCACTAGTGCCCAAAGCTCTCCTGCCCCACCATCGGTACTGTAATCATAATATTTTTGTTCTCATTATCCATCCACTTGCACGTTTTAGCAGGATTTGGCTGCAAAGAAATATGTTAACCTCTTCAGCACCACTGAAACGACACAGACTCCAAGTGACAATTAACAGAACCTAACCTGTTTTGTGACACTGTTGTAAATGTAATTGAATATGTAGCTGTAGACTTAATTGTTCAGTGTTTGCCAAATTGTAGCACTGCTTTATATTTTGCATCAAAATAATTTCACAGGGGACTAGATCCTATTACCAGAAATAATCTTATCTCTGGTAATTGAATAGTGATTTTCTCATAAACTGTAATGTGAAAATTGTTTCAGTTGACATAAATAAACCTATTCCTGGGTATAGCTTTGTAAACGCTAGGTGTTCCATGTTTCTGAAACTGGTGAGAATCTGAATTTTGTTTTAGGAATATCCAGAAGCATTCTTGAACAGGATTCCTGGAGATTGCTGCTCATGATTGAAGACACCCCCTGTTAGTAGGGGTTTTGGGAACACAAGTTACCAAATGTACCCACTGATCAAGTCTTATTTGTGGTTTCCCAGTTATTATCCATAATAGTGTTTCTGCTAGTTTCTCTTGCTTTTATGCTTTTGTCAGTTAGTGAAACTGACTGTTACATCTTCTTCATTACTGACCCACATATATTATTGTCCCCAACATCTCCCCAAGTTAGGCATCTCTTTATTCTTTGATATGTGACTCAAATTCCTCCCTTTTTTATCCACCGAAGATAAAGCCTGTGTATGGGTCCCAATGGGGCAATAGCCCGGGGCACTTTGACAAAGGCAGAATTTTGCCGCCCTTGTACACATTAACTTAAAGGCAGCTCTCTAAGTAGACAAGCTAGGTGACTGCATAAAGCCTCTTGGTTGCCTAACTTGCCTAAGGGCAGACTTTTTCGTCGGGTCCCAGGTCAGTGACCAAGGGCCCAAAACAGGGGGTGGGCCCAGCGGCTTACACTGCATGCCTCCGGGTGTGAGGCCTCTGCACTCAGTCTACAAGGGGGAGCAAAAGCCCAGCACAATTTCCGTTCTGCAGCTATGCCACAGCTGCAGACTGTGAGGTAGCTGCCAGCAAGCCCTGGTCAATCAGAGCATTGCCGTAGGCTACCATGGCAACGCTCTGATACTTCCAGTGCCAAGACAACAACCACATGGTCTGCATCTCTGCACACTGTGGAGCTGCAAACCAGAGAGGTAGCCCACTGGACCACCAGGGAAGAAATTACAAAAGGGGGAAAAAAAGGGTTATTGTGTGAGGAGGCTGGTCACATTGTCCCCCTCTGACACACTGTCACTATTCCTCACACACTGTTACCCTCTTCACCTTGCCACACTCACATTAACCCGCCTAATCCGGTCACACTCACCTCCCCTCACCACATGACCTCTTCCAACCATGCCACATTCACGCCCAACAAAACCACACCCACCCTGTGACATTAACTCCCCTTGGGCAGACTAGATGGGCCGAATGGTTCTTATCTGCCGTCACATTCTATGTTAATCCTGTCACACTTACCTCCCCTCTCCCTGTCATACTCTCTCATCCAACCATTTCACACTCACCCTTCCTCACTCTGTTACACTCACCCCACCAACCATGCCACACTTACCCTGTCACATAAAACCCCCTTAATGCGGTCACACACGTCACACTCCCTGCCCAAACCATGCCACATTCAACTTGTCACATTAACCCTTTATTCCTGTCACACTAACCTACCCTCACCCTATCACACTCCGCCCTAAAACCATGTCACACTCACCACCCAACAGTCACACTCATCCTGCCTCACTCTGTCACACCCACCCCCAACCCTGTCTTATTCACTCTTGCCCTGTCACACTCACCCTGCCACAGTTCCCACCCTGTCACAGTTTCCCCCTAAAGACAGTCATCATACACATAAAGTCATGAAACACAGCTTTGCCACAATACATAGGCAGCCCCCCATACACACAACACACTGCAAGCAACTACCCGAAACTTCCCCAGACACAAACATACACATGTTCACAGAAACGTATATTCACACGCAAGGATACTCACTGTCAGACACACAAGCACATACACAAGTAGACAATGCCATACATACTCAGAAATACACATAGCCCAATACACATTGTGACTGCATGTCTGTATTTGTCAATGCTTGTGTCACTGTGCATCAGTGTGTTAATGCATGTGCTTGTATCAGAATGTGTATATGTGTGTCTGTGTATATGAATTAGTGTGTGTGTCTATGGCTGCAACGTGAGGGTGGTATGGTATGTGCAATGTAAAGTTAAAGTAGCAACATATATAATATACACAGATATAAAATACATTGGCCAACACCTATAAAGAATATATAAAGATGAGATATATTATATATATATATATATATGTGTGTGAAAGGAATATAGAATATGTGGGGAAATGTATATTACACTATTTTCTTATCTGTAACTTTATTATTATTTGTTAATTTTAAAAGCTTTTTTGCTTAACCAAAATTTTCATTTTTGTTTACAATTACCCATTCACACTGGCATTTATGTATACATGACTGCCAGACTATGCAACCATACCCTTTTGATTGTGTATAAACAATTAGCATGATTGCAAATAAAATGTGTTTATTGCAAACTAATTTTGCTTGCAAATTATGGCATAACTACAGTCAGAGAGCTCACAAGACAGCGGCACAGGGATCCTCGACAGTGCAAGCCTCTGAATGAGGAATACACATAGTAGCGCTCTGTATCCAGCACTGCAAGCCTGCCCTTCAATTTATGTTTTGGTTGGCATTACAAAACATAGTACTTAGTATTACATAATTACACACGCAAACACTCAGAGACTGTTCATTGGTCTTCATTAGTGACATATTTTATGTAGGTGATTATTCACAGTGTTTGCTGAAGTTTGGTGTTTGCTAAAGTTGCAAACACTGCCGAAAATTCATTATCATGATATAACCTAATGGATGTAGGCATATTTTGGTTGGTGTGGTTTTTGTGACTGTCATTTTATCCTTGGAGCAGGCAGCACAATGTCTTGGGCCAGCCATGACCTACCCCCATGCTGTTATAAGGGAGAGAACATGTATTGTATGAAGCTTTAACATAAGAGTGACAAACAGAAAAGTAAGCAGATACATAACAAAAGAAAACGATAGTTTTAATAAAAAAAAAAAAAACTGTTTAAACCAAAGAGCTATGCAAACGTGAGAAAAGCACACCTCCAAACATTTTAAATGGACAAATGGGGTGTGGCCAGGGTGGAGCTGTTCTGAGAAATTTCAGATGACTAATAATTCATGCAATTTAGAACAAGGGCAATGTATCTACTTTACATAGACTAATATTGTAGTTCATAAAGAATTATTGGCTTACACTGAATGTGTTTGGTGGCTTCTGCGTAAGCCCGCACAATGTTGTCATGTCACTTTGTCCGCCAAGATGCAAAAATAAAGTACTTAAAAAAAAAAGAATTATTGGGTGTATTATTGCTGTAAAGTTATACAGACCAACAATACGCAGCTCAAAGGAGAGAGGGACAGAGGGATTTGGGGGCCTAAAAGCGCGATTGCGCCTCCTAAATAGGGACACTTGGGAGGTATGGAATATGCGGTCTATAAACAGCGCTTGTATATGGTAAATAATAAGATTTTAATAAGATTGAAATTTCAATTTAAAATATCACAGGCAAATTGCATTTCTTAAACACAAACAGATTGCACACAGGCTGTCTGGGGCATTTTCAGAGAGCTTCCCATCTGCATGGCCATGGGTCCCTATCACTAAATCAACATTCTAACCTGCTGTTCAATGTGGCTGAGCATTGCAGTTACCCGTCCTGTAACGTTAACTCAGCCCCATGCTCCAATTCGCACAAATACATCACCACATTTACACACTACGCCACACTGTTGTCACGGTCATGGGGCCTACCCTCACAGACATCTCAGCATCTTCATGGTTCTTGGTGCCCTCTGCATCATCTATTGATGTGGTAGCTCTGAATGGCAATGCCGCTGCAACAGTTGCACCATTATTGACGCGACACCAGTGGCATATGGGATTGTCAGAGGCAATTTTTTTCATTTCTCCATGAGCTCTTCACATGAGCGGAATTCTTAAAGAATTCATTCCTGTATTGTAAGGCTACAAGTGGCATTGATCAGATACGGTAGGGCAGGTCTTCAATCCAATTGTATGGGAAGAGGATAAGGTTGGAAAAGATAGACTTTTTCATCAAAATGGATATTAGGGTTGAGCAGATCACTGTCATTTGCCGCTATTTTATGTTGTTTCTCCTGTAACTCAAAGCCTTCCGAACCTGTATTAGCCATAATCACTTTAGGAATAGTTGCAGACATAGGACTCATTCAAGCCCTGACTCATTCGATTTCAAATGGGAAAAGAGAGACAGTAATCCATTCACCATTACCCTTGTCGCTGGGGAGAAATACAGGGAGTAGATCCATGTAATCATATGTGAGCCTACCCCCATTGCCCCAAGTGTTGCGGAAAGATACGCCCGGTCTACCCTGTCAAATGCTCTCTCTCAGGATCAGTAGACAGGAAGGCTCTGGCTGTTGGTGGATTTTGTAGCATATAGGAGGTTCAATACTTTTTTGGAATTGTCTCTCATCCCACATGATCTGTTTGGACCAACACACCTTGGCTAGTAACTTTAAATCTATGTTCAGTAGAGATATTGGTCTGTAGCTGGCGCAAATACCGGGTACTTATCCTCCTATGGAATAACAGTGACATGAGCACTATGCATCTGGGGGGCAGAACAGTGCCTTCCAGGATAGAGCTCAACAATCTGAGGTGATTGGGGTCTAATATTTTGTAGAAGATTTTGTAGTATTTTAATGTAAAGCCATCTGGTCTTGCGTTCTTGCCAGGTTTAAAAGCTTTCAGGGTAGCTAAATGTTTCTCCGTGGTTGTTGGGGTTTCAAACCACTAGATCTCCCCCATAGAAAAGGGACCAATGCTTTGTCAGGTAGTCACCTCCACAGTAGGTTTTCAGAGCTGCCATGGAACCTCTATCAGAGGTGATATTATAAATTGAAGTGTAGTAGGCCCTAAAGGCACAAGCGATAAATGTGGGATAAGTCTATCTTATTGACGTATGTTTTCTGCCTTCAGTCTCAGTGCTCTAGCTAACATTTTACCACTTTTGTTACCAAATTCAAAGATTTCCAGATCAATTTAGTCAGTTTAACCTGAAGATTTAAGAGATAATTCCGTTCTGAGCAAAGAGAGGTCAAGTGTTCACTCCCTATATAAACCTAAGCCAGGTATGATTTTTCTACCTCCACTTGAGAAAGCCACTTTGATGAAATGCATTGTGGATATTTTAACTATTTTACAATGTATTTTGATAAAGGTTGTAACGGATCGACGGGCACCCCGACTGGGTACCTCCGTTAAAGGATGCTCCTAGTGTTTCCTGAGGACTCCAAGCACTCTGTCAGACACCACAATCACCGAACCGGAGAAACATATAAATTATCTCAAGCATATGAATGCTGTATACAGCCGAATAGGAAAAAACATGCGATTAGGTTTACACTCCTAGCAGTCAAACTGGAACAGCATACAATAAATCCTCCCCCAATAATGAGACGACACTTCACTTTGAGTGTTAAGCAGGAACTCCAGATTTATTCACACACTGTCTTATAAAGGATTATCCCATGCAAGGGAGGGGTTTACAATACACCAATCACACAATAGATACATCCCACAGATTCCCTCCCCTTAGCCTGGGAGGTAATCCAATTATACATAGATTTTAAAACATACTTTTTACCCAACTTTCATAACTCTAAAACCATACATCCAATTCACATACAAATTACATATTCGCCATCAATCCATTCAGGGGAACAACATATCAAAAAATGGCATGAATCAGATCAGGGGTTCAGAAGTTAGTAAAATATATTTTGGGCCCTGGCTGGCACATGGCTATCTGGCCCAGACCGGTTTCAGAGTCTTCTATCCTGGAGATAATTGAGAAGTAATTCAATCATCTCCCAGGACAGAGACAATACTCCATTATGCACATGGTGAGCACAAAGCATTAAAATACTATAAAATACACAAAGTCACATTTTATATATAAAACACAGACATGTCACATATCCCCAGATAGCTGGGATCTGAGCGCACAAAACTACCGAATAGCGCTCAGATCCTATTCACACAGTTCAATTGCCATGGAGCCGAAGTCTTTAACTACACGAATGGGCTCCATGGCATAGCTATCTGGGTTAACACATTCACATAAAGTCGGGTCCATAGTCCAAAGGCAAGAGGCGGGAAAGCAGCCCCCTGCAAGGACACGTGGCGAGGTCGGTTTCGCCACAAAGGTATTTTGGCCTCTTTCCACTGTGAGTGTGCCATTTTACTTTTTATTATTTTCTACCTGGCATCCGATTTTAAGTTCCAGTGAGGACTACTCCAAAAGAATCCACGGTGGGGATTATACCACTTACGCCTACACATTGAGCAGTTAGTCTGCCCAATTAAATGTGAATACCAATTCATTATTTTATACTCCTGGTACCTTTTATACTGTGAGCACTATTGCGGTCTCTTTTATAATGTTTATGATCTTCATACCGATGATACATCTGCCTACCTACACCATCCTACGTATCCTACAAGTAGGGTCTGTACCACTGTACGCCATTCAGATTAGAGCTAGGTTAAGCTCTATCAATTGTAAGTTTTATTTACTTTTATGTTATTCTGGGATTTTTTTCACAATTAGTTCTCTCTTTCTGTTGCATACATGGCTGCCAAGAATACTCTGATCTGACTCCATTCCAGAGGAACTACCCTGACACTTTGAGGTTTTATCTTCCAGCAAGTTTTTACATTTGGATTCACACTTGGACTTACATTTGAACTTTCTTTAGCTTTTTACTTGTTTGTCCATGTATATATTAGAACACACCTCTGTTTTTATGTTTTTATAATTCCTGGAGCTACCTTTATCCCCACCTGTTTGACTTATCAATGGAGTGAAGGATCGCAGTCCAATCAGTCCTGGAGTCAGAGATCAGAGATCAGGCATCAAACAGTGGGGTGTGTAGCAAAGCGCATGGCAAATCACCACCGCCACTGCAGCTATATTAAGATAATTTTAAACAACAACAGCATGCTAGAGTTTCTAAAAGGTATTTAGAGACCACAAAAAATGTATCCTAACAAATTTAACTACTATAATCATATGCACATGAACCTGAGCGATAAAGCCCCTTAGTGTCACACTAAGGGACGGTGCCCAATCTCAGGGTGGATACCTCAAAAACCTCCCTCTCCCCCATCAAATCAGTCTCAGCCCCTCCAATGGAATAAGAAAGGCCAGAATTCCCCTGGGTCCCAGACCATCTGTCTTTGCCTGCATATGCCCTCCCAGGTCACCTCCCCTCCATTTCCATCCGTACAAAGGAAGGCAGGCGGTATCCAAGCCCGGGAGCCGGAGGAGGTACCCATCCCCCCATGCTGAAGCTTGACAAAGACCCCTCTTCTTGCTCTCTCTACCCACAAGTATCTCTGGATCCCTCCCCTGTTCTGTCTTTACCATATGTGTAGTGTAGGACTAAAAACAGTGAAAGCATTAAGGAAACAAGGTAAGAATTCACAATCTTCTTTATGGATCGGTTACACATCCGAGATCAAAGGCAAGGGGCTGTAAAAAAAGTCCCGCCCCTACCCCTCTAGTGAGCAATTCGAGCCCCATTGGTGGTCAGTTCTCTCCGATCCCATCTCATATCACCAGCACAAAATACAGGTTAATGAACAGCGCACACAAAAATACAGTTTCAGATTTTACAAGCTTACTTAAAAATCACCTATCTAAGCAAAGAAATGTGGGGATTCAGTTCCACCATATGGCCATAATGTGTTAAGCTCACCACTATGCCACGGCACCCCAATATCGGTGGGTCCTACACTAATCTTAGCGTGGGAGACAAATTAAATAGTGTTACTGCTAAATTAATTTAATTGTTTTTAATGAATCTGCTGTGGATATATATAATGCAAAATTAATGTGATTAAAACTAAACAATTAAAGTTACCATAAAGATACCATAGTAGATCAACCCTAGTTATACCACTAATTATGTCATGTTCTGGGTCAGTGCCCCTACATATCTCTCTGCTTTCCTAATGTTTAATGGAAAGGTTTACCAGCATCTGTCTTACTTTTATTTATACCAACCTCTGATTTAGCTAAAAAGTTATTTTCGGGGGGGCCGGGCCGGGCCGCCGAGCTGAGCGGTCGCAGGACAGCTCGGCTCCTGCGAACAGGGTCACAAATAGCCTAAAAACCGAGACTTTTTGAGAGAATCCCTGGCAACTTACTGCGACCCTCGATGTAATCGGGCTGCCTGAGCTGAGGAGAGGCTTGCTCTCGAAGTTCTAGTCCCTCTGAGGATGGGGCCTGCTACAACAGGCGGGACCTATGCTGGCGGTGAGTGAAGTGGACGGCCGCCGCAACGCTATCCTGCCCGACGGAGCCCGACACGCGTAGACAGCCTGCAGACCCGGTCCTGTTCCCCCCCCCACTGGACCGGGGGGGTGATCCCGGTCCAAGCTAAGCTAAACCAAGCCAGACCAGCCAGACCAAACAGCTCTCTGGGACATCACCGACATGTGGCCTGAGACCCACACGCAAGATGGCGGAGACCAAGTGCGCAGAACATGCAACCTCGAACACAGGTCTGCCGGCAGCCATCACTTACCCGGGCACACGGGGTTATACCAAGCAAAGACCCACACACCCGGAGAAGCACCTGGCATCTGCTACACACCAACTGCCACACCGGTGGATACCGCTGTCAAGAGGCCCGCTCACCCTTCTTCTGAGCCGGGCGCTCACAGGGAGGAATCCCCCCCACACAGCCTGCCATACACCCAGGGAGAAGCATGGGATCCGGCGGAACCCTGGGCCCACGGACTTGATGACGGGTCCAATGGCGAAGGGCGCGAGCGCTCATACAGGCCTCAGGCCGAAGACAAGCGGCCCTCAGACGCAGAGGAGCCACTGCAGGCAATATGGCGTTGTAACACCCGCCCACAGCGACCGCCAGAGAAACCGAGGCACCGACCATGCCTATCACCCAATCTGTCTTCGCTCCGAAACACCGGCAACTACCCACCTGTATCTGCTGATCTGTACTTACATATTCAAAGGTCATCACACCAGACCCGCTCCTCTGTCCTTCTCAAAAGCACAGACCCCAGCGGCTACCAAGCCTGAAGCACAAGGCCGCAAGCCTGCACATCAACCCAGGACTGGGGAGTCACTCCCACCAACACCTGTTCTACGGCGAGGCACAGAATCCCAGCAACAGACACGCACCGCACGCACACCTGCAGGCTGGCACCGAAACCCGGCATGCCAGGAACCGGCATGGGTTAAAGGGGACTGCCTTATAGACTCATGATACCTTCTACTTTTACCCTTCACCTCAAGGACTCTATTCGGTCCACGCACTGGTTAGCCAGAAAGCGCACTGGTAATGTAAGGGATGCTACACAGAAGCTTAATTCCACTCATGTCTCCCTACTTACTGCATGGTACAATATAATCTATGTAGAAAGGTCGCAGTGGCTAGCTAGACTAAAGTGATCTCAAATATTTACAGGTCATTAACTTACATGTAACCTCATCGTCTTAATTTTACCCCGTCTCCAGCTGCCTAGCGTGTACAGCCCCTACTTGGTGGCTGCTCAGAGAGCATAAGACCAGATACTCGCATAATGTCACTCCTAATAGCCGAACGAGCATGATTATACAAGCATATGATAATAAGCTACTGCCATCTCATATTTGCAACGCATAAGCCTTGATTCTTCTGACATATAACTGTCTTACCCTATCTGATGTTTAGTCTATGGTTCTTCATACTACTATTTTAACTAACAGGACCTCATTTACTACTCAATAGTTATGTGCCTAAGTTTTGCATAACCCACTGTTACCCTCTAATACTCTATCGGGATAGGCATTGATACTAATTGCAACACGTTCTTGTTATCACAATATATAAAAAAAAAATGAAGCATCTTCTATCAGGAAATGTAATTCCTTAAGCTACTGATGTACTCACCCTTTAATGTAACCCATTATTGCATTTCCCCTTCTTTGTTTCTGTACCCCATCAAACATGCTTCAATAAAAGAAAGATTGACAAAAGTTATTTTCATCCAACGTTGTTCCATTTTAATTTAATTTGTTTTGCACTTTGAAATATACAAGTAGCTATGTTCCCTGTATCTCAAGGTATCTGTTACTTATCTGCTTTATTGTTTGTTATCTAATAAAAAAAAATCTAAAAAATATATTTTTTAAAATTTCAGATCTCCCCACAATGCAACTACTTGTAATTAACAGTGAATTTGAGATTTTTATTTTTTTTAACTATGCGAGCAGCATAAGCTGTTACAGTTTCAGGTGTGTCCCTTTACCTACCCTTTGGCAGAAATACAATAACTTTGTTTTCGAACAATGACACAAAGCAGATATGCTGCAAATTAAATTGGATATGGAGATGAGGTGAGATTGAAAGCAGAATCCGGAACATAATTATATTTTAACCATTGTTTTGCTACCCATCATATATGGACAGTTCTTTGTGTAAATGCATTTTTCTAGATTAAAGGATCCTCAATACCTTCCTGATTTCTGTCAAAATGTGTATTAGTTTGCTATTATTTGCTGCAATATCACCACATTAACATTGTAATGCACCAGTGTTAATATTGTCGACAATTTTATTTAAATACATTTTTTGAGATTTAGTTAAATTAAACTAGACTAAAACACAACTAAAACTAAAATGTATTTTTAGTCAAAAGACTGACGAAAACTAAATTGAAATTTGCTGCCAAAAGTAACACTGCATAGAGAGGCTGTGGAAGGGGCTAAAGAGACAGACCTGGGCTTGGCAGAGAGACACCTAGAGGGGCTAGGAGGACACAAAGAGACACCGAGGGGTAGGGGGAAGGGTCAAAAGAGGGTGGCAGTCACACTACCTTTGGGAGGTCTGTCCGGTCTGGGGGTTGTAGGCTCCGGTATTTACTACTAGTAACCTAGTGGGGACTATGAAGTTAGGCTGCCTTGTAGCAGCAGGTAATTAGATCAGACTTAGACCGTGTATGTTAAGGGGAATTAGTCACCCAGTGACTACTAGCCGCCACCACTCGAGATAGGTGAGCGGCAGTATATAGAACCAAGGTAGTAGTGAGATGCACCGCTCTTATCACGGGTAGTTTGACTGCCACCCTTAAGGTTTATCCACTTGGCTTCTACACACACTGAGCTATAACTGAAGTATGAATGGATTTTGAACATTGTACTATTTGGAGAGGAGACATCTCCCTCTCACTTATATTTGGACGCAGGTCTTTGTATCAAATGCTCTTTCTGGTGTAGCTGTTATGTAGTAGCTACACTTAGAAGTTAAAGATACAATGTGATCTTTACCCCTGTGCTACCTTCTTAAGCCGCCCTACCCCCTCAGACTACAGTACTATCCGTTTGTATCAGAGGCACCCACTTATTTGCTGATTCATTTAAGGCTATATACCTGATGTACTTGGGGTCCTCTGGAGATTTAGTCGACTAAAATACGACAAACTAAAATGGCTTTTTAGTCAAAAGACTATGACTAAAACGAATTGAAATTTGCAGCCAAAATGATTAATCGCTATATATATATATATAACATATTCTGTAGCGCTTTACAATATTATGAGAGGAGGGATTTAACTGAAAATAGGACAATTACAAGAAAACTTACAGGAACAATAGGTTGAAGAGGACCCTGCTCAAACAAGCTTACATCCTATAGGAGGTGGGGTATAAAACACATTAGGACAGGAAAATTAACACTGTAATGCACTGTGCAATATGTTGGCGCTATATAATTGCTAATAATAAAAAACATAATTTGGGGTTTATTTGTTGTCAGTTAAGAACACATTTTCCATTTTTAGGCTAAGTATCCTAGATGGGTATGGTTTATATATTTTTTAAATGACATGTATGCGATAACTAAGTAAGGTTTGCGCATCCCTTTCAGTAAGCGTGCTCATCCAAGCAAAATATAATTCAGCAAACTAACCGAGGGCACAATGAAATAAGAGTAGGACATGCATATTACTGAACCTTAGAGCAGTTGGGCTTAACATTCGGAAGTAGCAGATCAAAACCGAACAATGTTCAGGCTAGGAAAAGAACACAAAGCTAAATAAAGCTTTAAATATGATGATTCTAAATTAGAGTCAGTGACAGAGCTTGATCTGGTACACAGGAATCAGGACAGGAACAACTCATCAGGAACTAGAAGGGTCTGGTACACAGTAGTCAGGATAAGTACAACTTGTAGTCAGGAACAAGCAGAGTCTGGTACACAGTAGTCAGGATAAGTACAACTTGTAGTCAGGAACAAGCAGAGTCTGGAACACAGTAGTCAGGATAAGGACATTTTGTAGGCAGGAACAAGCATGTTCTGGTACACAGTAGTCAGGATAAGGACAACTTATAGTCAGTAACTGGTACACCAAAGGTTATGACAAGAATAACTTGTGATCAGGATCTAACCAGGTCAGTAACAAAATTTAGGATCAGCTGAGAAATGCGTCTACAGGCTTCCAGAAACTACGAAAGTGTACTGGACCAAAAATCACAGGAGATATATAGGCCCGGGCCCTTGTGTCAGTTTAGCTTTATACAAAAGGAGTGAGCGTTGCACATCACATCTTTAAAAATTACACTAGGTCTCAAGTACTGTGCATGTATTCAAATTGACTCAGCTGTATCAAAATAAGCTATGGTTTATTGGATTGATGTGTCTGAATCAAACTTGGACAGAATGCCCGGTGATCATGGCAGAATTGACGCAGAAGTGCCAGAAATGTTGAGTCTCCTTAAGCTCTCCTTCTGAGACAGACTCTTTGCACCTATACTGGACGACATTATTGCGGACTTAAGGACACCTATGAAAGCAGCCGGTCTGGTGACATCACCTGAAAGATCTCTCCACCTTTTGTAACACTGGATTAAGTCATGTCTGGTGTTTGATACCAAAAGCCCACTTAGTTCGTTCAAGTAATGCTAGATTCACTCTGAGCGTTATGAACAGATTTGTTCGCATGGACTTTTTCATAGTTTTCTAAACAAGGTCATATTGTTTTCGTGCACATGTGCATCTGTACAGTTTTAATTAAAAAAAATAAAATAATGGATGAAACCACACAAATACAAGGTAACAGAAGAGATTATATAAATCTCAATCCTCTGTAAAAGAAAAAGTGGTTCTATTGCACTTTTCTGAACGCAGAACAGTTTTTTTTTTCTTAACTCTACAGATACTGCAGTAGAGCGCAATCACTTTTTCAATAAGCTTTTCAACCCTTATGATGAAAGAGGGAGCATGATTATGGTTCTAATGTGCCTTAGAGATCCCTCTCCCATTACAAGGGCTTACAGGCTCACTGAAACAGTGATTGTGTTCTCACTCCTCAATTAAAACAGAATGAGACTGAGTGCAATTACAATTTCAATGTGCCTTAGAAATCCTATTCCCTCGCATATTATAAGATGCTTTTTATAAGGTCTAAAAAAGGCTTATGCGAACGCCACCCGCTTGCACTGACAACAACAAGTAGTTTGCTACCCACTAGCTGTTGTAAGTGCTGCATTAATGAAGTACATATCTGGAGACTTTTTTTTTTCATTTAAACCCAAAAAAATTCAATGAAAGCAAAATGTTGGGTGCTTTGGCATGACTAGGTTCCAGAAACCTGGGCCTATGGAAATGATTCCTACATTCACAGAATGTGAGGATACAACATAACTTAACTTCACCTTTCTGTGTTATGTCCCCTGCTCACTACCCATGAAAAGTATGTTTATGTTTATGCTCTCCAGAATCTCAACAAAAGCATAGCCAGAAACAAGCATATGCTGCACCGTCAGATATTCAAATGAGATCCTTAAACTTTACTTAATTAATACTAGGGTTTGCAATTGTGGCTTCGGTTGTCCAGCAACATCTCGAGAATACTACGTAGCCTGGCGAGCTTTAAACTACTGATTATTCTTTTTAAAAAGTGGCAACTTTGAGTAACTGCAGTCTGATGAATAATGGAAATCTAAAATACTAATATACTCCTGCTCCTCAAACTGTAGAGATCCCAACACCCCAAAGTCTGCTAACCCGCAACACATATGTTAAGCATCATTTTGCTTTTGTAAACCATCTATGACAAAACCAAAGCTATCTATGTTCTCTGACACATTTTCATGAAGATTAGCGAAATTTCAAAACTGCACTATTTTTTTCTCTTTCTCTGCCTAGAATTAGCTATAAAGTATGCAGATTTGTAATATGAGGAAAACGCCAACTTAAATTAAAACCATTTCAGTTTAGTTTTTATGTATAAAGGCTAATCAAACATCACTCTAAATAGCACTCAAAAGCAAAGACACAAAATAACCAAGTGGATTAAGCAGAACAAGTGCGTGTCCTTTAGAAAAAAAAAAAGTAAAAAAAAAAACACGACACGGAAGCAATTATTATGTATATTTCTGTTTTTATTTCAAAACCATATGCAGGTACAACATGCAGCCATTTTTTTTACAATGCTAACTCCCCATCTGGAATAGCTTAGTCCTGCACATGCTTCCCCCAATGCTATAGTTTAGGAGAACGTGTAGATGTCTATGGTTAATTTCTGACGGTGTCATTGTGATGTCTCCACTGATTTCAGTGTCCTGTTCCACTTGAATCTCCTCGTTCAGGAACAGCAATGTTTGCTTCCAGTGGGTCTCTTCTCCATACGGAGAGGTAGATAAATTAACAACTTTCTCCCCTGGAAATATGACTGAAAACCAAACAGCAAAGCCATGCATAAAAGAGGACCCAAAACACCTAAATTTAAATGTACCATATATTTTCGCAGTCTCTTCAAGAGTGACGCTGTTAAGATTGAGGGAGGCAAATTTTGCAGGAAATGAGAGGACATCTTCGGGATACACAGAGCATACCTGCATCTCCTTGTTCATGATGCATGTTTGGGCAAAAGGCCGCACACAAGACATATCGACTCCATACATGCGTTTCACATCACTCCAAAAGTCCAAACGATTCTCTGTGGTCGGGTCATTAATGGGGGCAATAAACAGATCTACGCAGTTCGGTAACATGAGGCCTCCTGGTTTCAGCCATTTGTCCCTGGCATAGATAACTGAACTCAGCATGGATTCGTACATTAGCGCATAGCCCATCCACTCACTGACTATAGCGTCTACCTGCTCAGGGATCTCAGCGGTCTCTACGGAGCTGTTAATGACTTCCACCTTGCCCTCCATGCCATTCTGTTTTACCACATTATTGGCCAGCTGGGCCACACTGCTGGCTTCCACTGCATACACCTTTTTCACACCAGCCTGGCCACAGAATATGCTAAGGATGCCAGTGCCTGCACCAACATCCAGAACGGTTTTCCCACGCAGGGCACTGTTACTTTGTATGGCCTGTTTGTAGGCACTGGTCCGGACAGTGTCTGAAATCATTTCCTCGTGGATTGAGACATCGGAGTAACACTGAAAGTACTCACTGTCCTGCTCACTTTTCTCATGCTTTCTCTTTTTGAGTAATGCCATGCTTCCAAGGAATCTGTTTAGAGTGTGAACTCTCTCTGCTGTATAGCACAAAGCAAGCAGTGATTCTGACTAGCACATGCTCTGTTAGGCTGGAGTCTGGCCCTTCCAGGATTGCCTCCTCCCCCATGCTGCTCACTCCTTACAGTTTTAGTTTCGGTTT
The DNA here is from genome assembly GCF_036172605.1 of Pelobates fuscus. Classification (NCBI taxonomy): domain Eukaryota; kingdom Metazoa; phylum Chordata; class Amphibia; order Anura; family Pelobatidae; genus Pelobates; species Pelobates fuscus. The sequence goes on along the minus strand of NC_086323.1, from coordinate 76,337,585 downwards.
GTGCTCTCTCTAACCTCGCCCATTTTCTTTGTTACCTAACCCCCTTCCCGATTTGCATTTCCTGGTGAAATGCTGCTGTGTTTTTGCTTAGAAGCTTGCTCAGTTTAAGTCAGCCAGTTTTCTCTATCCCTTATATATCATTTTATAAATATTACAGATACACTCTGCTCTGTGTATTATACAAACTGCTCTGTGTATAACACACTCTGCTTTGTGTAATATACAAACTGCTCTGTGTATAACACAGATACACACCCTGCTCTATGTATAACACAGATACACACCCTGCTCTATGTATAATACAGATACACATCCTGCTCTGTGTATAACACACTCTGCTTTGTGTATTATACAAACTGCTGTGTATAACACACTCTGCTCTGTGCATAATACAAACATACACACTGTTCTGTGTAATACAAATACACACACTGCTCTGCGTAATACAAATACACACACTGCTCTGCGTATAATACAGATACACACACTGCTCTGCGTGTAATACAGATACACACACTGCTCTGCGTATAATACAGATACACACACTGCTCTGCGTGTAATACAGATACACACACTGCTCTGCGTATAATACAGATACACACACTGCTCTGCGTATAATACAGATACACACACTGCTCTGCGTATAATACAGATACACACACTGCTCTGCGTATAATACAGATACACACACTGCTCTGCGTATAATACAGATACACACACTGCTCTGCGTATAATACAGATACACAAACTGCCATGCGTATAATACAGATGCACACACTGCTCTGCGTATAATACAGACTCACACACTGCTCTGCGTATAACACAGCTACACACACTGCTCTGCGTATAATACAGATACACACACTGCTCTGCGTATAATACAGATACAGACACTGCTCTGCGTATAATACAGATACACACACTGCTCTGCGTATAATACAGATACACACACTGCTCTGCGTATAATACAGATACAGACACTGCTCTGCGTATAACACAGATACACACACTGCTCTGCGTATAATACAGATACAGACACTGCTCTGCGTATAATACAGATACAGACACTGCTCTGCGTATAATACAAATACACACATTGCTCTGTGTATAATACAAATACACACATTGTTCTGCGTATAATACAGATACACACACTGCTCTGCGTATAATACAGATACACACACTGCTCTGCGTATAATACAGATACACACACTGCTCTGCGTATAATACAGATACAGACACTGCTCTGCGTATAATACAGACACACACTCACTGCTCTGTGTATAATACAGATACACACTCTACTCTGCATATAATACAAATACACACACTGCTCTGCGTATAATACAAATACACACACTGCTCTGCGTATAATACAAATACACACACTGCTCTGCGTATAATACAAATACACACACTGCTCTGCGTATAATACAAATACACACACTGCTCTGTGTATAATATAGATACACACACTGCTCTGTGTATAATACAGACACACACTGCTCTGCGTATAATACAGACACACACTGCTCTGCGTATAATACAGACACACACTCACTGCTCTGCGTATAATACATAATTGCGGGTGGTGATACAAATTAGAGAGTGGTAGAGATGTAACGGTTTGGGGATCTGTTATGGGAATGGAGAGGGTTTACTTGAGCATTCAATGGAATGTAATTTGGGTATAGAACGGTTAATTGCAGAGGAATATGGTGATCTAATAGAGGGAAAGGGTTAAATGCCAAGTGAATGTGGTGATGCTAATTAGGAAGGGATATGGGAAAAAAAAACACCTTCAGAGGTATGTGTAGGAATGTAGCTATGTAAAATGGGGAGTGAGTGTCAATGCTAACAGGAATTTGCATTATTAGGGAAGGGGGATAATTTGAAGGAAGCTTTGGATATGTAAATTAAAGTAAAAGGGTTGATAATGAATGATTTAGGTATGTTTGTACAGGAGTGTACTGCGACAGTAATGTGCAGTGTGTATACATATATTCGAGCCTTGCAGTAATATGCAATGTGTTTTAGTATTATGTATACAGTGTGTATCATAGATCATCTGCCCACACCATCCATTGGTGGACAGGGTAAAAGTGTGCAGGAAAAATATTGCTGACGCTTGACTGCTGACCCAACCAGTTCCCGACCAAAACCCGTTGCCCCCCAATAATACACGTGACACCTCATTCTTGTGGGTAAGGGCAACGGCCACAGCTTTATTTAATATAACAATTTCAACTTAGTCCAACTCTGCCAGCTGTTGGGTGTTTCCCAACAGGCAGTTCTCCCAAATTCTGTAACATGAGCCTCGACAGCCGGCTCCTCGCCATCAGCTCCGTGCAGGCTGTCGTCTCCCCAAAGTTCCTTTTTTCTTCTGCGCTGTCCAGGGAAACCCGCCAAGCTGTGACAACACAAAGAACAAAAACAAGACACAAGCCACAACACCAGAAACAGGGTGGGAGGGTGGGAAAAACAGTCAGGAGCCCTCACTTATCCTGCTGACTGGTGAGTCCCCTCCCTCTCCCTTTACTTAAGAACCACAAATGTATCCATTTTAACCCAGCCTCCAATCTTGGGCAGCAGTCATGCTCCCCCTTCCTTACTGTTCCAGGGGGAAACTTGACTGCTGACCCAACCAGTCCCCGACCAAAACCCGTTGCCCCCCAATAATACACGTGACACCTCATTCTTGTGGGTAAGGGCAACGGCCACAGCTTTATTTAATATAACAATTTCAACTTAGTCCAACTCTGCCAGCTGTTGGGTGTTTCCCAACAGGCAGTTCTCCCAAATTCTGTAACATGATCCTCGACAGCCGGCTCCTCGCCATCAGCTCCGTGCAGGCTGTCGTCTCCCCAAAGTTCCTTTTTTCTTCTGCGCTGTCCAGGGAAACCCGCCACCGCGATGCCCACCTCGCGCACTACGCTGCGCGGGCATCGCGCCCCCCCGCCGACAGTGCTGCCTCAATTCCAGTTTGCAGACCCAGATTGAAGATATCTAACCCAATGGGGGACAAATGAACACCATCCCGTCTCATTACATCATCATTAGCCCCTTCTAATTCGAAATGCCGGACTACTATACCCCCCAGTTGGCGCACAAACCGGGCCATGGACATATTAACCTTGCGCCTATAGCGCTCTAACGCCTTACCATGCCCACCGGTTCGCCAGACCGGGCGCGGAACGATCTCGGACCAGACGAGGGTCAGGTCCCGAAACAACGCAAAACAGCGGGCCACGTCATGCCGCATTGCCCGAACCAGATCCACCGACCGTCGCCGTCCGACATCGTTCCCGCCCGCGTGAACCACCAAGGTAACCGGCCCTGATACGCAGCCCCGGAGCTGCACCAATTTAGCGTATAACCCGTCCCAGGACAAACCCCGAATCCCCCTCCAACGTACCCGTGCTACCTCGTATGATAAACCGAGGTTACGGCCATAGGGTCTATTCTCCGCTCGCCTAGCAGCCCAATAAACAAAGGAATGTCCCACGATCCAGACAAATCGAGGAGAAGGACCTACAACGAAAATAACAAACAACCATAACTGTTGCCACTTGTTTACAGCAAATGGGGGCGCACATAAAGCCGGTACCGACCCGACTGCCAGCGCCCCAAACGCTTGACCGCCTCTGCGGGGAAGCCCAGCTGACTAGCCTGCGTGGCAGCCCCGATTCGAAATGAGTGCGTGGTGTACAAACCTGGAGACAGCCCAATGCTAACCACACCTGCCCGGAGGACCCTGGCGAATTGAAACCGGCTGAGTGATGACCCATCCCAGTGTCGCAACAGGGACCCCGCCTCCGATCCACGAACCTCCAAGAATTCCCTCACCAACCGAACCGGACAAAACCGCTCACCAGTAGCCTGAATTCGCACCGATGCGCCCTCGCCTGCCTGATCGGTCTTAGACTTTCGAACGAGCAACGTCACGTCGCCCGTCGATACCCTGAGATCAGTGATTTGCATGGCACCTGGCGCTCGTGTACTTGGAGCCACCAGCTCGCCTATCCGAAGGGCCGCAAAGAAGCAGAGAGCAAAAGCGGCCTGGAACAGGAGAACCTCGTAGGCCGAGACACAAATCTGGGGCAGACACTCCAGGAGTCTGCCCAAGATCTCGTAGGAGATTGGACGCCGAGAGTCCCGCTTACGGCCCTTCTTCCAGCCCTTCATAACCCGCGAGATGCAGAATGCCTTGGTAGCATCCTGCCACCCACACCACTGGAACAGAAAAGACAGTGCCGCTAACGACCTATCGGCCGCTGCTGCCGACTTACCCTCCTCGCAGAGTAACTCCAAGAAGGCCAGAGTCGCTCCCAACCTACCTTCGTCCGAAGACGCCTCACTGCCCTTGCAGACATCCCTCCATTTCCGCCATACCGCAGAATACGACCTCCACGTTGACTCAGATAACGACTCCCTCACCAACCGGCTCAAATGGTGGAAACCAGGTCCCATATGCCCGCCGGGCACGAGGTGCCAGTCCGCGCAGCCTCGGGAGCCGCCACTCGAAACCGGTCCCACTGAAACCGAGAGAGAGAGTCGGCTATAATGTTCTGCTCCCCAGGCACATGGCGCGCAACCAACCACAAATTATGTGCTAAGCTAAGCAGTACCAGGCGCCTAAGGAGCGACAACACTGGAGGCGACGAAGACGAAGATCGGTTGATCACATGGACCACACTCATGTTGTCCGTGTGCACCACCACCTTACGGTTCGACAGCTCAACACCCCAGAGCTCCACCGCCACCACAATTGGAAAGAGCTCCAGAAACGTTAAGTTACTCACCAATTCAGTCTCTAGCCATTGGCGGGGCCAGGCTTCCGCACACCACCGCCCTTGAAAGTAGGCCCCGAAACCCACGGACCCAGACGCGTCAGTGTACAATTCCAAATCCGTGTTGGACACCGCCGGGCGCAGCCAGCAGGATTGCCCGTTGTACCTACCCAGAAATGAACTCCAAACTTGCAGGTCCTCTCGATGCCGTTGAGTAATCCGAATAAAGTGAAACGGCTGCCTGACTCCGACCGTCGACAACGACAAGCGACGGCAAAAGGCCCTGCCCATCGGCAATACCCGACAGGCAAAGTTCAGATGCCCTAACAAGGCCTGTAACCGCCGCAGCTGTACTTTTTTGGCCCCTTTCACCGAATCCACCAGCTGAAGCAGGTGATTTAGTTTCTCGTCCGGCAAACGGAAAACCATACTCCCCGTGTCCACCTCAATACCCAAGTAGGACAGGACTCCCACTGGCCCTAACGTCTTCTCGACTGCTATTGGCACGCCAAAATCCGCCGCAACGGCTCGAAAGGAATCTAAGAGCACCACGCAGTCATCCGACTCCCGTGGGCCCACAAACAGAAAATCGTCTAGGTAATGCGTTATCGACTCTATCCCTGCAACCCGAGCGACCACCCATTCCAAAAAAGATGCAAACATTTCAAAGTAGGAACAAGAGATAGCGCAGCCCATTGGCAAACACATATCATAGTAAAATGAACCTTGGAACCGACAACCCAACAGATGAAAACAGTCCGGGTGGACCGGGAGCAGTCGAAAAGCAGACTCGATGTCCGACTTAGCCAACAGCGCTCCCTGCCCTGCCTCCCGTACCAACTCTAAAGCTCGATCAAACGAGGCGTATCGAACGTGTGACTCTTCCTTGCCAATGTCATCATTCACCGACCCACCCGATGGGTAGGACAGGTGGTGAATGAGACGAAAGGATCCCGGCTCTTTCTTAGGAACCAACCCCAGCGGGGACACCCGCAAATTGGGAAATGGAGGCGTGTCAAACGGACCCGCCATCCTACCCAAACGAATTTCCTTCCCCAACTTATCCCCCAGAATAGCCTCTTTTCCTACAACCGAACGCAGGTTGTCCGCCAGCGAAGGGGAATCCGAATAAACAAACGGAATCCAAAACCCTGTTGAAAACCCCTCCAGCAGAACCCCTGCATCCTTACGCCTAGGGTACCGGTCGAGCCAAGGGCGCATCCTTAGCACGCTCACTGGCGTCCTCAGCTCTAGGGAGATCCTCCCTACTGGGTCTCCCCCCGTGCTTGCCCTTCTTGAAGCAGCGCAGCGCTGTGTGGGCCCCTCCACAATGAGAGCACTCGTGCTTGAAGCGGCAGGATCCAAACCACTTGCACTGACTCTCATTGTAGAGCCAGCAGACTCCCCTGCGCTGCCCAGCCGGCGCACTGGACGGCGCGCCGGCTGCTCCCGGAAAGGGGGACGGACGACTGGGGGTCATCAGCAAGAGCCACAGGCTCCCGTCCTGGACCCCAAAGTCCATACCTGAACACACCGCCATCTTCTGGCGAAATTGTTGGTCATAACGAAACCAACATTGACCCCCATAAACTTTGTACGCCCCCCATATTAGGTCTAAATACCCAAATAACGCTGGTGCCTTCTCAGGGAAGGCCCGCGTCAGCACACTCGCGAAAATGGAGAACCCTTGAAGCCAGTTCCCAAACGTACGCGGCAGATGCTTACCTCTATCGCCGTCCGCCGAATCCCCCCGCCGCGGTCGATCCACTGACTCCCGGTCCGGGGGGACCAGGGACAGTAAATCCACGTACTCACCTTTAACAATTTTTTCCTTAACCTCCAGAGACACATGCATCCCTAGTGGGGACAACTCACAACCTGTCAAGCACCCCTGTGCCCTACCTACCCGGGCATGCAACTGACCCCTATCCTGGTCATGGGCCTGGGTGGGAAGAGGAACAGAAACTGGGAACACCAAGGAGCCCACCCATGGAAGCCTATCTAAAACAGCTCTAAGTAACCCCAGTACTTCCTGACCCCTGAACTCACTACCCACACTATCCCCAGCTAGCGCATTCCAAGCGCTGGCGCAACAATCACCGCTGGCCGGCTGAGGATGCTGGGCATCACCTTCCTCCAAACAGGAACTGGATCCTGATGACTGAGGTGATCCACGGCTGGCCTCCTGGCCCGACCGCAATCTACTCTCCAGGGTGCTGATGCTTGCACTGTCGCCTCTCCTCCCTCCGGCTGCCCTCCTGGGCGCTGTTCGCGTGGTTCCCGGCTCACTTCCTGCCGGAACCACGCTGGAACGCAAGGCCTGTGACGGCCGCGCTCTCCTGCGCGGTGCCGTCACGTACGCGCCTTGTGTGCTGACGTTGCTTCCGGCCGCGTCCACGTCACGCACCGAACGTGCTGACGCGACTTCCGGGCGGGCCGGAAGAGAAGCGCGCGGGGAGCGCGATCTTCCCGCCCTTTCTTCACCCTGGATTCCGCCGCCATCTTGGGCCTGCACACCAACGCCATCACTCGCACGGATCCTCCTTCTCCCGGGTACCGGACACCGAATCCGTTGCACGGCCGAGCCGCCACTTCTCTCCCTCCTCTGGCACCGAACAGGACTTGGAGAAAGACGCGACGGAGGCCTCGATCTCCTGGCCCTCCGTCCGTCTTGGGATGCAGATTGACCGGCCATCTCATCCTGGGGGACACTCCTCACGCCCGACACCAGCTCCTCCATGGCCCCTTGTCCGTGGGTCTCCAGGTAAGATTGCAGGAGTCTCTGCAATGCAGTTCCAGTGTCAGCCATGACAGCCGCAATCTAACTGTTAATGTCTGTATAAATTCACCGTTTAGGTGATAATCAATTTTTTTTTTTTTTTTTTTATCCTAAATGTTTCTTCTTCGAATTGCAGGGCCAGTCAGGTGAGAAAAAACAGTCAGGAGCCCTCACTTATCCTGCTGACTGGTGAGTCCCCTCCCTCTCCCTTTCCTTAAGAACCACAAATGTATCCATTTTAACCCAGCCTCCAATCTTGGGCAGCAGTCATGCTCCCCCTTCCTTACTGTTCCAGGGGGAAACTCAAATTTGCTGGTATCCGGATCAATCTACCAGCCCCATATAGTGCCCATATAACTATAAATAAAAGATAAGGATTTTATCACACTCTGAAAAATGCTCAAAATGAGAGTTTTTAATTGCTATTTGCAGAATAATATATTGTTTGCCAAAACACAGGATATTTGCTCAAATGACTTATGTGCTACAAATTGTAAAAAGAACAGAGTAGTTACAAGGATAAAAAAGAAAATATATCAATCATATACCCAGATGAAATTGCCCTCCTATACATTATACACACTGGTGTACATACCGCAGTCGCAAGTGTCACCCATTTGAAATCTACCTATACCTCCACCTGCCCCATATTTGCAAAATCTTTAAAACCATGTTAAAGGGCCACTTCACACCCATAAATCACTTCAGCTTGCCCATTTCCATGAGATCTACACATGAGAGCGGCACACACTGATCTGTGTACAAGTGACACTATTATTCATAAAATATGGACCAGTCAATGAGGTTTCTTCCTGCTTCCATTAGCTCTCTTGAGCTAACAAAGTGGCAGCCGTTCTCTACTTGAGTGTTCCTGTCTCCCCCACACACCTCCTCTCACCCTCAGATTAGAGCAGCATTCTTTCTGAAGTCTGTGCCTAGTGTGTAGGAGCACAAGTAGACATGTGTGCGTTCAGAGGCTTCATAATGAAAAGAGACTGAAGTCTCTTCAGGGGAAAAGGGGGGGGGGGGGCTTGCAAAGGCTGCCGTTCATAAGAACTACAGATTTTGCAAGCTCTTTTAAGATATACCCCAATGTATATATGCACTAAAGATGCATTTATGTATTAATTGTGACTATATCTATTAAATAATAAAAAAACAACAAAAAAGTATTTTAAGTGTGGTGTGGTCCTTTAAATAAACACTATGCCCCCAAGAGTGAGCATATCTCTCTCTCTCTCTCTCTCTAGATGATTTACTGATAATTTATGCAACTAAAATATAATTTAGAACAAACTCGAAGTATATTATTTACTTCTAAATACATTTATTGTTGTTTAAAGACACGTGTGCAGGTAGTGGTTACCGTGTAGTGCAACCGACTTTCTTTTACCATCCATTCTCCTTCCAATAAAAACCTGAGACATATGTGTGGTCTAAAACAGGCCACAGCTTTATTTATAATTTAACAAATATATTTAACCAATAGATAACCATTTACTAACAATATTAACATGATATACAATTTAACCGCTGACTTGTTCTTGCCAACCCATTCCAGCACCAAACACAAGTACTCCTGGGCACCTGCCTTCCTCCCTCGTCCTAACCACCACTTGGCCTCTAGCTTGGCCTTACCTTACCACCATGCCAACCACCAGCCGACCTTTGGCTCAGTGGGCACGTCCAACCATTTGTCCAACCATTTACCAAAGGTTAGGGGAGGGATCAGCCGCAACCTTCCTTGTTTCCACATGTACTCTTACTCCAACTCGGATTGGCAAGGACCTTACCTGCCACTAGGCCTGCTGCTTTACCCCTAAATCAGCGGGTGCGACCCCCCAACCACGCTATAGCCTGCTCTAAAACGTTCTGTAATGCTACATTAAATAAATCAAGGTCCACATCGGTAAGGTGGACCCCGTCAGAGTAAAAATAGACCACCGCCTCCCGTTCAAAAATGCTGTGCCGCACTGAGAGACCCCCAGTACGTAGTACAAACTTTGCAACCCTCTTATTCAATTTAATCCTGCAGCGCTCCATCGCCTTCTGATCCCGTGCGCACCTCCAACAATTCCAGGCCACCACCTCAGACCACACTAAACAAACCTTTGGAAACAGAACCATTAAGCGCGCCAAGTCTCGCTTGATCATATCCCCCAGACCGCACACTGGCATTGCACCCAAATCGTTACCACCAAGGTGTATCAACAAAACATCCGGGACACAAAACAGACTCGCAATCTGAACCACTTCTGGAAGCAGCTGTACCCATCGCATGCCCTGAGTCCCAAACCATCTAACTATCTGGACAAGTAATTCCTATCCCCGTGGATTAACAAAGCGCCCATAGACTGTGGGCAAACAGCACAATACCCCTGGAAGCAGGAAACAGGGATGCCCTGGTGTCACGGTTCTCACCCTGACATCCAAACTGCCGGATGTGTTTGCCCCAGAAATGCCCAACAGGGGATTTGAATTGTGGTCCATGTCTTGCTAACTTGCCTCTGGGCCACACTTCAGTTCTTATTTCTGTTTAATGTTTATCCTTGCCTTGTCTCCAGCACTACCTGTGGCTGCTCCTGTCAATCTCAGCCCACCTGAAGCAGATGCCTAATAAGCCAGGTATAAGACTCTCCTGAGGGCAATGTCAGTTCATTAACTCTGGTTCACATTTTTGGTTCCTGTTTCTGCGTATCCAGATCGTGTGTTCTCCAGTTTGTTCCCGGCTCCTGATCTTGGCTCTTCTCATCGTTTTCTCTGCCCTCTGGCTTCCCCTGACTTTGGCTTTCTACGACTACTCTTCTGCTTGTCCTTGCCTGTAGTGCGACTTAGAGTTTTATCCCTGCACAGTCCCTGTGCACAGACTAGGTGGCTTCTTATCTGGTCACCTTGGTCTGTGTTTATTTGCAAGGGTGAGTGTATAACTCTGGACTTAGAAACCGCCTGAATGGTTAACCAAGCCCTAAGCCCAACTACCGAGGACATCGGTTTTAGAGCACCGCAAGAGGAATTGGATCACCCCATCCGTACTTGAAACATCCGCGAAGAGAATGTCACCCGGCACCCGTTTATTGGGACTAACTAGCTCACCCAACCTCATAGCCCCAAAGGCAAACGTAAATGCCACCTGGAACAACCGCACCTTGAAATCCAAAAAGCATACTCGAGGGAGAACCGACACAATACCCAACAATAACGCCCCAGAGACCGGCCTATGACAGTCAGGCACCCAAGGCCCCCTTCGCCAACCCCTCTTCACCAAAGTGACCATGTAGTCCTTGGTGACGTCGGGCACCCTGGTTAATTTAAACCAATAAATGAAACCTGATAATTTTCTGACGAACACCCCGAAGCTTCCCAAAACTAACAGAAGACCTTGAACCCGATCATCGACCAAGCCAAAACCACTTTCCTGTTCTAAGGCCATGCACTCACCCCATGCCTTACCATACCAAGCCCAAGTGGCAGCCAACACTGATGACCGGATCCAAGCCCTGACTCGTTCAGGCCAAGGTACCACAGTTCTGCAGGATGTGCACAGCTCTACACTTAACATTTGAGGACAAGCAGCACAAAAACAAATGCCACAAAGGTCACACCACCAGAGGGGAGGAAGCTGTCAGGTTGTTAATGGCAAAGACCACCCCCAGGTTATCGCAGTGGAACACGACCCGCCGATACCGTAAAAAGGCACCCCATAAATACACTGCCACCACCATTGGGAACAGCTCCAGGAACGCCAGGTTCCTAGTCAAACCCACCGAATGCCAGGACTCCGGCCAGGACTCTGCACACCAGCGTGTACCCAGGATGGCCACAAACACCACTGACTCTGCAGCATGAGTGAACAGATGGAGGTCGTAATTCGTAACCTCTGGCTGCTGCCCATGGACATGATCTGACACGCAAAGTTCAATTTCCCCTAAAGCAACTGCAGCTGCCGCAACGTAATTATACAGAGGCCCTGCGCAGCCTCGACCGCCACACGTACATCCCCCACCTTGTCCGTGGATAAGTGGCACTCCCCCACAATTGAATCAATCTCAATCCTGAGAAATCTCAAACATGTTGTGAAGCCCATAGTCTTGTCCGGAGCCAGCGGGCCCCCGAAAGAACATGTCACACCAGCTACTGTCTGAAGGAGCTGCACACACACCGGAGAACAGGCAGGTTCGACGCACAAAAAATCGTCAAGGTAATGAAGGATGGAGTCGCAACAGGACTCCTCCCTCACTACCCACTCCATAGATGAGCTAAAGCACTCAAAGTAAAAGCATGAAATTGCGCACCCCATCGGGAGGCACAGGTCCACATAGTATTGCCCCTCAAAATTACAACCCAAGACCTGATGACACTCCGGGTGAACTGGAAGGAGACAAAACGCTGACTCCATGTCAGTTTTTGCCCTCAATGCCCCTGGACCCACCGCCCGCACCATCCGCACTGCCGCATCAAACAAAGTATAGGACACCCTACACAGTTCCACTGCAATATCATAATTTACCGAACCCCCATGCGGATGCGATAAGCGATGAATCAGTCTAAACTTCCTTGGTTCCTTTTTCGGAAGCACACCTAGGGGTGAGACCCTAAGATGGGGAAGAGGAGGCACCCGAAAGGGACCCTGCCATGCATCCCAGCGACACTTCTTTAGCCAATTTGTCCCGCACCACTGGAGGGTGATCCCCCACCAAATGAAGGTTCCGACAAGAAGATCCAGAACCCCTCACTGAAACCCTCCAGCAGCAACCTTGCCGCCCTCTTATTTCTATGAAGGTTTAGCAAAGGGCGCATCACGCCTATGTCCACAGGCCCTTAGCGCCCAAGACCTCCCACTTGTCCCCAGACTTTCTCCGCTTGAAGCAGTGGGACGCGGGATGGGATCCCCTGCATCCTGAACACTCATGCTTGAATCTACAACCCGCGCCATACTTGCACTGGCTATCATTGTATTGCCAGCAACAACCCATCCTGTGCTGACCAGCCGACGCGGAGGGTGAAGCCCCCGCACCGGTTCACTTGAGAAAGGACCAGAGACCCCCTTGGTGGGGAGCCGGGCCAGTAATTTTCCCCAGAGGGAGAAGCATTTCTTGGGTGCTTTCTCCTCAATCACACTGGTCAAAATGGAAATAGTCCTAATCCAATTCCCGAAGGTCTTTGGGATTTTGTCATTTTCCGATTCCTTTGCATCCTTCTCTGCCGGGGGTAGATCCTCCAGGGGGAGGAGGGAAAAGATTTCCACAAACTCCCCCTTCCAAATCTTCAAATGCAGGCCCAGTGGGCCAGACCAACACATGTATGCCGCTCCATGGGTGGCCTGGGCAACCTCACCGCCGGAGGCCGACACAGCAGCCACAGGCTGTTCGGTGACCACCACCAGAAGCACAGGAACTGGGCCCGAAACAGGCCCCCCCCCCCAGTTGAGGGAGACTATAAAATGACCCCAGGGGTACCACCCACCCAGCCTGCCCGTATCTGGCCATCCACAGAAGTGGGCAGCGGCGGCTTGAGTGTTACGCTCCTATGAGTCCAAGAATGCCTTCCTGCTCCTAACTAAGTTACCCCACCAGTGTCTGCACCCCCGCTACTCTCTCCCACCCTTCCCCATGCAGCAGAACACTCACCAGTGGTTGCAGGAGTAGCAGGCAGCAGTGAAGCTAAGCCCTGGCCAACAGGCTGAACCATATCCGTGGGAACTGAAACTGCAGGATCGACCGCATCAGTTGAAGTCGTTGAAGACCGGAGGAGCCACTGCTCAGGAAGGACCTGTGGAGACAACAGAGGTATGTGAGATCCCAACCCGCCCACCCCTGCATGGGAATGCCCAGCCCTGGAGGTGTCAGAGGTAAGCAGCTGAGAGACAGGCCCAGGGGAGACAGAAGGGGAGGCAAGTGGGGATGGGGGGGGGCTGTCAGAGTCTTTTGCTGTTACAGGATCCATACCTTGCCCCTCCAGCCCTCCAGACAAAGCAGGACCACCCTTGCTTATAACCTGCGGCCCACTCACCATCCCAGAGACCTGGACGGATGCAGGGGATTGAGGCTGTGCTGCTGAATGGGTGAGGAGGCTGGGGAAGATGATAGGGCTGCGCGTTCCGCCGCATGGCCAGTGAAATCCTGGAGTGAGCACTCGCGAAGCTGGAGCAGCCGGAGCAGGTAGGGCACTGGACCCACGGCTCGCAGCCGCATGGTGCCTGGCCCACAATGCAGGAGAGGCTGGAGCAGCCGGAGCAGAGAGGGGACCGGACTAATGGCCCTTGAGCCTGACACTGGGGTCCTGCTCCACCCCCCAGCCCCAGTAGTACTCAAGGCCGCAAGGCCCTGGTGAGGGGACGGCTGGGGAGGCTGGAACACTGCGGGGAGCCATCCCGCGGCTCACGGATTCCGTGACCACCGGCAGGGGAGGCGGCAACCATGGTGGCACCCTGCAGATGCTCAATTTGAGCCTGCAGGTGCTGGCCACCATCCAGAAGGGCCTCAGCCCTGAGTGCAGCAGGGACTGAGTCACTGTCCATGCCCTGGCCATCCAAAGCACTGGAAACAGCAAGCAGGAAGCTTTTACCAAGCCATTATTCTAAGATGGCTGAAGTAAGAAGGCCAAATGCCCGCCTATATATATAGTCCAGCCCCTTCGTCCCCTCTTTTACTACTCTCCCCATATTACACATACACTTTCCAACACCCACACATGTCTCTTATCCGGCTAGCTTTCAGCCTGCCTCCTCAGGATCTTTAGGGACACTTAGGAGGTATGCTATGGATCAGAGCTGCTGGCACCAAACTGAATGTGACCTAGTAGAGTTTGCTGTCTAAAAATGTGCCACTTGCTCCTACCAGGGCATTACACCCCCCAATTTCCAACAGCCAACTTGTGAAAAATGAACCCTGTTGGGTAATAGGGACAAATTTAATTATTACTGGATATCATTTTCATACAGAGAGAACATATACACAATATATAAAAAGATGACATCAGTACTCTGTGTACATTATACATACACCCCATACTCTGTGTATTATAGAAGCAAGCACTGCACTGTATCTCAATGCGTTTTAAACTACTGTGCATATAAAAGCACACAGTACATTTATGCATTCATCTGCTTACCCTTTTCCTTTTAAATAATAACTGCAATCAATACCAAACGCACACATTCCTCCCCATGAATTTTCAAGCCAAAGTCCCCGAAATTGAAATATACAAATGGAATTTTTTTTTTGTAAAAGCTGTTTGACGTTACATCCGTTAGAAAACACACTGTGTAAATCCATATAGCTGCATTAAACATGCTGACTGCGACAGGGGCAGAATAGGCATCCCATTGTCACAGGCAATGGGATACGTAGGACTATTCTGCTGACAACCTACTCCAATCCTTTTAAGTCGAAACCAAATTCAAACGGTGGCCGTATAACCCACTGCGAAGCTTTTACAAGTTTTCCTGCTGAGAAGTTTGTTTAAAAAAAACAAAAAACTGTTGTGTTTGGGGCTTGGAATTCTCTTATTAAAAGCTCTGTAATAACCAGTGGCATTCTTACAATCCGTTGACCTTTTGAGGTTGCTAAGCACTGTATGCTGTTATCTCACTAATAATAATTTAGGGAGTGTAATTTTCTTATAGGACAGAGTCACATTTTTTAATTTGTATCATAAGATTCTTCTCAGAATGACTTTTTTTTTTTAATTCTGAATTTTAATTAATTTAATTTTTTTGTTGAAACTTAAGTGAACATCTGCGACGAGTGCGATGAAGTAAGAATTATAGATGATTAAAATAAATATAATAGTTATATACAATAGAAAGCAATAAACCATAACTTCAAGGTTAATATGCCGTGCTGTAAAAACAGAATTTTGTCAGCATCCCTATGGAAAGAACAATTAAATAAATCAAAAGGTATAAGGTATTGCCTGCCTGAAAAGGTTGGAAGCTTTAATTATATGGACACTTCAAGCACCAAAAGGTTATTGAGTAATGAAACCCTGCTGTATACAGTGCAACGCCTTATACAGAGTATCTAAAATTTCAGCAATTTTCAAAAGTCTACTTTTCACTGAAACGTGTCCCGAGTGAAAGCTTTGCCTTCTGCTGACCATATATGCGCACAGAGCACATACAGCGTTGCTTGCAGGATTGCTTCAAGCAACACTAGTTCCCACATCCCAGTCTGGTCTATACTTTCATCTGCATTTGCAAAAAGAGAAAAAACAATCTGCACTCCAATCACGTGAGGATCCGGGTGCTAAACATGACCAAGGAAGTAGATATCAGTAGTAGAAAAAGGATCCAGGCACTCCAAGTATCTTCAAGCTTGGCAAAGACCCTTTCAAGGGTCAAAACGTTGTCCCACTTGTCCCAATAAACACATTTAAAGATACTTGGAGTAACTAACTCCTCTTTCTACTACTGATATCATTTCATCTTTGTCTTCTATTAGCTTTGGCTGAGCTGTCATTTGTTTAGTTTCATGACTATAGCCAGGCCTACCAACTGTCCCGATTTCAGCAGGAGAGTCCACATTTTTTGGTTTCCTGAGTTTGTTACCTGGTGTCTTGCTTTGGGAACTACCTCAACAAGCATAGATTATCATTAGACACACTTGCCCTATAACCCCGCAGAGAGCACTGAACAGTACCTGCATCGTCTGCCCTCATTGAGCTAGCCTTACATGTGGCATGCATTCATGCCAAGTTGACCTCCTAGAAATTCCTTTGGAGGCCTTTGCATACTTTGCAGAGAATCCTCCCACATGATTACATGACTGCTTGAAAATCAATGGCTAGTTGGAGAAACTATAGGTGAATTTACATAGCTGAAGCTATACCTCATTGGCACTGACATTTTATTTGGCTTTATCTGTCACGAGTCTGCATCATTGTTGTACTCTCTGTTGGGGATAAAATCAGCCCGGGCCCTTTGTGGATGATGGATATTTGCCAACTCATTCAGAGCTCTGGAAATTAGAAACGTGTTCAATAACCAATTCAAATTTTATTATACGTCAGTTATATTTATACCCCATTTTCATGTTGGTAGGGGCTATGTGCATTAATGACATTATTTTTCACAAGTTATAAACAGCTGTTTCTAGTTATATCTTTCATTATATAACAGATATTTAATTAATAACAGATATTTACAAATACCGATATCTTGGACAATTAACAAGAACATTTTGAAATCAGTACTTGTCCCGTAACTAGGATTTTAGATAAATCTTATTTCCGAGAATCGGAGATACAATGCCAAATTTATTCTTGGTTCAAGTTAACCCTTATACGAACAGCTAGGATAGATAGCAAAATAGATATTTGTATCTGCACTTTCATGCATGCATAAGAGTTGCAATCAGATGTCTAACGAAAATGTTAATACTGTATACTGCTGGTTCTTCCATACAATTTCTCATATATGCCATAGGCATTGTTACAGGGGCTTTATCAGCTAAAGCCCCAGATCTAGGGTTCTTTAGTTTCTGAAGCATGATACTAGTGCATTTATTATTTTATTCTTGTTGTTCCACTCTTCTATTAGCAATGCCACACACGAACACAACTATAAGAGAATCTCAAGATGGCACTATACTCCATCGCACATCCACTGTTTATTCCCAACTTCTACCGACAAATGTTGGAGATGACGGCAGCAGTCAGGCCACCCAGGCCACATATGGTGGCTATGCCCAGAAATACAAATACAAATACAAAAAGAGAGTAGTACACATGATTCAAACGATCACAAGGGTTATTCTCCCATCTACCCAAAGGTATTATGTTACTCCTCCTCCCAACTCCTTTACCTAAGTGCAAAGGAATTATCATCTACCACCTTCTGACAGCTGCTAACATGTTAATCCCCCTAAATTGGAAAAAAAAAACAACCATCCCCTCGATTCGAGCGTGGATACAAAGGGTGGAAATATAAGGCTGATGGAAGAAATTCATCTTTCGCTTGCTCATACATACTCACTCTACACTGAATGTTGGAACCCATGGCTCAGTTTCATGAATACATACCAGAAAGATGAGGGAGGCCAATAAGTGTCATATACCACCCTTTTCTTACTACTCCCCTAGTACACCACATAGAGCCAGACAAGGGGAAACTGCTCACTCACATTCTAGGCCCCTGACCCAACATAGGGCTGACCTGGCACACTGTAGGGAAAGGTGCTCACACCCTGGCAGCAAGGACGTGTATTCCCAGAGGCAAACAAGACATCTGCAGGGAGGCTGGGTGAATTTAAAATAAAATTAAAAAAATAATAATTTGTGAGTGTTGGGAGAAATGTGTATGTGTGTATGTGTGTACGTGTCTGTAAGTGAATGTGTGTGTGTGTGTCTATGTGAGTGAATGTGTGTGTGCGTCGGTCAGTGAGTGTGTATGTGTTGGTCAGTGAGTGTGTGCGTCTGTCAGTGTGTGTCCAAGTAATAGTGTGTGTATGTCATTGTTTGTCAGTGTATATGAGAGTGTATGTCTGTCAGTGAGTGTATGCGTCTGTCATTGAGTGTATGCGTCTGTCAGTGAGTGTGCGTCTGTCAGTGAGTGAGCATCTGTCAAAGTGCGGCCTTGACAGGAAGGGGTGGGAAAAATTTAAATTAGGGGGTGTGCCCGAGCACCGTCCTGCCTATGGCAGCACAAATCCTAAATACACCACTCTTAATATGGAGCCTTTTGCATCATTTGGGCAAATGCACTAACAAACTAACACTGACATTATGCATTATGTACCTATAAGTTGTCAATCAATTAAGTCCCTCTACTATATTATTTCCGTTATCTGTATATATAACTATGTCACTTTCCACATTACAAGCTACTGCTTATATGCAGAAGAGGCGGCTCTAGACTTTTTGAGGCCTTAGGCGAAAATCAAATATGAGGGCCCCCCCGCCACGCGCGCTAAAAATACAAAATAAGCAGCCGATATTAAAATTAACTGTATAAATTGCATATTTTAAGGCAAACATTAATAAACCTCATAATCTCACTATTCACAAACTTATTTTTGTTAATAAATTATTCTACAAAATACCTATACACAAACATTGGGTTATTCTTGTTGATGTCTCCTAAAACTGAAATAAAGTTGTCAACAGTGTATTAAAAGAACACTACAGTATCAGGAGCACAAATGTGTATTCCTGACCCTATCGTGTTTAACTATTTAGCCCCCACCCCCCCAATGAAGTAAAAACGTACCTAATTTCTATAGCTGCACAAGTCCGTCAGCGCCGGATCCACCCAATTGGCTAACATAATCTAAACTGATGATCTCAGTCAATCACATTGCTTTCCCATAGGAAAGCATCGGATTGGCTGAGATCTTCAATTTTGATGTCAGCCAAGGAGTCAATACTATACTATAATACTATACTGTAATTATAACATATTACATATTATCATAATATTATTGTTAATATTAACAATTAATATATTATTAAAGGGACACTCCAGGCACCCAAACAACTTCTGCTCATTGGAGTGGTCTGGGTGCCAACTCCCACTACTCTTAACCCTGCAAGTGTAATTATTGCAGTTTTTTATAAACTGCAATAATTACCTTGCAGGGTTAACTCCACCTCTAGTGGCTGTCTCCAAGACAGCCACTAGAGGTCACTTCCTCCTTCATAGCACAGATTATCTGTGCTAGAGCGTCGCTGGACGTCCTTATGCTGTGTGAGGACCTCCAGCGTCACTCATTTCCTCATAGGAAAGCATTGAAAATCTTTTTCAATGCTTTCCTATGGGGAGCGCTAATGCGCATGTGTGGCATTGCCGCGCATGCGCATTAGGTCTCCTCGGCCGGTGGGCGGGATCAGTCTCGCCCACCGGCCGATGGAGACAGTAGGAGGAGCAGCGCAGAGGAGGAGACAGCGACGAGGGACATCGTCGCTGCCTCAGGTAAGTGACTGAAGGGGTTTTCACCCCTTCAGTAACCGGGTATTGGGGGGTGGAAGGGAGAGGGTACCCTCCAGTGCCAGGAAAACTGATTGTTTTCCTGGCACTGGAGTTTTCCTTTAATTATAATAATTAATATAATTATGATAATATATTATAATTAATTATTATATTATTAATAATATTTAAAATTGTTAAGTAATATTGTCATGATATACCACCATTATTCTGTGGAAAGATGAGGGGGGGGGGGGGGAGGTACAGCTCTCCTGCTTTTTTTCCTCTCTTCTGCTCTGCTCTCCTTCCCTTTTCTTTATTTTCCTTTGCTCTCTTTCCCTTCCCCTTCAATTTATTTCCCATGTGCTCTCCTTCCCTTCCCCTTTCATTTATTTTCAATGTGCTCTCTTTGCCTTTAATTTATTTTCCTTTGCTCTCCTTCCCTTCCCCTTTAATTTATTTTCCTTTGCTCTCCTTCCCTTCCCCTTTAATTTATTTTCCTTTGCTGTCCTTCCCTTCCCTTTTATTTTATTTTCTTTTGCTCTCCTTCCCTTCCCCTTTAATTTATTTTAATTTGCTCTCCTTCCCTTCTCTTTAATTTATTTTATTTTGCTCTCCTTCCCTTTAATTTATTTTATTTTGCTCTCCTTCCCTTTAATTTATTTTATTTTGCTCTCCTTCCCTTTAATTTATTTTATTTTGCTCTCCTTCCCTTTAATTTTTATTTTGATCTCCTTCCCTTTCCCTTTAATTTATTTTATTTTGCTCTCCTTCCCTTCCCCTTTAATTTATTTTCCTTTGCACTCCTTCCCTTCCCCTTTCATTTAATTTTATTTTGCTCTCCTTCCCTTCCCCTTTAATTTATTTTCCTTTGCACTCCTTCCCTTCCCCTTTTATTTATTTTCCTTTGCTCTTCCCCTTTTATTTATCTTTCTTTTCTCTTCCCCTTTTATTTATTTTCCTATTCTCTTCCCCTTTTATTTATTTTCCTTTTCTCTTCCCCTTTTATTTATTTTCCTTTTCTCTTCCCCTTTTATTTATTTTCCTTTTCTCTTCCCCTTTTATTTATCTTTCTTTTCTCTTCCCCTTTTATTTATTTTCCTTTTCTCTTCCCTTTTTATTTCTTTCTTTTCTCTTCCCCTTTTATTTATTTTCCTTTTCTGTTCCCTTTTTATTTATTTTCCTTTTCTCTTCCCCTTTTATTTATCTTTCTTTTCTCTTCCCCTTTTATTTATCTTTCTTTTCTCTTCCCCTTTTATTTATTTTCCTTTTCTCTTCCCCTTTTATTTATTTTCCTTTTCTCTTCCCCTTTTATTTATTTTCCTTTGCTCTCCTTACCTTTTTCTCTCTTCTCCTCTGCTCTCCTGAGTCCTTCCGTTTTCTCTCTTCTCCTCTGCTCTCCTGAGTCCTTCCGTTTTCTCTCTTCTCCTCTGCTCTCCTGAGTCCTTCCGTTTTCTCTCTTCTCCTCTGCTCTCTTTTCTTCAGCAGCAGCTACTCTTCTGTCTTCTTCTTGGTACCGCAGGCGGGGGAATGCAGGGAGGGGTTACGTCGTGACGTCGTCGCGTCGTGACGTCATCGGCATCGCGGATTGGCCGATTACCAGGAAGTGTGCAGGAGGAGGGGAGGGGACTCACTCCTGCACGGAAACCCATGTGAGAGGGTTTCATCTTTTAATAGCGCCGGCGCCGCGGCAATCTTAATGCGGCCGCCGGCCGGCTTTAAAGTATTTATTAATATTTTTTTTTTAATGGGAAAGAAAGCTCTGCAGCGGCTCTCTAATTATATGGTTTAGGCGGCCGCGAGGCCCCTTCTAGCGCGAGGCCTTAGGCGGCCGCCTAAACCGCCTAATTAGAGAGCCGCCTCTGCTTATATGTATGCACTTTAAAGACTATACAAGGTGCCCATTTACAATGTGGAGTTTCCAGCTTCAATTGGGCAAATGCTTCGAACAGAATTAAGCCGGAAAACGAGCGCCGAAATAGCGGAAGTGACGTCAGACGCCGGCCACCCAAACTTCCGCCCACGTGACCGGCAATCAGAAAAGCGGAGAATTTAAAACGGAACAGCAGCTGGATGTTTTATGCACTGATGAAAACTCGGACTGAGTTGAAACGCGTCTGCATGACTGTGATTTTGTGTGTCACCATATGGGACCTGCACAGTTATTTTTTTTTTTTTTTAATTCTTTATTTTTGTAGTGCATAGTTTAGTTAACAAGCTCACAGTGACATTTTTAAACGAAAATGTACATTGAGGCTAAGAGCAATAATGTTGCAAAATGTCGACAGTTCAGCACTTTTTTTTTTTAAAATAACATAACATAGAAAGACAATGATGAAAACTGTGCAATGCCTATGAATGATAATAAAACAAGGTTTGTTATGGTTATTACGTCTTATGTACTTATATTGAATGCGGCTAATATTAACAAGCTTAGTCGAATATAGGTTAGAATACTACAGTAATGTGTAGTGTAACATGCTAAACTAGATATGCGCATATCCTGACTAGTTTTCACCGTTAATTTTTACATGCTTAAGTTGCCCCATTTGTTAGGACTTACTAGTAAAATAATGCATGAGTAGTTAAGCTAGACATAGGTAAGGAGCTGCGGCAGCATACTTCTGCAAGTGGTGAAATAATGGCATTTTTAAAACAATTCGACTTCGTGGTGGGGGGTACCCCTGATGGGGCCAAATAGCAACCAGTACTCTGTGTGTTGGTCATTGGTGGAAAGTCATGGGAGTTGGAGTCAGAGTCCGACCCAGCTTGTGGTGCTGGTAGGGTATTGTCTCGTGAGACCATTAAGTCTGTGGAGTTCCTGCCGCCTATTAACCGGATGCTTTAGCCGATTCCTGCTGGGGGGAGCATGTCTACTCCCAAGTGTCGCAGTATAAGGCAGTGGGGAGGGGTGTTGTCAGCAGTCCCATTGGGCCTTCGTGTGTACTCTGCCCTCTCACCCTCTTCAGCCTGGGTCGAGTTGGGGTCCCGTGTGCGTTTGTGAGGGGTCTGCCGGCTCGTCGTTGTGGGATGGAAGTCCCATGGTCTCTGGTGGCGTTGTGCCCTCCGCTTGTACCTGCTATGGGTTGGTATTTGTAGCCACTTGATCCTCCGCTTGGGAGCAGGACGCCTCGCCACGGCTCCGCCTGTCGGTCGTAACTTGGGAGCGGGTATGGACGGCTCTTGCCTCCTTGCCTCTATTCTCCTCCGGAACTGCTGGCGGGTGTCGCTTGAAATGGGTGCTGGGCCTTTCTGGATGCTGCCTTGCGATTCGCGGCCATTTTGTGCTTTCTGCTTCTGGTCTTGTGCCTGGGGGTCCCGTTTGGGGTTTGCCGCTCTCGCTGACAGCTTCGCCCAGAAGGCCTGCAGAACAGCATCCAGCTTTGTCGTCAGGCTCTCCTGGGACTCCATTCTGCTTTGGGCGGTTAGGTGCTTTACTTGGCTGTGGTAAGTGAGTGCATCTGCCATCTTATGTGTCGGTTTATCCTCTGTGATTCCGATGCTGCGTCTGTCAGGGGCTATCCACTCCTTAGGCAGTGGAGTGTGGACCGGGATATCCCCCCCGGCCCAGAGGGGGGGGGAACGGGACTCTATGTGGTCCTGCTGGTGGTTGAGGCGAGAGGCGGAAGATCGTCCGCATCTCCCGCCTGGAGCCTTCGCTAGGCCGCAGCCGTGCTTCTATGCTTATGGCGGTCGGCATCCCGGTTTTTCGGGCCGGGGTACTCCAGTCTCCCTCTGTAACCGGTGTGTCCCCTTTTGGGTCAGGTCGTGAGCCGCTGGAGTCTCCGTATGTCGCTTGGGCCTGCATCTCGCTAGGGAGCTCCAGCAAGCTGCGACCGTCCGCCATGCTGGTCAGGCCCCCTGCACAGTTATTTTTAAACTTTTATTTACAATAAATGTAATAATTTTTTTATCATCACTTGCTGCTTTTTCCTGCTTCTGGGGGACATCATCCAAGATTCTCCATATAGCCTTTTAAGGCACCCTTGGGCACTATATACAGAGCCTGGCACGGCTCTGGAATTCGTGAGTGTATTCTATCACTTTCATATATTTCTTTTTGTATATACAGTCTATACTATGTATCTTTTGTCTTTATAGGATTTTACTACATGGAACATCTCCCATATGTACCTGTGTATATATATAAGTATCATTATTTCTTATTTTATACACAGGGAGTGGTGTGTGTATTTGGCACTTGTTGCTTTTAAATACTCTATTTTATTACTTTAAATACACCACTGCCTGACATATCAGAGCACAGGTACAAGCATCACATGGACACACAGGTTCAAGATTCACTAAAAAGGGTACATTTTCATGACAGAGAGACAAACAGTGCATAGGAATACTTTCAATAGTTAAAGATGAAAAGTATGTATGTGTATGTAAGTATGTCAGTATGTCTGTATGTCAGTATGTATGTGTATGTATGTGTGTGTGTGTATGTCAGTATGTATGTGTATGTACCTATGTCAGTATGTATATATGTCAGTTTGTGTGTGTGGTGTATATGTATGTTCAGGGCTGCCATCAGAAGTTTTGGGGCCCCTAACACAGCTCAAGGTCTGGGCCCCCCTTCAAGCCCGCCCACAGGGCCCGCCTACAAATCCCGCCCACAGGAATACACACACACTAACATATACAAATACTGAAACAGACATACACACATGCATAGGGAGATACTGACACACACACACACATATACATGCAGACATACATACTGACAAACATACATATACATACACATACTGCATACTGATATATACATACATACATACACACACACAGTGGCATACACACACTGGCATACACACACTGGCATACACACACTGGCATACACACACTGGCATACATATATACACTGGCATACACAGGCATACATACACTGGCATACATACACTGGCATACATACATACACTGGCATACACATACCTACATACACTGGCATACATACATACACTGGCATACACACATACATACACTGGCATACACACATACCTACACTGGCATACATACATACACTGGCATAGATACATACATACACTGGCATACACACATACATACACTGGCATACATACACTGGCATACACATACCTACATACACTGGCATACATACACTGGCATACACACATACATACACTGGCATACACACATACCTACACTGGCATACATACATACACTGGCGCACTGGCATACATACACTGGCATACACACATACATACACTGGCATACACACACTGGCATACATACATACACTGGCATACATACATACATACACTGGCATACACACATACATACACTGGCATACATACACTGGCATACACACATACATACACTGGCATACATACACTGGCATACACACATACATACACTGGCATACACACATACATACACTGGCATACACATACATACACTGGCATACATACATACACTGGCATACATACACTGGCACACTGGCATACATACACTGGCATGCATACATACATACATACACTGGCATACACACATACATACACTGGCATACATACACTGACATACATACACTGGCATACACTGGCATACATACACTGGCATACATACATACATACACTGGCATACATACATACATACACTGGCATACACACATACACTGGCATACATATACTGGCATACATCCCTACATACACTGGCATACACACATACACTGACATACACATACATACATACATACACTGGCATACATACACTGGCACACTGGCATACATACACTGGCATGCATACATACAAACACCGGCATACATACACTGGCATACATACACCGGCATACATACATACACTGGCACACTGGCATACATACACTGGCATACATACATACACACACACCTCATTTTCAGCCACCCTCCTCTCTTCCTTACCATTTAGTCGCAGGAGGGATGATGTGCGTCGGCTGCCTCTCGTCACGGCCTTTCTCTCCTCCTTCCCCCGCGCGGAGTAAACAGGGAGGAAGTGACCGGACATCACTCCCTCCCAGCAGCACTTGCTTTCCGGCTGCATTTTCCTTTTTAAAGGGGCCCGGTCGTGCTATTACAGCGCTGACCGGGCCCCTGAAGATAATAGGGCCCATTGGGTGGCCCTAAATGCTTGGGCCACCTGATGGGCCCGATCAGCGACAACACCACACCCCAGGGCCGCCGGGCCCGTGACAATTGTCACGATTGTCATGCCCTGATGGCGGCCCTGTGTATGTTAGTATGTGTGTTTATGTGTGTGTGTATGTATGTATGTCAGTATGTGTGTGTGGCAGTATGTATGTATGTATGTATCTGCATGTATGTGTATGTAGGCAGTCACCTATGGTAGCGATTTTCTGAGTACATTCCATTGTGTCTTTGCACACTAAATATATCTGTTTTCATTAAAGGGATACTCTAAGCACCAAAACCACTTAATCGCAATGGCAAACTTGCTGTTTACATTTTGCCTAGACCATGTCTCTAGTAGCTGCCTGACTGACTTTAGAGGTATTTCCTTATTAAAGACTTAATTTCATTTTTTTAATAGTCTTCTCATTTGGAGTCATCACACCCAGCATGATTTTTTAATGGTCTTCTCATTTGGAGTCATCACACCCAGCATGATGCTGTCAAATTCTGTGATTGCTTAGCATAGAGAGGCATTGGATTCAGTTCCTTTCTATAAGAAGTATCCGATTAGTGGAGTATATGATTTGCCATGTATGCCCCATAGGTCCGCAGTGGTTGTCTATGAGAAGCATTGAATTGGACTGGGATCATTGACCAAGATGATCTCACCATAGACAGAACAGCTGCCTAGAGAACATTGTTTTGACACTGGATTACAGATGCCATTCAATACTTTTTTTGTGTCTTTTTTCTTATTTTGAAAAAAACAGCCCTGATCTAAAAAAAAACCTAAAAGTACACTTTAAATGTACTCAAATTTTTGGGCCATGTGCCACTTCTGGCCCCCCTAACTTATATCATGTGGCCTGTAACCATCCTTCCTGGACAGTCCTGGAATAGAGAGGTATGTATCAGTCTGTGGCATACCTCTTTATATCCTGGATTGCCTGGCTCCTATTTATTGTTTGTGACATGCCCTGCGTGTGCTTCAGACAACCTCTTTACTAAGCTGGCCAGTGCACACAGCTCAGGAAATCTCTGCCAGGGACTCTGCAATACTACCGGTGCTGGGATGGAAAGGGGAGTTTATTTCATGCATGTATATGTGCATGCATCTCTATGTAGCTAGGTAGCACCCCACCAGTTTTTATGTATGATAGAAAATTATTTGCAGTAGTTTAGAAAAAATATGATCGGGGGTGGTAAGCCCCAAAAGAAAAATGGTAAAAAATTTGTGTCTCTTTTTTTTCTGTAATAGGTTTTAGCAGGGCTGCCATAAGACATGCTGATGCAGCTTAAGGTCTAGGCCCCTGGGGCCTGTCACAAGTCCACCCAAAGGGCTGAAAACCAAGTCCACCCACGTGGCCCATCCTGAGTCCACCAACAAGGACGAAGTGTGTGTGTGTGTACTGAAAGTGGTATGTGTATAGTGGGTGTATAATGTGTAGTGGATGCTGTGTGTATGTGGATGCAGATTGTACGTTTGTGTTATGTATGTAGTGATTGTGTGTAATAGATGCAGAGTGCGTTTGTGTGGTGGATAGAGTGTGTTTGTGTAGTGGATATAGTGCGTGCTTAGTTAATGCAGAGTGTGTGTATAGTATGTGTTTGTGTAGTGTGTGTATTAGATGAAGTGTGTATAGAGAATGCAGTGTGTGTTTGGATGTAGTGTTTGGTGTGTGTAGTGAATGCAGAGTGTGTGTTTTGTTTAGTGAATGCAGTGCATGTGTTTGTGTAGTAAATTATGTGTGTGTATAGTGAATGCAGTGTGTGTGTGTGTGTGTGTGTTTGTGTAGTGGATGCTGTGTGTGTGCATAGTGGAAGTGTCTTTATATTGGACAAATGCTGTGGGGAATGTGCTTTTCTTTTTTATATGCCCCCCCCAACCTCCCCAGCAAGAGAGGTGGGATACTCCATTCCCTGGTGGTCCGGTGTCTCAGCTTTTTGTTGTGCAAAGAAGGGCCTAGCAGTCTTCAACTTCACTCTTTGGCAGGCAGTCCTCTACTCATGATGCGAGCCTGGCATGCAATGCATGTCATAGCATTGTCATAGCAAACCGCAGCAACACTTAACAGCTGCGACTCGTGAGATTGCTGAAGGGGCAGCTCAGTATGTCCTGGGAACCTCCTTGAAGCTATAATACATATATATGTGTGTGTGTATATATATAACCGGTACTTGCTACATAAATGTACATTGGAGGGCGGGTGCCCGAGCACACAGAGGATTACCTGAGCAGAGGCGAGACGTCTGGGTCCCCCACCAGGACCACTGGTTGTCACCCCCTGACGGCAGCCCTGGGTTTTAGTTCTGCAGGACCCCTTTCCCTTATTGGTAGCTGTTTGGAGAAGCTTACTTGAGAGCATCTAGGCATGTCAAAAGGTTGGGCTGGGTTGAAATCTGCCCTGGTTCGGGAACTTTTGCACATCTCTAGTGTGCCCCTTTAAGAAGGGGTTTTATGAATTTGCATTGAGTTGCCATTCAGGCAGCAGAGCTAGCTGTTCATGAGGGAAGGCATGCTATAGGCATCTTTATTCAGGGGGCATTATTGGCTGTTAGCAACAGGGGGTTAGGGTTACAGTGTCCCCGGGAGAGAGCAGCAAGAGGCCATGTTGGAAGTAGCACAGAGAAAGCACAGCCGCAGTTCCTAGCCCCTGCTAAATGTAAGTGCATAATATCTTTATGCTCTCCCATACGCAGGACATACTTGAAAACAAGATAAATCTCAATGTATACTTCCTGGTAAAATAGTTTATAAACAAAAATAAATAAATAAAATAATTGCCGTAATGCTGTAATGACTGTGTGAGGGGTGATTAAGCAAGGGAATTTATTCCAATATATATATAAGCCAGGGAAGCCTAGGGGTGAGAATGAGAGGGGGCATTTCTGACACTGATCACTGTGCTGCCTCTCACTAGTAGTTTTATTAACTCCTACTGTACATACCCACCATCTTCTTTAAAGTGCTCCAAAACGGAGACCTGAGACACCGATGCTGTGACTACTTAAAAAAGTTTTGAACTGCAGGACTTGGTCTGTGACACTCAGGACTATCTGACTCTGATTTCAACCTGCTTTAATCTGTAATGATTGTTTATTCTGTTAACCACGTCAGCTACTTCTTGGCTCCATATTACCACTGCAGATTATATTGCCAGAGGGAGAGGTAATAAGTCCTTCAGTATCCTGCCGCTTTAACCATGTGTACACTGTGTGCTGCGAGCTAATAGTGAGTCAGGAGTAGCTGAAATGGTTTGTCTATCAGTATCCTGATGCTTTAACCATGCGCACACTGTGTGCTGAGAGCTAATGGAATAGTTGATATGTTCCATAACAGCAGCAATAGCTACTAGAAGGCTAAAGTTATCATTACTACTGAAGATGAGATCATAAGAGGAAGAGTTAAGAGAGGGTTAGGACGAGAGAGAGCTGGAGCATTATACAGAGACATACACTGTGTGAGTATCTCTGTATTGCAGATCTGTGTAATCCATCACCGTGATCCTGGCTGCGTGGGATAGCTATGAATATCTCCTTATTGTGCCCAGCTCTGTTTGTTATCGTCACGATATGTGTAAAGAACCCACACACACAGAACCTAAAATACAAAGTATTACGGCTTCAATAACAAAGTTATTGAAGCCATATTATGGGGCCTTATAGTGGCCAGACTTAACGGATAGAATATTTAAAGGTAAAGTTGAGGTCATGGGAAATCACATAAACGGTAGACAAGCCAAAATTCAGGAACAGAGAGAGTAGAATAAACAAATAAAAAGCCAAGGTTGGTAACAAGATAACTCAGAAATAGATACACTTTATTGGGCTAAACAAGGACCACGACAGGGTACCCAGGAGTAGAAAAAACAGGAAATAGATAATCCCATGCCTAACATAGATTTTTTTTTTTTGGGTCGTCATTTTGGAGCGCAGAAACACTAGAATTTGGCAAATTAATGAATTTGTGTGTTTTGCTAAATTGATCGTTTTCGCTGAATGGTCGCTAAGTGTTGCGCCATTCTAATTTCAGTGCAAACCAACAAGCAACGTGCAGCGACCCTCTCCCTATCGGAGTGGTGAACTGGGGCCTCAGAACAGTTAAGTGTTAAAGTTATTTCTCTGTATTTTACTCAGCTCTACCTGTTGAATGGGAATCACTGTGGTCTACCCAGCTCTGCGTATTGTATAGGTATCTGTGTGTTGTGCTCGTCTCTGTGTATTACATCTCTGTATTTTTTCAGCTCTGTTTGTGGTATGGTTATCTCTGTATTGTGCTCAGCTCGATGTATTTTATAGATATCTTTATGTTCTGTCCAGCTTGTGTTATTGTATGACCATGTGTAGCAGTACTTACCCTCTCCAGGGGCCGGCCGGGGTCCTCTCTTCTCGCCGCGCGCGGTCCTGCTCCTGCACGAGCCGCGCGCGGCTCAGCCAACGACGAGATCAGTCGGGCGGGCAGTGACCGCGAGAAGCGGTCACGTGTCCTGCCTGACACTAAGAGCGCGCCGCGCGTCTCGGGTGCGCTCTTAAAGGGACAGTGGGAGACAAAATTAGAATCAGTCTCCCATTGGCCCCTGTCATGCCACGTTCCCCATACACTCACATTTTGGGGGCGTGGATATGACAGGGGCCAATCAAAGTGAACATTAGGGTATTTATTCTCACCTGTTCCTTTGCATCTTGCCCT
Organism: Pelobates fuscus; assembly: GCF_036172605.1. Lineage (NCBI taxonomy): Eukaryota > Metazoa > Chordata > Amphibia > Anura > Pelobatidae > Pelobates > Pelobates fuscus. The sequence goes on along the minus strand of NC_086323.1, from coordinate 76,307,296 downwards.
ATCGTGGTTTCTGTCCAGTTCCCTTTAGTGCTTGTATCGTTCAGTTGGTTTTTTGGTGCTTGACCTTGGCTTTGTTCCTGACTCCGCTCTCTCTTTATCCTTGCTTGTTTATCCGCTGGTTTGTCTTCTGTGTACCAGTCCTCGGCTTGTTCTACTTTACGCTGTATCTCCGTTCCCTTGACCTCGGCTTGTTCTGGACTCTGTCTTTTCTTGTACTCGTCTAGTCCGGCCATTCTAAGGTCCGGTAAGACGAATCCTGGTTTCTTGTCTCTTGACTATCTGGACTATTCCTGCGTGTTGGGGTATATTACCGTGACACCATGTCTGCGTTATGCTCAGTTCTCTGTATTGTATAGGGATGAGTAAACTTTTGGGGGAGGAGTTTGGTGCCCTACCATCTTAAAACTTCACCAACCACCACTGGGACTACCCATATGTAAGACATGAAATAATAAACTAAGCAGTACTGCCATAAGATAAAGAGACAAAAAACCCTAGAACTTTACAGGTGTCAACCTAAGCTGATGATTATTAATATATTTACTGATAAAAAAAAAGTATACAGTGGAACCTCGATTCTGGAACACTCCCTTACTCGAACATTTTGGTATTCAAACAAAATAGTTGAAAAAACCTAAGAGACCTCACTATATTTGAACAAATGTGCACTAGGGAAATGCCATGTATGTACGTAGTGGGGAATCGTGATGCAGCCTAGAACAAAATCTAACCCCATTCAATCCCCCAGTAACGACAGACCACTTAATATGGATGAAACAGGCCACAGCATTGATTATCACAAACTAAATTACTGCATAACACATCCATAACTTTATTTATTAAATCTCTTCTTTTCTGTAACCAAAAACGTTAGACATAAATAAGCATAAATTAACATATATACATATATAACTCCACACATAGTGTTATACAGTGACCCAACCGTCCTTGCCAATAAACATAGAGTGGTTCCTAATCACCACTCCCTCTCACCTCCCCCCTCGTCATAAAAATCATAGATTTCCAATGCCTGCCATCAGCCGACCTTATCCACGCTCGATGGGCACGAGACCTCAGACAACCTAAAGTTTAACCTTTGGAGCAGGGGAGGTTTGAGACCTTAAAAAACTTGTTCATCTCATTCCATATACTTAAACGTAACCTCAAACTCAATTGGCAAGGACATACCCCGCCACAACCCCGCTGTTTTACGCCTAAAATCAGCGGGGGACCCCACCACAACCAGCCATGGCCTGTTTCACCACTCCTTGCAGCACTAGATTAACAGAGGCCAAGTCCGACCTCCAGCAAGCGCACCCCTCCCTTCGAGATAACTAGGCCACATTTGGCCAAACCCAAAAGGCGAACTGGGAGTGTTTTTTTTTTTATATATATATATATAATTTATGGCCACGACAAACCTAGAAACCCATCTAGACCGATGTCCGACGGCAGCGCACCATGGCACTCACACTGCGGAGCGCACTGCCAACAAGAAAGGGCGATAGCCTCAGCCTAGCCCGTGAGAACCGCGGGGAAGAAACAGAAAGCGTAACATGTCCAGAATGAAGAGCCGTCACCGACCCATGACATTCCACCCTGGGATGACAAAACCCCCTGGTACCCCCCATGAGGCGGGACCGCCGACCCCGTATGAGGAGGAGCCACACCCCTTTCATGTATCCGGTGCCAGACCACCGAACCTCCGCTCCCGAAGGTGTAAGATCCAACCACTCGCCCCTGCCTCCTGGCCCAAATTACATACAAAAATCCCACACTCCCCAGTCCGGGGGGGGGGGGGGGGACCTTACCGCAGAGATAAGCCCAGTCGGAGACCAGGAGGGCGAACCCAAAGAACCCACCACCCTGACTCCCACCAATCGAGCCTTCTGAACCAGTGGCACAGGCACGCCAAGCCTGCGGCGTCCGTAGCCGCCCCCAACCAGAATAAATGCCCCTTGAATTCCCCACCATCCTTATCCAGGAATTCGAGCCCCCAAGCTGAATACCCCAACTAAATGGACGCGGGGGCGAAAACCCGTCTTCGAGAACACCAAGGGGTGACGAGGCCGAATAATCCAGTGGATGCAGACCACTCACCCAAGGAAAACAGGACAAATGACAGAACCCAGCACCCCCCCGATCGGAATAATCTAAACTATCCCGGGAACCTAGTACATCATATCAGGAGCCCAACTATTACCCTGTGCAGACCATCTACCCCAGGAGAATGCGGAAGGGCAAGGTTATGTCAACCCCGCAACATCCAATAAATGAACAGATTCCATTGAGGAATTAGCCAACCGCTACCAACTGACCCTTCCCAAAGTCAACAGCCGTCGAGCGGTGAAAACCGAAGGAAGTCCATACCGACGCCCACTCAACACACCAAAAACACCCTCACACCTGCAGACAACCGAACATGACGGGCAGCCGAGCCCTGCAAATCAAAGAATTCACGAAGAACACACCCCAGCCCCCAACGCCCTGATGGGATGGAACAAAACAGGTAGACGAGCAGTCCAATCCTGGAGCCCCAAGAAAAATGCTCCCATCCGGCCCCAGCACTCACACCTTACTGTAGCGGGCCCCACGCCGCCTCAGAGACCGACCCACAGACCAGCTTCATCAGTCAGCTAGACCAAGCGACCACATCTCCACTGCCCTATAAATAGGCCCCCACCCGAAGTATGTCCCACAGTGACCAATATAGAGCATCGGCCAGTACATCGTGAAACCCCCGGGATAACACCGCCCAACCTGACACTTCCTAAACAGCGCCGAGCCAGGCACCGCAACCAGAATACCACCGGGGTGGAGGACACCGTCAGATGATAGACAGCCTGCACCACCCCAAGATTGTTGCAACGGAGGAACTACCCACCTGTTCACGAGTAGGAAATCCCACGCCAACCATGCCCCCAGAATGGGGAAGAGCTCCAAGCCAGCCAGAGGCTGCAAGAGCCCCGATGCTTGCCAGCTTACTGGGCAAAAGACAGCACACCATGGAGAGCCCAAAATGGCCCTAAAACTTTCCGCAGCGGTAAACAGGCGGAAGTCAGCGGAAGGGACCTACGGGCCTGTCAGCACAAGCTACCAGTCAGGGGCAACCCACTTCCCCCTGTCCTGAAATTGATCCCACTATCCAGGAAACTACAGCCCGTATCCCGACCCACGGTTATGTTCCGGGCCCCGGAACTCCAAAACGCTGAAACAGCACCCCAAGAAAAAAACAAAAAAAAACACACCACAGCAGCAGAGCGCGGACGTGCGACACCAACCACCCCAGCAACAGTGGGAGCAACCCTTGTGGGGGCATATAGCCATTTAATCTGGCTGACCGAAATACAAACTGGAAAAAACAAAAACCCGCCGGGTGCACCGGCAGCCACCGGACAGCCAATTCTACAGCTGCCGCCATCAGCAAGGCCCCAGGGCCCTAACTACTCGGACCGCTGCGTCATGCCACACCACCCCATAACCATGTCCCAAGGGGGTGGGAGGGGGGAGGGGAGTGGACTTCAGAGACACACTAAAAAATGATCGGGAGTTACTCGGTAAGTCGCTCCTGAACCCCCCCGATGGAATTCTCACATGGACTGAAAGTCCTGTCTGGAGAGCACCTATGTCCCCTATCCCGACAGAGTGCCCGCATGAAACCGTGGGATGGGCCCTCCTGCAACCTGAGCCCGCGTGCTGGAACGGCATGAGGACCCCACTTACCGCGACCGTCCGCAAATTTTCCACCACCGTCTAGCCTCCGGCCGGGGGGCCCATGAGGAGGAGAGTGTTCCCCCCCCCCCCCCAAATGATGAAAATGCACCGTGTTGAGGCGCCGGGCGAGACAGAAAGGGAAACCAGAGGCCTAAGTCCATCCGGTCTCAGGCCAAGAAGGGTCACACACCAAACGTGAATGAAACGTGCAAGACGTACCTCCACCAAACCCAGCACACCCAAGGGATGACACGCGTCCCAGAGAGTGTCCTGACAGCAGAACAGCGCGAGACAATGCTATCCATAACCTTCGACGCCCGGACACAATTCCTGCGCGTCATGGGGCGTATCCGAGTACTGTAGTTTTAGTTTCTTTTGTCTTCACGTCCCTCAATCAGGGGACCCCCATTGAGAATGGGGGGGGGGGAATAACCATAGTGGACCCCCCTCCAGAGGAGACTGCGACCTGAACGCAGCGCCTTAGACCGCTCGGCCATCCTGACACCTTTTTAAGCGGTGTCCACGTACTGTTTTCTTGGTTGTTTTTTTTTTTTATTTTATTAATTTCCATTTTATTTATTAATTTCATGTTATTCTTTTTTTTTATATATTTTTTTTCCATTTATTCTTTTTTTTTTATGAATTACGAAACTAACAAGGAAAAAACCACTTACCCGTGAAAAGCACGGCGCTCCAACCGCAGCACCGCAGGCATAGAAGGCGAAGCAAATAGACAGGAAAACCAGGGTTCACTGTGTTCATCCCACGCGTTAAAGGGGCCACCTGCTGGGCAGGCCCAGTAACAGCAGCCAGGGTCTGTGAGAAGAGCAGAGGTGAGCCCACGCTCCACACCAGGAGGCAGCCGAGGTAAGTGACCAGCAGGGGGGACACTGACACATAGAATAGGGACATTACAGCCAGAGAAGGGACACACACACACATAGAATAGAGACACACACACACATAGAATAGAGACACACACACACAGAGAACAAGGACACACATGGAATAGAGAAAGAGCAGGAGCCAACCAAGGGAAATAAAAACGGGAGGGGGGGAGGGAGGGATAGGGGAGACAAGGACCCAGCCGGAGGGGGTGGGGGCAGAAATGGAAAGAGCCAGAGGGGGCCCCTGAGCGAACCGGGCCCCAACTGACACCAGGGAAGCGGTAAGCGACAGAGGGTGGGGGGGGGGGCAGGGGAGAGAGATGCAGGGGAGCCTACTTCACCGGCAGAGGAGGCTCCTGGACCACTGGAGGTCCCCCCTGGTCACGAACGGCGGGGCAACGGGGGACCCGCGCTGCCCAGCCGGGCCTCCTTACCGTCGGGGCCCTTCACACAGCCCCGACATCCCGCCAGCCGCGAGGGGATCAGAAACGGCCGCCAGGAACGTGCAGCCCGCCTCCCATTGCCCCCGGCCGCGGATGCAGGCCAGGGAGGCCGCGCTTCCCACGCGGCACATAAAGGCCGCGGATCCTGATGAAAATTTGCAGCCCGCGTGTCTGGAGCCCCAGACACGTGGGCCTGGTGATGCCTCGGCCCAGGCTCCCACACCACAACTGGGCCCGAGGAGGAGTGACAGGGTACCCCCAGCAGTGGCAGGGTACCCCCCTGGGGTGGCAGTGTACCCCCAGCAGTGGCAAGGTACACCCTTAAAGCGACAGGGTACCCCCCTGGGGTGGCAGGGTACCCCCTGAAAGGGACAGGGTACTCCCTGGGGTGGCAGGGTACCCCCTGAAAGGGACAGGGTACCCCCAGGAGCAGGGGCCACAGGGAAGGCCCCAGAGAGAGACAGGTCACGGGGGGGGGGAAACCCACGCCGGCAGCCATAGCTGGGAAGAGGATATCACCTGGATCATGGAGTCGCAGGCCACCATCCACGCTGCAGCAGCCATGAGGGAAGCCAGGAAGCCTCAACCATCAAGCTGTGTAAACCTGCAGGCCCAGGCAAACAGGAGCAGGAGGACAGGAAGCTGTCTGCTGGCCCGAATCTCAAGTGGCACTGAGGTAAGACCTCCCCCACACTAACTTACACAGAACATAATCCCACCCACAGACTCTTTCCCAACCAATCCCATGCATCTATCCCCACACTCCTACATGTGCCCTTGTCCGCTTAGCTGCACTATTTCCCCAGGGCCTCTACCCAAAGCAACTTCTCAATTCCTCAAACTCCTACAACCCCTATTATACCCACGACTCCATATTTCACTCTGAAATGGAAAATTATCTGTTCTATGCAATGAATGACAAAGAATGGGTTGACATATTCCATACTATATTCCATGCGCACTCTAGTGCCCAACTACACAAAACTAGTAAACTAGTATTATAAACTAGTATTGGGATTGTATCTCATGTCGATAAATATGAACCGATTCAATGCAGAGCTCTCACCAACATGTTGGAGGTGTGGGAAATAGAAAGGTGATCTCACACATCTATGGTGTACTTGTGGGGTGATGACTGAGTTCTGGAAACAAATAGGTACCGCAACCAGTGCCATTACGGGCATACAGATACCACACGGGCTAGACACCTTATTGCTGTTAAGATTAGATATTTCTCCTCCTAAGCTGAAACACTCACTAACCTTCTTTCTGCTCACTGCAGCCAAAGCAGTTATAACTGGACTTTGGAAGTAAAAAAAATCCCTACCCTCAAAGTCTGGTCTGTCAGAGTGTAACACTTTAGAATCCTAAAAGAACTAAGGTGGACCACACTGGGTAAATGGGCCAAATAAACTCACATAGGGCAGCCTTGGGTAGCATATATGAGGGGTCCCACTGCAACCCTGCAAACATGAAGCCTGGGGTCAGGATCCGGGACCGTTCCCTGGGTATTTGGTGACCACATGCACATTCCCAAGCCCCTGGCACATGCCGCAATACACCCACGAACAGTAGACTAGGTAATGGGAGTTGATCCCTCACCTACAACACACTATTGCCAAACCCTATGTCACTCCAGTTGTCTTATTATTTCAGTATATTATTTTGATGTATTATTGTCAATATTCTTTTTTAACAAACTTGTGAATTATCATTGGATGCAAGATTTGATATGTAACATCGCTCCTTATCTGACACTTGTCTTATTATTATAATTTGAATACAAATAGAGAAAGGAGCACAACCATAAATGTTTATATACAAAAAACATCTTTATTAAATGGGTACATACTATTAGAATATCTTTTTATATATGGAGCAAAAATACAAAGTCTTAATGCTGTAAAGCAAGTACCAGAGAAAATTCTGGAGATATATAAACGCCAAATGCGTAATGTATGAATGACAAGAATATCCGTAACATAGGCAAATAAATAAAATACTAGTACAATCAAAAAAAGATACAACATATAGAAAAAATAAAAAAAGCATACCAGACCTAGTGAGAAGCAGATTCAATCGAAGACAGATTCAATCAAAAAGCCCCCAACGTTTCGGCAAGAAGACTTTATCAAGGGAGCCTGTTGAGAGAAACTACATCCTATCCTTATATATCCAAAAGAACACATACATTGAAAACACCTGAAGATACTGGGTGGCCACCCATAATGATTGAGATCATCCCAACCATAAACACCTGTTTATGGTTACCAAGGAAACCAAAAACAATAACATATACAGCTATCATACATATAACATTCAATATGAGGAATGAAACATACAGGCATGAATAATTAGTGTAATAATCAGGATCAGGTTAGGGATATCCAGGTATACATTTATTCATGGCTAGTGTAGTAAAAGAATAGAAGATATATAACAAGAGCATCATATAGTCATACAATCAAATATCAGGATGAATCATAATACCGTATGTATATATCGACATCCAGTGACCCAAACTGAGTGTCATATTATAAGGAAAAATAAAGTATAAAATAAGGACAGTCAGATATAGATACCACACATGGAAAATGAGCCAGTCGATCAGGCAACTTGAGAACGTTAACTTCAATCCATTAAACATGGAATAGAGGCGCGAGCCGCATCGCGCGCCTCAAAACGCCGAACCGGAAAGTAGGCTGGACAAAATGGAACGCATGTGCGTTCCAACGCGCCCCGGCTATGGAAGCCGGTCTGTGATCGGTGCATGCGCAAAGTGCCAATGCTGAAAACGCTGGCAAAGATATACGCTATCAGTGTGCCAAACGGCAAAAAATATATTTCATAAATAAAAATCAGAAAAAAGCCTTATACAGCTCCTGTATGGAGCAAAAAGAGAATACCTTAAGCCATAGTTCTTAAAACAAAAATATAAAATAAAGAATATTAATAACATGCCAATAAAGGATTATTAAACAGAAAATTGCAATTAGCCAAATAAGAAGAAATACAAAAAATGACAAAAAATAATAATAAGTGACATTTTTTTAGGGGAAAAAATACTGGAAATGAATATTCTAAAGTCAGAAAATAATAAGCAACAAAAAACACCTGCGCGGCGGGTGGGGGCCCTAAATAACAATAAAGGGGGGGGACCTAATGTCCTCCCCCCTGGCCCCCACCCCTGAGCGGTGGGTGGGGGCCATAAATAAAAATTGGGGGGACCTAAAGTCCTCCCCCCTGGCCTCCACCCCTGCGTGGCGGGTGGGGGCCCTAAATAACAATAAGGGAGAGGGACCTAATGTCCCCTCCCCGGCCCCCACCCCTGAGCGGTGCGTGGGGGCCCTAAATAAGTTAGAGTAGGGGTGAGGACCGGGAGGGGGAGTGTAGGTCCCCCCATATTGTTATTTACGGCCCTCACCCGCCGCGCAGTGGTGAGGGCCGGGGGGAAGGACAGTAGGTCCCCCCCAAATTCTCATTTATGGCCCCCACCCACCGCGTAGGGGTGGGGGATGGGGGGAGGACAGTAGGTCCCCCCTCCACATTCTTATTTAGGGCTCCCACCCATTGCACAGGGGTGGGGGCAATAGGTTTTTTGTTGTTGCCACTGGCTGCTCACTGTTTACTAGACACGCCCCTACTCGCGGTATAGCGAGTAGGGGCTGAATTTACTAATACTAAGTAAACTTTACTTAGTATTAGTAAATGTGGCTTAAAGACCAATTTAGGTCTTTCAGCCTTTTGGTAGATAGCTCCCTAATACCGTGAGAATTAGGGAGTTATCTACTTAGCGGCTGCTTATTTCATGTTATTTTTAAAGGAACGCTATAGTCACCTAAATTACTTTAGCTAAATAAAGCAGTTTTAGTGTATAGATCATTCCCCTGCAATTTCACTGCTCAATTCACTGCCATTTAGGAGTTAAATCACGTTGTTTCAGTTTATGCAGCCCTAGCCACACCTCCCCTGGCTATGATTGACAGAGCCTGCATGAAAAAAAACCAACTGGTTTCACTTTTAAACAGATGTAATTTACTTTAAATAATTGTATCTCAATCTCTAAACTGAACTTTAATCACATACAGGAGGCTCTTGCAGGGTCTAGCAAGTTATTAACATAGCAGGGGATAAGAAAATCTTAATTAAACAGAACTTGCAATAAAGAAAGCCTAAATAGTGCTCTCTTTACAGGAAGTGTTTATGGAAGGCTGTGCAAGTCACATGCAGGGAGGTGTGACTAGGGTTCATAAACAAAGGGATTTAACTCCTAAATGGCAGAGGATTGAGCAGTGAGGCTGCAGGGGCATGTTCTATAAACCAAAACTGCTTCATTAAGCTAAAGTTGTTCAGGTGACTATAGTGTCCCTTTAAGATATTTCCCTATCCACATTTGTTTGCAGGGCACTTGTCCTACTCTTACCCCCATTTTACTTCCTTTTCCAGCCCTCTAGCCCTTTCCAGGAGTTGTTTAGAGCCATTTTTGTGGCCAAAAGCTCAGGTCTCCATTGACTTCAATGGGGTTCGGGTTCGGGGTCAAGTTCGGGGTCAAATTCGAGCCCGAACCCGGACTTTTTTCAAAGTACGGCCGAACCCGCCGGACCCGAACATCCAGGTGTCCGCTCAACTCTACTGACAGGTAAAGTGAAGTTAAATTTTAATTTCATCTTACATGGTGTTTATTGGTTTTCTGTATGATTTTAAGGTATTCTTAAACTGTAAATTTTCTATTAAAATGCTGTAATGTTGGGGGTCTGGAATGCATTAATCTTTTCCGAGGTTCCACTGTAAATTTAATGTTATACATTATAATTTGTTTAAATCTGTATCATGTGGTTGGTCTGCTTACCTAGGCGGCGTTGTATATGTGCAGACTATGTAATAATTCTCTATCTACTCAGTTTCGGATTTGATCTGTATTTCTGCAAAGAAAATCATTTACTGAGAGAGAACGGAGACTAGGATCATATGTTGCAGAAGTGAATTGAGTATTTATAGAGTTTACATGAGCGAATTGATAGGGTTTGAGATAATTGATACCCAGCCCAAGGCTATACAGAGTTTATCCCAGAACTGTGGTAGGAAGCAAGGGATTTAATTAATTCTTAAATTACAGTCAACAAATCAAGAAAATAAACTGGAGCAGGAGCAGAGTTGTGCATTTTGCCAAGTCAAATCAAATTACTAATCTGGGGAATTCATTCTCACTAACTAATTCAGATATTACCTGTTAGTGGTAATTGTGGCAAATGTATGATGGTGCTACTGTATGTCGATGGGGCTGGGAGGACCAGACAGTGGTAGTGAAGGTTGACATTGGGTGGTTTTTAATTGTCAGATATACCTTGTCACTGTACCAACACAAAGTTAAGCCTTTCAAGTATGTAGAGCTTCAATACCCATTATTGGGTTGAAGGAGTAAAAGTGCTGGGTGTCCTTGCCTTAGAGGAACACTATAGGGTCAGGAATACAAACATGTATTCCTGACACTATGGTGTTAAAATCACTATTTGGCTTCCAGGCGGCCCTTTGCCCCCTCTTAAATAGGGTTACAATTCACCTTATTTCCAGTACCGGGTGGATTCGCAGGCACTGGCTCTGCCCCCGATCTACCCCCTTGGCTGACATCAGAATTGATTATCTCACCCAATGAGATTCAGATTCAACTTTATTGTCACTGTACCATGTACATAGAAGGGCAACGAAACAGTTGGATATGCAGCAGTAATTTATAAAATACTATTTTAAAAAAATGTACTTCCATTGTAAACTTTCCAGATTATACATAATACCACAGTACCCTAATACTTAAGAATACAATCCTTCTACATAACTACTAATTTCCAGCCTAAAAATATATCGACATTATACAGTAGTGCCACCATATGAAAATCAAACACACTACCCATAACCCCATTAAAAAAAGTGTTCCAGATGACCTTCAGCTAATACTCTAGTACAAATAAATACCCAATTCTTACCAGTGTATCTTGATCATGTGACATAAAAGTGCTTAATGTAAGCCAGAGGCCACATGCATAAAGTGCAAAATACAGTATAAGCACATAAATCATATACAAAAAGTGCAAAAAATGGCACATATGGTATATGCAAAATTTAATCACATAACGTGCAATATACAAATGTGAACACATAAATCATGTGCAAAAATACATAAAGCATAAACAGTGCAATACAATCATGTGCATAAAGGTGCAAAACATGATCACATTGACAATGTACATAAGTGCAATGTGAGCACAATAGTGCAATTTGAACATATAATCATGCGCAAAAAAGTGTAAAAAGGAATCACCACGACCACGTGCAAATGCGAGAACAATATGTGCAAATGTGCTCAATGTTACATACATAACGTGTAATTATATATTAAGCCTACACAAAGTGCATAATAAAAACCACTAAGTGCAAAATAGAACAGATCTAAGTAACTAAATCTAGCCCCCCAAACAGTACATAATATAATAGTAGTGAACTGGCATTAACATGTGGTGGGGTCCGATCTGTCCTAGTCTCATCCGCAGGTTTAATCAAGAAAAGTTAAGCAATAGTAAATGTTGTCTAGTGATGTTCTGTATGTTATGTGAGATACTATTTGGATTTGAGCAAAGTATTGAATTAAGTGATGCAGAGAAAGATGTAACACTATTGTATATATGGATAGACACATAGGGCAAACATTTAAATACTCAGGGGCAAACGTTTTTTCATTACTCATTTGTTGATTTATTCATTACTGCTATTCAATCCCATCTCACTAATACCATATATTTTTCTGACCTGATGTAGTACGTATTATCTAGGCACCTAGTACGTCTCCTAACGTTTGCCTTTGGTCTGCCAGGTTATATTCTATGGTCTACCTTAGTATTTTCAGTATCATTAATAAAGTTTTTGTTATTGTCTTTCAAGACCTTTTTCTAGATTGGACTGGGATTTTAATCTAGTGGTCAGTCTCTATGAGAGTGGTCTCTTAGGTTTTTCCTCTATATTTATACCTTTTTATTCTATATCTCAGTATAAAGTCTTGCTCTTTCACAGATAGTTTCTGGTACAAGGTAAATTATCTGTTAAATTGTAAGCATTGCTTCAGTTAACAAGTCCTAATTGTTTTGATATTTCCAGCACCGATATTACCTTTAAGCCTGTGAAGTGGTTCAGTTCATTACAGTGCTTTTAGGTCCATAATCACAGACTGATGAGACATACCTAATGATGATGCTATTACATATTCCTAGGTGTAGTGGAATCACTTGCTGTATTTTTCAGGGGAGTAAACAGCTGCTTTAGATGTAACACAGAGAATAACTGAATCTGTGTAAACTACTCAAAACATTTGCCTAATACAACGCTACTGAAACTCTTCTTTTATATAACTATATTTTCACTGTATATTAATAATCCATATGTTCAACACTTTCAGTATATGTTGCCTCACAGAAGTCTGAGCCCCTAAATTTGTATACTGTACCAGAGGCGTAACTAGAAACCACAGGGCCCCCAGTGTGATAATCGCCCCCCTCCTACTACTTTGTTGTGTCTCATTCTCCCCCTCCCCAGCCCCTCCATATGTCTAATTTCCTTCCCTCCAGCCTATCCATGTATCTCATTTCCTCACCCCCCAGCCTATCCATGTGTATCATTTCCCCCAAGTCCCTCCATGTGTCTCATTTCCTCCCCCCAGCCTATCTATGTGTCTAATTTCCTCCCTCCAGCCTATCCATATGTATCATTACCCCCAAATCCCTCTAATTTCAGCCCAAGTGCCATATTTCCTTCCACACAACTTTACATGTGTCTCATCCCCCCCAAGTGTCTCATTCCTTCCCAGCTGAGTGTCTCATTCCCCCTGCAGCCCCTAAATTTGTCTGTCAACATAATGTGCCCCTAGTAAACAGATGTCTGCATGCAGCTGCCCACTGGCTATTCTTTCACTGGACTTACAGTCTTGTACCTGAAGTTCCAGTCTATTAATGTTATTTAGTTGTAAGTTAAACTTCCCCAACAAAGAACATGGCTATAAAATGACCATGTATCTTGATGTCAAGTTTTCATGCCCACTATCAGTAAACTGCTGAGTAAGGCCAACCCCCGGAGTGGATAAGGAGGGGGAGCATGACTGCTGCCCGGAGAGGTTGCCATGGCGACAAAAATGGATACAATGTTTGGGATACACCTGGACCGGGGACACTGGGTAATACTTACCAGACCACTGGAGAGCACGCTGAGGGAACCTAGCAGTGCTGTTTCTGGTCACCCTAAAAAAAGGGAAAACTGCTGTTAGTGATTTAAAACTGCTGTTACAGAATTTTGCCACTGCAGTTCATATTTTCACATCATGGCCCATGTCCCTGACATGCCCAGAGAGGCTCTACTTACTATTCTGCAGGCCTTTCAGAGGACACACGGCACAGAGTCCTATGCTGCGCTGCTTCACAGTGTCCAAGACACCCAGGAGTCTCAAGAGGGGTCGGGGCCCACCAGAGGACGTCGTGCCCGCCGTTCCAGGCCGCCATCCAGATTGTCTCCCAGTCCGGTGCGGAGAGCCAGGGCTGTGCCACCAGCTACTACCTGTCCGGGGCCGAGTGAGGCTGGCCCCCTGCGGAGGAATCCGGTTTCCGGAAGAAGAAGGAGCGGGGAGAGGTGTTCCACGCGTCGGATGGTCTGGTCGGGGCCTGGCCATCAAGATGGCGGATCCCAAGATGGCGCTGTGGGAGAGGTGAGGTTGCGCAGTCCTCAACCTTCTTTTCTGGCTGCGGCGGATGTGACGTCAGGGCGTGCGGCTGCACTCCGGAAGAGGCGGGGCGCCGCACGCTGGAACTCTGGTGGCGCGTACGTGACGTTTGCGGGTCAAGGAGCGCAGACGTCACAGGCCACTGCCGAACCCGGAAGTCCGGTTGAAGATGGAACCGGGGATTTCGAAATGGAGCACCGCTGGCCCACCGAAAGTGGAGATGGCCAGCGGGTGCAAGCGGGCTGGTGGAGGAACTCGTCAGTGCCTCTTTGGACCGCCAGGGAGAGGAGAGGGACGCAGGATTCCCTTCTTCTTCATTACCCCAGGAGACCTGAAGGTGTTTATGCAGTCACAGAGGAAGGAGGGACGCAGGATTCCCCTCCACACATCCACCCCAGAAGATCTGGAGCTCCCATGGGGGTGAGCCGCCAGGCCTCTGGAGGGGCAGCTGGCAGGCTGGCCACAGGACCTCTACTAACTGATGGTTCGGATGTGGAGCTGATGGAGAGACCCCTGCTCCAGAACCGTGAGTTGGAGTGCGCTCGCGCTTGGGTAGGGGCAGAGGGGGTCTCTGGACTGGAACAAGGGAATACAGGGGAAGTCGTAAAATTGCTGCGCTTAGTATTAGATCGCTTAGGGCAGGTTGGCTTAGCTGCGCAGGACGCTACGCTTCCCACGGGGACCCCTCCGTTGGGTACTATGGAGGGTACTGCAGGGGGGCCGGTGTGTGACATAGCCCCCCTGGGGATGCATGTGTTGCTGGAGGTGAGGGAGAAGATCTTGAAGGGTGAGTATGTGGACCTCATTATCGTTAGTCCCGTTTGATAGGAAATTCGCTGATAGACCGCGACGTGGTGAGGCGACGGAGAGTGGAAAAGGTAAGGAGCTCCCCCGTACCTTCGATAATTGGTTGCAAGGATTTGCAACTTATGCTAGTATTCTGTCGACGAGGTTTCCAGAGCGGGCCCCGTCGTTGTTTTCTTATTTGGATTTAATTTGGGGGGCTTATAAAGTTTATAGTGGTCATTGGTGGTTTAAATATGACCAGCAATTTAGAGAAAAAATGGCGATTCGACCGCACATGCATTTTGGCATGCAAGATGGTAATCTTTGGTTGCTTCTCATGACCCCGTGCCGTCCAGCCTCATCGTCCTTTCCTTCGGCTGCCGGCGCTCCTGGTGGAGCGTCGGCCGGGATCAAGAAGGGCATCTGCTGGCTCTTCAATGAGAGTCAGTGCAGGTGGTACAACAGTTGTCGATTTAAACATGAGTGTTCCCACTGTGGTGGGGCTCACCCGGCGGTTCGGTGTTTTAGAAGAGGAAAACCCCTCCCCAAGACAGCATCAAAGGATGACGCTCCTCGGGGGAGGACCCCGGTACGGGCGGTAAAACTGCTTCCGTGGCTCGCACGGTATCCCAGGCATAGGGAAGCGCGGGTGCTTTGGGAAGGTTTCACCGACGGTTTTAGGATCCCATTTACTCTGTCAGGGGAGGCGTCGTTTGCACACAATTTTTCCTCGATTCGGGGTAAGGAAGGGATTCTGGCGGCTAAGCTACAAAAAGAAGTGGACTTGGGACGGATGGCGGGACCGTTTTCCGTTCCTCCGTTTGATAATTTGCGGGTGTCCCTATTGAGCCTCGTTCCTAAGAAGGAACCGGGGGTGTTTCGGCTGATTCATCACCTGTCTTTTCCAGCGGGGGCTTCGGTTAACGACAGGATTGCGAAGGAGGATAGTCGGGTCGATACGCTTCTTTTGATCGGGCTCTGGATCTCGTTCGGGAAGCAGAGCCCAGGGCCCTGCTGGCTAAGTCTGATATTCAATCGCCCTTTCGGTTGCTCCCAGTTCACCCTTCCTGTTTTCATTTGTTGGGGTGTCAGTTTCAAGGGGAATTTTTCTACGATATGTGCCTTCCCATGGGTTGCTCGATTTCTTGTTATTATTTTGAAGTTTTTAGCTCATTGTTGGAATGGATCGTAACGGAGGTGTCAGGTTTTTCTTCCCTCTTGCACTATCTTGACGATTTTCTGTTCGTCGGTCCGGCACATTCTTCGCGATGTGAGGATTTGTTGGGACAGTTTAAGGCAGTTATGCGAGATTTGGGGGGACAAGACAGAGGGCCCGAAGGCGGTGATTTCCTTTCTGGGTATAGAGATTGACTCCATCAGTTTGGTCTTTCGTTTGCCCAGTGATAGGCTGAAGGGTGCGCGGAAGGTGCAGCTTCGTCAGATGCAATCCCTGTTGGGCCACTTGAACTTCGCATGTCGGATCATGCCTATGGGTCGGGTGTTTTGTAGACGGCTGTCTCTGGCTACCGTCGGCATTAGTCTTCCCCATCATTTTATTCGGGTTACCAATCGGCTTAAGGATGATTTGAATGTCTGGAGTGAGTTCCTCACAGGGTACAATGGTCGGACATTTTGGCGACGAGAAGCGATATCTAATGTGGCCCTGGACAGGGCTGGACTGGGGATACAAAGCAGCCCTGGACAAAAATCAATGCCAGCCCCATAAGTAACTATGCCATGTATTGTCACATGTAATACGTATGGCTATGTGTTGCCACCCGAGATGATTGAGTAATATATAATATCTCTAATATGGTGGGGATGGGGGCCTGTGAGGTGGGTAGGTGTCCTGTAAGCTGGGTGGGGGGGACTGTGAGGTGAGTAGGGGAACTGTGAAGGGGTAGAGGGGCTGTATGGTGGGTAGGGGGACTGTACGGTGGATGGGGGGATTGTGAGGTGGGTAGGGGGCTGTATAGTGGGTAGGGGGCTGTATAGTGGGTAGGGGGCTGTATAGTGGGTAGGGGGCTGTATAGTGAGTAGGGGGCTGTATAGTGAGGAGGGGGGCTGTATAGTGGGAGGGGGGCTGTATAGTGGGTAGGGGGGCGGTAAGGTGGGTAGGGGTGCGGGTAAGGTGGGTAGGGGGCTGTGAGGTGGGTAGGAGGGCTGTGAGGTGGGTAGGAGGCTGTGATGTGGGTAGGGGGGCAGTATAGTGGGTAGGGGGGGCTGTATAGTGAGTAGGGGGCTGCATAGTGGGTAGGGGGCTGTATAGTGGGTAGGGGGGCTGTGAGGTGGGTAGGGGGGCTGTGAGGTGGGTAGGAGGCTGTGATGTGGGTAGGGGGGCAGTATAGTGGGTAGGGGGGGCTGTATAGTGAGTAGGGGGCTGCATAGTGGGTAGGGGGCTGTATAGTGGGTAGGGGGCTGTATAGTGGGTAGGGGGGCTGTGAGGTGGGTAGGGGGGCAGTATAGTGGGTAGGGGGGCTGTGAGGTGGGTAGGGGGGCCGTATAGTGGGTAGGGGGCTGTATAGTGGGTAGGGGGCTGTATAGTGGGTAGGGGGGCTGTGAGGTGGGTAGGGGGGCAGTACAGTGGGTAGGGGGCAGTATAGTGGGTAGGGGGCAGTATAGTGGGAGGGGGGCTGTATAGTGGGTAGGGGGCTGTATAGTGGGAGGGGGCTGTATAGTGGGTAGGGGGGCTGTATAGTGAGTAGGGGGGCTGTATAGTGGGAGGGGGGCTGTATAGTGGGTAACATAGAAACATAGAAACATAGAATGTGACGGCAGATAAGAACCATTCGGCCCATCTAGTCTGCCCAGTAGGGGGGCGGTAAGGTGGGTAGGGGGGCGGTAAGGTGGGTAGGGGGCTGTGAGGTGGGTAGGGGGGCTGTGAGGTGGGTAGGGGGGCAGTATAGTGGGTAGGGGGGCTGTGAGGTGGGTAGGGGGGCAGTATAGTGGGTAGGGGGCTGTATAGTGGGTAGGGGGCTGTATAGTGGGTAGGGGGGCTGTGAGGTGGGTAGGGGGGCAGTACAGTGGGTAGGGGGCAGTATAGTGGGTAGGGGGCAGTATAGTGGGAGGGGGGCTGTATAGTGGGTAGGGGGCTGTATAGTGGGAGGGGGCTGTATAGTGGGTAGGGGGGCTGTATAGTGAGTAGGGGGGCTGTATAGTGGGAGGGGGGCTGTATAGTGGGTAACATAGAAACATAGAAACATAGAATGTGACGGCAGATAAGAACCATTCGGCCCATCTAGTCTGCCCAGTAGGGGGGCGGTAAGGTGGGTAGGGGGGCGGTAAGGTGGGTAGGGGGCTGTGAGGTGGGTAGGGGGGCTGTGAGGTGGGTAGGAGGCTGTGATGTGGGTAGGGGGGGCAGTATAGTGGGTAGGGGGGCTGTATAGTGAGTAGGGGGCTGCATAGTGGGTAGGGGGGCTGTATAGTGGGTAGGGGGCTGTATACTGGGTAGGGGGGCTGTGAGGTGGGTAGGGGGGCAGTATAGTGGGTAGGGGGGCTGTGAGGTGGGTAGGGGGCAGTATAGTGGGTAGGGGGCTGTATAGTGGGTAGGGGGCTGCATAGTGGGTAGGGGGGCTGTATAGTGGGTAGGGCGGCGGTGAGGTGGGTAGGGGGGCAGTATAGTGGGTAGGGGGGCAGTATAGTGGGTAGGGGGCAGTATAGTGGGTAGGGGGGCAGTATAGTGGGTAGGGGCAGTATAGTGGGTAGGGGCAGTATAGTGGGTAGGGGGGCTGTGAGGTGGGTAGGGGGCTGTGATGTGGGTACAGGGGCAGTATAGTGGGTAGGGGGGCTGTGAGGTGGGTAGGGGGGCTGTGAGGTGGGTAGGGGGCTGTGATGTGGGTACAGGGGCTGTATAGTGGGTAGGGAGGCTGTGAGGTGGGTAGGGGGTGCTGTGAGGTGGGTAGAGGGGGCTGTGATGTGGGTAGGGGGCTGTGATGTGGGTAGGGGGCAGTATAGTGGGTAGGGGGGCAGTATAGTGGGTAGGTGGGCTATTAGGTAGGTAGGGGGCAGTATAGTGGGTAGGGGGCTGTGAGGTGGGTAGGGGGCTGTGAGGTAGGTAGGGGGCCTGTGAGGTGGGTAGGGGGGCTGTATAGTGGGTAGGGGGGCTGTGATGTGGGTAGGGGGGCAGTATTGTCAGTAGGGGGCTGTATGGTATGTGGGGGCTGTGATGTGGGTAGGGGGGCTGTAAGGTGGGTAGGGGGACTGTCTGTGAGGTGGGGGCTGTATGGTGGGTGAGGGGGCCTAAATGGTGGGTATGGGGCTGTAAAACCGTAAATACCTTTATTTTCCTGTTGGTCCGGTAGGCAGCTTTCCAGCACCGTGCGTGGGGGCGGAGCTTGTGGACGGGAGGCGGAGCTTCCGTTTGGGGTGGGGCATGCGGCCGAAATGATTGGAGACTGTGCAGGGAGACTGACAGGTCTCCCTGCAGCTGCTGACAGCCACACCAGCCCCCAGCTCCTCCCTCCCCTCGGACTGACAGGCTGGCACAGTCCGAGGGGAGGATTTCTTATAATAATCATCAGGGCTGTCAGCCTAGCCCCAGCTTAATGCAGCCCACCGGGAAATTTCCCGGTATCCCGGTTGGCCAGTCCGGCCCTGGCCCTGGAGTTGTTTACGGATGCCTCCGGCTCCTTGGGCTTCGGGGCATTTTTTCGGGGACGTTGGTGTGTGGAGCCTTGGCCTGCTGCATGGCGCGAGGCGGACCTGATACGTAACTTGACTTTTCTCAAGCTTTTCCCTATTGTGGTAGCAGTGGAATTATGGGGGGAGGAGCTCACGAACAGGCAGGTGGTTTTCCGCACGGACAACATGAGTGTGGTCCATGTGGTGAATCGTTTATCATCTGGCTCGGTTCCAGTATTGGCTTTTTTTATGCCGGTTGGTTCTGCGTTGTTTGGAATTTAACATTTGGTTCCGAGCAATCCATGTTCACGGAGTGTCTAATGTCATTGCCGACTCTCTTTCTCGCTTTCAGTGGGATTGTTTTCGGGAGGTCGCTTCAGGAGCCGAGGAAGCTGGTCTGGTATGTCCCACGTGCTTATGGACCCTCGATTTCGGAACCTAGCAGACCTGTTCAGGAGATCGCTGGCTCCCGCTTCGTGGTCTGCCTATCGGGCAGTGTGGGATCGGTGGCTGGTCTATGCGGGAGAGTTCGGTTTGTACTCCTCTGAGGGTAGGTTGCTGTCTACTTTGGCTTTCATGTCCTCCTTACGGGAGCGCGCAGCTTCAGTGGCATCGGTGGAACGCAGTTTAGCAGCTCTTTCCTTTCTGATGTGGGTGGGAGGACGTTTCAAAAGAGTTCGTGGTCCAGAGGGTGCTTCGGGGATGGAGGAAGGAAAGGGTCCCTGATTGTAGACGGCCGGTGTCCGTCCACCTATTGGATGCTCTGTGTGGTGTTCTCTCTGCGGTGTGCTTCTCCTCCTTCGAGGCGCTGCTTTTCAGGGTAGCCTTTTCTCTGTGTTTTTACGCCGCGCTGCGGATAGGAGAGTTGGTGGCCGCGTCGGCTAGGGCTCTGGCATCTCTTCGGAGGGGGGACGTTCGCACAGGGCAGAGTGGAGTGGAGGTTTTCATTCGGAAGTCCAAAACAGATCAGTTAGGACGGGGGAGGTCGGTTAGCATTGGTGCTACTGGGGGTAGGTGGTGTCCTGTGGCGCTGGTAGGTCAATACACGTGTTTACGGCCGGAGGCAGCAGAGTCCTTCTTGCTTCACGCAGATGGGTCAGTCTTAACGGAAGGTAAAAAGGGAGAGGGTCAGCAGTCAAGGCCAACCCCCGAAGTGGATAAGGAGGGGGGAGCATGACTGCTGCCCGGAGAGGTTGCCATGGCGACAAAAATGGATACAATGTTTGGGATACACCTGGACCGGGGACACTGGGTAATACTTACCAGACCACTGGAGAGCACGCTGAGGGAACCTAGCAGTGCTGTTTCCCGCCCACCCTCCCTCGTTTGGTGTGAACACGGGATATGTTATGGTTATATGTGTTGTGTTTGGTGTGGTTTCTTTTCTGTTTCTTTTGTCACAGCTGCGGTTTGTCCTTCGCCAGCAAGTGGAACTGAGAGCAGTGCCCGGACGGGCTTGGGGAGACGCAGCCTGGTCTGGTTGAGGACGGACTTCAGGCTGAAGAGGCTCTGGAAGAATTGTTGTGTTAGCTGTCTGCTGGGGAAATCCAGCAGCTGACAGTTGGTTTAAATTATGCTGGCTTAATAATAAAAGCTGTGGCCGTTGCCCTTACCCACAATTTGGTTGTCTGTGATTTATTGGGGGGAAGGGTAACGGAAGGTAAAAAGGGAGAGGGTCAGCACTCAAGACACTTCTGGCAGATTAAAATGAGCATTCTGACATCAGATGACTTAAAAATGACTTCTCCTATGAAGAAAAAAAAAGAAATGCACTAAAAATAAACATTGATTAAATGTACAACTAAACAGTTTTTTTTTCCTTCTTTATTGTATAATCATTTTTTTAACAAAGTTGAAGTGTCTGCCATTTTAATTTTTAATGTATAATACCAGAGTTGCCATATCCACGTGTACTTTTGGATACCTATATCTAAGGGATGTGGACAATATAGTATTTAATCCCAGTTGTCACAATACACACACTATATCTCTCTTTAAATTGGTAAGTTGACAAAGTATATATGCAAAAGTGTGGATGTCATTAAGAAAACTGGACAAAGAATTGATGCACCTGGACAACTGCTTCACATGGTGAATGAAAACATTTATCAAATGATGTTGTTACAGGGATCAATTACAAATTGGCCCCAGACAGCTCCCTCACCTACTCTTAACCTTTTCTGCTATAGTATTGTTAAACACGCAGTGAGGGAGCAGGGGTAAGAGAGTTATAACACCAGGAGCACAGGAATTACAGGCTTTATCACCTAATAAAACAAGGGAGTCTTTGATTGGTGAGTAATTCTGCACATGTAAAATAGATAAAGAAAGCATGCACATGTCCCCATTCATTAAAAACAAAAAACCAAAAAAGCAAACAGAAATGTAAAAAAGATTTGATATTTCACAACATTTATCTTATAGAAAATGGGCCACCATTATGTAGACTTGCAAATTATAAAAAAGTCTCATTCATGCAAACTATTCATTATACTACCTCTAGTGCTAAGTAGATATATGCAGTAATCTTATTCTGTGTAAATTACTTTAATATACAGTGAGGGAAAAAAGTATTGTATCCCCTGCTGATTTTGAACGTTTGCCCACTGACAAAGAAATTATGTAATTTTAATGGTAGGTGTATATTAACATCGAGAGACCGAATAATAAACAAACAATACAGACAAACGCATATCAAAAAAAGTTAGAATTTGATTTGCATGTCAATGAGTGAAATAAGTATATGATCCCTATCAATCAGCAAGATTTCTGGCTTCCAGGTGTCTTTTATACAGTTAAAGAGGTGAGATTAGGAGCACTTGAAAATGGGTCATGGATGGGTATTCCAGCATGACAATGACCCAAAACACACAGCCAAGGCAACAAAGGATTGGCTCAAGAACAAGCACATTAAGGTCCTGGAGTGGCCTAGCCAGTCTCCAGACCTTAATCCCATAGAAAATCTGTGGAGGCAGCTGAAGGTACGAGTTGCCAAATGTCAGCCTCGAAACCTTAATGACTTGGAGAGGATCTGCAAAGAGGAGTGGGAAAAATCCTTCCTGAGATATGTGCAAACCTGCTGGCCAACTACAAGAAAGGTCTGATCTCTGTAAATGCCAACAAGGGTTTTGCCACCAAGTACTAGGTCGAAGGGGTCAAATACTTATTTCACAAATTTCAATCAATGTATAACTTTTTTGACATGCGTTTTTCTGGATTTTTTTTGTTTGTTATTCTGTCTCTCACTGTTAAAATACACCACCTACCATTAAAATTATAGACTGATCATTTCTTTGTCAGTGGGCAAATGTTCAAAATCAGCAGGGGATCAAATACTTTTTCCCCTCACTGTATGTGTGCTACTTTTACAGCAAGAAGAGCAAATTAATTGGAACATTAGTCAGTTTATGTATGTTTAGTTCAACACAAAATGTTGTATTTCTGATAACTAATTAAAATTTCTTTATGCTTGATGCACTTTCTTCCCAGAAATCTTGAGTATTTTCCTAATTTCTGGTACAAAGGAAAAAGGCCAATGGCATCATAATTTGCTGAAGTTCTGTCTCTAAACTAGTAGGAGGCAAGTAATGAGAAAACAAACACTTAGAATCCATTTTATTCAGTGGTTCATCTAGCTAACCCATGTCACATACTAGTAAGAAGCCTTCCATGAACCCTCTTACTGACAATGACAAATGGTACTTTATTAAGTGACGGGATTCTGGATGAGAAAGCCAAATCACAGGATGACAATCAATCGAATCCTATTAACCTGCTCTCAGGCATTGACTTTTCAGGTGAATGAAATCTGGTTTTACTCCAATCTAAGTGTCTTTGTAGAACTGCTAATTAAATGAGTCAACCATACCACTGGAATGGTGATTTTACTACAACTGTATGGGATGCTAGTGCTAGATTTTCTTTTAACATAAGATTGACTTTGTTTTTTTTTAGACATAGTTAGGTTACTGGAATGATCCTTTAAAATGACAGAGAACACATTACAGATATATGCACTACATCTTTTCTCCATGACCTCCACTAAAAAATTAGAACATTACAATAGAGAACACATGCACATGGAGATTCAGGGAGAAAATTCTGGGGAAAATATTCCTTGCCAGTGAAGTAAACAACCATCACTTCTCAACTGGGGCTTATTGTGACCATGTAACTTGTACTTCAACAAGCACAGCTTATCTACCCCTGAAAGCATACATATAAATCTATTTTTCGATTGACTATTGCATTTGTACTTTGAGTAGTTCATAGGTGATAGTTTTAATTATATAGTCAAAAAATGTTCCAGGATGAGGAACCATTAATTGTATAACTAATACTGGACATAGACAAAGTAGCAAGTTTGGAATGTCCATCTGTCTTCAATACGTGTAGAATAATAGTTCCTTTTCCAATACATGATGATTCTTTACAGCTCCTTCCACCCCTGCACACAGGTGCTGTGCCACATATACAGTTGCAAGAAAAAGTATGTGAACCCCTTGGAATGATATGGATTTCTGCACAAATTAGTCATAAAATGTGATCTGATCATCATCTAAGTCACAACAATAGACAATCACAGTCTGCTTAAACTAATAACACACAAAGAATGAAATGTTGCCATGTTTTTATTGAACACACCATGTAAACATTCACAGTGCAGGTGGAAAAAGTATGTGAACCCCTAGACTAATGACATCTCCAAGAGCTAATTGGAGTGAGATGTCAGCCAACTGGAGTCCAATCAATGAGATGAGATTGGAGGTGTTGGTTACAGCTGCCCTATAAAAAACACACAACAGTTCTGGGTTTGCTTTTCACAAGAAGCATTGCCTGATGTGAATGATGCCTCGCACAAAATAGCTCTCAGAAGACCTACGATTAAGAATTTTTGACTTGCATAAAGCTGCAAAGGGTTATAAAAGTATCTCCAAAAGCCTTGCTGTTCATCAGTCCACGGTAAGACAAATTGTCTCTTTCAAAATGGAGAAAGTTCAGCACTGCTGCTACTCTCCCTAGGAGTGGCCGTCCTGTAAAGATGACTGCAAGAGCACAGCGCAGACTGCTCAATGAGGTGAAGAAGAATAATCCTAGAGCGTCAGCTAAAGACTTACAAAAGTCACTGGCAAATGCTAACATCCCTGTTAGCGAATCTACAATACGTAAAACACTAAACAAGAATGGATTTCATGGGAGGATACCACAGAGGAAGCCACTGCTGTCCAAACAAAACATTGTTGCACGTTTACAGTTTGCACAAGAGCACCTGGATGTTCCACAGCAGTACTGGCAAAATATTCTGTGGACAGATGAAACCAAAGTTGAGTTGTTTGGAAGAAACACACAACACTATGTGTGGTGAAAAAGAGGCACAGCACACCAACGTCAAAACCTCATCCCAACTGTGAAGTATGGTGGTGGGGGCATCATGGTTTGGGGCTACTTTGCTGCGTCAGGGCCTGGACGGATTGCTGTCATTGAAGGAAAAATTAATTCCCAAGTTTATCAAGAAATTTTGCAGGAGAACTTAAGGCCATCTGTCTACCAGCTGAAGCTCAACAGAAGATGGATGTTGCAACAGGACAATGACCCAAAGCATAGAAGTAAATCAACAACAGAATGGCTTAAACAGAAGAAAATACGCCTTCTGAAGTTGCCCAGTCAGAGTCCTGACCTCAACCCAATTGAGATGCTGTGGCATGACCTCAAGAAAGCGATTCACACCAGACATCCCAAGAATATTGCTGAACTGAAACAGTTCTATAAAGAGGAATGGTCAAGAATTACTCCTGACCGTTGTGCACGTCTGATCTGCAACTACAGGAAATGTTTGGTTGAAGTTATTGCTGCCAAAGGAGTTTCAACCAGTTATTAAATCCAAAGGTTCACATACTTTTTCCACCTGCACTGTGAATGTTTACATGGTGTGTTCAATAAAAACATGGCAACATTTCATTCTTTGTGTGTTATTAGTTTAAGCAGACTGTGATTGTCTATTGTTGTGACTTAGATGATGATTAGATCACATTTTATGTCCAATTTGTGCAGAAATCCATATCATTTCAAAGGGTTCACATACTTTTTCTTTCAACTGTATTCTAGTTTTATTTCACATTGAGTCTGTTATATAATTGCTATAGTCAAAGCAACTATAACACATTTCAGCAATTAATGTATTTTTTTTAAGTTACTCTTTCATTGCCTTGAATGTATTATACTTATTATTTCTGATGATACATAGCAGTCAACAATTCACTTTAATTCTGGCTATCTTTGTTCAAGGACAGAAGACAATTAAAAAGTCTTCTGTTCATCTGCAAATTATAATGGTGTTATACTTACTGCCAAGAGATTGGTATCTGATACAACAAGCGCATGGAAAAGCATCTTTACATCCAAAGTGACCTGCATCAGTGTAAAAAGAAGTATGGCTTGTATCATTATAAAATGTGACCTTAATAAGGGACATGAATCTGCACCCAAACTGCTGTTTCTCTGTTTTTACAAAGTAAAATAATTTAAAAATCCCAGAATACAGAATTTTATCACATGACAGGAGGTCTCATATTTTGCATTAAACTATCTTTACTAAACTCAAACAGCAAACAGATCTTACACTGAAGCAAACAACCAACCAACCAACCAACCAAAAAAAAAAAAAAAGGTCAGCAGGAGATGTTTTGCTGCTCCTGCTGCAACAGGTCTGAGAATTTTGGTTATCTATGTTATTGCTCTATTGATTGTATATGATGATTGTTTATTTACTTTATTTTGTACTATACATTTTCCCATGTTACCATCCCCCATCTACATTCCTATCCCCTCAAGTTTATATATTTTTTTGTTGGATTTCCTTTCTGACTCTCCTGCCTGGAGGTATTGCAGGTGGCTGGGGTGCCCTTCTACTCACTTCTATCCTCGCTTAATGCCTGTGGAAGTGGTCTGCCAGCCCTTGCGCACATGTGTTAGCCATCTTGAATATCACAAGTTCGGGAGATTCTCAGCTGTTATTTTATTTTCGACCCAGATCGGGAATCACCAAGGAATTGGACCTATACAGGCCTCAATTCATCAATTCATTGATGAGGAGACCAATACACTTTTTGCCCAAGATGTAATTTAGTTCGCATCAGATGATGGCAGCTTCTTCAACAACATCTTCCTTGTAATGAAGAAGACTACCGAACCATCATCAATTGACGCTATCTCCTCTTTGTTCTGGAGTCGGATGGCAGCCTGTGGGGCTGGGGAGCACACTTTGTGGAGACATCCAAAGGGGTGGGGGTCCTTGGTTTGTCAAAGAAATGTATTTATACATCTTTTGCCTGGAGTTTATTGTAGGACTCTTTGCCATACGCAGCTTAGCCATAGGCTTGTACAATTGTTGCACGATGCTACACATAGACAACATCTCTGCTGTAGGGTGCATGCAGAAGGCGCTCTGAGGACTGCTTCTGGTGGATCGTTTCATCTCCCAGACCAACCGTCAACTTTCAAGGTGTTTCAGGTGGCATATCTGGACTGTGAGGCTATGGATGCCTTTCTTTAGATTTGTCCAGTTCAAAGGGTGTATGTGTTCCCGCCATTCTCAATGTTGGCGAAAGTTCTCCATCATGTCCGCATCAAGAGGGTTTCCCTTTCTCCTCATCATGGTCGAGGCAGGCATAGTTTCTGGACCTCCTAGCAATGTATCATGACCATCCTTTCCTTCTGCTATCTTTCTCTCTATTTCTGTTGGGCCCACGCATGGAAACTCAGCCTCTTCTCCGCCAAGACTGCTTAGACTTAGTGGCTTGGATGCTTCCAGGGGCTCCTGGTCAGTAGTTGGTTTATTGCAATTGGCTAAGGACCTTTTTATGGGATTCATGGAACTCATGAGCTGATGTCTAAAGTGATATTTCGATCCCTTTACAGCACTTGTTCCCTTGATCCTGAATTTTCTGTCCCACATCTTCTCTGTGGGACAGTCATATTGCTATATATATTATAATATTACGATTATTATGCCATTGGCCATTTTAGCGTTTCAGGTTTCTGTTCATGGGATCCTGGCGGGTCCATAGCCTTTGGTGTGTCACCTGCTATGGGGTATTAGCTTTCTAGACTCCTGGTGCTGAAATGTTCTCATCTTTAGGATGTGCACATGGTACTCCATTTCCTTTGCAATTTGCCAGACAACTCTGCCTTATCGCTTTGGCAGATTTCAGCTTAGCTCACGCTTTTATTATGTCGCATCTTATTCCGTTGTGCGAACATGATGTTGACAGTGTCCTGTTCTCGCCCGAGGGAGTCTCGTTTTTGATCTTATGGCATACAGAAACTGTTTCTACCTGGGCTTTTTACACGTTTTTCCAAACGGTGTCCCAACTGTGCGTTGTTAAAGCGTTCAACTTCGATACATGGAAATCACCACTCCCTTACATTTGTCCAGGTCTGGTCAACTCCTTATCTTGTATGTGAAAGCACACAAGCCAGTTTCGACTACTACATTGGCAAGATGGATTTGCTGGCGCTGACAGGCGTGAAGTCCAGTTTTGTAGCCCACTTGGCCTGTGAGGGTTTTTCACATATAAAGCCTCCTGTTATGTGGTAAGTTGTAGATTATGCCAACATAGTGTACCTATAATCTAATTTTCCCTAATGACAGGAGGATAATATTTTCCCTACCTTCTTCATCTCGCTCTTGTTTCTTGGTTGCTTGTGTTGTCTACTTATTGCTATATATTGCTGGCGGTGGTGTTTCAGTTTGACTGTTACGTTAATGTAGTTTGCTTAATTAAAGTTATTAGATTAAGATTTACATTTGAATTTTAACGTATTGTGTTAGATTGTCACATACTTGTGGTGAATGGGCTCAGTTTGCAGATATTTGGGCAAAACACAGTCATTTAACCTAAAGTCTTTATTGATTAAACAAACGGCATTAACTGAAATGTCTGAGAACAAAACCAAATACTGTAGGACCAGGACCATCAAAACAAAAGAAAGTCTTTGTAGATATTCTAAAATACAGTTAAAGGAGCAGCGCACACACAAAGAAAAATTCAGTTTTACATTTAACAGGGCTACTTAAAGTCACCTATCTGAGCAAATAATACAATTTTGCTAAGATAGGTGATTTTAAGTAGCCTTGTTAAATGTAAAACTGGATTTTTGTTTGTGTGTGCGCTGCTCCTTTAACTGTATTTTGTACATGTTTTGGCAGTACCACTGCTTAGAAACGCATGTTCTGGATGTGCCCCCGATTCTGATTTTTCTTTTTTTTTCTTATTAGATATTCTAGGCTGGATAAGCAAACAAAAGTATAACGTTTGTGACTGGTTTAAAAAATAACCAAAGATATACATGAGGTCCAACAATGGTCCAGGCAGAGCTGTCTTTAATACAGGGCAACTGCCCCGTGCCCAGTTATTCATGGGGGGTCCAAAGCAGCTGCCCTGTGGGCCCCGTAGCCCTCAACTATTTATTTTTTCTGCACACTAAGGAGATCCACAGGGTGGCCCATGCACCGGGTGACCCAGAGCCGCAAGTCACTTCCTCCCACAGAGAGCCACGCGAGAGACACCAAGGAGGCAAAGAGGAGAGGAGCAGGGCTGGGCCAGTAGAGCCAGGTGCTAACCCCCAACAGCCTCAACCACCACTCTGGACACCAGAGAAGTCACCCTCCAACGTAGGAAATGGGAGGTATGTTTAAAAGTATGCATTTTGTGAGTGTGTGTGTATGTATGTATGTCTGTCAGTGTATGTGTGTGTGTCAGTATATCTGTCGGTGTATGTGTCAGTATGTCTGTCAGTGTGTGTGTGTGTGTGTGTCAGTATGTCTGTATGTGTGTGTCAGTATGTCTGAATGTGTCAATATGTCTGTCAATGTGTGTGTGTCAGTATGTCTGTCAGTATGTCTGTGTGTGTCAGGATGTATCTGTGAATGTGTCAGTATGTCTGTCAGTGAATATATGTGTGTTAGTATGTCTATCAGTGTATATGTCTGTGCATGTATGTCTTGAATCCCTCTACTTTAGTTCCTCCACTGCGTTGGGGTAAAAGGCGTGATTGAGAGGGGGTGAGGGAGGAGGCAGGGTCCAGGGGGCCCAAGAAAATGCTTTGCCCAGGATCCTATTAACATTATAGAAGGCCCTGGGTCCAGGCAGACAAGGTTAACCAAGGCAGGTTCAGGTAGATCAGGGTTAACAAAGACTGATTCAGGTAGGCAAGGGTTAACCAAGGTAAGTCCAGGAAAGCAAGGGTTAACAAAGGCAAGCGCAGGCAGGCAAGGGTTAACAAAGGCGGAGGAGGCTTGTGATCACAAGGGAGTTCACAAAACAACTGAGCAAGGAACCCAGGGTGGTCTAGGTTTAAATAGAGGAGAGGAAATGGGAGTCCCCCGAGGATAGATCTCTGGGTAAATAAGTGGAAGGCCTAGTGTGAGTAGGGGTCCATGCCCACTATGTTGGCGGGATGCTATGTCAGTTTGCACATTCAATCCAACTGTTCCCCAAACTGCTCCTATTAATACCAGGGTGGGACCCCCAGGGTCCTGGCACCCTGAGGGTATCCTGGAGTAGCATGGTGGACACACAGTACATTCCACCCAGCATGCCCTCCAGAGGTGAGGCAAGCAGCATGACAGACAAGGCATGCCTTCTTTTCCCTGTACACTGCAACCCACGTGGAGCGACTGCAGGGGCCGGCGGATAACGAGCACTGCAGGGCACCTTCCACCTGTGGCGTGCCACTGAAAAGCTGCAGAACCAGCTGGCAGACTGGAGAAGTGTTCGGCTCTTCCCTCACTCCCGGGACACTGAACTTTGCCATGGCATATATGATTATGATGATGTATAGTCACTTCAGATGAATTTCACTTCTTTTTGTTCTTTTAGTGTGAAGTTTCACCTCACCTTTTTGGTGACTACTCTGGATTTTCCAGATATTGATTTGATATTGTTGTTCTTTGTTACACCTTTTATTTATTCTATATGTCGTTGTTTGCTTTGGTGTAAGACCTGTTATCAGTACGCTACTTTAGCATAATCTACAATTGTTGTGGGAAAGCTGGTAACACAGTTGAATTAAAAAGGAAAAAAAAACTAAAAGATAACTATGGATTGATCTTGAAAAATAGCATTTTCACACCTTGTATGTCTGAAGGATGACTAATCCTTTCAAATCTGTTACTGCTGTGCTCATGAGTCAATTGTTTTGTCACCAAACGGTAAAATTGTATTGTATTAAGTCATACACATATTTTTTTCATAAACCTGCTTAATGGCAATATATTTTCTCATTTGTTTCATAGAAGGTATATTTTACATTTAATTTAACACTATGATTTTGATAAGTCATATCTTTGTTTAGTAACTTTTTCATTCATATTGACATCATATCATTAGATTTCTGTATAATGAAAGCGTGAATGAAAATATTCCTCTTCGCAGGTTCTCTACTTACCTTCTTTACTGGCTGAAAACAGTTAAGCAAGTAGCAAACCAGATAATTATAACTTTATGAGAGTGGATTTTCACTTTTATTTGCTTTAAACAGGTAATGTCTCCTGTAGTCATTATGGTGTCAGGAGTGCACTGGCACTCTCATTGAGTAGTTTGCCAATCCATTTTAGAGCATTTTGACAACCTTCCTTGATCCTGCCATGTGCCCGCAACCACAGTCTTTCTTCAATATTCATACAAAAAAACAAGTCCTGCGCTCAAACTCCCATCATGTATTGGGGCAAACTCCCATCAGCCCCAATACATACAGTAAAAACCAAAGAAGAAAATGTACCTTTGCTCTTCCCAAATCCCTATGCGTATGCAAGGAAGCAAGGTGAAAGGTTAGTGTAGGACCCACCTGAGAGGTTTGCCTTGACGTGGCAGGTGGGCTAAAGTATCTTATGGCCATTGGAGAAACGAAACAACCTCCATTTGTTTATATATGCATAGGGATTTGGGAAGAGTGTAGGTAACTTTTTTTGCTTTGGTTTTTACTGTATGCTTTAATATTCTATATGAAAAAAAAAAGAATCCACCGAGCTAAGCATAGGCATGAGAGTGTCAACCAAGAATTCTCAGCCAATGCGCAAGGTCCTGTACCAGTCCTGCTTAACTCAGTGGTTTCTCCTTAACAAGTTACATTTTTAAACTGATCTAAAGCAGCTTTATAAGTATCTCTGGGAGGATGACAGGGCACTCCTGCCACTATAACCATTACAGTGGGCTTGTGAGATACAGTGGAGGCTTGATGTCTCCCTGGTATATATTCCTCCGTAGCCTCTTGTGTGGTGAGTGTCCCAATGTGTCCAGTGGTACCACACCTCCAATTTCAATCGGAAGTGACAAATGTGCTGGCGTGCTCTTACAGATTTCCAATCCTACATCATTATTATATTATCCATTCTAGGTTACATAACAGTATGGTGGGGCATGTCGGAACTCAAACATGTACATGACTATCTATTCCTATGTAGCTCAGTGCAGCACTGGCATGCTAGGTGAAAAGCATGCTATACCTGCAGTAACATACTTTGGGATGTGTAGTTAATCCAATTGTTCCAGTTATTAATCAGATACATAGCGCTGTACAATGGGTGGACTAACAGACATGTAATTGTAACCAGACAACTGCATGTACAGGAACAGAGAGGTGGAGGGCCCTGCTCAATGAGCTTACATTCTAGAGGAAGCAGGGTATAGTGACACAAAGGGTAAAGGTAGGGGTATGAACTAGGTTGTTAGAAAAGTATTTACTGAGGGCTTAGTAGGTAAATTTGACAGTTGCAAGAGAGGAGTCATGGGGGGTGGGGGATAAAAACCTGCTAACAGTTTAATTGATATGCTTTCTTGAAGAAGTGAATTTTCAATGATTTTTTGAATGAGTGGAGACTGGGTGAAAGTCTTACAGAGAAGGGAAGGGAGTTCCACAGAAGAGGTGCAGCCCTGGATAAATCTTGGAGGCGAGCATTAGAGGTGGGAGTACGGTAGGTACTTTGGAAGAGCATAGGGGGCTCAACGGGACATACTTGTGTGCTAAAGAGGATAGGTAGGTTGGAGAATCAATATGTAGGGACTTGTAAGCAAGCACAAACATTTTAAATTGAGTCCTATATCTAACTGGAAGCCAATGCAGGGACTGACAGAGCGGAAGGTGTGGAAGGTGCGAGCCTCGCCACCGCATTCATTATAGATTGCAGCAGTGCAATCTGGGAACACGTGATACCACTGAAAAGGGGATTGCAGTAGTCAAGGCGAGAGAGAACAACAGCATGGACCAGCACCTTAGCCGCATCTGGCGTTAAATAGGGGAGGATGCGTGCTATGTTTTTGAGATGGAAGTGACAGGATTTGGCGATTGATTGGACATGAGGGGTGAAGGAGAGGTTGGAGTAAAAAAGAACACCCAGGCAGCGAGCTGTCTATGTGGCAGGTGGAGTCTTCCGACGGACATATAAATAAATAACAGAAAACAGAAAACCGCAGCCCTTGGCAGAATAAGTTGTATAATGGTGTTTTATTCAGTCATCACAGAATGGCAATGCTTCAACACACTAAGTGTCTTTCCCATATGACTTAAGAAAGACACTTAGTGTGTCAAAACGTTGGCCTTCTGTTATGACCGAATAAACAACCATAATACAACTTATTCTGCCAAGTGCTGACATTTTCTATTTTCTGTTAAGCATAAAAACATCCAGTTCCTTTGTAAAAAAATAAATAAATAACGATAACTTTAAATTATTCTCTCCTGCTTCATATGTCCTCTTCTTTCCAAACTTTTGAATTTACGGGAAAATGTTGAATGTCAGGGAATACTTTTTTGTTTTGGTCTGTTTTTTTGTTATTGAATTAGTTAGTACCTCGATACAAATTGAACATTCAGTGACATTCAACAGAAAGTTACATTCACAATGTTTTGAGAACATAAATAATGTAAAGTACAATCTGTATAAAACTCATTTTTATTGTTGAGAAAAAGTTTTTCATGTCATTTGGCTCATGTGTTTTTTATTTTCCATGAATGTGCTAGGTCTTTTTTTTTTTTTTTTTTTTTTTTACAAACAATCATATTGAAAAATGTGTTTTCATATTCATTATAAAAATAATAAATGATGTTGCTGGAAAAAAACATTATGTTGTATATAAACTGAGATAGTGTTGCAGTGAGTAATCACACTATTTTTTTTTTTTAAATATCTATATTGTCAAATGTAAAGATGGTCAAAAAGGCACGCACACTATCCTCCTTAGGAACTTCTTACACACCTATTTACTCACTGCAATCTGCACTACTATCGGAGTAATAAATCATGAAGTGGTGGTAGCTTCAACTTGGTAAAAACACATCATGGATAAATAAAATCCTGGAATAGAATATTTAGCATTTATACAAAAATATCCAGAGGAAATAAAAGTCGCACCAAGGTATTGCAGAGCGCCAACTTTTTTTGCAACATTTCTTCATGTGAAATGGCAATAATACAAACATTAACTTTTGAAGAGCAAATCCACTGGACAATTTGGCAGATCAGCTGTGTCATTGTCCCCCCGGAAATCAAGAACTAAGGACTGACGGTGAGCAGTCTGTGGGTCAAGAGTAAGAGGCAAGTAGTGGCCTACTTAACTCTTTATTTGTTTTGAAGGATCAGCTTGGTTGAACAGATCTCATACTTAAAAAGCCCACACAAAGAGGAGTCCACTGCTACTACTCATTAAGACCTAATATTATAGTTGGGAGATAAATATATAACTGTGGGTCAAGAATGCACAAATAGTGAATTAGGGATGACAACACACGAGAAGGAATTCTTATAGACAACAAATTAGGCAGCAATATGCAATGTCAATCTACAGTTGCTGAGGCCATTAAGATAAAATTGATCAAAGGAATGAAGTATTTTATTTATGAAGAAAGGTAAAAAATTTTTTATCTCTTTAGTTTGGAAAAATGGCCCCTCAGAGGGGATATGATTATTATTATTATTATTATTTATAAAGCACCAACAAGTTGAGCAGCACTGTACAATGGGTGAACTAACAGACACGTATTTGTAACCAGACAGGTTTGACGCACAGGAACAGAGGGATTGAGGGCCCTGCTCAATGTGCTTATGTGCTAGAGGGAGTGTGGTATAGTAACACAAAAGATGAGAGTAGGATAGAAAAGTAGGTTGCTAGGCTAGTATTCACTGAGGGCTTAGTATTTTGTTTTGATGACAGTTTCAGGAGAGGAATCAGGGTGCGGGGAGGGAAAGCTGTTCACAGTTTAATTGATATGCTTTCCTAAAGAAGTACGTTTTCAAATATTTTTTGAAGTAGTGGAGACTGGGTGAGAGTCTAACAGAGAGGGGAAGGGTGTTCTATAGGAACGGTACAGCCCTAGAGAAGTCTTTAAGGTGAGCATCAGAGGTAGGAGTACGTACAGAGGTTAGACGTACGTCTCCGTCAGAGTATAGGGGCCTAGAAGGGACATATTTTTGTATTAGTGAGGATAAGTAGGTGGGAGCATCATTGTGTAGAGATTTGTAAGCAAGTGTCAGGATCTTAAATTGAGCCCTATATCTTACGGGAAGCCAATGAAGGTACTGACAAAGGGGGGAGGTGTGGGAGATATGGGCAGACAGGAAGATGAGCCTCGCTGCCGCATTCTTTATAGAGTGTAACGGGGCAAGTTGGGAACAAGTAAGAACACTGAGAAGTGGATTACAGTAGTGAAGGCGAGAGAAGACAGCAGCATGGACAAGCACCTTTGCTGTATCAGCTGTTAATAATGATAACATTATACAAATATATTCGGGCCAGTACAAACCATTATCTAGAAATCTATTCATAAAAAGTGCTATACATAGGACACAAGGTCACACATTTAGACTTGAAGAAAGGAGATTTAATCTAAGGCCTGCTGGAAATCTTGGTAATTAAATAGATGATTTGCAAAGATTGTATTTGCTCCCAAGTTTACCCAGCTTATTTCAATTCATCTTTGTGTAGCAGCATCTCTACTGAATTCTACATGAAACATCTGAGCATGTACACATGTAATATCATTCACATGTGCTCTAATTATTCCTTAGAAAATGCTGTAAAATATACAGTATTGGCTGGTTATCCATTCCACTTCCTGGTTAGAGTAGGTGGGTTGGGACGGAGGGTGTGAAGATCAGAGATTGGCAGCTGCTGGAAAAAAAGTACAAAAAAAAAAGGTTGTTAAAATCACCCTATAATGTCCATTAAAGGAACATTCCAAGAAAAATAACACTACAGCCTGGTGCAATTTAGCTCTGAGATCAATCTACATAGCAATTTTTGGCTCTCTGGCATCAATAGTGATGGCTGGAACTGGTGCCTGGTGGACCTCAGGTAAGAAATCAAATCATTGCACAATGGTATGACTTCTTGCAAAGGAGGTTGGGGGCTCTCATGGCACCATAACAACGACAGTGATTTGTAGATGTTATGGTGCGTGGAAACTTCCTTTATCGAAGTATTTACAGAAATGAAAGATTATGCAAACTATAAAAAGGAGAAAGAAATCCCAAGAAGGTGTAAATGTGTATCATTGTTTCCCATTTGCACCTTGGCTTGTCATGGAAGCGGCTTGTCCCTGATGTTTGGACTTGTCACTTATAAACACAAGGTCAAAATGACCCAAAAAATCCTTTATTTCACATGTTAGACTTTACAAAAAGTGTTTTTTTTTTTTTTGCTTTTATAGAGCAAGAGATAGAATGTACTACTTAAAGATTTATTAGTAAGCAGAAATAAGAGACAAGGCATTATGTGAACAAATGAACACATTCAACAGCTAAGCTCCTCTTGATGCCGCTGCAAACTACATAACAGCATCATCTAATGGACTAGTAAATTTGGTGAACTTTTTCTTGCAAGTACATTATGCACAGAGCCTGTAATAGAAATGTATTCTGGGTTATTGGAAGGATGTAGATCTATTAAGCTTTGCTATCTCCTAAATTTAGTGCAAGCATTTAACCCTGTTTTCCTTCCTGACACCGCTAAATTACATCTAACCAACTTTTAAAGCCTGTGTGAATCGGGACATTATTGTTTCACCATTGTATTGCTTAGTTGAGTGCATAATAAATCAGCCACAAGGGAATTCTGATTAACATGGTACAAAATACGCAGAGATCAGTGTGAGGATCTGGGAATTAAACAAGCTCTCGGTATAATGGCTCATTTTAACTTGTTCAAAAACACTTCTTCCATGGATCACATTTCACTTAGGGTATTTATTATAAGTAAATGAAGTACTGTTGTAGATATCCTCTCTACAATTACTCCCTGGGGGAGATTTGCAACTTAAAAGTGGGCTAAAGTTCTAAACATAGGGCAATCAACATGGCATATAGAGGGCTTCCTTGTATTCTGTGGTGATTGCTCCATTAAAGGGACACTGTAGCGACTGTGTCTGCTTCATCTCCTTAAACAGGGTTTCGTTTTTGGAGTCCCTTGGTTTCATCATTTCATTCAGCATTAAACAGTTTTTAATGTTTTAATGTTTTTTATGCTGAATGGGAGTCCCTATCAGCCCATAACCTCTGTGCTGCTTTGGCAAATGAGGAGGTATTAGCTTGAGCAGCAATGGGCAGCTGTGATTGGCTGAGAGTGTCAGATTGGCTATAATGACTACAGTATCTCTTTAACTTTTTCCTCAATTATCACTTTTCCATCACCAACACTTTTTTAAAAATCTCCCCTTTGCCATTGTTTAACATATAACAATATTATTAATCACTAAAAAAATGTAATATCAAATAACTGAGTTTTAACAACAAATAAATTGTAACTGGGAATTCAATTGTCTCATGACTCTGCCTTAAGTTGAAGGAAAGGTGTCTTATTTTAAAAGTCATTGCAATTGAACCTTTTTAGTTGTAATATTAAGAAGGTCTTTACCAATTACAATTGTGTTTATTACGGAAGTGAGGAAAATCTGAACTGAATAGTTAGTTTGCAAGAAAACACTTGAGGATTTAGGAAAGCAAACTCGCACAGGTTAGGAGAACGGTAGTTTGATGAACAACTTCTGTCAGTTATTGGGAGTAGAAGCAGTGCAGTGTTTGTACTTATGAGAACAGAAGCAAAGTTGAAGTACTTTAATAAGACCCAGAAAGAGTGATGAGGCCTAAACCTTTTTTTAGGTAGAACCTGTCAGGACTTATCTTAGTTGGGAGTCCAGTAGGCAGACATTTGTGCTCACCCTCTTCGTCTGAAATGTCAAAAACTTTATCTGGCAGGAGGTACGTTCCCCCATAGGCATTCATGCCATATTTACGGTCTTCTTCAAGATTTCTGGAAAACCCAGCACCCAAAGAGGCCTTTGATTTAAGTGGACTGAGATTGACAGGGGCAGCCACAGATAAAGTCCAGCCCCCAGTGCTGGAGACAAGGCAAGGATAAACATCAGGCTGCAGGGGCATGTTCTATACACCAAAACTGCTTCATTAAGCTAATGTTGCTCAGGTGACTATAGTGTCCCTTTAATAAAACTAGGATCTTGCAGTGAGTTTAGATCAAACTTTTCTGAAGCAGATGCATTAGACTTTTCAAACAAGTTAGGTCCATAATAAATCGTTTAAAAATATGTTTATGATGAAATGACACATTGCCACCCTATATCTTAACACCTCTCCTGTAAAATACATGTAAGTAAAATCCACATATGTGAGCTCAAATAGAAGTATTTAATGAGAACATATAACAATGTTTTAACATCATCCTGAAGGTAAGAGCGAAACAACTGGTGTTCTGAGAAGTTTAAAAAAAAAAAAAATATATATATATATATATATATATATATATATATATATTTATATTATTTTTTACATTTTACTTTAAAACTGTTATGTCTTATATGGCAGTTGGAAGTCTATTATGGTTAGTCTGGATGTGTGGGAGTCATTTGGCCTTTTTGTGCAAACCTTTCAGCCTTGCCCTGCAGGCTTCCATTGTGAAATTATATAGCGTTCTCTGCATTTTTTAAATCTATTTTCTTCTTGCACATTTACTAAGTAACTGCTTACCTCGTATCCCTGTATGGTGGTCAGACTACACTTTAGGCTGTCTTGCAGATACCTTCATGTCTCATACAGTACATGATTTGCAGATATGGCTGCATATTCAGTATTTATGGGGCAGCGGCAGCCCCATGTCAGGAGGCCACTCAAATGATATTACCAATGTGATATTTATTGTGGAGCTGTGGCTGGTCTATACCACATCTTCCTGTCACTGCTCCTTGAGGTGCATGGTATTCTCCTTGTAAGAGAGACTGCTACAGGATGACAGGAAAGTTATGTCTATCATGGTAAGAGTAAAATGCATAAAGCAGGACAACAAATAGAAACAAACAGAACAGGCGTGTTACTGTACCCTAGAGTGGCCAGGCTTAACCCCTTAACAACCAGACTGTTTTCCAATTTTCTTACCGTTAAGGACCAGGGCTGTTTTTACATTTCTGCTGTGTTTGTGTTTAGCTGTAATTTTCCTCTTACTCATGTTACTCACACATATTATATACTGTTTTTCTCACCATTAAATGATCTATCTAAAGATACCATTATTTTCATCATATCTTATAATTTACTATAAGAAAAATTAGAAAATAAATATGATGACTACATTAATAAAAAGAAAACTTTTTCTAACTTTGACCCCCAAAATCTGTTATGCATCTACAACCGCCAAAAAACACCCATGCTAAATAGTTTAAAAATGTTGTCCTGAGTTTAGAACTACCCAATGTTTTTTTTTTTCCAATGTATATTTTTATTAGTTGAAATAAACACAGGAAGTTCAATCACAATAGAGTAGACATCAGCAGATGCAAGTTTTACAGTGTATCTTACAGTGAAGTAATACAATGTATGGTAAGCCAAAATAAATTTCGTAGAACATAACAAAACAAAGTAAGGCACATTGGTACAACAAAATATATGGAAACAGAGTGTTGCTTTAGCCCTGCGCAACATTAGCAAAGAGCATTATCATCTACAGTAATATGCAATTAATCTACTGTGGTACCGGCCATGGTCCTATTACTTTGACATAACATGCAATGGTATTAACACTTTTTAGTACTTGTGCATCTTGAGTATATTACATAAACCTTGGTACTTGTACACCCCCTAAAGTGGATAAGGTGATGTTATACACACTGCGTGGAAGCATGGGAACTCGAGATATACCTTTTTATTGACGATGGGTGGGTTTGTACCAAAACCCTACAGATATGTGTACTATAACAGAGATCTAATGTTTGATATTAGTGTAAATGAAAATTCAAATATGCGGTACGTAAAATAGCTGTCCTATAGATGATTTGATAGCTTGCCCGTCATGTCTTACCACACAGAAGTACCATAAAGGTGTTCTATAATCATAAAACCAGTTCTTAATTAGCATCCTGTATAATGCTCCAATGAATAAGATGAATTTCCAAAATAAAGTTGCAATCTTGTAAGGAAAACTACGTTAACTTTATGAACAGGGAGGGAGAGGGAGGGGGTGGGGGAAAGGCAAGGATATTTATTACCAGAGTTCATGATAAGATCTTTAATGGGTTTTATCTGCAATCACTTCCCAGTTATGCCAAAGTTTATGGAAAATTGGGTTATAACCCCTGTGAGCCCACTCTCTTTCAAAAATATAGGTGGTGTGGACCCGTTTTATTACCTCCTGAATAGTGGGACAAAATTGACTTTTCCAGTGGGCGGCTATGCTAAGTTTGGCTGCCACAAGGATATTGAACACCGCTGCTCTTGAGGGGAAGCTGTGTAATATAGGAGTCAGGTGGAGAAGGTAAGTAGCTGGTGAGAGTGGAAGGGTGTGTTTATTAAGCGATGTGATTAATTGTTGAATTTGTAACCAGAAGGTGTCTAGGACTTTACAATCCCAGAATATATGCTTCAATGTACCGTTTGGGTCCGCACACCTCCAACAACATCCAGTTGAACCAGAATAGATCTTCCCTAATCTAGATGGGGACATGTACCACCTCATTAATATTTTATAATACGCTTCCCAGTGTGTAACACATTTTGATGATTTTTTAGTGTATACTATTGCATTTATCCAATTGGACATGGGAAATGTTTCTTCTAGGTCTTGTTCCCAGCGGAGCATATAAGGCAATTTAGCTTTGTCTTTGTCATTGTTCACCGCCAGGGCTGCATAACAAAGGGAGAGAGGTTTTAAGATGGGTGCCTTTTTCTGAGTTGTGAAACAGATATGCCCCAGTTTGCTCATTATTAGAGAGCTAACATATTTTACGGATCTAGATTGCAAAATGTGTTTGACCCTTAGGTACACGAAAAGGTCTCTTGAAGGTAAAGCAAAGGTTGTGTGTAGAGTAGGGAAGGGGGTTAGCCCCTTGACTGAGTATAGTGAGTGAACATGGGTTATACCTTTAGATACCCATTGTTGTATAGGCAGGTCTGGAGATATGACCGTAAGAGCCTGTAAAGGAGCAATAAATAGCAATTCAGGGCTCGGGCAGATCAGGGGGCTCCATGACTTCCATGATTTAAGTAAAAATTTAGATGTCGATAGCATACCCTGCGAGCTGTGGAATGAAGTGGACCACAGAGTATGTGATAATTGCTGTAGGTCTCCACATTTCTCTTCTAGGTGAAGCCATACTGGGCAGGATTTGTGTGTTAATATATCGATACCCTGCGCTAGTACTGTTGCTGTATAATAGTTTCTGATATTGGGTATGTTCAGGCCACCTTTTTCCATAGGGCGCCACAGTGACCTAAAGGAAATTCTCTGAGGTTTTTTCTTCCATACATGAGCATTTAAAAGTTTTTCAAATCGTTTTAATAGAGCATTAGGGAGAGCTATGGGCAGCATCCTAAACAAATATAGTATGATGGGAATTGCCATCATTTTAAGTGAAGCGATCCTGCCTAGCCAAGAAACATTGGCCTTATCCCATGTTTCAACTTGCTTTGAAAGTTTTGATAGAACCTCTACATGATTCTCCAAAATGATTTGTTTCTGTGTGTGAGCTATTTTGACTCCTAAGTAGGAGATCGAGGTTTTACGCCACTCAAAAGGAAATTGGGCCTTAAGATCATCTAATGTTTTGGAGTCTAGATTGAAGGGAAGGATTTGTGTTTTGGTAATGTTGTTTTTATAATACGAAATTCTACCATACGTTTTCAGAGTGTTTACAACGTAAGGGACCGAATGGGACGGGTCAGTAAGAAATAACATGATATCATCCGCAAAAAGTGCGATCTTATTTTCCCCTGCTGGTGTGATAAGACCTGGAATCAAGTTGTCTTTTTTGATAAGTCTAACTAATGGTTCCAGACACAAAATAAAAATGTGAGGTGACAGTGGGCAGCCTTGTCTGGTTCCATTTTTTATGGAGAAACTACGTGAAGTAAAGCCTGTGTTGAAGACCTTAGCGGAGGGCGAAGAGTAGAGGGCTTTTATGCTTGTAATGAAATGGCTTGAAAATTGGAACGCTGATAGTGTACGTTCCATATATGACCAATTCAGGCGGTCAAAAGCCTTTTCAGCGTCCAAGGCCATAAAAGTACCTTTTATTTTATTTTTGAACGCCCACTCCAATAGATCCATACAATATCTTGTATTGTCCCCCACTTGTTTACCCGGGACAAAGCCTGCTTGTTCTATGGAAACTAAGTTGGGCAGGAGGGGTTTCAATCTGTTAGCGATCAATTTTGCATATAATTTGACATCAGCATTCAGAAGTGATATTGGACGAAGGTTGCTACAAATCGTCGGCGACTTGTTTGGTTTGGGCAGAGTTATGATGAATGCTTCCAGCATTTCTCGTGCAAATGATCCAGATTTTTGAACTGAGTTGAATATTTGTGTGATGTGTGGAATCAGTTGTGGTGCCATTTTAATGTAATAGTAATTTGAAAGTCCATCAGGACCTGGGGCTTTGTGTTTTGGGAGGGATCGTATGGTTTTCGCTACCTCCTCTTCTGTGAATGGTGCGCTTAGTAGGTCATTTTGCTGTTGTGTAACTTGTGGTAAGTCTACCTGTGTTAAATAACTTTCAATTTCTTCAAGGTTGGGCGTATGTGTATCTGTGTTAGCCTGTAGATTATATAGATCCTCATAGTAATAGGATAATTCGTCTACAATTTTGTTGGGGTTATAAATTTTTGAGTTTGATTTGGAAATGATGTAGGGAATTTTCGTTTGAAGGTATTTAGTTTTCAATTTGTTTGCTAGCAATTTGCCTGCTTTGTTTCCCATGTGGTAATAATGTTGTTGCAGCTTTCGTGCGTTATTATTATAATCCTGAGCATGCAATTGGCGGAGTGCCTCTTGAGTTTCAGTTATTTGTTTAGATAGGGATTTAGAGGGAACGGACTTATTTAGCTTTTCCACGCCAATTTTTGAGTTAATGCAGTAAGCGAGTTTTGGAAACATTTTTTCTGTTGGGATCCTAATTTTATAAATTCCCCTCTTATGACCGCTTTATGGGCGAGCCACACTATTTCGGTAGATGTATCATCAGTGGAGTTGGCTGTGAAGTAGTTATCTAGTTCAGTAGCAATGGTATTACGGTTTTTTGGGCAATCTAAAATAGACTTGTTTAGTCTCCATTTACCCCGGCCTTTGGCAGGGTAAGGAACTCCAATAACGGTTTCTATCGGAGCATGGTCAGACCATGAACGTTGTCCTATCGTTTGAGTTTTTAGATGCGGTAGTGTAGATTTATCTATCAGACAAAGGTATGTAGTGTGGACGTGAGAGAAATAAGTGTAATCTCTAGCCGCTGAGTATAAGTTTCTCCAAGCATCATACAGGTCAACTGAGTGGAGCAGGTGAGAAAACAATTTACTTGTGTGTATAGAAGCTTTGTTTGGAGGCTTGTTTTGGATACGTTGTGTGTCCAACTGCGGATCTAGCGTGCAATTAAAGTCACCACAGATTATTAAGTGGCCTTGCTTGAGACGAGATATTTTGTTTATGGCTTTTTTTATAAATGAGTAAGTGAGTATTGAGCTACGTTTGGCGCATAAAGGGAAGCTAGTGTTATTTGAATACCATTTAAATCACCTACTAGTACCAGCAACCTGCCAGCTGGGTCAGAATATTGATTGTGTAGTGTAAATACCCAGTCTGAGTGGAAAGGAATAGCTACTCCTTTTGTTTTATTGGGTGCTTGCGCATGGTAGCTGACAGGGTAATTTTTCGAGTATAGTTTAGGTGAATTCGCTTTTTGAAAGTGAGTTTCCTGCAAACACACTATAGCTGCCTTTGAAGCATGCATTTCTTTCAATACCTGCCGCCTTTTATTAGGGCTATTCAGACCCTTAACATTGATAGACAGAATTTTCATATTGTTTTGGGACATAATGATGTGTTGGTGGTAACTCTAACAGTATGGTCCTTACTGAAACAGGAGAGGCTAATTTTCCTAGCGCTTACAGTTTGCAATCTTATCCAAAACAATTTTTCTGCAAGATCTGGTATATACCTTGAGAACTTTACTAGCAGGTTATGGGTAAATAGGGAAAGGGGGTTGAAAAACTGGGGATATAACGAACTAAAGTATGTACAGCAATCTCCGTCGTGAAGGAGATGAGTAACGGCCATATAGAGAACACCTTGAGGTGATCTCAAGAGGTGGCCTAGTGTGGTGGGGAAACGTGGAGCTCCTACCATCCTGAGAGGATGTAACTCAGTAAGTTAAAGAGGCATGAGAATCAATTAGACCAAAAGAAAAATAAGAAAAATACTACCATAATTGTGATACCTTTGCATACAATCAGCGGTTAAT
Source organism: Pelobates fuscus (assembly GCF_036172605.1). Taxonomy (NCBI): domain Eukaryota; kingdom Metazoa; phylum Chordata; class Amphibia; order Anura; family Pelobatidae; genus Pelobates; species Pelobates fuscus. The sequence goes on along the minus strand of NC_086323.1, from coordinate 76,263,305 downwards.
AGTGATGTATATAATATCGCCACGTTTATACAGTGGTTAATAGCAACTAAAACCTAAGTTATATTATGCTATGTTACCGCCTGATAAGCACGATAACGATTTTTGCAGTGCCGTTAATCAAACATTTAATGCCTTTTCAGGCCCCAAAAGGAGTAAGAGGGATTTGACCCAGTCACCAGGGATCAATTCATCTGAGTAGCTCACGAGAGATAATACGCTATAAAGTTGATACGCATATAATGACTCCCATATTTGGCCTAAAGTCTGATCCTCAGCGCTCTGAAAAGGAGCTGCGGATCATAAAGTACCAAGAGTCTACAACATTTAAGTGGGAAACGTTAACTCCTAAGACTGTATTGAGTTGGTAAACTTAACCAGGTTGCAAGAGGAACCTTACTACCGGCGGTGAACTCATTTACAAGGTGGCAAATATATGGTTAGCGTATAAAGACGCCATATTTTGTGATGACAAATAAGTGTGAAATAACTACCATTAAAGCTGTGTTCCACAAAGGGAGGATTAAGGGGTTACAATTAGGTTGATAGTGGCATACAAATACGTGGGCAAGCAAACTATAAAGTGCTTTAAAATATATGAAAGGTGGTTTGGTAGTTATCGATCCCGCGAGCGGGGCCGGTAAAGGAGGGCTTACGGTATACATAAATAACACACTCTACAGTTTTGACATACATTGAGATATCATACCCATCACTGCGTATTAAGCACGATATAGATGGCAAAAATAGTTCATTTCTTTGTGGATTTTGTTCCCGCCATGTGCCAGTCCGCAAGAATTTTCTTCGGGGAAGCTCCTCCAGATTCCGCGCCCTTATCTTCCATGTTACGCCACAGTCCCCATTCTGAGAGAGCCTTCATGCCTTCACTTGGTTCAGTGATGATCCGGGTAGAACCTTGTCTCCACACGATCAACTTCGTCGGGTATCCCCACTTGTAGTTCACATTGTTGTTGCGCAGCGTTTTGGTGATGGTGACAAACTCTTTACGTTTTGCCATAGTTGCAGCTGATAAATCCGCAAATAAAGCAATTTTTGAGTGTGGATCCGGGAGAATCGATAGTTTTCGTGCCGCTGACAATAAAGCATCTTTATGAGCATAATAGTGGAATTTTACTATTACGTCTCTGGGTACCTCTGATGATAGCCGCGACGGGCGTGGAAGTCTGTGCATGCGGTCGTAGGCCCATGCAGAGTCTGGTAAAGCAGGGACTAAGGCCTTGCATATAGCGAGCACGAATTGAGGGAGAGCATCCTGGGAGACATCATCTGGAATACCACGAAATCTGATGTTTTGCCTTCTCGATCTGTCCTCCAAGTCTGCCAATTTTAGCTTTAGGGCTTTATTATCATCCGAAAGAGATTGAAGTTTGTCCACAACTTCATTGTGAGCGTTGCAAAGATCACCCGTTTTGTTTTCAAGATGGCTCGTCCGGTCTCCCAGACTTGCTATTTCCCTGCGTAGCTCACTATCTATGCGGTGAAAATCCGCTTTAATCGTTGCTCTCAGCTCTTGGAGCATCTTGTGGAGGCTTTTCTCTGTAATTGGGGAGTCAGAGTACTTTGAGGAAGTCGAGTCTTGATCCGAGGTGCCGTCTGACATGGCCTCTACATCGTCGCCGCCATCTTGGTTCAGTAATTGGCGGTCTTTTTTCTTTGATTTCGTCAATTCTTGGATCTTAGGTTGCTTGTAGGGTGACATCCTGCTATGCCTTAGGTGCCCCACAGTTAGTAGTCGGTAAACTAAGTGAGTTACCGCTTTGAGTAGCTTAATTGTAGCTGATCAGGACGGAATATCGCCGGAGCTCTTAGTCCATGCGACTGCTCGCGCCGGAAGTCAGACACGCCCCCCAGAACTACCCAATGTTAACATGCCCTTAGCTTTTTTTTCAAGTTATAGGGCTATAAGTACAATAGGACATTGCTGTTTCAAAATATATATTTTAAAAATGTATCAATAGTGTTATCAATAGTGACATTATAACACTGTTACAATAAATCGATGAATCCCACCTCACATGTACATATTTTTTTAAAGTAGACAACCCAGGGTATTTAATGGCGTGTGTCCAGACATTTTTAGTAGCCACTTAGTCACAAACACTGGCCAAAGTTAGCATTTATATTTGTTTGTGTGTTAAAAATGCAAAAAAACTATTATGAACGCTAACTTTGGCCAGTGTTTGTGACTAAGTGGCTACCAAAAAAGACTGAACATACCCCATTTGCAATATCTTGGATTGTCTTCTTTTGCAAATGGTATGCCATCATGGGGGTAATTCTCATTCCTGGTCTACCATACGCTCTCAAAGGCAACATAACCAACCTGGCAAATGTCAATGTAAAAAAAACAAACAGAAAATTAAGCCTTATATTTGATCCTGTAACTTCAAAAACATTATAAAACCTGTATATGGGGAGGGTGGGGTGGGAGGGGGGGGGGGTACTGTTATACTCGGGAGACTTTGCTGAACACACATATTAGTGTTCCAAAACAGTAAAACATATCACAACAATGATATCATCAGTTAAAGTGCCGTTTGTGTTGGAAACACAATTATCTAAAGCAAAATAAAAAGTGAAACAACTTCATCAGACCACATTGTTGTCAAAAAGTAAAAATGAAAATATCTCAAAACTACAATGTAGTGCACAACGGCATCTGAGTTTGAATCTAAATCAGTTAAAACACATTGGAATATCTTATTAAGTGATAAGACTTTACCTAATGATTTCAAATAACATCCCACGTTCAGTTTCAACAGAGGTTGCAACATCAGAGATCTAATAGCTTCCACAGACCCGAAACACTGTTACGAAAAAAAAATAACAGGTTACACAATAGAACCCTTAAATCTGGCTGTTTCAAATGTACAGGATGTATAACAAGTAGACACATGTTACAAACTTGTATGACAGACCATGTAGTGTATAAATCACATGCCCATGTGGACTACACTACGTTGGAAAAACGGAGTTAACCTTAAGAAATCGCATAAGAGGGCACACCGATCAGCTATCAGCACAGCGTACCATGATGGTTCCACAGAGAAACTAGTAGCAAAACATTTTTTGCAGATGGGACATTGACTGACCACATTCAAGTTTATTGGCATTGACACAATACCACCACTGTTCAGAGGAGGCGATAGAGCTTGTCTGCTCTTACAGCGTGATAAAGACTCTCAACCCTATATCTCCACATGGACCCAATGAATACATCTCCTTTTCATTTTTGTTTGCCTACATGTTAATTATGTTGATGGTTATTTATGGTTAATTATTATTTTCAGTTATTTAATTTAATGGATTACATTATCAAAACTGGTCCTCATTGGAGACCGATTACAGAGATATGAATTCTCTTATTTACAATGATAATGATAATATTACAGTTATATAGGATTTACAGATACGTAATACATGCGTTTCCTAGTCAGTTAGCAATGATTTATTCTTCTCTTTATGATCATCTATAGCCAATGACCCGATATTCATAGAACTAATCTCTGTGTAATGTTGCTAAGAAATTTATTAGGTAGATAACCATACTAAGCTACATTTAAAAATAGAGACATTTAATTTTACTATCTATTTTTATATTAAGATTTATTATCCAGTCCCTCTGAGAGATCTACTTCCCTTTAAACAAGTCTAGCTTCCCTATCTCACAGTAGCCTTTTGTCCGTTTTTACAATGGAATAAAGGCAACTTCCCTGTATTTCACGGATTAGTCCTATTTCTAGGTATGTCTTTTTCACTTTTCACAAATAACCCTGTCCGGAACTATTTTACAACAATTTTATAGTTGATGAGACATGGTCTCATGTACAGGTGCACCGTTTTGGGAGGGATTAGACAGTTACCTTCTTTCATTGTGATGGGATACACACAGATGGAGTAAGTAAATTAATTAAGTAATACCATGCATTTGGTATATAAGTGATAGTGCAATGATTGTAATTTATCTTGAGAAAGGACCACGAGAGGGTCCGAAACGTTGACACTGCACAATTAAAAACTTTCCAATATTTGAAGAAAAAACAATATATATCTATCTATCTCTCTCTCTCTCTCTCTCTCTCTCTATATATATATATATATATATATATATATATCAAAAGGTTAAAATTTATATTATATATATATATATATATATATAATGTGTGTGTGTATTATATTATATGTAATACGTGTGTGCATTATATGTGTCTATAAATATATATATTTATATATAATGCATATAATACATGCATATATGTATATATACACACACACACTTCTATTTCCTATATATGTATAATATATTATAAGGTAATTAAAGCATTTTATAATATATTATACATATATAATGCATATATCTGATTACATTTTAAGTGTATTTTGAGACATATGTGTATATATCTCAAAGTACACTTATAATTAAATCATATATCTGCATTATATATGTATAATATATTATAAAATGCTTTAATTATTTTATATATATATATATATATATATATATATATGTATAATATATTTATTTAACATGCTTGATTTTTTATTTTTGTTTATTTTTAGGAGTCAGGGGGACTGCAGGCAGCTCCATAGACTCCTATTGCGGCCATGTGATCATGGTGATCATGGTGATCACATGGCCCTGGAGGGCCGGGGTGGCCAGAGTTGCTGAAGGGAGACTGCTGGGGTCTCGGCAATTACCCCCGACCGGGAACGCCGTGGATCATTCCAGGTAAGTGAAGGGGTCATATTTGTCCTTAATGACTGTTAAGAGGTTAATGTGCAAAAGAGAGAAATCAGTATAAGCTAAAGTCAGAATAGCAGAGATACAGAAAAAACTTAGGTACATGCTGGGTCAGGATAACAGAAAATCAGAAAAGGTCAAAAGCAAACTTACAGACAAGATTGAACCAGTGGCGGATCCAGAGCCTGATCTCGGGAGGGGCACTTGTAGATTATTTAAAAAAAATAATCCTAGCACAGTAACCACTACAGCTCAGTGTAGTAGTTATGGTGCCAGTAGTGCCAGGACCCCACCCCAGAGTAAGTAGTCATACCGTTTAAGAACAGTTTGACAACTTACCTGGGGTCTGCTGGGATATAGGGCATAGGAGAAGTGGTGTGTGTTAGGGGTGAAATGTGTGTGAAAGGTGCAGTGTGTGTGTGAGCGGTGAAGTGAGTGTGAGTGCGTAAGGGTGGCAGTGTGTGTTAGGGGGCAGTGTGTGTATGGGGGCACTGTATGTCTGTGTGGGGCAGTGTGTGTATGGGGGGGCACTGTATGTATGTGTGGGGCAGTGTGTGTATGGGGGGCACTGTGTGTGTGTTTGGGGCAATGTGTGTATGGGGGGGCAGCAGTGTGTGTATAGGTGTGCAGTGTGTGCGGGGCAGTATGTGTATGGGGACAGTGTTTGTGGGACAGTGTTGTATGGGGACAGTGTTTGTGGGACAGTGTTGTATGGGGACAGTGTTTGTGGGGCAGTGTGTGTATGGGGGCAGTGTTTGTGGGGCAGTGTGTGTATGGGGGGCAGTGTTTGTGGGGCAGTGTGTGTATGGGGTCAGTGTGTGTATGGGGTCAGTGTGTGTAGTGTTTGTATGTGGGGCAGTGTTTGTGGGTCAGTGTGTGTATGGGGTCAGTGTGTGTAAGGGGGAAGTGTGTGTATGGGGCAGTGTTTGTGGGTCAGTGTGTGTATGGGGTCAGTGTGTGTAAGGGGGAAGTGTGTGTATGGGACAGTGTTTGTGGGGCAGTGTGTGTATGGGGACAGTGTTTATATGGGGACAGTGTTTATATGGGGACAGTGTGTATATGGGGACAGTGTGTATATGGGGACAGTGTTTGTGGGGCAGTGTGTGTATGGGGGGCAGTGTTTGTGGGTCAGTGTGTGTATGGGGTCAGTGTGTGTATGGGGTCAGTGTGTGTAGTGTTTGTATGTGGGGCAGTGTTTGTGGGTCAGTGTGTGTATGGGGTCAGTGTGTGTATGGGGTCAGTGTGTGTATGGGGTCAGTGTGTGTAAGGGGGAAGTGTGTGTATGGGGTCAGTGTGTGTAAGGGGGAAGTGTGTGTATGGGGCAGTGTTTGTGGGTCAGTGTGTGTATGGGGTCAGTGTGTGTATGGGGACAGTGTTTATATGGGGACAGTGTGTGTATGGGGACAGTGTGTGTATGGGGGCAGTGTTTGTGTGTATGGGGTCAGTGTGTGTGTGTATGGGGTCAGTGTGTGTGTGTATGGGGTCAGTGTGTGTATGTATGGGGTCAGTGTGTGTTTGTATGGGGTCAGTGTGTGTATGGGGTCAGTGTGTGTATGGGGTCAGTGTGTGTAGTGTGTGTATGGGGTCAGTGTGTGTAGTGTGTGTATGGGGTCAGTGTGTGTATGGGGTCAGTGTGTGTATGGGGGCAGTGTATGTTGGGCAGTGTGTATGGGGTCAGTGTGTGTATGGGGTCAGTGTGTGTATGGGGTCAGTGTGTGTAGTGTGTGTATGTTGGGCAGTGTGTATGTTGGGCAGTGTGTATGGGGCCAGTGTGTATGGGGGCAGTGTGTATGGGGGCAGTGTGTATGGGGGCAGTGTATTTTGGGGTCAGTGTGTATGGGGTCAGTGTGTATGGGGTCAGTGTGTGTAGTGTGTGTATGGGGTCAGTGTGTTTATGGGGTCAGTGTGTGTAGTGTGTGTATGGGGTCAGTGTGTGTAGTGTGTGTATGGGGTCAGTGTGTGTATGGGGTCAGTGTGTGTATGGGGGCAGTGTATGTTGGGCAGTGTGTATGTTGGGCAGTGTGTATGGGGGCAGTGTGTATGGGGGCAGTGTGTATGGGGGCAGTGTGTATGGGGGCAGTGTGTATGGGGGCAGTGTGTATGGGGGCAGTGTGTATGGGGGGCAGTGGGTATGGGGGCAGTGTATGTGGGGCAGTGGGTATGTGGGGCAGTGGGTATGGGGGCAGTGGGTATGGGGGCAGTGGGTATGGGGGCAGTGTGTATGGGGGCAGTGTGTATGGGGGCAGTGTGTATGGGGGCAGTGTATGTGGGGCAGTGGGTATGGGGGCAGTGGGTATGGGGGCAGTGTGTATGGGGGGGAGGGGAGGAGGGCTTTTTAATAAAAAAACAAACAAAATGTATTTAATAAAATATATTTATGTCCCCCCTCCCTTCTTGCCTTTATTGAGGAGGAGGGGGGACATTTCTGGATCCCTGGTGGTCCCAGTGGGGAATCCCTGGTGGTCCAGTGGTTCCAGTGAACTCTAGCCCGCGCTCCAGGGCTAGAGTTCACTCTCGCGAGATTTGGAGCGTTGCCGTGGTAACCGCGGCAACGCTCCAAATCTCGCGAGAGGAGGACCCGGAGGAGCTGCTGGTAACAGCTCCCGGGTCCTCTCTCCCTCCCCTTCCGGTCGGCTGTTAGTAATGTGCCTGCAGACCGGGGAGGGAGATCAGTGATCTCCCTCCCCGGTCCGCAGGCACATTGCAGGGCTGGCGCTTGGGCAATGCCAGCCCTGCACTAGCCGGCAGGGGAGAATCGGGGGGGGCAATTGCCCCGTTGCCCCCCCCCTGGATCCGCCAATGGATTGAACACACAGAAACCACTTGATGGGACTAGGGCATTTACAATTGTGTACTGTTTCTACTGATTTGTCCACCTTACTCCTGCAACCCCAAAATGTGCTGGAACGAGGTCACGTGGGTTCAGTGGGACAGAAATCACACAGCACATTTTATTACTATTTAAAGGGACACTATAGTCACCCAGACCACTTTAGCTCAATGAAGTGGTCTGGGGGCCAGGTCCCTCAGGTTTTAACCCTTCACATGTATACATAGCAGTTTCAGAGAAACTGCTATGTTTACATAGCAGGGTTAATCCAACCTCTAGTGACTGTCTTCCTGACAGTCGCTAGAGGCGCTTATGCAACACTGGATGCAAAATTTGCATCCAGCGTGCCGAACGTCCAAAGGAAAACATTGAGAAATGCTTTCCTATGGACTGTTAGAATGCGCGCGCATGCGCATTCCGCTCCACTTGGGAGCTGACGTTGGCGGGGGAGGAGGGGTCACCAGCGCCATTGGAGCTCGGTGCTCGATTAAGGTAAGCTGCTGAAGGGGTTTTAACCCCTTCAGCGCCACGGGAGGGGGACCCTGAGGGTGAGGGTCCCCCAAGGATGACATAGTGTCAGGGAAACGGCTTTGTTTTCCTGACACTATAGTGATCCTTTAAGGACATGTTCTCTTCACAAGCGGCATCCTTTACCTTATTATTTACATACTGTAGGATTGACTAAAAAAAAGTGGTTAGCTGTAGTGTTCATTGTCAGGACTACGACCCTTCTCTTTCTAATGGACTGGACAAAGCAAGAGTAGTTGCAGCCACCCTGCCCCAAATATGAATGGCAGCACATCCAGTAATTCTAATTAGACTGATACAGGCAGGGCCGGCCCTGACAAGTTAGGTCATTGTGAGTATGCCATTGGCCATTTTACTGGGCGCTTGGAAGCACTTACATTGTTGCTCACTAGCACCTGGTAGAACACAGGTCCGGCGAGATACAGGTCAGCCCGCTCAGCCAGGCCCCCCCTCCCAGGCATGCATTGTGGCAGCGCGTGGGTGCTTTAATTCCTCGCTCCCGCCCCTTCCCCTGTACATGGGGAGAAGTGGGCGGGAACATAATGTGCAGAGAAAGGGCAGCCAGGCGCAGGGAATGAACAGCAATGAAGGTAAGGTATGTCAGAGAATGTGTATTAGTCAGCTTCAGTCAGTTTGTTTATGTATGTCAGTGTGTCTGTCTGTATGGGTCAGTGTGTGTGTCTGCATGGGTTAGTGTGTGTATATGAGTCTGTGTGCGTCAGTCTAGATGGGTTAGTGCGTGTGTGTCAGTTTGCATGGTCAGTGTGTGTCTATTTGAGTCAGCATGTGTGTTGGAACTGTCTGAGCTGTCAGGGAAGAAAGTAGGGCGGCATATTTGTTTTCGCCTAGGGCGCCAAAAATGCTTGCCTGCATACATAATAAATAGTGGTTCAGATAGCTTAAGAGAATATTGTGGTGTCTTTCTAGGCAGCTGTCCCTTATACTTGACACACAAACCCAGTTTCACTAATCTTCCTGATTCATAATGTAACCCCAAACGTCTCACACACTGATGAGTCTTTAATTGAATTTCATTAGCTCTAGGCTTGATGATTAACGTATAGATATATTTAATTTAATCAGCCTTTTAACAAGTGTTGATTACTGAGTTCAGAGCAGAAGGTAAAAGGTGTTATACACACACATACGCAAAGTTTTTCTATAAATAAAAGTGTAGAGTTTAACCTCTCTTTTCACACCAAATAATTTAGGAAATGAAGCATGGATATGCATGTCTATGAGAATGTGCGTATAGGATAAAAAGAGAATGGATGTACATTTTGCTCAAATAACTGTTTTAGTCCTTTTTTTTAGTTCTTCTTATTAAAATGAAGAGTAAACCATTAAATGGTTAGTAAATTTGTCAGCTATCCATTTGGTCCATTGACTGTTCTTAAAATGAATATATATATATCATTATTCATATTTTCCAACACCACCATTCTTGATCCAAGGCTGCTACACTACTTTAAAACTGAACCTCCACTCATCCTTGCGCTCTCAAACTCTGCGCAGTGACTCACCTTGAGGATACCTCTCCTTGCAGCTCAATATTCTCTGATGAGGCTGATTTGTTGGCTTCATTATGGAATGATACCACTGAGAGTAGGATGGTGCTCCTGCTACTTTATGTCAGTCATCCCTCAGCATAGAACTGTATGCCACATGCAGAGATCTATGCCAAGATCCATGCCAAGATTTGATTGACAGGTGGATGATGGGACAACATTTCAAAGAGCTTTAAATTAAAATCTAATATATTGCTATACTTTTTGATTGCATAATGTATACCGGAAATGAAATGCTATCAAATTTACAGCTAATGTGGGAATCAGGATAAGTACACTTTAACAGGGAGTGTAATGGACAGTTTGTCTATTTATTACAAACAGTACGAGCGTTCAGCATGCTGTATGGTTATGGTGCTTTGGTGTATCACATTTAAACATTGACCTTTATATATCTCCTGAGTTAATTAGGTTGTTTAGTGAGGTTGATATAAAAGTTGTTAATGTTTAACCTTAACATTTCAAGTACCCATCATTTTCAAGCCAGGATGGTAAAGTGTGTCAAACTACAAGGAACATTGTAAGCACCATAACCACTACAGTGCACTGGTGGGGTTATGGTTCCAGCAGTGTCCTGGTGGCACCCCATTTTAAACAGTCAGTTTGAGACAAACTTGACTTCTTACCTGTGGTCTGTCGAGCACCTGTCCCAACATCCACTGCAGCCAGAAGCTAACTTCAGCACTGAGACTGACTATGAGCTGGCTCTGACACTGAAAGGCTTAGCTCAGGAGAGCTAATGAATATTCTTAACAAAATCTTCCTGCTCTTTCTTCTGCCTGCTAGGAATCATAATCAAAAATATACTTATACTCAGTATTGTAATAGTATATGGCATTTACTTTATTAATGTCATAATATTTGATAAAAGAGAAATGCACAATTTCATAAATTATATGCATTTTATTTCTTTTTTAATGCAGATTTGTGAAGTATTGCAGTTTCTTGTAATACCATTTTTATTGGACAAACGGAGATTTGTAGTAACAAGCTTTTAGTCTAATTCTAGAGCATCTTTGACCACAGAGTGAAACAAGTAAATTAAGGCCTTGAATACTGTTGAGTAAGCTTCCCAAGTGATTTCATAGTTTGGATAAACTTTCAAAATATTTAATTTAACATTTTAAAATATCAAAAATATATAATATATTAAAATGTATCAAAAAGTATAAAATATTGCAAAATTTTAATATTTTTTTTCCTAATATAAAATCATTTTTAAAGTTTATCCAAAAATATTAAATAATTTCAAAAGCTTACCCAACATTATTAAACCGGGGCCTGTGGTGGCTGTATTGCATTTGTTAAAGCAACAACATGAAATGGATCTTCCACCAAAATTGAAGCTACCTCACTACTGTCCACTTAAATGAGTTCATAAATAAAGAAAATCTGATCCAACATGAAGTCAGATCAGATAATTCAATGTGATTATGCTTAAAAAAAAAAAAATCATTAAAACCATATAACATTCTAAGAATCCCAAAATTATTAATTAGCTGTTGCAGGATATAACTTTAGTATCTCCTGCAGGTTACAGTTAGTGAAACATTGTAACACAAATTATCAACAATCATAAAGTAAAATAACTCCTACTACCTTCTAAAGAAAGCTGTATGACATTTGCTATAAAAACAACAACAAAAAAAAAAACATACTTTGTAAAGTCTTTCTGGACCAGTCACTCCAAAAGATACCACTGGGCTAAGAGTATCCTTCTATGATGAATTATTTAATATTGGTTTTAATATGGATAAAAGAGTTATGTATATTCCTTTTTTGACATCCCTCATTACTCATAATCATAGCCCTAGTAGTTAATTTGGTAACCATGGAGAGTAAAGGAGAACTGCAACAAGACCGGCACTATTTAGATCCCTTCCCAAGATATCCGAATAGGATCCCTGTTTAAAAAAGAACATTACCTCAACAGCTAAAGAGTGCAAACATGCTAATATAAACCTTACTAGATGGCTAGAGATTAAACCACTATAGTGACAGTTATCTCGAAACAAGGGAGCGAAAAGTTACCAACTTCTTCACCTCTCATGTACCAGAATGGGGGAAAGAAGAAACAAATGAGTAAAACACACACTCCCTTCATCAGTGATAGTAAAATAAAAACAATAAATCTGCCCTTGGATGGGAGAATTGGGAAAAGAAGAGTTAAATGGAGAGATAGCAAGTTAGGGATGGAGTTAGAAGTAATTGCAAAAATGAATGCACAAGCCTGTCTGTTGTATATATACCCATACATTGGCATTATGGTTGTAGTGTAAAAAATATACACCGGCTCGATGAGCTGGAGCAAAATACGCACATGAAACTGCCATAGTGTGCCAAGAAACCCCAGTCCACATTTAGTCCACTGTCTTTAGAGATAAAGAAAATTACCATTCTGTTCTTAAATGCTTTGCTCTCCTTTGTATTTTTAAATAGTTCCTTTTGAGTATTTTGATATTAAGGTCCTGAATGGAATGGTCTTTTTCTGTGAAGGGGAGTCCAACTGGCGTGCAATAATGGTCTTCATGTTGTGTAAATTCTTTAGTTTTTCCATTGTAATATCCCTGTTTACATTACACAACAACCATAATGTCAATGTATGTGTATATATACAACTACAAACTTGTGCATTGGTTTCTGTCAGTTACCTCTTCCCCCTCCCTAACTTGCTATTTCTTCGTTTAACTCTTATCTTTTTTTTCAACTCTTCCATCCTAGGGCAGATTTATTATAGTTTTTGTCACTTTAACGTTTTTAACTGTCTTTAACTGTATTGCAGTTATCTTAGTTTACTTGTTTATACTTTATACTTGAAAAATGGAGGAACTCCGGAAAGGTCATCACTTCCATTTTTTGTTAGTCTAATAAAAAAGGTATTACAAGAAATGATCTAAGTTACTGGACTGATACGGCAACTCAAATCTCATGATAAACTTTCCTTAAAGCGATGTTCTTCAAATATGGTTTAAAAATTTATAAAATAGAACAAAGAATAACAGCACCCCACTCAGTGTCTCATGGCTTCTTCCTAGAAGGGCCTCAAACAAGGTTTAGCTTGTGCTACTGGAAAATGGAACCTATAATATGTATATTAAACTGATTCTGTTCAAAAAAACATCCAGACCTGAACCAGAAATATAGTGACTGTAGGCAAGTCTTTCCACTTTTTTTGTTAAGGTGTGGCTTATTCCTCTCTAGGCACAAATAGCAGAGCATAAGGTCCATGTGTGGATTACTAATATGGCATCCATCTTTAAATATTATACTTTCTCTTTGTCACATCCACCTTGAGGCCCTGTTGCAATGCTTTTCCTTATTCACTGATATATGGCCATTGGCTCACAAAGCTTAGCTAAGTGTCATTGCACCTACAGGATTCTAACTGCAAACTACTCTTTGTTGTATCCAGATTCCTCTCATCATGGATGTATAATCTTCTTTGTCATATCCTACTACTTCACGTTCGGTGTGTAGGGCATCTTACTTACTATTTTTTATCTTAAAGAAAACAAAGTCTGCCATTTTTATAACGTGTCTCAGTGCTTTATATGTTAACCTTGTTTGTGTGTGCTGCTTGATTTTGTTTTTATTTTTTTGTTGTTTTTAAGTTTTTGCAAAAGTTAGTTTGTTTCCACTCCAGTGTTCTGTCTGGCAATCAAACGTACCAATAACAAAATGGTAATTTAGGACATGTTTCCAAAAACAAGGAAGTATGGATTTAAATTTTAGCTTACGCTTTAATAGTTCATCTGGATACAGGTGTATAAATGCAGGACACTATCTGATAGTCACTGTTCATGCTAAATGGACGATTGTGATGATTTAAGTGCCACACTGAAAAAGCATCTGCAAACTCGCTAATCATTCAGTTCTTTCATATGCATTGAGTTGCTGGGCTTATTGATCTTGTAACATTAATCCAATGCTTTATTTAGGGTGGTGATTTCTTTATTCTAGAATTCTACTGTGCTTCCAATCCTCATTTTAATAGAGGTGTAAATATTCATTACTGCGGAGTACACTATTGTCCTACAATTCTCAGCCAGGATTTATATTAATTGTGAGATGTATATTCTCATGTAAAGTTTGCATGGTAATCATACTTTTACATGTACATTATTTTTCTTTCTTCAAAAGGTATCACTGTTTGTGGTGTGATGTCCACAGTAGGGCTGAGATACATTATAGCTTTGGAAGCTTTGACTTCAAAGGGATCTGGTGACTATACCAAACCTGGCCAAAGTATAAAGTCAAGATCAAAGCACCGGAAACCTTATCATGCAAAAACTTGTCCACAGGTATCTTGCAGGGCAAAATTGTAAAAAAAAATAAAAATAAAAAACAAATAGTATCTCCTCTTACTAATTTACTGGAAATTCATTGCATATTTTGAGTTCTTTTGTCAATCAAGTAGATTGTTTGCCATGCTGTCAATAATGGTGATTTTAATAGTAGTATGACTATCCATTATTGATGAACCTCAGAGAAAAAGTTCTGCAACACTGAACCATTATTTATTTGAAGTAGAAGCCCTGGTCCCAAACGTAAGGGCTGAACGACATGAATGCAGTCATAGGGAGTTTTAGCCTTGCTGTTATACCCTTTACTTCAAAGGTTCTCATTGTTTGTGGTGTTATATCCACAGTACGGTTGTGCTATATACAGCACTGGAAAGTCTGACTACAGAGGATGCTAGTTCCCATGCCAAGCTTAGCCCATGTCAACATCAAAGGGGCTGGAGCTTATCATGTGGAAACATGTGTCCACAGGTATTTTGTAGGGAGAAGCAAGAAAAGAAAGGACTTCAAATAGAATCCCCTTTACTAGGTTCCTGGAAATGCAATGCCTGTGTGTGTATCCAGGGTCTTCATAAGAGATAAAAGAGTTCCATATTATAACGCGTTAACTCTTTAGTTTCTACAAAGCTCTCAATAGCAGAAGTTGCCAGAGCAGACCACAGTTATTCTTTAACTACAATTCCCATGATGCTATGTCAGTCTTAACACAAGGTATTTCGTTTGTGAAGAGTGTTAAATCTTTTTTTCATTTAAAAAAAATGGCAAATTTCAACAACAATCCCCAACTGCCATTCAGATAGCCAATCCCATTAGTTACTGATAGTTTGGATCTATGGAGCCAAACTCAAGAGATAGGCAATGGTCCACAGGACCTGCCTTGCAAATACTCCCTAATGAGCGCTGATTGGACAGACACGTTAATATTTGCTGTAGAAGAAGGAAGAAAACATTCAAAACCAATTGCAAGCATATTTTCTTTGGGCTATATCTACTATTTTTTTTTTTTTTATGGAGCCTTTCTTTAAGGCTGGAAAAGCATAATGTAGCTGTAGACAATGGGGTCTGCCTCTTCTCAATCTCTGCTCAAGAGCTGCAATTTTTCTAAGCCGTACATGATCAATGTTTGCGTTAGCTTACCTTCTTATATCTCGGAATGCATCTTACAGTGAACATAATATATGTTGGAAACAATCATAAAAGGTAGCTAATATTTATCTTGCTAAGATAGTTACATATTACTATTCATAACATTAATGTCTATAGATTGCTAAAAACACACAGTTTACTGATGTTATCTTTTTGTATATAGATACGTAATAAGCACTTGTTTTTACCATTATTGCTCCAGACGTGCTATACTCTTCTCTGATGTTTAACATCTTCTTGATGTACATTCACACATATTGTAGTTGATGAATGAATTCCCATAGGGCAGTGCAAATACAAAAACAAGTGCTTGCTTCTTGATGAGAGAATGATAATTTTTTTGTGTGCCCCCTAAACAATTTAGATTATTGTGTGTCCTCATTGAAGGATACCTAAAACACGAGGGACTTGGAAAGGTAGTGGGGCCCACATTTAATAAATAGATTTTTGCAGATAATCACTAGCCAATCTGATACACTATTATGATACATGCATTTGCATATTTGGCCTTCTTGCTTTCTTTCCTCTAAAGCCCTTACAATATTTTTTTTTCTAGATTCAAAACTAGTTCCTTGAAGGTGGCACTACCTACAATTTTTCACTACACCAAAGTTACGAAATTATACCTAGGTCTTCCTTATGTGGTATCTAAGACACGATCGTCCTCTACAAGTCTTAGACCATGAAGACGACACTGCCTAGAATATCATGTGTTCTCTTCAACGTTAGATTGATCGGAAAAGCTATGGCCCTGAAGAAAGATGTTAAGGCACAATGCTCAAATTCAGCATTCAGAACTACACCATTGAAAAATAAATAAAGATTCTGCTGTATGATCTGCGTGCCCCATGTATTTCTGTGTCCAATTTTCATTTCATGTCTTTATCGTTTTTATTTCAAGACATTATCTTTTTCTGTTATCTCCAAAAAAAACTATCAATAAAAACTTTCAATGTAAAAAACGAACAAAAAAAAGTGCATTGACTCTACTACATTGATGATCAAGCTCCCTCACCACTCTGACACCTATGAAAATTGTCCTGAATACAACATATTCTTCCTTTGTGATCCTTCCTACAAAAGCTCCCCCCAAAAAATTTAAAAATTTGTGACTCTTTGGTACTCGTGAAAACATCTAAATCTAGTATCAATGGGATTAGTCACACAGAGAGAATATTCACAAAAACATGTTAACATGTCAAAGAGCACAAGCTATTCAATATTTACATGATGGCTCTTTATTTAAGGTACATTAAATCACTTCTCTGCAATACATTATACATATATAGAGACAGGCATTTTCAATTTTGAATCATGTGAGCACATTTTACCATACACAAAACAACTTTTAGATTAGAGGAAAATGTAATCTAATTATTTGTTAGCAGTTTTGCTCACACGTTCCAAAGATTAAATTGTATTGCCCACCGGGTGTTGACCTTTAAAATTCATACATAAGTAATGATGAGTAATCTTTTCTTTGTGAACCGCCTAAATAAAATATACACCAAGTCAGTGTTATCTATCTTTAAAGTAGTCTGGCCAATCAGCATTCAAGGTTGCTGAGGTGCTGGGGACAAAACAATTACAGGCCCAATGGATTTTCATAGTATTTTTAGTAGAAGATCGTTTGTTGAACTCCTAATTCACATTTCAGTGCAGGAATATAATGAGTGGTCAGATCTGTAAACCACCAACCCACCACAAACCCACATGTTTAAAATATCTCAATATTTATAGGGATTTTTTTATTTATTTTTTAAGAAGTATATCAAGGTGTTATTTTTATGATAAAAAGAGAAAATCAATTTGACTCTGATATAATATAAATTAGTGATTTTGATATTATTCTATATTATAATAATTAGTGATTTTGAGAATTAGATACATTGCAGTATTTATTACATTAATTATACATTATGGTATGAACTCCCTCCCACTTTTCACTCTCGACAGGATGATACAACATCAATTAAGATCCTACATATACAGCGCCATTGTACAGCGCTACATAAATAATAAAATAATAATAAATAATAATATACATTCTTATCTTTATGAAGATGATGATCATGATGATGGTCTAAAACTTTTGTTATGTATTTATTTACAAATTGCATTTATCTACACCTCTGTCCTAAATTCACATACTTTTTTCACACTCCTTGTAACATTGGTAGGACATAGAAGCTTCCAACAACCTATTGGAATATATTAAGGGAGAGGAATTATAATACTTCACATCATTGCTGCCCCAATTATGGTAAGCATTCAGAAAGGTGAAAGGATACATTTTTCCTTACAGGTTTGTCCCCCTATGATTTATGGCAAAGTCCAAGAACCAGGCAGAATACATCCGCTATTCATCTCCCTCAGCCTTTATTACCTTCACACTATACGTATATTTAAATAGGTTAGAGGCAATAATGGGAGGCTCACAAGAAAACAAGCAAATAAATAATATTAGCAAGGTATTATGTACTCCTTGAGGCATTGCATTAGACGTTATTCCATTAGAGAAGGTACAATCCAAAAGAGGGAAGGAACCAGCTAAAAAAGCATACTTTTTTATTGTTTGTAATTTCCTGCCCAAAGCAAGTTCACACAGTCTAGACTACTGCAGCAAAGGAACATAGAGAAGTTTGTGTTTTCAGAGGTTTCCAAGGCCACAAAGATGAACTGCTCAAATCATTCTCAATCTAAATTGTTTTGTTAAGAACTATATGCATTTTAGCTCTGGGAAAGGGAATAAAGAGTCTACTTGAGGAAAGTGACGTTATTTAATGGACACTAATTGATACAGTCAGACCTATGCCATAACCGTTCGCATGCCAAAGAACACTTTATCCAGTTTACAATGTGTCCATTTGTTAGGACCCTTAAATAAAAGGACAGCTAAAAGAGAGCTGTTGGCCCACGTAAGATGAAGATGTCAGGAAAAAGTGGGCTATGAGAAAGACTGGGGTGTACAGGATGGTAAATGCAGTGATAGATATGAAACAACTGGTGCCTTCTGGTCCTAAGAGGTGATATGTTAGAGTGTGTTCAGTTCCTGATAGTCGTTTTCCATTGGAAATATATGTTAGCAGAAAATACAACTTGAGCTAAAAGAAAGCAATACAAGTTCTTTGAACTCTCAGCTCTTGTAGTGTATGCACTATTTTGAAATAAAAGCAAAAGTTTGCAAGCAGTATTTTGTCAGTAGGCAATCGTATAGGCAGGTTTATCATGCCTATGTCATATCTGACAATTGGAGGCATGAAATTGGATGCAGTTGAACAGACCTATAGGGGGCTTGATAGTGACATAGTGAATAGTGGACAGTACCAGACTGAAAAAGGGGCCTGTCAGGCTGACATGAATGCATGTAAGCATAAGCTGCCATCACAGTAGCCAGCTACAACACAGAGAGCTGCTCTATCCCATGAATGCACTTGGTACAGTGGGAGCACATCTATTAATGAACATTTGCTGCTTTTGCATAAGTACAGTTCCCTGAGGATAATAAATCCATGACAGGGGCAGGATGCCATATCCAAAAGTGTCCCGCAAAACCCCGGACAGTTGGGCATCTATTGGGCATAGGCAATTATTGACATTAGTGGTAAATATTTTGACTATATGTTCCCTACATTTCCAACTGAATATTGTTTATCATGGGTGTTTACATAGCCTAGCCCAGATATATATATATATATATACCTTTTATTAGCAAATGGCTGGTTAAACATATTGGATAATGTAGTTCCCAGTTGCTGATGTTTGTCCAATAGCATGAAGCTAACTTTTCTCTGACTGTTATTCAGCCAAGCTTATCACTGGAACATGCACCATGTGTTGCGGCAGGAGTTCCCACTACCATTCAGGAGTCAATATTTGTATTTACCATTTAAAGTTACTAGACCTTTTTTCTTGCTTTAAATTGATTGGCATATTAGAATTTATGACTAACCTATCTATGTCTATTTTTATGAGACTGAGAAGAAAGTCGTCTCCTTCTGCTGACGGTAAAATCCTTGAATTTGATAGATGTCTTGTGTGCTTATAGAAGCACCAGTCATAGAATGCTCAAGGATACAGTGCACTTAGAAGCATGTCTATGTCATGCTAAATTTGTTAGAGCAAATGAAGTCTGCTACTATCGAGTTACTATGCTAGAACTCTCAGCCAACCATTATCTCAGTGCTTTCATGTCTTACGTACCTCTAAAATGAACTTAACGTTTTAATAACATATATTCAAAATTGCTACATACATACTGTATTTCTGTCTGCAGAGGTACGTTGATTTGCTGTACTGTTTGCTATTTGACAAGATCATGTGCATCAATAGATACAAACAAGTTAATGACTTTGTATGACTGGCTTAGTAGTGCCTCCCCAACAATTCTCTTTCAGGCTAATATAGCCAAACAGTGACTAAAGCAGAGTAAAAAAATTGATCAGATCGACTATTTTAGCTTCAGTATCGACATTTGGATTTTAAAGGAACACGCCAAGCACTAAAACCTGTTTTAGTACATAGATGCTGTTCCTTTTCTCTGACAATGTTAACAATTACACTTGGCTGATATTACAGCCCTGGTGGCTCTCAGATAGGCATTCAACCTAAGAGACTTCTGGAAAATAATAAATAGCATACAATCCCCCACAATCCACTCCCAACCCTCCACTGTCAAAATAGACAACCCCCTATGCCTTTAATAATTATTTTGTTGGATGTGCTACCACCCTGGTTGCTAAGATAACAAATTACTCTCAGTTTCAGACCGCAAATAAAGAGCAGGCCCTGCCAAATCTTAAAAATTCTCATATAGAGAAATAAAATTTTAGACCTGTGCCTGTTAGTGTCGTTAATAAACATCTTAATAATAAAAAAAAATAAAAAACAGTGTGGACCAGTTCAAATCCCAGCAATGTTGCTGAAGCTCAGTGCGCGAGCAATTGCTAAACCTGTCACTATCCTTATCAATGATTCCCTGGTGCCAGGATAAGTACCCAAACTTTGGAAGACTGCAAAAGTTGTACCTACCCATAAACGTGGTGACAATGCTTTGGTATCTAACAATCGCCCAATATGATTGCTCCCAGTATTGTCAAAAATCTTGGAAAAATGTGTCCACACGCAACTATGTGAATATAATCAACGATCAATTTATCTGACCCCTGATCAATCAGGCTTTCGTCCAAATCACTCAACTTCGACTGCCCTCTTAAAAGTTTGCAATGACATCCAAATTGGCATGGAACAAGGAGAATTAACTGGAGCTACTTTCCTTGATTTTACCAAGGCCTTTGACACAGTAGACCATGGCATTCTTTTGCAAAAACTTAAAAACTCAGGCATTGGTGATTGTCTGCTAACCTGGTTTCGATCGTATGTTTCAGATCGATTGCAATATGTGGCCATTTCGGATAGCGCTTCCCTCCCTCTTGCAGTCATGTGTGGTGTTCCCAAGGCTCCATACTCGGCCCCCTGCTATTCACATTATTTATAAATGATCTGCCTAACATCTGCAAATCCTCAACTGTACACAAGTATGCAAACGACACTGTAATCTACCCTAGTAAACCCAAGCTACCGCAGAGTTAGAAAAGTGGATAGCGGATAACAAACTCCTACTAAACACTGACAAAACTGTTACAATGATCTTTGGAACTGTATCTAAATTACATAAACTACAAAATCAACAACTGTATATCAGAACAAATTAAAATAGCACACTGACAGCAGTTTGCTCTTTTAACCCCTTAAGGATACAACTTCTGGAATAAAAGGGAATCTTGACGGAATATTTCCGTCATGTGTCCTTAAGGGGTTAAATATCTAGGCATGTTGCTAGACCCCAATCTATCCTTTGGCCTTCACATTGAAAAAATCTCTTCATAACGTTACACAAAACTAGGGGTCCTGTACAGAAACAAATTCTGCCTACAGTAAGGAAACAGTGCAACAAATGCTAATGCCGGTCATTGATTATGAGGATGTAGTGTCCGCACCCTCACCGCCAACCCACCTTAATAAACTTAATGCATTATATAATTTGTTCTGCCTCTTTGTACTAGAATGTAATTACTTTACCCACCACTGTGACATGTTAAAAGAGCTAAACTGCCTGTCGCTGGAATCCCAACGCACTTCATCTTTCCAGCCTTGTGCATAAGAGCATTTCTGGGAAGCTCCCATGCTACCTGAGTAGAATGTTCTCCCCGGCTGTATTTAGCATACCGCAATACAAAAATAAAATGGCTTGATCCTCCTTTTCCTACAGAGCACCGCAATTATGCCATAATCTCAGGGACACTGTCAAATCTTCATTCAATTTTAAATATTTTAAGAGATCTATGACAATATACCTTAGCACAGGATGCACCTGTCATGGTTGAATATATTTATTTCCTGTTATGTATTACATATGTGTGTATGTATATATATATATATATATATATATATATATATATATATAGTTTGTATATTGTATTTTTGTAATATTGTATCCTAGGACATACTTGAAAAACAAGAGAAATCTCAATGTATCCATTCAACCCCATTTCCAATAATAAACTGCAGGGGTGTACCGAAACACCTCTGCACCACCAGGTTCGGAGCCACCAGGGAGCTCGAACCTACCAACCTCTTAAACTCCTCCACCCGGTTCGTAGCCACCAAAAAGCTAGAACCTACCAACCATTGAACCTCCTGCCTAAATCACCTTAACTACTCAAGGTAGCTGCCTAAATCACCTTCCTACTCCAGGTAGCTCCCAATTTATGTTCCCATTTCCCACTGCTGTGAAGCAACAGGGAACACTAACCCTTATGAGCCAACCAAAACAAAGGGAGGGTGGGTGGGACATCTAACAGGTAACTGCAGATTTGATTAAGATGGCCACTACACAAAATGGCTGTCTTATATATGACTGGCCTAAAACCCCGCCCCCTCCATTAGCCTTCCCACTTAACTCTTACCATGCCTAACTCCTGACACTGTCAAGGCCAATTGCCCTGCTGCGCTGTTCCATTGGCTACATGTCTGCTGATTTAGCAAGCCCTCCATTTCTTCTTCAGCCCAGACTGTTTGTGGCTTTCCAATCACAGGTCATAAGTCTTTGCATGGCAACAACTCTGGGCAATTGATGAATCTTGAGTTTAGTTCTATGGAGCTAAACAACAAGGAAGCCACAAAACCAGCTGTCTGATGGACAGCCGGGTGGTGTAACGAAGGTCATTTAAAAAGTGTAAATTTTTATTGAAATCTGCGCTTTTTGTAAAATAAAAAAAACAGAGGAAAGACTCTTCACACATAAAGCACTTCAGGAATCTAAAGTGCTTTAGGAGTCTAGAGTGTCTCTTTAAGTGTTCAGGAGATTAGGTTGGGCCATTTTGCCAAGGTTTTGGGTGCAAAGTGTATTCACCAACACATTTTGTGACAGCCGTCATGGCCTTATTTTCAAGGACTAGGAAGCTAAGGGATACCCTGCCACCAATGTGCGCTTCCCTTGATCATTTCATGGGTGAGGTAGAATCTCTCTACCTCACCTTCCCTAGGTCGTGGCATAATAGCTCAACAGTCAGAAAAAAACATCTTATCTTTCTGAATGTTTTATTGTGAATGTATGCTGCTGCTATCTTATAACCCTCCTGCGTATAGAGGCATTAAATGTCTTGTTAAAAAAAAATGTAATAAAAATCGCAACAGCAAAAATAAAATGAGCTGAAATTTAAACATTCCCCAATACTGATATTTTAGATGATCTGCATCATTCAGGCTTCATTGCTTCTGTGTAATAGACAATATATCACCTGGTCCATTTGGAGCTCTGCAAAGTTGTTTAAAAGCAAGAAATAAAAGATGAAATGTGATTCTGAAGGAACAAAGTCCGCCCTTTTATTTCTTAAGCTTCCATGCTTAATTTCTAACCTCGTTATTATGCCTGCAGCCTTTCACAAGGTAAGGATTAATCCTCACTGTTGGGTGTATTGGTATTAAAGAGAAAATTAAATTATTTCTCTTCCATTTTGATGATAAAGCTTTAGTCTCTCTTTTTTTCCCTTCATTTTATGACTTTGAATTTTTTTTTACTTTTTGCCATTGTTTTCAACCTTGTATTTTAGCTTAACATGCAATCACGATCTTATAATTCTATTTTTCAGTTTCAATCACAATATAAAAGGGGTTTAAAATCAATTAAAAAAAAGGTAAATGAGTATTATTATATATTTTTTTTTAAGAAATCTGGCAGCCTCAGTTATACCTTAATCTTATTTTTGAAGAGATTCTTGTGTTATGCTGTGTGAATTACAAAGAGATACAAGGAATTAACATGGTATTATGCTGTTAGACTTACGACATCCACTTAAGATTTAAGATGTACTCTAGTGACCAGATTGCCTGGAATACAACACCCATCATTCTTAGATTATCTAAAGATTTTAGTTGACACACAATTGGAATAAATCTGATGGTACAAATCAGTGATAATTACACCTGTTGTAATTTTACAAGAATGCCATAGGTGCATAGCTACCATTTTAAAAGCTAAAGGATATATTGCAAATTTTAACTGGGATAGCATATCTTAGCACCATAAGTGTGAAATCACAAGGAACTCCCACACATTTCTTCTATGTACAGAAAGAACAGGCACATTTGGGCAAAATCAGTTTGAAACCGAGAAACCATGCTTTATATTTTAAAGATAATCTATTGTGTAGGGAATACCAATCTGTATTCTTTACACTATCATTCCCACTGCCTCCCCCTCCCTTGGGATGCCCCACATTGAAAGGGTTAAAAACAAAACAAAAAAAAGAACAACAACTTTGTGTACTCACCCAAATCCACATTGTTCTGGGTCGGCTCTCTGCCTCCTCCAACATCATCCCACAGGGGAGGAGGGGGTGGGGGCTAAAGCGCATGCACAGCGAGCACTGCAAGAGCATTAGTACCTCCCCATAGGACAGCATTGCTTCAATGCTTTCCTCTTGGGATTTAATTAAATTTAAATGACCAAGTATCATGTGCTATTTGTTTCAGTGGAAGTGTCTCGTACGGTTTAGCTGGTTATGAAAATTAATTATGTTTATGTGTGATGTTAGCTCTTATGTGGATAAATGTATACTCTAAACACTATAGTCAGTACACTTACTGCAGAGGTTATAGTGCATGGAGTCCAGGTTGGGACTGGCAATTGGTCCAGGACTGTGTAAATGCCAGATGGGCCTCACTGGCAGTGGATTGAGGCCGAGAGGGGAGGTCTACGGCCAGTGGAGCTCTATAGCCGGTGGCTATATCAAAGAATTCCTGATCTCAAGGGGCAGGAGGGATAATTGGTCTGCAACTCCTGCAGGTACAGACAAGTTTTCGCTCTGTTTTACTGTATCAGTGTTGCTGTGCGTTATCATGGCAATGCTCTGATACTATCCCTGACACCAAATGGAAGGAGCTGTCGGAGTGTTCCTCTAAAGTAAACTGAAAGGAATGACTAACAGCTATCTCACTCCCAGCTTATCAAACAAATGCAACTCCGTCTTCCAGGCAAAGGCTCTGGCTTCTTTATGGTGTGCACCCAGGACAGGAATATCTGCACTTCCTGAAGATTTGGTGGCCATAAAAGCTCTGCAGGCTAACAAACGAGAAAATGATTATTATTATTATTATTATGATATTTATATAGCACCATTAAATTCCACAGCGCTTTACAATGGGTGGAACAGACATGTAGTTTTAACCAGACAAGTTGGACACACAGGAAAAGAGGGGTTGAAGGCCCTGCTCAATGAGCTTACATGCTAGAGGGAGTGGGGTAAAATGACACCAAAAGGTAAGGATAGTATTAGACTAGTGACAGAAGAGGAATCAGTCAGGAGCTATTAACAGTTTAATTGACACACTTTTATGAAGAAGTGGGTTTTTAACGATTTTTTGAAGGAGTGGAGATTGGGTGAGCATCCAACGGAAGAGGGAAGCGACGGTGCAGCCCTCAAGAAATCTTGAAGGCGAGCATCAGAGGTGGGAGTACAGACAGAAGATAGACGTAAGTCTTCAGCAGATCATAAGGGCCTAGATGGGACATATTTGTGTATAAGGGAGGATAGATAGGTGGGAGCAGCATTATGTAGAGATTTGAAAGCAAGAACCAGAATTTTAAGTTGAGCTCTGTATTTCATAGGAAGCCAATGCAGGGACTGACAGAAGGGTGAGGCATGGGAGTTGCGGGCGAACAGGAAGATGATCCTCGTTGCGGCATTCATTATGGACTGTAACGGCGCAAGTTGGGAGCACGTAAGACCACTGAGAAGCGGATTACAGTAGTCAAGGCGAGAAAGGACAGTGGAATGGACAAACACCTTAGTCGCATCTGGCGTTAAGTAGGGGCAGATGCACACAATGTTTTTGAGATGAAAATGACAGGATTTGGTGATAGATTGAACATGAGACTTGAAGGAGAGGTCGGAGACAACGAGAACACCTAGGCAGCGAGTCTGCATGGTGGAGCTGATGGTAGCACTGTTGACTTGGAGGGAGACAGACACAGGAGTAACAACACTTGATAAATTCCTTTATTATGATAAGTCAACAACTCTCCATGGTCTTTCGCTCTCCTAGCATTATGTCACCTTGCGGGAATCATGAGAGTGACTAAATTGTTAACTCAAGGTGAATTATAAGTTCAAGGCCAGAGTAGCTGAACTAAAAGCATAGGTGACTTTATTAGAATGCTTCTAGATTGGCTATTTTGACCTCACATTTGAAATTCACATTGAATTCACCATTGGTTCTTACTATAGTGAAAAACAAGGTCAGATTTCAAAGGCTTCACAGAGCAGTGAATTGCATACAACATTTTGGTGTCAAGGCTTAAAATGTTGTATATAATTTTGCCTTCCTGATCCTGAACAAAACCCCTTCCTATTTGCACTACTCTGTAAAGCTCTTGGACTTTGACTTTGAATACTTCTAAGGGACTGTGGATCACAACCATGGTGCTCCAGATTGGCTTCCATGTGTGCAACACTACCTTTGTATGTAGTGAATACACTATTCATTTTATTTTTTCACATCTTACAAATACATTTTTGTAAACTATAAGGCTACATTATGATATTATTAAAACAGTGACAATTCCCATATTTTTTTTTATATTGGCCATAACAAAGTTTTTCGGTCTGTAGCCTCGCAACAAGTGGTTGGCAATATCCACTACATATTCAATAGCTCTCATACCAAGTGTGTCTGAACTTCCTTCAGTTCTAGGTGTTGCTCATTGACAATTCCAATAAAATTAGTTTATTTCAGAAATGAAGAAGTAATATTTTCATTAACTAAAGTGAGAATTCAATGAGAATTCAAAGTGATTTTTTTTTTTTTCAATGTCTTAATTTTTTATTGACATTTTTCAGTAGCATCAGCATACAAGGGTAAAATAAACAGGGATACAGAAGGAAAAGGGGGGAAGGGGAACAGCCTTTTTGTAGATCCAGTCAAGGTGCTTGATACGCAGATCAAGTGTACAAGGGTATGCGTGCACAATCACAATTATTAATAGACGAACATCATGAGATGTAGATACAGTGCTCATCATATATTGAACATTTACAATAGATCATACAGACATACCAATACATCATTTTATACAGTAAATCATATCCAATGGTGAGAGAGACATCAACACATCTGGGATAGATATTTACTTACTCTAGTGAGCTTAGGGGAACTTAGTGGCTAACGTGTAGTGATGGGTTTTCGGAGGATTCCTTTTGGGCTCTGAACTGGACCCATCTGCGCCAACGTGTAGTGTATGTGTGTTCTCTATTCTCAAGACGACTAGCCATTTGTTCATATCTACTTGTCGTGTCAATGCGAGTAATGACTTCAGTTAAGCTAGGGCTTTGTGGTGTTTTCCACCTGTGTGCTATTGCTATCTTTGCCGCTATGAGGCAATGGGTAAGTATGTGCATTTCCTCCTTCTCTAGGGAGTGGGGGAGAAGATGTAGGAGATAGCTTTCTGGGGTCTTGGGTACTACGATGCTTAGCTTCTGTGCTAGAAACGTTTCCAACTCTCCCCAAAACTTCACAATATTCGGACATGACCAGAACACATGTAAAAGCGTGCCTGCGGCACTGTGGCATCTCCAACATATCGGGGAGGTACCTGGGTATATATGTGCTAAACGCGATGGTAGTAGATACCACCTCATTAGTAATTTACAGAACGCTTCCATGTGGGCAATGCTATGTGTGGCTCTTTTAACCTGACTCAATGTTTTTTTCCATGTGTCCTGTTCTACCCGTAAGTTCAGGTCTTTCTCCCATGCCTTCATGTAGGAGGGAGTTTCTTTGTCCCCTGCGGACATGAGGGAGTTATAGCACAGGGAAAGTGTCTTGGCGCCTTTTAAGGTACCTTGGCATTTGAGGACAAGTTGTGGCTTTTGTGCTTTTCTGTCCCTGTGTAATTTGTGGTTTTGTAGGATGTTTTTTATGCGAAGATACGTAAATAGTTCCCTAAAGGGGAGATTGAAGGACTGTTGTAGCTGTGGGTATGGTATTATGCCCTCTGTATTGATCAGGGTGCCGACATGGTGGATACCATGCCTTGTCCACAGATCAAGGTTCAAGTCTGGTGTGTGGAGTGTGAGTATCTTTAGTGGCACTACGTACAGAAGGTCTTTACTAATGTTTAATTGGATCAGCGCCTGATTCCATATACGGAGTAGATTTGCTGTTGGGGGTAGCATGTTGGTGGTTAGTAGTTTCTGGTCTGGGCGTGCCCACAGTGCATCCTCCACCGTTCCCCTCGGCATACAGGCATTTTCCAATGCCAACCAGATGGGAGATGTTTTACTTTCCAGGACTGTTATGCCCTGTGCCATGATTGCTGCTTTGTAGTATAACTGTATATTGGGTATGCCAAGGCCTCCTTCTGAGAAGGGCCTCCATGTCAATTTTTGTGTAACTCGGGGGGTTTCCGTTTCCAAATGTGTGCGTTAATAGTAGACTGGAGTTTCTTTAGTATCTTGTTTGGGACCGCTATGGGGAGAGTGCGAAAGAGGTATAGAATGTGTGGGAGGATCATCATTTTAATTGTGTTTATACGTCCTAGCCATGATGTTCCTCTATCATCCCATTGTTTGAGTTGGAGGTCTAATTTTTGCAAGAGGGGTAAATGGTTTACTTTAGTAACTAGGGTGTGTGAGGTAGGCAGCTGGATGCCCAGGTATGAGATTGAAGATTTACGCCAATCGAAGGGATATTTGGATTGGAGGAGTTGCAGTATGTGGTGTGGCACACGAATCGCTAGGGCCTGTGACTTTTTCGCGTTGTTTTTGTAGTATGACACTCTACCATATCTATCTAGTAACGCTAGGAGATGGGGGAGGGAGTGAGATGGGTCTGTAAGAAAAAGCAGAACGTCATCTGCAAATAGTGCAATTTTCATCGGCCCTAAGGGTGTGTGTATCCCTTTGATGTCGTTCAATTGTTTTATGTGTTTGACTAGCGGTTCCAGACAGAGTATGAAAATCAGTGGGGAGAGAGGACAGCCTTGTCTTGTGCCGTTGGTTATTAAAAACGGCCTGGAGAGAAACCCTGTGTTGTATACTTTGGCCGAGGGATTTGAGTATAGAGCCATTATGCTATGTTGAAATGGTGTAGGTATCTCCAGTTTGGTCATCACTGCTGACATGTATCCCCAATGTAGGCGATCGAACGCTTTCTCAGCGTCAAGTGCCAGCAGTACGCCTGTTTGTTGAGTAGTTTGTGCCCAATGGATCAAATTTAGAAAGTGGCGTGTGTTATCTCCTGGTTGGCGAGAAGGGACAAACCCTGCTTGTTCCGGGGAAACCAGATCTAGTAGCATTGGTTTGATGCGTGATGCTAAGAGCTTTGCATATAATTTGGTGTCAGCATTTAATAATGAGATCGGTCTCAGGTTAGCGCATTCTGTGGGGGGTTTCCCTGGCTTCGGCAGAGTTATGACATGAGCTAGGAGCATTTCGGTCGGGATAGTCCCTGTGTCTTTGATGTGATTGAATAAGTTGGTAAGATGAGGTGTGAGGTGTGCGGCCAACTTAATGTAGAAGGAGTTAGGGAAGCCGTCTGGCCCTGGTGCTTTGTGTTTGGGGAGCGTTTTGATGGTTTGGAGTATTTCATCCTCTGTGAATGGTGCTAGCAGAGAGGATTTTTGTGCGTCTGTCAGGGTGGGAAGGTCAACCGAGCTGAGGAAATCTAGGATTTCAGAGCTGGAGGGCTGGTGAGTGTCCTTCGCTTTTTGTAGATTGTAGAGCGAATCGTAGTAGGAGGCCAATTCTTCCACTATATCATGTGGATTATAGAGTTTTTCGTGAGTGGATGATGTCATGTACGGGAGTTTGGATTGCAGGCTACGTGCCTTCAGGCGTCGTGCTAGCAATTTGCCGGCCTTGTTGCCCTGCATGTAGTGAGTTAAGTTTAGTTTGCGCATGCGTTGTTCCATAGTGTGTAGGGATAATGTATGTAACTCTGATTTTATTTTGTTTGTCAAGGCGGTCAATTTTTTAGAGGGATTGTGTTTGTTTTTGGTCTCAATTTGTTTTAGCTCCTCTAACAGGCGCTCCCTTTTTTGGTTCCCTTTCCTTTTGCGGTTCGCCCCTGCTTGTATGAGAAGGCCCCTCAATACGGCTTTAAGAGCCAGCCATTGTATCGGGATGGACGTCCCATCGTTAGTATGATCCTTATAAAATAGCTGAATAGTATTGGTCAGTTTGTTTGTTAATGTCGCTTCACTTAGTAGGGAGTCATTTAGCCTCCATGTACTTCTGCCCCTTGCTGGATATAGGGTTTTGAACGTTGTGATAACGGAGGCATGGTCAGACCATGTTCTGTTACCAATTTCGACATTTGCTACGTTTTGTAGTGTTATTGTGTCTACCAGGCACATATCAATGCGTGAATATGCGTGGTGTACGTGTGAGAAGTATGTGTAGTCCTTCCCGCTTGGGAAGAGGTTACGCCAGGTGTCATAGAGGTTGTGCGTGTGGAGAAGTGCTGACAGTTTACGACTAAGCTGCATGGCTTGGTGTGAAGGCTGTTTATTCTGGGTCCTCTGAATGTCCAGTTTGGGGTCTAAGGTGCAATTAAAATCCCCACAGATGATGGTGTGGCCTTGTCTGAGGCTAGCCACTTTGTTGAGTGCCGTGTGCAGGAAGGGGTTTTGGGCCTCGTTAGGAGCATATAGAGAGGCTATTGTTACCATGATGCCATTTACTGTACCCACCAAGATTAGTAATCTGCCTTGTGTATCTTGGTATATCTCAGACTGTTGAAAGACCCAATCTTGGTGAAATAATATAGAGACGCCCCTAGATTTGTGGGGTGAGAGTGCATGGTACGTTTGTGGGTAACAAGTGGGTCTGAAGGTTGGAGGGTTCCTTATGCAGAGGTGGGTTTCCTGTAAGCAGACAATAGCTGCTTTAGAGTTGTGTATTTCTCGCGGAATGTCTCTTGAACGGGCTGTTCAAGCCATTTACGTTCATAGAGAGGCATTTGAATTGGTGTGCCATTACGGGGGAGATGGGAGGTCAATATTCTGGTTGTATTGCCGTGAGGCATGGGATGCTGCATGGTAGGACCAGCATTGTCTTTGGAGTCGGGTGAGAGCATTGTGATGTTGAAAATGGATCTGGACAGTATTGGTGTACCGTGAAGGTAAAGCAAGCATAGGCTCGGGGGGGGGGGGGGGGGGTGAAAGGGGGGAAACAGCGTGGGAGAACATAACCAAAAATACAAATATTACAAATAAAATATAAACCAAACTCTCTGCTGCGAGAGTTTAACCATGGGTGGGCTGGAAGTCGAACATGCTCGCTTCCAGTAACCATCCTGTTGTGGGAACGTGTGGAGCTGGCTCGCTCCAAAGCCGTAGCAGTTGTAGTAAGTAAAATTACAGCACATGTGAATGCTATATTTCAACAAGGCGTCAGTATGGGTAGCCTGTGGATAAGTTCTGTATTTCGGCACCAGGATTTTAGAAATGTTATTTTGGCCGTCTACCTTATGTTCAGCAGGTCGCCATTCTTTAAGTAGCGGCAAGAGTCAATTGAGCAGTCTTTAAGTTTGGTGCCTTGTGTCGGGCTAACGCTGGTTCTGGCCCACCATTTTCCATTCTGGTCGGATACGTTGTGGGGATAAATCTGTAGGGTTGTCTGGACTCCGAGGGTCCCAAAGGCCCCAGCCTTTCAGGACGGACAGTCCTTGGTCTGGATCTGCCAGCACGTGTTGCTTGCCATTGCGCCACACCAGGAGTTTAGTCGGGAATCCCCATTTGTACGCCACTTTGTGGTTTCGTAGGGTCTTGGTGATCGTGGAGAAATCTCGTCTGCGTGCCATTGTTAGGGCCGAGAGATCAGCATACAGTTGAATCTCGCCATAAGGTGAAGGTAAGGTTTTTGCCGCTCTCGCCGCCTGGAGAAGAGCACCTTTAGATTTGTAGTGGTGAAACCTGGCGATCACATCTCGTGGTGTGTCAGGTGTGAGACGCGGGGGCCTTGGTAGTCGGTGTATTCTGTCTAGCTCCCACGCCATGCCGGTTAACGTTGGCACTAACTCTGCGCACAAGGCAGTGACATAGTTGTAGAGCTGATCGGTGGCGACTGATTCCGCTATCCCCCGAAATCTCACGTTGTTTCTTCGTGATCTATCTTCCATGTCTGCCAGTTTTTGCCATAATCTTGCATTGTCAGCTTCCAAAGATTGAATCTTATCTGCTGCAGCGTTGTGGGCCGAGCAGAGCTCATCGTTTTTTTGTTCCAGGTGATCTGTCCGGTCTCCTAACTCCGCTATTTCTTGATGGATGCTGGAGACTGCGGTAGTGAAATCTTCCTTGATAGTGGATCGTAGATCCTGCAACATTGTTTTTAGGTAGAGTTTGGTGACATGTCCCTCCAATTCAGGGTCAGAGAGCTGGTCCGGGCTTATCCCATGATCAGAAGCTGGGTTGGCGGGAACCGTCTCTGCGCCATCTTGGGACGGCTTGTGCCTGTCTTTCTTCGGCGGTCTGGTCGGATCAGTTAGTTTTGTCTACTTTGAGGGGGACATTTTCGTGAAAGGAATATGCTCCCCGCTATATGTCCTCTATTTGTTGCTTTTCCAGTCGTGTTTTGTGCAATTAGGGCAGCTTTACGGCTCGATGTGGAGAGGAGCTCTCACTCCATGCGTCCGTTCAGACCGGAAGTCGGACACGCCCCCCTCAAAGTGAATTTTAAATGTAATGTCCAAATAGCCAAACTGGAAATTTTTTCTTAATCAGCTATATTTCACTTCTGCTACTCTAGCCTTACATTTGAATTCACTCCTTGAATTCACTTAAAATTCTTGCTTTAGCAAACAAACCTGGTAGTATTGCAATGTATTTTGTGTTAGAGGCATTTTAATTGCTATATTTAGCATGGAATTCAGATATTTTTGCAGACACCAAATTGATCTTCATAAAAGTAGCATATTTGGTGCTATTTACTCAATGTGCATCTAAATAGCTGAAATACAATTCTACTCCCATCTCCCTCTAATAGAGAGACCTTCCGTTTTCTTCACTATTACATGTTCTCACTAGAGGTCTATCAAACATGCTATAGGAATTCCCATGGACACCTTGAGTGGGGGGAGCATGACTGCTGCACACACAGGAAAGGGATTGGGCAATGTTTAAAAAAAATATACATTTTGCTTGGCGGACTAATAGAGAAGATGGAGGGGTAGTACATACCAGTCGACAGCAGGAAGGTTGAGTGTTATTATTTTCGCTACATCCTTCCCAGTGCTTTTGATGTTTTTGTCATGTGTTGCTTTGTGTATTTTTTTCATGTTTATTATTTTTTTGTCACAGCTGAGGTGATCCTGGCTAGCTAGTTTGAAAATAGAAAGCCACTACAGCTTAGGGAGTGGAAGTCTGCACAAAGGCTGATGGCAAATCCAGTGCAATTTGGACTCGATATGGATTACAGCTAAGTTTGTCGGGTGTGATATCATTTGGGTAGAGAGTGGCCTGAAAGTAGGCTTGGCTGTGATGCAGTTATTGTCCACAAAGGTGTGTACCATTTTGGTGTGCATGCACGCTATGATGATAGGCTGCTTTGCTGCGCTGCCAATCAGTGTGTCCATACACTGAGTGCTGCTTTAGTGTTCATATATGGGTTTAAATTGCCCTGAATTTAACTCTTAGAGCACAGCAAGTGTGTACTTTCCCTCAGTCAGGGCCAGGCTGTCCACTGATTAGAAGGACTGATGGCATAATGTGTGTGCCTTGGAAGATTTGCATAAATGGAGCCATGTACATAACAACCTCTGTTTCTTCATTGCATGTCCTGTGGTTTTAATTTTACAGTAAAGATAAATTCTAAAAGAAATCTGTTGGAAGGGTTAATCACTTCTACGTCTGTACAGTTTCAATAATACTGCTCCATGCTGCACCTGTGCGTGGGGTGAAATAACCTATTTAATCAGCACAGAGGTTACTTTATCTACAGTAAGCAGAAAGCCCTATTGTATTGCGGTCTATGATTGTAAGTATTTTTTCAATGTCTTATTTATTTTAATGAATCCTTGTAATAAATTGGAACAGTCTCCCGTCCCATTTTGCTCTGTTAGATTTATATGTTATTATATTAAATTCTCTTCTTTGGTACCTATTAGTGTCTGTATCAGCATGTTTCTGCAAATACCTGTTATTTCTAATGAAGAGGTTTTGCAATGAGAGCAGAGAAATACATTGGAAGGTTAAAATGGAACTCATTTGTTAAACACCTCTTCCTGTAGAGCCTGGAGTGTGCTTCCACGTATTAAGCCTGCACTTTACTTTCAGGA
This sequence comes from Pelobates fuscus, assembly GCF_036172605.1. Taxonomy (NCBI): domain Eukaryota; kingdom Metazoa; phylum Chordata; class Amphibia; order Anura; family Pelobatidae; genus Pelobates; species Pelobates fuscus. The sequence goes on along the minus strand of NC_086323.1, from coordinate 76,229,336 downwards.
CAAGCTACATAATGCACAGTATTAGTCATAAAGAGATACTATCATGAAGAATTCATTGCGTAGTGGTTATATTTATCACATGAATAAAGGCGAGTTATGGGGAGCTTTCAGACATAGGCTGTTCTTGGGTGACTAGATGTTTCCAGAACAGGATTAAGGTAACCTTTGTCAGATTCTTAGGGGTTAGACAGGGGCACTGGAACCATGAATGTGCTTGGCCCTAATTACATCCCCATGTGAAGAATGAAGGAGGGGGGAAGTGGAGGGAGGGCCACACCTGTAACCTGCCTAGGGCTCTATGTGATCTTAATAATTTTCTTAATTTTCTCGATGTTTAATAAAAACATGTACCCGGTGAGAATTTTTATAGCATGGTAAACGCTGCAAAATCTGTTGGCGCTTTATAAATAATAATAATAATAATACACTCATAAGCCACAACATTTAAACCACTGACTTGTGAAGTGAATAACATTGATTATATCGTTATAATGGCACCTGTCAAGAGTTGGGATACATATGGCAGCAATCAAAATGTCAGTTCTTGAATTTCATGTGTTGGAAGCAGGAAAAATGGGCAAGCAAAAAGATCTGAGGGACTGTGACAGGGGCCAAATAGTGAGGGCTTGACAACTGGTTTGGAGCATCTCCAAAATGGTTAGTTGGGTGTTCCAGGTCTGCAGTGGTTAGTACCTACCAAAAGTGGTGCAATGAAGGACAACTGGTGAATCGGCATTATTTTTTCCTATTTTTTTCCTAGTTTGTTGCAAAATTGGAAGCGCTTCAGACTGGGTTTTTTGCCTTCTTTTGGATCAACAGCAAAAGCATATGTGAAGAAGGCTGAACTTGATGGATGCAAGTCTCTTTTCAGCTATGTAACTATGTAACTATGTAACTATCATGGTCATGGATACCCAAGACTCATTGAAACGTGTGAAATGAAGGCTACTCAATCTGGTCCGATCACACTGTAGTTCAAATTGCTACAAAAAAAAAAAAAAACAGAAACATGGCCTTAAATTTTAAATTCACTTTGAATTCTCACTTTAGTAATTAACCCTGGGAATGAATTCAAGTTGGTCTGGGCAACCTGGTTTGGTGTGAACAGAATTGTATAGAGGGGGATCCTGGGAGATATACACAGACAAGGGGGTAGTTATTTGATAACTTGACATTTCTAATAAACTGGCAAAACATATAGAGATTCTTGTGAAATTTAATGACTTTTAATCAATGAATTGATAAGAATCAGAATAATTAGTTTTTGCTCCTTGTAGAAGTTGTCTGACTGGGTAAAACTATACTGTAGTCCATAGTTATTTTATATTTTAATATTTTATGTATGTTTCCCTATGACTAGAGAAGTGATAAATATATCACAGAGAAGATATTTTTTTTTTTTTGTAAATGATCTAAATATGTTCCATCAATTTTCTGGCTGGCTGCTACTAGTGTGTAAGCACTGTATAAGTGCAGTTTTTTTTATCTTTGTGAGTGCAATCTTTATAGATACATGCTCATTTGGTTCAAATCTACTTTCCTAAAAGAGTTAAAAGTAAATGTCATGCACAGACTGTAGTACTAAATGCACTTGCATCTGATGTCTGGTAGTTTTTTGATATTAGCAATCGTTTATGCACAGAAAAGTACTGTAGATATTCAGTTCAGCAACTCTAGGAAATGTAATATTTCGGGTCCAGCATTTAACATATGTGTTGCAACTGTTAAAATAAAGGTGTAAATAGGCAAAACAGAAAACAGAAAACACTGTTTTCTTTGCATGTGACAAAAGACTTCAGGATTTGGGTTCCCTGGGAAAATTAAAAAAGCAATCAGTGTACAGGAATATATATATATAAATTTTGGTCAGCTTTGCAGAAGGGCTTTAGTGTGTAGATATTGTATGCATTGGCGGCTAGTGATGTTTTAAGATGGTGGGGTGCCAGATTCCATCCCCAGAGTGGGACTCTGTATTAAAACTCTATAGCCATCATCTTCTGATCAGTATTATCTGTCATGGATTCAACTCCCAGTGGTAGTCACCATCAGGGGAGGGTTGGCAGCCTTAGGCCTGGGGAGCAAATCCAGTCAAGTGGCCCATTGCACCACTGAATCAGCTCACCATCCATGCCCACCTTTTCCTGGTTTTATAATGATGTTATGCTAATCAGTAGCTCTTTGCCATACCCGCTCCTTCGCAGCTCCGACTTTCAATGTTGTCATAGAGCAGGGTGAGAATCTCTGAGCCTATGCTCTGACTCACTAACTGAGCGCCGGAAAAACAAGGGAGAGGATATGGTGTGCACCAGTGGACCACCAGGTAATCATTTAAATTGAATATGCTGGTGTCCCCAACTTGCGAGCTGTGTTGGCCGCTGGGTGCCTCGGTTGTCATGGCACCCTGCTTGACCACACAGCTTGCACACCTCAAAGGCTGGCCCTGCTGACAGACACACTGGCACTCACTCTCAATAACACACACACACACAAACCCTGACAGACACACACTCACTGACAGGCAGACATACACACATGCTGACAGGCAGACACACATTCACTGACAGATACACACTCAATGACAGACACACTTATTCACAGACACATACACTGACACACACTTGCTGACAAACACACACACTTACTGACAGACACACACTCACTCACTGACAGACACATACTCACTGACAGACACACACTCACTGACACACACTCACTCACTGACAGAAACACACTCACTCACTGACAGACACACTGATACACACACACACACACACTTACTGACAGACACACACACTCACTGGCAGACAGATACACACACACACACACTTATTGACAGACACACTTACTTTCAGACACACACAGACTTACACAGTCTTGCACACACACTCACAAACTCATACCTTTATGATGCCTCTGGGTCCTCTCCTCAGGGTCCAGTGGCTTTCATGATCTTCCTGCTCCTCTCTGCTCCCTTGTGCAGTTTAGTGATGCAGGGCCGGAATTAAGTCATATTCCGCCCCTAGAAACCTCTAACCAGGGTGGCAAAATTTAAAATCTACATGCTATGAATGACACTGCAACTGTATTTTTATTTATTTCTTTATTGCTGAATTCCTGAATGAAGCATATCTTGAACTAAAGATGAAGTAAATAAATATCCATAACATTTCAAATAGGGAACTGCCTAAGCCAAGATGATAAATTTACTACTTATGAAGTAGGGTCACAATAGTTCACTTAAATTAGGAACACTTAACACTGCATCCCACAAGGCTGTAATGATTCATTTAGTCTTACTGCACTATACATTGCCCAATGCTTACTATTCTGAGGATTACTATTAGTTAATAGGGATGTCTGACCATTATTTTTAAGAGGGTATTAAGAAGGTTAATGCACATGAAGTGGAATTAAGGTTTTTGTTGTAGAGCAATAATCATTGCTCTTTCTGGTAACAACAAAGTTAACTGAAATGTTCCACTAGCTTCCTAAACAGCTTGCCCAGGACGCAGTATTGATCCTTAAGGGTTTTTAATGCACTGTGAAGGCTGCTGAAATGGCAGAAAAGCTGGAGTTAGGTTACACTATGGTATCTATCCTCATTCAGGCTTTGGTACCTTGAAATGTACTAACAATAGAGTGCTGTTAGGAGTAATGTGCTCACCAGATTCACATCTAAAGTCTTTTCTAAATAGGTCTCCTACCCTTCCGTTCAATACTAAACGTCTGTTTTATTTGTATCAGCAAAATACTCATGCACACAAATAGATCTGTCTAATAAACTGAAAGTTAAAATAGCGTTCTGACCATCCCTAACAATACATTTGGGCAGCGGTTTTATTGAGCATTTGGGTAACCAGATGACACAATATGTAACAGGCATGAATTGGAGTCTTATGATACTATAATAGGCAGCTTTAAAAGAAGAAAAGGAAGAGTATAAGAATAAGATAATATTTCCACCATCAGTGGTGGAGCAGGTAACTCACCCAGGGAACTCTTCTACAACCCTCAAGAACTGAAATTTAAATTTAACCCTTTGCACTAGATTTAGTAGCACCCAAGAGAAAGAGTATGTAGCACACAGCTAGTGTAAAGTGTAAAGGTCAGGGGCAACTAATGGGGATTTAAAGGGACACTATAGTCACCAGAACAAATACAGTTTATTGAATTTGTTCTGGTGAGTAGCCTTCAGGCTTTTTTTCTGTAAACACTGTCTTTTCAGAGAAAATGCAGTGTTTACAGTACAGCCTAGTGATAACTGCCCTGGCCACTCCTCAGATTATTATTATTATTATTATTATTATTATGACATTTATAGAGCGCCGTCAAATTCTGCAGCGCTTTACAATGGGTGGACGAACAGACATGTAGTTGTAACCAGACAAGTTGGACACACAGGAACAGAGGGGTTGAGGGCCCTGCTCAATGAGCTTACATGCTAGAGGGAGTGGGGTAAAATGACACAAAAGGTAAGGATAGTATTAGACTAGTGACAGTTGCAGAAGAGGAATCAGTTGGGAGCTATTAATAGTTTAATTGATACGCTTTTATGAAGAAGTGGGTTTTTAACGATTTTTTGAAGGAGTGGAGACTGGGTGAGCCTCTAACGAAGGAGGCAAGCGAGTTCCACAGGAATGGTGCAGTCCTCGAGAAATCTTGAAGGCGAGCATCAGAGGTGGGAGTACGGACAGAAGATAGACGTAAGTCTTCAGCAGATCGTAAGGGCCTAGACAGGACATACTTGTGTATAAGGAAGGATAGATAAGTGGTAGCAGCATTATGTAGAGATTTGAAAGCAAGAACCAGAATTTTAAATTGAGTTCTATATTTTATAGGATAACAGATAACAGGTAGCTGTTAGAGATCCTTCCTGGGTCATGGCTGCCTAAAATACATCCAAACATTAAGTATCTAGTGATGTCGCGAACATGAAATTTTCCGTTTCGCGAACGGCGAACGCGAACTTCCGCAAATGTTTGCGAAACGGGCGAACTGCCATAGACTTCAATAGGCAGGCGAATTTTAAAATCCACAGGGACTCTTTCTGGCCACAATAGTGATGGAAAAGTTGTTTCAAGGGGACTAACACCTGGACTGTGGCATGCCAGAGGGGGATCCATGGCAAAACTCCAATGGAAAATTACATAGTTGATGCAGAGTCTGGTTTTAATCCATAAAGGGCATCAATCACCTAACATTCCTAAATTGTTTGGAATAACCCCCTGAGCGGTGGCTGGGGGCACTAAATTATAATAAGGGGGGACCTAATGTCCTCCCCCCAAGCCCCCACCCCTGAGCGGCGGGTGGGGGCCCTAAATCAGAATAGGGGGGGAACTAATGTACTCCCCCCTGGCCCCCCACCTCTGAGCGGTGGGTGGGGGCCCTAAATACTAATAGGGGGGACCTAATGTCCTCCCCAACGCCACCACCCCTGAGCGGCGGGTGGGGGTCCTAAATACCAATAGGGGGGTACCTATTGTCCTCACCCCCGGCCCCCCCCACCCCTGAGCGGCGGGTGGGGGCCCTAGAAAAATGTCCCCCCCAGGTGACTAGGGGTCCCCAAACCCCTAGTCACCCCCTCCCCCCCCCAAAGAAAGTATCCCCTACCTACCCCCCTTACCCTAAAAATAATGAGGGGACCTTTAACTAAGAATCTGTAAAGAAAAAGAAAAAAAACTTACCATTGGATGTTTTCTTTCTTCTAAAATCTTCGTTTTTCAGCCCCAAAAAAGGCCAAATAAAAAACCATAATAACCGACGCAATAATAAAAAAAAATTACAAAAAAATCCATCTTCACCCATGGAGGGCTCCGCGCAGACTGAGCTCTGCAGGGCGGGGGAATGCTTATAACGCCTTCCCCGCCCTGCAATTAGGCTCAGAGCACTCTGATTAGTGGGTTTAAGCCATCCAATCAGAGTGCTCTGACAGGTAAATGAAGAGACTGACAGGTAAGTCTCTAAATTTACCTATCACAGCACTCTGATTGGTTGGTTTGAAATCCACCAATCAGAGTGCTCTGTGTCATTTTATACAGCGTGGGAAAGTTCTTTGGAATTTTCCCACGCTGTGTAATTTGACTCATAACACTCTGTTTGGTGGATTAAGTAACCAATTTGAGTGTTATGAGTCAAATTACACAGCGTGGGAAAATTCCAAAGAACTTTCCCACGCTGTGTAAAATGACACAGAGCACTCTGATTGGTGGATTTCAAACCAACCGATCAGAGTGCTGTGACAGGTAAATGTAGAGACTTACCTGTCAGTCTCTTCATTTACCTGTCAGAGCACTCTGATTGGATGGCTTAAACCCACCAATCAGAGTTCTCTGAGCCTAATTGCAGGGCGGGGCAAGGCTGTATAGGCCTTCCCCCGCCCTGCAGAGCTCAGTCTGTGCGGAGCCCTCCATGGGTGAAGATGGAATTTTTTTTTTTTTTTATTGCGTCGGTTATTATGGTTTTTTATTTGGCCTTTTTGGGGCTGAAAAAAGAAGATTTTAGAAGAAAGAAAACATCCAATGGTAAGTTGTTTTTTTTCTTTTTCTTTACAGGCTCTTAGTTAAAGGTCCCCCCTCATTATTTTTAGGGTGAGGGGGGTAGGTAGGGGGATACTTTTTTTTTGGGGGGGGGGGGGTGATTAGGGGTTTGGGGACATTTTTTTAGGGCCCCCACCCGCCGCTCAGGGGTGGGGGCTGGGGGGAGGACAATAGGTCCCCCATTGGTATTTAGGGCCCCCACCCGCTGCTCAGGGGTGGGGGCCAGGGGGGAGGACATTAGGTCCCCCCCTTATTAGTATTTAGGGATCCACCCACCGCTCAGTGGTGGGGGCCAGGGGGAGGACATTAGGTCCCCCCCTTATTAGTATTTAGAGCCCCCCACCCGCCGCTCAATGGTGGGGGCCAGGGGGAGGACCTTAGGTGTGTTCCCCCTTTTTAGTATTTAGGGCCCCACCTGCCGCTCAGGGGCGGGGACCAGGGGGAGGACATTAGGTCCCCCCCTTATTAGTATTTAGGGCCCCCACCCACCGCTCAGGGGTGGGGGCCAGGGAGGAGGACATTAGGTCCCCCCACTTATTAGTATTTAGGGCCCCCACCCACCGTTCAGGGGTGCGGGGTCAGGGGAGAGGACATTAGGTCCCCCCCTTATTAGTATTTAGGGCCCCCACCCACCGCTCAGGGGTGGGGGCCAGGGGGGAGGACATTAGGTCCCCCCTTATTCTTGTTTAGGGCCCCCACCCACCGTTCAGGGGTGGGAGCCAGGGGGGAGGACATTAGTTGCACCCCGATTTGTATTTAGGGCCCCACACCCGTCGCTCAGGGGTGGAGGCCAGGGGGGAGGACATTAGGTGTCCGTCCGTCCTCTTATTCTTGTTAAGGGCCCCCACCCACCGCTCAGGGGTGGGGGTCAGGGGGGAGGACATTAGGTCGTCCCCCCAATTTTTATTTAGGGCCCCCACCGCCGCTCAGGGGTGGGGGCCGGTGGGGAGGACAATAGGTCCTCCCCCCTTTTTTTACTTTAGGGGCCCCACCCGCTCAGGGAGGGGGGACCCTTTTTTATTTTTTTTATTTTTTTTTTTAACAGGCTGCTCACTGTTTAATAGACATGCCCCTACTCACGGTATTGCGAGTAGGGGCACAATTTACTAATACTAAGTAATTTTTACTTAGTATTAGTAAATTTGGCTGAAAGACCAATTTAGGTCTTTCAGAATTTTGGTAGATAGCTCCCTAATACCGTGTGTTATCTACCAAGCGGCTGCAACAAAAGTTCAGAAAAGTCCGGAAATGCGGGAGGTATAATGTATAATAAACACAGGTTACTGGCTATGGGGGGATAATGTATATTAAACACAGGTTACTGGCTATGGGGGGGATAATGTATAATAAACACAGGTTACTGGCTATGGGAGGATGTATATATGTATAATAAACAGGATGTGATAATGTATAATAAACACAGGTTACTGGCTATGGGGGGGATAATGTATAATAAACACAGGTTACTGGCTATGGGAGGATGTATATATGTATAATAAACAGGATGTGATAATGTATAATAAACACAGGTTACTGGCTATGGGGGGGATAATGTATAATAAACACAGGTTAGTGGTTGTGGGGGGATAATGTATAATAAACACAGGTTACTGGCTATGGGGAGATAATGTATAATAAGCACAGGTTACTGGCTATGGGGGGATTATGTATAATAAACACAGGTTACTGGCTATGGGGGGATAATGTATAATAACAAAAAAATAAAAAAATAAAATAATAAAAATAAAAATAAAAATGAATGCAGCTTCAAAATTAATCTAAATTGTATGCTGTCTAGGAGGTGGGAGGGTCTGGGAGGGAGGGTCTGCTGCTGATTGGCTGGAATGTGTCTGCTGACTGTGAGGTACAGGGTCAAAGTTTACTCAATGATGACGAATAGGGGGCGGACCGAACATCACATATGTTCGCCATCCGTGGCGAACGCGAACAAGCTATGTTCACCAGGAATTATTTGCCAGCAAACCGTTCGGGACATCACTAATTATCGGTAACTGAAATAGAAGTTTTCTTAAAGGAACACTGCAGGCTTCATAAATGCTTAATTGGGGTGATTATAGATTATGAAGTCCCCTGGCACTATCCTTCCATTCATTTTTAAGTTTTATTGCTAAACAGGAATCTCCAGCAATGCATGTTCTCTGAGCTGCTTGGGCTAATGAGGAAGTGTTAGTCTGAGCAGCAATGAGCTGCTGTGATTGGCTGAGAGTGTCAGCTGACTGATTTCAGCCTATCACAGTGTCCATGCAGGTATGAATCGGTATGACTGTAAGTAAGTTTGTAATCTCTGTCGTAGTCCCACAGTCCCTCCTCCCAGAAGGGGAGAGACTGTAGGAAACCAGGGACCCTCATTCTGTGTTAAACTGTTTGAAAATGGCTTAACCCTTGAATAGGAGTAAAGTGCCAGGGGAATAAAGGAACTATGACCAATTTGATCAGATTAAATGGTTATAGTGCCCTTTAAGCTCTGTCCATCGCAAATATTATCTAGAATCCTGCTATCTATAAGAAAAAAAGCCTACCCTACTTATCTTATGTACAATTAAAAAAACTAAGGTGGATTACAAAAAATAATAAAAACAAGGTGAAATATAGGCCAAAAAAGGTTTAATTGAAAAGCAAAGTCTTCAAAGTGAAAAAAAAGTTTAACGTTATTGTTTGGTGATGATGGCTTGTGCACATTTGCCACCCTTGTTTTCTGCTTTCCTGCATGAGTTTAGGAAGTGGGGAATGTTGGGGTGGATCCCCCCCTGATAATTCTGTGGAGGGCTGAGTGATTTAAGATCTCCCCAGTCATTATAATGTAGCTTTTTAAAATATATTGCTTTACTGTTACTGTAGGCAAGATGAGAAAAGTAAAACACATTATAGGAGCTGGTTATCTTTTCCACACATGATTAAAAGCAATTACGTTTTAATAATGTGGAAAAAAAATATCACTGGGCTAAAATATAATGCATGCTTTTATTAAGTTCTGTGTCTTTTGCTTTGTTTTTTTATAACAAATTGTGGATTTTTTTAGTTGGAAAATATGTGTTTCTATACAGGTGAGATCCGGTAGCTTAAATATATTATATCTGTAGCTCATTCTACCTACAACCTTTCAAATGAAGTGCATTATGCTGCCAACTGGAGACTGCATGGTTTAATGTATGCTCTCTGAGGGTGCCAGGTTTACAATAAAAAGTGATCCTTGACATTTTTTTAAATATTTCCTACACTGATACTTGGGCTCAGTTAGTAGAGAAGGGGTGCCCGAAAGGAAGATTCCCATATGTTTTAAAACTACAGTATATGATGCTTTATCATTCTGAAGGCATGCAAAGGCATACAAAGAGTTATAGTTCTACAACATTTGGCAATCTACCTTTTGGGTGCCTCTAGAGTAGAGTAGAGTACAATCTAGGCAACCTTCAGCACTGCATATGTTGTGTACTAAATTGCTCCTGATGCTTTGCCATCATAATGGCTGTGAAAACATTATGAGAGATGTTGTCCACAACATCTGGAGTTCTGATGACTGCCTACCTATAAGGTTATAGAAGATTGAGGAGAGATTTGTTGAAGTGAGGGTGGCAACCTGATCATGCCTAGGTCTGAAGCCAGGCATTAGTGACAGAGGTCAGTAGTCTTTTATATATCATAAATATTGTGGCTTTAAGAGGTCTGATGATTAGACATTTGTAATCTAGTAACAGTTTGCAATATGATGCTACAACGTAAGAGCACCTACTGATTAGGTAACAACAATATTGATGGCTGATAAAACATACAATAATCTTACAGTCCGTTTCACCTTTTTAAATTTCAGGTTTGTTTGTTCATTTCCGGCAGCATTGTCTTTTATATTTCCAAGGTCATTGAAAATGATTGATATTGAGTTGGGTAATAATAACACATGCACCCCTCTGTACTTATATATTTCTATATAAGTCATTTTCCAACTTTTGTGCTAGACTGTACTTACACTGCTAAGGGTTTATAAGTGTTTTCATGAAAAGGTTAAAAAAAGATTTATTATAAAAAATACTGAGTGGGAAAACGAACATAGTTGGTGTAATTTTTCAAGGGATCTAGGTGTAAAATAATTCTTTGTTACTCTGTTTAAAGTATTTTTTATGCCAATGGCCAAAAACTCAGAGGGACGAAGCCTTTAGGCAAAAATTTAAAAACGTTGCTGAAATGAAGAAGAGATAAAATCCTACGGGACCCTCGCTGACATGTTTGTAGAATCTGTTCAAACGAGCGTTTAACTCTGCCCTGTAACGAAAAATAAGTACTTTTAAATATATCTGATTGACTAAGTAACAAATGGAGGTTTTATTGATTGTAAAAGTCTTTACAAATTTAAATATTAATGACTCGTATAGTATTTTATTGCAGACTCTGAAGAAATGGAAAAGACTATTAACCCCTTAGTTTTCTAATATGGGTGCTATAAATTATTGTACCTCTTAATTTAACTTTAGACATTTTTTAACATGTGAGTATATTATCCATTGTAAAAAAATAAATAAAAAAAACGTTTATGTATATTTTTTGTTGTATATTCGAGACATTGTATATTGTTTCTTCTTTTAGAGCTTATTATATTTTATATATACATATAGTTCTACTAGATGCTTGACTTAAAAATGTAGATTATTTTTACTACCCTTAATATTAGTAAATCACTGATTGTTTGCCACATGACCAGTTTATTTTATTATAATATTGTCCAATCCAAAATGGCGGAAGAACCCATGAGATCATCTAGAACATTCCAGTATATTTAACATTCCATCTAGAACATTCCAGTATATTTAAAATGGATGTCCAACAAAAAAACGCAAATTATAAAAGAATGATCACTTTTTAAATACCAATTATCCAGCATTTGTCTGCAATTCAAAATACTTTAAAAATCAATGTAAAGCAGACTAGAAGGTTTCAGTATACAGTACAGCACATTATGCCACAATTAAAAGAAACACTAGAGGAGACAAGAAAACAAAGCATAAGATATATTATCGAGGGAAAGCTATAGGATTTTTTTAAGGCTGCTGGACTACAAATAAACACAGTAAAAGCCAAAATCCTCAAATGGATATAACTGGAAACAATGGTGACCCCTCCTACAAAAAGCAAGTCTACCAAAAATGTCCCCAAAGGCTAAAGAAGATGCCACTAGGAAGTCATAAAAACACGCTATAAAACATTTAAGGAAATGCAGGCCTCTTAGCATTCACGACTCATCAAAAAAGAAAAGATTTGGCAAAAATAGAATTAATTGGAGAGTTGTAAAAATCACTGCTAAGAAAATCATTAGTGCTCATGTAACATTTGCAAAAAATAGAATATATATATATATATATATATATATAATCTCCCACAACACTTTTGGCCAGACATCTCAAAAGTGGAACTTTTGTGTAAGACACTGGTTATGTTATGTTATTTATATTATGTTTGACATAAAGTAAACAAATTATTCCACAATAAGAACATACAAACATCATGGTGGTAGTAATATGATTGAGTGGGGATACATTGTTACCTCAGTGCCTAGAAACTTGTTTTTAGTAAAGGAACTATGACTTTCGACGAGAAAATTCAGTAGATGAACTTCAGTCCTTCCATGATCTGAAGCTGAAATATAAATTAAATTATGCATCATGACAGTAGCTCAAAACACAATAGTAAGTCCATCTCAGCTCAAGAAAAAAACTATGAGGAGTTTGGAGTGACCTAACCAATATCCTGACTTTAACTTCATTGAGATGCTGGGTCTGGACTTTAAACCAGGGTCTCATACTTGAAAACCAATATTACTGAAGCACAGAAATGATGCAGAGAAGAGACGGCAGAAATTGCTCAACAGTGATGTAAAAGACTGAGTGATCACCATTTATAAGAAGCACTTAGTGTCAGCTAATGATGATGTAGGCAGTTATTCAATTAATTCGGGCAGTTACTTTTTCGCATTGTGCCAGTTGGTATTTCCTTAAATAAATAAAAATTATCATTTAAAAACTAAAATTTGTCTTACTTGTAATCTCTTTGTCTCATGTTACATTTTAGAGAATCTGAAACCTTGTTTGCAAAAACATATTGTGGAGAGGAATGGTAAAATGGTAAAATGGAAGATGAAGGATTTGGTAATTCTGGAAAAAAGATTTTGTAATTCTAAAAAATTAAAATAGTTTAGCATAAGTGGGTTTCGTGGTGCCGTTCTTTGAACAGTTGTATTGTCAATGTGAACTTATGTTTGCCTGTAAGCATAATAGAAATTCACAGATTTATGGGTTTCCAGAAGATAGAAGAAGACAGGCAAAAGTCTCAAATGAGAAGAAATTCACAAAAAGTCACAAATGAGAAGAATAGGGGTGCAAGTTCATGTACTTTAAGTCCCTTGTTTAGCACAAAATTGGTTAGGCGGTTTCACACTCTTTTTTTTTGTTCTATGCTTTCCTCAATTCAGCCGTTTTCTTAATTAAATTCTCGTGCTTACCAATAAACAATTGAAGACCCTTAGCATCATAGTAAGATGTGATGCTCTTTTAAAGTTATAATAGCAACATCTTTCAGATCATTACATTTTTCCCAGAATGCTGGGCTACCCCAACTTTGTGTTGATTCCCATGCCCATCTGGACCCGTTTCCCCTCCCCATTACCACCTGAACCCCATGTCTCCCATTATGCTGATCTCAACCCAATGTCTCTACCCATCCCCACTTTAATTTGACCCCATTTATCCCTTAACCCCAATCTCTCCCTGTGTCTTTCACAAGGGCCATTCTCATCCTTTACCCATATCTCCTTTCCTTCTGTCTTCTCTATGTCCTCCACCTTACCATGTCCACTAAGTTCTGACAGGTGGAAAAAATAGCCTTTGCTGATGGAAGAAAGGGAGAGCATTTTGCCACGGGGTATGCTAAGGGTTCCCTGATTGCAGAAATTCTTACATAATGATTATTATGGTTTTGAATTGCATTTTTATCAATACAATTCCATTTGACTTCTTCCCAAAACTGTTATTGTTCCAAAGTTTCATTTGAAGAATTCAACTTTTAGAATATGTAGTAGGTAACAGTTCCTCTTTAATATAGATCACCTGAATTTATTTGTATGTGGTTTAATAATTTATTAACATTGTACCGAGGCATAGAAATAACTCTGTGTTCAAAACCTTTCATCAGGATACTAAACCTCAACAAATAAAACATATAATGTCCTTATTGGACTGATAGCAATTTGTCATCTGTGTCCTTGTAATGCAGAATTTGCAGTTATGTATTCTGTGAATAAACAGACATTCACAAACATTTATCGAGAATTGAATCTATAGAAAAGGATAATTGCCAAGTAAGTGCAAAATAGCTTTAGGGTTTGACTTGTCCATAGAAATAAATATAGTCATCACTAGCAGACTTTCTTTAACCCAGGTCAAACTTACTTCTCAGACAGAAGATTGTGAGGCAATGTGTAAAAACACGTTTATGTGGAAAGGTGTTACCTCCTGTAAAATACAAAAAATAGAAAGTACAGGGCGCCACAGTAACTATACAGAGGCTTGCCTGCACTTGGGTCTCACTACCTTTCACCCACCTCTTTATTCTGTTACCTCCTGTAATGCTGATATAACATGTATCATCTGCAGAGCATTTAATTTAATTTAAGACCATGGGCTTCCAAATCCATTAGAGCACTATGAAGGAGCGAGATATGTAGTATGGCCCATCTTCCTCCCCCACTTCACTTTCTAGCGAATTTGCTAACTGTCTACTATCCTAAGTTAAAAGTTGGAGTGATTTATAAAGAGATATTTTTATTGTCAGCGTAGACAGTCCCCTGTACGACATATTCCTGCCTTTATTTACCCCTTCAGAACAGATGACGCATTATATCTGTCACTATATAATTGCATTTACCTAACCCCTATCCTGAAGAAGTAAATAGAACAACAAGAGTCAGCAGCAAGTTGCTGAAAATTGTCAACTGACTTGCATGCTTTTTTAACAGAACCCCCAATAGTTAAAGTAATTTAATATTGCAATAGTTAAGACCCTGAGAAGCCAGGCAAGACCTAGGCAGAACAGGGACATGTGAGTGTGAGGGGAGTGTATGCAGAAGAATGTGGTAAAGTGGTCTTGGGATGTGGGTGGAGTAGTATTTCTGTCCTTTCTACCCTCAGGACTGAGGCCTTTCAAGATGGGGGTCTGCACCTGCAGGCTCAGCTGGCTCATTTTCAGGCCTCTGCGGTTGTTGCCTCCTCCCCTCCCGGCGGTAGCATAGGAAAGCTACAGGCCCTCCAGAAAAATGCTCGGCCCTGTTTTGTTATCAGGATACAGTCTGGACTGCATGTCGGGTGTATGGTGAGTTGAGCTGGGGGTGCTATGTTGAGCAGTTTAGGATCAAATGGATATTGGTTTGTTGCTGGCGATTATGACTTGCTCGGCCTTGCATCAGGACGGTATGTCGTCCTTTCTCGGGGAGGGAGAGGGAGGGGCGGCACGGTGGGGCACCCCTCCAGGTGCACTGGTTACTGCTGGCAATTAAACGAACGTCAGTGTAAGTGGGGGACTGGTTGCAATTTTAAACATGAATGCTCCGGGTGTGGGGGTTGTCACTCAGCATCCCGCTGTTTCAAGCAGGGAAAAGCCGATGAGCGTAGGGATACCATGGTCTTGAAAGGCAAGGACACCGGCAGATGTCGACACAATGCTCCCGTGGCTAAGCCATTAAAGGAACCGCAGGGCAGCAGAACTGCTCCTTTGGGGTTTCTGTGATGGGTTTTGGATTCCCCATCGAGTGAGGGATTCTCCTAGAGTTTGTCTGAACCTCAAGTCAGTTCGGGATCATCCCTAGGTGGTGGCTGACAAGCTCAATAAGGAGCTGTCTCTTGTATGGATGGCAGGCCTGTTCGCGTCCCGCCAATCTATGTTTCTCCCCATTGGGAGTGGTGCCTAAGAAGGAGCAGGGTAAGTTTCAGCTGATTCACCACTTGTCAACACCCATTTGGGGGGTCGGTGAATAGTGATATTGAAGAGGAGTTGTGTAGGGTGTGGCACGCGTCCTTTGACGAGGCGGTTTGGATGGTCCGGGTTGCGGGCCCAGGGGAAAGTGGTTGGTAGGGCTGTCCCTCACCTAACCTCAGGTACAGTTATAGATAACGGACGTGCCCACTGAGCCAGTAAGCAGCTTGTGGTTAGCATTATGAAATGGAAGGCCCAAGAAAAGGCTTTGTGCTGGGTGGAACGAGGGGGGAGGGGCAGCTGCCCTAAGTTATGTTTGGTTAGCAAGGTGGTACTCAGTTACGTATCCATTTACTGAGTAATTATGTATATAGTGTTTTATGTTATAAAGTTGAAGTTTAAAGATTTACATATTTACATTTTAATAAAGCTGTGGCCTATTTTAATCCGAAACAAGTCTGTTGTGGTTCATTTTGGGAAATAAGAGGTTGGGGTGGTTTATCAATGGTGAAGGTTTATGCCAATACACCGTTACCCTCTACCTACACACAAAATAATTACACATAATATATATTTGCGGGATCAGCTCAGTTTAACTGACTTCATTGATACACGTGTTTTACTTGCTTTGTTGACTGGAAAGGACAGTATGCTTAAAATATGTTGTTTAACCCTTTTATTTGTTTTGTTACAGAGTTAAATAAAATTGGTTAATATTCGGAAGTGAATCCTAAATTGGGCTCTGACTTGTCAAAACTGCCTTTCATATAAACTAACCAGACAGGTAGAGGAGGACATTTTGTGTATCTGCTGTAATGACAGAATTAGTTGTTTTTCTCTCTTGCATTATTGAAATTCTTTTTCACTGGGTAGAAGGAATTTTTTACTTCTCCAAATGCAAATGCTGATTCTGGAGGAGAAAATAGAAAGCTCATTATTTCAGGGAATCAGGGATAGTTGAAGTCGGTGTAACAGGCAGAAGTTTTGCAAAGGACTTGAATTTTCCAAACTCAAACATTCTGCATATATTTATTGTACTAAAAAAGTAGAGTTTTTACCGAGCTCCCACATATATTATATGCATTGATTCACAGCAAAGGCTGAGGGCACCTTTCTCTCTGTATTAGTAATACAGGGTCACTTATTTCAGAAACAAATAACACACACACCACGGCCCTTCAGTTCACAGTTTACTTTGAGATGATCTGTGTTCCTTGCAGTAGAGTAATTTCAATTTTAAAGTGGTTTGTCATCCTATTAATGTCTCAATAAATTGATCCATATTTTTACAATAAGAAACCAGTTTTCTTCTGCAAAACTCTCCATAATATTTTCTTTATACCTTTTGTCGTGTTACATTTCTTCCACCTTTGGCGAGGCATGGATTTAGGCCAGTCCAACATGTTTAATAACTTGTTTATTGATCTTAAATAAAATAGTGATCAACAGGGAGATTTCAACCACAGAATGTCTCACTAGAGTCCTCAAGGCAATATATATGTAGTTACAACAAGATAGATGTAATTGTCTATGAGTTTTGGCACCTTTAAACTCTGAGGAAGTACTTGTACCCTCCCCCCGCGCTGCACACCTTTGCTATTGCCATAATGCTATACTGACTATTTTGTTATCAGATAAATGAAGCTTTAATTTTTACTCACCTGCTTGAGTCTGGATATCTATTCCCTTTTGGAATGCTGAAATCTAAACACAAATAACAATCAAAAATGGACAGTTTCGATAATCTAATTGATTTAGCCACAAAACCTCCTATCCCAGTTATCTTTAGACAGTAACCTCATCTTCCCGTTACTTTCCTCCTACAGGCAGAACTAAAGAATAAAAGTAGGGCAAGATAATTAAGTAAATAAATAATTAGCTATAGGTGTGTCTGCAAAATGTTGTACCCAGGTGGACTTCCCTTGAGGTCTCTTCTTAATAATCATTAATAATCACTCTACTCTCAGGTACTCATACATTCAATTCACAAGAATACACTCAACCTCTTACACCAAGCATTCAAACCCTTACAAACACACTACCATACTTTATCTGTCTCATGGCCCCCTTCATACACCTTACTTTTAAGAATAAGACAGTTGATCTCCCCTTACATTTTCTTGCACTGTGAACATAGTTCGAAAGTCCAGTGGTCATCCTTGAAAAGCAAGCATCTTCTTCAAAATAAGCATCTTTATAAAACAGCAAATAAACGCCAAGATGGACTGTAGGCCTACAAGCTCTGTGTGCTCCTTTCTCCAGCTATATGACCACAGTTGCAAATGCTGGATATGGATTATTTACCAAAATTCTATACAATGCTAGACAGGTACTAGCTTCCAATGCGTTAATGTATTTTAATATACATAGCTTAAAATATGAGCATGCAGCATCCCTAAAACAAACCATTCTCTCTGATTAAGGTAAGAAGAGATGAACATTTTATGTGGAGGAGGAGATTGTAACCATGGAGTAACATCTTTATGATAACCATAAACTAACCTGCTTATTAACTCATTCTTTAATGCTTGCGTCATTTATCTTCTGGCAATCAATGATTTCTAGAAGTGCTGAATTCCAACAATCTGTTTAGTATGAATTTGGATTCAGTTATTATTATTATTATTGGCATTTATATAGCACGAACCTATTCCGCAGTGCTTTAAAATATTAAAAGGGGAAAATGTAACAATAAATGAGTCAATTACAACATGTTATTTGAGCAATGGGTTGGTGTGGACCCTGCTCAATTGATCTTATAATCTCAAGGAGGTGGGGTATAAAAAACACAATAGGAAGGAAAAGAAAATGTTACCTGCGCTTTTTCCTTAATCCCTATGTATATTTAGACAAATGGAGGTCATTTAGTTGCTCCAATGGCCATTGGAGGGATGCCCGCCTGCCAACGTCAAGGCAGACCCCCCCTAAGCGGGTCCTAACACTGACCCTTCAGCCTGCTTCCTTGAGCTTCTGGCAAAGATATCTCTAATGAGACAGAAAGGGGTATTTTTTATATACACCCCTTTACTTATTAACCCTTAATAGGGAACACATGGGATGGGTAGCAGCATTGTAACCAGGCTGTGTGATACAAAGTAAATACAAATACAAAAAGAGAAGTCCTGCGCTTAAGCAGCAAGGACTACAACACACATCAGCCCCAATATATAGTAAAAACCAAAGAAAAGAAAATGTTACCTGCGCTTTTTCCTTAATCCCTATGTATATTTAGACAAATGGAGGTCATTTAGTTGCTCCAATGGCCATTGGAGGGATGCCCGCCTGCCAACGTCAAGGCAGACCCCCCCTAAGCGGGTCCTAACACTGACCCTTCAGCCTGCTTCCTTGAGCTTCTGGCAAAGATATCTCTAATGAGACAGAAAGGGGTATTTTTTATATACACCCCTTTACTTATTAACCCTTAATAGGGAACACATGGGATGGGTAGCAGCATTGTAACCAGGCTGTGTGATACAAAGTAAATACAAATACAAAAAGAGAAGTCCTGCGCTTAAGCAGCAAGGACTACAACACACATCAGCCCCAATATATAGTAAAAACCAAAGAAAAGAAAATGTTACCTGCGCTTTTTCCTTAATCCCTATGTATATTTAGACAAATGGAGGTCATTTAGTTGCTCCAATGGCCATTGGAGGGATGCCCGCCTGCCAACGTCAAGGCAGACCCCCCCCTAAGCGGGTCCTAACACTGACCCTTCAGCCTGCTTCCTTGAGCTTCTGGCAAAGATATCTCTAATGAGACAGAAAGGGGTATTTTTTATATACACCCCTTTACTTATTAACCCTTAATAGGGAACACATGGGATGGGTAGCAGCATTGTAACCAGGCTGTGTGATACAAAGTAAATACAAATACAAAAAGAGAAGTCCTGCGCTTAAGCAGCAAGGACTACAACACACATCAGCCCCAATATATAGTAAAAACCAAAGAAAAGAAAATGTTACCTGCGCTTTTTCCTTAATCCCTATGTATATTTAGACAAATGGAGGTCATTTAGTTGCTCCAATGGCCACAATAGGAAGGGCAGAGTGAGGGATAACAACCAAGCAACAAGGTGGAAAAGTATTTTATGCGCAAAATGCTTTATACCTTTGCTGAAAATACCAAATACGTTTACTTTTACACTATTGTCTTTGATGTCGCATATTTGTGTATGTTGTTTCTACTACTCAAAACCACAGACTTGCGTGTCTCGTTATACTTTAAATTGTGAATCTGGGCCCTGCGTGCCCCATTCTATTCTTTTGTTCTTCATTGAAAACCTTTACAATAAAAAAATATATTTACACAAAAACTATCATAATAGCAAAGTTAGAGGAGTGTGGCTCTTTTAGAGAGTGCCAAATAGGATTTGTGACATAGAAGTTACTCTGGAAGGCCATAAGCTTTTTTGGAAGAGATGATTTTTGAGGGACTTTCAAATTAATAAAATGACTAGGGAGGGTCTGTTTGAGGTAGATAGGCAGTTCCAAAGGAATGGAGCCACCATCGAGAAGTCCTGCAAGTGTCATTTAGCAGTAAGGGTACAAGTAGAGGACAGGAGAATGTCATTGGCAGAGACCAAGAAGTGTATCTGTGAATTAGTCAAGAAATGTAACTGCGGTTAGAGTTTTTTAAAGCTTTATAGATAACGGACAGTATTCTGAATTGACTCCTCTAGGGTACAGGAAGCCAATGTGAGGATTGACAGAGAGGCGAGGTGTGAGAGGAGTGACAGGAGAAAGAAATAAGTCTGATTGCAGCATTCATTACGGAATGTACCTGGGCATTAAGGTTTCCTGGAAGACCAATTAAGAGAGAATTACAGAATTACAGAATTACAGAACGAGCTCCTTTGCAGCATCTTATGTAAGAAAGGGGCAAGGTTTGGCAACAAACTGGATCTGGGGGGCAAAGGTGAGACCAGAGTCAAAATAACGCCAAGACAGGGAGTTTGCAAGGATGGGCAGTTGCGGATACCATCAACTTGCAAGGAAAATGAAAAAGGAGGAAAAAGAAGAAGCTCAGTTTTAGAAAAATAAGAAGCTCAGTTAATTTTAAATGAATAACAACTTGTAACCCTTTTTTATGTGGTGCTCCATTTTCTCCATTGTGCATGGGCAAAAAATTCAGTTTGGTTCAGTTAACCCTAAACCCAAACTCTAACCCTAAACCCTAACCCTAACCCCTAACCCTAACCACTTGTTTTGCCACTTTTCAGAAATCCGAAGCACTTCGGAACTTTGGCAATTTGGAACTTCGGCAATTCGGTTTGGCACTTTGGAAATCCGGCACTTAGACAATTTGGCAATTCGAACTTCGGACATTAGTAAGCATCCGAATGTACAAATTTCACGAAATTCATCTGAATGTACATTCGGAACGAAACAAATTGCACATGTCTAGTCATTGTCACACACACTACACACACTTTTACTGAAACATACACATTCACAGAAACACACTCACACATTCATTCACAGTTACACTCACTCACAGTCACAAACAAACTCACATTCACTGACAGACACACATATTCACTAACTGACAAACATGCATTCACAAACAGACACATAGACACTCAATGGCAGAAATGCATACACACTCACTGACAGATGCACACTCACTCAGTGTCAGACACACTCACACACACTAAAACACACATATACTAACTGGCAGATACACACTGACATACACACTCACTGACAGACATATATACACTCAGTGTCAGAAACACACATTCACTGACACACACACTGACAGACATACACATTCACTGACAGGCATACACTCTGAACATACACGCTGAAACATGCATACATACACTGACAGACACGCATACACACACTGACACATGCATACACACACTGATAGACACATACACTGACAAAGATGTATACACTCTCACTGACAGACACACATGCACACTCTCTTACAAACACACATACACTCTAAATGACACACACACACTCTCCCTAACAGACACACACTAACAGACACTCACTAACACTCTCTAACAGACACTCATTAACACACTCACACACAAACTCTTAGTGATGCTAACTTTGGAGTGATGTCAAATTCCGACTCCCTGCATCACTGCAGTGCAGGGGATAGCTCAGGGGAGAGTACTCTCTCACCACCCACCTCCTACATCAGCACATGCCAGCCTATTGGGGTCCCTGACGTGGCCAGACCCCCAATACAAGAGGCTGGCAAGGCATATGCCAGGGTGATTGGTGGCAGCTTTTTTTGTCTCCCCCCTGAAAGTGCCGCCCAAGGCAAATGCCTTGTCAGCCTCACGCTAAATACAGTGCTGGCCACAGGTGCTCATTAGTGGGTTCCTGAGCAGACCCTTAAAATGTATGTAGAGTCCAGCTAGTTAAATAACAGGAAGGTTTTCATGTTTTCTCGAATAAAACTTGATTAATAAAGGAGCATTGACATGGCACATCTGTGCTAATGACAACATTTTTAGCCTTAATGCAAACATTAGCTTCAATTACATGCTTCTGCAGTGGTTCTACTCTTACCTTCTTCATTGCTGTACTCCACAAGAGTCTGCAAGACTTTGTTCAAGAACCACTTTTTAGTGTCCATTTTTGTCAGTTTTGCTGATTCATTTTGTTAATTATATAATGTCCTTTGAAGTCACATACACTGCAGAAAAAGTTGAAAAGTTTGTAATAAACAACAAAACTGGATGATTTTTGGCATATTCTAAATTCAAAGTTCGGACCGTATTTGGCACTTTAGATGTGGTTCCATGCACATTGGATTCACTTTCACTGTCGAGCACCAGTAGTATGTTATTGTGAATATTCTATCACACATTGCACTGTTACTTTAATATACAACTAACCTTGCATGCGCCTATCTTTGTGGTATTTTGTCTATTTCTCTTTGGTTAAATTGGGGGTATTTGAATAGTGTTAAAAAAATGTCACACTCATTTCCAGTGACCGAAGCACATATCTGCCCATCTGCTATGTTGTTAGATGTTTGACAATGAAGTAATACAAATTGTGTCTTCTTACTGTAAAGAAAAAAAATTTTTGTCAGATGTTAACTTACTTTAGACACTTTTATCTTCTGCTCTGTAAATTCAACTTTGATCACACCAATGAGGCTCCTGCAAGGTCTAACAAGCTATTAACAGTGCATCAGATTTAAAAAAAATCGGAATTGAACAGACTGTGCAATAAAGGAAGTGTGAACATTATATCTCACATTACAGGAAGTGTTTAGGATGGCTGCGTAAGTCAAATGCAGGGAGGTCTGACTAGGGCTACATAAACAAATTGATTTAAATCTAAAATGGCAGAGAATTGAACAGTGAGACTACAGAGGCATGATATATATACCAAAATCATTCAATTAAGCTAAAGTTCTTTTGGTGACTATAGTACCCCTTTAAGGAGCATACTTCTGCCCCTTAAATCATTAATGGATGCTAAATGCGTTGTGGCTGAAGGTAGCCTCAGCTACTTTTTTTTTTTTTTGTTATGAGTATAACTATTTTTTTACATTGTTTAGTACAATGACATCACTTTGACTACACCAGCTTATAACCTAATGGTCATCTACATTTCTTAGATATTACATGTCTTGTCTTCTCAGAACACATATTGTTCTAATCATTCAAAGGAAAACAAACTTTTTTTCCCTCTAAATCCATCAATCTCATTTTATTGAATCCTAAAATGCACTTGTGTTTAAAACTTATTCATTTTCTTCTAATTAACAGGATTGGCAATTCAATTAAGTAAATGAGAACACAGGTTGGCCATTTTCTAAAGCAACTTGCATTTTATGTTTTATAACTTTGTCAGACTGCTTTAAAACTAATTAATCTTCAACACAATGTTAATCTGTACCTGCTGTGTACAGGATAGGGGATGGGTATTTAGTCGAAAGGATAATCACAGGAAATGCAACACAATGAAATTCAGATTGTTAATGGATAGAATAGTTCTATTTTCTTTTTCCCAGATAGATAATACAAAGGTCACGTAAACGTATCATGGCATAAATCATCAATATTATATCCATCACCTAAGTTAATAATACAACTAAGGAATAGAAAAGTTCTAAAGACCCTATGAGGGCTTTTTTACTGCCTTGCCAAGTGAGAAGGCGGGGGAAGTGGGGAATGAGGGGAGAAATGTATCCATTGTGTAATATCCTGAAGTATCAATGTCCTAGTGATGTGTAAAAACTTACCCTAAGCTAGGTGGCTCCGTGATTAAAAAGCTTGAATGACTAGCTTGCATGATATAGAAGGCCATGCTAAGGTGATCAGGTGTAGGATTGCAAGCATAGTATTGTAAAAGTTGAGTTCTGTTTTCCTGGGTTTGTTTATGTTAGAATATTTGAGCGAGCAATTGCCTCTTAATGAACTGTCTTTTAAACGAGAGAGAGAGAGAGAGAGAGAGAGAGAGAGAGAGAGAGAGAGAGAGTGAGTGAGTTTTGGACATTCAAGTCCTGGGATTTGATAATAATTTTCTTTACTCTGGAGTCAGTAACAGTGTAGAAACTGAGAAAAATGCATATATTCATTTGTTTATATTTCTTTTACTCGTAACCTAAACTGCTTATATCATCATCTCTACATTTAAATCAGGGAGCAGCCACATGCATGATTCATAAAATTAATATTACATTTGCCACTGCCTTCAAACTAGATCAACTTGGATGTATTTTTTTTTTCATTTTACTTAGAGAAGCATAATTATTTATAATTTTAAATAACATTTAATTCAGAGTTATCACGGTAACACAACAACTATATTACCGTACGCTGAGAATTCGTTCGGTGAAATATGTTCTCTTAAATATAGGGGGAAAGGTGCTCATTCATAGAGAAGTTGGAATCCATTAAAAGCTACACGTAACACAACATACTTATCAAAAAGGACAGTCAGCTGAAGTGGAAAATTGAAAGGTAATTAAAAAGAGAACTATGCTCCACATGCAGTATCTAGTGTTCTTTACCAAATGGCATAACTATGACGTCAGTCAATAGTGGCTCTTTTTCAGCAGAGTGAGGACAATGCTTAATTTGACCAGATGGATACAACATGTCTACAATCCAGTTACCAAGTACATTACTTATATCGTTCTTTAAAAGCTTGCAAGGAAATATAATTGCATTCTTATCATTTGCTTGGTCTTGAATGACACAACATAGTGAAAAATTTTTGCTTGGTTGAACCATTTTTCCCCCCAAATTATGCATTATGGTTCGGCTTGGTAGAACTTTGGTAATGAAAAACACAATTCGAGAAACTAATCAGACAAACCAAAAGGCATGTAAATGGGATAATCAGTATATGGCAAAATATATAATATAATATTAAGTATATTTTTTCCTGTATGCTATTACCCACATTTTTTCCACTTTCTGGCTCACAATAAATAGAAGGAAAAACAGGAGAAGCAGTAAAACAATATATATTCTTTCTATCTGGTGATTTGCCAGTAAGTTGGCAGAAATAAGATGTTTCATTATTCACAGTATCAATCTGGGAATCATGCTTTAATAAGCTTAATATCTATAGTAAAACAGCTACTAGTGGGGGCTTTATGGGATAACATTGAGAATTGTACTGTGAACAACACTATCATTAGTGTGAGTTAGCATGGTTTTATGACTAATAGATTATGTCAAACAAATTGACGTGTTTTCTATGAAAAGTAAAACTTTGGTTGTTGCAATAGATGGACTATAATGTTATGATGCATAAACACAGCAAATTGACAAAGCACTAGTTTACAAACAGAATTCAAAGAATTTTGATAATTTGATGTTCAGTTGAAAACTAGGATTAAAGGTACTTTGACCAGTTTCCTTCACATTATTTTGCAGTGATATTTACAACAGCAATCACCAAGTAACATAGTATATGTTATATATATATATATATATATATATATATATATTATGTGTATATCATCAGCTGGTTCCCATGTGTTGTATATACAACATAGTATATGTGATGTAGAATTATTAAAAATCTTTATTGAACTTGTATTGAATTATTGTACTAACTCCATTATTAACCTCACACTGTGACAGACCCTCCATTTTGTCCTCATTACCTGACAGATTCTCCATTTTAACCCCTTAAGGACCAAACTTCTGGAATAAAAGGGAATCATGACATGTCACACACGTCATGTGTCCTTAAGGGGTTAAACTACATTACATGACAGAATTTCCCAGCAACATTTAATACAATGAACAGAGACTGTATTTTCCATAAAGACATGACTAACCCAGGAATTGCTGAATCTCCTGTAATTTGCAACATAGTATAATCTGAAGGCCATGAGAACACTGTACTAATGAAATGTTCTATTCATAAGAGAACCTTGCACCTGATCACAAGACTGACATCACTAACCACGTAAAATGACGCCCAAGCCCCCCTTTCCACCGAGTAAACCTTATGCTAGTAAAGATGGCGCTTGAGCCATCCGTCCACACCCGTGTCCAGAACAATACCACCTCTCGGTGGGTGGACACTTAGCTAACCACTTAGTTTTTTAGCCAATTAATCATATTGATGGGTGGACACTAACACAGACACTTAACAATTAATCCAATTAATGATGTTTATTTACTGATATCTCGATAATCAATGATGATGCAAAATTCCCCTTAAAAGGGCCTGCGAGCCCGCTCTTGCTTGACTTGCCAATAAATTTCCTCGAAGTTATTTTAACCTGAACTCCGTGTGTCAGTCTGAATTACTTCTGCGTATACGCAATCTAATTTCCTCTAATTTGGACAGGAACAGATAGACATTTAAACATCTTTGTTTATTTCTAAATTATACTATAACATATGTGTTTGTTTATATGGTATGGAATGTGTGTCTGTATATGGCCAGGAATGTGTGTGCGTGCGTGCGTGTAAGAGTATGTCTGTCATGCTACAGCTCAATGCAAAAAAAGAGTTTGCAGTAAGAGGGAGTGTGTATGGCCAGGAATTACTGTATGTGTACTTGTGTGTGTATCCAGGAGAGTGTGTGCATATATCCGGCAATATATATCCAGGAAGGTGTGTATGTGTCATGGAGTGTGTGTGTGTTCCAGGAGAATGCATATAGGTGTCAATATAGTGTGAATGTAGTGAGTGTGTCTGCATGTCATTGTTAATGAAGGGAATAAACAATATATATATATATGTGTGTGTGTGTATATATAAAATGTTAAATACGTTTGCCATATTTGCAATATTTGCCATATTCATAGATTCTGTGTACAGTAAATACATTAAAATCAGGTGTATAGGTAGGTAAAAAAAAAACAGATTTTTATTTTATACTCGAAATATAAGAGTAATGACTAACAATCTAGGCGAAACTGCATTCTTATAACTGTAATTTGACTACAATCCACACCACCCTTAGCCAAAATTGCAGAGAACGGCAAGGTGCCTTTGCCTGCAGGGTAGGGCTTATGCTGCTACAAATAGTTCAATCTAAGTCCAAACCAGCACACTCTTGTCGTTACACTTATGTTAAATGCTACTGCAATAACTGTAATAACAGTAATAATTTCAATAATAGAAAATGACTATGGTTACATAATATATTTAATAATGTGCAGTGTGGAAAAAACCCACACGCCTTTCTATAATATGCCCCTTTCCCTTTGCCAGCCCCCATCTCCGCTAGCCTATATATATATATATATATATATTAAAAAGCATTCAGAACTGAGCCTTTTCTTCCATCTGATGCTATGTAACGCAGGATGAAAAAAAATGAAATGTTTCTTTTAAAGCAATATTATAGCAGAACATGTAATATACCCTTCAACAGCTGGTTGATGGCCACTTTGGAAGTTAAATATTTATCTTTCTCTTTCAAAGCTTTTCTTGAATGTAAATTCAGACGCCAGGCAGAAAGAAGCTATTCTTCATATTAAATGAACAAGTGTGGAGAGTCCCTCTTAGCTTTGATAATGATTACTTTACAAGCAATTGTCACCTAGGCTGAAAGTAGCAATTGTCATGTAATCCAACCTGTGTCACAGCCTGTCATTTGAAGCTTGGAAGAGAGTATTGTACGGCAATGTCTAACAAGATAAAATAGCTCTCTCTATTAAGATTAAAGCGTTTAACATTGGCAGTTTCACCTACGCAGAGACAGGATTTCATGTCTATGTGTCATATTTATGGCATTTCCACTAATGTTTTCGTAAAGTCAATTATTAAATATGAATTCTCTGTTACTGAAAGAAAAAAAAAAAACATAAATTGAAATAAATGTAATAAATGCCTCTTTTCTGCAGTTAAAGTGTTGCATTTGATGTAAAAAGCTTTGAAGTTGCTGGTATGTGATGCCGTGATGATAGTCTTTGCTCTTTTTTTTCCAAAGCAGGAAATTTATTTTGCTACAGTATTTGAGTTGCTTCTATGTGACAATTTAGATAATGTTGGTGAACAAATGTTTCTCTAAACGTTCTACTGGCATTTCTACATAACTGGCATTTATAACTATGCTTGTGTTGCATGAATAATTCTTCCCTATAGCCTTCCACTCATTGCAGTATTAAAGGGACGCTATGGTATTATGAATACAAATGTGTATTCCTAACGTTAATGTGGCGAAACCAACCTCGCCACTGGGCCCTGGAGAAGCCTGTTTGCTAGCCTCCTACCTACTGACTATGGCCCCTGGGTTATTTGGGGCATATTGTACTGTATATTGCTGCTACTGGCCCTTTTAACAGCATCTATGGACATATTGGGACTTTTGGGACTACTGTCCCTTTAAGACTGTGAAGCATATTCGAGTGTACTGCCTGTAATATTATATATGTATTTATAGATGTGTTAAGTGTATCCTGGGTGATTTGTATGCAACATTCATCTGATTGTTCGGTAGAATCACTCCATTCAGTATATTGAGTGAAACTACCGAACAACCAGACCACCCAGGAATGAGTGTGCCTCCAATTACCGTTTGCAACAATGTTGCAAACAGGTAATTGGCAATCAGTGCAGTGTGGTCTTTGTCCTCTGGGTGGCCGCCATTCGGGAAACAAACACGTGGCGGCGGCCATCTTAAACTACCGAACAGCGGTGTTTTGCCGTCGAGTGTCTGGAACTAAAATCGGACACTTGACTAGGCAAACACCGCTGAGACCTCCATACTTCCAGAAATTCGTATGGAAACTACCGAATGACCCGCCGTTCGGTAGAAAGAGCCCCATAAACAAGGGAATTCATTCAAACCCTCTCCAGGCTCTATAACACAGGCAATTCGCCTGTTTTCATTCCCTTGTTTGTGACCGACCGCAGGGCCAAAATGCATGGAACTGTTTTCGGATACTTTACCCATGCGGTCGGTCAAATCTTTGGAACCCCATATCTCACGAACCATTCATCCGAATTACTTGAATTTTGGATATGTTGTCCCCCTGAATAAGGGCTATCCAGCGATGCTGGATTTAAAGGTGTACCCCCGGGTTTTGGGGTACATCCAGAACTTGGCTGAAAAAGTGTACCGGATAATTGAGTTTAATGTTATCTGAGGGGAGGGGATGTGTGGGCTGAACCATGTATGTGATTGGTTATTTTATGCCTCCCCCTGGGTGTGGCCTGTATGTGGATTAGTGTAATAAAAGCCAGGCTGGATGAGCCAGTCCAGAGTTCCTGTTTTACCCTCAAAGTGATGTGTCGTCTCATTATTGGGGGAAGGATTTAATGTATGCTGTTCCAGTTGACTGCTAGGAGTACAAGCCTATTCGTATGGTTCCTATTCAATGGTCTACAGCATTCATACGCTTGGGAGAATTTAAAGGTTTCTCGGATTCGGTGATTATGGTGTCTGCCAGAGTGCTTGGAGTCCTCAGGAAGCACTAGGAGCATCCATTAACGGAGGTACCAAGTCTGGGTGCCAGGTGATCCGTTACATTGGTGGCAAGCGGTGGGTTGGCGTCCTAGTGCGAGGTAAAGCAGCTCGGAGACACAGTTCGTTTGGATTACAAATTGAGGGCAACGCTAGCAGTCGTGCAGCGCCCCTGGGAGCAGACAAGTATGGAAGGTTCTGGCTCTGGAGATGATTGGCTGGCCGAGGTGAGGCAGCGAGTGGCCGAGTATGGGGATGATATACCCATGGAGACACGCCGGGTGATCTGGAACCAGGTCATGGCTGAGCGAAACACAAGGCTGGACCGAGAATTCCGGTTGGCAAAAGAGAGGAAGTATGCTCAGCAGCAGGAGCGGTACAGCAGCCGAGTAGAGGCTGCATCCGAGGAGGTTAGCCGTCTTTCCCTGAGGCGGCGGGAGGAACCCGAAGTGGGGGTCCTCATAGACTGGTCCTGTGAGGAACCACAACAGGCAGGTAGAGATGGGACCAAGGTCTCTCCACCGGGCCCACCGGGATGCTGGGCAGCCGGCCCAGATCCCCAGCAGCAGCCAGAGTTGCCAGGTGGGGAAGCAGGTGGCCCTTACTCACAAATGTTGAGGGGCCTCACGGATTGGTCCTGGGAAGACCCACAGATGGCAGGTGGAGATGGGACTGCGGTCTCTCTACCGGCCCTACAGGGATGCTGGGCAGTCGGCCCAGATCCCCAGCGGCAGTGTGCGTTACAGGGAGCTGAAGGTGCCGTTCTTGCTCCCCAGCGGCTGAAAGTGTGTAAGGGAGAGGAGTTTGTTATCCCCTCTCCCCAGCGGCAGCTTAGCATACCAAGGGGAGACAGTAAGCCCCACACCAGCGCAGATGGGACCATGGTCTCTGTGCCCAAGTTACAGGGAGCTGAAGGGGCCATCCTTGCTCCCCAGCGGCAGGTTACAGTTCAGAGAGAGGAGCTTGTTACACCCTCTCTCCAGCGGCAGCCTAACCCACCAAGGGGAGACCGTAAGCCCCACACCAGCGCAGATGGGACCGTGGTCTCTGCGCCCAAGTTACAGGGAGCTGAAGGGGCCGTCCTCCCTCCCCAGCGGCAGTGTGATTTGTTGGGAATTGGGAGCCCAGTCTCCATTCCCCAGCGGCAGTGTGAATTGCAGGGAATTGGGAGCCCAGTCTCCATTCCCCAGCGGCAGGCTGAGTTACAGGGGGCAGAGGTAGTTGGTCCTACCCCCCAGCAGCAGAGTGATATGCCGGGAAGGCAGTGTGAAGTGCAGGGAGAGGAGAGCAGCGTCCTCCCTCCCCAGCGGAAGGCTGAGTTACAGGGGGCAGAGGTAGTTGGTCCTACCCCCAGCAGCAGCGTGATTTTTTGAAAATAGAGAGCCCAGTCTCTATTCCCCAGCAGCAGGACACTGAATTGGGAGGAGAGACAGTCGGTCTCCCTCCACAAAGACTGAAAGTAGGCATGGGAGAGGGGATTGTTACCACCTCTCCCCAGCGGCGGATCATCAATGGGCAGAGTGTTCTAATGGGAGAGGAGCTGGTTACCACCTCTCCCCAGCGGCAGCTTAATGTACCAGGGGGAGACTGTAAGCCCCACACCTGTGCAGATGGGACCGTGGTCTCTGCACTTCCAGCACAGGGGGTAGGGACGGTCGGTCCTGCCCCCCCACAACAGGGCTGTTTAGCCAAAGGGGAGACAGTCTGTCTCCAGCAGCAGAGCTGTGTAACTAAAGGGGAGACAGTCGGTCTCCAGCAGCAGAGCTGCGCAGCTAAAGGGGAGACAGTCGGTCTCCAGCAACCAGGCTCCAACCAGACTACTCCTGTAGTAGTGCTGGCACCAGGGCAGAGTACCGCTGGTCTCTGCCCACTCAGCAACCCACCAAAACAGCCTACCAGTCCCCCACACAGCCGGGGTGAGGCACCTGGACCTGGACAAGTTTTTCCATTACTCAGGTGTAGTAACCATTTATTGTGGGTGGGCTGTACTGCTGTTTCTGTTTTGTGGGTGGGCTGCTGGACTAACAAGGGCACTGACCGGCAAGAGGTCAGGTACCCTGTTAGTCTGTTTGGAAAAGGGGAGAAATGTGGCGAAACCAACCTCGCCACTGGGCCCTGGAGAAGCCTGTTTGCTAGCCTCCTACCTACTGACTATGGCCCCTGGGTTATTTGGGGCATATTGTACTGTATATTGCTGCTACTGGCCCTTTTAACAGCATCTATGGACATATTGGGACTTTTGGGACTACTGTCCCTTTAAGACTGTGAAGCATATTCGAGTGTACTGCCTGTAATATTATATATGTATTTATAGATGTGTTAAGTGTATCCTGGGTGATTTGTATGCAACATTCATCTGATTGTTCGGTAGAATCACTCCATTCAGTATATTGAGTGAAACTACCGAACAACCAGACCACCCAGGAATGAGTGTGCCTCCAATTACCGTTTGCAACAATGTTGCAAACAGGTAATTGGCAATCAGTGCAGTGTGGTCTTTGTCCTCTGGGTGGCCGCCATTCGGGAAACAAACACGTGGCGGCTGCCATCTTAAACTACCGAACAGCGGTGTTTTGCCGTCGAGTGTCTGGAACTAAAATCGGACACTTGACTAGGCAAACACCGCTGAGACCTCCATACTTCCAGAAATTCGTATGGAAACTACCGAATGACCCGCCGTTCGGTAGAAAGAGCCCCATAAACAAGGGAATTCATTCAAACCCTCTCCAGGCTCTATAACACAGGCAATTCGCCTGTTTTCATTCCCTTGTTTGTGACCGACCGCAGGGCCAAAATGCATGGAACTGTTTTCGGATACTTTACCCATGCGGTCGGTCAAATCTTTGGAACCCCATATCTCACGAACCATTCATCCGAATTACTTGAATTTTGGATATGTTGTCCCCCTGAATAAGGGCTATCCAGCGATGCTGGATTT
Source organism: Pelobates fuscus (assembly GCF_036172605.1). Taxonomy (NCBI): domain Eukaryota; kingdom Metazoa; phylum Chordata; class Amphibia; order Anura; family Pelobatidae; genus Pelobates; species Pelobates fuscus. Next base: position 76,197,024 of record NC_086323.1, on the reverse strand, counting down.
AAAGGTGTACCCCCGGGTTTTGGGGTACATCCAGAACTTGGCTGAAAAAGTGTACCGGATAATTGAGTTTAATGTTATCTGAGGGGAGGGGATGTGTGGGCTGAACCATGTATGTGATTGGTTATTTTATGCCTCCCCCTGGTGTGGCCTGTATGTGGATTAGTGTAATAAAAGCCAGGCTGGATGAGCCAGTCCAGAGTTCCTGTTTTACCCTCAAAGTGATGTGTCGTCTCATTATTGGGGGAAGGATTTAATGTATGCTGTTCCAGTTGACTGCTAGGAGTACAAGCCTATTCGTATGGTTCCTATTCAATGGTCTACAGCATTCATACGCTTGGGAGAATTTAAAGGTTTCTCGGATTCGGTGATTATGGTGTCTGCCAGAGTGCTTGGAGTCCTCAGGAAGCACTAGGAGCATCCATTAACGGAGGTACCAAGTCTGGGTGCCAGGTGATCCGTTACAGTTATAGTTCACAGTTAAAGGAGCACTATAGGGTCAGGAACACAAACATGTATTCCTGACCCTATAGGGCTAAAACTACTGTAACGGCTACCCAGGTAGTGAGAGGGTATCAGCCGTTGGAGACGTCCTTTTTCCCGGCAAGTTTCTGTGTAGTAGTTGAGTTGCTATTTCCCATCCACGAGATCCCAGTGAAGAGTCAGGCATAGCTATTAAAAGAGCAAGGTGGTTATGCTGTAAATCCCCTTCCAAGAACGAGACAAGGCTACGTTTTGAAGGGTCAGGAAGAACTGAATTTTAATGGCATGCATTCTCCTTTTATGTGATGCTGTCCATGCAAGGGAGACACCTACATAATTAACACAGTAACCAATAACAGATTGGGTACAACCCACACATCTCCTCCGCTCAGATAAACCAATAACATAATTAACAATCACACGTTTTTACCCTAGTTTTGGATGTACCCCAAATATCTGGGGTACATTCATAAATCCAGTATCCCCAGATAGCCCTGATCTGGGGGAGCAACATATGAAAAAATCATCCCATTCGGTTAATTTGTTTGGGAATGATGGAGCTTTAAAGTTTTGACCGACCGCACAGGCACACTAGCCGAAAATAGTTCCATGAGTTTTGGCCTTGCGGTCAGTCCTTGTTCGTGCAGTAAAAAAGCCAGAAAAGCTCGCCATCTGTGGATATCTTGAGGTTTGCCAGAATCCCTATATGTTGCATAGTCTTTCTACCGAACGGCAGGGCGGTCGGTAGTTTTGGCACGAATTTACAGTGCTATGGAGGTCTCAGCGGTGTTCGCCTACTCGAGTGTCCGATTTTAGTTCCAGACACTCAACGGCAAAACACCGCTGTTCGGGAGTTAAGATGGCCGCGACCACGTGTAAAAGTCCTGAAATGGCGGCCACCCAGGAACTGAAACAAAGCGTTTGTGTGTTTCCCATAAGAGGTGGATGTGCTGATCACGGAGGTAGCAGGGTGGTCCGGTGTTCGGTAGTTTGCATTCGTACGATGAATGCTGAGTCCATACCGTCTGAGTCGCATAAGTAAACGAATGCTTGAAAAGTCCCGAACTGTTATAAAGAATAATCCCCACGAAACAGGTAAGCACATTCAATTATATCCAGTTTGATGTATTTTGCTGGATACACAATATATCTTTATAATCCATGGTCTCTGTTCCTGTATATGTGCCCGGTTAGTTCTTAAAGGGCCGGTAGCAGTAAATATTCCCAGGCATAAGATAGGGTTTTGTTACAACTACCATCTAGCCCCCCTGGTCCCCTCATGCCTCCCTAAATATAGAAATGTTACTTGTTTTCAAGTCTGGAGCTACTTGCATTGTCACTGTTTCCTTTAGACCTGCCCACTGCCTGCTGAAATCAGCAGAAGTGGTAGCCTGATCCAATCACAATGATTCCCCATAGGATTGGCTGAGACTAACAAAGAGGCAGATCAGGGGCAGAGCCAGCATGATTCAAACACAGCCCTGGCCAATCAGCATCTCCTCATACAGATGAATTGAATCAAAGAATCTCTACGAGGAAAGTTCAGTGTCTGCATGCAGAGGGAGGAGACACTGAATGTTTGGATGCATTTTAGGCAGCCATGACCCAGGAAGGATCTCTATCAACCATCTAAGGAGTGGCCAGTGAAGTTATCACTAGGCTGTAATGTAAACACTGCATTTTCTCTGAAAAGACCGTGTTTACAGCAAAAAGCCTGAAGGTAATGATTCTACTCACCAGAACAAATTCAATAAGCTATAGTTGTTCTGGTGACGATAGTGTCCCTTTAAATGTTTAGGTTTATGGATCCCCGTGTAAGGAGTTAGAATTAAGTTTTACTCACCTTTTTATTTAATTTTTCAACCTCAACTGCAATCCCGTCTCCTTGGCTGAGATCATTGATTGATGATCTCAGCCAATACAATGCTTTCCCATAGGAAAGCATTGAGTGGCAAGTGTTCATGGACAGCAATCAGATGATTATGAACAGCAATCAGATGATCTTCATTATTATTATTATTATTAATTATTATTATTATTATTTAGCTTACATGCTAGAGGGAGTGGGGTATGGTGACACAAAAGGTTAAAGTAGGGGAATTAAATAGTTTGTTAGAGAAGGGTTTATTGAGTGCTCGGTAGGTCATTTTTGACAGTTGCAGGAAAGAAGTCATGGGGTGGGGCATGAGAAACCTGCTGACAGTTTAATTGATACGCTTTAATGAAGAAGTGAGTTTTCAAAGATTTTTTGAAGGAGTGGAGGCTAGGTGAAAGTCTGATTGAGGAAGGAAGCGAGTTCCACAGAATAGGTGCAGCCCTGGAGAAGTCTTGAAGGCAAGCATCAGAGGTGGGGATCCGGGCAGAGGTCTTGGGCTGAGCGCAGGGGTCTCGACGGGACATACTTGTGTATGAGGGAGGATAAGTATGTTGGAGCAGCATTATGTAGGGATTTGTAAGCAAGTGCCAGAATTTTGAATTGGGCCCTATATCTAACTGGAGGCCAATGCAGGGACTGACAGAGCGTGGAGGCGTGGGAGGTGCGACCGGACAGGAAAATAAGCCTCGCAGCCGCATTCATTATAGATTGCAGCGGTGCAAGCTGGGAACATGTGAGACAGGTGAGAAGGGGATTGCAATAGTCAAGGCGAGAGAGAACAACAGCATGAACCAGTACCTTAGCCACGTCCGGCGTTAGATATGGGCGCTATGTTCTTGAGTTGGAAGCGACAGGATTTGGCTATCGATTGGACATGAGGAGTAAAAGAGAGGTCAGAATCAAAAAGAACCCCTAGGCAGCGAGCCTACGAGGTAGAGGTGATAGTAGCGCCGTTGACTTGGATGGAGACAGACACAGGAGACCACCTGCATGTAATATCAGAGGTTACCTTGGCTATTTTGCCAGACAAACCTATACTAGCTGTCTGAGTTACAGCCAAGAGAGGCATTTAAACCCTGCAATGTAAACATTGCTCTTCTGCAGAACAACAATGTTTTACACTGTAGGAACAAAGTTATAGGAACAGGGAACTCAGAAAAATGTATTGAGATGAAGTGTCTGAGTGCTTATAGTGTTCCTTTAGTCTTGCTCCCCTTAATATTCAAATGCAGTGGTTCCCAAACCAGTCCACAAGCCACCCCTACCCGTCCAGAATTTTGGGATTACCCAGTTGTGTCTAAGGTTTTTTTTCTTTTTTTCTAAAAACACCTTAGAGACAACTGGGTAATCCCTAAATCCTGGACTGGTAGTGGTGCCTTGAGGACTGGTTTGGGAATCACTGGTCTAATGACTACTTCCTCCCTAGCTACAGCTCCAGTAGTTATTACAACACTCCCATCATTGCTCTATGAATTGGCTCCTATCACATTCCCTTACAGATAATATCGGACCTTATTAATCTATTAGCCTAATTATTGTCCATTTCCCTAATGTTAAAAAACTGCATCTATAACCTTTATTTTACTGTTCTGGTAAGCAACCATTATCAGTTGATGTTAATTTTTCATGACTGACCTCTGTTACTCACCTTTGTTCATTACTGATGTTCTAGCCATTATACACTATTACTCCGCCGATTACTGACACTTAACACCCTCCCCTTACAGTATTAAAATGACCCCTTTTAACCTTCTCTTGCCATTGAAATAACTTTCACCTAATGACCCCAAATCACTGTACTAATAACTGTCCTTCCTTCAATAGATGTAACACAGCCTCTAATAACCCTTAACTAACTAATCCTATAGCTGTCACCTGTTACCTTCCCTTTACTGCCATAATAAACGTCCATACCTACATCTATTATTGCCACATTTTCCCTTTACACTAATAAATCCCTCCAAACTACGTATTGCTATAACTGCTGCTACCCTCCCATATCTTCTCCCAATATTGCAACTATCAAATTACTCTAAAAATAATAAAATTGACTCATATTATCAATCATTGCTCCAGTGTTTGTCCTCTATTACATTCCTCTCAATGTTTCAATAAGCAGTTGCTGTTCTCCTTCTCAATCTAATCGCAAGTCCGATATCACCCTTTATAACCTATGCTTATTGATTCAATGTGGTTGTCTCTTTTCTCTCAGTATGGTTCTCTCTTTTCTCTGCTCCCACTTAACCTAAATATGGTCCAGGACAACTTTACCTTATATAATTGATCTAACATTTTGCTTCTATCACCACCCCATCACTAATCTAATAACTGATATAATATTCTTCTCTCTGCATTCATAACTCACTCATCTAGATTGCCCTTCTTCTGGTCAATAATAGTTTTTTATAAGCACTCTTTTTTTTGTGCCAATCCCCAGTCCTGTGCAATTTAAGGAAAGCTCCAGGAACTATAACTCACCTAGTTGTTCTGGGCACCAACGTCACATGTAGTCTACTCTTGCTGCGGAAACTAAATGTCTCTATACAATTAAGCATAGCTGACACAGGACCTTACACAATGGCTAAGAGCGCTCAAGTTGATCTTCTCAACCAAGGAGCACAGTACTACATGGCCCTGCTTAACTCAGAAGAACTAACCAAATTCTCCGAAAGGAGAAGATCAGAAGAAAGGGGTGAGGATATATGTGTCTAGTAATGTTGTCAAATGTTGCTAGAATGGTTTGACAAATTAAAATAGGTGGCACTAGGGCACTCCTTGCACTATAACCACTATAGCAGGCTATAGCAATTACAGTGCCTTGAGTGTTCACTAACTATATATTCACATTGATAACTGGATTCCATCACATGGTCTATATATCTGTAATAACTGGTCTTTAAAAAACCCTAAATTACAGGTGCTCCTCACTTAACAACCAAGCTCTGTTCCTACTACTATTGGTTGATAAGCGAGGACCGCCACTTATCATTCACCAAATGTCTCATTTGTGGAAAAGATGCAAGATACAGCTTTGTACTGTAAAGCTGTACTTCGTATCTTTTCCATGAATGAATCCCGAGAATGAGCCTTGATTAACAGTACAGGTACTAAATGTACAGTCATGGGTGCAATCCCTCTGGATTTTTCAGCTTGTTCTACTATTTTTCGTGTGAGATTGAAAATACAGTGTAATACTGGCACCGGCAACTACATCTTATCCCTGCTTCTCTCTCCTGACTGAATCCACAGGGGAGCAGCACAAAGTGCAGCCAGCAACTCCCAGCCTGCAGAGACAGCCTACAAATCAGGTAAGTGAGGGATGGGGGGTGAGAGATAGCCTACAGATCAGGTAAGTGAGGGATGGCGGGAGACAGTCTATAGATAAGGTAAGTGAGGGATGGGGGGAGACAACATATAGGTCAGGTAAGTAAGGGATGGGGGAGGGGAGAGACAGCCTACAGAACAGGTAAGTGAGGGATGGGGATGGGGAGAGACAGCATATAGATTAGGTAATTGAGGGATAGTGGGGAGAGACAGCCTATAGATCAGTAAGTGAGGGATGGGGGCAGCCTACAGATCAGGTAAGTGAGGGATGGGGAAGGGGAGAGACAGCCTATAGATCAGGTAAGTGAGGGATGGGGGAGGGGAGGGGGAGAGAGACAGCCTATAGATCAGGTAAGTAAGAGATGTGGTGGCAGCCTATAGATCAGGTAAGTGAGGGATGGGGGTGCAGTCTACAAATCAGGTAAGTAAGAGATGGGGGATCCACCTAGAGATCAGGTAAGTTAGAGATGGGGGGAATACAGCCTATAGATCAGGTAAGTGAGGAATGGAGGAGACAGCCTACAGGAAGGGTCAGCAAGAAGCAGGAAGGTAAAGTAAGATAAGGAGCAGAAAGGAGAAGGAACAGAAATGAGCAGGAAGGGAAATCTAGGAGCAGAAAGGGGCAGCAAGGAGCTGGAAGGGACAGCAAGGAGCACAAAGGTAAAGTAGGAGAAGGAGCTCAAAGGAACAGAAATGAGCAAGAAGGGGCAGCGAGGAATGGAAAGGGTCAGCATGGAGCAGGAAGGGTCAGCAAGGAGAAGGAAGGGTCAGCAAGGAGAAGGAAGGGTCAGCAAGGAGCAGGAAGGGGCAGGAATGGTCAGCAAGGAGCTGGAAGGTAAAGGAGCACAAAGGTAAAGTAGAAGAAGCAGAAAGGGCCAGCAAGGAGCAGGAAGGGACAGAATGAGCACAAAGGTAAAGTAGGAGAAGGAACAGAAATGAGCAGGAAGGGACATCAAGGAGCAGAAAGGGTCAGCAATGAGCTGGACGGTGCAGAAGGAGCACAACGGTAAAGTAGGAGAAGGAGCAGAACTTAGCAGCAAGGAGCAGGAAGGGGGCAGCAAGGAGCAGGAAGGGTCTGCAAGGAGAAGGAAATGTCTGCAAAGAGCAGAAAGGGACAGAAGGAGCACAAAGGTAAAGGAGCAGAAAGAAAAAGAAGAAGCACAACAGTAAAGTAGGAGAAGGGGCAGCAAGGAGTGCAAAGGTAAAGTAGGAGAAGGAGCATAAATTGTCAGGAAGGGTCAGCAAAGAGCAGGAAGGGTCAGCAAGGAGCAGGAAGGGGCCGCAAGGAGCAGGAAAGGTCTGCAATGAACAGGAAGGGTCTGAAAGGAGAAGGAAGGGTCTGCAATGAGCACAAAGGTAAAGGAGCAGAAATAATCAGAAGGAGCACAAAAGTAAAGTGGGAGAAGGAGCAGAAAGGAATAGAAATGAGCAGGAAGTGGCAGCAAGGAGCAGAAAGGGGCAGCAGAAGCAGGAAAAGACAGAAGGAGCACAAAGGTGAAGGAGCAGAACGAATCAGAAGGAGCACAAAGGTAAAGTAGGAGAAGGAGCAGAAAGAAACAGGAAGGGGCAGCAAAGAGGGCAGCATGGAGAAAGGGGCAGCATGGAGCAGAACGGGGCAGCAAGGAGCAGAAAGGGGCAGCAAGGGGCAGAAGGAGCACAACGGTAAAGGAGGAGAAGGTGCAGAATGGGGCAGCAGGGAGCAGGAAGGGACAGCAAGGAGCAGAAAGGGGCAGTAAAGAGCTGGAAATGGCAGCAAGGAGCAGGAAGGGACAAATGGAACACAAAGGTAAAGTCAGTGTCAGAAGAAAAAGAAGACTGTGTCAAATTAAGGAGAAGAAAAGGAGATTGGAGCAGGAAGGACAAGTGAAGTGAACCCTCCACTTTATTCTGGACACCACATCATAAGGCTTTGGTATCTGGGCCTAGCAGGGAAACGTTGGACCTTCTCATCTCCCCAAGTAAAAAAAAATATCAGTGTTAATGTGTTCATTTTTATTTACTGAGTGTCAGGAGGCACAGAATGCTGCTAGGTAGGGGTGTCATGATTGGCTAGAGCGGTCAGCTGGCACTCTAAGCCAATCAGTAGCTCCCCATTCATAAAAAAAGTAGAACATTTTTATGAACCAGTAACTAGCGATCGGCTTAGAGCATCAACTGACCACTCTAGCCAATCTGCAGCACCCATGCCTGACGTCAATCTGCACTTCCTGACACTCTGTTTCAGAAGCCGGATACCACTGAGCAATCTGGAGCTAGAGGAAGCCTTTGGGGTTACACCATTTGAGAGTGGTTTAACCCCTTAAAGGAAAGAGCACCCAGGGGCTTCCTGGCATCATAGTATTTTCATTTAGATGAAGTTGTTATGGTGTCCACAATGTTCCTTTAATTTGCTTAACCCCTTAAGGACACGTGACATGTGTGACATGTCATGATTCCCTTTTAATCCAGAAGTTTGGTCCTTAAGGGGTTAAAGGAACACTATAGTGTCAGGAATACAAACATGTATTCCTGATACCATAGTTGTGAAAACACTATTCACCCTGGCTTTATGTGATAATGACTATGTCCCTTCCCTTTCATGACACTGTGAAAAGGCACCAAGCATGGATGTCATTACAATTATGCCCCCCCTGGAAAAATTCCTGCGGATGCCCATGTGTACTGTACTGGGATCCCTCTGAGCATGGCGAAATTTGCTGAGTTGAATTTTGCCATGTTCACATTCATCATTTTCTCATTCATGGCAGAGATGCGAGGTACAGCTTTGCACTGTAAAGCTGTACCTCACATCTCTTTTGGGAATTAAAACCCACAAATGAGCCTTGACGAACAGTTCCGCCTATTATATATACTGTACTGGAATTCCTTTAACCCCTTAAGGACCGCTGACGGTTCAGGACCGTCAGCGGTAAAACGTGCGTTTGGACCGCTGACGGTCCTGAACCGTCATAACGGTTTTGGGCTACTTACCTGATCGCCGTCGGTCCCACGGCGGCGATCAGCTCTCCTCCCGGTCCAGGGGGGTTGCCTGTCTGCCCGGGCAGTCCCCCCTCGGCAGATCAGGACCCCACGGCCATGTGATCACTCGATCACATGACCGCAATAGGGGTCTGTGTATCTGCCTGCAGGGGGACTGTCTGTGCTGACAGGCAGTCTCCCTGCATCTGTAAAATCAAAAATAAAGTGTAAAAAAAAAATCTGTGTAAAAAAAAAATAATATGTGTATATATATATGCTATATATACATGTATTATATCTATATATACCTATATATAATATATGTATATATATCATATATATAATGTCACACTAAGTGTATTTTTATATTTATATATACGTATATAATTATAAAAATACACTTATATTTAAATTACACACGAATATATACAATATATATAATAACTATATATATGGTATATATATATTATTATAAAATACAAATAATATGTTAATAAAAATAAATAACAAAAAATAAAAATAATTTTTAATAATTAAAAAAAAATTATATATATATATTCAGTTTTATTCTAACAGTATTTTGATATTGATATATATATATTTATATCAAAATACACTTAGAATGTAATGATATATATATCTATGTATAAATAAATAAATAAAAATAATACGAAATATACATATGTCCACATACATAATTACATAAATAATTTCATAAATATACACGTAGACGTCAAATATATAAATATGTATATATATTAAAATTCTACGTGCATATTTATGTAATATTTTTACCTAATTAAGTAATTTTAATGATTGCAATTTGAGGGACCTGCCTGCCAACCCAGGCCAGATAATTTAATTTGCTAGCACTGTGTTTAACCCTGTAACTTTCTATGACACCCTAAATCCTGTACATGGGGGTACTGTTTTACTCGGGAGACTTCGCTGAACACAAATATTAGTGTTTCAAAACAGTAAAACATATCACAGCGATGATATTGTCAGTGAAAGTGAAGTTTTTTGCATTTTTCACACACAAACAGCTCTTTCACTGAGGATATTATTGCTGTGATATATTTTACTGTTCTGATACACTAATATTTGTGTTCAGCGAAGTCTCCTGAGTATAACAGTACCCCACATGTAGAGGTTTTATAGTGTTTGTGAAAGTTACAGGGTCAAATATAAGGCTTGATTTTACCTCTTTTTTTTTTAATTGAAATTTGTCAGATTGGTTAGGTTGCCTTTGAGAGCGTATGGTAGCCAAGGAATGAGAATTAGCCCCATGATGGCATACCATTTGCAAAAGAAGACAACCCAAGGTATTGCAAATGGGGTATGTTCAGCTTTTTTTAGTAGCCACTTAGTCACAAACACCGGCCAAAGTTAGCGTTTTTTGCATTTTTAACACACAAACAAATCTAAATGCTAACTTTGGCCAGTGTTTGTGACTAGGTGGCTACTAAAAAAGACTGGACATACCCCATTTTGAATACCCTGGGTTGTCTACTTTAAAAAATATGTACATGTTAGGTGTGTTTCGGGGATTTATGACAGATAACGGTGTAACAATGTCACTATTGATACATTTAAAATATATATATATTGAAACAGCAATTTCCTACTTGTATTTATAGGCCTATAACTTGCAAAAAAAAGCAATAAAGCATGTAAACACTGGGTGTTTTTAAACTCGGGACAAAATTTTGAATCTATTTAGCAGTTTTTTTCATTAGCTTTTGTAGATAAGTAAAAGATTTTTCAAGTAAAAGTCCAAAAACATGTTTTTTTTTTTTTTTTTCACCATATTTTATTTTTTTTTTTAAATACAATATATGACATAATATACATACTGGTATGTAAAGAAAGCCCTTCTTGTCGTGAAAAAAACAGTATATAACTTGTATGGGAACCGTAAATGAGAGAGCGGAAAATTACAGCTAAACACAAACACCACAAAAGTGTTAAAACTGCTCTGGTCCTTAACGTACAAACATCGCAAAAACAGGCAGGTCCTGAAGGGGTTAAACATGTTGAGTTGAATTTTGTTTTGTTTACATTCGTTGGTTTCTCATTCGCGGCAAATATGCAAGGTACCTTTGACACACACATAGATATACACACATTCTGACACAGATACATATACACACTTACACGCACACACAGATACACTACATTGACAAAAACACAAACAAGTAATAGTTTACATGTTTTTAGCCACTCCCTGCTTCTATACATTTTAGGTGCAGGTGAGTGGTTTCCCTTGGGTCCAGTCATATGACCAAGGCATGGGAAATGGCTGTAGAAAGACAGGTTTTCTTTTTGAGGACACTGAATGATGCACATGCAAATTAGATGGGATTTAATTAATATAATTTCCCATTACTAGCTGTTCAAAGTCTTTAAATAGCTGCTCGAGAAATATTTGAAAGTGGTGAGCTATCTAAATCCCTTCTAGATCAGTAGTCTGCTTCTCCAAGACTACCAATTATTTGGATTTAGAGATATCCCTATTGGCAAAGCATTTGGATAATCCTTCAATCTGTGATCACTATTGGTCCTTAATTCTAGTTTGAAACTAACGACTACAGACATTCTGACAATTTACATTCTATCAGTACAAAACAATGAAGTAATATTCTCAAAGGTATGGGGTTTAAAATGTTGACTGTTATAATAATAGTTTGAATAATGATCTTCATTTTAAAAAGCAGTATGTTGGCTGACAGTTTATTACTATTTGGTGTCATGTAGTGAGACATGTTTATTGCATGGTTGGATGTGATGATTACCATAGACTATTTATTTCCAGCAAACCTATTTGCTACTATACAGAGTGAACCCGAGTAATATGTTCAAAGCTACAATTAGCATATGTAATACATTAATAACTTTGAACTAGGCCACACTTCGTAAATCCTGAGCTATTTCTTCGGGCTATCTAAATGTCATAAAAAATTCAATTAAAGATACATTTGCCCCAAGTAAAATGAAATGACAGTTAGTTATCCTGCTTCACTCTGCTGCTCTGTATCTAGATCTCAATAGACCTGTGCTGTTGTCCTAGTCTTTAACTGATATGCAAACACTGTTTGGGAACAGAAATGTTCATAAGTTGTGATAATGAACTATCACCATCAGGAAATCATAGAAAATCTGTTCTATTCTCTCTTAATTAAACTGCATTAAAGGAACACTATAGTGTTAGGAATACAAAAATGTATCCCTAACATTATAGTGCTGGGGTGGCTGTTTAGGTTACCTCAGACTGGAGATATAAGGTTTTTAACAAACCTTTTCTCCATCGCCACACCGGTCTTGACACGGTTGGATCGCTGCCTCCATGGCTGAGATCATCAATCTTGATAATCTCAGTCAATAAAATGCTCAATGCTTACGCACATGCAGTGCAAATCAGCATCTCCTCATAGAGATGCATTGACATGACATGCATAAAGTGCGGGCTAAATTCAGTAATGAGTACTAAGCAGTACTAATGATTACTTGTAAGCTGCAATTGCAGAATGTAAGTAAGCAATGTAGTGTAGCAAGTGCTTTCCCTGACTTTTAGAGTGTAGTTGTGTACTTTTGAATAAAGGCTCTGGTGAAGTATAGATTATGGAGAACAGCCACTGTCATGAACACACCCTACTTCAAGCGCGTGTGTGTGTGTGATGTGGTTGTGGTGGTGAAAGGGTTAAAGTTCACTATTTGTCTGTACTAGACCAGAAATAATGATAAAAATCCCTCTTAACACCACCCACACTTAATAATAATAATATTACTATTTTAATGCTGCCACCACCAAGACAATTTTTAAATGGGGTGCCTTTGTGCCCCAGGTAACTTAATAATAAAAACCCACCAAATAAAACTTAGCACAATATCTATGAAACTGCAAAACTCTAATTAGTCTCTTCAGGTAACATGATTCTTTACCAGACAAAGGCAGAACTTAATAAAGTAATATTGATTATGTGCAAAAAAATTGTCAAGGTGCATACAATAATATAGATGACAATCAAATTAGTTACACCAACAACAGATAAAAACAAAATGGATAATGTGACGGTACCAACCTGCCACTGGGCATTGGAGGAGCCTGGTTGCTCGCCTGCTCCCTCTGGACTATGGCCCCATGTTGAAACGCTTGATTTTCCCCTGCAAAGACCCGAAAGCCGGGTCATTCGGTACTTTCCCTATTTGAACAGCGATACCCCAGATAGCTATGCAGTGGAGCCCATTTGTATAACGAAAGACTATGGGAAAGACTTTGGCTCCATGGCAATTGAACTGTATGTATGTGATCTGAGCACCATTCAGTAATAATGTGCGCTCAGATCTAAGCTATCTGGGGATATGTTGACTGTACCTGTTTAATGCAATAGCTGCACAGTTATATATTTTTATGTATTTTATTGTCTTTTGCTACCATGTGTTCAATGGAGTTTTGCCTCTGTCCTTGGAGATAATTGGATTACTTCCTAATTATCTCCAGGATGGAGGACTGTGTGGAACTGGTTTGGGCTGGAAAAGCCATGCTTCAGTGGTCACAAAGGACTTTCAACCTAACTTTTGAACCACAGGACCAATTTGAATGATTTTTGAGTATATTTATATTTGAAGGACGCTGATTTCAAATGTGTAACTGTTATTAATATTGCATGCATACTTTTAAAGTTATAAGAATTGTGTAAAAACTGTATAATTTCTGCCTGTGCTAATTAAGTTAGTCTATTGTCTTGAGATAATTGTATCACAGGCAGAGGGGAGGATTTCTGCTGGGAGTGGTTAACTTTATTGTATGAGTTGTAATGTTTTTATTGGTTGTTCTGAAAAGCCCTGTGGGTGGTCCTGTATATGTTAAACCTGTATAAAAGAAGGCCTTTTGGTGCCAAGTAAACAGAGTTCTACTTCACCCTCAATTTGGAGTGCCGTCTCTTATTTGGGGAATCTGCTACAATGGATTGCTATGCTTGTCGCACTCCCTTGCTAAATCACTACTAAGCTTTTGTAAGAGCTTGTTCCTGCCTTGCTCTCTGGGTGAGTCTACGGTGGTTATGGTGTCTGCTGCAGTGCTTGGAGTCCTCATGAAGCGCTAGGAGCATCCTTCAACGGAGGTACCCAGTCAGGGTGCCAGGTGATCCGTTACAGATAAGATAACAGAAGTCCTAATCACGTACTCCTTAGGTTTTCAACGTAAAGCTTCTGCCCATGGGGTCTCTGGCAAGGAAGATGGTTACTCACTCAAAAATAGATTTTGTCCCCAAGCAAGTACAATACACACTTCAGTATTGTTATATATATATATACTCTGTGGCTTACCAAGCCTCGCCTAGAGGTGGAGATAAGGTGTACCTATAGTATCTATAAGGGACCACCCCCTTTGTAACTGCTGCACATTATGTCATCGTGTTCAGTGTGATCAGTACGTAAATAATAAAATTCACCTGGCATTTTGAGTAAACTCTTTTCTCATGTCAGTTTTCCAAATTCCACCCCAGCATTTGTTAAAATTTTGTGTACACACCATAACTGTTGTGATCCCATATGCACCATGAGAGACAATGTTAATATGACCAATATCTTTGATTAAAGTATATAGCTGAACAATCTCTTTAACTCGATCCACACATTTAATGGATTTAATGAATAAAGGCTTGCAAAATTATTAGTTTAACATACCCTCCTGCTTATACAGGTAATCTCTCAGTATGTCACCTCCAGAGTCGGTCAGTAAGTCTCTACCTAGCATTGATCATGCATGTATATATAGTATAGCATTTCTAATTACTACTGGTAATGTATGGGTTAATTCATCTTAGGGTTAAAAGCAGTTCATATATAAAAATAAAAGAAAAACACCCTTATCAGTCTAATGTCATAACCCAGACATCTTTAATCTGTATTAGGACTAGAAGTTAGGTTGACATACACCTTAGGGTTAAAAGCAGTTCATAAATAAAAATAAAAGAAAAACATTCTTATCAGTCTAATGTCATAACCCAGACATCTTTAATCTTTATTTGGACTAGACGTTAGGTTGACATAGGCAAAGCCTTGAATTGTTATTGCATTAATCTAAGAAAAGATGGAGTAAACGTGTTGTGTACTGTAAATAGGTAAAAGGTTATTAGTTAAAGAAACAGTTGCAGTTTAAAGAAATACAATTTAGCAATGTGTATTATACCTACAATTACCCATTACACCTTGTGTTCCATACCAACATCAATCCAAGTGGAAACATTAGGTTATATCTCCTTTTATGTACTTGCCACAGAAATAATAATTGCATCTATGAATTTGTTACCATTTTTCCATTCCATACATATGACACACACTTTACTTGTGACCCAATATAGCAGACATCACAATCCCTTCCCCTATGGTTAAGTTACGCAAATCATGGGGTATATTTAGGCTTGATTATAGATTGTGCTTATCCAATTCTAAATATAATAAAAATAAGGCATAATTATTAATCTGTGGGTAAGTATTAATGTTTCTTTTGGATATGATACTGGAACACAAGGCTACTGTCCATTAACATATCAAAGGACCCCTTATCTAAGCGGGAATCTAGATAAATGGCAAATTAGAGAGTTGGTTTATATTTATCCAGACTTCCAGGCCACTTATGTGTGACTTCTCACACCTTACCGAGTAGCTCTGTTGGGGTCCCAGCTTCAAAGAGGGATTTAGGCTGTAAACCTTCTGAAGATAAAACAGTAATATAGAAAACAAAGGCTGCACCAAGTACAAATATAAAATGAACAATATGTGTAATAGTCCCCCAAAAATAGTCCTCAAAACATACGTTAATATCTATGGGAAATGTAGTTTCTGTCGACGTCGGCTTATAATACACACAAGCCGAATCGGTATCAGTATGGCTAATTATCACTAGATTTGTCCTCCACTTGGTGGCTGTGATATATTGCACAAGCACCTTATTTGCTCTTCAAAACATGGCTGCGATAGACAGACAGCCTAGGACTACCCCCCTTACATGAAGAGGTATTCCTCTTGGCCGGCCGTGCACGCTGCCTGCCTACATGACAGCTGTACACGCTCCTTATATTTTATATGGCCGACGGCGGATTGTGTGAATTATATGCCGACGTTGACGGAAACTACATTTCCCATGAGGCTAAGGTCGATGACGCGGAAATGCAGCGTGTCACATGCTTATTAATTTTCGTTTTATTCATCCCTTTCCCACCCAAGTTTTTAAAGTATTTTAAACAAACAACTTGCCAAATGTTATAGTGAAATAAATTATATCAATCTAATGATTTTATTATTTTATATGGATGCTTGTTTCTGATTGGTGGACACATTCTGGCACCAATTTTAATCAATTTTATTCCTATATAAAGCCTATTAGCCAGGTAGTATGTCACGTTCCATTTGAAAAAATCTGATAGACAAAACGTGTTATGGATATTAATTGATTTTACTACTAAAGGATTGAATTTTTTTTCACTTATATTTGTGCCAATTACCTTTATTGCCGCCTCATTTCAACTACTTCATGGCTACATCTATTTTAAACATCTTTACACCAAAGAAATCCTAGGTGTGCATTATTCCACCAATGCTACACCCAAAGAGCAGTTTGCCTGCTCCACCTTTCTAAGTATATTTTATCTTAGTTCTTGATTATCTGTGGATTATACCAAGAGCACTATTGTTGCCTTTTATATTTTTTCCATTGAGCTCCTGACACAATCTCCCAACTGAGGAACACTCACGTTATATCCCTGAGTGAGGATTGAACCACTTCAAGCGCTACACCCTGGAGCTGGCTAAGGCTCTACAAATTGTGAGTGGGAATTGTATTATTTATTTTATTGCACCTATCCTGCCTGATTGGTACCATAGCATTTCCTTTTATTTTTTGTCTCCCAAGAAAACAGCCCCAGTGATAAATAATACCTACCTAAACAACATCTACCTCTGAAAACAGAGATACTAACACATGTTTTAAGGACTGTTTTTTAGGGACTATTATACTATTATTGGGGACTATTATACATATTGTTAATTTTATACTTGTACTTGGCGCAGCGTTTGTTTTCTATATTTCTGTTCTATCTTCTGAAGGGTTAGGAGGGTTTCCCATTCTTAAATGATTGATGCCTAAACTGTGTTAGAGTTAATAGCGCTGATTCACACCTCCCTCTTTTTCTATATTGTAAATCTTCTGCCCTCCCACACAATCAAATGAATCCCTTTTGGAAATGACAATACCATCTCTAACAAGCATCTAGTTCATCTGTGCACTACACAAATCACAATAAATGACAATATTTCATAGTGCAACAATGAATTATGCACCCTTGCCATGACAGCCACTTGTTATCAGTCCTCTGCATAGTCTTCAGATGTACAGATCTGTACCAAGTTGTTTGGCTGCCATTTTGGTGTAAAGCACTGTTATAGTAACATGGTTGACATTGCAGAGTCATTCTGTCTATCACGTGATGATACAAGGGGCTGCTCCAATTACACTATCTAGGCAACGCAAATGTTTTCCTGATTACAGTTATCACACACAGTGTACTAGTCTATAATAAGCATTGAGCTTAGCTGTATTAGTCTCACTATGCGTTCTCATGGACGATACTAACAGAAAGTCAGAGAAATGGAAGATTATTGTTTGGCAAGTACCTTCATACAGTGACTTATAACCGCATGTGATGATTATCCTGCTACTTCTTCCTTGCTGTCAGACAGGATGTAATGATTGCTTAGTTAAACATAATGTGTATTTTTTGCAATCTAGCAGAATTAGCCTTAGTGTCTGGGCAGCTTGGCAGTAGCAGACAAAGAGTATCAAGTGATATATGATAATTTAAAATGTGTTTAAATATAAAAGATAAAATAGTATTAAAGGGACACTACAGGCACCAGAACCACTACAACCCAATGTAGTAGTTATGGTGCTGGGACTGCCGGCACCATTCCATTGTGATCTTTCAAATTGTTTTATGGTTTGACATTTACCTGGGTCCCATCATGTTTCTCAAAGCTGGAGAAAGCAAATTTCAGTTTTGTTCGCTTCAGGAACTGATTCAATGCAATT
The DNA here is from genome assembly GCF_036172605.1 of Pelobates fuscus. Classification (NCBI taxonomy): domain Eukaryota; kingdom Metazoa; phylum Chordata; class Amphibia; order Anura; family Pelobatidae; genus Pelobates; species Pelobates fuscus. The sequence continues at coordinate 76,179,295 of NC_086323.1, read as the reverse complement.
ATTGAATTATATCAGCTAAAATTCTAAATAAATGAAGACCCACACTGACATCCAGCAGCAGTACATGCACTCAGCAAGCCAAACCATGCTGAAACAGTTTGACAGATTATGTTGCGACGGCACCATAACCACCACAGCTGTTTTTTTTTTTTATATAGAACATGTGCATTGCATTTCAGATACACATATGTACAGAAGCGCCTTTTAAACATAACTCGAGAAGAAGCAGAGATGTGTTTATTTTTCATCATCACATTTTATAAAAATGGACTCAGATGTGTGATATTTGGTAAAAAAAAAAACATCACACCTGCCTCAGCTCCTTGTGGATATGGAAGATCCCATCTAAGCCTGGATTAAGGCGAAAATAACACAAAAAAAAGGTTTAAGACAAGTATGATATATACTCACATGATTATATGCAATTCTTGCAGTGAAATCTTCAATGAATTTCAGCCCAGAATGAATTAAAAAATGAATAAAAAAAACGCCAGATCTATTGCAACATGCTGCTATCCCCTTTGTGACATCTGTATTATAAAGGGGTAGAATAATGTGAGTCTCTGCGCCATATACAATTTTAGACTCATTGTGAATCAGAAAACACATTTATCTTGTGTGTAATGTCTGCTGTTAAGGCACTTAAAGCAGGTGAGTTTTTCTGACATGCTGCAATTTTTGCACTCCAGAGCAGTTAGAGGCCAGTGTGAATCTTATGAGTTGTCACTGAACAATTGTCCTGTACAATATGTAATATTTTAGTCTTCAAGCAAGTTCTGCTGAGTTTAAAAATCTACAATATCCAATTTCCAGCCTCGTTTCCTGCAAGATCTAATATTGCCAATCGGTAAACTGCCTCAGCATCCTCTTGCCTGCTCACAGCACCTACCCACAGCCGGGATTCATTACATTAATTGAAATGATGAATTGCTGTGTACTGTCCTGACTGCTCTTAGCTTTGTGTATTAGAAAACAAAATTCTGTCTGCTGTGATTGCAGCATCTGAACATTGTCAACGTGCAATAATTTTGCTCAACAGTCTTGGGCATAAAAGGATTACAGCAAAATTGAATGTTACATTTAGCTCAGTCCTGTTTAATATTAATTGAATTTCAGTAGACAAATAAAGGAATTACCTGAATATCATCAAATTGTAGTATGACCTACTGTTTTTGTGAAATGTCTTGTCGTTTCTGACACTGGCCAGAGGCTGTTGCCCAAAGTTCAATATGCTGGTGGCAATATTAATATTAGAATAACTTAGGTTTTGACCATGACATACATATTTTATAGAAATACATTCATAATTTTAAACAATTGAAAACATTTTTTATTATCAGCAATAATTTTTTTAATCATAAATCTTCATATATTTGTACAGATTCAGGATTAGAGAATGTTAGATTATGTATTCAGGGTTTTATCTGTCTTTTTTAAAAATGTATTTACAGTATCTTTTTTTTATATCTTTCTGTTTAAGATCAAAAATGAACAATTCAACATTGTCAGTTTCAAGAAAAAAATGGTATTCTGGGTAAATAATTATTTTAATTAAAGGAAATGTTTGCTTACAACGCATTCAGAAAATCTGTATGGTTTGTTTGCCATCCTCTTGTTACTCTGTGTTGCTTTTGTTAATTAAACAGACGTGGCTGATCATTATTCTGTGGAGGTACTGTTAATCTGTGAGGATAACGCAGACCATCTTTAGGCCAACGCAGAATTTATTGCTTTGGGAAAATAGGAAACTGAGCTATGCTTGGACATTATGATCTAGGATGAATGTACATAATGGGGTGCTGCAGAAATGTTATAATTAATAAGTAGTCCCATGGGTACCCAGGAACTGCTACCTCCTGCACCCTGTATTATAATGACATACAATGTCCCTATTCTGCAATTACTAAATAATTAATCAAGTTTTAAAATGCTGGTAAACCAGGTGAGATTTTTAACACGGTTGATTTGTTTCATTTATATATTTGCGTATTATAGTACCTCTTGTTCCATCTTGTTTTTTCTGTTTTTTATATTTTTTATTTTTAAAAAAATGTCTTTGCGTTAGATTATGTTATATTTTAACCCTACATTGCCATACTGGGAATATATTTGTCTCCCACCCAAAAAGATCATTTTCACTGATTAAAGACTGTTTTAAAAACACAGAAAGTGAGGAATGGAGAAGAATATTTAAATAAATAAAAAATGCTGGGGTAAGAGAAAAAAAGTACATCTATTATTTTGCTTCAGTGGTTTCCGTATGTTGAAATGTGGTAATATAAAATATATTTGAAGACTATTTTGGGGAGAAATATTTACTCTTAAAATGGTTTCAGATATGCAATGATCAGCCACATCACTTAAACCACTGACAGGTGAAGTGAATAACATTGATTATATTGTTACAAGTTGCATACCTCCCAACTTGGCGTCCTGAGAATCAGGATATCGGTGGGAGGAAGGTAAAGAAGATGGGCCAGTGATGTTTTGTGTCACTAGCTCTGCCCCCAAAGGGGCGAACCTGCCTGAAAAGGGCGGTATACACTAGGCTCCCAGTCCTTACTCAGGTCAGCCTACAAAGGGAAGGGCATGCAGGGAGCACTGTTTTAGTCTCTGCAGGATCCCGGTGCCCTGAACATAATGCAAACACATCTTCTGATATTCCCAAAAGTAGTACAGCAGAAAACTAAGGTAGAACAGCGGGACCTGACCTGACAAATTGGCATGGTCTCGCTCTAATCGGGATGGATGGGAGGCATGCAACTGTCAAGAGGTGGGATATATTAGCCAGCAAGTGAACAGACAGTTCTTGAATTTCAAGCATTTCAGGTGTTGGAAGCAGGAAAACTGGACAAGCGAAAAGATCTGAGTGTCTATGATAAGGACCAAATAGTGATGGCTAATCGACTGGGCTAGAGTATTTTCCAAATGGCAAGTCTTGTGTGTTGTTCCCGGTATGCAGTGGTTAGTTCCAGCTAAAAGTTTTAAATGGACAACCGGTGAATCAGTATCAGGGTCATGGTCACCCAAACTGATGAAACGCTTAGTGCTGGCCAAGATAGAAAGGTGTCAGAACACACAGTTCTGACACCTTTTTATCAGTTGCTGCTTCTGGGGAGGCACAACAGACTAGTCAGAATGCCCATGATAGCCCCTGTTCACTGCCAAAGTGCATTTAATTACAGAATTGGACCATGGAGCAATGGAAGAAGGTTGCCTGGCCTCTTTTCAGCCACACTGCAAAAAATATTCAGGAATGGTTTGAGGAACACAACAAAGAGTCAAAGGTGTAGCCTTGGCCTCTAAATTCCTCAGTTCTCAATCCGATTGATCATCTGTGGGATGTGCAGGAACAACAAATCTGATCCATGGAGGTCTCACCTCACAACTTGCAGGACTTAAATTATCTTGGTGCCAAATACCACAGGACACATTCAGAGATCTTATAGAGTCCATGCTTTGAGGTATCAGAGCTGTTTTGGCAGCACAAGGAGGACCTATACAATATTAGGCAGATGGCCTACTAAGACTCACATACAATTAGATTTCTTATGTGCATAAAAGAAAATTGTGTCAATTTCCCCTTAAATCATTTAAATATTATGCAAAAGATGAATTCTTATTAAAATATATTATAGATTGCTTTAACTCATTCATTAACAACCTTATTTACAAGGTAATTAAAAACTAAGTAAATTCTGCCCATCTACCTTTATTAACTAAACAGTGAGTAAACACAAGATATGAATAAATGCATGAGTGTGTGAATGGAATATTAGTATCTACTGTTAATTTGATTTAAAGCCAACACTTATTTGGGTTTGTAATGTAATGATGTGAGTTTCATGGGCTAGAAATTATTAAAGCCTTATCAGATATAATCTTAATTGATGGCACAACATTCTGCATTTTAATAATCTGCAATGATTTTTATAAAATCTTTGTAAATTTTTACAAATAATAGACATCTAGGAAAATGGGCTAATTAAATTGAATAAATATTTACTACAGTGTCTTATACTTGCAATACTTTTAGTTTATAAAAAATAATCCCACTTCTGGCACCATGATGGTTGTATACACTGTATGCATATATTTTTACATAAAGTCGCTATGTACTGAAGCTTAATGATTATTAATGCAGATTTGCCATTACTGAAAACCCATCTAGTGGAGAGGAATATAGTTAATGTCATATAGATTTTCAGTATCAACTATTGCTGGTCTCTGTCTCTCTAAGATGTTAAAAAGCTTTCAATCTTCCCAGACATGGATTGTCTATTGTCAGGAAAGTAATGTTATATGACTATATAAAACCATAATTTATTCATTTGTTCAATATATGTTTCAGTGTTTTTTGTTATGACTGTTGAGATAGATTTCACTCAATTCTTTGCATAGCATTTCTATGTCACATCAAGGTGACTAACTATCAAAATAAGCATTTGTATCAAGACAATTTAAATATATACTGCACTTGTACAGATCCTTGTATTATATGACTGGATCATCTGGTAATGGCACTCTAGTAATCATCACTTGGACTACCTTATTTATAATGAAACACCAGGCAAACCCAATACCCTAAGTGGCACTTGATCACTCATGGTGTGTCAAGAGAGGCTTGATTGCTAAAACTACCACACAAACAAAACATCATTCCTTAACAGGGTCATTACTAGGAGAATGCTGATGAGGACCTGAGCCCGGAATGGGGTCCTGAAAAGCACTTTTATTGTTAGCCCTAAGTCGGATTTAATACTGAGAGAGAAATAGCATCTCCAATTACATGATTTGTGACAGTGTCATATTAATGCACCCTAATTGAAGATAATTATACAGTACAGTTTGGTATTGCTGTGTATAGGATTTTAATGCAAAGTGGCGCTGAATTCGTTAACATGGGTGTAAGACAGGGTGTCATATAAGGTTAATATTAGGAGGGGATTTAGTCAATTTATATATGTAAAGCACCAGATCTATATGTCTGCTCGCAATGTCCCTGTACCTGAATACCCATTGTAACGGACCGTTTCTGCACACAAGGGGTTAAAATCCGTTTAGGCAATATCCCCCCTTCAGATATAAACGCAGCTACTGTAGAACACCAAACTCCCGAATTGGATACAAGGGAATACACCAAACTCCCGAACTGTATACAAGGGAATAAGGTAGCACTCCAAACTCCCGAACTGGAACCTCACGAATAGATGCTAGCAGACGAACAGGAAACGCTCCCCAGCGGCTTACACTCCTGGCAATCAGTCTCTAACAGCATACAGTAAATCCCCCCAAAGACGAGACAGAACTCCGTGTTGAGCGTCAAGCAGTGGTCTGGTTTATTCAGGGCTACCTGCCCAGTATTTATGCAGGTCTCCCACTTGGTGGACACTCCCCAAGGGGACCAGATGGAAGACTGTAACACAGACTGTTACGACACTCACCGCCAGGGGAGTGAAGCCACCACTTAGTAGATAATCCCCTTTCTCCAGAAATGCAGTTTTAGTCCAGCCGATCGTCAAACTCCCGAACGGAGCATACGAACACGGCAACTCCCGATCAGCAATCCATCCGAAATCCTTTCACAGCTAGAAATAAATGAAAACGCTGTCCCAATAGTAAATCCCTCCACAAACGAGACCAAGCTCCGTCTTGAAGGTCAAACAGGAATGTGTTTAATGGGGGCTACCTGCCCGGTATTTATGCGGGTCTCCACAAGGTGGACACTCCCCTAGGGGACCTTGTGGAAGACTGTACAATATATTAGACAGTAGCCAATCGCAGTGGCTTCAATATAAGCCCTTCCCATTTTACCCATAAATCCTTCTTCTCTATCCCGGAGATAATTAGGAAGAAACCTAATTATCTCCCAGGATAGAGACCAACGCCATTTTAAAACATAGTAAGAAAAATACAATAAAATACATAAATTCAGAAATACCGATCGCATATGGTTCGTGTAACGTATCCCCAGATAGCCTGGATCTGAGGGCATATTCCTACTGAATAGCGCTCAGATCCGATGTACATAGTTCAATCGCCATGGAGTCAAAGTCTTTCACAAGTCCTTCGGTAAATGAATGACTCCATGGGACGGCTACCTGGGTAAAGTCCATACGAAGGATAGAAACTCCCGAACTGACCGGTGTTCGTACGCCTCGACGAAATAGAAGGTGGGCGGCAGCTTCCAGCGGTGTTCGGCAGATAAAGTATCCGTTTTTAGTTCCATAGGTTTTGCACCGAACACCGCTGATTCACCTCGTGTCCCAAAATGGCCGACGCCTCGTGGTCGGCATATGAACGACGACCACCCGTACGAATGGAATGGAGAGGTGTCTGCGGTTAACCGCAACGTTCTAATTGTGGTCAAGGTGTTAACAAGCAGCACACTCCTCTCCTGGGTGGCCGTTTGTTCGGTAGTTTCAGTCGGTATTATGGGAAACACACGAACAGGGGCATACGGACAGGAAATCCACGGAATCAAGGCAAACAGACGAACCAGCAATATAAGTCTATACAGATGGATTTGTCACACAGACAGACATGTATCACATTTCAGACACACAGAAGTAAAACATCCCCACAATGCATCCTAATTTCCCTCCCTCTATCCTGGAGATAATTGAGAAGTAATTAAATTATCTCCCAGGACAGAGGCAAACTCCATTATACACGTGGGGACCCAAATACAGTAAAATACATTAAAACATATAATATTACATTTTATACATAAAACACAGACATGTCACATATCCCCAGATAGCTGGGATCTGAGCGCACAAAACTACCGAATAGCGCTCAGATCCCATATACACAGTTCAATTGCCATGGAGCCAAAGTCTTTAATTACATGAATAGGCTCCATGGCTGTGCTATCTGGGTTAACACATTCACATATACAAACTACCGAATAAACCGGTGTTCGGCTAAATCGCCACGTATAGGAACCAGGGGGCTGGAGACTCAGCGGTGCCTGCACGTAAAAGTGTCCACTTTTAGTACACTAATTCCGGGCTGAGCACCGCTGGCCGTCCGGGGAGCTCCATAACACCGCCACCTAGTGGCCGCTAAGTGTAACCGCGGCCACCCAGTAACAGTCAATTAAGCTGCGGTTAGCCGCAGCTACTGGGTGGTCAATTAACGGCGCACGCTCGTTAAGCCGCGGCTTCAGGGAGGTAGATTGGCGGAACTCGCCAGCTTCTGGGTGGCCAATTAACAGCGCCTACCGGCTCCCCACGGTTCTGGGGAGGCTAATAGAAGGCGGTTCGTGCGGTAGACAGAATCTACCGACGGCTGTGCAGAAAGGCATGAATAAACCTTTCTGCACAGTAAAATTAACCGTTTAACTGCCGGTCAATAATCCAAAGGCAGCAGGTGGGCAACCAGGCTTCTCCAATGCAATGTGGCGAGATTGCTCTCGTCACACCCATGTTCTCAAGTTTATCGCCATAACATCACCATCAAACCCTCACATGACTGGGAACATTCCGTCCCCAGTTTAAACTACATGAATTGTCCCATATACACTTAAATATGTTTCCACTCAATCCGACTTGTGAGTATCTCTGTTATGTACCTATTATGTCATTGCCCGGGTTCATACAGTAGCAGGTTTGTTTGCTAAGGTTAGAATTCAAAGTCAATTTCTAAATTTAAGGTCAAAATAGCTGACATGGAAAAACTGTCTAAGTCAGCTATACTTTTAGTTTGGCAACTCTGCCCTTAAAGGGACACTGTAGGCACTTTGACAACTTCATTTTATTGAAGTTGTTATAGTGCATGCAGTTCTGCCTTCTCTGTCCTACCCATTTAAAACTTAAACAATGCTGGATTGTCCTGTCATCTTGAAGGCATGCCTCCAGGATGATGCAACTCGAAGAGGAAGTTGCGATAGCACAGAGGGAAACTTGGCACTGGAGAAAAAGTGAGTAATTACAGTGAAGGAAAAAAGTATTTGATCCCTTGCTGATTTTGAACATTTGTCCACTGACAAAGAAATGATAATTCTATAATTTTAATGGTAAGTGTATTTTAACAGTGAGAGACAGAATAACAAAAAAAAAAACATAAAAACGCATGTCAAAAAAAGGTATAAGTTGATTTGCTTGTCAATGAGTAAAATAAGTATTTGACCCCTTCAACTAGTACTTGGTGGCAAAACTGTTGTTGGCAATCACAGAGGTCAGATGTTTCTTGTAGTTGGCCGCCAGCTTTGCACACATCTCAGGAGGGATTTTGTCCCACTCTTCTATGCAGATCCTCTCCAATTTATTAAGGTTTCAAGGCTGACGTTTGGCAAATCGAACCTTCAGCTCCCTCCACAGATTTTCTATGGGATTAAGGTCTGGAGACTGGCTTTGCCACTCCAGGATCTTAATGTGCTTCTGCTTGTGTCACTCCTTTGTTGCCTTGACTGTGTGTTTTGGGTCATTGTCATGCTGGAATAACCATCCACGACCCATTTTCAATGCCCTTTCTGACGGAAGGAGGTTCGCACCCAATATTTGACTGTACATGGCCCAGTCCATCGTCCCTTTGATGCGGTGCAGTTGTCCTGTCCCTTTAGCAGAAAAACACCCCCAAAGCATAATGTTTCCACCTCCATGTTTGACGGTGTGGATGGTGTTCTTGGGGTCATAGACAGCATTCCTACTCCTCCAAACACGGCGAGTTGAGTTGATGCCAAAGAGCTCTCTTTTGGTCTCATCTGACCACGACACTTTCACCCAGTTCTCCTCTGAATCATTCAGATGTTCATTGGAAAACTTCAGACGGGCCTGTACATGTGCTTTTTTGATCAGGGGGACCATGCGGGCGCTGCAGGATTTCAGTCCTTCAAGGTATAGTGTGTTACCAATTGTTTTCTTGGTGACTATGGTCCCAGCTACTTTGAGATCATTAACAAGATCCTCCTGTTTAGCTCTGGTCTGATTCCTCATCGTTCTCATGATTATTTTATACCCCAATGAGGTGAGATTGTCAGGATTAGTTGATCCAGTACCTAGGACTGAGGATAACGTCTAACCAGACCTTAGAATGGCCGGACTTACTGTACCAGAGAATAGTCAAAATACTTGCCAAGGTCAGGGACACAGAGCAAGACACAACGATGAGGAAAGCCAGACGTCAAGGATACCAAAAATCAGGGAAGTCAAAACAAAGTCAAAGTCATCGGGCAGCAGTTTGCCGCGACCAAGGTAAGTATGTAATATCTCCGTCAGTGTGGCTGCTTAGTTTATGTGCAGCCACACTGGCAAAAGAGCCAGGAGCCAGGACAGAGATCTTTGCATGCAGCACCAGACCGAGGGAGAATGTCCCTCGTTTATGTTTCTTCCATGTGCGAATAATTGCACCAATTGTTGTCACCTTCTCACCAAGCTGCTTGGCAATGGTCTTGTAGCCCATTCCAGCCTTGTGTAAATCTATAATCATGTCCCTGACATCCTTGGACAGCTGTTTGGTCTTGGCCATGATAGAGAGTTTGGAATCTGATTGATTGCTTATGTGGACAGGTGTCTTTTATACAGGTAACAAACTGAGATTAGGAGCACTCCCTTTAAGAAAGTGCTCCTAATCTCAGCTCGTTACCTGAATAAGAGACATCTAGGAGCCAGAAATCTTGCTGATTTATAGGGGATCAAATACTTATTTCACTCATTGACATGCAAATCAATTTGTAACTTTTTTGACATGCGTTTTTCTGGATCTGTCTCTCATTGGTAAAATACATCTAACATTAAAATTATAGACTGATCATTTCTTTGTCAGTGGACAAATGTTCAAAATCAGCAGGGGATCAAATATCTTTTTCCCTCACTGTAATTTATTATTTTTTTTTTATAGTTGGGTTGAACTGATAAGGGCAACTGGACTGTATTGTTAGGAATATAGATATTCCATTTAAATTCACCTTAGTAAACAACCCTGTTTATTTGTGTATATGTTCATACATACCTAGTATTCATACTCAGAAAACCACTTTGCAAGATCATTTAAACACAGAAAAAAACCTACACTATAAATTAGAAAGATAGTAACATTATCACACTGCATACAAATAAAATGTCTTAAAATGTAGATTTAAAACATTATGAAAATTAACATTACCACCATTGTAGCCATATTATGTGTGGATTTCCAAATTTAACACATATTTTTACATCTCTGAAAAATGAATGATATATTGTGTGTAGAGAGCCACTAAAATAGTAGATATTTGAACACTTGCCAGTGTGTATTTTGCCACCTATTTTAAGGCATATTTAACTTAGTGAAATTATAAATTATTATTAATGCATTATTTGTTTTGTGTTATTAAGCATTTCCACCTTTGGTACAGACTGGTCCTTCCCCATTCAAAATGCAATTTAATTAGGAAAAAGTAGGCACACTAGTTGAATTACATAAGGATATATCAAGAGAAGCAAAATACCCAAACAGGGTGGTCACTCAAGGGTCCTATTTCCCCAAGAACCTGAACAATCTACAAATAATACTGAATGAGGAGCACAACCATAGAAATAAAAAAAAATCACTTTATTAGTTGGGTCCAATATGCCAGGTATCTAAAAGTTCATGCCAAAAACATTAGCAATAATATAAAAAACAGTGCTCAGTACAGAAAAATATACAAGGTATACAACGATCACATGTATTCATAGAAAACAGCAAGAAAATACAATAATGCTATTCATGGTATAGAGTCACATTGATACCTTAAAAAAGCTACCCAACATAGAAATGCATACCATAAAAAATAAAATAACAGAAATAGTGAAAAGAGGGAGAAAATCTAAATTTTGTTTTGTCAGGATTGCCTCTTTCAAGGGAGCATTCAAATCAGGAATATCAGGGCTGTCCTTACCTTTATCACTCTTGCTTTCAATGTGTAGCAGGCCCGGACTGATGCCCGGTGGGCCGCGATGGCCATGAGTCGAGGCTGGCAGGGGAGGTCAGAGGATTTCCCTCGCCGGTCCATGCAGGGCCCGCGCTATCCGAGCACCAGCCCTGCTGTAATCCATGACAGGCTGGTGGGGAGATCAAAGTTCTCCCTCACTGGCCCACAGTTGGTTACATGCAGCCGCCGGCTGGGGAGTGAGGGAGACAGAAGAGGACCCGGAGGAGCTCTATCTTGCAGCTCCGCTTGGTTCCTCTCGTGAGATCCGGAGCATTGCCATGGAAACCCTCCGGTCTTGCGAGAGTGAACTCTAGCCCCGGAGGTTAGAGTTCACTCACCACTAGGACCACCAGGAACGTCAGCAAGGACCCCCTCCCAGGCTAAAGGTAAGAAGGGAGGGGGGGATACAATGCTTGTTTTATTTTTATTTGTAAAACATAAAGAATACATATATATTCACAATAATCTGCCCCCACAACACACAAGCCCTCCAAACATATTCACACACAGCACATTCACTCACACACACACACTGCACCCCTGACACTCACAGCACTCTCACACACACACATACAAAAACTACACCCCTGACCAATGGTGTATCCTGGTTTTGTGCTGCCCTAGGCATGACAAAACTCAGGCACACCACCCTACCCTTCCCCCCTGCCGGCCTTCTAAATACACACACATTCACTGACAGACACGCATACACTAGCTAATAGACACATACAGTCACTAGCAGACACACACATTCACTAACAGACACGCATACACTCTCACTAACAGACACACACATAGTAACACACTCCCTAACAGACACACACCATGACATACACACACTCACTTACAGACACACACTAACAGACACGTGCACACACACACACTAACACACACACACACACACACTAACACACACACACTAACAGACACACACACACCCTAACACACACACTCACTTTAAAAAAAAATATATATATATTCTACCCCCCAGCCTCCTTACCTTTGGGAATGCTGGGGGGGGGGGGGGTTCTCCTTTTCCCTTGGGGTCCAGTAGCTGCTGGGCAGGCGGCGCTGGCAAGGGAGCACTTTCCCCTGAGCTGTCTGCTCAGCTCCCTCGCGCGCCGCAGAGTGATGCCAGGAGCCGGAATATGATGTCATATTCCGGCTCCTGGCATCACTCAGCGCCGCCCAACCGATCCGGATATTTACTTAGCCGCCCGCCTGTCCGCCCACTTGCCTGGACTGTTAGCCGCCAGGCTAACAAGACATTTGCCCTGGGCATTTGAGGGCGGCTTTTTTTGCCGCCCACTGGAAAATGCCGCCCAGGGCAAATGCCTTGTTTGCCTCGCGGCTAATACGTTCCTGCACCTGACACTCACAGTACCCTCACACACACACAGACAAACACGCTGCACCCCTGACACTCACAGCAGACACACACACACACACTGCACCTCTGACACTCACAGCACCCTCACTCACTCACACACATGCACACACTGCACCCCGACACTCACAACACACACACACACTGCACTCCTGACACTCACAGCACCCCCCACACACACTGCACCAATGACACTCTCAGCACCCTCACTCACACACTGCACCCCTGACACTCACAGTACCCTCATGTACACACACACTGCACCCCTGACACTCACAGCACCCTCACTCACACACACACACACACACACACACTACACCTCTGACACTCACAGTACCCTCACGCCCACACGCACTGCAACTCTGACTCTCACAGCACCCTCACTCACACACACACACACACACTGCACCAATCACACTCACAGTGCACCCCTCTCACACACACTGCACCCTTCACACACACACACACTGCACCCCTCACGTACCCCCATTATACCCATTATACCCATCACACACACAGCACCCCTCACACACACAAAGCACCCCTTCTGTCTTCTGGTATCCCTTCTAAGGAGACACCAGAGACAAGTTTCAAGCAAACACAGGGCAAGCATGTAGTTATTATTTTTGCTTGCGCTGTGCAGAACAAATACCGGGCCTTTTCCTAATGCTAGAGCTCTTCAACAGAGCTCTGCACATGGTCTGCTCTGGAAGAGCTTTAAGCCAACATGCTCACTTTGTGTTGGTGCGTGCTTGTTATTGATGATGACAAAACATACCCTATCTGGTCCGCACCCTTCTCAGTTGTCCGCTGTGATTAAAAAAATGCCCGGGACAAATTTTTTTCCTAGTTCGGCCCTGGTAAGCAATTACCGAACATGTGCATGTTGTGTTGGTGTCAGAGAAGCACATGCAGAATATTCATCCATGTTTTGTTCTGCATTTGTCACATTGCAATTAAATACTGACTTTTCCTGATTCACAACTGGCTTTATCAGAGGCTTGGCTGTGCTTTAGATAACTGGCGGTTCAAAATAAAATTTTTTTTTTTAACAATTGTGAAGAAATCACTCTCTATATACAATATTTCTTCCTTATTCATTCGGTAGATTTAACTACCGAACAAAGACCACCCCCCAGGCTCATTAAACTTCAAAGACTGCTTCAATTGAACCCTCTATCTGTGCGGCCAGCGTTCATACTACCGAACGCCACGTGGCTGAGAAAACCGCAGCCATCGTTTTTCAGGCGAACAAAGGAACTTGGTCGTCGAGTGTCTAGAACTAAAATCGGACACTCAACTTCCCGAACACCGGTCTCAAACAAACGAACGCTGGATCTATATTTTGTGCATTCGAATGAGGGAAACAATCGCTGCTAAGAGCCAGGGGAATCCATTTGTGGAATTGTTTAGTTTTTACCCCTTTACTGAATAGACCATCAAAACCACCTAAACTCCTGGAACTGTTTTGGGCAGCCAGCTCACGGTTAGCCCGTCACAAAGGACTTCCACACTTTGATTATCTCCAGGCAGAAAAATCTCAATTTTCCCCAATATTCAGAACACCCCTTTATACATGGGGTATCCCCACAAATAATATGACCCCTGAACCGATCTGGGTGAAATTTGAATATGTTGGTCACCCAGATCAGGGCTATCAGGGGACATATTATTTGTGGGGATACCCCATGTATAAAGGGGTGTTCTTAATATTGGGGAAAATTTTTATTTTTCTGCCTGGAGATAATCAAGTTATTACTTTATCAGACTTGATTATCTCCAGGACCCGGGGAGGGAATTGTATGTTTGTGCTGGGTGTGTTTTACATTTTTACTGTACACTAGGGCTGCCCTTTTTCATGCATTATATAGAAAATGTGTTTCTCTAGGCAAGACCTTTTTTTTTTTTTTTTGACGTGCATGAAAGTAACAGGCATTCTCGCTATGCCACAATAGCAAAAGCAAGACAGGAGTTAATTTAACAGTATAGGCATTTAGATTAAACTGTGCACTTTTTTTTTTTTAGGATATCAAGAGTGGTACACAGTTAAGACGTAGATATAGTGTGGGACACGAAAAAACATAACACACTAAGAGTCAATAAGATAAGACAATATCAGACTGTATCATGTCGGTGTCATTAGATAGTTACTGTTACTAAGTGTGGAGACATTTTCCCTGAACTTCGAGTGACTAGCGAGATAACATGGGGGGGGGGGGGTTAACAGATAGAGATAGCAGACAGAAGGGAGCATACAGGTGTGAATGGTTCTCTCAGCTATCAAACCGTAGAGGGACTGGAATTCGTCCATTGGAGCTAGGGAGGGATTTGAGTGGAGTCCGCTGGACTGTCCTTGCGACTGGGGTCCCCTTCAGCCTATACCCAGCAGAGGGAGAGGCATTGGGAGTCCTTGGTTCTGCTTCTGGGTACAGCCGTCTGGTCGGTAGTTGCGGTGGTGGCTTCTTGTGTGGTCTCCCCTCCCGCCTCCGATCTCGGCGTACTTCCGAGCACTTGGGCTGTCAGCCCCTTTGTAACTTGCCGTCAGAGCTCGAGGTCCACCAGCAGGTTGCTTTCTCTCGGTTGGAGTGGAGGCTTTGATGGGGTAGTCCCGTCTGAGTGTGGTGTAGTGCAGCGGTGGTCTGAGCCTGTGGCGTGTAGGCTTTTGCCAGAGTGGTCGCCTTCTCTTTCCCACTCTCCAGTCCGCGCCATTGCCGGGTTCTGTAGCTGCAGGCTGCTGTATGGTCACCCACGGGGTTATAGCTGGTGGGGCTAGTACAGCGCCCTCATGAGAGTTAAGTTTGGCCCAGAAGGTGGCAAATAGTCGGTCGAGTCGTTCCTCCAGAGAGGGTAGCTGAGAGGTAGGCACTGGGACACACGTGGCGTCCGCCATGTTTCTCCCCTCTGTTCAGGCTGCGCAGGTATGTCTGGGTTCTGTTGCTGGTTTACAGGCTTCAGTTGCCGCGATAATCCTCACCAGCAGGGGGGGAGAGTGTGTCGGGGGACCTTCCGGCTAGTGGGCTCCAGTCAGCGGAGGGATCGGCCACCTCCCCTGCGCTGTCCGAGTGGGCCTCCTGTAGGCCTCAGGTCTGACCCCGGGATGGATCCGCCAATTTCGGGCACAGGACCTCTCGCTGGCTGTCGCAGCTTTGTGTCTCTGTCTCCGGGTCCTATGGATCGGTAAGATGTGAGGTTATAGCAGTAAAGTGGCGGGATTTGAGTTTATGTGCATGGAGCTTCCACGATGTGCGACCGCTCGGCATGGCAGTCAGGCTCCGCCCCCAGGCAAGACCTTTTTTGTTTCTCATATTTCATTTAACATCATAACTTGTTGCTAATGGTCTGCTCTGGAAGAGCATGGAGCCAACATGCTCACTTTGTGATGGTGCGTTCTTGTCATTGGTGATGACAAAACATACCTTATCTGGCCACGCACCCTTAAATCACAATTTTACCCTGCCACAACTTTTTGGGTTTTTGCTTCGCAAGTACTGCCAAGCCTCAATAGCAAGCCAGTTACCAACCTCATGCTGATGATTTGCATTAACACTGAAACAGCTGTCCATGAGTGGTTCACTGGCTTTGCATCTTTTCCCAAGTTGTGTTTCAAAGCTGTTGTTTTAGCGGAATGCAGTAAGCCTGTCCTGTAAAATGCCTATGTAACTGTATTCAGTATATCCTGCCTGTGTTAATTTTCCTATTTGTTATATTCTATGTATTAATCGTACGTTATTCGGTAGTTTCCATCCGTACAATATGCATATGGAAACTACCGAACTAAGGGACCACCCCAGAGAGAAGTGTGTAGGCAATTAAGGTTCGCATTCTTTCTAACCGCAGGTTAACAAGCTCGTTAGGATTGTATCTGGGTGGCCGCCATTCGGTATGCGTACACGTGGCGGCGGCCATCTTACGCATGAAAATCTCAGCGGTGTTTGGTCGTCGAGTGTCTGGAACTCAAATCGGACACTCAAACAACCGAACACCGCTGAGACCTCCAGAGCTCCGTAACTGCCGAACGGAGAGTCCTAACGAATCCCCATTCGGTAGAAACAAAGTACCGAATGAGGGAACCAATATCCAGGTGAATTGAAATGCGGATGGCGAATATAATTGTATGTTTTTACTGCCGAACGGAGACCGACCGCAGGGCCCAAACACATGGAACCCTTTTCGGATACCACCTCGTGTGCTGTCGGTCAAACTTCACCCTCCACCTAACTACCGAACCACTGGTCCGATCTGGGTGAATTTTAGATATGATAGTCACCCAGATCAGGGCTACCTAGCGGTACCCTAATATTTAGCTTATGTGTTGGTTTAGGGGTATATCCATGTTTGGGGTAAAATACTGTATAAGTTAAGGGGATTATGAGTCACTCTGAGGGGAGGAGATGTGTGGGAGGGGACACGTACTGTATTGGCTACTGTCCTAATTGATGTGAATCCCTCCCTTGCATGGGAGCATGCTTTATAAGGAACCCTGGAATAAAAGATTGTCAGTTCTGCTCCTGAAACTGTGTGTCGTCCAGTTATTGGGATTGCTGTTGGGATATTGCTGTACCTTTTACCTGCTGGAAACTCTGCTTGTGGATGTACTAATGACTTGTTCCTGAGCCTCACTGGGATCTTAAGTGGAGAATAGCTGTGGGAAATCAGCTCTCCGCTACATTGGTTGGCAGCGCTGGGATCCAGACTCACAGAGGAACAAGGATTAATGGAGATTGACCTTTCTACTCTAAAGAGATCCACATTGAAAGGCCTTCTGGAAGCGAAAGGTGTTTCAGCCAGCAGCAAATCAAAGGCAACACTCATCACTGAAGTAATGGCAGAATACAGAGCAGAGGAGGTTCTGGCCACGGAACAAAGAACTGAAACAGAACATGAGGAGTTCCAAAGACAAGTACAATTCAGGCTGGCCTTTTATGGAGAGAACCCACCAACAGAGATTATATCTAAAACCATGACAGAGGTGCAGGAGTTTGTGATGCGCAAAAGGAGACCACAAACACCAGAAAGAAGTACAGCAGGAGCTGTGGCACAAGAGGGTAAGCCCAAAATTCCCTATCAAGCGTTTAAAATGTATGTGGAAGCGGAGGAGGATATAGATGCCTTCCTCCAAGACTTTGAAAGACTATGTACGCTGCATAACATACCAAGGGAAGATTGGGTACCCATATTAGCAGGACGGCTATCAGGGAGGGCAGCTAAAGCCTACCGTACTATACCAGACATTGAAATGAGAAACTATAGCCGTGTAAAAGAGGTTATCCTGGCCCGGTTTGCAATGACACCAGAGGCATACCGGAGGCGCTTCAGGGAACTGAAAAAGGCAGAAAAGGACTCGCACGCAGAGTGGGCTTGCCGACTACAAAGGGCAGCTCTTGGGTGGATACAGTCAAACCAAGCGCGGTCCATAGAGGACTTGTTACAAATGATGTTATTGGAACAGTTTTATGAAGGGATATCCGCAGAACTGCAGGAATGGGTGAGGGATCGTAACCCCACCTCCCTCACCGAGGCTGCTAAAAAGGCAGATGAGTTTATGGATGCCCGCAGACAAACCAAGGCAGTGAGTGCTAAGCCTGCTATGCGACCGCTGGGAGGAAACTCTTTCTCCACTAACCCTCAGCCCCCACCGAGACAACTCCCTCCACCGGCACCGGCAGCAGCACAACCGAGATACCGCACATCTGCTTCTGTGCAATGTCACCGGTGTCAGAGGTGGGGACACTTTCAGCGAGATTGCACGCAGTCTAGAGACCGCACCACCTGGATCCGACCAGGGCCCCCACCACCACCACCGAGAGCAGCAGCGCACCACTACCAGGACGAGACACAACTTCCCTATGGCTCCGCAGTTCCAGTCACAACTGTGGAACAGTGGGAAGTGTTGCATGAGGCCAACCCATTGCAGGCACAGGCGAATAGCATCATAGGCAAACCGTATACCTAGAGGGAAAGCCTATGCAGGGGCTCAGAGACTCGGGAGCCACCATCACCTTGGTCCAGAGTCACTTGGTTTCTGACAGGGCCAAAACCAATAAGACTGTGGCTGTCAGGGTTTCAGGGGGAGCCGTGTATCGGCTAAACACAGCCAGGGTACACTTGCATTGGGGTGCGGGGTCCGGGAATGTGGAAGTGGGATTAATGCCGCAATTACCTGCTGAGGTGGTATTGGGGAATGATCTGGGCAAACTCACCTCTGCATTTGAGCCCCAAGCTACTGAGGAAGCACACCCAGTAGTAACCAGGCAACAGGCCCGCACCCAGGACTACAACGCACTGCCGGAGGTCCAGGTAAGAGATCCTTCCCCTCCCCTAGACTGTATCCCTTGGGCTCCCCCTGACGAATTTGCAGCAGAGGTGATCACTGACCCTACCCTACAAGTATATAGAGACAAGGTCACCTCTGACCAACCGGGGGCGGAGGGGGAAAGATTTGTGTGGGACAGACAGTTATTGTACAGAGAGTCGGATAAGCAGGTAGCTGGGTCAGACCCAATTGTTGTAAGACAGCTTGTAGTACCTCAGAGGTACCGGACCAAATTACTCCGAATAGCACACGATATTCCGCTATCCGGACATTTGGGGGTCAGTCGTACCAGATATCGGCTGACCCAAAGTTTCTTCTGGCCAGGGATTAGCCAGGAGGTACGCAGATATTGCAATACCTGCGATACATGCCAGAGGGTAGGAAAAAGTTACACCCGCTACCCATAATTGAAGAACCCTTTTATAGGATAGCAGTGGATATCGTAGGCCCCCTCCGGAAACCTAGCCCCTCAGGCAAACGGTACATTTTGACAGTAGTGGATTACGCCACTCGCTACCCCGAGGCGGTAGCCCTGACCAACATACATGCTGAGACTGTGGCTGAGGCGCTGATGCAGATTTTCTCCCGGATGGGGTTACCCAGGGAGATCATCTCGGATCAGGGCACTCAGTTCACGGCAGAGGTCACCCAACAGCTCTGGAAGATTTGCAAAGTCAGGCCCATAATTAGTGCCCCCTACCACCCCCAGACTAATGGGCTCTGCGAACGGTTCAATGGCACCTTAAAACAGATGCTCCGAACCTTTGCAGAAACCCACCGAGACTGGGAAAGATTCCTGCCTCACCTACTGTTTGCTTACAGGGAGGTGCCGCAGGAATCTACGGGATTTTCCCCATTTGAACTGCTATTCGGGAGGAGGGTAAGGGGGCCTCTAGACTTAATTAGGGAACATGTCATGCCTTAACTATAATATCCCCTTACTTCCTGGTTCCACGGAGCTTAGCCACACCTCTTCATGACTCGGTCTCCCTATTTAATCTGACTGCACCATCTGATCAGGGCTGGATTATTGAACTACGTTCCTTACTCACAACCCGGCTACAACTTCATGG
This sequence comes from Pelobates fuscus, assembly GCF_036172605.1. Taxonomy (NCBI): domain Eukaryota; kingdom Metazoa; phylum Chordata; class Amphibia; order Anura; family Pelobatidae; genus Pelobates; species Pelobates fuscus. The sequence goes on along the minus strand of NC_086323.1, from coordinate 76,159,625 downwards.
TGAAAGCCTCTGCTACCAGACCGGACTGAAAGACTCTGCAAAGTTCCCTTCACCTCTCCTCATCCACGACTAAGGATTAAACACTCTTCATACGCCTCTGAGGAGATCTCGGGAACCAGTGTTCTATGTGCCAGAAGCTAAGTAAAACCAATGTGATAAGAGTTGCATTTAAAAGCTGTTATTACCTGTCTCCAAAAGTCCTTCGGAAAAAACAATCCCGTTACAGCTAACTTCAATTCATACTTCATATCAGTTATCTGCATCTGTCTTGCTTCAGTTAAAGTATGGAACAGCTATTATAATTACTTATCACCTAAACCGTTAACTCTACTAAGAGACTCTTTATTGATTCAGTGTCTGCAATTTACTACCGTTTACTCCTTAAAGCTACAGTGCATGTAACTGTGGACTTCATTTATCGTTTATTACTTAATGCTACAGTACCTGTAAAGTGGAATTAAGGTCTTTACCTTTTACTTTCTTTAATAAATATTCAAACTATACGAAATCTGCAGTTGTGTTCCTTCATAACAAATGTTTAAACGTGACAGAATAATCCAGCCATTGTAATGGATCCAGCAGATTTCGATTCTACTATAACTACGTTGAATCAAAGAGTTAATGCACTAGCCCAAAGTGTGCAAGACCTGCAAGTTACTAACGAAAGACTTCTCACTTATATCAGAGATTTACAAACTCATACTCCTCATACTACTCTGCACTCGGCTAGTGATCCTGCTGTGTGTAACCCTGAAAAGTTCTATGGAGATCGTTCCAGATACAGGGAGTTCCTCAACTCTTGCAAATTGTTAATTGCTTTGAAACCTCGATCCTACCCTACAGAAAGAACTAAAGTTTGTTCGGTTATTTCCTTTCTAAGAGGTGAACCTATGTCATGGGCTCATTCCTTTCTGGAAAACGATGACCCCATCTTAGATTCACTGGATGAATTTTTTGAAGCCATGTCTCTTCTCTATGAAGATCCTAACAAACAAGCTACAGCTGATTTAACAATCAGAACACTACAGCAAAGAAATAGACCCGTTGAAGATTACATTGCTGAATTCAAAAGATGGGCTATAGAAACGCAATGGAATGACATCACATTGCGCAACCAGTTTCGAATTGGTTTATCGGAAGCTGTAAAAGATGAATTATCTAGAACAGAACTCCCTACTAATTTGAACGCTCTAATTCGCCTATCAATCAGCATTGACAGAAGATTAAGAGAAAGAAAGGCCGAAAAGTCTCTTTTTCTTTCAAAAGACCGCAAACCTTTCACTCCCTCAAAAGCTCCAGAAAAGACTTCCTTAACAAGTGAACCTATGGAACTAGGGGCTCCAAAGCCTCCTGACAACCCATCTGAACCAATCGAACCTATGGAAATAGGGATAATAAGAAGTCCCCTCACTCCTGAAGAGAAAAATCGAAGACGTATGTTAAACCTCTGCATGTATTGTGCCTCTCAAGTTCATTCAGTCTCTGATTGTCCTTCATTGAAACGGACAAAAGGCAGAAGGCCGTCTCATGCCTCTTCCATCCTAAGTGTACTTCCCTCTACAGCAAATACTCAAATGTCCCCTATCTTTCTTGTATTACAGTGGGACAATAAAAGAATCATAACCAAGGCTGTTATCGATTCCGGTGCAAATGGAGTATTCATCGACTCAGCCTTTGTAACAAAGAATAAAATTCCTTGTGTTCGTAAAAGAACTTCTGTACCTGTTAAAGTGATTGACGGGTCCCTCATCTCATCGGGACCAATACTTCATGAATCCATCCCTCTAAAAGTAACCATCAATCATACTCATACGGAAAGTCTTATATTTGATGTCATCTCATCACCATTTTTTCCTATTATATTGGGGATCAACTGGTTAAGGAACCACAACCCTCAAATCTCATGGTTTCCCTTCTCTCTTGCATTTGATTCTGATTATTGCAAGAAAACATGCTTGCAACGTATTCCAATTCTTCAGTCTACGAAAGAACTAGCTAAAACCTCATGTTGTTCTGACACCGAACTGGAGTCTCCTCCTCCTACAATCATTGGTGAATTAAAGAGAAAGTTTACAACAGCTCCTATCCTTCAACTTCCAAATCCTTCATATCCTTATGTCCTTGAAACGGATGCTTCGGAATTTGCAATTGGAGCTGTCCTTTCTCAACACAAAACTCCTCAAGTACCTCCTTCGCCTAAAGTCATTGGAATCTTATCTTCTCTTATTGACGACATTAAAGGTCTCAGTGAAGATGCTCTTGAACTTCCTAAATCAATGAAATTATCTAAGAAAAACGGTCTCTACTATTTCAAAGACCGGATTTACGTGCCTCCCTCCTTCAGGATTAAAATACTTGAATTAATTCATGATTCTCCTCTGGCAGGTCATCCAGATATGAAAAGGACCCTTGAATTGTCTAAAAGATACTGTTGGTGGCCTCGTCAAGACCAAACTATCGAATCTTATGTCAAATCTTGTTCTGTATGCCAAAGATCCAATCAATTGTCCTTGTTAAAGCCTCATCATCCTGACTCTTTCCAAAGAAATCTCACTACTTCTCCTGATCCCATATTGGTCCAGGGTGAAGAAGAATACGAGATTCAAAGTATACTGGATTCAAGGTTCCATCGTGGCTCCTTACAATATCTCATCAGATGGAAAGGATATGGAGTTGATGAAGATACATGGGAAAACTCCTCTGACGTTCATGCTGACAAATTAGTTTCCCAGTTTCACAAACGCTACCCTTCTAAACCAAGTCAATAGCACCCAGAGGTTGCTCATTAAGGAGGGGATACTGTCATGCCTTAACTATAATATCCCCTTACTTCCTGGTTCCACGGAGCTTAGCCACACCTCTTCATGACTCGGTCTCCCTATTTAATCTGACTGCACCATCTGATCAGGGCTGGATTATTGAACTACGTTCCTTACTCACAACCCGGCTACAACTTCATGGTGAAAGCCTCTGCTACCAGACCGGACTGAAAGACTCTGCAAAGTTCCCTTCACCTCTCCTCATCCACGACTAAGGATTAAACACTCTTCATACGCCTCTGAGGAGATCTCGGGAACCAGTGTTCTATGTGCCAGAAGCTAAGTAAAACCAATGTGATAAGAGTTGCATTTAAAAGCTGTTATTACCTGTCTCCAAAAGTCCTTCGGAAAAAACAATCCCGTTACAGCTAACTTCAATTCATACTTCATATCAGTTATCTGCATCTGTCTTGCTTCAGTTAAAGTATGGAACAGCTATTATAATTACTTATCACCTAAACCGTTAACTCTACTAAGAGACTCTTTATTGATTCAGTGTCTGCAATTTACTACCGTTTACTCCTTAAAGCTACAGTGCATGTAACTGTGGACTTCATTTATCGTTTATTACTTAATGCTACAGTACCTGTAAAGTGGAATTAAGGTCTTTACCTTTTACTTTCTTTAATAAATATTCAAACTATACGAAATCTGCAGTTGTGTTCCTTCATAACAAATGTTTAAACGTGACAGAACATTGGGAGTGAGACCGTAGCGCCGATGGCACCCCTATTGTACCATATGTGTTGGCCCTCAGAGATCGCCTAGAAGCCCTAACGAAGACGGTAAAGGAGAACCTACAGGCGGCTCAGACGCGTCAGCGCACATGGTACAATAGGGGCGCCAGGGACCGTAGCTTTCAGGTCAGGCAGAAAGTTTTAATTTTAAAACCTGTCCGACACGATAAGCTACAGGCCGCCTGGCAAGGCCCTTATAAAGTGGTAGAACAACGATGTGACACCACTTATATAATTGGCCACTGCGCAGGAACTGGAGGGCGACGCATGATCCATGTGAACATGATGAAGCCCTACCAGGAACGTTCAGAGGAGGTGACAGCTATCTGCGCACCCACCTCTGAAGAATGTGACAGCCTACCCCTCCCCGATCTGCTGGGAGACGGACAGCTAGCTGGGGATTTAGGAGAAGTTGTATTGGGGGATCGGTTGAGCCCACAGGAGCGTATTGAGGTACAACAACTACTGCACGAGAAGCAGGAGACCTTTTCTAATGTACCTGGATACACCCCTCTGGCTACCCACCGAGTGGAAACCCCGGGACAACTCCCCATGCGCCAGACCCCGTACCGCATCCCTGAAGCGGTACGGGAGAATATGCGCAAAGAGATTGAGGAAATGATCCAGCTAGGGGTAATTGAACCCTCGGATAGCCCCTGGGCTTCTCCAGTGGTCCTCGTACCAAAACGGGACGGTACGACCCGTTTTTGCGTGGATTACAGGAGATTGAATGAGAAGACGGTATCCGACGCATACCCGATGCCTAGGATAGATGAGTTACTAGACCGGATGGCCCGAGGTCAATACCTTACCACTATTGATCTGTGTAAAGGGTATTGGCAGATCCCATTGGCACCGGACGCCATCCCTAAGTCCGCCTTTGTCACCCCATTCGGCCTGTACCAATTCAAGGTCATGCGTTTGGGATGAAAAACGCGCCAGCTACCTTCCAGCGGATGGTGGACCGCCTCCTAGATGGGTTCCAAGACTATACCTGCGCATATCTCGATGATATTGCCATATTTAGCAATACCTGGCAGGAGCACTTGGCCCATATAGGAGCGGTTCTAGACAGGATCAGGGAAGCTGGTTTGACCTTGAAACCAGCTAAATGTAGCATTGGGATGGCCGAGGTACAGTACCTGGGCCACCGAGTGGGCTGTGGTAAGCAAAAGCCGGAACCAGCCAAAGTAGAGGCGGTAGCCCAGTGGCCTACCCCTAAGACTAAAACCCCTAAGACTAAAACCCAGGTGTTAGCGTTCCTAGGGACAGCAGGGTACTACCGGAAGTTTGTCCCCAATTATAGTGCCAAACCCCTCACTGACCTGACCCGTAAAAACCTTCCCCGCCAAGTAACCTGGACCCCGGAGTGTGAGCAGGCATTCCAACACCTGAAAAATGCACTTGTTAATGCCCCTGTCTTGGCAGCTCCCAATCCAACTAAACATTTTCTTGTTCACACAGACGCTTCTATGTTTGGATTGGGGGCAGTCCTGAGCCAAGTCAGGGCCGATGGCGGAGAACACCCCGTGGCTTACATCAGTCGCAAACTGTTACCCCGGGAAGTAAGCTACGCCGCCATCGAGAAGGAATGCCTGGCTGTGGTGTGGGCCTTGAAGAAGTTGCAACCGTATTTATATGGACAGGCTTTTTCCCTGCTCACGGATCACAACCCGTTAGTCTGGCTGAACCGGGTGGCTGGGGACAATGCCAGGCTGCTGCGCTGGAGTTTGGCGCTGCAGCCTTTTGACTTTAACATTCAGTACTGCCCGGGTAAGCAAAATGGAAACGCCGACGGGTTGTATGACAAACTGATCTCGAGAAATGATCCGTGAGCACCCCGGTCATCCCCAAGCCGATCCGTATAGGATCAGACTGTGTATGCCGGCTTGTGGGCAAGGGGGAGCAGTGTAGCGGAATGCAGTAAGCCTGTCCTGTAAAATGCCTATGTAACTGTATTCAGTATATCCTGCCTATGTTAATTTTCCTATTTGTTATATTCTATGTATTAATCGTACATTATTCGGTAGTTTCCATCCGTACCATATGCATATGGAAACTACCGAACTAAGGGACCACCCCAGAGAGAAGTGTGTAGGCAATTAAGGTTCGCATTCTTTCTAACCGCAGGTTAACAAGCTCGTTAGGATTGTATCTGGGTGGCCGCCATTCGGTATGCGTACACGTGGCGGCGGCCATCTTACGCATGAAAATCTCAGCGGTGTTTGGTCGTCGAGTGTCTGGAACTCAAATCGGACACTCAAACAACCGAACACCGCTGAGACCTCCAGAGCTCCGTAACTGCCGAACGGAGAGTCCTAACGAATCCCCATTCGGTAGAAACAAAGTACCGAATGAGGGAACCAATATCCAGGTGAATTGAAATGCGGATGGCGAATATAATTGTATGTTTTTACTGCCGAACGGAGACCGACCGCAGGGCCCAAACACATGGAACCCTTTTCGGATACCACCTCGTGTGCGGTCGGTCAAACTTCACCCTCCACCTAACTACCGAACCACTGGTCCGATCTGGGTGAATTTTAGATATGATAGTCACCCAGATCAGGGCTACCTAGCGGTACCCTAATATTTAGCTTATGTGTTGGTTTAGGGGTATATCCATGTTTGGGGTAAAATACTGTATAAGTTAAGGGGATTATGAGTCACTCTGAGGGGAGGATATGTGTGGGAGGGGACAAGTACTGTATTGGCTACTGTCCTAATTGATGTGAATCCCTCCCTTGCATGGGAGCATGCTTTATAAGGAACCCTGGAATAAAAGATTGTCAGTTCTGCTCCTGAAACTGTGTGTCGTCCAGTTATTGGGATTGCTGTTGGGATATTGCTGTACCTTTTACCTGCTGGAAACTCTTGTGGATGTACTAATGACTTGTTCCTGAGCCTCACTGGGATCTTAAGTGGAGAACAGCTGTGGGAAATCAGCTCTCCGCTACAGTTGTATACAGCAAACACAGACTCAAAGAAATCCATGTTTAAAATGGAATGAGACAATAATGTGATAATGTTTTTTGTTGAACTAATTTGCATATGCCCACCCAGAATCCTTTGCGGTAGTAACATCACTGCAAATTTGTGATTTTTTTTATATATATATATATATACACACACACACACACACACACACACACACACAAACACACACAAACACAATACATGGCACAATGACTTATGGGGCTGGCATATATTTCTTTCCAGGGCTGCTTTGTATCCTCAGTCCGGCCCTGAAGAGATCTGGGTGCCTATAGTGTATCTTTAAAAATGTAGCAGTGCTATTGTCAGAGTATTCAGTAGTTTTTTTTTCCCCCACAGACATATCAGTAATTTATGGGATAGTGTTAAAAACAGAAAAATTCTATACTTCAACTTATTCCAAGTGAAAACTTTGTGCAAACAAGACGTAAACCTATAACCCAAATTTCCCAATGTATTTTGTCCCTATAGCTCCACTTGGTAAAGTTTGGTGGTGAAAGGGTTCAAACGAGTATTTACTTTAGTGTCCTTGAAAGTTAAAAAAGACAGCCCCCTACCAATATCTCCTTGAAATGTTCTCTCAATCGCTTTTTGTAAAAGGGATACATTTTTCATGAGATTTCTAGTACCCTCCGAACTTCTCCTGCAAAGTACAAACTGCATCTGACGTTGCTCCGCTGCGCTGAGTGACACATCCGTTTGGAAAGCTGTTTTTTTTCCTTTTTCTTCAAGGTGATTGATGTAATTTTCTATTAGACTGACCTTTGCTGGAAATGTTTTGACTGTAATGATTTCCTGTCCACTTTACTCAGCAGTCAGAGACCTGCTCCAGCTAACAGATGTTACATAGCCCAGGAGAAGTGGGCTGTGAAGGAGAGAGGAGGGACACATAGGTTGCTGTGGCACAGAGAGTTCTGGAATCCCCTTTATCAAGATAATTTGACTCCAGAGACCACCTTTCTAGAAAGACCACAGTTGTGTTTTTTTATAATTCATTCTTAAATGAGATATATTAAGCATAGACTAAATCTCCTATAGAATTAATCATTTGTCTTTTTATTTAGCTTAATTTTTTCCACTGCTTAAACAGGTTTTTTTTTTCATAACTATTCCTCAAAGTACCAAATTGCTGGTGCCATATATAAAGTATTTCTGTACACACCTCATATGATATTTCTCAAATTATTTTGCCAAAATGTCTCATCCTTTACATGAGAAAATATACAGTAGTGATTTAGATTGCATAAATTCCTATTACCATGGCTACCACATGTCACCTGTTCAAGATTATCCAGATTTGAACCAGTCATTAATATGGCTGACTTGTTTCAATTATTCTCTGGAACATTGTCAGGAATTGTAAAAAAAAAAAGAAAAAAAAAAAAGAAAATTTCATGATTGAGCAATTTGCATAATGTGACTATGGTTACAAGAGAACATTATCTGCAGTCTGGTTGGTTGATTGGCTAGGGAGGTATGTATGGCTGCACATAACCCTCTGCCCATAACTCATATCACTCCATATTAGTTCACTCTATAACACATCTTGCTCCGTGTTATCTCGTCTATGACTATGTAGAACTCACTAAAGTGCTTTAGGTTTTAATTACCCTGCAGGCGTATTCTATAAAAGTGCCAATTTCAATTTCCTGCCCCCACTTACTCAGAACTATAGTTCAAGGTAGAAATGAATTATTCTCATAGGAAAAAAACTGGATTCAGAAGTTCTCTATGAGAAGCATCATAATTACTGCTTATACTATATATGTCCACAATGTTGCTCCATGAGAAGCATTGCATTAGACAGAGACCAGCAGGATCAATGTTGTCATCGTGGGCGGATTGAGCTGCAGAGAGAACACTGAAAGTAAATTTACCTTCAATTTTTGTAAAACTTTTTTTTGCAAACAGTTATATTTTCACATTCTTCTATCATTATTTAACAGTACTATCACATTAAATGAATATATGGAACAATTTTATTTAAAACATTCAACAATATATGAACTGCCAGGAATGCAAAGTTAATTCAAAGTGAATTTCAGGTATTGGGTAAGAATAGCAGAACTGAACATACAACTAACTTGGCCTAAAATTTGGAATTCCCTTTGAGTTCACTTTGATTTTTCAAACAATTCACACGTAAGTGAAAAACCTAGCTAGCCTCTTAAATGCAGATAGGATAACAACTGATGCCTGGGTGCAATCATATTTTTTGCACCCCTGTGTTGGCGTGGCTATATCAATAACTCCTCCCCTTAAGCATAACACTATTAACCACACCCTTATTCTATGGAAAGTACTTTGACTCTTTGGTCCCTCAACTTCACCAGGTTATCGTGTTACTCACTTCCTACAGTGCCATCTTTTCCCCCAAAAAGTTGATCAGTGATTTCTTTGTGCCCAGACTCCAAATGCCATCTCTGTCTCCATACAGCTTCCCAGTGCTATCCATGTCCCCTTACAGCTACCCAGTGCAATCTGTGTCACAAAATAGCTAATTAGTGACATCTTTGTCTCAACATAGCTAATCACTGCTATTTGTGTATCCAAGTAGCTTACTAGTGCCATAGTTGTGCCCAAAAAGCTTATCAGTGACAGGGGAAGATTCAAAACCTAATCTCAAGAGGGGCACTGGTAGTGGGCTGTCGTGGGGTGATAGGAGCTGTAATTGATTCTAGTTAGGGGCTGTAGTAGGTGGCATGGGGCTGTAGTGGGGGGCAGGGACTGTAGTTAGGAATAGAGGCTGTAGTGGCTGGATAGGGACTGTAGTAGTATGCTTAGAGGCTGTAGTCTAGAGTATGTGCTGTAATTGGAGGGAGGAGTTTAGAAGTATAGGGATTAGGGACTGAATTAAGAGGATGGCTGCTATTGGAAAAAGGGGCTATAGTGTGGGGTATATGGGCTACAATTGGGGTAGAGGGGCTGTAGTGGGAAGGATAGGAACTGTAGTTGGAGGTAAGGATTGTGGTAAGAAAATAGTGTGTGTGTGCATGTGAGTGTGTGAGTGTGTCTGTCAATGTATGGGTGTGTCTGTGTGTGTGTGTGTCTGTCAGTGTGTGTTTGTGAGTACAAGTGAATAAATTCTGTGATATAGGGCGCTTCAGATTAATGAATACAATGTACAATATCGTGATAAATGTACAATAAAGTTATAGCAGCTAACACACCAAAAGTAGGAACTCTACAACCTACTAACAATCAATTGTGAAAGAAAAACGCTATTGTGCAATTCCATGCAAAAATAGTGTAGAGGTGGAGCGCTTTAAGAGATAAACCACTTACTCCTGCAAATTTCAGGAGGCAGTATAGATGGTGTAAAGGTCCATATGGATGTTGTTAGAAGTTGGGAAACCTCAAATAGGAGACAAAAATGGGAGAAAAAAAGGGAAGCAATGCTGACCCTGGTGTAGAAATCCTTGGTAAGATGTGCAGTAAGATGCAAAATCACAAATCACTTCTCACCTTATTGGGAGCCTATAACCGGGCTCCAAATATATGAGTATACTGTCAATTATAGGGTGGCAGTTCCCTTCTTGTAGCAGCATAAGTCACTAGTCAACTTGGTAGAAGAAATTAACATTTATTGTAAATTAAACTTAAAAACAATAAAATAAATTCAATTCAATGTACTCAAGTGCCAGTGCTGTTGTCCGAGACGCGTTTCGCCAATGTATTTCGGCTTTCTCAGTCGGTATACATAATGCTGCTAAGAGGGAGTTTAAATAACCCTAACTGAAAGCCCATTGGAGGATGACGCCCGTGATACATCCAATCACGGCGTTCTTCCTGATGGGAGTTAACAGGCTCAGCTGTTGGTAATTTCTTCCGATAGTGTGACGTCATTACGCACGACGTCCCGTGCGGATGACGTCATACACGGAAGTAAAGTGTGTCCGTGTGTTCATCCCACATTGGTGAGATAAAGGGATGCTGTGTTATTTCCAAATGTCCCTTTCAGCTTCCTGTAGTCAATCGTGCGTTCCATTTCGGCCATCTTGCCTACTGGAACAATGTGTCCTCTTCTCCACACACATTTCTTATTCGTAGAGAGTCCACAGAAAACGTCCGATATTAAAAATGTTCATTTAGTCAAAAAAACGATTCGGATGGAAGGGAAGATATGCAATAGAAAATAGAAAATGCAGTATCAGATGAAATATACTCCGAATTCAAACAATATACTTGTGACCCTAAACACAATATGTATGGAAGATGCAAACCACATGGTTGTCATGGTGACTGTGTATGAGGGATGTAAATAAATACACAAAAGGGCAATATATAAAAATTAAGATGTCTATTATATAAAAAATCTACATATACATTAAAAAAATATAATATATATATATACATAAAAAACCGTATTAATATTATAAAAAGTGACAGATTTCAAAATCATCATTTAATCCATGTGGTGTATGTGTTTGTGAGTGTCTGTCAAATCAGTGAGAGTATGTTTGTCATTGAATCTGTGTGTGACTGTCAATGAGTGTCTGTCAGTGTGTGCGTATGTGTGTGTCTGTCAATGAATGAGTGTGTGTCAAATCAGTGAGTCTGTCTGTCAGTGAAGTCTGTGTGTTTTGTCATTGAGTGTGTGTGAATGTCAGTGTGTATACACCACTGAGTGTAGCGTGGCGGAGTGGAGCGTGATACAGGAGCTTCTGTTTCCTGTGCCCGGCCAGTCTGCCAGGAGGTGCTCACTGAGAGAGCACTTCCTGTCAGTCTGGCCGGGTACATAAAACTAAAGCTCCTTTAGGAGATCCGCTCTGCTCGGCCACTCTACAAGTGAGGTAGAAGGCACACCCAGAACGGGATGGGACCACTAAGGGGGTTGGGGGTGCACCAACGGAGGGGAGGGGAGAGAAACACTAAGGGACAGGGAAGGAGAGGGGAGAGGAACACTAAGGTACAGGGAAGGGAGGGGAGAGAGGCTGGATGTGAAAGAAACACGCAGTGGGGCCAGGGAAGGGGAAAAAGAGACACGCAAAGGGGCCTGGGGGGGCACATAGACAGGGTTGAAAGAGACACACACAAAGGACCTGGGAAGAGCAAAAGACATAATGGGGCTGGGAGAGAAGGAGTCACACAAAGGTGCTGGGAGGAGTAAGACACACAAAATGTGGGAGGGTGTAAGAGTGATACAAAGAGGGGGCATTAGAGGCACACAAGGGGGGTTGTAGGAGATACACAAGGGGGTTGCACAACACACAATGGGGAAAAATAGCAGATAAGATACATTAACAGGGGTAAGACATTTAAAAGAGGGGATAAGAAACATAAAAGGGAGGTTAAGAGGCACACAAGTGAAGATGTTATTTTAGGGTCTGGGGGTGGAAAAATGCATCTTTGTCTATGTACCCAAAAATCTTTGCACCGGCCCTGCCTGAATCATGTTAAATTAGGCCGCTGTCTCTGCCTGCTTGCCTGCCACAGAGGCAGAGACAGCATCTCTTGGCTGTTGCTTGGCTGTGGAGTCAGAGGGAGGAGGAATGGAACGGCCGCACACTGGCTGACAGGGAGTGAGAGCTGATGCATTCTGGGAGTTGTAGTCCCTGCTAGGGTCTCACTCATGCTCCTGATGGGAGGGCATAACCCAGCTTTAGCTCAGCAGGAAACTACAACTTCCCAGTCTCCCAGTCCTTACACAATCTTCTTGGAGATTGGAGGCAGAGAATAGGCCCTAGGCAGCACCAGCGGAGTGAGGGATAGACGTGGTGTGACTGGCTGCATTATACAATCAGGAACAGGTGGGCATGGATGGTGAGCTTATTCAGTGGTGCAATGGCCCACTTAACTGGATTTGCTCCCCAGGCCTAAGGGTTCCAGCCCTTGTTTCAGAATTTAATTATAAAAGTGTTGATTTCTCATAAAATATGATTTCTCACTTTTACAAAATGGAATGAAAATATGTTACTCACAGAAAGAGCACTTCAGCAAGCTGAAGTGGTCCTTTAAACTTCACTTAATAATCTATCCTGGAATGAAAATCCATTATCTGGCATAGCTACATTTATAACATCTTTGAAGAAGTGTAAAACATTGATTTTTAAATTTCATGTTGTTCTTCTTCCTCTAAAAGCAAATGTAAATGTATTGTTACAGCTGAAATTGCAGGGCTATTTTTTTGGTAGCTGTAACCCAAGCCTGTATTTTATCACTTGCACTAAAATAAATAAAATTCAGTCATAATAATAATCTATTTATGCACATGTGTAGTTATTTAAATACATGAAAACATGAGAATTTTAGGTACTGATTCATAGTCAGCAGTGGAGTCTCTAGGATTCATTTTTAGGGGGGGCACATGGTGGGCCAGGGACAAAAGTAGGGGGGCACATTTAACCCCGCCCTCGCCGCAGTTTGACCCCGCCCCTGCCACATATTAAGCCCCGCCCCGACACGATGTTTTTTTTTTGTTTTTTTTAATAATCCCTGGTATAGGATTCATTATTTTCCACCAGGGATTATTAAAAAAACAAACATTTCCCTTGATATAGTGCCATTGTTGCCAACATTTGAGAAATTGGGACATTCAGCACTCCCTGTACAGTGCTGCTCTCTGTATAATACATGTCTGTGTGTATAATATCCTGGGACAGTCAGTGCTCCCTGTATAGTGTTGCTCTCTGTATAATACATGGCTGTGTGTATAATATCCTGGGACAGTCAGTGCTCCCTGTATAGGGCTGCTCTCTGTAAATACAGATCTGTTTGTGTATAATATCCCAAGACAGAGAGCAGCACTATACAGGGAACACTGATTGTCCCAGGATATTATACAGACACAGACCTGTATTATACAGAGAACAGCACTATAGTATTATACAGATAGCTGAGCATATACCCCATGTCCCAATCTGTAGACTACAAGTACCTGTCAACAGCAGCTCCCAGATGCGTGTAACAGGGCTACAGTGTGCGGCAGCTCACACAGATGATTCAGCGGTAAAGCGCAAACGCTGGCAAAGCCAAACTGGAAAGCAGCCCTGGAAAAAAAATGTATGCCATTCCTACAGGTATAGATAGTACAGTGAGCACACAAGCTCACTGACATGCACAAATAGGCTCACTGACAGACAAAAAACTCTCTGACTCGCACACAGGCTTACTACAGACAAGCTCACTACAAAGAAGTTCAGGGACACACACATGCTCAATAAATAGAAGCTCACTGACACACACAAGCAGTACCATCTTAACAGTGTTAAGGGCCCCCGGGCAAAGCAGTGCACTGGGGCTCTTCCTACACAACAACTCACAGGAATAAAAATGTTAATTATTGATAGACTGCTGAGTACATACACACAGTACACAAATACGAACACCGAGAAACTTCTAAATACACACACACACACAGACGTTGCTGAATGCACACAGGCTGATTTTTACACTTACACACAGACTGCTGAATCCAACACACACACAGCTGAGTCCATGCACACACACACACACAGACATACAGACTGCTGAGTCCATACACACACAGACTGCTGAGTCCATATACACACAGACAGACACACAGACTGCTGAGTCCATACACACACACACACACACACACACAGAGTGCTGAGTCCATACACACACAGACTGCTGAGTCCTAGATACAGACACACACAGACTGCTGAGTCCACACACACACACACACGCAGACTGCTGAGTCCATACACACACAGACTGCTGAGTCCTAGATACAGACACACACAGACTGCCGAGTCCATACACACACACACACACAGACTGCTGAGTCCATACACACAGACACACACCCTGCTGAGTCCATACACACACACATACACAGAGTGCTGAGTCCATACACACACACAGACTGCTGAGTCCTAGATACAGACACACACAGACTTCTGAGTCCACACACACACACACACACACACACGCAGACTGCTGAGTCCATACACACACAGACTGCTGAGTCCTAGATACAGACACACACAGACTGCAGAGTCCATACACACACACACACACACAGACTGCTGAGTCCATACACACATACAGATTGCTGAGTCCATACACACAGACACACACCCTGCTGAGTCCATACACACACATACACAGGCTGCTGAGTCCATACACACACACACACAGAGTGCTGAGTCCATACACACACAGACTGCTGAGTCCTAGATACAGACACACACAGACTGCCGAGTCCATACACACATACAGATTGCTGAGTCCATACACACAGACACACACACTGCTGAGTCCATACACGCACACATACACAGACTGCTGAGTCCATACACACACAGACTGCTGAGTCCATACACACACACAGACTGCTGAGTCCATACACACACAGACTGCTGAGTCCATACACACACACAGACTGCTGAGTCCACACACACACACACAGACTGCTGAGTCCACCCACCCACACACACACACAGACAGACAGACTGCTGAGGTCATACACACACAAAGACTGCTGAGTCCACACACACAGACTGCTGAGTCCATATATACACACACACACAAACAAACACACAGACTGCTGAGTCCATACACCCACACACACAAACACACAGACTGCTGAGTCCACACACACACACACACACACACACACACACAGACTGCTGAGTCCATACACACACACAGACTGCTGAGTCCATACACACACACACACAGACTGCTGAGTCCATACACACACACACACACACACATACTGCTGAGTCCATACACACACACAGCCTGCTGAGTCCATACACACACACAGACTGCTGAGTCCATACACACACACAGACTGCTGAGTCCATACACACACACACACAGACTGCTGAGTCCATACACACACACACACACACACACACATACTGCTGAGTCCATACACACACACAGACTGCTGAGTCCATACACACACACACACACACACACACACAGACTGCTGAGTCCATATACACACAGACTGCCGAGTCCATACACACACAAACACACAGACTGCTGAGTCTATACACACACACAGTGGGCTGAGTCCATACACACACAGACTGCTGAGTCCATATATACACACACACACACACAAACACAGACTGCTGAGTCCATACACACACACACACACACACACACACAGACTGCTGAGTCCATACACACACACACAGACTGCTGAGTCCATACACACACACACACACACACACACAGACTGCTGAGTCCATACACACACACAGACACAAAGACATACACACAGACACACAGACTGCTGAGTCCATACACACAAACAGACTGAGTCCATACACACACACAGACTGCTGAGTCCATACACACACACACACAGACAGACTGCTGAGCAGGGCTGCCATCAGAAATTTTAGGGCCCCTGACACAGCTCAAGATCTGGGGCTCCAGGGCCAGCCCCGAGCTGCCCACAAGGATGAAGGGTGTGTGTTTGTGTGTATAGTGGATGTAGAATGTGTGTAGTGGATGCGGTATAGAAACATAGAATGTGACGGCAGATAAGAACCATTCGGCCCATCTAGTCTGCCCAGTTTTCTAAATACTTTCATTAGTCCCTGGCCTTATCTTATAGTTAGGATAGCCTTATGCCTATCCCACGCATGCTTAAACTCCTTTACTGTGTTAACCTCTACCACTTCAGCTGGAAGGCTATTCCATGCATCCACTACCCTCTCAGTAAAGTAATACTTCCTGATATTATTTTTAAACCTTTGTCCCTCTAATTTAAGACTATGTCCTCTTGTTGTGGTAGTTTTTCTTCTTTTAAATATAGTCTCCTCCTTTACTGTGTTGATTCCCTTTATGTATTTAAATGTTTCTATCATATCCCCCCTGTCTCGTCTTTCCTCCAAGCTATACATGTTAAGATCCTTTAACCTTTCCTGGTAAGTTTTATCCTGCAATCCATGAACCAGTTTAGTAGCCCTTCTTTGAACTCTCTCTAAGGTATCAATATCCTTCTGAAGATAGGGTCTCCAGTACTGTGTACAGTACTCCAAGTGAGGTCTCACCAGTGTTCTGTACAATGACATGAGCACTTCCCTCTTTCTACTGCTAATACCTCTCCCTATACAACCAAGCATTCTGCTAGCATTTCCTGCTGCTCTATTACATTGTCTGCCTACCTTTAAGTCATCAGAAATAATCACCCCTAAATCCCTTTCCTCAGATGTTGAGGTTAGGACTTTATCAAATATTCTGTACTCTGCCCTTGGGTTTTTACGTCCAAGATGCATTATCTTGCACTTATCCACATTAAATGTCAGTTGCCACAACTCTGACCATTTTTCTAGTTTACCTAAATCATTTTCCATTTGGCTTATCCCTCCTGGAACATCAACCCTGTTACATATCTTAGTATCATCCGCAAAAAGACACACCTTACCATCAAGACCTTCTGCAATATCACTAATAAAAATATTAAAGAGAATGGGTCCAAGTACAGATCCCTGAGGTACCCCACTGGTGACAAGCCCAAGCTTTGAATATACTCCATTGACTACAACCCTCTGTTGCCTGTCACTCAGCCACTGCCTTACCCATTCAACAATATTGGAATCCAAACTCAAAGATTGTAGTTTATTGATAAGCCTTCTATGTGCAACAGTGTCAAAAGCCTTACTGAAATCTAGGTAAGCAATGTCTACTGCACCACCCTGATCTATAATTTTAGTTACCCAATCAAAAAAATCAATAAGATTAGTTTGGCATGATCTCCCTGAAGTAAACCCATGTTGTCTCTGGTCTTGAAATCCATGTGTTTTTAGATGTTCAACAATCCTATCCTTTAACATGGTTTCCATCACTTTCCTCACTACTGAAGTAAGGCTTACTGGCCTATAGTTGCCCGACTCCTCCCTATTACCTTTCTTGTGAATGGGCACAACATTTGCTAACTTCCAATCTTCTGGGACTACTCCTGTTATCAATGATTGGTTAAATAAATCTGTTAATGGTTTTGCTAGTACACCACTAAGCTCTTTTAATAGCTTTGGGTGTATTCCATCAGGTCCCATTGACTTATTTGTCTTTACTTTTGACAGTTGAAATAGAACCTCTTCCTCTGTAAACTCACGTGTAATAAATGACTCATTTATCCTTTTTCTTAACTGAGGTCCCTTTCCTTCATTTTCATCTGTAAATACCGAACAAAAATATTCATTGAGGCAGTCAGCTAGACCTTTATCCTCATCTACATACCTTCCTTCTTTTGTTTTTAATCTAACTAATCCTTGTTTTACTTTTCTTTTCTCATTTATGTATCTAAAAAAAGTTTTGTCCCCCTTTTTTACTGACTGTGCAATTTTCTCTTCTGTGTGGGATTTGGAAGCTCTTATAACTTGCTTAGCCTCTTTCTGCCTAATCTTATAGGTCATTCTGTCTTCCTCACTCTGGGTTTTTTTATAATTACTAAATGCTAACTTTTTGTTTTTTACTATTTTGGCCACATCTGCGGAGTACCACAGTGGTTTCTTGAATTTTTTGCTTTTACTGACAAGCCTAATGCAATTTTCTGTTGCCTTCAGTAGCGCAACTTTTAAATAATCCCATTTCTTTTGGACTCCATATAAATTGCTCCAGTCTGATAATGACTCCTTTACACATATTCTAATTTTAGAAAAGTCTGTTTTTCTAAAGTCTAAAACTTTTGTTTTTGTGTGGTGTGACTCAGTCACTGTTCTTATATTAAACCACACTGACTGATGATCACTGGATCCTAAACTTTCACCTACAGTAATATCTGATACCAAATCTCCATTTGTTAACACTAAATCTAGTATGGCCTCTTTACGAGTTGGCTCCTCAACGACTTGTTTTAGAGACAATCCCAGTAGGGAGTTTAGAATATGTGTGCTCCTGGCACAAGTAGCTATTTTTGTTTTCCAATTCACATCAGGAAGATTAAAGTCACCCATGATGATAACTTCCCCCTTCATTGTCATTTTAGCTATTTCTTCAACTAGTAGATTATCTAACTCTTCAATTTGTCCTGGGGGCCTATAAATCACACCTACACGAGTTACTGTGTGATTACCAAATTCTAACGTAACCCAAACGGACTCTATGTTCGCCTCACTAACCTTTATTAGGCTAGATTTTATGCTATCCTTTACATACAGGGCCACCCCTCCCCCTTTCTTGCCTTCCCTGTCTTTTCTATATAAAGAGTACCCTGGTATTGCTATGTCCCAGTCATTTTTCTCATTATACCATGTCTCAGTAACAGCGACTAAATCTACACTATCAGTTGCCATTATTGCCACAAGTTCATGGATCTTATTCCCTAAACTGCGAGCATTTGTAGACATGACTCTAAGCTTATCATTTTTTAACACACTTGCTACAGGCACCTTCTGTCCTTGTTTTGGGGGACAATTGGATTGATGTTTTATCACCCTTTTGCCCCCCCCCTCCTAGTTTAAAAACATCCTAGCAAAAGCTCTGAACTGCTCACTGAGAACATTTGTTCCCTTTTGAGAAAGATGCAAACCATCTTTTTTGTACAGTTTATTTCCATTCCAAACAGAGCTACCATGAGCAATAAAGCCAAATCCTTGCTCCCGACACCATTCACCAAGCCACAAGTTAAAGTCCCTAATACGCATCTGCCTGTCGTTCTGAGTGTTATGCACAGGCAGAACTTCAGAGAATGACAGTGTGGAAGCAACCTGCCGTATATCATTGGCAAAAACACTAAAAACTTCCTTAACCTCTGAAACCTCATTGCAAGCCAAGTCATTTGTCCCTAAATGGACATCCAAGTACATCCAATTCCCCTTCCTGCTTTGCTTGCTTAACAATATTACAGATACGTCTCCTGTCTCTGTGAGCAGTAGCTCCGGGAAGACACCTCACAAGACCACCATTGTCCATCTCCACACCTCTTATGATGGAATCCCCCAACAACAACTGCTTTCTATTAGGCCTCACCATAGTCTTCAAGCCTCTCTGCACAACACCACTAGCCTCAGTGCCTCTCTGCACAACACCACTAGCCTCAGTGCCTCTCTGCACAACACCACTAGCCTCAGTGCCTCTCTGCACAACACCACTAGCCTCAGTGCCTCTCTGCACAACACCACTAGCCTCAGTGCCTCTCTGCACAACACCACTAGCCTCAGTGCCTCTCTGCACAACACCACTAGCCTCAGTGCCTCTCTGCACAACACCACTAGCCTCAGTGCCTCTCTGCACAACACCACTAGCCTCAGTGCCTCTCTGCACAACACCACTAGCCTCAGTGCCTCTCTGCACAACACCACTAGCCTCAGTGCCTCTCTGCACAACACCACTAGCCTCAGTGCCTCTCTGCACAACACCACTAGCCTCAGTGCCTCTCTGCACAACACCACTAGCCTCAGTGCCTCTCTGCACAACACCACTAGCCTTAGTGCCTCTCTGCACAACACCACTAGCCTCAGTGCCTCTCTGCACAACACCACTAGCCTCAGTGCCTCTCTGCACAACACCACTAGCCTCAGTGCCTCTCTGCACAACACCACTAGCCTCAGTGCCTATCTCCAGGACACCACTACACTCTGAAAGTGCAGAAAATGAATTATGTAGAACAACAGACTGTGCAATATGCCTTTTATCCACAACTCCAAGTCTACCAGATCCTACAGTAATCCATCTGCCATTCCTAGTATGTCTCTGCGGCAATGGCTTTGCAGCAGTTCCAGCCTGAATTTGTTTACCAGATAATTTACAAATCTCAGACTTCAAAAATACAATCTCCTGCCGCAAGATAGAGAACTGTCTACAGATTAGACAACAACCAAACCTCCAAAAAGTGGAACGTGAAACAAATGCAAAGCAACTATTACACTGAACTAAGTCTGCCATTCCAATGAGGCGAATAATTTAAATCAAACAAATTTTACCTTTTTTTTTTTTATTTATCCTCCTGGATACCTCAGATTACCTCCAGTTTATCTCCAGAATATCTCCAACCACACACACACTTAGAAGCAACACTCTCCAGAATATCTCCAACCACAGACACTTAGAAGCAACACTCTCCAGAATATCTCCAACCACAGACACTTAGAAGCAACACTCTCCAGAATATCTCCAACCACACACACACTTAGAAGCAACACTTAGATGAAGCAACCAAGCTCTATTAGCCAAGCTAATGACAACAGCCCTTATATACTCCTCAAATCACCTCCCACTAGGAATGTTTAACACCTGGGTAGGCCTCTGCTTATTAGCAAACAATAGCTAATTTAAATAGCAATCAATAGCAAGTAGCTACCTAATCCAATCAAATGCCTTATAATTACCAACAGGAAATCAAACCTTGTGCAGTCAGTAACCTTTTCCTACAGATGAATCTTACCAACAGGAAATCAAACCTTGTGCAGTCAGTAACCTTTTCCTACAGATGAATCTTGCCAACAGGAAATCAAACCTTGTGCAGTCAGTAACCTTTTCCTACAGATGAATCTTACCTGTAACAGTAAAAAAGAACTCTTAGCACAACTCTTAGACAGTTGAAGCTTCTGTAAAACTCTCCAGAATATCTCCAACCACACACACACTTAGAAGCAACACTTAGATGAAGCAACCAAGTATGTGTGTCATGGATGCAGTGTGGATGCAGATTGTACGTTTTGTGTAATGTATGTAATGTTTGTATGCATGCGTTAGATGCAGAGAGATTGTGTAGTGAATGTAGGTGTGTATAGTGAATGCAGAGTGTGTGTTTTTGTAGTGGATGTAGTGTGCATAGTAAATGTAGTGTATATAGAGCATGTCGTGTGTTTGTAGTGAATGTAGTGTGTTTGTAGTGAGTGCAACGTGTGTAAAGTGAATGCAGTGTGTGTGTGTGGTGCAAAGTGTGTTTAGTGAATGTAGTGTGTGTGTGTGTAGTGCAGAGTGTGTTTAGTAAATGTAGTGTGTAGTGAGTGCAACGTGTGTATAGTGAATGTAGTGTGTGTGTAGTGCAGAGTGTGTTTAGTTAATGTAGTGTTTGTAGTGAGTGTATAGTGAATGTAGTGTGAGTATGTGTAGTGTAGAGTGTGTTTAGTGAATGTAGTGTGTGTGTGTTTGTGTATGTATAGTGCAAAGTGTGTATCGTGAATGTAGTGTGTGTGTGTAGAGCAAAGTGTGTTTAGTGAATGTAGTGTGCGTGTGTAGTGCAGAGTGTGTTTAGTGAATGTAGTGTTTGTAGTGAGTGCAGAGTGTGTTTAGTGAATGTAGTGTGAGTATGTGTAGTGCAGAGTGTGTTTAGTGAGTGTAGTGTGTGTGTGTGTGTGTGTGTAGTGCAGAGTGTGTTTAGTGAATGTAGTGTGTGTGTAGGGCAGAGTGTGTTTAGTGAATGTAGTGTGTGTGTGTAGTGCAGAGTGTGTTTAGTGAATGTAGTGTGTGTGTAGTGCAGAGTGTGTTTAGTGAATGTAGTGTGTGTGTAGTGCAGAGTGTGTTTAGTGAATGTAGTGTGTGTGTGTGTAGTGCAGAGTGTGTTTAGTGAATGTAGTGTGTGTGAGGCTGAGGGTGGTGAGGGGGTGAGGCTGAGGGTGGTGGGGAGGGTGGTGGGGCTGAGGGTATTGGGGAGGGTGGGGAGGCTGAGGGTGGTGGGGAGGGTGGTGGGGCTGAGGGTATTGGGGAGGGTGGGGAGGCTGAGGTTATTGGGGAGAGTGGGGAGGCTGAGGGTGGTGGGGGGTGCTGAGGCTGAGGGTGGTGGGGAGGGTGGTGGGGCTGAGGGTATTGGGGAGGGTGGGGAGGCTGAGGTTATTGGGGAGGGTGGGGAGGCTGAGGGTGGTGGGGGGTGCTGAGGCTGAGGGTGGTGGGAGGGTGGTGGGGCTGAGGGTATTGGGGAGGGTGGGGAGGCTGAGGTTATTGGGGAGGGTGGGGAGGCTGAGGGTGGTGGGGGGTGCTGAGGCTGAGGGTGGTGTGGGGTGCTGAGGCTGAGGGTGGTGGGGAGGGTGGTGGGGCTGAGGGTATTGGGGAGGGTGGGGAGGCTGAGGTTATTGGGGAGGGTGGGGAGGCTGAGGGTGGTGGGGAGGGTGGTGGGGCTGAGGGTATTGGGGAGGGTGGGGAGGCTGAGGGTGGTGGGGGGTGCTGCGGCTGAGGCTGAGGGTGGTGTGGGGTGCTGAGGCTGAGGGTGGTGTGGGGTGCTGAGGGTGGTGGGGAGGGTGGTGGGGCTGAGGGTATTGGGGAGGCTGAGGTTATTGGGGAGGGTGGTGGGGCTGAGGGTATTGGGGAGGGTGGGGAGGCTGAGGTTATTGGGGAGGGTGGGGAGGCTGAGGTTATTGGGGAGGGTGGGGAGGCTGAGGGTGGTGTGGGGTGCTGAGGCTGGTGGGAGTGGTGGGGAGGGTGGTGAGGCTGAGGGTGGTGGGGAGGGTGGTAGGGAGGCTGAGTACAGACACACAGACACACAGACACACTCACACTCACACTCACTAAGCCTACCTGTCACTGGAGGCTGTTGCTGGGGGTCAGGCAGCCATGGGCTGCTGCTTAACGGCGGGGGTGGGGCTTGTGTGCGGGAGGCGGGGCTTCATTTGGGGGCGGGGCCTGTGCCGGGGAGCCTGTCAATGCTCCCTCCAGCCCCAGACAGCCCCTGACCCAGCGTTACAGCTGCTCTGTCCTGCATTCCCTCGGGCTGTAACAGGCTGTTACAGCCCGAGGGAATATAATTCAAACACATAGCCAGCAAGTTGCTGGCATTTGGGGGGCACAAGGGGGGGCACAGCATAATGTGGGGGGGGGGCATGGCCCCCTCTGGCCCCCCCCTAGTGACGCCACTGATAGTCAGGCCAGAATCTCACAGTTAAGTGATGATACAGACAATATCCTTCTGTACGTTTGGGCCTTTCTCTTGACACAATTGTAATGTTTTTAAAATGCTTCTTTGGGATCTTTCATAATAGATCCACTTCAAAGATAAAATCTTCTTATGCAATGAATAAATCATAAATATATAATTTATCTTAAAGGGACACTGTAGTCAACAGAACAACTAAAGCTTAATGTAATGATTCTGGTGTATGTAGCCTACCCCTGCAGATTTTTCAATGTAAACATTGGTGTCTAGGAACACCCCTAGTCGCAGTCACTCAGATGGTCACTAGAGGAGAAAAGGGCAGCTTAGCAGAGGGGGCCTTGACAGGGCTTCGAGGCGGGCATGTGAGTGCTGAGGCTGGCACTGAAGGCGTCGCGCAGGCTCTGCCGGCTGCGACACATGCCCGATAGAGAGGTCGGAGCTTAGGTGGAGTGAAAGGCCCATTACTGCCAGACAGCGTGGCTCTGGCATCGGTGGGAGCCGCGCTTGCAGGCCCCTTCAGTCGGCGGGGTTGGGCAGGGACAGGGGAGCATGGCAACCGGGCGCTCCCTGGTGGTCGGATGGTAACTTGGGCGGAGGCAGTAGCCCTTGGGGGGGCCCGACAGTATTCAGGCAAGTAGGAGTTCACAACCGGTGGCAGCAGGCCCCTCTGGCCTTAGGGGGAGGGTGCTGCTGGGGAACGTAGCAGGCCTGCCAGGGCTTTCCCCCTTGCCTGGCCTAGTGCCAGTGCAGATGGGGTAGCAGTGGGCTCCTTGTGAGTTTGGGTGCTGGTGGGGTTGACCTCAGTCCTGCTTTCCGTGGTCCCTTGGTTCCACAGGGTCTTGGGGCAGCTGGGCCTTCCCGTGTGGGGTTGAGGCTAGGGGCACATGCTGGGATCAGAGGGAAGCTGCCTGGGGTCAGATGGGGGCTTCTCGGATGGTGGCACTTGCAGGGGCGGGCCACAGGGTCCTTTCCATCACGTGTCCCCTGGGGTGGATGCGAAAGGGCGCCCCATTGGGCGGTCCTGGTCAGGAGCTGGGTCTGGCTGCCGGAATCGCTCTCATCTTTGCCCAGGCTATTGGGCAGCAGGTGGGTCAGTCGGACCACACCTTGGGAGGAGGGGCAGGACCCGCTGTTGGGAGAAGGAGCAAGAAGGGTGCCATCACCTGCTTGGAGGGCCAGTACTTTGTGGATCTTTGCCTCCCGATGGGCTGTTCCATCTCTTGCTTGTATTCCATTTAGCATCTTCCTGGAATGGGTGGTTCAGAAGGATCGGTGGAATCGGTGAGTGGTGCACTACTTGGATGATTTTCTCTGTGTGGGCCCTACCGATTCTCTGGTTGCCTAAATCTGCTGCGGACAATCGAATGGGTGGCCAGCGTGTTTCGGGTGCCGATTGCGGCAGGCAAGACTGAAGGCCCGACAGAGTATCTCAGTTTCTTAGGGCTGCGGGGGGAATTTTGTCTTCCCCAGGAAAAACTCCTGGGGCTGCGGGAGCAGGTGGCAGGAGTCCGTTGGTCTCAGAAGGTCACGTTGAAGCAACTGCAGTCACTAATAGGAAAACAACTTTGAGTGTCGGGTAATCCCGATGGAGCGGATTTTCAGTCACGGTCTTTTACTAGTGATGGTGGAGATGCGGTCTCCTTATGATTTTATTTGAATATCCAAGCCCATGCAGGCAGACCTTGATGTCTGGGACACTTTCTTGGAGCACTTTAATGGTATAGTATTCTTTCGCAAGGCGGCAGTGTCTGCGGCGGACTTGGAGTTGTACCAGATGCCTTGGGCAATGTAGGTTTCCGGGCTTATTTCGGGGGGTGCGGGTTTGCTGCTGCAACATGGCCAGAGGCATGGTCGGGTAGCCCGCTGATGTGGAACTTGGCCTTCTTGGAGCTCTTCCCTCTGTTGGTGGCTTTATCTCTCTGAGGTGATCTCCCCAGGGATCAGAAGATGGTTTTCTACACAAACACTGCCCGTGGTGCGCCTCTTGCATCGCCAAGTATAGTAGGCTCTGACTATAACAGCTTGTTATAAATATCCCTTCAGATAATCATCCACTCCTCCACTCTCTCCAACTAAAATAAAATAGTCCAATACCACTGACGCGTTTCAACCCTTCTGGTCGACCTACTATACTTGCCTCTGCAAATTGTGAGTTGAAATTTGGCACCTAAAATAAGATTGCATTGTAAAAACAGTATTATGCTATGAATTATTCTTATATTTAAGGTGGAGCTCACATACATTGAAGGACAAGTGTGAATAAGTATAATATCTGTTTATATTTTGATTTATCACACCTATCTTCTGCGCCCCCTATCTTTCCTGTATTTCTATTACTGTTATGTGTCTTTCGAGTGATTTTATGACACTGGGGAAGTCGCACATTTATACATAGGAGTGCCATTCTGAATACCCTGTTTTACTTGCACTTTGTGTGTTAAGCTATTGTATACTGTAATAGGAGCTTTTATTCCAAAAGTTATTTTAAAATGCAAAATATATATATATATACACAATAAAATATATATGTGAACAGCACAACGCGTTTCATTAATTAAATAATTACCTTGAGCATATTCACAGATGTTTAGTATTATTAAGGTAATTATTTAATTGTTTGGTATATATTAGGACTTTTGAGCCCATTGTAAAACCAGATGCACTTGAGAAAGACCTACTGAAAGGTTGAAACGCGTTGTGCTGTTCATATATATATATATATTATTGTGTATATATATATATTTTGCATTTTAAAATAACTTTTGGAATAAAATACTTTTAACTACATACCTGCCTTGGACTTTTTGGAGCATCACTGCAAGCTACCAGTTCCAAGTTCCTGTGGATGTACACATTTTTCCAAACACTGGATATCTCAAGAGTGAGATGAAAAGCGCTATAAGTCTAGAGCCAACTTTAAATGGGCTCTGAAAATTGTGAGTTTGATGATATACACCACTTTTAAAACATTAATTGTTTTTTACAGTTTACACTATGTGTATTTTATTTACCTGTATATAGGTGATACATACTGTTTGTAGTGTGAACATACAAGAATATCCTGTGTAAAAGGTAAAACTCACACTTGCTTTTTCTGTGTGCGCAAATCACTTTATTTTTCAGAAGGTAGCGACCTTGAGCTTATCCCGCAATGGCTATTAGTTAAGAGAATGAAGCAGGATGTGAATAGGATTAGGACCTGGGTCCCTGGGGTTTAGTTGGTGTGGTCTGAGATAGTTCCCTTGCTCTATGTATGGAATTTGGCAGCTGTGGGGCCCTGCCGAGAGAAAGTTGACGGCTAGTTCTATATAGCAGTTGGGCGTGGTGTTGGTAAAGCACAGGCAACTAGAGGTCATGCTACCCGGCTATTTCAGACAGCATGGGGTGCATCTTTCAGAGGTGGGATGCAATTTGTTTAATTTTGGCTGCAGGAAGTGCTGGCCAAGGCTTTGTTTCTTCAGGGTGGCGGAGGTCAGACAGCTTAAGGGTTCAAGGTCTGAGCTTGTGGCTGGCTGGTATAAGGGAGGTTAAGGAGGTAACGGGCCTGCATATGTATGAGAAGAGCAATAGTAGTTAGTTGGCTGGTTAATATGGTTGGTTACCTGTTGGTAAGATGTTGGGGGGCTTCAAGCTCGTTGGTAGCTCAGAACCCGGGTGGTGTAGCAGTATCAAGGTATACCCCTGCCAGGATCGTGTGGAAAATATTAGATCTTGTGTATGTTATATTTACATGATTGTTATACTATGTTATATTATGTCATGGGTTTTTGCCTTGTGATTTGATATGTGGGGAAGTGATAATGTTGGATGGCTGAGGATTTGGGGGTGGGCTATGACTTTAAAAGTTGTTTTATTCATATGTTATTATTATTATTATTATTATTATTATTATTATTATTATTATTATTATGATTATAATAAATTTAAAGCCGTGGACATATTGACCCATACCTAAGAAGGTCAGTGTTTTATTAGAGGTGGGTTTGGTATAAGGTAGTAGACAGTTCCTCCTGCCCATATGGCGAAAATGCGCCTGTCATGGGTCAGTGCTGCACAGTGTGCAATATTTACATTCAACGTGTCAACGGTCTGCGTGGAGGCAGTAAACGTTCACCATAGAGATGCTGGTGATGATAAGGAGATGCTGATTGGTGCAGCATGGCATGAATGCCTGTCAGATCAGGTACTGCAGTCTCCTCGGCCACTCTAAATAGAGGCACAGAGCAGGTACAGAAAAAGAGGGTGATAGACACATGGACAGGCTGGGGAAGAGAATGAGACACATGGGGGGAAAGAGACACTCTGAGGGGCTTGGGGAGAGAATGAGCTACATAGTGGGGAATGAGACACATGGGGGGAGAATATAACACATGGAGGGCGGAGGAGAATGTGACACATGGAGGCAAGGGGAGAATGTGGCACATGGAGGAGCGGGGGGTGAGGCACATGGATGGGGCTGGTGGTGAGGAGACACACAGAGGGTCTGGGGGGTTAATGTTACACATAGAGATGCTGGTCCGGTGAATGAGACACATGGAGGAGCTGTGGGGTAGAATGAAATACATAGGGGGGATGAAACACATGGGGGAGTTGGGAGAGGGAGAATGAAACAAATGGAGGTGCAGGGAATGGGAGGATGAGACACATGGAGGAGTAGAGGGATAGGGGAATGAGGCACATGGAGAGGCTTGGGGTAGGAATGAGACACCTGGGAGATGCTGGGAGAAATGAGACACACAAAGGGAAAGGAGACACATGTAGGGGGCCCAGGGCAATTTCCCACTGCAGCCCAGGGGTTTATAGTTATGCCTCTGGTAGCAAAACTCAGCTGTTGCTAGATTCCTCACTTTTGAAACCTTCTGAAGCTTTTCCAGGGATCTGATTGATTTGGTACCATACATTGTTGGTGGTACATGGGGGGGGGGGGTCCTAATTAGAGATGTCCCGAATAGTTCCTGGCGAATAGTTCCTGGCGAACATAGCTTGTTCGCGTTCGCCACTGTGGGCGAACATATGCGATGTTCGGTCCGCCCCCTATTCATCATCATTGAGTAAACTTTGACCCTGTACCTCACAGTCAGCAGACACATTGCAGCCAATCAGCAGCAGACCCTCCTTCCCAGACCATCCCACCTCCTGGACAGCATCCATTTTAGATTCATTCGGAAGCTGCATTCTTTTTTTTTTTTATTATTTATTTTTGAAGTTCAGTGAACATACACGAAGTGACAATGACATATGGTGCAATGCAAAACGTTGGAATACAGACTTAGAGTTATGAAACAAAATGTCAAGAGGAACTGCACATTTTTAATATATATAAAACAATCATGCTAGGTAAACTTGTCTTGATATAAGTGAAAAGCATGGCATAGAGAAATCGTCAGACATGTTGAGAGTGTTCGTAAGTTTGAATACACATGCTTGAACTGAAGAGGGGTAAGGGGATAGATCAACATGTCTAGATCAACATGATAGATCAACAAGTTATAGATCAACATGTGTGAATCAGAATATCAAAACTAGAAATAAGTAGACTAAATAACCTCTTAGTGAGTGCTGTTAAATGCTAGACAACTGACTACACCTCATAACAAAGGCATTTTAGATTCTCAGCAGCAGAGATGTTTTAGCCAATTCCTCTGACATGCTTCAGAGAGTGGCCGTCTCTACTCGCATCCATGTGCCGCTTAGTAGTGCTTCCACAGCCTGCCGGGTGCACCAGAGGATAGCTCAGACCACGAGGGTCAGCAGGTCGGCGCATCAGCACCCTTGCTCCCCGAGCACAGTCCACTGTGGAAGAAGATGCCTCGTCGCCCCTCAGCCCTCCAGCTTCAGTATAAGTAACCTGTGAGGTTCTGGGATCGGTCCTGTTCAGTCGTGGGCGGCTGGTTGGTGTGCCATCCCCCCTGGCTCTCTGTTCCGAAGGAGAGCACAATGCTGGGGCACCTCTGGAGATCTCTTCCATCCTAGGTGAGGTGAGAAGCAAAGCCCTCTGCCGTGATTCAATTCGATTCCAGAAGGCTGCACAGAGAGCATCAAAGGCTGCATGGAACTTAGCTTCCCAGTGTGGGCTTGATTGCTCTGTCGGAGTGGCGGTCATCTTAGCTGTGACACGATGGCTCGTTTTGTCAGGGTGAGTAGTGGCCATTTAGCCTTGTGGGTTACTTAAGCCTTTACCAGGTGGGGACCGGGATAACCCCCACCAGTCCAGAGGGGGGGGAAACAGGGCTGTAGACACGATGAGAGCTCCAGGCCGGGAGATCGGCCGCTTCTCCCTGCCACAGAACCCCCAGAGCAGATAGGCCGCAGGACAGTGCGTAGTCATAGGCTGCTACAAACTTGATCGGGTAAGCTCCCTGGTGTTCAGGAACAGGTAAGTGTTCGGTGAGCAACCTCCAAAGGTATTATTCCCTCTGTGGGTCTCACTTTGCAGGCTGTATGCAGGGAGCTCACTTCATGCACGTCCGTCCGCCATGCTGGCCAGCCCCCCCCCCCCCCCCCCAGAAGCTGCATTCTTAGTGAGAGGAGGGACAGTGTAGCTGCTGCTGATTTAATAGGGAAATCGATAGCTAGGCTAGTGTATTCAGTGTCCACTACAGTCCTGAAGGACTCATCTGATCTCTGCTGTAAGGACAGCACCCCAAAAAGCCCTTTTTAGGGCTAGAACATCAGTCTGCTTTTTTTTTTCTGTGTAATCTAATTGCAGTTGCCTGCCTGCCAGCATGTGTGTCAGGCTCACAGCGTATACTGTTCCCACTTGTTCAGTGCAACCACTCATATCTGGTGTCACAATAGCTTGCATTTAAAAAAAACAAACAACTTTTTGACTGTAATATAATAGCAGTCAGTTTCCTTCACACGTGTGCGTTTCAGGGCCTGCCAGGGCACAGTGTCACACCAGTGCAACTCATATCTGGTGTAACAGTAGTGTACATTTTTAAAAAAAAACTAGAAATTTGACTGTGAAATAATAGCAGTCAGATTCCTTCACACGTGTGCGTTTCAGGGCCTGCCAGGGCACCGTGTCACACCAGTGCAACTCATATCTGGTGTAACAGTAGTGTACATTAAAAAAAAAAAAAAACTAGTAATTTGACTGTGAAATAATAGCAGTCAGTTTCCTTCACACGTGTGCGTTTCAGGGCCTGCCAGGGCACAGTGTCACACCAGTGCAACTCATATCTGGTGTAACAGTAGTGTACATTTAAAAAAACAACTAGAAATTTGACTGTGAAATAATAGCAGTCAGTTTCCTTCACACCTGTGCGTTTCAGGGCCTGCCAGGGCACAGTGTCACACCAGTGCAACTCATATCTGGTGTAACAGTAGTGTACATTTAAAAAAAAAAAAAAAATACAATTTTGATTGTAATAGATTGAATAGCAGTTAGTTGTCTGCAAGCGTGTGTGTCAGGCCTACAGCGTCTACTCTGCCAACTTCTGCCAGTGCACAGTGCCACACTCGCCCGCCTGCTGCCACCACCAACACTAGCACCACAGCCGCTTCACTTGATCTGTCAGAGGAGTTATTTACACATCAGTTGGAAGAAATGAGTGATACGCAACCATTATTGCCAGAGGATGTAGATAACAGGGATATGTCTCAGGCAGCATTACACACATGGACGTACGGTGTGATGATGATGATGATGTACCCGCTGCTGCTTCCTTTGCTGAGTTGTCAGATACAAGTGAAGCGGTTGATGATGACGATGCATCCGTGGATGTCACGTGGGTGCCCGCTAGAAGAGAAGAAGAACAGGGGGAAAGTTCATATGGGGAGACAGAGAGGAGGAGGAGAAGAGTTGGAAGCAGGGGGAGGTCGTCGCAAGGAGCTAGTGGCACAGTCAGACAGCATGCATCGGCACCCGGGGTCAGCCAGACAGCACGCCAATCAACGCATGCTGTTGCCACCACCAGAATGCCGTCATTGCAGAGCTCAGCAGTGTGGCATTTTTTTGTGTGTCTGCCTCTGACAACAGCGATGCCATTTGCAACCTGTGCCAAAAGAAACTGAGTCATGGGAAGTCCAACACGTACCTATGTACAACTGCTTTGCGAAGGCACATGATCGCACATCACAAACACCTATGGGATCAACACATGAGTACAAGCAGCACACAAACTCAAAGCTGCCATCCTCCTCCTGGTCCAGCATCTTCAGCCACGTCAACCACTGCTGTCCTCCTTGCCCCCTCTCAACCATCCGCCACTCCGTCTCTCGTCTTGAGCAGTTCCTGCTCATCTGCCCACAGTCAGGTGTCTGTCAAGGACATGTTTGAGCGTAAGAAGCCAATGTCACAAAGTCACCCCCTTGCCCGGCATCTGACAGCTAGCTTGTCTGAACTCTTAGCCCGCCAGCTTTTACCATACAAGCTGGTGGAGTCTGAGGCGTTCCAAAAATTTGTAGCTATTGGTACACCGCAGTGGAAGGTACACGGCTGAAATGTCTTTGCACAAAAGGCAATCCCCAACCTGTACTCGATTGTGCAAAAGGAAGTAATGGCATGTCTGGCACACAGTGTTGGGGCAAGGGTCCATCTGACCACTGATACCTGGTCTGCAAAGCATGGTCAGGGCAGGTATATCACCTACACTGCGCATTGGGTAAACCTGCTGACGGCTGCCAAGCATGGAATGCGTGGCTCTGCAGAGGAGTTGGTGACACCGCCACGACTTGCAAGCAGGCCTGCTGTCACCTCCTCTACTCCTCCTACTCCATACTCTTCGATAACCTCCTCAGCTGAGTCCTCTTCTGCAGCTGTGTCTTGCTCCACATCAACGGCACCCCCCCAGCTCCCCAGGTACTATTCCACATCCCAGATACGGCAGTGTCACGCCGTCTTGGGGTTGACTTGCCTGAAAGCAGAGAGTCACACCGGACCAGCACTCCTGTCCACCCTGAACGCACAGGTGGATCAGTGGCTGACTCCGCACCAACTGGAGATCGGCAAAGTGGTTTGTGACAACGGAAGAAATTTGTTGGCGGCATTGAATTTGGGCAAGTTGACACATGTGCCGTGCATTGCACATGTGTGTAATCTGATCGTACAACGCTTTGTGCATAAGTACCCAGGCTTACAGGACGTCCTGAAGCAGGCCAGGAAGGTGTGTGGCCATTTCAGGCGTTCCTACATGGCCATGGCGCACTTTTCAGATATCCAGCGGCGAAACAACATGCCAGTGAGGCGCTTGATTTGCGACAGCCCGACACGTTGGAATTCAACACTCCTAATGTTCGACCGCCTGCTCCAACAAGAAAAAGCCATTAACGACTATTTATATGACCGGGGTGCTAGGACAGCCTCTGCGGAGCTGGGAATTTTTTTGCCACGTTACTGGAGGCTCATGCGCAATGCCTGTAGGCTCATGCGTCCTTTTGAGGAGGTGACAAACCTAGTCAGTTACACCGAAGGCACCATCAGCAACATCATACCATTTGTTTTCTTCCTGGAGAGTGCCCTGCGAAGATTGCTGGATCAGGCCATAGATGAGCGTGAAGAGGAAGAGGAAGAGTTGTGGTCACCATCACCACCAAAAACATCCTTATCAGCATCGCTTGCTGGACCTGCGGCAACTCTGGAAGAGGATTGTGAGTAAGAGGAGTCAGAGGAGGAATGTGGCTTTGAGGAGGAGGAGGAAGACCAACCACAACAGGCATCCCAGGGTGCTCGTTGTCACCTATCTGGTACCCGTGGTGTTGTACGTGGCTGGGGGGAAGAATATACCTTCAGTGAGATCACTGAGGACGAGGAACGGGACATGAGTAGCTCAGCATCCAACCTTGTGCAAATGGGGTCTTTCATACTGTCGTGCCTGTTGAGGAACCCTCGTATAAAATGGCTGAAGGAGAATGACCTGTACTGGGTGTCCACGCTACTAGACCCCCGCTATAAGCAGAAAGTGCCTGAAATGTTACCGAATTACCGCAAGTCGGAAAGGATGCAGCAGTTCCAAAATAAATTAAAAAGTATGCTTTACACAGCGTATAAGGGTGATGTCACAGCACAACAGGAATCTAACAGGGGAAGTAATCCTCCTCCTCCCACGACCACACCGGCAAGGACAGGACTCTTTAAGACGTGTTGTTCATGGAGGACATGCAGAGCTTTTAAAGTCCTACGCATCGCCACAGCCCTTCGGCGTCCACCCTCAGGGAACGACTCGACCGACAGGTAGCAGACTACCTCGCCTTAACTGCAGATATCGACACTCTGAGGAGCGATGAACCCCTTGACTATTGGGTGTGCAGGCTTGACCTGTGGCCTGAGCTATCCCAATTTGCGATAGAACTTATGGCCTGCACCGCTTCAAGTGTCTTGTCAGAAAGGACCTTCAGTGCAGCTGAAGAGAAGAGAAGTCGCCTAGGTCAAAAAAGTCTAGATTACCTCACCTTTATTAAGATGATTGAGGGATGGATCCCAAAGGGACTGACATTGGGCGATACATTCGACTAAAAAAGGCCTGATGAGGGGGACATAACAAGGATTAAACTGATAAGAATAGTACTACTTAACACACCATTCCTATCTGGTGGCACATTAGATTACACGCGCAGTGCCCCAAATTTGAAGTAGGAGGACCAACCAAGCATCTTTTTCCATCTCCCGGTTCCTAAAATCGATGCCATATACACGTCCCCTGATAGGGGACGTAACAGGATTAAGCTGATAGGAATAGTACTACTTAACACACCTTATAATAACGCAGAGAGAGGAGTCTGAAGAAGAAGAGTCAGAGGAGGAAGGTGGCTTTGAGGAGGTGGAAGACCAAACACAGCAGGCGTCCCAGGGGGCTTGTTGTCACCTTTCGGGGACCCTTGGTGTTGTATGTGGCTGGGTGGAGGAAGAGACCTTCAATTACATCAATGAGGACAAGGAACGGGACATGGCTAGCTTGGTATCCAACCTTGTGCAAATGGGGAGTTTGCGGTTGTGCAAATGGACTGTTTGCGGTTGTTTGCGGTGCGTTAAACGGGGAGTTTGGTCTGTCACGGGTTTTGCCATGGATCCCCCTCCGGCATGCCACAGTCCAGGTGTTAGTCCCCTTGAAACAACTTGTCCATCACTATTGTGGCCAGAAAGAGTCCCTGTGGGTTTTAAAATTCGCCTGCCTATTGAAGTCTATGGCGGTTCGCCCGGTTCGCCCATTCGCAAACATTTGCTGAAATTCGCGAACGGAAAATTTTATGTTCGCGACATCTCTAGTCCTAATATTTACCAGGGAGATGCCAGACAAGAGAAAGGACCTATTCAGAATTTGATGTAATTTTCTAGATGTTTAGTATATTTCCACGTATTATCTATGTGAAGAATTTTTATTCCAACCCTAACTACTTTTACTGTCTGCTAGTAAGCCTTTAGATTGAGTAGTTGACCGCATGTGTGCAGTCTTGCTGTTTGTAAAATAACAATGTCAGATTCCTAGTTTACCATTAATGAACATTATTATTATTATTATTATTGGTATTTATATAGTGCCAACTTATACCGCAGTGCTTTACAATATTATTATTTGGGAAATTTAACAACAAATGATACAAACTATAAAAAATGTTGACAGGAATAGGTGGGGTATAAAAACACAATAGGAGGGGGCGGAGCCAACTGCCGAACCGCATGTAGCTGAGCTCCGGCACTACGAGTAACCAATCGACAGACATCGAGCACAGACAATGACTATGGGACACCCTAAAATGTCTAATGCAGGGCACCAACCCTCAAGCAAGACACCAGCAAGAAAATCAGGGGCACTAACAAAATATTTTAGGGACACAGCAGCGCTCCAATCTGAGCCTGTAGGCCCCAATATGGTGCAGGACTCGCCACCCCCATGCTCCTCTCCGTCAAGCCCGTCAAGGCCTGGTTGCTGAGCCAGGCATCAAAGACCTGTTGAGTGCACTCCCATCTAAACACGATATGGCATACATGTTGAACTTTTTTGTTCACCCTTTCTCTTATTTTCAGTTTTAGGTTTTACCCACTCCAGTCACTGAGGCCTGTGATTTGCCTTACACAGCGGCGGAAGCCTGACCGGGAAGGCTGGGGGAAAACCCTACCCCTACACGCACCTCACCATTGCCAATATCCACATAATCACTCTCAATGTTAAGGGCCTCAATTCTCCCGTAAAGTGATCACTTGCGTTGACAGAATTTCACAAACTTAAAGCTGATATAGCTGTTTTATAAGAAATACAATTCAAAAAAGATGCCGCACCCACACTCCGCAACCGCAGATATCCAACCGGATACTTTAGCAACTACACTGAGGCCAAGGCCAGAGGGGTGGCAATATTGATCTCAGCTCATCTGCCCTTTACATAAACAGCACACAAATCAGATGATACTGGTAGACTATTGATGGTCAAGGACCGGATAGGCCAAACCACAGTTACGCTTGCAAACACCTACCTTCCAAACAGATACCAATGTAGTACTCTTAAGAAACACCTGAAAGCCATAGACCAATTAACTGAAGGTATCCTAATTCTGGGAGGTGACTTCAACCTCTCCCTAGATGGGACTCTTGACACAACATCCCACGCTTCCACATACCAAATTCTCTCACGCAAACAAATGGTTCTTCTCCTGGACCGCTCACAACTATATGATTTCTGGCGAGCCACCCACCCTACCGCAAAAGACTTCTCCTTCTTTTCACACACCTACTCAAGACTCAACATGATATTCACAGATTTCTTCACCTGATCCAAGCCAGTAAATATGAGCAAATCATGTGGTCAGACCATGCGTCCCTGTCTCTTACCATAAAATTACCGACACTCCTGCAGCGCTCATTCCAGTCGAAGCTAAACAACCTCCTACTAAATGACCCCAACATAGTGTCCCAACTTCAGACGTCGTTACAGATCTATTTCAATGAAAATTTAACCCTGCCCTCAACTCCCCCAAACACGTGGGAAGCACATAAATGCATACTACTTGGGGAAATCGTAGCATTGGCCTCTAAGAAGAAAAAACTTAGGAAAGCCAAACTTCCCTCCCTCACTGTGGAGATCAGATCTCTTGACCGCACTCATAAACACAGCTCCCAACTCAGCACTTACATGGCCCTCATAACCAAACGCTCTGAATTACAAGAGCTACTCAATGCCCAAATCAAGAGATCATTCCTACTCACTAAACAATCGTACTACTCACAGGGAGGGAAATGCGTCCGCTCACTAGCAAACTCCCTCAAACAACCAAGACAAACAACTTTTATTTCATAGATTGAGACCCCAACAGGGGACCTATCCTACAAATTACCTGACATCCTGTCGTCCTTCCAAACATTCTATACAAATCTATATAACCTCATGGACGCCCCACCTTCTGGACAGGATATTGAAAATGTCCTCTCCTCCAGGATTGACCAAACCATCCCGGCAAACATGATGACAAATTTAAATGCCCCTATTACCCAAGAGGAGTTCAGGCTGGTTGTCCACCATTTGAAAAATCCTTTAACTTCGTGACATGAACAGCGTCCCTACCACATTCCTCACTAGAAGCACACATAGCCTTAATACCTAAATCAGGCAAAGACCCAACTAACTGTAGTAGCTACCGTCCAATATCCCTGATAAGCCTTGACTTAAACATTTTCATGGAAATACTGGCCAATCGCATGTGACCCCTGCTACAGACACAGATCCACCCAGACCAAGCAGGGTTTGTCCCGACCAGAGAGACCAAACACAATATCACCAAATTACTTAATCTGATTTACACTGCGCAACACCTCCCCACAGAGAGCCTCCTCCTCTCTGTGGACGCCGAGAAGGCGTTCAACAGGGTGGACTGGACCTTACTGCGGACCACTTT
Organism: Pelobates fuscus; assembly: GCF_036172605.1. Classification (NCBI taxonomy): domain Eukaryota; kingdom Metazoa; phylum Chordata; class Amphibia; order Anura; family Pelobatidae; genus Pelobates; species Pelobates fuscus. The sequence goes on along the minus strand of NC_086323.1, from coordinate 76,122,504 downwards.
GCGGACCTTGGGTTTTGGATCCAGCCAGATTAAATGAATGCATTAAATGAATGCATTCTTCCCCTACCGCGAGACTCCAGATTAACGGACAGCTGTCGGATCCGGTGCACATCAGAAATCGTATGAGGCAGGGGTGCCACCTATCCCCTCTTCTTTTCATACTCACTCTAGAACCCTTCTTAAAAGGAATTAATGACAATCCAGACATTAGAGGGATTCAGGTCCACCAGAAAGAATACAAAATTTCAGCTTTTACACACTATCGCTATATCTGACTGTAATCAACCTATCCGTGGGTCAAAACTCTGTCGTAGTTTGGTATATTTTTCAGTTAACAATGAAACCTACGTCATTTGTCAAAAAAAAAAAAGAAGGGAAAAAAACGACACATTGACTACTAGCGCCAGGAAAGATGTCCATCTCCATTTATAGATGGATACGCTCCCCCCCACTAGATAAGCATAAGCTATATGGGGAACCTCATAGACCAAGGCTGCCAATATCACAGATACATACACAGGAACTCCAGGTATGGATGCTGATGGATCACCGAATATAATGCTCACATAATTTCATAAACTGCCCCTTCCAACAAACTAGAAAACCACACAACCTGTAGTTCATAAACCCCTCCCCTTCTCCCCCACCCTTTTTCTCATTTCTGTACCCCAACCCCCCTCCCTTCTAAACCTTGACTTGGATACCTGAATTGTTTATGTTGCACCACCTAAGAATGGTTATTATCACGACACACTAGGATGTCAAACCAACAACCATTACAAAGACCAAAAGACAACACTGTGTATAATGTTGAATGTATAACGTGAAATGTACGGTACAATGATGTATTCCTTTCCCCCCACATTCTTCTTTTTCCGTTCTGTACCCCATTGTTGAAAATACAATAAAAAGTAAAAAAAAAAAAATACTAGCAGTTAAAATTACAAATAAAAAAATAAGCACAATAGGAGAACCAGCATGGGGGATAACACCCAAATGAAAGGGTGGGACAATGGCTGAATTTGAAGGTAAGAATGAAGTAGACTTTGAAGGCTTTGTACCATGAAAATCATTTTATGTTGGAGCTGTACATTCAAGCTACGTTCTGATACCGTGAGTTAGCCTTGTTATTCTCTTGGATCTTATGGAAAGAAACCCTTTTCTTGCTTACGCTGTTTTTGTGTGCACTAATTAAGAGTAATTGAAGTGAACCATGGCTTTTTAATTATTTGAAACTGAGATGAACTTACTCTATGGTCTGCATAATGTATCTAATGATGAAAGAATGTACAAAAAGAAAGCAATGTAGGAAACGTGGTCAGCAGAAGGGGATGTGGTGGGATGTTATTACAATAATCATGAGCACTACCTAATTACCTTATTTATATGCACAATATCCTTATATAGATCATAGTGGAAAGACAAAATCAATACACTGTAAAACAAATAAGGAAATAAAAAATGATTTATTTTTATGTCCTTAATACAATAACATTAAATAAATTGTTTAATTATATATTACCATAAACAATTACTTAACAACAACAACATAACATGGATACATATGGTTTGCTATACTACCTGCGATAGTTCCATTTAAACTATTTACTTGGGAGGCAAAGGGTATTGTATATGTAAGATATAGAAATGACCAAAACACAGTATAAAGGAATAAAGCAAGTAACCAAAACAAGTTTAGCAACACCCCCCTTTTGATATATATATATATATATATATATATATATATATATATATATATATATATATATATACACTTTTTTTATTTATTTTATTATAATGTCTATTGACACTTTTGATATGTTTATATTTTTAGAATGTCTATTTATTGACTATATTTATATTGCTCTTATGTGTAGTGAGGCATTGCTGAGTAAAAGGTTCATGCAAAAATATGTTGTGGACTCTAACTGCCATGATGCTCAGACAGGCAAGTGCTGCTTTGTGTAAGTGCATGTCAACATAGTGCTGTCACATATTATGCTCATAGGGCACAGACACCAGCATGTTCTGGGCAAGCATGTATTATTGATTACTATGGTACCTCTAGTCCACTACTTACTAAGCCTTGCTTTCCATGTGCTGGGACTGCTACTACTATCATTCTCAGCCAGGCACTGCCTATCTAAGAATGATGGCAATGCAGAGTGGACTCTTTACTTCTATATTAGAGCAAATTATAGTTTCATTGCACAACATGTAACCCTAATGTGCTGTAGAAAGAAAATCTGAAAACCTGTGCTGAATTGAATGCAGTTCCTGGAATAAAGACGGCATTTCAAAGTTAACATTTCAAAGACGACCTTACGTTGTTTGCCATTCAGATGTTAGCAATTGAAATGCATTCCGTCCTAATCTATATTATTTTCTACATTCCTCTCTTCATGCTGTGTAGTACATATGTGTATACATCTGTCTATCTAAGGAGGGATATAAACCTCGTTCTTAACACTTTCACTTAATTAAAGCTGAATTATTCATTGAGACTTAATTAATTTATTTGTCATTCTTTGCATCCGTATGCCAACAGCCAGTTCAATGCTGCTATAAAATTAATATATTATTATAATTAACAAAATCAAAAACAGAACTGTCTGTCTGTAACTAAGTAGAGGATTTTTTTTTTGTGTTTAGTCACATAGCGTACTTTTTGGAAGACAGGTATCCTGTAATCCCAATGCCTATTTAGCTATTAATAAATGTAATAAAAAACAAAGAAAAAGTTACCCTGTGCACATTTAAATAACTGGAGTTTTTCTAGTATCACACCAATGGCCATTAAAGTGTAAGCTCACTTGCCACGTCAAGACAAAACCTCTTAGCTGAATCCCATACTAACAATTGACCTTGCTTCCTTAAGCTGAAAGGTAAACTCTCTTATGACACAAAGATAAATATTTTTCTTAACCTCTACAAACTTATTAACCTTCAATAGGGAATACCTGGACTGTAACATGACTGTGTAATACAAAAGCAAATACATACATACATATGAAAAACATGAAAAATTAAGCCCAGTACTCAAACTCCCACTACTCTTGTGTAACACTATCTAATCCATATGCACATGCAGGTGAGCATACACTTCAATGGCCATTGGAGTGATTCTAAAACCCTCCAGTTATTTAAAAGTGCGCAGGGATTTGGTATAGTGGTCACGTAACTTTTACTTTGGCTTTTATTGTATACTATATATGTATACTATATTCATTGCTCGCGCCCAGCAGTGTAAAAAGTGGTAATGCTGTGCTACCTCAATAGGATTCTCTTCAAAGAGAAGCATTGCAATGCTTCTCCATGGGGAAACTTCTCTGCAAACAGGACGTTTTACAGTCTTCACAAAAAAAATGCTTCTAGTGGTTGTCTGGTTTTGGAGCTTAGAGTATCTGTTTACACTTTAGAGAATATTTTAATTATTGTTCTTCAAAAGAATGTGATTAGCTTACAAATCTTGATTCCACGGGGTAGTGTAAAAGAGCATGGCATGTTTTTTGTGTAGCACAGAGTTCTAAACTTCCCCAATTTGTCCTGAATTGCTCCTCTTTATTCCGAGTTGTGCAATTTGGGCTTTTGGTATTTTTAGCAATAATTGTGTGTAATTCAGATCTGTCACATACAAATGACCATAGATATTTCTCACATGAAGATAGGACGTATTGACCCTGTCCTCTCCCTAGAGAATACTGTGACATAAAAATTATGTTCTCCCAGTATATCACTTGAAAAACACTTATGGGGTTATTTACAAAAGTTAGAATTTAAAGTGACTTCATAGTGAATTTCAAATTTAAGACCACAGTAGCTGAACTAGAAGCATAGCCGATATAGAGAATCTTTCCAGTTCAACTTTTTTTAACTTTTTTTGGAAGTCACTGTGAATTCTCATTTTAGTAGAGAGGAACACAGATAAACCTACAAGTGTATTCTGTAAACCCACGACTCATATATAATTGTGCAAATATTCGATCCTCTTCTGGCATGTTTGTACCAGCTTTACCCATCCTGCAATATGGACTATTTCTCCTGGCTTATTTGCTGAAAATTGTTAGGAATTTTGATGATTATTTGTCAGTTCTTTCAGTATATTCTCATTTGGATTCAGCTCCAAGCTTTGACTCTGCCATTATAAACAGAGTGATAAGATGTTCCGGTTTTCCTTAATTTGTCTTACATTCTGTTAACCTTAACTACCTAATTTAATGATGCCAGTAGGCCCCCAGGTGTTCTATTACCTTAAGGGGTTAAAATGTTATTGAACACCCTCTATCACTGGATCTTCAGGTAACCCAGCAGCACCTGGCTTCTGAAACTGAGTTTTAATAAGTGCAAATTGCCACTGGGTAGGGGCAACGCTAATTGACTAGAGCGGTCAGTTGGCACACTGAGCCAATCAGTAGATCTCCTTTCATAAAAAAGTTAAACATTTTTATGAATGGGGAGCTAAAAATTGGCTTACAGCATCAGCTGACCCCTCAAGACATGCCTGGCAACAATCTGCGCTTCCTAAAACTCAGTTTCTAGAAAGCCTTTGGGGTTACACCATTTGAGAGCGGTTAAACACCCTTAAAGAGAGCACCAAGGGGCCTTCTTGCACCATAGCATCTTCATTTAAATTAAGTTGTTATGATGACAAGAATGTTCCTTTAATTTGCTTAAAAGAACACTATAGTGTCAGGAATACAAACATGTGTTCCTGACACTATAGTTGTAACAACGCTGTTTAGTTGTCCTGCCCTCATTAAAAAAGGTATGTTAACACACCTTTTTTCCAGCGCCATGCAGGTTTCACCAAGGCTCGCCCTGCTTCGCCTCTTTGGCTAACGGGTGTCCTAGTTTTTTATTTGCAAAATCTAGTCACCCTGATTATAAGCCATTGGTTTGAAACCACTTATGTGCTTAGGTTCATCATGATATAAGTTGAACCTCCATCTCACTGTGAGGTGTCTTACAACAGATAATACGCAGCAGACACTCACTTTTTAAATGCTTATATACAGAGTGGGCCAAACTTCGGAGTAGGATATGATGGGTAAATAGCTTATTTGCCAGTAGCTCACTTTTTTTTCCGCAGTTACATATAACTGAGTCTCGGAAAATTTATCATGGGTAATTTCATGAAGAAGCAACAAGTAAAAAATAGTGGAATTTTATTTTCAAACTGGCTGGTCCATTATTTTGACACAAAGAGAAAATTCTCCTGGAATGTGGTTTCAACCGGACGGAACTACTGCCCACACAGCCTGGTTCACAAAGGATCTCCTTAGACAGCTGTTCGAAGAGAGAATAATTTTAAGACATTCCCAGATTATTTGGCCGCCAAGTTCGCCTGACCTTTCAGCTTCCGATTACTTCCTGTGGGGATATCTGAAGGAGTGGATGTATGTGAACAAAGCACATATACTTGAACTGCTCAGAGAATATCTGTCATGAAATACAAGCGAAATAACCTCAAACATTAACTAATATTATGAACAATACAATTGAAAGATCCCGACTTCGTGAAGTAGCAAATGGAGCTCATTTGAACAATGTAATCTTCTGTACATAGTCAAACAAATCTCAATACTTTAAGTATTCATTGTATGTAATATTTAAATTGGATCATTAATAAAAGAGTTATTGACCCTACTCTGAATTTTGGACCACCCTATATAAACAAAGGTACAAGAAACAGGAGACCCTGTTCCCAGACTGTAATTATCAGTAAATAAACCCTCAGCATTTCTGCCACCCAAACAATTGTTTCTGAGCATTTTATAAAGGTGAAATGTTTATGAAATGCTCATATTATATTACTGTGCTGGGATTTCATTGAAAGCCCAATGCATTTAAAACAGCGCATGAGACAAAGATAAAGCCTCAAGTTGACAAAGCTTCTTATGGTAAAGCCTCATGATGACAAAACTTGACAAAAGGCGGAGTTTCTATCGCCAAGTTTTGTCATTCCTTACTAGTGACAGTTGTGGGAATAAAGTATTGTCTCACTCATCGTGAGACTTGATCCAAGGAGTATCATGGGATCCTTCATAGACATTAATGTTGCACTCTTGCCCATGCACGAGAGTACAGCACTGATGTGGGATGGAGCTTTAGGAACTGAGGGACAGTTAGGGTATGGTATAACTTACTTCTGCTGCAACCCTGGGCCCAAATGGTGATGTCACCATCTGGGGTCTTTTCAAAATATGCAAAAACGTTATACATACAAAATTCTTTGCACATACATGGATTTAGGTATGCTGTGAAATGTAAAAAAAATCCCAATGAAAAACAGCACATTAAGCAATGCTTCTTTTCTACCGATATTACCGTGTAATTGAGTGTTGTGGGATTGGTGCATTAATATTTTTTGGAGAATATTAATTAGGTTTTGAGGTGTTAATGTAACATGATGAGTGTAGAATGGTTGGGGGGATGACAGAGCTGGGGATGAGTGTGGTACGGATGGAGAAAGGAGTGTGTCAGGAAGAGGGGAGGTGGGCGTGACAGGATTGGAGAGGTTTGTTTGACAGGGTGATTGTGACAGGGTGAAGGGAGTAGCGTGTGATAGGGCTGGGAGGTGAATGTGACAGGAGTAGAGGGATTCATGTTATAGAGTAAGGGCTGCATGATTGGAGGGGGTGAGTGCGACTGAGTTAATAAGTGTTGGAGGGTGACAGTGTGTGTGGGGATGGCGGCAGTGTCTAGGGGTGTCAGTTTGTTTTAGGACTAACATAGTGTATGGAGGAGGGTGTCGGAGTGTGGAGGAGAGTGACAGGGTGTATGGAAGGGGGTGCCAGAGTGTATGGAGAAGGGTACCAGAGTGTGGAGGGGTGACAGTGTGTATGGATGGGGGGTGCCAGAGTGCGGAGAGTGGTGCTCGTGTGTGCGGAGAGTGGTGTCAGTGTGTGCGAAGAGTGGTGACAGTGTGTTTGGAGGGAGTGACAGTGTGTATTAAGGGGGGTACCAGAGTGTGGAGGGGTGACAGTGTGTATGGAGAGGGTGCCATTGTGTGCAGAGAGTGGTGTTAGTGTGTGCGAAGAGTGGTCACAGTGTGTGCGAAGAGAGGGGAAAGTGTGTGCAGAGAGAGGTGACAGTGTGTTTGAAGGGGTGACAGCGTGTTTGACAGAGTGTGAGAGGTGGCGTGACATCAGTGTGAGAGGGAGGGTGACATAGTGTGAGAGTGGGGTGACATAATGAGAGGGGGGGTGACATATTGTGTGGGAGGGGGGTGACATCAGGGCTGGTGCAAGGATTTTTGCTGCCCTAGGCAAAGAAAAATTTGCCGCCCCCCCATATGTTCTGCCCACCATGTGACGTCACAATGCCCCACCGATATGATCTGCAATATGAGCCAACGCCAGTGCTGCACAAGTCTCTTTCTCTGAAAAGGCAGTGTGTTTACATTAAAAAGACTGCAGGGACAGGCTATAGACACCAGAACCACTACATTATGTTGTAGTGGTTCTGGTGACTACAGTGTTCCTTTAATGTGAGGTAAATTAGAGATTAGTGCCACTAATAATATACTGGATTGCCTACTTACCACCAGATGAGGACAAGAGGATGATGATTGTCTCAGGCTGCAGTCTGACTCCACTGGTCTGGTGTAGAACACTCTCTCTGGAGGCTGTTTGTAATAGTGCTCATAAAAATCAACAAACAGGAAGCAGCTACATTTATTGAGGCCCTTTACACAGCTCAATATCTGGGTCCACAAGGCCTGCCAGTGAGTATGCCTACAAGGCCCGCCCATAATTCCACCTACACGGCCAATCCATGAGTTATTATTATTATTATTGCAATTTATATAGCGCCAACAGATTCCGTAGCGCTTTACAATATTATGAGAGGGGTTTTAACTATAAATAGGACAATTACAAATAAACTTACAGGAACAATAGGTTGAAGAGGACCCTGCTCGATCGAGCTTACATTCTATAGGCGAGTTCACTTACAAGGAGTGAAGTGTATGTGTGTAGGTGATGTGTTGTGTGTTACTGTAGAGGATGTTATGTGTGTGTGTGTTCTTATAGAATGTAGTGTATAGGCAGGGCCGGATTAAGAGCACACTGGGCCTGGTGCTGACAATTATGATAGGCCTAATTACGGAATCTTATTGACCAAAAACACTAAAACAGTCATACCTCCCAAGCGTCATGTATCTGATGGAGATGGTGCTGAAGGGAAACTCATAGGATACGGCTATAAGAAAACACATACTCTATGCTAATCTCTCTCTAATTTATGCTTTCATCTTTCAAGTAAATCCATAACCTCTAACAGCAGTGTCCAGTGAAGCAGGAAGTCAATGGGCGGGGTAAAAGGGTGGGCCATTGGTGCGAATCACGTGACCAGACCTGCTAAAAGGGGAGAACATGCCCAAAAAGGGGGCATGTCTGTCCAAAGAATTTGAAGGACAGCCTGGCATGAATGCATGTCAGGCTGCCCGCCAATCCTGCAGGCTGTCCAACTAAGGGCATACTATGCAGGCAGCACCTTGAGCTTGACATAAATGTGTGATATATGATGCTGTCCCCTAGCACTCACATGTCCACTTGTCTCCTTACTTTCTTACTAGCAGGCAGAAGTTCCTGGTATATAGTCTGGGACAGAGAAAAGGTGTATGTAGTGAGTGTAGAAGAAAGGGGACATGCCACAGTGTTAAAAGAGACAAGCGTCTGCATTACCTAAACTAATTTTATTGTCAGCCAGTCCACACAAGTTTTGTTCCTATACATCCCTCTTAAGCTTCCAAACTTAAATGGACACTATAGTCACCATAACAACTACAGCTTATTGTATTTGTTCTGGTAAGTAGAATCATTCCATTCAGGTCTTTTGCAGTAAACACTGTCTTTTCAGAGAAAATAACTCCACTGGCCACTCCTTAGATGGCTGCTAGAGGTGCTTCCTGGGACAGTACTGCCTAGTGTGCAGCACTGTCATTCAGTGTCTCCACCCTCTGCATGCAGACACTGAACTTTCCTCATACAGATGCATTGATTCAATGTATCTTTATGAGGAGATGCTGATTGGCCAGGGCTTGTGCTGGCTCTGCCCCTGATCTGCCTAGTTGACAGTCTCAGCCAATCCTATGGGGAAGTATTGTAATTTGCTCAGACCACCACTTCTGATGATGTCAGCAGACAGTCAGTTCAGCGGCAGAGCCAGCAGCTGCAGACTTGAATACAAGTTATATTTTACTATACTTAGGGAGGCAAGAAGGGGCCAGGGTGGTGGTTTTAACACAATAGGGTCAGAAATACATGATTGTGTTCCTGACCCTATAGTGCTCCTTTAAGCAAGAGTATGTGAAGAGTAGTTAGGGTTGCCACCTTTCTTGGAAAAAAAAATACCAGCCTTAATCATTTGTATAATCACAAGGAGTGACATCAGAGAAAATTCTGTAAAATCACCAACAAACTACTCACAGTTTGATTCTGCTGTATAGATGGATTGCACCCAGTGTCTCAGTCTCGCAAATCACCCAGTGTCTCAGTGTCCCTATGTATCACAGTGTCAGTGTCCCCATGTCGCCCAATCCCCTAGTCTCCCAGTGTCTGTGTCCCCATGTCGCCCAGTCCCCTAGTCTCCCAGTGTCTCAGTGTCCCCATTTCTCCCAGTGTCCCCATTTCTCCCAGTGTCCCCATTTCTCCCAGTGTCCCAATGTCTCAGTGTGTCCCCATGTCACTAGGTTACTGGGGACACAGTGAGACATGGGGACACAGTGAGACATGGGGACACAGTGAGGCATGGGGACACAGTGAGGCATGGGGACACAGTGAGGCATGGGGACACAGTGAGGCATGGGGACACTGAGAGACCGGGGGACACTGAGAGACCGGGGGACACTGAGAGACCGGGGGACACTGAAATATTTAGGGAAACTGGGAGAAATGGGGACACTGAGACACTAGGGACACAGACACTGGGGGATATGAGGACACTGAAACATTTGGGGACACTGAAACATTTGGGGACACTAAGACACTAGGGACACAGAGACATTGGAACACAGACACTGGTAGACTAGGGGACACTGGTAGACTAGGGGACACTGGTAGACTAGGGGACACTGGCTGGGAGACAGACACTTGGGGACACTGGGAGACATGGGGACAGTTGTGGACATAGACATCGGGACACTGGGACATATAAGGACACTGGGACACATGGGACACTAGGCACACTGAGAGACATGGGACACAGACACTGGGAGACTTGGGGACACTGAGACACTAGCAACACTGGATGGGGGACATGGGGACACTGGGAGAAATGGGGACATAGTGTCTCCGTGTCCCAATGTCTCATTGTCTCCCAATGTCCCTATGTCTCACAGCATCCCCATGTCTCACAGCATCCCCATGTCTCTCAGCATCCCCATGTCTCTCAGCATCCCCATGTGTCTCAGCATCCCCATGTGTCTCAGCATCCCCATGTGTCTCAGCATCCCCATGTGTCCCAGTGACCCCTAGTGTCTCAGTGTCCCCATGTTTTCCAGTGTCCCCAAGTGTCTGTGTTTCCAGGTCTCCCAGTGTCTGTGTCCCCATGTGTCCTAGTGTCTCAGTGTCCCCTAGTGTCTGTGTCCCCATTTGTCCCCTAGTGTCTCAGTGTCCCCATATGTCCCCTAGTGTCTCAGTGTCCCCTAATGTCTCAGTGTCCACATGTGTCCCCTAGTGTCTCAGTGTCCCCATGTGTCCCTGCTGCCTTTCCCCCCATCCCTCTCTTACCTGAGCTGTAGAGCAGCTGCTGCTGTAGAGCCGTAGACTCTGTGCTGTGTTGCTGCTCCCCCACAGATCAGTAAGTAGTAGAGAGAGGCAGGGATATGCTGTAACTTCCTATCCCTGCCTCTCTCCACACACAGTGACCCCTACTGGCCGGTGCTGGTATTGCGGAGTAATCTCCATTTATTCTGAGAAAAATACCTGCATTTGTATTGCCGGTATTACTGCAATACTGTCACGGCCAGGCAGCCTCAAATACCAGTCAGGTGGCAAACTAGTAAAATACCAGTCAGGTGGCAAACCTAAGAGTAGTGTGTTAAATGGGCCTATTCCATGGGCCTGGGCCTGGGCCTGGAGCTGCAGCTCCATCAGCCCCTATGTTAATCCGGCCCTGTGTATAGGGATACCAATTAATGTAAGGGATGTAGTGTGTGTGTGTAGGGGATGCAGTGTGTGTGTGTAAGGAATGGATTGTGTGTTTCTCTGTGTGTGTGTAAGGGATGAATTGTGTAAATCTGTGTTTGTATGTTTAAGGAAGGCAAGGTGTGTTTCTGTGTATGTAATGTAATGCAGTGTATGTGTCTGTAAGGAGTGCATTGAGTGTGTGTAAGGGATGCATTTTGTTTCTGTGTGTGTGCATAAGGAATACATTGTGTGTTTTTGTATGTAAGGGATGCAGTGTGTTTGTGTGTGCTGGATGCATTGTCTGTTTCTGTGTGTCAGTGTGTGAATAGGGATGCATTTTATATTTATGTGCATGTGTGTGTGTGTGTATATAGCGATGCATTGTGTGTATCTGTGTATGTGTAAGGATGCATTGTGTATGTGTATAGTGTGAAAGAGAGTGTGGGGTAGGATATGGGCTGAGAGGGGAGCAGCTATTTATTTTTATTATTATATTTATTTTGTTAATATACTTTTTATTGTATACTTTTTTCTTTAAGTTTTGTGTCTTCCACCCCCTTTAGTTTATCTCTTACAAGCCCCTTGTCTGTCTCTTACTCTGTCTGTCTCTTTCCCAGCTCCTTTGTGTGTCTCCTTCCCCCCAGGCTCCTCTATGTGTCTCCCCTACCAGCCCCTCTGTGCTTCACTTTCACCCTTTCCTCAGCCTCTTTGTTTGTCTTACACTTCCCCCACCCCTTAATGATCTATTTCACTCTCCCCCTGTCCCTTAGTGGTCTCAGCTACATTCTACTATGCCTGTCCCTTAGTGGTCTCCTCTCCTCTCCCTTGTCCCTTAGTGCTCTCCCCTCCTGTCCATTAGTGATCTCCTCAGCCCCCTAGTGCTCTCTCCTCCCCTTCCCTGGCTCTTAGTGGTCTCCCCCCTCCCTTAGTGGTCCTCTCTATCCCCCACCACCTTAGTGGTCTTCCCTCTCTCCCCCTCTTAGTGGTCCTGACTCTCCCCCTCCCCTTTAGTGGTCCTGACTCTCCCCCTCCCCTTTAGTGGTCCTGACTCTCCCCCTCCCCTTTAGTGGTCCTATCTCTCTCCCCCTCCTCTTTAGTGACCCTGTCTCTCTCACCCCCTCCCCTTTAGTGGTCCTGTCTCTCTCCCCACCCTCCCCTTTAGTGGTCCTGTCTCTCTCACCAAATCCCATTTAGTGGTTCTGTCTCTCCCCCCTCCACTTTAGTGGTCCTGTCTCTCTCATCCCCTCCCCTTTAGTTGTCCTGTCTCTCTCTCTCTTACCCCTCTCCCCTTTAGTGGTCCTGTCCCTCTCGCCCCCCTCCCATTTAGAGGATCTGTCTCTCTCACCCCTCCTCCCCTTTAGTGGTCCTGTCTCTCACCCCCCCCCCTGCCCTTTAGTGGTCCAGTCTCTCTCACCCAGGGGGTGGCAGTGGGGGGGGGTGGGGGGGGTAACAGAGTGAGATGGGGTGACAGAGTGAGAGGAGGGTGACAAAATAAGAGATGGTGACAGTGTGAGAGGGAGGATGACATAGTGTAGGGGGGTGACAGAGTAGAGGGGGTGACAGTGTGAGGGTGGATGAAATAGTGTGAGGGGGTGACAGGGTTGGGTGGGGACAGAGTGAGAGGAAGGGTGACATAGTATAAGGGGGTGACAGGATGAGATAGGGGAGACAGATGGGTGACAGAGTGGTTAAACGATTCCCTGGTGGTCCAGTGGGCTCCCTCTGTCCCTGGTGGTCCGGTGGGCTCCCTCTGTCCCTGGTCCCCGTCGCCGGGTGCAGAGCTGCAGACCACGTGGTAAATGTCTCACAATCTCCATTCAGAGCATTGCTGTGGTAACCCGCGGCAACGTTCTGATTGGCTGGATATCGTAAGACACTTCAGTCTGCAGCTCTGCACCCGGCGGAGCTGTAGACCGGAGGCTGGCTCTCGCACAGGGCAGACCAAGCGGAGGGGCCTCGCACTCCTGTGTTGAGCCCTCAGTCCTATGGTGATTTAGGCGGCTGCTAGGCCCCAGACAGCATGAGGCCTTAGGCGGCCACCTAAATTGCCTAATAAGAGAGAGTAACAGATCATTTTTCACAGCTAACAAATTTCCTCCTCCTAAAATAGTAAACAAACTGACCACTATATAGTGCGAATAACACACATAGACTTTGTATCTCCCTTTTTTTTTTTTATCGAAGGGATAGAGCACATAAGCTTTGTTAGATTACATAGGTTAAAAATTTTGTCATAAAGAATTAATGGTTAACAGAAACAAATGATGATATTGGTATTCATCATTCATAGTAGACTATCCTTGATATGATTTGAATATTACACAACAAAAAATGTTGATGTAAAAGAAAAAAATCCCATTACAATTTATTCAATTGCAGATTGTAACACAACATATAGAAACATACAAAGGGGCTCAATATTCAAGCAAAGCACTACATAAGATTAAATTATGTAAAGGGACACTGAAGACACTGTAACCGTTTAATCTCATTGAATTGATTATAGTGGCTCTGGAGTCCCCTAGCACTTTTTCTCCATTTAGTTTTAAGACAACTTCAAGCAGTTTAACACTAAATAAGGGTTTCTGGCCTTCAACAGCCTTAATATTCATTATTTCACAATTTTAACAGCATATTTCCTCAGCATGCAATGGGTTAGGAATAGAACTCGTTCTTGCATTGTTTATACCACATGCCAGCTTCTATATATACACACACATCAACCTATTAGAGAAAGTCAACAGATACAGAAAAAATAAAACACACACACACACACAAAAAAAAAAAACAAATCCAAGCAAATGTGGTTCTTTTTGCCATTAAATTTTAATTAGCCTTTTGGCAGGCAAATGTTCCATGGATTGAGTTGATTCATTCTTTAGTAATGGAAGAGTGCAGAATAGGGCATTTTAGAACATAAACAAAGACTTATATAAATGCATGCCAAAAATCACTGTGACTCTGTCTGAAATTAACCCCTCTGGTGTTTGAATAGTTAAAAGCATCATTAGGCTGGTGCCTTCAGGGCAGAGTCCTGCAATATAAACCATAAAATTGATTCCCATTAGTGGCTGTTAAAGGAAATATATTGCTGGTTGTGGAAGGTTAATCAGGCTGTGGTTCCTGATTTTTAAACTCCCCGAAAACAATTTTGGATCAATTTAGTGTTCAGCAAACATTATCTTTGTGGTGAAGTGATATGCTCGGGCTATCCGCTCTCAGACCGCAACGTGCTTCTAAACCGATCCTAAATCTGAGATAACAGCTAGAACAGAAACCACATCACAAGCAAACAGTGTGAAACAGAGAACCACAATCTTGTATGCATTGTGCGCCAACTGTGTTAAATAATATTTTAAATAAATAATATATTAAACCAGTCTTCTGTCAGTTTTCTTTTTCTATTTTTTTTTTTGCTTCTATTTCTTATCTTGATTTATTCTTGACTGTACACATTGTTTGTGTTTTAACGTGATTTATTTTAGTGGTGACATACTATCTTTTTTTGTTTTCAAAGGGAACAATATCCTGATTTACACATTAAATGTTGCTAATTCAAAATAACGTGAAAATATATTTATAAGTTAAACAAAAAGTTACCAGATAGCGATTTTAAAATTGATGTTGGTTAAGAATAAACAATAAAATATGTATAACAAAAAAATCCTATGAATCAGTTTTATAGTTTTTAACTATATTCAAGTTATAGCATTGTTTTATTAGTTTGCTCTTTATATTTTAATCATTTCTTAACTATTATTGCATTGCATGTACCCATTTTAATGTACTTACATTCAGTAAATAAAGAATAATATTATAAAAACAAAATATGTAAGGGCATAATCAAAATACAATTTTATACCACTTTCCAAAGTGCTGGATTTTTTTATTTTTATTTTTTGTCATATATACTGTTTTTAGAGTCATAATTAAAATAAAAATACATTTCCACATTGACTTCTGACCTTGAGTACGTGTGACCCTATTTCATCCATTAAATTGTGTTCAACCCCTTTCCTGTAACTTTCCTCCTGTTTGCATTTTGTCAGGGGTCAGCATTCTATGACCTGTTGGCCTGATCCCCACAATTCTGAGGCCCACGAATGCCTGTGATAAAATCATGGAATCCTGTCCCAAGAAGGGTCGGCACCATAGGCGTGTGCATGGTGTGTGACGGGTGTGCCTCCCCTGTCGGTCCATGCAGAGCCTGCGCTATCATGGGCCCACAGGCAGGGAGGGAGGCAAGAGAGGACCCGGTGACCGCTAGCCAGCAGCTCCGCCAGGTTCCTCTTGTGAGGTCGGAGCATTGCCACGGCAACGCTCAGTTCTCACGAGAGTGAACTCTAGCCCTGCAGACTAAAGTTCACTCACCACTAGGACCACCAGGGATGGCAGCAATGATCACTCTTCTCAGGAAAAAGGTAATAAAGGAGGGGGCTATTCTGTCCCCTCCACCTCCACACACAATTACTCCGAACAAATTCACACACACAGCACCCTCACACACAGAGCACCCTCACACACACTGTTTCGTTGTTAATGCAACTCGTCAGCATGAGGTTGGTTACTGGTTTGCTTATTGAGGCTTGGTAGTGCTTGTGAAGCAAAATCCAAATAGGTTATACTGGGGAAAAATTGTGATTGAAAACCCCTTCCACCTGAAGTCTGTGGATAATTAATACAATGTTAAACAAAAATCTGCACACCAGTCAAGCCCTAAGACTGGCTTTCCCCACAGAAATCCCATAAACGCAGCGATGTTACAACCGCAAAGGATTCTGGGTGGGCATATGCAAATTAGTTTAACAAAGAATCACATTTTTGCCTCATTCCATTTCAAACATGGATTCCTTTTAATCTGTGTTTGCTGTATACAACAGCTTGAAACACAATATAGGAAAAGATGCTGGATTCTGTAATATATATATATATATATATATATATATATATACACACATACATATACATGCGGCGTATGTGTTTGTGCTTTAGAGTGCACACCCTAAAGCAATAGGCTGCGCACCCCTATGGTCAGCACGTGCCTGAAACTCCAAAAGGATCTGGGCAGGAAGAGCATACCACTCCCAAGAGACCCAGTGGTCCCCTGGGAAAAAATCCACTAACTTAAATCACACATGGGAGGCTGTTGCAGGCAACTAATAGATCATGAGATAATGAATTCTAAATTAAACAAACTAAAGGAAGTTTAAAAATGAGATCTCTCTGTATAGGACGTTTGTAGGGAGACTGTGTAAGTTACAGCTGGGGAAGGTGGCGATAAAGCTGCATAAACAAAGTGATTGAACACCTACATGGCAGAATTGAGCAGTGAAACTGCAGGAGATGATCTACAAACCAAAACTTTTTTATTAAGCTGAAGTTATTTTGGTAGTTAGAGTCCCTCTAACTTATCTGTATATGCTAATTAATTCTACTCTTGAAAAATCTCTTCTTTCTTCCATTACAAGTCACAATGATCCTAAAACATACAATGAACAACCAACTATCAGGTTAATGGTGGATTTTACTTATAATAATAATCATGGAGAGAGAGGTGAGTGTAGGGTAAATGTTTTTCCTGGGGTAATATTTCTGATAGGAGAAAATTAAGATGCCTCACTGGGAGAATGAATGGGTTCCGTGAAGACTTTGTAGCGTAATTAGATTCAAGTCAGAATAGAGGGACATTCAAGATTAAACACAGCTTTTAACATGAAAAGACTGCTTATGTAGGAGACTAACAAGCGTATTGCATGTACAAATGGCTATGTGTACAAAATGAATTGCCTCTGTTGGAAACATCATACATCTAAAAGAAAATGAATGAAGCCTAGTGCCGGTTTTATTTATAGCAATTTAGGGAAAGTTTGCCCCTTCACTTTCAATACGTCTTTCTAATCTTTGTGGATTCAAAGATGGCTCAAACAATCATCCCTTTTGGTATTTTCTGTTGTACATCCCTCTTGCTGGTTTTGTTTTGTGCGAGCAGACGAAAAACAATTACATTAGGATGAAGTAGCAAGTGCATCTGGTATAAAGCTTACCAATGTCTCATCCACGTAATTTTTAATATATTCTCCTATGTATTTCTGTAAAAGCTATCCTCACCAGGGATGGTATGATGTTTTCTCCATTGCGAACCTGGGAAAAGAGGACCAGTTCCGTAGCTGTAACTTGCTTGAGAACCCAATGACATCACTTTAAGAAAAGCCTTCGAGCACAAGGTAATTTAAATGCAAGATACAGATGTTTTAGGACAATTTGTAGGCATTGATCTACATCACATATTGTTCTCAATCTACAATGCCTTAGCAGGCTATGATAACAATTACGTTTTCTCTATATTTCATAATAGTGAAAATTGTGTGTATATATATATATATATATATATATATATATATATATATATATATATATATATATATATATATATATATTTGTGGTTGGATACAATAAGCCGAGTTATAGTAATGTTGGTGTAAGTCAGTTGTAGTGTGCTGGAACCAACGATCGGGTAAGCCTGTAAAAGAGGGCACACCGTTTAAAAGCTTAACACTGAATTTGTGTTGACATTACATAACCAATGAACCAATAATTAAAGGACCACTCTAGTGCCAGGAAAACATACTCGTTTTCCTGGCACTAGAGTGCCCTGAGGGTGCCCCCACCCTCAGGGACCCACTCCCGCCGGGCTCTGGAAAGGGGAAAGTGTTTAAAACTTACCTTTTTCCAGCGGTGGGCGGAGAGCTCTCCTCCTCCGATCCTCCTCTTCTCCTCCCCGTCGGCTGAATGCGCACGCGCGGCACGAGCTGCGCACGCATTCAGCCAGTCACATAGGAAAGCATTCATAATGCTTTCCTATGGACGCTTGCGTGCTCTCACTGTGAAAATCACAGTGAGAATCACGCAAGCGCCTCTAGCGGCTGTCAATGAGACAGCCACTAGAGGAAATAGGGGAAGGCTTAACCCATTCACAAACATAGCAGTTTCTCTGAAACTGCTATGTTTATGAAAAAATGGGTTAACCCTAGAAGGACCTGGCACCCAGACCACTTCATTAAGCTGAAGTGGTCTGGGTGCCTAGAGTGGTCCTTTAAATGCATGTCTCATTTCCTTCTCAGGTTGAAGGATATATCTGGCATATGCAGATGACTAGAGGTAGTAGGAGCAGCACATGTTCTTTTAGAATGATCTGAAAATGTCGAATGTTGTATTAGAGTAACTTTAAGGTGCTGCAAGCTAGTTTAAGGTTGAGGTGGCAAAAAATATGTAAATGCTGCTATGGAATCGAATGAGTGGGCTTTGATGTTTTGAAATGAGGAAGTGAGCTTATTGAACACGGCCAGAGCACAGTGTATGACATATATACACTAAATATACTGCAGAGATCTTAAATTCTGGCATCCAAGGAGTCAATGGACAACATTCTTTGAATGCAATAGATGGCCAGAATATTATGTGAGTAGTAGTTTAGTAACATCCGAGTTTGAGACGCCTGATATATGTGTATACTGGATATAAGAAGATTCATTTTGTGCACCATGCAAGGTAGGCCAATATTAAAAGGAGTAGGGAGAGGATTTCTTACATTTGCAAACTGTTTTTGATGAAATTTCAATTAAATTTCTCTTCATGTGTTTTTTTTTTGCAAAGCTTGATATTAACCGCTAAGGATGGGAGGAGAAGCACAGCTAGAGTCAAACTAGCTGCGCATCACTCAGAAAAATTGAATACAGTGCCCTGACCTCCTGTATTTATACTTTAAAGGAATTGTACATTGCAAACTGGTGTCATCGGCTAAGTGAATAAGTGCTGGTTCTCAACCTGACACATGATGGGCACAATTCAAAAACTCAACAAGCATAGAACGTCTAGCAAATCCAAATATTATGTAATACAAAAATGTATGGCATTTGTATTTCAACATATTTTTCTTTTACCTGTGTCTATTATAAATGTTCATTGATTTAGTACTATTTATTATCGGAAATGTTTAACTATTAACTATATCGATACATTTGTGTGGTGGTTAATTGCAGCATGTCTAAGTACATATGTCACATTTACATATGTAGATAATATAATATCTTGGCAGTTTAGGTTGAAAATAAGAGTGTATCAAGTTGAACCTGTCCTACATTCCTGTTGCTGTTGCTCTGTTCCTAAAGAATGAAAAACTCCCAAAATTAAATGATTCCCAAATACGTCTGAAAGCAATCGTGACTCTACAATTGTAACTAGATGTCTCCACTGCTCAACAACCTTTTATTAGTAGTGATTATATAAACTATTTTAGTTTAGTACAGGCATAGGCAACCTTTGGCACTCTAGATGTTTTGGAGTACACCTCCCATGATGCTTTGTCAGCATTATCGGTTTAAGAGCTTTATGGGGGATGTAGTCCACAACATCTGGACTGCTATAGTATATCCTATGGAAAAATCTATTTCAACTGAATCTGTTTGTAAAAGAAAAATACGTTTAGTTCAGGTAGTCTGATAGTCACCCATTTGGCGGTTCTGCTTGCCTGAATATAGCCTATATTTGGTCCGATAGTCACCCATTTGGCAGTTCTGCTTATCTGAATATAGCCTATATTTGGAAAAAATTATTTGGATGAATGAAAAAGGCATGAAAATCAGCCCATCAGTGTAGTCCAAACTATGGATATTGCGTTTATATTTTCCAGTACACAGGTGCATTTACACACTATTTGTTGTGAAAAAGTAACTATTAAGTGGAAAAAGTGGAGGAGCAGTAAAAAAATAAATAAACCATCTATATTTATATATTATATATTTATTGATTTGTATTTCCTCTATTGGTTACAACTTATTTGATCTGTGAATAAAATAAGCATTTTGCTGCTTTCCTCTAGCCATCAACCATCTTTTTTACAATCACTTATTTCTTGTTTTGGTACCTTGGATAGAAGTCTGAATCACCAAACAAACACGATCTGCCATTATCTGGTTTGCTTGTGATACGTCCCTTTGGCTCTTCAGAGTTACAGAATTCAGAAGACCCTCCAATTGCCCAGAAATTGGACAAATCACAGTTTGTTTGAAACTGAATGTATACGTTTATTACTTTGCCCAACACAGTTTTATAGGGTTGATAGTTTAATCTGTTTTGGTTTTGAATTGCATGTCTCTACAAGTGATAACAACCACTATACGATACCAAGTGTGAAATCTCCTTTCCTTATATCTAAATGGATGAATTTGGGACCTTTATACAGTCATTAAGCTGTTTGCATTGGTCATGAAAATATTTGTATATTTTTAGTACACAAACTTTAAGACTCATTGCATCTGGCCTCCGACTGCTAGAGAAGACCAACCATGACAACAGTGGTGTGGGCACATAGTGGCATCATAGCCAGTACAGAAGACTGCACAGATACTTTTTGAATGAATGGTTCAGTGTGAGAAATACACAATTTAATAATTAAATGTAAAAAGAAAGTGTTGGGATAGTTTATATTTGCAAATGTATATCTTCAGATAACTCAATTATGTTTTCAACACTTCTTTATTTAATGATTACATTGCTACTAGTGGTGAATGCAAAGTGATTATTGCTTTTTGTTGCCTGACATTAGCCAATTTCACCCTGCCATGCTAGGTGGGCATCAAGCTTATTTTACAGCTGTTAGTGTTGCAATTGGCACCCCTTGATCTAATAAGTGGGCTTCCACAGAGGTCCCTTGTTTATACTTGTCACAGAGGTAAAGATTCTGTAGCAGATGTTCCAAAACACATACATGCAATAAACAGCACAATGACTCCAGTCGCTATACTTGATAGCACTCACTATGTATATAGGAAAATAGACCTTTGTGGTCCATTAAATATAAATTACTGCAATTATCTATCATGCTCTAACACGTGTGTTGCTCTGTTTGTATGCAGTTAGGTAGGATTTTCCAGAAAATATAGGATCTTGGAAATATCTTGTTCCAGAGGCAAACCTAGTTTGATAATCTATGTAACAATATCTCTTTGTTTCTTTCTTCCATGCACTTTTTGGATTGAAAATACATGACAATTAGCATTGATTTACACATAGTTGTATGGACGGTGATTGATGTACAGCATTAGTATTACAAAGTGAAAAAAAACTTATTAAAACCAGGTTAAAAAATCTCTCTACCTAAGTGCTGTGAGCCATAGATATTTTAATATGTTTGTAAGGGTGAGGGTTGGATACAATTAAATATCATGAACAGAATTGAAATTTGGTTACTTCATTTTTGACTGGCATGTAGACCATTAATTGGTCGATGAAATTATGTATACAAATCATCATTTTATATAGATGTGCACCAAATAAACAGGCAATCTGTAGATAGGATTTTCTGAGAAGAGAAAGCTTTAGAAAGCTTGAGATTTTGTTTGGTGAACTTAGATAATTATATTTTCTCGCCATTTGATTCACAGATCAAGTGAGAAAAATTAACCAATAGAGGAAAAAGGGAAGAGCAGAACAAATCAATATTTTAAATAACAGTTGTGCTAAAAAGTTTGCATACCCTTGGATAATTGGTAATATATGTACCATGTTTTAAAGAAAACACGAGTGAGCAGGAAAAACAGATTTATTTTATTTCTTATGGGTTTATTCAACTGTAGGTTATAACAGATGGCACAATCATAAAACAAAACATGGCAATAACATTTTTTAAATAAAATGACCCTTTTACAAAAGTCTGCATGCCCTTAGTATTGCCCCCTTCAGCATCAATGACAGCATGCAGTTTTTTGTAATAGTTATCTAAGAGGCCCCTAATTCTTGCAGGTGGTATAGCTGCCACTTGTCTTGCCAAAATGCCTCCAGGTCATGCAAAACATTTCGGTCATCTTGCATGAACCGCACGTTTGAGATCTCCCCAGAGTGAGTCAATGATATTAAAGTCAGGAAACTGTGATGGCCACTCCAGAACCTTCACCTTTTTCTGCAGTAACCACTGGAGGGTCAACTTGGCCTTGTGCTTAGGGTCATTGTCATGCTGGAAAGTCCAAGAGCGTCCCAGGCACAGCCTTCGTGCAGAAGGTTGCAAATTGTCTGCCAGTATTTTCTGATAACATGCTGCATTCATCTTACCATCAATTTTCACAAGATTCCCCATGCCTTTTGAGCTCACACCCCTTCAAAACATTAGTGAGCCACCACCATGCGTAACAGTGGTAATGGTATTCTTTTCATTATAGGCCTTGTTGATCCCTCTCCAAACATAGCACTTATGGTTGTGACCATAAAGCTCTATTTTGGTCACTCCAGATTACTGTGTGCCAGAAGCTGTGAGGCGTTTCAAGGTGTTGTCGGGCATATTGTAACCATGCTTTTTTGTGACTTTGGCGCAGTAAAGGCTTCTGTCTGGCAACTCGATAATGCAGCTCATTTTTATTGTCGTATTGTGCTACTTGAAACAACCACACCATCTTATTCCAGAGCAAGCTGTATTTCTGAGGTTACCTGTGGGATTTTCTTACACCGAACAATTCTTCTGGCAGCTGTGGCTTAAATCTTTCTTGGTATACCTGACCTTGGCTTGGAGATCCCTGAATTTTCCACTTCTTAATAAGTGATTGAACAGTACTGACTGGCATTTTCAAGGCTTTGGATATCTTTTTATATCCTTTTCCATCTTTATTAAGTTCCATTACCTTATTACGCAGGTCCTTTAACAGTTCTTTTGTGCTCCCCATGGCTCAGTATCTAGACTGCTCAGTGCATCCACGTGAGAGCTAATAAGCTCATTGACTATTTATACACAGACACCAATTGCAATTTAAAAAGCCACAGATGTAGGAAAATAACCTTTAATTGCCATTAAATCTGTGTGTGTCACTTTGTGTGTCTGTAACAAGGCCAAACATTGAAGGGTATGTAAATGTTTGATCAGACAAAATCTGTTACGGATCTACAACTGCAAAAAAACACCCATGCTAAATAGTTTCTAAATTTTGTCCAAAATGTAGAATTACCCAATGTTAACATATTGTTAGATTTTTTTTTGGAAAGTTATAGGGCAATAAGTACAAGTAGCACTTTGCTATTTCCAAACCATTTTTTTTCAAAATTAACGCAAGTACGCAAGTTACATTGTAACAAACTGATTTATGTCAGGGATCTATGAATAACCCTTCGCATGTATATATTTTTTAAAAGAAGACAACCTAAGGTATTAAAAGTGGGGTATTCTGAGTCTTTTCATGCAACCATTTTACCACCAATCTATGCCAAATTTAAAAAAAATTAAATAATTGGTGATTTTCTTGACACACATTGCAATTTAGGAATGCATGTACTGAGAACTTTTGGGTTACTGCCAAAGGACACCCCAATGTGTGTTCAGCAACATCTCCTGAGTACAGTGATACCACACATGTATAGGTTTGTCGAGTTCTCTGGGGGCTAAAAGATGTTATTTGGAGGGTGCGCATTCCAGTTTTCCAACTTGGAATTTTCACAGCTGGTCATGATGCACCCATGTCCTATTTGGGATATTTTTAAAGCCGGCCAATGTAATTTACCCCCATCAAACAATATATTTTTTTAAGTAGACAACCCAGAGTATTCAATATGAGGTAAGTCCAGTTTTTTTAGTAGCCACTTAGTCACAAACAATGGCCAACGCTAACTTTGGCCACCAGTGGCTACTAAAAAAGACTGAACACACCTCATTTGCAATATCTTTGGTTGTCTTCTTTTGCAAATGGTATGCCATCATGGGGGTAATTCTCATGCCTGGGCTACCATATGCTCGCAAAGGCAACATAACCAATCTGGCAAATTTCAATGGGAATAAATGGAAAATCAAGCCTAATATTTGACCCTGTAACAGTCAAAAACACTATAAAACCTGTACATGGAGGGGATACTGTTATACTCCAGAGGCTTTGCTGAACACAAATATTAGTGTTTCAAAACAGTAAAAAGTATCACAACAATGATATCATCAGTGAAAGTGCCGTTTGTGTGTGAAAAATGCAAAAAACGTCACTGACAATATCATCGCTGTGATGTGTTCTAATATTTGTGTTCAGTTAGTCTACCAAGTAAAACAGTACCCCCCATGTACAGGTTTTAGGGTGTCTTGGAAAGTTACAGGGTTAAATATTGTGCTAGCAAATTAAATTAAATTATCTGGACTTTCAGCCTGGGTTGTCAGGCAGGTCCCGCAAATTAAAATAAATAAAATTACTTAATATATCGCGCAAAATATTACATAAATATGCACTTAAAAGTTAAATATATATACATATTGATATATTTTAAGTCTACGTGTATATTTATGCAATTATGCATATGTATATGTCGTATTATTTTTATTTATATATACATATATGTATATATAATTTCATTCTAAGTGTATTTTGATATATACATATATAATGGAAAATGTATTCATACTTACCGTAATTTTCTTTTCCTGGCTATTATTCATGGCAGCATATACACATGGGTTAGCTCCTCCCCTACAGCCGATAGGACAGGAAAACCACCAAGGTTTTAAAAGGAGGCTCCATCCCTAAGGTCCTCAGTCAGTTTACAAGCTCTACAGTACATAAATAGAGACATTAATGGGTGGGGAGTATATGCTGCCATGAATAATAGCCAGGAAAAGAAAATTACGGTAAGTATGAATACATTTTCCACTTTCCTGGCTAATCATGGCAGCATATACACATGGGGAATACCCAAGCTTACAAAGGGAGGGACAGAATAGCCAATCAAATAATCAGAATAATTCAACATAGATAGAAGAATGAACTGAGTTAAGTACTTGAGTACCAAATTGTGCATCATAGACTGTTTTAACGAGCAGTATGAAATGCCAGACAAACGTGTCTAAAGAGGTTCAAATGCTAGCTAACAAAAAGTGTCAGCAGAAACCATTGCCATGGCAACCCATGATGCTGCAACAGCATGAGAGGAGAGTGCCCTGATACCCTCCAGCACAGGTAGAGAACGGACGTGACGTCCAAATTGTGCCTCATTAATTGCTTCAATGTCCAATATGTAACGCTGGACAAACTAGTTCAAAGAGGTCCAAATGACAACTTTACAAAGTTTCAGCAGAGACCATTGCCATGGAAGCCCACAAGATGCTGTAACAGTACTAGTGGAGAATGCCCCAAATCCTTTGGTACAGGTAGAGAATGGCATTGAAAGGCTCTCACTTTAGGCAGGATCCCTGTTGAAATTCAGTGAATGGGTGTACACAGGATCAAGCCTGCAGTTCACCCATTTTCCTTGCTGGGGTACTAGCCACCAGCACTTTCTGTGCTACCACCATGGAAGCACATTCTAGAGGTTCAAATAATGGTTCAGTCAGGGCCCGTGAGAGCAGTGGTACGTCACATATTGGCTTCACCACACTCAGTGGAAGTATGATTTAATTCAATGCCTATATGAAGCAAAGTGCAGCTAAGTGCACACATTCACCTTTCTGAGGTACCAGTCACCAGCAACAGCAACGTCTGGGCTAACATCATGGAAGCTCCTGCTAGAAGTTCAGTCAGAGTCTGTGAGACCAGTGGTACGTCACATATTGGTTTCAACACCCTCAGCGGAGGCTTGAGTTCAATTGTTGCTTACATGAAGCAAAGCACCAGGGATATCAACGCTCAATCGGTATCCTTCAGTACAGGTAGAGAATGACATAGATAAGCATCTTCAGGAGCCAAATGCAAGACGACCATATCTGTTGTCTTGCATTGTATAAGTAGTGAAAGGGGGTTCACAGGATCAAGCCTGGAGTTCACCCATTTTCCTTGCTGGGGTACCAGCCACCAGTACTTTCTGTGCTACCACCATGGAAGCTCCTTCTAGAGGTTCGAATAATGGTTCAGTCAGGGCCCGTGAGACCAGTGGTATGTCACCTATTGGCTTCACCACACTCAGTGGAGGCATGATTTCAATCAATGCCTATATGAAGCAAAGTGCAGCTAAGTGCTCCTCTAGAGTGTTATAACACAGAACCTTTCAAGGCCTGAACGAGGAGTAATTCCAACAGACAAAAAGCATGTCAAGCTTAGTAAAGCCTGTATAGGATTGTAAGAGGATCTCAATGACTGTCTCAGGGATGCCTATACTAATATGGACTCCCGCATCAACACCAGAACTTGAGGATCCTGGTGTGTCATGGGGCCTTGTAATAGGTCTGGACGTACAGGAATTTCCCTTGGAGGTTCCAGAATCATCTTATTCATCATAGGAATTAGAGTCGACACGGTCTTCCACTGTCACCTTTTGCATTGCCTTTTTAGGAAAGTCGAAAACAGGAAAATATTTCATGTTTGTAGAAACAGCAGCGGAAGTCACAGCTGGCTTGCCTCCTGCAATGGTAGGCATACAATTTTGGACAGGTCTCCGTCCACCTATGATCCATAAGTGTGCAACTTAGGTGGTGTAGTTCTGGGGTTGGAAATAACTTACTCCACAGGGTAAAGCCTGGCCTCTTTTCTTACCCCTAAGGCCTCTGGAACTTACTTTGTAAGCCCTGCCTGCATGTCATGTGGCTGCACAGTGATAGGTCATGCTGAAGCGACAACCTTCTGGAGGAAGTCAGTGCATAACCGACTGCTTCCACTGTTTTCTCCTCATAACCAGATCCTGGTGAAGAATCAGACACCTGACAAATAATAATAACTAAATATTACTTGTGGTAAAGTATTAAGAAAAAATGTGCACTGTTAAATTCTATGAGAAACCAGCAAAACAGCTTTAAAACCGGCTGAAGACAGCACTTATCCATGTCTGGAGACCCTGCAAATACTTACCAAATAAGTGTGGTATGTTTACTGTAATTTTCCCTTTATTTTAGGCACTTTCTGGCAATTGCCCTTATCCAAGATGGCTGCCACAACTTGTATTCCCACAATGCAAGCCATCTGTATTAGGCCCAATAAGGCACAAACTGCACACATGTGGCCCTATTCCGAGTGTGTTTGCTGTTTAGAGACCAGGGAGAGGACTCTGTCTGAAGCTTACATGGCCCCTAAACACCCAGGGTACCGGAAATAAATCACTGGGACCGAGGGGAAGAAAAATAGATAACAAAAGTGCCTGCAAGGGAGTTGAAAAGGCAACCACATGCTAAAAGTCAAAGTTTAAAGGCACCACAGTCTAAAGGTCTCAATATATAAATGGTAACACAGTTTTCAAAATGTATCACAGTTTTAAAATATATCAGTCTTCAAATGCACTGCAGTTTGCCAAATGTACTGCAGTTTCATATGACTTGCAAATTTAAATGAAACAGTTTTAAATTCCACACAGCTTAAATGCAACACAGCTTAACCCCTTAAGGACACATGACATGTGGGACATGTCATGATTCCCTTTTATTCCAGAAGTTTGGTCCTTAAGGGGTTAAATGCTTCCTAGCAAAAGCACAACCGCATAATGTACCACAATCTTAAAAATAAGGTACAGCTGTATAATGCACTAGTTTAAAGATATCAAAGCTTAAATGCATCACAGCATAAAAGCACAACTGCATAATATACTACAGTAAAACAGGCAAATAAAGTAATGAAGATAAAAAATTTTGGTTTTGAATTGCATGTCTCTACAAGTGATAACAACCACTATACGATACCAAGTGTGAAATCTCCTTTCCTTATATCTAAATGGATGAATTTGGGACCTTTATACAGTCATTAAGCTGTTTGCATTGGTCATGAAAATATTTGTATATTTTTAGTACACAAACTTTAAGACTCATTGCATCTGGCCTCCGACTGCTAGAGAAGACCAACCATGACAACAGTGGTGTGGGCACATAGTGGCATCATAGCCAGTACAGAAGACTGCACAGATACTTTTTGAATGAATGGTTCAGTGTGAGAAATACACAATTTAATAATTAAATGTAAAAAGAAAGTGTTGGGATAGTTTATATTTGCAAATGTATATCTTCAGATAACTCAATTATGTTTTCAACACTTCTTTATTTAATGATTACATTGCTACTAGTGGTGAATGCAAAGTGATTATTGCTTTTTGTTGCCTGACATTAGCCAATTTCACCCTGCCATGCTAGGTGGGCATCAAGCTTATTTTACAGCTGTTAGTGTTGCAATTGGCACCCCTTGATCTAATAAGTGGGCTTCCACAGAGGTTCCTTGTTTATACTTGTCACAGAGGTAAAGATTCTGTAGCAGATGTTCCAAAACAAATACATGCAATAAACAGCACAATGACTCCAGTCGCTATACTTGATAGCACTCACTATGTATATAGGAAAATAGACCTTTGTGGTCCATTAAATATAAATTACTGCAATTATCTATCATGCTCTAACACGTGTGTTGCTCTGTTTGTATGCAGTTAGGTAGGATTTTCCAGAAAATATAGGATCTTGGAAATATCTTGTTCCAGAGGCAAACCTAGTTTGATAATCTATGTAACAATATCTCTTTGTTTCTTTCTTCCATGCACTTTTTGGATTGAAAATACATGACAATTAGCATTGATTTACACATAGTTGTATGGACGGTGATTGATGTACAGCATTAGTATTACAAAGTGAAAAAAAACTTATTAAAACCAGGTTAAAAAATCTCTCTACCTAAGTGCTGTGAGCCATAGATATTTTAATATGTTTGTAAGGGTGAGGGTTGGATACAATTAAATATCATGAACAGAATTGAAATTTGGTTACTTCATTTTTGACTGGCATGTAGACCATTAATTGGTCGATGAAATTATGTATACAAATCATCATTTTATATAGATGTGCACCAAATAAACAGGCAATCTGTAGATAGGATTTTCTGAGAAGAGAAAGCTTTAGAAAGCTTGAGATTTTGTTTGGTGAACTTAGATAATTATATTTTCTCGCCATTTGATTCACAGATCAAGTGAGAAAAATTAACCAATAGAGGAAAAAGGGAAGAGCAGAACAAATCAATATTTTAAATAACAGTTGTGCTAAAAAGTTTGCATACCCTTGGATAATTGGTAATATATGTACCATGTTTTAAAGAAAACACGAGTGAGCAGGAAAAACAGATTTATTTTATTTCTTATGGGTTTATTCAACTGTAGGTTATAACAGATGGCACAATCATAAAACAAAACATGGCAATAACATTTTTTAAATAAAATGACCCTTTTACAAAAGTCTGCATGCCCTTAGTATTGCCCCCTTCAGCATCAATGACAGCATGCAGTTTTTTGTAATAGTTATCTAAGAGGCCCCTAATTCTTGCAGGTGGTATAGCTGCCACTTGTCTTGCCAAAATGCCTCCAGGTCATGCAAAACATTTCGGTCATCTTGCATGAACCGCACGTTTGAGATCTCCCCAGAGTGAGTCAATGATATTAAAGTCAGGAAACTGTGATGGCCACTCCAGAACCTTCACCTTTTTCTGCAGTAACCACTGGAGGGTCAACTTGGCCTTGTGCTTAGGGTCATTGTCATGCTGGAAAGTCCAAGAGCGTCCCAGGCACAGCCTTCGTGCAGAAGGTTGCAAATTGTCTGCCAGTATTTTCTGATAACATGCTGCATTCATCTTACCATCAATTTTCACAAGATTCCCCATGCCTTTTGAGCTCACACCCCTTCAAAACATTAGTGAGCCACCACCATGCTTAACAGTGGTAATGGTATTCTTTTCATTATAGGCCTTGTTGATCCCTCTCCAAACATAGCACTTATGGTTGTGACCATAAAGCTCTATTTTGGTCACTCCAGATTACTGTGTGCCAGAAGCTGTGAGGCGTTTCAAGGTGTTGTCGGGCATATTGTAACCATGCTTTTTTGTGACTTTGGCGCAGTAAAGGCTTCTGTCTGGCAACTCGATAATGCAGCTCATTTTTATTGTCGTATTGTGCTACTTGAAACAACCACACCATCTTATTCCAGAGCAAGCTGTATTTCTGAGGTTACCTGTGGGATTTTCTTACACCGAACAATTCTTCTGGCAGCTGTGGCTTAAATCTTTCTTGGTATACCTGACCTTGGCTTGGAGATCCCTGAATTTTCCACTTCTTAATAAGTGATTGAACAGTACTGACTGGCATTTTCAAGGCTTTGGATATCTTTTTATATCCTTTTCCATCTTTATTAAGTTCCATTACCTTATTACGCAGGTCCTTTAACAGTTCTTTTGTGCTCCCCATGGCTCAGTATCTAGACTGCTCAGTGCATCCACGTGAGAGCTAATAAGCTCATTGACTATTTATACACAGACACCAATTGCAATTTAAAAAGCCACAGATGTAGGAAAATAACCTTTAATTGCCATTAAATCTGTGTGTGTCACTTTGTGTGTCTGTAACAAGGCCAAACATTGAAGGGTATGTAAATGTTTGATCAGACAAAATCTGTTACGGATCTACAACTGCAAAAAAACACCCATGCTAAATAGTTTCTAAATTTTGTCCAAAATGTAGAATTACCCAATGTTAACATATTGTTAGATTTTTTTTTGGAAAGTTATAGGGCAATAAGTACAAGTAGCACTTTGCTATTTCCAAACCATTTTTTTTCAAAATTAACGCAAGTACGCAAGTTACATTGTAACAAACTGATTTATGTCAGGGATCTATGAATAACCCTTCGCATGTATATATTTTTTAAAAGAAGACAACCTAAGGTATTAAAAGTGGGGTATTCTGAGTCTTTTCATGCAACCATTTTACCACCAATCTATGCCAAATTTTAAAAAAATTAAATAATTGGTGATTTTCTTGACACACATTGCAATTTAGGAATGCATGTACTGAGAACTTTTGGGTTACTGCCAAAGGACACCCCAATGTGTGTTCAGCAACATCTCCTGAGTACAGTGATACCACACATGTATAGGTTTGTCGAGTTCTCTGGGGGCTAAAAGATGTTATTTGGAGGGTGCGCATTCCAGTTTTCCAACTTGGAATTTTCACAGCTGGTCATGATGCACCCATGTCCTATTTGGGATATTTTTAAAGCCGGCCAATGTAATTTACCCCCATCAAACAATATATTTTTTTAAGTAGACAACCCAGAGTATTCAATATGAGGTAAGTCCAGTTTTTTTAGTAGCCACTTAGTCACAAACAATGGCCAACGCTAACTTTGGCCACCAGTGGCTACTAAAAAAGACTGAACACACCTCATTTGCAATATCTTTGGTTGTCTTCTTTTGCAAATGGTATGCCATCATGGGGGTAATTCTCATGCCTGGGCTACCATATGCTCGCAAAGGCAACATAACCAATCTGGCAAATTTCAATGGGAATAAATGGAAAATCAAGCCTAATATTTGACCCTGTAACAGTCAAAAACACTATAAAACCTGTACATGGAGGGGATACTGTTATACTCCAGAGGCTTTGCTGAACACAAATATTAGTGTTTCAAAACAGTAAAAAGTATCACAACAATGATATCATCAGTGAAAGTGCCGTTTGTGTGTGAAAAATGCAAAAAACGTCACTGACAATATCATCGCTGTGATGTGTTCTAATATTTGTGTTCAGTTAGTCTACCAAGTAAAACAGTACCCCCCATGTACAGGTTTTAGGGTGTCTTGGAAAGTTACAGGGTTAAATATTGTGCTAGCAAATTAAATTAAATTATCTGGACTTTCAGCCTGGGTTGTCAGGCAGGTCCCGCAAATTAAAATAAATAAAATTACTTAATATATCGCGCAAAATATTACATAAATATGCACTTAAAAGTTAAATATATATACATATTGATATATTTTAAGTCTACGTGTATATTTATGCAATTATGCATATGTATATGTCGTATTATTTTTATTTATATATACATATATGTATATATAATTTCATTCTAAGTGTATTTTGATATATACATATATAATGGAAAATGTATTCATACTTACCGTAATTTTCTTTTCCTGGCTATTATTCATGGCAGCATATACACATGGGTTAGCTCCTCCCCTACAGCCGATAGGACAGGAAAACCACCAAGGTTTTAAAAGGAGGCTCCATCCCTAAGGTCCTCAGTCAGTTTACAAGCTCTACAGTACATAAATAGAGACATTAATGGGTGGGGAGTATATGCTGCCATGAATAATAGCCAGGAAAAGAAAATTACGGTAAGTATGAATACATTTTCCACTTTCCTGGCTAATCATGGCAGCATATACACATGGGGAATACCCAAGCTTACAAAGGGAGGGACAGAATAGCCAATCAAATAATCAGAATAATTCAACATAGATAGAAGAATGAACTGAGTTAAGTACTTGAGTACCAAATTGTGCATCATAGACTGTTTTAACGAGCAGTATGAAATGCCAGACAAACGTGTCTAAAGAGGTTCAAATGCTAGCTAACAAAAAGTGTCAGCAGAAACCATTGCCATGGCAACCCATGATGCTGCAACAGCATGAGAGGAGAGTGCCCTGATACCCTCCAGCACAGGTAGAGAACGGACGTGACGTCCAAATTGTGCCTCATTAATTGCTTCAATGTCCAATATGTAACGCTGGACAAACTAGTTCAAAGAGGTCCAAATGACAACTTTACAAAGTTTCAGCAGAGACCATTGCCATGGAAGCCCACAAGATGCTGTAACAGTACTAGTGGAGAATGCCCCAAATCCTTTGGTACAGGTAGAGAATGGCATTGAAAGGCTCTCACTTTAGGCAGGATCCCTGTTGAAATTCAGTGAATGGGTGTACACAGGATCAAGCCTGCAGTTCACCCATTTTCCTTGCTGGGGTACTAGCCACCAGCACTTTCTGTGCTACCACCATGGAAGCACATTCTAGAGGTTCAAATAATGGTTCAGTCAGGGCCCGTGAGAGCAGTGGTACGTCACATATTGGCTTCACCACACTCAGTGGAAGTATGATTTAATTCAATGCCTATATGAAGCAAAGTGCAGCTAAGTGCACACATTCACCTTTCTGAGGTACCAGTCACCAGCAACAGCAACGTCTGGGCTAACATCATGGAAGCTCCTGCTAGAAGTTCAGTCAGAGTCTGTGAGACCAGTGGTACGTCACATATTGGTTTCAACACCCTCAGCGGAGGCTTGAGTTCAATTGTTGCTTACATGAAGCAAAGCACCAGGGATATCAACGCTCAATCGGTATCCTTCAGTACAGGTAGAGAATGACATAGATAAGCATCTTCAGGAGCCAAATGCAAGACGACCATATCTGTTGTCTTGCATTGTATAAGTAGTGAAAGGGGGTTCACAGGATCAAGCCTGGAGTTCACCCATTTTCCTTGCTGGGGTACCAGCCACCAGTACTTTCTGTGCTACCACCATGGAAGCTCCTTCTAGAGGTTCGAATAATGGTTCAGTCAGGGCCCGTGAGAC
This sequence comes from Pelobates fuscus, assembly GCF_036172605.1. NCBI lineage: Eukaryota > Metazoa > Chordata > Amphibia > Anura > Pelobatidae > Pelobates > Pelobates fuscus. Next base: position 76,089,066 of record NC_086323.1, on the reverse strand, counting down.
CAGTGGTATGTCACCTATTGGCTTCACCACACTCAGTGGAGGCATGATTTCAATCAATGCCTATATGAAGCAAAGTGCAGCTAAGTGCTCCTCTAGAGTGTTATAACACAGAACCTTTCAAGGCCTGAACGAGGAGTAATTCCAACAGACAAAAAGCATGTCAAGCTTAGTAAAGCCTGTATAGGATTGTAAGAGGATCTCAATGACTGTCTCAGGGATGCCTATACTAATATGGACTCCCGCATCAACACCAGAACTTGAGGATCCTGGTGTGTCATGGGGCCTTGTAATAGGTCTGGACGTACAGGAATTTCCCTTGGAGGTTCCAGAATCATCTTATTCATCATAGGAATTAGAGTCGACACGGTCTTCCACTGTCACCTTTTGCATTGCCTTTTTAGGAAAGTCGAAAACAGGAAAATATTTCATGTTTGTAGAAACAGCAGCGGAAGTCACAGCTGGCTTGCCTCCTGCAATGGTAGGCATACAATTTTGGACAGGTCTCCGTCCACCTATGATCCATAAGTGTGCAACTTAGGTGGTGTAGTTCTGGGGTTGGAAATAACTTACTCCACAGGGTAAAGCCTGGCCTCTTTTCTTACCCCTAAGGCCTCTGGAACTTACTTTGTAAGCCCTGCCTGCATGTCATGTGGCTGCACAGTGATAGGTCATGCTGAAGCGACAACCTTCTGGAGGAAGTCAGTGCATAACCGACTGCTTCCACTGTTTTCTCCTCATAACCAGATCCTGGTGAAGAATCAGACACCTGACAAATAATAATAACTAAATATTACTTGTGGTAAAGTATTAAGAAAAAATGTGCACTGTTAAATTCTATGAGAAACCAGCAAAACAGCTTTAAAACCGGCTGAAGACAGCACTTATCCATGTCTGGAGACCCTGCAAATACTTACCAAATAAGTGTGGTATGTTTACTGTAATTTTCCCTTTATTTTAGGCACTTTCTGGCAATTGCCCTTATCCAAGATGGCTGCCACAACTTGTATTCCCACAATGCAAGCCATCTGTATTAGGCCCAATAAGGCACAAACTGCACACATGTGGCCCTATTCCGAGTGTGTTTGCTGTTTAGAGACCAGGGAGAGGACTCTGTCTGAAGCTTACATGGCCCCTAAACACCCAGGGTACCGGAAATAAATCACTGGGACCGAGGGGAAGAAAAATAGATAACAAAAGTGCCTGCAAGGGAGTTGAAAAGGCAACCACATGCTAAAAGTCAAAGTTTAAAGGCACCACAGTCTAAAGGTCTCAATATATAAATGGTAACACAGTTTTCAAAATGTATCACAGTTTTAAAATATATCAGTCTTCAAATGCACTGCAGTTTGCCAAATGTACTGCAGTTTCATATGACTTGCAAATTTAAATGAAACAGTTTTAAATTCCACACAGCTTAAATGCAACACAGCTTAACCCCTTAAGGACACATGACATGTGGGACATGTCATGATTCCCTTTTATTCCAGAAGTTTGGTCCTTAAGGGGTTAAATGCTTCCTAGCAAAAGCACAACCGCATAATGTACCACAATCTTAAAAATAAGGTACAGCTGTATAATGCACTAGTTTAAAGATATCAAAGCTTAAATGCATCACAGCATAAAAGCACAACTGCATAATATACTACAGTAAAACAGGCAAATAAAGTAATGAAGATAAAAAAAAACATACATGTCCGTAAGTAAAGGGAGCAAATTGCTCACGTCCTAAGGGCTGTAGGACAGGAAAAAGACTGAGGACCTTAGGGATGGAGCCTCCTTTTAAAACCTTGGTGGTTTTCCTGTCCTATTGGCTGTAGGGGAGGAGCTAACCCATGTGTATATGCTGCCATGATTAGCCAGGAAATAAATATATATATATATATATATATATATATATATATATATATATATATATATATTAATATCAAAATACAGTTAGTTCAAAATTACATATATATATTTTTTTAATTTTTTTATTTTTAAATAGTTTTATTTATTTTTAATTAAGTATTATTTATTTTTTATAATACATATATATATATATATATATATATATATATATATATATATATATATATATATATATATATATATATATTTTCCTGACATTATTCATGGCAGCATTTACTCATGGGTAGCTCCTCCCCTCACAGCAGAAAGGACAGGAAATAGAACTCTGAAACTGGTATAAATAGATCCTCCCCCTTCCCATCAGGCAGTCTTTTTTCCTGTCCTTCACAGTAGTTTGGAAGGAGTCTGCTTATGCAGGCCTAGAATTTTTCTTTTATGCTCACCAGGCAATATTTTTGTAGCCATGCCGGGGTTCAGCCTCTAAGCCCTGATGACCCAGCAACGCACTATTGTTAATACTGCAAACCTGGGTACCCCCTTTAGTGACCGGGGGTCGGACCCAACCTCTCCCTTAAGGGATGAAAATGGTCCACTGCATGCCAGGGTTCAGCCTCTTATCCCTGAAGACCCAGCAACAGGCCAGCTTGGGTACCCCATCAGGGGATGAATGGGATATACTGCCTACATGGAGCCAGGCCAGGGTTCCGCCTCTTATCCCTGAAGACCCAGCAAACAGCACATCTGTAAGAAATGCCAGCCTGGGTACCTACTTCAGAAACCAGGGGTCTGACCTATCTCTCTCTCTCTCTCTCTATCTCTGAAGTGATGACAGCGGTCCACTGCATACATGAGGCCCAGCTGAGTCTAAGCCTTTACCCCTGAAGACCCAGCAAACAGCACATCTATAAGAGTTGCCAGCCTGGGTACCTCCTTCCGCAATCAGGAGTCTGGCCTATTTCTCTCCCTGAGGGGATGACAGCTGTCCACTGCATACATGAGGCCTAGCCGAGTCTAAGCCTTTATCCTTGAAGACCCAGTAAACAACACTTCCATAAGGTGGCTACCTGGGTATTCCTTTTCTATGTGTTCCACCTTGTATGGGGTTGGTTAAACTTCCTCCCACTGGTGATGATGGACAGCATATGGGGTACAGATGGAAGCCTATAGTTTAAACAGTTTAGTCTGTCAGTTGTTCAAATCCCATTTTGCCGCTGAAACACAGGCCTGCAGCTGTTCAGGTAAGTGCATTAGTAATTTAGATTAAAACTAGTATAGGCACCTGGGTCTCGGTTCTTTCAGTCCCTCCCAGCTGCTTACATTAGGCTTCCTTCTAACAAATAGGTCACATTTAGGAGGTTTGTGTGGTGAGCATTTAGGTAAGTTTATACATGAAAGGATGTTTGGTGGAAAAGAGTGCTGATAATGCAAGGAGGCATTGTGCAAAAGAGTGCTGATAATGCAAGGAGGCATTGTGCAAAAGAGTGCTGATAATGCAAGGAAGCATTGTGCAAAAGAGTGCTGATAATGCAAGGAGGCATTGTGCAAAAGAGTGCTGATAATGCAAGGAGGCATTGTGCAAAAGAGTGCTGATAATGCAAGGAGGCATTGTGCAAAAGAGTGCTGATAATGCAAGGAGGCATTGTGCAAAAGAGTGCTGATAATGCAAGGAAGCATTGTGCAAAAGAGTGCTGATAATGCAAGGAGGCATTGTGCAAAAGAGTGCCGATAATGCAAGGAGGCATTGTGCAAAAGAGTGCTGATAATGCAAGGAGGCATTGTGCAAAAGAGTGCTGATAATGCAAGGAGGCATTGTGCAAAAGAGTGCTGATAATGCAAGGAGGCATTGTGCAAAAGAGTGCTGATAATGCAAGGAGGCATTGTGCAAAAGAGTGCTGATAATGCAAGGAGGCATTGTGCAAAAGAGTGCTGATAATGCAAGGAGGTATTGTGCAAAAGAGTGCTGATAATGCAAGGAGGTATTGTGCAAAAGAGTGCTGATAATGCAAGGAGGCATTGTGAAAAAAGAGTGCTGATAATGGATATCCTGGCTGTATAAAGTCTGCTGGAATTCCACAGTCCTGAAGACAGAGAAATATCCAAGGTAAGAGAACTTTCCTGGGTGACTGATTTAAGTACACACATGTGTTTTCAAAACCTAACTCTAAGTCCACACACACACTTGTTTCTATCAAGATATGTGGCATTGATTGCTGTTATCTGTGCATTATCGCAAATAAGCAGGCTTTTCCAGAAAGTGGAAGAATATACTGCATATGAGACGGGCCTCAGTATCCATACATAATCTGGTAGTGGTACAGCATCAGTATGTTTTCACTTTATGCTCTAACGTATGATCAGAGTGTGTCCAGTATATGCTCCATGTATGGGTTACTATAAGGACACAGCCTCAGTATATGTATCCACTATATGCTCTATGTAGGAGTTACTAGGATACGGCCTCAGTATATGTATCCGCTCTATGGTCTATATAAGAGCTACTGTGAGTACACCGCCTCAGTATAAGTTTCCTCTATATGATATATATATGTATATAGGAGTTTCTATTGAGACACGGCCTCAGTATATGTATCCACTATATGCTCTGTGTGAGTTTCTATGGGGACAGCCTCAGTATATGTATCCATTATAGGCTCTATGGATCAGTTACAATGAGGACGCTGCCTCAGTTTATGTATACACTATATGCTCTATGGGTGAGTTTCTGTGAGGACACAGCCTCAGTATGGGTATCCACTATAGGATATGTACATGAGTTAATATGGAGACACAGCCTCAGTATGGGTATCCACTATAGGCTCTGTGTATGAATTACTATGAGGACACAGCCCTTGTATATATATCCACTATATGCTCTATGTATGAGTTACTGTGGTACCCACTATAGGCTCTGTGTATGAGTTACTATGAGGACACAGCCTCAGTATATATCCACTATATTGTCTATGTATGAGTTGATCGTAGGTATCTACCTCAGTTTGTGTTCTTTATTTGCTCTGAAAACAGAGCCTCAGTATATGTCCTCTACATGCTCTATATGTAAGTTGGTGTGGACATTGCTTCAGTGGATCTGTTCACTATATGCTTGATATATTAGTGGAAACACAATGTATGTGAATGATATACGACACATCCTCTGAGTCCACTCTAATAATGGTTCTATGTGTGGGGTATTAGTCACAACCTCAGTATATGTGAGTGGTATAATACGTGCATGAAGTTCTGTTGAAAACACAGCCTCAATTTATCGCTCTCATATAATCTTAATATGGGTGCAGGCACATTGTCACTGTATATAGCAGAGGTAGGCTATGTATGATTACTGTTTAAACAGACTCAGCATATGTAACTGATATATATATGTGCATAGGGTGCTGTTAAGAAACATCCACAATGTATGTGATTCATATAATCTGTATGCAGGTTGGTATTATTATATAACCCCAATTTATTCACAGCCTTGGTAGATTTGATATATACAAATGATCTAAGGTCTGTTTTGCGCTGAAATGTAATACAGCCCAATTCTAGCAAATGCCCTGTTGTACTGGGTAAGCAACTAGTGCCTACTGTGGATTTTCTATTTCAGTTTTTTAATGAAGTTGATAAGGAAACATACTGCTTTTGGCTTTGTATTAGATTCCTTCTACCACAGGTGTTTCAGGATAAGCAATTCACACATTTTACCACTTCAGATGGATTGCAGGTGTTTCTGAACCTTTCTGAGTGCCTCTCCCAGGAGAGAAGGAGACCTGAATTTCCAAAATGGAGCAATGCATGGTTCTGTTTAACAAATTTAAGGCCTTTTTGTGTGCACTCCTATGTATTTATACATGAGACCATTTCTCAAACGTTTTTCTATTGCCAGATATCCTTTCCTCTCTTATCAAGATAGGGAATGTTTTTTTGTTTTTTTTCCCAATTTTGGTGGCAGTGTTTAACCTTCAGCTATATGCTGTTACTGATGCACAGCTTAGTAGATCATGCTGGTTGCAGGAGCACAAATTGGGCTATTAATCGTTCTCATAAGTAGGTAACTCTGAAGCCATTACCTGATTTAAAAGCTGTTCATATTGGCTTGTTTCTCTCATGGTCTTAACTTTAGTATCATTTTATTTTTCCGCAAACTTCTACTCTGAAGAATTCACTACTTCTGGTCTGGTTTGTGCTTTTTATTCAGTTTTTTGCTCAATTCTCTGGAATTGGTTTAACATATTCTTTAGAACTGAATACACTTCCTTAAAACATAATCTTTATAATTTGGAGAATGTACTAGTTTTTATATGCAGTATTCTCTTTTATCCCTTGGGGACCTGAGAGTTTGGCAATCCCTTTAGGATATGTCAGGGGTGGCATGCTTTTGGTTCTTAAGGAATTAATGTTCAGAAATTTCTGACAAGATTCCCCTGTTGTGAAGGGGAATATTATAATTTCCTTTCTGCAATTAAAGGTATTCTTTTAGGTTCATATGATCCAGGTAAGCTTTCGATACTTTGTATTGCAAGTATTTTAATTGACACTGGGAGGTCTTTCTAGTCCCCAGGCCATTCTAGCAGGTTTACTGTTTCAGGTAAAATTCACCTGCTACCAGAACAAGAGAGGAAACCCCTTAACAGGTAACTCCTTTACGGTCCTCTCTTCTGATATTCATGGGGATTCTTCTAGGGGTCCTTATATCTGGAATTTGCAACCAATGTATGGCTTTAAGTGGTTGATTCATCCTACATAATATAATGTAATGCAGCTTGTTGATGACAAACATTTGACTGAAATGTTTTTCATGGTCTCTGTACCTAGATCGGTATAAGTTATGGTCACTCATTGCATGGATGTAATACCTGTGGATTATATACTTGTATTGGTGTTGATATCTTACAGATAATACAAACTGCTTATTATCGCCATAGGCTCTGCCATAAGTATTTCATCACTATATGAAGATAAGGTAAGAGTAAGTAAGCGGTTGTTTGTTCTCATAAGGATAACTGAATATCTTCTACTATCCTGCTTATTATGTGTCGGTTGCCACAATGGATCATGTGCCTCTGGTTACCACCTTCTCATCAGTATCCTGCCAATTACATATCTCCTACTTATGTTACACAACTGTCTCTAATAAATTTGATTATACTGTTTGGCAGAATCTGTACTATTTACAATATGTTTCTTTGAATGTAGGTACTGACGTGATTGATTCTTAACTAATCTGTATATGATTCTTCTTGCCTTTGCCTAGTTATGTCATTGGTTTATACCTCTCCTGTGACTGATCATTACTGTATCAATTCATCCACGGTGTGAGGTATTGTTGTGAGCCTGATTTTTGCTATATATGTGTGTGTGTGTATATATATATATATATATATATATATATATATATATATATATATATTCGTTATTGCAGTGTTTTAACAACACTTATTTCTCTATTAGGCTCTGCCTCTTTCTGACAGGCAGGTATTGATTTGTTTCCTGTATCCACAGGTAAGTAGTTCACAAGGCAAGAGGAAGCAGTGTGAATCGTCCTTAATAATTACATCCAGGAAGTAATTGGATTCTCAGTGTAATTCTCCCCGTGTTTAATAGCATGGTGTGTCTGTTCTCATCCAACATTCTGTTATGCCTTTGTCAAGGTTCTGATCTGATACGGTCATCAATTTGGTTTTAATTTTATATCAAAATGGCATTATCCTTATCTAACTTAGGCTATCATGGCCTTAATTCCTTTCTGACTCTATCAGTATTCAGGATATTTCAGATATTGAATGCCAGGAGGTTGCTGACCTTGCAGCCTCTAGGTTAATATTACTTGTCTGAGCAGAATGTATGACAATATCCTATTGATGTCTTGTTTGGCTTTTTTAAAGTCTTCTAAGATCTATACAGCTCAATAATGGTTTTATAGCTATTAGCTGTTTTTGAACTCTGTCCCTCCCTCTATATATACTGCTTGGGTATTCCCCATGAGTAAATGCTGCCATGAATAATGTCAGGAAAAAAGGAAAATTTGCTCCATACTTACCGTAATTGTCTTTTTCTGATCATTATTCATGGCAGCATTACATTCCCACCCATATACTATAAGATGTGATGCTAGTTACTAAGACTGCCTGATGGGAAGGGGGAGGATCTATTTATACCAGTTTCAGAGTTCTTTTTTTTGATATTTATAAATATTTTATTTTTCATTTCATTTTTCATTTAAAATTTCATCCACATCCATATAATACATTTACAAAAAAAAAAAAAATAGGTTCAATATATTACAGTGAATTAAATATTAGACATATTAAACATATTATTTTGAGACCATTATTTTTTTTTTTTTTTCCTCTCTCTTTTTTATATATTGTTTTTACAAAGTCCATACTCAAGACAACAAAAATGCTCATTCATTAGACTCTTTCACACACTTCCACATGAGGCTACTATCTTGCCTTAGGGGGAATTTGGGGAGGGGGGGGCGTTTATTTTTTAGGACTTATAGTATCTATTCCAAGGGGCCCAGATCTCGTCATATTTCTCTTTGGAGACTTTATTTGTTACTATGCCTGCTTCCATCCTACCTTGGTAATCCACTTGTATACAAATCTCGTGCCAATCTAACGGGCCCATAGTTCTCCAATTTCTAGCCATAACTAATTTGATTGCCATAAAAATGTGTATCATTAGGATTTTAAATTTTATCTTGACCCTTGGCATATCTAAATGAAACAGGAACATTTGGGCCGTGATAACCGTTTGTATTTTCAAAATAAGATTTACCAAATCAGACAAGATTATTTTCATAGGTTTCAACTCCTCACAGTCCCACCATATGTGAGAGAATGTGCCTAATTCCCTGCCACATCTCCAACAGTCTGGTAGAAGTGTGGGTTGAAATCTATGGAGGCGAGTAGGCACCAGGTACCATCGGTATACTAGTTTAAAGTATACTTCCCGTACGTTTACCCCATGTATGTATTTTTTTACTAATTGTAGGCCCGAAAGCCAGTTTTCAACCGGCAGGGAGAACTTGAGTTCTTGCTCCCATTTATTCATAGCTGACACTTTATCAATTTGATTTTGTCTCCTTATGAATTGGTTGAATCTGGAAGCAATTTTTTTTCTATAATGGGATAATATAAACTGATCGATTGGAGAGGTTTCTGAAAAAGTCTTTCCCATAATAAAAGATTTTATTCTTAAGTAATTAAATATTTCTTTGGGAGGGAGATTATATTTAATCTGTAATATTGGGAATGACAATACTTTGTTATCCTCTAACAGTTCTGTAAATCTTACAATTCCGCAATTTTCCCATTCTTGGATTTTTATATCTTTTATGTAATATTTTAAGCATGTTAATGGAGCATTTCTTGATATGTGGTTGGTGCCATATTTTTTCTTTAGATATTTTATTATATAAATCATTGTGTTGTTCATCGGATTGTTGGTTTTTATATTTTTTACAAATTCACTATCGCACCACAAAAGGAATAGAGGTTCGATATTACAAAAATCCGATTTTTCGATATCTAACCCAATTGGTCTTGGTATTGTAAAGTTATCACACTTGATTAAGTGTGCAACCATATTATTCATGTATAATTTTTGTACATTCGGAAAGGATACTCCCCCGTCCCTCCAATGTCTCTGTAAGATTTCCAATGACACTCTAGGTCGTCTGTCCTGCCAGATATAATCTGTTATTTGTTTCTGGAGACCGCGTATCGTCTGGGGGGACACCCTCAGCGGGAGATTTCCAAATAAGAATGTCAATTTAGGAAGTAGATAGGAATTTACTGCTTCGATTCTCCCCAACCAGGACAATTCTAACCCTCTCCAATTTTTTAGAGTATTCCTAAATTGTGTTGCGATTTCTGTATAGTTAAGTTCTCCAATTTCTCTAAGTTCCAAAGATAGTCTTACCCCTAAATACTTTATATTTCTAACTTCCCAGTCACAATTGAATTCCTTTTTAAGCATTTTTTCCCCGGGTCTGCTTAAACCTTTTGTCAAAATTTGTGTTTTCTTTATATTTAGTTTATAGCCAGAAATGTTGCCATATTCTTTAATAAGACTGAATGTGGCTGGAATAGATCTGATAGGATCCGTAAGAGACAATAGAACATCATCTGCGTAAAGTGTAATTCTATTCTCCATTGTATTCACCATTAGCCCGCTAATACCCTCATTCTGTCTAATCGCAGCTGCCAATGGCTCTATAGAAAGGATATATAAGAGGGGTGCCAAAGGGCAGCCCTGTCGCGTCCCATTTCTAATTGGGAACCAGTTCGATTGGAACATAAATCCTGTGACTCTGGCTTGAGGATCTTTATATAGGGCCATTGTACATTCCTTATATAGACCATCTATGCCGAAGGCCTTCAAGACCTCTTCCAGATATTTCCAATTTACTCGGTCGAAGGCCTTCTCGGCATCAAGGGTAACCAAGGCAAAAGGGGACAAACTATTATTTGCATGGTATAAAACATTCAATAATTTCCTGATGTTATCAGACGTACCTCTACCTTCTACAAACCCGCTCTGATCAATAAGTACAATATCTGGTATATTTCTTTTAAGTCTATCAGCCAAAATTCTTGAATAGACTTTGATGTCTAAATTAATAAGAGAAATTGGTCTATAATTTGATGTATATATTGGGTCCTTATCTGGTTTAGGGATTGGCATTATGGAAGCCTGGAGCATTTCTGCTGGAATGGCTTTGTGAGTGGCGAATTCATTAAATGTTTTCAATAGATATGGGGAAATTATGTCATTAAGTTTTTTATAAAAAATTGATGAAAAACCGTCTGGACCTGGGGCTTTACCAACTATTAGTGCTTTGATGGTGTTACTGATCTCCTGTATGGAGAATGGCATGTTTAGCTGGTTTAGTTTCTCCGTAGCTATTTTTGGCAGATTTAATTTGTCCAAGAACTGCTGTATTTCCCCTTCAGACGGGTCTTTATGTTTTAAATTGTATAGACTTTTATAATATTCTTCAAATGCATTGGCTATTTGAGTTGGCGAAATACATTTTTTATTTCCAGCTATTATACATTTTATGGATTGAAGTTTATTTTTATTTTTTAATTTATTTGTAAGATTTTTCCCTGTTCTATTGTTTCCATAGTACCATCCTTGCTTTAGTGTTAGCAATGCTTTATTTATTTTCTCTTGGTTTTTTTACTAGGATTTTTTTCTTAATCTCCTTAATATCCTCCAAGGTATTATAATCTAAAGTAGTCTTATGTATATGTTCCAATTTTGCCAAATCAATATTAAGCTCATTCAGCTCTCTTCCTTTCTTTTTTTTTATATTGGCACCTAATTTAATGAGACATCCTCTCATGTATGATTTAAAAGTGCACCACAGCATAGCGTTAGAGACATCCCCAGTATCGTTGTTTTCAAAAAACTCTTTAGCCTGAATGCTCAGTTCTTCTACATTGATTTCTGATTTTAATAGTTTCATTTAATCTCCATCTGTCTCTGCTTTTATATTCGGGATTATTCTTTATAACTAAGCATACTGGTGCATGATCAGACCATGTTATAGGTCCAATTGTCACTTTATTAATTCGATCCAAAGTGCCAGCCCTAACCAGGAAATAATCGATTCTAGTATATGACTGATGGACATTTGAATAGAACGTATAATCTCGCGCTTCTGGGTTTAGTGTTCTACAACAGTCATATAGGCAGTTTTTTGCTAGAAAGGTCTGCATCATTGATGGTCCTATTTTTTGACTATCATCTTTATTATCCGGCTTGCTTCTATTCCTATCTACCTTGGTATCTACAATGCAATTAAAATCCCCACCAATGATCAGGCTACCAGACGATACGCGGTCAACCTTTTGTAATAAGCTTTCCAAAAATCTATATGGAAGTTGATTTGGAGCATAAATATTTACCAGGGTATACAGTATGTCGTTGATTCGAGCTATTACTATTAAAAACCTGCCACCAGAGTCAGCCTCCTCATAAACGAGCTCATATTTCAGGCTACTTGAGAAAAAAATTGCTACTCCTCTTTTCTTATTTTTTCCAATCAAATCAGCTCTATGGACCACTTGATATTTTTTATAGTTCCATAGCTTAGTCATGGAGTTTACCCAATGTGTTTCCTGGACAAAACCAATATCCGTTTTGCTATCCATCAGTAATTTGTACAGATATCCTCTTTTCTGTCCTGAGTTTAAACCCCTTGCATTAATAGATAATATATTAAGTGACATCTAGCCACTGTTTCCCCCAATCCCTCCTCCATTCTAACCTCCCCTCAGGTAGTAGCCAACTCACAAATCCTCTCATGTCTTCCCCGTTCGGCCATCTAATATCTGGCCTCCGGAGAAAGCTCCACATCACACAATCTACTTGAACATTCATTTCATTATATGAAGAACTTCTATGTGAAGTCCTCATATTTAAACCTGCTGCCGTCGCAGGACTCCGAACCAGGATAATGGGCCTTATTTTCTATTCAGCAGAAGACGCTGCCATATTAATTTTCAATCATATTGTTTTGACCCCGCAGCTTATCTGCAGATTACCCCTTATTTGAACCTTTATGCAGTTATCTAAATTTATCTAGGGCATTTTCCTTTATGTTTTTGTTATTGTATCCAAGATATCCTCTATTAGCTTTCCCACCTCATGTAATTCCCATTTTCTCCTCTAGGTTGATTCTACTTTAACTACATAATAAAGTGAATGCATGTTTCATATTAATTTTAGTGATATACATATTTTAAGTGTGTTCCCCCCTTTCCCTTTGTCCCTTCTTCCTCTCCTCTCCTTCCTCCATTAACCCTGTCTTTTCCTTTTCATTTTACTCTCTTTCCTTGTGACAAAAAAAAGTGCATTAATAATACATATTTCTACGAGTTTTCTCTCCTTTCTTTCTCCCTTCCTTTCTCCTTTCTTAAAAATTGTGCATTGTAATTCTCCTTTTCATTTTTAATGTTTACCGTTTTCAAGTGCTACTAATCTAGGGAGACTTATTGTCTTGTGCATTTATCTTACTTATATATTTTTAAATTGTGCAATTTATTGATCATTTTCTTTCTTTATGATTCTCCTCTTTTAAGTACAACTAATCTATATTGTGAGTTTTTCTTTTTTTCTTTTTTTTACCCTTCCTCCTTATTTAGTGTAAATCGTTGTGCTATGTGACAAATAAATAAAAAAAAAAAAAAAAAAAAGGAGAAGGAAATAAGTTTTCAATTTGAGGTTGGAATAAGCTTCCAGGTTATCAGTTTCTCTTTTAGTGCCATATTGTCTCTAAAGATGTATGATTGGTCCTTGAAGAAGACCATAATTGCTGTCGGAAACAGCCACTTGTATCGTATGTCCATATCTCTGAGAATTGCCGTCTCCTCTGAAAGTTTTTCTTACTTGTCTTGTCTTTTGGGATAAGTCCTGAAAAATTTTAAGATGTCTCCATTCATCAGTATCCAGGGTCTTTTTCCTTGCTCTCTGCATAATTAAATTTTTTTATCCGGAAGCTCAGGAAGCAAACTATAACATCTCTTGGATGGGAATTATCAATTTCCTTTGGTTTGGGCAATCTGTGAAATCTTTCAAAGGGTTCAGGACCCAGACTCTGCGGGGACAAAATATATGAGAAGAAGCTGTCCAGATAAGAGCATAATTCTTCTTGTGTTATTGATTCTGGTATGCCTCTGATTCTCATATTATTTCTCCTGGAACGATCTTCTAAATTTGTGATTTTAGTCTCGATACCTTGCAGTTTCTTCTCTAATTGGATATTGGATAATTTAATATGTTCATAATCATCTTGAACTTTTTGTAATATAATTGCCTGACTTGAAAATTTCTCAGAAAGGATGGAAATTTCTGACCTCAGGTCGTTTGTATTTTGTTCAATGTCGTTTTTAATTTTTTTATGTAGATTATCCAGCATTTGAGTTAATAGTTGTTGCGTCATTCCCTGTGAGGTTTTTGGCAGGTGTGGAAAGTCGTCTTCTGATAAATTAGACATTTGGTGGGCAGAGAGTTCAGCATTTTCTATGGGCAAAGATTTACGTTGCCTCTCTAGTTCTATAGGTGCCATTTTGGGGGAATAGTATGTACCAATTGTTGCTTTCTTTTTCTCAATGTTTAGGGCTTTCTCCTTCTTGGGAGCCATGTGTATTGCGGGGTCTGCTGCTTCAGTTTCGATAAAAAAAAATATTTTTTTTTTTTTTTGATGCCAGTTTCAGAGTTCTATTTCCTGTCCTTTCTGCTGTGAGGGGAGGAGCTACCCATGAGTAAATGCTGCCATGAATAATGATCAGAAAAAGAAAATTACGGTAAGTATGAATCAAATTTTCCTTTATGTATAAATACAATATATATATATATATATACAAAAAGAGAAGTCCTGCGCTTAAGCAGCAAGGACTACAACACACATCAGCCCCAATATATAGTAAAAACCAAAGAAAAGAAAAACGTTACCTGCGCTTTCTCCTTAATCCCTATGTATATTTAGACAAATGGAGGTCATTTAGTTGCTCCAATGGCCATTGGAGGGATTATATATTATATACATACGTGTGTAATTTTACTCTAAGTGTATTTTATATTAATATATAGTATATATTAATACAAAAATACACCTAGTATGACGTTATATATAAGATATAATATATGGTGTGTGTGTGTGTGTGTGTGTGTGTGTATATATATATATATATATATATTTTTTTTTTTTTTTTTAATGTATTAACTTTTTTCCTTTCAGATTAGAGGCAGTGCTTATACCACAGGGATATCCAATCTGGAGGGAAAAAACAGGCAGGCAAATCTCCAAACATTTTAATCCCTCCCCTAATTACCTCCTTTCCCATAAGTAGCAGCTCCTCCTGATCATCCCCAGTTCTTTGCCTGCCTTCGGCAGGGGAGGTTAGACAGGAGGTTCTCCAGGAAGTAGGTGAGAAGGGCTGAGGCTCTGGAGGCTCTGCTTCCTTGATGTCCGGTAAGTAGCCTTCAACACGCCGGCCGGCGTGGTCCCTCAAATTTTATTTTGCCGTCTTTTGCCGTGCCAGGTGCCGGTATGACGAAGGACGCAGGCGTGCGTCGGCTGGGAGGTCCTGTCGGTGGAACGCACGCACAGGTTGCGTTGCGTTCCACCAGGGAGTCACAGAGCGCTATGCACATGCGCAATGCGAACCTGGATTCAGGCGCCAAATTTGAACTGGGCGTTTTCGTTTGGTTACAGGACTTATATGAGCATTTACCAGCAGCAACCTCTGTTTGCCAGGAGCTCTCAGAACGGTTGTAAAGTGTGTTTCTCACCTGCCCTCCAACACACTCTCAGGCCATTTAAGGTAAGACTGCTAAGTTTTCATTTTAAATGGTTCTTAGCCTGAATCCGTAAGGAGAAAATTTTGATTATTTTCCCTTTTCTTGTTTTCTTGTTTTCCCAGTATGTCTAATCCGGAAAATATGGATTAAGTTGCTGTGAAGGGGAAATGTGCATCTAAAACCAAGCATTTAATGTGCTCTGTGTGTGGCCAACCTATGCCTGATGGTTGTTAAAAGAAACTTTGCTCAGTATGTTCAAAAGAAGCTTCAGAGGAAGCAAAGAGAACAGAAATGTCCACTTTTCTCAGCTGGTTGCAGCAAAGTATGCAGCAAACATTTGTGGATATGCAGTCAGCTGCATTACATTCAGTCCAGGCTTCTGTTGCCCAAGATTCGCAGATTGTAAAACATGCTAAGAAAAGACTGAGATCTTGGGAAGCTTCTGATACTAGTTCGGGAACTAGTGGTTCTGAGTATGAAGATAATTCAGGCAGTGATTCCTCAGATGAGGAATTTGCCTTCCCAGATGAAGCCATTGGGAAATTGATTAAAGAAGTGCAGTGCATCTTTGATTTTGAGGAAACAGGGAAAAAGTCCAAAGTGTTTCCTTTTCACCCACAGATTAAGGAATTGATTTTGAAAGAATGGGAGTTCCCTAGTCACAAGCCGTTTATTTCTAAGCATTTTAAAACTCTTTTTTCCATAGAAACGGAGCAAGACTGTAAGCTGGATACGGTCCCTGTAGTGGACATCCCTATTGCTCAAATAGGTAAAAAGACTACATTACCAATTGGAGATTCAAGCGGACTCAAGGATGTCATGGATAAACGCATGGACTCCTCTTTAAAGAAGTTGTTCATCTCTTCTGCAGCCCAAGCTAAAGCTTTGATTACGGGGTCATCCGTTGCCAAGGCCCAAAAACTTTGGTTGGAAGAACTAGAAAAGGTATATACGGGAGAAGCTAAGGAAGACCCGTTAAAGCTATTAAAAAATATCTAGATGGCATCTGATTTTTTAGTGGATGCTTCTACAGAAAGCCTGAAATTATCGGCCAAGAATATAGGTATTTCAACAGTCGCCAGGAGAGCGCTTTGGCTTAGAAATTGGTCTGCAGATGCGGCATCTAAAAATTCACTGTGTGAACTATCTTTTGAACCAGGAAGACTTTTCGGTTCTAAACTGGATGAGCTGTTGAAACAGATGAAGGAAGGAAAGCTTTACCAGTATCATATAGGAAGCAGTCTAGAAGCCGTAACGCAGAGACACGTCCCTCATTTAGAAGTTCCTTTCGTAGAAACTATTTCAAGGGTCAACAGCAAAGAGCCTTTGATTATAGGAAGAAGGAAAGGTTTACTGCCAAGAGAAATAAAAAATTATGACGCCAGGCCTGTGGGTGGAAGGTTGAGTCACTTCCTAGAGCATTGGAAAGAGACGACATCAGATCGCTGGGTCCTTACAGTGATAGAGCACGGATACGCTCTAGAATTATCACAAGCCCCAATGAACAGGTTTCTATGTTCCAGGGTTCAGTCTCTAGATATGGAACTCTCTCTGATGCGAGAAGTGTCGACTCTGTTACTAAAAAGAGTGGTGGAAGAAGTTCCTATAAAGGAAAGACTTCAAGGCACCTATTCAAGACTTTTCTTGGTGCCAAAACCGGATGGTTCGTTCAGACCTATTCTAGACCTAAAAGCCGTAAACAAGCAGATTATCAAAAAGAAATTCCTCATGGAAACAGTAAAATCAGCGGCTCTGCTTATTCACCCAAAAAATTGGTTTGCGTCCCTGGATTTGAAAGATGCCTATCTTCATGTACCCATAGCGGAATCCAGCAAAAGTTTTCTACGGTTTGCGGTATGCTGCCAATCGGTAACCAAACATTACCAATTCAGAGCACTGCCTTTCGGCCTATCATCAGCGCCCAGAGTATTCACAAAGCTTCTAGTAGTCGTTTCAGCTTTTCTAAGAGGTATGGGCATCGCTGTCATTCCGTATTTGGACGACTGGCTGTTGATTGCAGAGTCCCAGGTTCAACTACAGTTAGATCTGGGGACAGCCATCAAATCGCTTGAAAAGCATGGCTGGCTAATAAATTTCAACAAATCGGAACTAGTGCCAGTTCAAAGGATCCAGTTCTTGGGTCTAATTTTGGATTCTATCGCAATGAAGTTATTCCTGCCAGAAGAAAAGAAACTAAAGATCAAGCGGTTAATCCGGAATCTCAGAGTAAAGAGTGTGTTTTCAATCAGAGAAGCCATGTGCTTGCTCGGTCTGTTTACAGCCTCAATTCCGGCAGTCGGTTGGGCAAAAGCCAGAATGAGACCTCTACAAAGAAACATTCTGCTAGTCTGGAATCGACAGGAACTCGGCCTAGATGGGCTGATGAGGTTCAACAATCTAACTTTGAAAAGTCTGCAGTGGTGGACATCTTCTCGATTCCTCCACGAGGGTCTGTCGTTCCGGATGAAGTCCTTCACTATCATAACAACAGACGCCTCTGCGCTGGGCTGGGGGGCCCATCTGGGAGACATAAAGAAGCAGGGGTCCTGGCAAGAGAAGGATATGAGAAGTTCCTCGAACTTCAGGGAATTAAAGGCCGTATGGATGGCTCTCTTGGCGTTTCAGTTTCTCATCAAAAATCGACATATTCAAATTCGTTCAGACAATCGTACGACAGTGGCATATTTGAACAAACAGGGAGGTACGAGATCGACAAGATTAGAAAGCCTGTGTTCAATGATCATGCTGTGGGCAGAAGTGCACCTTATGTCCATCTCTGCAGTTCACATTTTAGGAAAGTTCAATGTGGTGGCAGATGCCCTGAGCAGGCATCATTTGAAACAAGCAGATTGGTCCCTGTCATGCAGAACTTTCAATTTCATCACAGACCGCTTCGGTGTTCCAGAGATAGACCTGATGGCATCCAGAATGAACAGGAAGACAAGACGGTTTGCATCCCTAAATCCAGCAGACAGGCCGGATTTCATAGATGCCCTGTCAGTTCCATGGAAGTTCAACCTGGCTTATATCTTTCCGCCAGTAGTGCTTATTCCCAGAATACTTCAAAAAGTAAGGCTGGAGAATGTAAGAATTATCCTAATCCTTCCATGGTGGCCGAGAAGAAGTTGGTTCTCGGTTCTCCTGAACTTTCCAGGGGCCACCTTTTGGAAGTTGCCTCTTTCAGGAGAAATTCTAGAGGACGCCATGGTGCCTCTTCCGACCCTTCGGAAATTCCAGTTGACGGCTTGGTTTCTGAATTCCAGATTTTAGAGAGCAAAGGTCTGGATCCTGAAGTGATTAAAATCCTGTTGGCAACTAACAAGGAATCTACATCTAAGATCTACACTAGAATTTGGAAGATATTTTGTCAGTGGTGTTGTAGGTTTAAAGTCAACCCGGTTTCCGCGTCCATACAGAAGATCCTAAGTTTCCTTCAGATGGGATTTGCAAAAGGCCTTAAACCTGCATCATTGAAATTACAAGTTTCTGCTATCAGTTTCTTCTCCCTCAGATGCCTGGCCTCAAATATTCTGATTTCTAGGTTATTCAGAGCTCTGACTCGTTTGGTGCCCTATGCTAGGGAAACCTGTCCTCCCTGGGATCTAAACTTAGTCCTTTCCGCGCTTTGTGAGCCGCCCTTTGAACCATTGGAGGAAGCTTCCCTAAAGATCATTTCATTGAAAACTGTTTTTTTGGTGGCTATTACATCTGCTAAAAGAGTATGTGAGATCCAAGCTCTTAGGGCAAATTTTCCTTTTTTAGTTTTTCATCAGGACAAGGTGGTTCTAAAGCTCGATCCTTCGTTCAGCCCGAAAGTTTTTTCTGTTTCAAATGTTAACCAGGAAGTGGTCTTACCAACTTTTTGTCAGAATCCGTCTAACGCTTTGGAAAGCAAATTTCACTGCCTAGACGTAAAGAGATGTCTTTTGCAATATCTAAAAGCGACAGAATCCTTCGGGAAGGATAACAGTCTTTTTGTCTTATTCAAGGGCACAAGGAAAGGCATGAAGGTTTCGAAGAGTTCTCTGGCTAGATGGCTGAAGGACTGCATTCAGTTGGCTTATTCCAAGATTGGCATGAATCATGCAGGCCCTTTAAAGGCTCATTCTACTAGAGCTGTTTCAACGTCCTGGGCACTGCGAGCGGCTGCTTCTCCTTCTCAGATTTGTTCAGCGGCTATGTGGTCCTCTCTCCATACTTTCTCAAGACACTACAAGTTGGACATACTGGCCTCGGAGGATTTAGCTTTTGGGCACAAGGTGCTTCAAGCAGTAGTGAAATGAACCCGCCCTCTGGATCTGCTTTATTATATCCCTGTGGTATAAGCACTGCCTCTAATCTGAAAGGAAAAACATAAATTTTGCTTACCGAAAATTTCTTTTTCCTGAAGATTAGAGGCAGTGCTACAATTCCCGCCCCTTTTTTCTAATAAACTAAGTAATTTTGCAGCTATTTGGCTTATGTATTGTCTGAGGATGATCAGGAGGAGCTGCTACTTATGGGAAAGGAGGTAATTAGGGGAGGGATTAAAATGTTTGGAGATTTGCCTGCCTGTTTTTTCCCTCCAGATTGGATATCCCTGTGGTATAAGCACTGCCTCTAATCTTCAGGAAAAAGAAATTTTCGGTAAGCAAAATTTATGTTTTTTTTTTTTTTACTCTTTAAACTTTTTTAAACGTTTTTCACCAGCAGGGGAACTGCCTGTCAGTTCAGGCAGTCTCCCTGCAGGCAACACTATGGACCTCTATTGCAGCCATGTGATCACTCTTTCTTGGGTTCTATTTTTCAGAGTGGGGACTGTCTCGGCTGTCAGACAGCCCCCCCCAGTGGAGAAAAAGACCGATCACCGGTGGGGGAGCGACGGCAATCGGGTAAGTTGATGAGAAGAGAGGGAGGAAGAGAGAGGGAGGTAAGGGAGGTAAGGGGGGAGGGGGTCAATTTAAATTTTGTAAAAATTATTTATTTATTTTATTTTAATTTTATTAATTCTTCACGAAGGGTTGAGGCACTCAGCACAGGCAATGCATCGGAATCCTGCCTGATGGCTACCTATGCTCTGCCTCACTACCGGGCCATGTGGAGCAATGTGGCAGCTCAATAGTGATGGGGGGTATTGCAGCATGCTTCAACACCATCAGAGCAGCTGGAAGCGATCAAGATAACTTCCAGATGTATCAGGTACGTCCGAGGTCATTAACGACCATTTTTTGATGGATGTACCTGATACGTCCGAGGTCACTAAAGGGTTAAAAATTGCTTTAAATGATCACTATCCTTCAATAAAATAAAAAAATTTGCATGATCAATCTTATTTTCAAAATCAATGCCAACATTTGACAATTTCTATGCAAACTTTTGAGCACAACTGTATTTATTTATCAAGTATATAATGTTTTAAGTATAGCATTTTTTAGCTGCTATCTATTTCTTTGGCACCATGGATGGAACTCTTAGTAATGAAGTAAACAAAAGTGACTATATTCGTCCATTTTCCATTTTGTTTGTTTTGTGATTTGACTATATTCGTCCATTATTCATTTTGTTTGCTTTGTGTTTTGACTATGTGCCATTTTTGAGTTTGGATGTCCAAATGAGATGCTGACTGCCCAAAATTCAGACAAAATCAAGTTTTAGGGAAAACCGAATGCGCATGTCTATGATGATCATGGCTATCACTTGTCTTCCATGCAATTTGATGACTCACAAGGTCAGGCATAACACAATTAAATAAATAATGTTTATTTTTATTAATATTAAAACATAAATTCAGAATTGTGCAGTAATTAGCTTGAAATGTATTAATCAATGATTTTAATCAAATAGATACTGACATTGTATGTCACAGGTAAACCCCTGATGTTATAAACATGTCAATGAATAACATTTCCAATAAATGGTTATAATAAATGTCTGAATAACTTGCTGCTTGCCTGAAACAGATACTTCTTCAATTCTATTTTTGTAATGATGTATTCAATTCTTTATTGTTTTATATGGGATCAATTAAAGTTTTACATTTTGATACCTTTTGATCGTCTTTAACTTTGTGCATATGCACAACAGACAGTTGTAATCTGAAAATAATCTATACAATTTTGTTAAAACATAAAATAAAATAAAATAAAATTATAATTAATATTATGGCATCATATGTATTCAGTGGATGTGTGATCAGGCTTGTTTAGTACCTTACAGAGGAATATCCTTTTTTGGAGAAGTAATATTTAATTCTGTAATGACTGAGGGAAGAGTAGCATCTTCCTTTGCACACCCTAAGAGAGATTGTGGTGCTGGGCTCAAACTTCCCACTCTTCACTATTGATTGGCAAGTGAAAAATGAAAAGAACACTTTAAGTAGACTTTAACATTTGGTGTGTTCTTTTACACTTCTAAACAGCAGGCACACCCCACACAAGCATGTGTTTACTTTTTTGTAAATGTAAATGTGTTTACATTTTATTCTGCACCGAGTCCTCTCTCATGACTACTCTGCTCGACCACCAGGAGACTGGCCCTTCGACCGTGCCTTTTTCTTTTCAGAAAATGAAGCCTAGGTACCAATTGCTGCCATACTGCCAATTAAAATCCAGCAATTGAGCAATCATATACTTCTCATAGGGAAGCATTAGACTTTTGCTTCCCCGTTGAACCAATTGCTAGGACAACATTTATGGCTGTAAGCTTAATGGCTGGGGTGGGGATTCCTAAAGCAATATGTAAAAATATGGGAGATGTCTTGCTAATCGCTAAAGCAATTTAACAAGGAGACTTGATTTAAAGTTTTGAAGTGTTGCTTTAACCTTAACATAGAGATGTCTGGGAATGATGCTCCATTTAATGTGATTTGAAGAAAAATAAATTTAGCATATACAATGCTAATACAAGAATGGCAATGACAGAAGAGAGACAGAGAGTTTATACTCAAAGGCCGTAGAACTGTCTAGGGAAGACAAAGTGGTAATGTAAAATCGATATTCTGAAAATGATGTTTTTGTAACATCGCTAATTGAATGGTATTCAGAATTTCAGTAACTTCTATACATATAATTATTGTGGGCAAAGGATCAATTTTGGGATTGTTAGCATTAAATGCAAATAAACTCCGACAACTAAATTTTTTCCCTATTGGATAAATTTAAATGTATCTTAGTATCTAAACTCACGTCATATGCTTCTTTCCTTCTCAGACTTTTGGTTTTATCTCTGGGTCTTTGTCAACCAGAATGGGATTTCTGAACTCCCTCAGGTCTACCAGTTTCCTGAGCAACAGTAAAGGTGATCAAGATTTGGGAAGACAGACTGTATGGATTCACTACCCCCAGAGAGTCAGTGAAGAGGAGACTGGGGACAGATAAGTGCAGGGACAAGACATGGGGCCTTTTTTGGCATAATTTAAGTTCGGAATATGATGCATACGGAGGCAGGGAAGCGAGAGCGATAGAAATAAATGGAACTGACATGTTGGTGAATCGTAGAGAGCATTAGGAATCCTGCACAGCACAGCAGGGAAATGCTGTCAAGGTGAGACTGTACTTAGGAAAAGAATATTGATTTATGCTGCACCCAGGATATGAGAAAACAACAGTGTTTGTGTGTGCATGTATGTGTACAGACACAGCTGGCTCCAGATTATCACAGAGGTTGTAGAAATGCCATTAACATTATTTTATCCAGATATTTGTGCCATAATATTGGTGATAGAGTAGGAAATTTAAGTGAGCATGCTTGTGCAAGAAAAGTAGTGCAATGCTGCCCAATTAGCACTTTTAAATGTATGAGTAAGTGTGAAAGTAGAATTTTTTTATCACTGATGAGGTAATGAGGTATTGGAAAAGTGATTGTTCTTTTTTTATTTATGATTTATCATCCTTCATAATTAACCACCCTGAACCTACCTCTTCTGTTCCAATTAAAAATCATGTCATCGTTAGGACATCTTCGCTTTTATGTCCTTGAAGGTGGGACTAGTGATCAGAAATTCATAAATTGGGGAAAATGCATGTGAGGCTAAGCCTTACCCCAAAGGAAAGTATGGTACTTAACACTTCATATATGTTCTAGGCTGGCATTCCTATAATAATTTGGTAATAGTAGTAACGACACTGTATATTGTATTAATTAAGGCTGTTCCCATTCCAACACTGATATGAATTCATGTGTAAATGTAATTACACGGTTAAATTAGCAAGTGATTTGCGTCTGCCACAGTTGCTGGTACATGCTGCGGTGGAAGGCCTATCAGCTCTGCAGGAGTTTAACGAGAACCACAGCTTAGACTCTAGAGCTACCCGAGGGGTCCACCCAAGCAATAGGCAAATCAATCAAACTGGATGGATGAAAAACTAATATTCAGCTGGACCCACCTAACACAAAGGAGTAATGTATATGATAGACAAAATATAAAATTTACATAATAAAATGTCAGCTTAAAGATGGTTCTGTAGAAGAGAAGGTTGGTTTTCAAGGCTTTAAAGAAGTTTCCCTATTATTTTAATGATGTTAACATACAGAAAAATTGTTTACAAACATTAATAACTGCCGAGCATTAAAAGGTTAACATTAAAAAAGTACTTAGATACAATGTTCTTTATAGAGGGTGAACTTGTGATAATACATCAGAATAATACTGTATGTTTGAGTGGTGGGAGTTGTGACAAACGTTTGTTTGTTGGTATGCATTTTTTTTTTATACACCTGTTAAAGCACAGCACAGCAGCACAACACAAGACAAATGTTTTTATCAAGGAACTTTGAAGCAACATCTCTCTTGTTAAATCCTTCAGCACACTTGATTTTTTTGAAACACACCAGTAGACACACCAGAAGATCTCCACCTAATTAGATGTGTGCAACCTCCAGTTGAGCCAAGGAAATTCTGTGGCCACTGGGCTTACTTATATCTAGTGTATCTTCTGGACATAGAAGGATCAAGGTCTGTTGAGTACGAATGATGGAGTTATTTATGGATAACCAGGCATATGGGTATGGAGCTAAACTTGAATAAATCAAGCACACTGATACAAGGATGGAGCATGGTCCTACGAACCCTGTGGTATCTTAGGAACAAAGACCCAAGACACAGACAAGGACTAAGGAATCCAGAATCCTGCAAGGGTGGAATCAGCAATGAACTTCTGACTGAATGCATTCAGAAGAGTGATTTTAGTTTTGCAGACAGGAGATGCCGAAACGTTAGGGGTGTTAGGGGCTCCTGTTTCTGCCATAATAGGCTTGTGAGAATTGTGGTGATTATTCATGTTTGCTTTGTTTTTTCTTTATATTGTCACTTTGTATTTCTGCTTTATGTCTGTTGTACCGTTTACTGGTCTGATTAAAGTTTTTGCATAACGCTTTTTAGTGATTCTACTGTGCATTCTCCTTTTGTTATAGTTAGCATTTCTGGGTACTTGAGGGAATACCTGTGAGTAAAAGCACCTTGTGATACTTTGTATATATGTTCTCTCCATACGGAGTTGTTGTTAGAAGGTTTGCATCAGCTAACCACAAATCTGCTTTCAGTCTGTTTAGTGCACTCTGATAGTAGTGGACAAACCATCGGACTTGTTAGTTGGCTACATATACCCACACTGTGCCTATACATGTGGGCAAACCCCAGTTATCTAAAAGCGGAGCAAGTTGGTGTACAACATATGTGAATGGTTCATTAAAGTGATTTATTGTATCTTCATTCTCACTCAAGTTGATCTATACATAACTGTGTTCCACTCAGCCAATTTTAAAGCTCTTTACCATAAAGATTAACCAGCTTACGTGCTCTTTTTAAGCCATGTTTATATTTTATGCTCTTCTGCTCTTCTCTATTTTCTGTATGTTTTTTTACTTGAATTTACTGCATCATTTTCTTCTCTCTAATCTTCCCAGTCCACCTGCCTATCAATGTTGTTCTCTCTGATTAAATGCTTTCTTAATAAATCCTACATATTTTGTTCGGGTTTAAATTCATAGAAATATATGCAAAGGGTTAATAAAAACTCAGACTTAATAGCTATACATGCCTCTTCTATGAAAAAGCACTATTGCTAATATAATCAATGGGTCATGTTCAAAGGCCTGGGCAAGTCACATATCCTGACACTTTCTATCTTTAAGCATGTATCCCCAGGCTTACAATGGATTTTATTTCACTACCATGTTCCAGTGGTTTCCAGATTATGTTTGTTTTAATAATTCACAGAAAGATTGGTCACCTGGCAGCCAGGAAATTGCTGAGTACAGAAAGTCTTCAAGGCAGAGAGAGTCACATTGTATTCAAGGAGATAACCAGAGATTAGAGAGAGTAATACAGAGATTAAAAGCATGTTTTTGGGTTTTTGTGTTTATTTTTATGCAGCATATACAAGTATGTTGTAACCTCTGAGTAGTTAGCGTTATTCGCACAAACCTTTTTACATTATTACAGACATGGAAGACCAAAGAAAATTCAAACAACAGTGTGCTAAGCTTTTCATGGGCACACTCAATATGTATGTTGTGGGAGGGATTGTCTGGCTATTTAACCTGGACCACCATCCCTCTCAGGCCTGTCATTTAGCAGCAGTTGCCCCACTCAGCACTCCTTTTATTAAACTTCCATTTTCTAACTGGTAAGCCCTCTTTTTTTTGTCTAGGCTTACACAAACATTGGTTTCGTAACTCAGGAAGAGATGCAAAGCTTTGCATCTCTTCCTGAGTTGTGTTTCAAAGCTGTTGTATACAGTAAACGTAAACTCCAAGGAATCCATGTTTAAAATGGAATGAGGCAAAAATGTGTTTCTTTGTTGAACTCATTTGCATATGCCCACCCAGAATCCTTTGCAATAGTAACATCACTGCACATTTGAGATTTCTGTGGAAAAAGCAAGTCGTATGGCTTGACTGGTTGTTCAGATGTATATTTAACAGTATATTGAATATTACAAAGTCAAAGGAGTAGCATACAAATAAAAGTGTTAAAAACACAGAAATAAAAGTGTCAACAACACAGGAATATGTAATCAGACCAGGGGATAGAGTGAGTACATAAAATGAAATGTGCAGTGAAAAAAATCATAATTAAATTATAGCTCTGAAACTGGAAAGACGGTCACCAATCCTCTCTAAGTAAATAGATATACAAATCACACTAAGATGAGGGGATTCCAGGAGCTATAATACGACACAATAGTAAAAATCAATATGCAATAGATAAAAAATTAGATCCAACTCCAATAAATATATACCAAAAAAATAATAAAAAAATTAATAAAAATAATAGATGTATTGTCCAAGAAACAGTAAAAAATAATATAAAAAGTAAGGGAAATGAGAAAGCAACACAGTACAAAATCAACTGTGTGCTAAAAATAAGAGAATTAATAAGTGCTTCTTAGAAAAATTCAAACATCTTTAATGTATAAGTAATAAAATTAATCAGAAAATAATCCATAGACAAATATTATAAATCAATCTTTAAAAATAGCATTGAGGAACCAGCAAAAATTCAGGATATGGTGCACATTGATCGCTGCAATGATTCTCCTGGTGGATGGGATAGATGTGAGATGGAATCCTCATTGTGTGAGGTCGGTGTGCGTTCCACAAAGCGTTCCACAAAACATTCCAGTCAGAGGTTTATTCCACCAATATTGAAGTGGAGAGATCTTTTGTGTCTTCACATGTGTATCTTAAAGTCAGCTAGTGCACTGCATTGTTAGGTAGCGTCCGTCTACTGAAAAGCGGATCTATTTGGCAATATGCCTAGATGCCTTACGCGTATCGTGAGGGAATAGCCTCACTTCATCAGAGGCTTGAAAACTATATACAGTGGGACCTGTAGGATGGGGGGGCAAAAGGGTGATAAAACATCAATCCAATTGTCCCCCAAAACAAGGACAGAAGGTGCCTGTAGCAAGTGTGTTAAAAAATGATAAGCTTAGAGTCATGTCTACAAATGCTCGCAGTTTAGGGAATAAGATCCATGAACTTGTGGCAATAATGGCAACTGATAGTGTAGATTTAGTCGCTGTTACTGAGACATGGTATAATGAGAAAAATGACTGGGACATAGCAATACCAGGGTACTCTTTATATAGGAAAGACAGGGAAGGCAAGAAAGGGGGAGGGGTGGCCCTGTATGTAAAGGATAGCATAAAATCTAGCCTAATAAAGGTTAGTGAGGCGAACATAGAGTCCGTTTGGGTTACGTTAGAATGTGGTAATCACACAGTAACTCGTGTAGGTGTGATTTATAGGCCCCCAGGACAAATTGAAGAGTTAGATAATCTACTAGTTGAGGAAATAGCTAAAATGACAATGAAGGGGGAAGTTATCATCATGGGTGACTTTAATCTTCCTGATGTGAATTGGAAAACAAAAATAGCTACTTGTGCCAGGAGCACACATATTCTAAACTCCCTACTGGGATTGTCTCTAAAACAAGTCGTTGAGGAGCACACTCGTAAAGAGGCCATACTAGATTTAGTGTTAACAAATGGAGATTTGGTATCAGATATTACTGTAGGTGAAAGTTTAGGATCCAGTGATCATCAGTCAGTGTGGTTTAATATAAGAACAGTGACTGAGTCACACCACACAAAAACAAAAGTTTTAGACTTTAGAAAAACAGACTTTTCTAAAATTAGAATATGTGTAAAAGAGTCATTATTAGACTGGAGCAATTTAAATGGAGTCCAAAAGAAATGGGATTATTTAAAAGTTGCACTACTGAAGGCAACAGAAAATTGCATTAGGCTTGTCAGTAAAAGCAAAAAATTCAAGAAACCACTGTGGTACTCCGCAGATGTGGCCAAAATAGTAAAAAACAAGAAGTTAGCATTTAGTAATTATAAAAAAACCCAGAGTGAGGAAGACAGAATGACCTATAAGATTAGGCAGAAAGAGGCTAAGCAAGTTATAAGAGCTTCCAAAGCACACACAGAAGAGAAAATAGCACAGTCAGTAAAAAAGGGGGACAAAACTTTTTTTTAGATACATAAATGAGAAAAGAAAAGTAAAACAAGGATTAGTTAGATTAAAAACAAAAGAAGGAAGGTATGTAGATGAGGATAAAGGTCTAGCTGACTGCCTCAATGAATATTTTTGTTCGGTATTTACAGATGAAAATGAAGGAAAGGGACCTCAGTTAAGAAAAAGGATAAATGAGTCATTTATTACACGTGAGTTTACAGAGGAAGAGGTTCTATTTCAACTCTCAAAAGTAAAGACAAATAAGTCAATGGGACCTGATGGAATACACCCAAAGCTATTAAAAGAGCTTAGTGGTGTACTAGCAAAACCATTAACAGATTTATTTAACCAATCATTGATAACAGGAGTTGTGCCCATTCACAAGAAAGGTAATAGGGAGGAGTCGGGCAACTATAGGCCAGTAAGCCTTACTTCAGTAGTGGGGAAAGTGATGGAAACCATGTTAAAGGATAGGATTGTTGAACATCTAAAAACACATGGATTTCAAGATCAGAGGCAACATGGTTTTACTTCAGGGAGATCATGCCAAACTAATCTTATTGATTTTTTTGATTGGGTAACTAAAATTATAGATCAGGGTGGTGCAGTAGACATTGCTTACCTAGATTTCAGTAAGGCTTTTGACACTGTTGCACATAGAAGGCTTATCAATAAACTACAATCTTTGAGTTTGGATTCCAATATTGTTGAATGGGTAAGGCAGTGGCTGAGCGACAGGCAACAGAGGGTTGTAGTCAATGGAGTATATTCGAAACTTGGGCTTGTCACCAGTGGGGTACCTCAGGGATCTGTACTTGGACCCATTCTCTTTAATATTTTTATTAGTGATATTGCAGAAGGTCTTGATGGTAAGGTGTGTCTTTTTGCGGATGATACTAAGATATGTAACAGGGTTGATGTTCCAGGAGGGATAAGCCAAATGGAAAATGATTTAGGTAAACTAGAAAAATGGTCAGAGTTGTGGCAACTGACATTTAATGTGGATAAGTGCAAGATAATGCATCTTGGACGTAAAAACCCAAGGGCAGAGTACAGAATATTTGATAGAGTCCTAACCTCAACATCTGAGGAAAGGGATTTAGGGGTGATTATTTCTGATGACTTAAAGGTAGGCAGACAATGTAATAGAGCAGCAGGAAATGCTAGCAGAATGCTTGGTTGTATAGGGAGAGGTATTAGCAGTAGAAAGAGGGAAGTGCTCATGCCATTGTACAGAACACTGGTGAGACCTCACTTGGAGTACTGTACACAGTACTGGAGACCCTATCTTCAGAAGAATATTGATACCTTAGAGAGAGTTCAAAGAAGGGCTACTAAACTGGTTCATGGATTGCAGGATAAAACTTACCAGGAAAGGTTAAAGGATCTTAACATGTATAGCTTGGAGGAAAGACGAGATAGGGGGGATATGATAGAAACATTTAAATACATAAAGGGAATCAACACAGTAAAGGAGGAGACTATATTTAAAAGAAGAAAAACTACCACAACAAGAGGACATAGTCTTAAATTAGAGGGACAAAGGTTTAAAAATAATATCAGGAAGTTTTACTTTACTGAGAGGGTAGTGGATGCATGGAATAGCCTTCCAGCTGAAGTGGTAGAGGTTAACACAGTAAAGGAGTTTAAGCATGCGTGGGATAGGCATAAGGCTATCCTAACTATAAGATAAGGCCAGGGACTAATGAAAGTATTTAGAAAACTGGGCAGACTAGATGGGCCGAATGGTTCTTATCTGCCGTCACATTCTATGTTTCTATGTTTCTATGACCTCGGTTTACAAACGCCTCGGTTAACATAATTTTCGTTTTACAAATGAAAATCCATTGAAAATAATAATCTCAGTTTACAATTTGTTTTCGCAATACAAAGCAAGTTTCCCCAGGATGCATTGCACCTGGGAGGTTTATAGCACCGCCCCCTGCATGCTGGAACCTGTGGCTAGCATGTGGCTTCAAGTGTGGAGGTATTGGAGCAGATTTTGCATCGAGTTTTGGAGCTATTCTGGAAATTGTTTGTAGTTGTTTTGGGACTTTTTGGTGCATTTCTCAAACTGTGGAAAGTTAGAGAGCTGAGCTTCGTCATTTGCATGCCTTTTATTGTGTGTTTTGCAATGTGGGTTGGTTTCCATGCCAGCTCATTTTGACTTTTTTCTGACCTCCAGAACAGCTTAATTGGTTTTCATTGCATTCCTGTGGGAAACCGCATTTCGGTTTACAAATGTTTCGCAACAAGAAACGTCCCGGAGAACGCATTAAATTTGTAAGCAGAGGTCCCACTATATATATATATATAGAGAGAGAGAGAGAGAGAGAGAGAGAGAGAGAAGAGATCTTGGCATGAAAGTTCTTTCCTGGTGTTTACATTGACTGTGTGTTAAAAATAAAATGACAATACCTTAGAAACACCCAATAATGGTACGTATCTAGATCCACCTTAACCCATGACAGATTGACTTTAAAAATTGAGGTCAGCCAATGATACTAGTTATGCACTGATGGGAACCTTACAACATATTTATAAAGAGAAGGACTCACAGAAGCCATATAACATTATTAAGTTAGCTAAAATGGCATAAATGATACTGTATATGCTGTTGAACCTATGTGTCAAAAATGCTTTTTGACAACAATTTAATCTATTTATGTTCCTCTTTGGAGACCAGAGAAACATGTCGGGTGCATTATCTATGGCTTTGAACTCACACCCAAATGCCAAGACTGATTTTTTTTTTTTGAACAGTCATTATTCCTGTTGTTTACTTATCTAGGAGGAGTAGGGATTTCCAGTTTGGGACCTACAGATACCAAATATTTTCAACATAACTTCTCCAGGAAGTTAATCTGCGTATTTAAAATATAATTAGATAGATGCCATTGAAAACCTACATCTCCCTAGTCTGATTTAAGGTTTGCAGTTGATCTGCTGGGGATGCTGGGGATCCTTATATAAATCCTTATGTAAAATGCTGGGGATCCTTATGTAAATTCAGCTAGAAACATCATTCATTCCTGCAAAAATTAACAGACTACATGGATTAAGACATGCTTGAGGTCAATTCATTTTCTCTTACACAAATTGCTTACAATACACCTTGTCCTATGTTCTCTTCAACGTTGAGTTCTTAAACAATGCTCTACGATGGGCAGTCAGCTTTCTATGCTAATCGTTTAAATCACGTTACTTCACTACTTTTAAACTATGTTACAATCCCTATTCCAAATCACCCTGACATCACTTGACTTCAAACTACACATAGGTTGCTGAGAACTTTGTTCTGTGGTTTTAGAAATCTATCATCAGTTGCTTGCACCCTTCGTAAAACTTACCTGGTGACAAAGCACTTGACACATGTATTTATCTCGTCTTGCTATTGATACACATAGAATTTCTACATTCACATTAGGATTACGTTGTTAACACCTTAATCACACTAACTGCTCTTTACTCTACATCAATGTGTTGCTTGGATGTTAGGTTACAGTATCACTAGTCGACACTTATTCTTTGTGATTTTCTAGATTTTTCCAGCTTCTTGATTGTGACTTCTTCTGCTCGAGAGCACAGGGGATTTCCCTTGTATGTCTGTGATCTAGACCATGGCAATTCTTCTGATCATTCTTGTTATTAGTGCATTGATTGTAGATGATTCTTTACTGTCCTTACTGTCCTAGCTCGTATCACAAAAACTCTGAAGGAGATTGGATATCCTGCACAGATCACTCTACTCTACCTAACAAGTTCCTAATTCTGACTATTTACAGTTTAGTACATTCCCTAGTATAACTGATCAATATTTCTAGCAGACAATTTCCATAACTTTAATCTCTTTGCCCCCTTTTAATTGTATATTGTACAGCGTGCAAAAATAAAAAGCAAAATGCCATCATATAATTTTTGCCTTAAGAAAGATGCACAATTTATTTCAGCATTAGCTGAGCAGCATCTAAGGTGTTAGTGAAATGCTGGATTTTTTTTTTTTTTTTCTTTTACTGTCTGTGACCACTAAAATGATCTGTAGTGGTTATAATGCTTAGAGTATCCCTTTAAGATAGCTGGCTAAACTAATATGAGTGCACATGGCTCAGTTCCTGGAAGAGGTTAACCTCAGAGTCAGCTCATATATGAGACTCTCTGCCACTTACTGACCTCTGCAAATTAAATTTCTGGTTATTATACTAGTAAGTACAGCAGAGACGGCCACAGCTTTCATTAACCCTTACCTCACCTCTTACTGGGAAAGACCAATGACTAAATAATGCTTTAAGCTTCCTAACAGTGAAATAAAACTCCACGCACTACTCATTATGTGAACACGAAAATTAATCCTGCAAACAGAACAGAACAGAACAGGGTTTCCCGCAGCACTGATGGGGTTAAGGCGATTCTTTTTATTCTCAAATCTACATATGACAAAAAAAAAAAAAAGGTTCCTCGGAAGTATGAATTTTAAATTACGTCTGAGTCTTAAAGTATGTTCTAATGTTTCCTACTTAGTAAAAGCATCAATAATTCAGGAATAAAAGGGATGAGGTGCATTCATAAAATCATCTCTCCGTCAGCCGCTACTTTTTTGTTTAGTTTATAACGATTCATGAAAATTCAATAGCCTGAGCAAAGTGCCTCTGTCAACCTCCGATAAAACCCTTGCATGCGTCTCCTCTCTGCGGGAAAAGAACAAATCATTGATTATCATTGGGGTTCAATTAGTTAAAAGAGAAAATGACTGTTTCATTGCCGGAAAGACACAGGTAGCCATACTTTCTAATTCCCAGCCAATGAACTTCATCACACTCTTCTACCGAGGTGAAAAAAGGTGCATAAAGAAAATTATTGTTATCAAACCCTATAGAGATAATAAGCTGATACTTTTCTCTGTACATAGAACTTTGATTGGCACTGTTTTGCATGTCTTCTTGGGTATGAAAATGATTAATACGATTGAAATTCACATTTTATTTTCTCTTTAACTTTACTAGTCAAGGTTCAAATTACATGGCGGCACTTTGGTGACAATACCGTTTGATTTGTACATTGTGCTAGCCAAATTGTAAGTAAATTTATAGGTATAATTGTATTTAATATCGAAGGTTCAAATTTAGATCTCACCGACTACGTATGAAAATCAGCTGTACCAGTGAGTGAGATGTTTAAATTTGGATGTTTATGTGCATGCATACCAACGAACAAAACCTTAAAAAGTATGCATTTTAATTTTCACTTTTACAGGAGATTTTGCCGACACAATATCTAGATGAAACTACTTTATTCATAAAGTAAACCCAGATAAAACTTTTTTGTCTATAGCCTTTCATTTGGCTTACCGAGAATCCTCCATAATGCAAAGTTGTTTTTTTTTTTTTTTTTTATAAATATATTTATGGTTCTGAGGTAAATTCTGAGTGAATTAAAGATCGCTTTTCATATATTTGTCTTTCCTAAATTCATTAGTGGTATTGACAAGTGAGTTTGCTTCTAAATGTTAGAAGAAAATAAAAACCTTTTGAGTATTCTGTGAAAGCTGCCTGATGTCTTTCAATAAAGATGTATTATCCTTTTTGTATTGCAAATGTATTTTTATTATCCTCCGAAGATAAGTTATGTAGACCTACTTTGTGTGACAACTCATTGATGGTATTGAGTGAGGGCTTCGCTACTGGCATTTTAGGCAGGGATAGCTCTGAACCATGTAGAAGAACATCCACAATATGTCATGATTGTGCTAGAAGAACTGCATTTCTCTTCCTCAACCTCTGCTCCAAAGCAGCATGGGTGAATAAAGCTAATTGCAAGGGGAGTACCCAGCCAAATAATGTGTTTGTTAAAGCTTTGCTGCTAAACCAGCTCAGAGTTTACTGAAAGATTCCTGCACCATCAGGCTGTTGCTCAGCACCCCTATACCTGATATTTTTTAATGTATATCCGGGTGGCAAGAACTAAAATAAATACAAATTAAAAATTTATTTAACTTAGAATTTCACAGGCAAATTAATGCTTAGTGGGTCTGACTACAGCTGAATACACATCTGCAATCGGCTCTGTCTCATTTTGGGGTATAGTGATCTCATCCCATAATTTCCTGTCCAGCAGTAACTTCTGGGGTATGTAGTTTATCCCCAAAGTTCCTTAAATATCAGAGTAGATGATTTGTACTGCTCTTGGGACTAGTATTTATTTATTTATAAAATATTTTACCAGGAAAGATACATTGAGATTTCTCTCGTTTTCCAGTATGTCCTGGGTCCACAAATCATTGCATTGATACATTATGGTACAATAAAATACAAAAACAATATTAAATACACAATATATATAAAATTTAACATAGAACAGGTAGGAAATATATTATCAACCATGACACGTGCATTCTGTTTTGAGGTATGTAGAGAGGAATCTCTTAAAGGACTCTAAGCTTGGGGAAGATTTTAAAGTGTGCGGGAGGTTGTTCCACAATTGCGGCACTCTGTAGGAGAAGGAGGATCGGGCTGCTTTCTTTTTGTATTGAGGTAGACTAAATAAAGTGCTGGTACTGGATCGGAGGTTATAGGAGGTGGGAACAGCCGAGGAGAGCATTTTGCTCAGGTAGGGTGGGAGTTTCCCAGAAAAGCTCTTAAAAACAAGGCTGGAAAGATGAAGGGTGCGTCTGGATTCCAGCGACAGCCAGTTTAGTTCTTTTAGCATGTCACAATGGTGGGTCCTGTAATTACATTGTAGCACAAATTGGAAGAACAAGTTATACAATTTATTGAGTTTATTAATGTGGGATTGTGCTGCAGAGGCATGTACTACATCCCCATAATCAATGATTGGCATCAGCATTTGCTGTACAATCTTACCTTTACTGAAGGGCTTAGGCAGGATTTGTTTCTGTACAGGGCACCTAGTTTTGGATAAAGTTTAGATGCAAGTGTTTCTATGTGGAGGCCAAAAGATAGATTGGGGTCTAACAACATACCCAAGTATTTGAAAGAGTGGACTGCGGTCAGTGTGCTATTTGAATTTGTTTTGATGGATAGGTGGGAATTGTGTAATTTGTGTAATTTAGATACTGTTCCAAAGATCATTGTGACAGTTTTGTCAGTGTTTAGGAAGAGCTTGTTTTTTGCGATCCACTTTTCTACATTTGAGTACTTGTGTACATTTGAGGATTTGCAGACATTAGGCGGATCATTTATAAATAATGTAAATAGTAGGGGGCTGAGAATGGAACCTTGGGGAACACCACACGTGACTGGGAGAGGGAGGGTGTCGCTGTCAGAAATGGACACATATTGCGAGCGATCCGATACATACAATCAAAACCAGGTTACCGAACAATCACCAATACCTGAGATTTTGAGTTTGTGCAGTAGAATGTCGTGGTCTACTGTGTCAAAGGCCTTTGCAAAATCAAGGAAAATAGCTCCTTCTCCCATGCCAGTTTGGATATCATTGCAAACTTTTAAGAGGGCAATTGTAATGGAGTGATTCTGGCGAAAGCCCGATTGATCAGGGGTCAGAGAGTTTGATTGTTGGTAATACTCACATAGTTGCATATGGACGCATTTTTCTTAGATTTTTGACAATACTGGGAGCAATGATATTGGGCTATAGTTAGAAACCAAAGAAGTGTCACCACTTTTATGGATAGTCTTCCAAAGTTTGGGTATGTATCCAGACACCAAAAGATTCATTAATTAGGGTTGCGACGGGTTTAGCAATTGCCAGCGCACCGAGCTTCAACAGCATTGCTGGGATTTGATCAGGTCCACACTGGTTTTTCATTTTTAGATTATTTAGGTGTTTTTTAATGGCACTAATAAGAACATAGGATGAGTGCCCTGCAATATAAAATATAACTTTTAATAGTAAATAGTAAAAAATAAGGTGAAAAACCACCAATAAGTGAAGGACAAATAAAATCTGTACAATTCCGATAGAATACAGTATCCCACACACCAGATAGGTGCTAAGTATATGGGTCTATACGGATAATATGCCAGATGTTCCAACATGTGAGGGATAGGAACCCAATATTGTAGACCCCCACCCTGTTGGAAATAAAACACTGCTGCAAATAACAAAAAGGAGAACAAGGGAGGACAGACACTAATAGCAGATATAATATTAGCAAAAATTGGCAAATAGTGCCAAGGGAACAAAAACCTCAATCAAAGGATCCCTAAAGCCATAAATAAGGTGACAGATTGTTAATTAGCAATCATGGGTTAATACCCCAATACGTAATAGCCCTAGAGAGAGGTCCTGTTCAGAAGTTTTCAGTGTCCTCTCTTAGATACCTGTGTGCAACAGAGCAGTAATTTTGCATGTAATAAGTGAATAAGAACAGCTGAGACCTCTAGTGTATGAGGTATCAGACAGGTCACATGAACATACCGTGTTCAGGATAAGGGTTGTAAGCGGTATGCCTAGATAATAAGAGCAGCCCTAATCGCAAATAAAACCTATAATAAACACCCCTCAATTATAAGGGAACCCTAAATGCCTGACACATATATGAACGGGTAGCACACTCAATAATGTGCCCTAAGTGACAAACTCCTGATAAGTGACAGAGGGACTTCAGCAAATACCCGGGAGACACTGGGTGCAGCCAAATCAACACAAACGTTAGTAATAACGAGGTAAATGGGCTGCTGCAGTATCCCAGTAAACCTTAAGTAGCTCTCCGGGTTTCGCCTGATGGGAGTTGAAGTCCACTCCACACTGTTGCAAATAACAAAAAAGGAGAAAAAGGGAGGACAAACACTAATAGCAGGTATAATATTAGCAAAAATTGGCAAATAATGCCATGGGAACATAAACCTCAATCAAAGGATCCCTAAAGCCATAAATAAGGTGACAGATTGTTAATTAGCAATCATGGGTTAATACCCTGATACATAATAGCCCTAGAGAGAGGTCCTGTTCAGAAGTTTTCAGTGTCCTCTCTTAGATACCTATGTGCAAAAGAGCAGTAATTTTGCACGTAATAAGTGAATAAGAACAGCTGAGACCTCTAGTGTATGAGGTATCAGACAGGTCACATGAACATACCGTGTTCAGGATAAGGGTTGTAAGCGGTTTGCCTAGATAATAAGAGCAGCCCTAATAGCAAATAAAAAATATAATAAACACCCCCCAATTATAAGGGAACCCTAAATGCCTGACACATATATGAACGGGTAGCACACTCAATAATGTGCCCTAAGTGACACACTCCTGATAAGTGACAGAGAGACTTCAGCATATAACCGGGAGACACTGGGTGCAGCCAAATCAACACAAACGTTAGTAATAACGAGGTAAATGGGCTGCTGCAGTATCCCAGTAAACCTTAAGCAGCTCTCCGGGTTTCGCCTGATGGGAGTTGAAGTCCACTCTGGATCCATTGTATCCCTGTTGCCATGATGTGCTAAGAGAGTAGGAGATACAGCTGGATCAAAGGCCCCTGACGTGCACGTTTCGCCCGCAGCTCATCAGATGAGATCCCCTCTGATGAGCTGCGGGCGAAACGTGCACGTCAGGGGCCTTTGATCCAGCTGTATCTCCTACTCTCTTAGCACATCATGGCAACAGGGATACAATGGATCCAGAGTGGACTTCAACTCCCATCAGGCGAAACCCGGAGAGCTGCTTAAGGTTTACTGGGATACTGCAGCAGCCCATTTACCTCGTTATTACTAACGTTTGTGTTGATTTGGCTGCACCCAGTGTCTCCCGGTTATATGCTGAAGTCTCTCTGTCACTTATCAGGAGTGTGTCACTTAGGGCACATTATTGAGTGTGCTACCCGTTCATATATGTGTCAGGCATTTAGGGTTCCCTTATAATTGGGGGGTGTTTATTATATTTTTTATTTGCTATTAGGGCTGCTCTTATTATCTAGGCAAACCGCTTACAACCCTTATCCTGAACACGGTATGTTCATGTGACCTGTCTGATACCTCATACACTAGAGGTCTCAGCTGTTCTTATTCACTTATTACGTGCAAAATTACTGCTCTTTTGCACATAGGTATCTAAGAGAGGACACTGAAAACTTCTGAACAGGACCTCTCTCTAGGGCTATTATGTATCAGGGTATTAACCCATGATTGCTAATTAACAATCTGTCACCTTATTTATGGCTTTAGGGATCCTTTGATTGAGGTTTATGTTCCCATGGCATTATTTGCCAATTTTTGCTAATATTATACCTGCTATTAGTGTTTGTCCTCCCTTTTTCTCCTTTTTTGTTATTTGCAACAGTGTGGAGTGGACTTCAACTCCCATCAGGCGAAACCCGGAGAGCTACTTAAGGTTTACTGGGATACTGCAGCAGCCCATTTACCTCGTTATTACTAACGTTTGTGTTGATTTGGCTGCACCCAGTGTCTCCCGGGTATTTGCTGAAGTCCCTCTGTCACTTATCAGGAGTTTGTCACTTAGGGCACATTATTGAGTGTGCTACCCGTTCATATATGTGTCAGGCATTTAGGGTTCCCTTATAATTGAGGGGTGTTTATTATAGGTTTTATTTGCGATTAGGGCTGCTCTTATTATCTAGGCATACCGCTTACAACCCTTATCCTGAACACGGTATGTTCATGTGACCTGTCTGATACCTCATACACTAGAGGTCTCAGCTGTTCTTATTCACTTATTACGTGCAAAATTACTGCTCTGTTGCACACAGGTATCTAAGAGAGGACACTGAAAACTTCTGAACAGGACCTCTCTCTAGGGCTATTACGTATTGGGGTATTAACCCATGATTGCTAATAAACAATCTGTCACCTTATTTATGGCTTTAGGGATCCTTTGATTGAGGTTTTTGTTCCCTTGGCACTATTTGCCAATTTTTGCTAATATTATATCTGCTATTAGTGTCTGTCCTCCCTTGTTCTCCTTTTTGTTATTTGCAGCAGTGTTTTATTTCCAACAGGGTGGGGGTCTACAATATTGGGTTCCTATCCCTCACATGTTGGAACATCTGGCATATTATCCGTATAGACCCATATACTTAGCACCTATCTGGTGTGTGGGATACTGTATTCTATCGGAATTGTACAGATTTTATTTGTCCTTCACTTATTGGTGGTTTTTCACCTTATTTTTTTACTATTTACTATTAAAAGTTATATTTTATATTGCAGGGCACTCATCCTATGTATGTTTTTTCTGTAACTACCTTGGTAGTTTTTTGAGGGTTATCCCCTACTGTCAGAGTGCCCGTCCAAGTCTTCCCTGTCCTCCTCCTTTTTTTGTCCACTAATAAGAACAGGTCTAAAAATTAACTTGTCAATATTGGGCCTTTGCAAATTTAGTGGGGCCTGATCCACATTTGTAGTTTCAGGATGCGTGTCATTTATTCGCTTGGCAATCAGGGCAGTGGAGCATCTGACAAAATAATTGTTAAAGGCATTTGCTACATCTAAGGGAAGTTGTAGGGTTTGGTTATCTACTTTGACAGTGGAGGGTTGGGAGTGGATTGGGGGAGTTTGTAATTTATTTATGACTTTCCAAAAGTTTCTAGGGTTTGATTGGTTATTGTTCAGATTTTCACAGAAATATAGGGCCTTGGTCAATTTTGTTTGTTTTGTGCATATATTTCGCCATTGTCTATACGCACAGTG
This sequence comes from Pelobates fuscus, assembly GCF_036172605.1. NCBI lineage: Eukaryota > Metazoa > Chordata > Amphibia > Anura > Pelobatidae > Pelobates > Pelobates fuscus. The sequence goes on along the minus strand of NC_086323.1, from coordinate 76,049,332 downwards.
ATCATTCATAGAGCCAGTACGCTTGAACTTAGACCACAAAGAATCCCGAAACTGGTACATTTGGATGAGGTCAGCTGTGATCCAGTTCATATGTGTTCCTTTTACTCTCACCTTATGCAGCGGGCATGCAAATTCCAAATTTGTAGGTGTTCAGACTGAAAGAATTAAACAGCACAGTCTAGATCTGGGAAATGTTTTAATCTGTGCCATGGGAGGTTCTTGATGTCATTAAGAAAGGATTCAAGATTTAATTTTTTGAAGGACCTGGTGATTTTAATCTTGGGAGAGGATTTAGTAGCCTTTATTTTGCGCATGCAGTACACTAAACAGTAATCACTGAAACTTTTAGGGAGAACACCGGCCTCCTGTATTCTATCAGGAAACGTGGAGAAAATCCAATCAAGCAGGGTTTGGTTATTGCTTTTAATGTTTATGTGACTTGGGGAGGATATTAATTGCGTTAGCTACAATGCCTTAAACAGCGTGCAAGAACTATTATTTTTAGGATTCAGCCAATCAATATTAAAATCAACAGTTCACTTTTTGGGTTTTGAGCTATGGTTTCACTAAGGAGATGGGCTATGTCAGATAGGGAATGCACTGGGGAGCTAGGTGGGCGGTAGATTCCTGCAACAATGATACTGCATGGAATGTCAATTGTGCCAGAAAGGAAATCAAAGGTGGCAGAAGGGCTAAAGTTTTGTAAGGGGGTAAACTTTATGGAATTGTCAACATAAATAACAATGCCTCCTCCTCCCCTCTTTGCTCTGTCATTTCTAAAACACGAATAACCCTGTAGCATCCATACTGTAGCTAATATCGGTTTAGCAACATTTCTCCCTTCTGACAGGGCAATTATTTTTTTCTTAATGTGTGTACACAGAATTGATATAGGAAACTATTCTGGGCTGCTTGTGGGCTGTCTATAGAGGCAAAGATTCTTATAAATTGTTGCTACTATAGTCTACTCTCAGAAATTAGAAGGGGCTCAGAGAGCTCTAAGCAATAAATCATTTTCCAATAATGCAAAGTGCTTCTTGTGCCTAAAGTGACCTTTTAATGCCTATGACCATTTTCCTAAACTCTAACCCTTTTAATTCTAATTTTCAAACCATAACCATAATCTCTGACCACTAATCCTAGATACTATCCAACTCTATTATTCTAACCACTATCCCAAATATAAAATCGTCTAATCTTGAGCTTTAATCCTCACCATTAACCTAACCTCTAACCCTAAATTATATTTGTGTTACCTCTAACACAGACCCCTAATGGAAATGAAGTACAATGTATCTATCTTCCCATATACAGTGGCAAGAACCCTTTAGAAATGACTGCATTTATGTATAAATTTGTCTTAAAATCTGTTTTGATGTTCTGGTTTTGATCTAAGTTACAGTAATCAATAAACACAATCTGTTTTAACTAATAACCCGCACATTATTGTATCGTTCTTGCTCATTTGAAATATATAATTTAAAGATTTACGGTTTAGATTGGAAAAAGTATGTGAAACCCTAGACTAATTACTTTAAAAAAAGCTAATTAGAATTGGACATTGGCAAGCCTAAAAATTAATGAAGAGCTTCTTTGACTTCTAAAAAGCACTCAAACATTTTGAATTTGCTATACACAAAAAACATCTGCTTATGTGAACTGTGCCTCAATAACGAGATCTGTGATAACAAATTAAAGCTGGAAAGGGTTACCAAGTTATGTCCAAGGGCCTAGATTTAGTACTGTGGCTACTTTCTCAAAAGTGCTCATATAGCTACTTGGAGCCACTCAATTCACAGTGAGGTAAAAAAAAGAACTTTTGAGTGACAACTAAATACCTAAAGAAATCATTGGAACTGGTAAACATCTGTGCTCATGAGTCTGCGAAACAGAAAACATTGAAGAGGCAAAATGCTCATGGCAGGCCATTATGAAGAAATACACTTCTTTAAAAAGAAACATGGCTTTGTAGCTGAAGTTTGCCAAAAAACACCTTGACACTCCACAATACTATTACGGACATGTTTTGTGGGGTGACGAAACTAAGATTACATTGTTTGGGAAGAACACACACTATTATGTGTTGTGTAAAAAGGGCATGGTTTCGTAATATAGAGGGAGCATCATAATTTGCGGCTTCTTTGCTGCTTCAGGGCCTGGAACTTGCCACTTGCCATCGTCAAATCTAAAATGAATTCCTATTATCAAGATATCCTATAGAATAATATGAGGGTGGATGTGTGCTAGCTGGAACTCAGTTGAAGTTGGGTGATGCAGCAGGATAATGACCCTAAATATTGAAGTCAATCCAGTACAGAATGGTTTCAAAAATGAAAAACTGCCTTTTGGAGTAACCTAGTTACAACCTAGACCTGAACTTCACAGAGATGCTGTGGGATAACCCCAAGAGAGCTTCTCACACCAGACATCCAGACAGAATATGGCTGAACTAGAGTAGTTCTGCAAGGAAAAGTGATCTAAAATTCCTCCTGAATGTTATGCATGTCTAACCTACAGCCACCAGAAATACTTGGTTGAAGTTATTGATGCCCACGGTGGATAACCTACCTATTGAATCCAAGTGTTCACTTATTCGTGAGATATGCTAATTGTTTGTGTGTTGTTAGCTTAAGCACATTGTGTTTCTCTATACTTGTGACTTTGATATTAGTGAGATTAAATTTTCTGACCAATTCATGCAGAAAAACAACTAATTCCAAATGGTTCACATACTTTTTCTTGCAGTCATTCTAAAATGGCTGCACTGAATCAGCAGCACCATACGGTGGGTTTACGTATGGTGATATATTCTGTTAGTGTGCCCAATCCGTGTTGTTGGCACAAGTATACTCATATATGTGCACTTTTCCCTAATTCCTCGCTATACTAATAATTTCCCACAATACATCACACCTGTTAGGTTCAGTTCATGGGTTATTTAATTGTTATGCTGTCTGGCATGCTTCATATCACCAAAAATGGATTCATTGATTGTTTAGCATAGGGGACAGGTTGACAAGAGTTAGAGCAGTGCAAGTGGCTCCAAGTAAATTAATTTGTTCAACACACTTTTGTCTTCACATGACAGCTCTCAGCCAATTGTGTTTGAGTATCCTGTGCTAAGCACTTTCCACTGACACCCACCCACCAGTCACAGAGTCACAAAGTTCTACTGAACATCAGAATCTCTCATCAGCTATTATAGAAGAAAAAAATGATTTGTGCTTGTTAAACATTTATCCCAAATAAGAACCTTTTGGATCTAATCTGCAATCATTCATAATAGCAGGACACAATGCTACTTTCTGCCTGCCTGCTGAGTTAGGAGTATGGTTCATAAATACCATTGCATTTACATTTTAAAGCACAAAAATGTAATAGATGAGTCACTAAAACAGCTAAATGACATCTTTATGTCTCGGCAAGTAGAGACACCACCTAGAAGCAATGCTTTCCTGAAACAGATAATAAATAATGCAAAGCTTTTACCAAGCCTTCAATTAAAATGCATTGGGAAATCAGGTCCATAAAATTGTGTCATATGAGATAGTTTAAAAAATATATGTGTTCCTCCAAAATATTAACTTTCAGAATGGACAACAACCATGAGCTAAATTAATCTCTGGGTCACTAATTGAGATTCAACTGTTCTCCACAGAGAAAAAATAAGATGCTTTACTCCAACTATTATAACCACTACAGCCCTGTTCTCCAGTAACGGGGCAAAGTGTTTTGTAATGCCATCTTACCTGGGCCCCTCCAAACTCCTGATATTCTCTGTTGGCGGATTTATGAAGAACTTGACTACTCTTAACCAATTAGTGAGCGTCTGTGCATTGAAAATTGCACAGAATTGGCATAAGCCAGCCTGAAACTCTTGTTCCGAACTGGCTGATGATTTCCCGTGATGCTGCCAGAGGTGAATTATACCTCCAGCTGCAGAGGGGTTAATCTTATACAGACTCCAGGCATCCTTGATCGAGTGAAAAGATCATTTGATTGACTAGAACATTAAAGAAAAGAAAATGATAACCAGTAAGAAAAGAAAAGAAAAATCATGAAATAAATGAATTCTTAATTGTCATCACATGATGGGTGTATCATTAGTTTTGTTTTCTAGAATAAGGCTAAATTAGGGGTATAAAGTAGATGTGGTGCCCACACTTAATAACGGGGAATAAACCTGACTCATTGCATTTCATCATACATACTGACTGCATTATATATCTTTTCACATATATAAAGTTTTGTAAAAGTGTTTGGGTTTTATTTTGTACTCTTTTTCTTTTAATGTATTATAGCTCAAGAGAGGTGACTGTAAATGTTACTCTTAACATATTAAAAATAGGGCAGCCGTATAAATACATTATTATTTTAGATGAATATATAAAATTACCATTTTATTCTTGCCTGCTAATCCCAGAGGAAAACGCAAGCAGCCACCCCTCTCCAAGTATGGCAACTGTGAGTTACTCAACTAGCAATTATGTGCACTAAGTAAATTAAAGGGTTAATATAAACATCGTGACTACTTCCGGAAAGTGAAGTGGTGATGGTGCCTAGAGTCTACATATGCAGCATTTCACTATGAAATGCTGCACATATGGATGTCACAAATGCACACCACTCCAAGCATGTTAGTGACTTAATTCTCACAGTGAAAGGATTAAATATGTATATTTTCTGCACTGGATTGAGAATAATGCTAAAAATTCCCCTTAACACCATGCACACTTAATTATAATAATATAAATATTTTCATAATGATATCACCACAAGACAAGACAAGACAATTTATAAATGGGGTGCCTTGGTCCCACAAGCAAAAATAGACTAACAACCTATAAAATGTGATTTCGCACATCTATATCAATTTAAAATTATTAGTAAATTTGTCTAATCAGGTAATGCGATTCTTTACCAGAAAAAGACAGAACTTAAGAAAGAAATATTTATTATGAGCAAAAAAATAAATAAAATTGTCACTGCATACAAAAACCAGATGGTAAACAGTTACAAGTAAAAAGGAGAAATTAGCAAAAGTCCTAATTACTCACTTAGATGTTAAAAAAACGGTATCTTGGGATAACAGATGCTGCTGCTACATAAATATGGGAAATAACTATTTACTCGATTTTCCATATAAAACTTGACATCAATATGAACAATCTAATTTTAGGGTAGTGGTTGCAGTTGGTGCAATAATTTGGATAATATAAACTTCCATAATGGTTTCATAATGGTTCCATAATGGTTTCAGTTTGTTTATTAATTGTAAATGATAAATTAATAATACTACCCACTTCACCACAATCCCACTAGCACAAATTTGATGTACCTAAAAATTATTTCCCCAATCTTGTTGGCGCTAAATACCATCCATATTAGTGGCGGAACTAATAATTGGGAGGTTACCTGATGATGTCCTCAGCTAGATATGTTCCCCTTAACCCTAGCTGATGACATCATCAGGTAACCTCCCAATTTTAAGGAGGACCTGTGACACTAATTGTCCCATGTTTGCTAGTATTACCCCTTACCTTTGTTTTACCTGTCCTATTCTTTCCCTATTGTTTGTTTTTTCCCCTTAGGATTATTAAAGGTAGGGACTCCCCATTTTTCACTATAACTCTCCACCTCAGGGACTTTCTCTAGTCCCCTCCTTTCCTCCTAATTATATATATATATATATATATATATATATATATATATACACATAATACAAATAGTTATTTTGTGTAATTTTACTCTGTGTATATATTAATAAAAAATACACTTAGTATGATGTTATAATGTTATATATATATATATATATATATATATATATATATATATATATATTATTTTTTTTTACTTTTTTCACCAGCAGGGGGGCTGCCTGTCAGTTTAGGCAGTCCCCCTGCTGGCAGCATTATGGACACCTATTGCAGCCATGTGACCGCTCTTTTAGAGCGGTCACATGGCCCCTGGGGGTTCTAATTTGCAGAGGGGGGACTGGGCTGTTAGACAGTCCCCCCCATAGAAGAATAAATGTGATCACTGGCCTGATGGCTTCCAATGCTCTGCCTCACTGCCGGGCACAACGTGGGGCAACCCGGCAGTGATCTCTCCAGGAGAGCGGTCACCAGGCGGCCCAACAGTGAGAGGGGTATTGCACGATGCCTCGACATCGAGGCATTTCTGCAATACCGTGAGAGCGGTTGGATGATCACTTCCAGCGCTCTAACTAGCCTCGGACGTATCAGGTGTCGCGGACTGTTTTTTGTCGGACTTACCGGATACGTCCTTGGTCACTAAGAAGACTAGCTAGCAGGCTCCTCCAGGAGCATAGGCACATTTGCCACACCAGCTTCAGAAAGAGGCCTGTAAAAATGAGAGGTGACAAGTGAATAAATCTAAAAATGAATACAATGATGAATGAGTTGACATAGACAGACAAACTGAAGAGAGAGAGACAGAGGGCAATGGGGTGATGCCCTTACTGGACATCTATCCATTAAACTAACTCTCCTTACCTCCTTCTGCCTTCTCTCTGTCTGTCAGTCAGACTATCTATCTATCTATCAATCTAATCTATCGGTATCTTTTTTGTCTGCTGTAGCACATTGCAGTAACTTAAAGACAACATGAATCCCCTGATAATTTCCCATCTTTTTTAACATCACAGAAGCTGTGTAGTCTCAGTGAAAACAATTATTTTAGAATAGTTTGTTTTGAAAGATTCAATATAATTAATTGAAACACTTTGAAGGGGTATTCAAAGGTTTTTTTTTATGTGATTAAAATCATTTTACATCAATCCTGTTATTTCCAGGAGAAAGGAAGATCAATAGAGTGCACTAATAAAGATGATTATAAAAAGACATTAGCTGGTTATTTTTCTGATAGGTGAGATTTATGAAGGGAACTAAACTCCATATACTGTTAAAGAAACATTGGTATTGGGATTGCAAAAATGTGCTCAAGGATTACAATGGTAAATATATGCACAGTTCATAAATATGATAATAGTGATAGTAATAATAACTTTTTTGTTTCAAAAATGTAAAAAAAAAAAACATGACTATGGACACAAAACTTCTGGCTCTGTAGATCTTTCAGTCTTTCAGTGTATATATGGATTAGAGTAAGTGTACTGTACCTTTAAATGTTGAAGAGTTTAATGGAAGCAACCATGGGCAGGGCCTTGAGCCGTATATTTGAGGCCCTATAGATCTGGATCCTCACTCCTCTCTGAAGGGCCAGTACTACCTTAAAAGGTGCCCTACCGACCCATAGACAGGGATGCATGCATGGACTGGTGGGGAGATCAAATACCTCCTTTATCGGCCCATTGCCCCACTGGAGAGGTGAAGGGTAAGCCCAGAGAGCCTCTGCTTGTACCCTCTGCTGAGTGCAGAACTAGTGTATGGCTACCGTGAGCTCTATGCAGCAGGTTACCATGGCAATGCTCAAAATCTATGAAGCCTCGTGCTCACGAAAGCCATTACATGCGGTCTTCTCTCAACAGAGATGCATGCTGGGCTACAAGGGATTTAGACATGCTGGGCTACACGGGAGCCTTGTAGTGCTCCCCCTATAGCCCAAATGTAAGCAGAGAGAGGGGGATTACACTTTTGTTTATTTTTTTCTTCATAAAATTCATTTAAAAAGCTAGTTAATATAATCAATATATTTATATATATTCATGGACCCCATATATAAATGGAGTCCTGTTGTGGGATAGGGGCTGCAGCTTATGTGGAGGAAGATGATATAACATATAAAAATGTAAGTCCCACTCCCATCTCACCCTCCAAACAGCCCTTATCTGATAATACATCTCCTACATATATGTACTTTGTCCCCAGCACACATAACTTATCTCTCGCACACACACAATACACTTCTTACACACACTACATACATACTGCATCACCAGTAAAAACCCACTACGTCCCTATACATACACACACTGCATCCCCTACACACACCGTATTGCTGGATAGGCATTACATTACCCATGTGTGACTGTCTGCCTGTGTGACTGTCTACCTGTGACTGCCTGCGTGACTGTCTACCTGTAACTGTGTGACAGTGTGCAAGTCACTATGTGTGTGTGTAGCGTTACTTACCTTATCCGGGGGCCGGCCGCGGTCCTCTCTTCAAGCCGCGCGCGGTCCTGCGGCTGCACGAGCCGCGCGCGGCTCATCCGACTCTCCTAACAGGAAGACGGGCAGTGACCGTGAGATGCGGTCACGTGTCCCGCCTGCAACTAAGAGCGCGCCACAAGTCTCAGGCGCGCTCTTAAAGAGACAGTGGGAGCCTAAATTGCAAAAAGGCTCCCATTGGCTCCTGTCATGCCAATCACCCCATACACTTACCTGTTGGGGGTGTGGAAGTGACAGGAGCCAATCACATTAGTTTGAAGGCTACTTATACTCACCCTTTTCCCTTAGTTCCTTGCCCTATCGTGGTTTCTGCTACAGTTCCCTTTAGTGCTTGTTGTGTTCAGTTGTGTTTCTCCGTATTTGACCTTGGCTTTGTATTCTGACTTCGTTTTCGCTTTATCCTTGTCTGTACTGTTTGCCGGCTTGCTGATTCCTGAGTACCAGACCCCGGCTAGTTCTCGTTTACGCTGTCTCTTTGTGCCCTTGACCTCGGATCGTTCCTGACTCTGTACTTCTCCTATTACGTCGAGTCCGGCCACTCTAAGGTCCGGTAGACGTATCTTTCCTCTGTGCTGTCTTCTGTTTGGCTGGATCCTGCGTGTAGGGGTATATACTCGTTACATTACGATAGGGCCATGGACCCCGCAGATTTAGTTCAACAGATGGCGTCCCATGAGGCTAGATTTGTAGAGCAGGATCACCGTATGGATCAGATAGCTCAGGCTCTCCAGACGCTCTTAGCTAGAATCATTCCAGCAACCGCACCTAACCCTCCTACACCTCTGCTTCCTGAAGTATCGACTGTGCCTAATGCTACGGCCCATTTAACACCTCCTTCTAGGTATGGAGGGGATTCTAAGACATGCAGAGGGTTCATTAACCAAATAGAGTTTCATTTTGAGATGTATCCACGTTCATTTCCCACAGAGAGGTCTAAAGTTGGGTTCTTTATGCACCAACTTACCGACAAAGCACTTGAATGGGCAAACCCTATTTGGGAGGCTAATGGACCTATGGTGCATGACTTTCACAGTTTCCTTACAGCTTTTCGCAGAACTTTTGACACTATGAAAAGGTCTAAGAATGCCGCAAGAGCATTAATGAGGGTTAAACAGGGTTCTAGGTCTGTGGCTGATTACGCTATTCAGTTTCGTACCCTTGCCTCACAGGTAGATTGGACCAATAATGGGTTAACTACTGCCTTCATGGAAGGCTTATCAGACTCTATATTGGATGAGGTAGCAGCTAAGGAGCTTCCTGTTGCCTTAGAGGACCTTATTGACTACCTAATCGATATAGATAATAGGATTCGTGACAGGCTCTATACCAAGAACAGGAATAGACGTTTTGTTACACCTATTCACCCCAGAGTTTATACACCGGAGAGTGTAAAAGTATCTGAAGAGGAACCCATGCAATTAGGGGTTGCCAAACTCTCTAATAATGAAAAATTACATAGGGGAAGGGAGGGACTCTGCCTATATTGTGGTAAGAGAGAACATATGGTAAAGGAGTGTCCTTTGCTCCCGGAAAACTCTCGCACCTAAGACCTTATAGGGGACTGGCCTTGGGTGTGATTTCTAAGTCTCCTACATTGCCTCCTAACCGACTGCTTCTCCCTGTTTCTTTACATATGGGAGAGAGTTGTATAGTTGAAAATATATACGCCCTGGTTGACTCTGGGGCAGCTGAGAATTTTATAGACTCTGGTTTTGTAAAGAAAAACAACATTCCCATCAGGGAGAAGGAGATACCCTTGGCCGTTGAGGCCATAGATGGTAGACCATTGATATCTCCAGTTGTTACTCACGAGACTGCACCGCTACACATGTACACAGGGGTTCTACACTATGAAACCATTCGGTTCCAGGTCATCACCTCTCCCTCTTCACAGTTGGTGTTAGGGTATCCATGGTTACGTGCCCACAATCCCATTTTTGACTGGGAGACAGGGCAGATAAAATCATGGAGTGAAGCCTGCCATGAGTCATGTACTATTGAAGTCACGCCTGTGAATTCTATTAATGTTCCAACCATTCCTCCTTTGTCTACGGCTATACCCTCTCAGTATTTATCTTTAAAGACTGTCTTTGATAAAAGAGAGGCTGACAAATTACCGCCTCACAGACCCTACGATTGTGCTATTGACTTGTTGCCTGGCACTATACCTCCCAAGGGCAGGGTGTACCCTCTATCGGTTCAAGAAAACCGTGTCATGGAGGAGTACATTAAAGAATCATTAGACAAGGGATTTATTAGGAGATCCTCTTCTCCGGCTGGAGCGGGGTTCTTCTTTGTATCAAAGAAAGAAGGTGATTTAAGACCTTGCATTGATTATAGAGGTCTTAATAAAATCACCATCAAAAATGCTTACCCTATACCATTAATAACAGAATTGTTTGACAGGCTCAAACATGCTACGATATTCACCAAATTAGATCTTAGAGGAGCATACAATTTGATACGTATAAAAAAGGACCACGAATGGAAGACAGCCTTTAACACTAGGTCAGGTCATTATGAGTATACCGTCATGCCGTTTGGGCTTTGCAATGCCCCAGCAGTATTCCAAGAATTTATTAATGATGTCTTTGTCAGGGTACCTGCGGTCTCTACCTCCGAAAGAGGTAGAGACTTAGCTGTTCCTCCATCCAGACGGCCCGATGGCTCCCTTTCCCACGGTCTATCCGGTCATGCAAGGCCGGCCGCGAGTGACTGCCTTTTACAGCATCTAGGCAGGAAGTTGTCATCAGGACACTCCTCCGGAACGACCTGTCACTCAATTGCTGCAGGACCAATCAGGATGCCTCGGAGGCGTGGTTACTGCTCTGAACAGGGTATTTAACAGAGCTTCTTTCATTAGCTCATTGCCCTGTCGTGGTTCTAGCTTGTTCTAGTCTCTCAGTGCTTGTGTATTCTATTATCCCTTTTGGTTTTGACCCGGCTTGTTTACCTTACTCTGCTTATCTCTGTTACCCTTGATTCGGCTTGTCTCTCGCTTACCTGTCTTCTGTTACCCTCGACCTCGGCTTGTCTTTGACCATTCTATACTGTACTACTTACGTTAGTCCGGCCATTCTAAGGTCCGGTATACGTATCTGGCTACTGTTTGTACTCTGCGTGTTGGATCCCTGTCCCGATCCTGACATTACGACAGGGCCAATGGATCCTGCGAGTACAAACAGTCAGCTTGCCTCTCCTGATCCTAGGTTTGAAGCCATGGATCACAGAATGGATCAGATGGCGCTTGCGCTACAGGCTCTATTATCTCGTGCCAATAACCCACCAGAGGAGATACGTAATACCCCTGTTTCTCCTGTCGGTTCAGGTCTAGAGGTAGCCACAGTGGGTGCTTCTTCTCGCATTACCCCCCCAGTACGCTATGGTGGGGCTCCTGAGAAGTGTCGTGGTTTCTTAAACCAAATTAGTATCCATTTTGAATTGCAACCTCGCTCTTATCCTACAGATAGGGCAAAGGTAGGATTTATTATCACCCTACTTATTGAGAAAGCTCTGAGATGGGCCAACCCATTATGGGAGAACGATAACCCATTAGTTTATAACTATAACGCCTTTGTAGCTGCTTTTAGAAGAACATTTGACCCTCCAGGTAGAAAGGTTAATGCAGCCAGATTACTGTTGCGTCTGAGACAGGAGAACCAAACACTGGTGGATTATGCACTAGAGTTCAGGTCTCTGGCGTCAGAGGTCAAGTGGAATAAGCAGGCGTATATGGATGTATTTTTGAATGGCTTATCTGAAGTAATCCTTGATGAGGTTGCTACCAGAGAACTCCCTGAGAATTTAGAGGATTTAATTTAGTTCATCTCTCGTATAGATGAACGTTTAAGAGAGAGACAGAACACTCGAGAGAGGAACCGAAGACCTTCTTTTAGGTTAGCCCCCGCTTTTCCAAGTCCTGACTCCACGGAACTTTGCTTCCTAAACCTATGCAGATAGGGTATACCCGCCTCTCTGAGGAGGAAAGACAGTACAGGAGAAGAGAGGGTTTGTGTATGTATTGTGGAGCTAAGGGTCATTTACTCTCGAACTGTTCTAACCGCCCGGGAAACGCTCGCACCTAAGTCTCTCTAGAGGACAGGCCTTGGGTGTTTCTATTTTGTCCTCTACTCCTAACTATAAAGATCACAGGCTTCTGCTACCAGTTTCCTTAACTTGCGGGAGGGAAGTAGTAAGGGCTATGGCTTTGATAGATTCCGGTGCTGCTGAGAATTTTATCGACCAAGCCTTTGCTAGTAAAAACAATTTCCCATCCCAGCTAAGGGAGACACCCTTGGCCGTTGAGGCCATAGATGGTAGACCACTACTAGACCCTGTTATCTTTCGTGAGACCATACCCATTGAGTTAAATGTTGGTATCCTACACGTGGAGAATTGATCTCTTCTGCTCATTTCGTCTCCTTCCGTTCCCATAGTTCTGGGGTACCCATGGTTGAAAGAACATAACCCTATTATTGATTGGGAGTTAGTGGAGATACTCTCGTGGGGCCAGGGCTGCCAGGATCGGTGTTTGTGCAAGGTTTCTCCATTAGCTAATATTAACATACAAGAGAATCCTACTCAGTCCACAGAAAGACAAATACCAGACCTTTACCTAGACTTAAGGGCAGTGTTTGACAAGAAGAATGCCGATTCTTTGCCGCCACACAGGTCATTTGACTGTAAAATTAAGCTTCTACCCGGGACTATGCCTCCGAGGGGCCATGTATATCCTTTGTCTGTTCAGGAAAACTCGGTTCTAGAGGAGTATATTCAGGAGAATTTAGAAAAGGGATTCATCAGGAGGTCTTCTTCTCCGGCCGGGGCGGGGTTCTTTTTCATTAAGAAGAAGGATGGCACGCTGAGACCTTGTATCGATTACCGAGGCTTGAATAAAATAACTGTCAGAAATGCCTATCCTATCCCACTGATTACCGAGTTATTTGATCGTCTTAAGGGCTCCAAAATCTTCACCAAGTTAGATCTCAGAGGGGCTTACAATTTGGTGAGAATCCAGCAAGGTCACGAGTGGATGACGGCATTCAATACCCGGTATGGCCATTACGAATACACTGTTATGCCATTTGGACTATGCAATGCTCCTGCAGTATTTCAAGAGTTGATTAATGAGGTACTTAGGGAGTTTCAGCATGATTGTGTTATTGTTTACCTGGACGACATACTAATACACTCTAAGGAGATTGAGATTCACCATAGACAGGTCAGAAAGGTGTTACACAAACTTCTGCAACATGGTCTATACTGCAAATTGGAAAAGTGCAGTTTTGATCAGTCTCAGGTAGACTTTCTTGGGTACGTGATTTCTGGGGAAGGTTTTAAAATGGATCCTGGTAAACTCCAATCTATTTTAGACTGGCCTTTGCCCAAAGGACTCAAGGCTATCCAAAGGTTTATTGGTTTTTCCAACTACTATAGGCGCTTCATTAAGGGTTACTCCTCTATCATTGCGCCTATTACCAATATGACCAAACAAGGGGCTGATACTAAGTTCTGGTCTGAGGAAGCTCTTGGTGCTTTTAAGACTCTCAAGGACCTTTTTGCCTCAGCTCCCATTCTAGTTCATCCTGATACGACTCTGCCTTTCTTGCTCGAGGTCGATGCTTCTGAGACAGGAGTTGGGGCTGTTCTGTCTCAAAGGTTAGGGGTGGATAAACCGTTACACCCTTGTGGTTTCTTCTCTAAAAAATTTTCTGGGCCTGAGAGCAGATATAGAAACATAGAAACATAGAATGTGACGGCAGATAAGAACCATTCGGCCCATCTAGTCTGCCCAGTTTTCTAAATACTTTCATTAGTCCCTGGCCTTATCTTATAGTTAGGATAGCCTTATGCCTATCCCACGCATGCTTAAACTCCTTTACTGTGTTAACCTCTACCACTTCAGCTGGAAGGCTATTCCATGCATCCACTACCCTCTCAGTAAAGTAATACTTCCTGATATTATTTTTAAACCTTTGTCCCTCTAATTTAAGACTATGTCCTCTTGTTGTGGTAGTTTTTCTTCTTTTAAATATAGTCTCCTCCTTTACTGTGTTGATTCCCTTTATGTATTTAAATGTTTCTATCATATCCCCCCTGTCTCGTCTTTCCTCCAAGCTATACATGTTAAGATCCTTTAACCTTTCCTGGTAAGTTTTATCCTGCAATCCATGAACCAGTTTAGTAGCCCTTCTTTGAACTCTCTCTAAGGTATCAATATCCTTCTGAAGATAGGGTCTCCAGTACTGTGTACAGTACTCCAAGTGAGGTCTCACCAGTGTTCTGTACAATGGCATGAGCACTTCCCTCTTTCTACTGCTAATACCTCTCCCTATACAACCAAGCATTCTGCTAGCATTTCCTGCTGCTCTATTACATTGTCTGCCTACTTTTAAGTCATCAGAAATAATCACCCCTAAATCCCTTTCCTCAGATGTTGAGGTTAGGACTCTATCAAATATTTTGTACTCTACCCTTGGGTTTTTACGTCCAAGATGCATTATCTTGCACTTATCCACATTAAATGTCAGTTGCCACAACAACCATTTTTCTAGTTTACCTAAATCATTTTCCATTTGGCTTATCCCTCCTGGAACATCAACCCTGTTACATATCTTAGTATCATCCGCAAAAAGACACACCTTACCATCAAGACCTTCTGCAATATCACTAATAAAAATATTAAAGAGAATGGGTCCAAGTACAGATCCCTGAGGTACCCCACTGGTGACAAGCCCAAGCTTCGAATATACTCCATTGACTACAACCCTCTGTTGCCTGTCACTCAGCCACTGCCTTACCCATTCAACAATATTGGAATCCAAACTCAAAGATTGCAGTTTATTGATAAGCCTTCTATGTGCAACAGTGTCAAAAGCCTTACTGAAATCTAGGTAAGCAATGTCTACTGCACCACCCTGATCTATAATTTTAGTTGCCCAATCAAAAAAATCAATAAGATTAGTTTGGCATGATCTCCCTGAAGTAAACCCATGTTGTCTCTGGTCTTGAAATCCATGTGTTTTTAGATGTTCAACAATCCTATCCTTTAACATGGTTTCCATCACTTTCCCCACTACTGAAGTAAGGCTTACTGGCCTATAGTTGCCCGACTCCTCCCTATTACCTTTCTTGTGAATGGGCACAACATTCGCTAACTTCCAATCTTCTGGGACTACTCCTGTTATCAATGATTGGTTAAATAAATCTGTTAATGGTTTTGCTAGTACACCACTAAGCTCTTTTAATAGCTTTGGGTGTATTCCATCAGGTCCCATTGACTTATTTGTCTTTACTTTTGACAGTTGAAATAGAACCTCTTCCTCTGTAAACTCACGTGTAATAAATGACTCATTTATCCTTTTTCTTAACTGAGGTCCCTTTCCTTCATTTTCATCTGTAAATACCGAACAAAAATATTAATTGAGGCAGTCAGCTAGACCTTTATCCTCATCTACATACCTTCCTTCTTTTGTTTTTAATCTAACTAATCCTTGTTTTACTTTTCTTTTCTCATTTATGTATCTAAAAAAAGTTTTGTCCCCCTTTTTTACTGACTGTGCAATTTTCTCTTCTGTGTGGGATTTGGAAGCTCTTATAACTTGCTTAGCCTCTTTCTGCCTAATCTTATAGGTCATTCTGTCTTCCTCACTCTGGGTTTTTTTATAATTACTAAATGCTAACTTTTTGTTTTTTACTATTTTGGCCACATCTGCGGAGTACCACAGTGGTTTCTTGAATTTTTTGCTTTTACTGACAAGCCTAATGCAATTTTCTGTTGCCTTTAGTAGTGCAACTTTTAAATAATCCCATTTCTTTTGGACTCCATATAAATTGCTCCAGTCTGATAATGACTCCTTTACACATATTCTAATTTTAGAAAAGTCTGTTTTTCTAAAGTCTAAAACTTTTGTTTTTGTGTGGTGTGACTCAGTCACTGTTCTTATATTAAACCACACTGACTGATGATCAGTGGATCCTAAACTTTCACCTACAGTAATATCTGATACCAAATCTCCATTTGTTAACACTAAATCTAGTATGGCCTCTTTACGAGTTGGCTCCTCAACGACTTGTTTTAGAGACAATCCCAGTAGGGAGTTTAGAATATGTGTGCTCCTGGCACAAGTAGCTATTTTTGTTTTCCAATTCACATCAGGAAGATTAAAGTCACCCATGATGATAACTTCCCCCTTCATTGTCATTTTAGCTATTTCTTCAACTAGTAGATTATCTAACTCTTCAACCTACACGAGTTACTGTGTGATTACCAAATTCTAACGTAACCCAAACGGACTCTATGTTCGCCTCACTTAACTTTATTAGGCTAGATTTTATGCTATCCTTTACATACAGGGCCACCCCACCCCCTTTCTTGCCTTCCCTGTCTTTTCTATATAAAGAGTACCCTGGTATTGCTATGTCCCAGTCATTTTTCTCATTATACCATGTCTCAGTAACAGCGACTAAATCTACATTATCAGTTGCCATTATTGCCACAAGTTCATGGATCTTATTCCCTAAACTGCGAGCATTTGTAGACATGACTCTAAGCTTATCATTTTTTTTTTTTTTTTTTTTTTTTTTTTTATTTTATTTCAGTTTTGTAAATGGTACAATAACAATTCTTAGGCATAGTGGTTCATTCAGTCAACATGACAGGGTATCAAAAATTGTCATTTGTGTACTGTACATTTCAGCGTCTTATATATACTATGGTCAAACATTTGTAAGGTGTTGTCTGCGAACGGCCTGAACTTCGTGGTTCAGTTATCAGATGGAGTGTTTTCGTAGGTACTGAATCCATGAGTCCCATATATGTGTGTATTCCTGGTATTGGTGTGTTAATGAGTAGCATGTTTCTTCCAGATTTCTAATAGTTTCTACCTTTTGTAACCATTCCCGTGTAGTGGGTGTCTGTGGTTGTTTCCAGAGAGTCGGGATGAGTTGGTTGGCTGCTGTGATGAGATGTATCAAAAGTGTTTTCTCGTGTTTATGCATTTCTAGGGGTGGTAGGAGAAAGATGTATGTGTCTGGATGTAGGGGGATGTTCATCCTGAAGATCTTGTACAGTGCCCCTGAGATACGCGTCCAGTATTTGCGGATCTCAGGACAGGTCCACCATATGTGCGCGGTTGTGCTTTTGAATTGTTGGCATCTCCAACATCTGTCTACAGTTGTGGGAAAAAGATGGTGAAGTTTTGACGGTGTATAGTGCCACCTGGCTATCCGTTTGTAGTTACTTTCCTGTGCTATCGTATTTCTAGAAGTTTTGTGTATTTGTCTGAAAATCTGTTTCCATTTGTTTTTGGGTATCTCTATCTGTAGTTCCCTTTCCCAAGTGGTGGTAAACGTTGGTAGATTGTGGGTAGTTGTTGCTTGGATAATAGTGTACATTAGTGTGATGTGTTTCTTTTTGATATCCTGACTGGAGCAATGGTGTTCAAATGCCGTTTGTGACCTGCTCTGTCCCTGTGTTAGTGGTCCTGATTGTACGAAGTGCTTTAGTTGGTTGTAATGGAACTTTTGTATCACAGTTGGGGATTCGATTAGGTCCTGTATTGGTTTGATCTGCTGTTCCCCAGATTCCTCTAGAATGTCTTGCAACGAGAGGTATGTGCTCGTGCAAAAGGGTTTTAGAGCCTTGCCATCTGCCCCTGGTTGGAAGAGTGGGTTATGTGAGATCGGGTAGAGTGGGGACGGATAAGGTGAGATAAGTTCGTTTGGCTTGAGGGTCTCCCAAATGCGCAAGGTGGGTGTAATCGTGGGATGTGGGCCCTGTATCAGTAGAGGTTGTCCTGTTTTGTGCCATGGAATTGTGTATATGGGTGCTCGAAAGAAAGTGCCTTCGATGGTTACCCATTGTTTCGTAGTGTTAGTGCTTGACCAATCATAGAGTCTGGTCAGGTGGACCGCTTTATAGTATCTGCCTATATCGGAGAGGCCTAGGCCCCCCTCATCTTTTGGGCGTGTGAGTAGTGTATGCGCTAAACGAGGGTTTTTGTGCGACCAGATGAAGATCGTGAATAATTTGCGTATTGTGCTGAACCAAGCCTTTGGAATCGTTATGGGGAGTACCTGAAGCACGTACAGGATCCTGGGCAGGACATTCATTTTCAGAATGTTTAGCCTGCAGAACCACCCAAATTGTGGCTTATTCCAGGCTATGAGATCTGATTGGATTGCTTTTTGTAGGTTTGGGAAGTTGCTGTCAAATAGGCGTGTTGTATCTCTGGTGATGTGTATTCCTAGATATTTTATACTATGTGGGGCCCACTCAAATTGATATTCACGTTTCAGTACTGTTGCGGTGTTGTCATGTACGTTTATTGGAAGGATTTCACATTTAGTGAGATTTGCCTTGAAGTTAGAAATGTAACTGTATTTATTCATTTCTTCCATCAGGTGTGGTAGTGATTCTAGCGGGTGTGAGATTGAGAAGAGCATATCGTCCGCAAATGCGGCTATTTTATGGTCTTGTTGACCCGCATTAATGCCTCTAATGTTGATGTTATCCCGTATACCTTGGAGGAATGGCTCTAAGACAATAACAAAGAGGAGAGGGGAGAGGGGGCACCCCTGCCTAGTGCCATTGGAGATTGGCACGCTATCTGATAACTGTCCATTAACTCTAATGTTTGCTGTGGGATTTGAATAGATTGCTTTGATCCATTTTTGCCAGTTAGGGCCAAAGCCCAAGTATTGGAGCGTGTGTAGCATTAGGGCCCAATCCACTCTGTCAAATGCTTTTTCCGCATCTATGGACAAGAGTAGACTGGATTCTTCCGAGCGCGCGGCTTGGTGTATTAAGTTTATGATTTTCGTGGTATTATTTTTTGCTTCCCTACCGGGTACGAAGCCTGATTGGTCTGCATTGATTATTCCCGGTAGTAGGGGGCGGAGCCTGTTGGCCAGGATTTTAGTAAAGAGTTTGAGATCTACATTTATCAAGGAGATCGGCCTATAACTACCGCATTGGGATAAGTCTTTGCCTGGTTTCGGGATAAGTGTGATTGTGGCATTTAACGCTTGAGGGGGAAGTGAGGTGCCTTGAAGAAGGGAATTAAAAGATTTTGTAAAATGTGGGATGAGGGTGGTGGCGTATGTTTTATAATATTTCGTTGTAAACCCGTCAGGGCCTGGGCTTTTCCCTATCGGGAGGTTTTTAATCGTGTTTCGGCATTCTTCCGTTGTGATTGGGTATTCTAGAGTTTCGCTCAAATTGGTCGGTAGTGTAGTATGTATTCTGTTCTCGAGGAAGCTCTGAATGTCCCGGGTCGATGGGGGTGTTTGTCTTAGGTTGTATAGGGAATGATAGTATTCCTGAAATGCTTTGGCTATGTCTGTTACACGGTGGGAGACGTTCCCCTTTTTATCCCTTATGCACGGTATGAAAGTGTTTTCTCTCTGTTTTTTGAGTGCATTGGCTAATAAACGCCCACTTTTCCCTCCTTGTGCATAGTAGAGGCTACGTGTCTTTGCTATTGCGTATTTTGTGCGGACGTTCAGGATTGTGTTGAGTTCTGTTCGTTTCTCTAAAAGTCTTTTGTATAGGGGTAGTGTGTCGTTTCGGGCGTGGGCTTCTTCTAGTTCTCTGATGTCTTTTGTTAGTTGTGTCACTTGTGTCTCACGTTGTTTTTTGTGTCTGAATGCTATTTGTATAATTGTTCCTCTAATAGTACTTTTGTGTGCTTCCCATACGATGGGGTGTGGTGTTTCCGCTCTAGTGTTTGTTTCAAAGTAATGAACCAAATGTTCATCTATTTGAGTCCGTATTACTTGATCGTTAAGTAGGTTGTCGTTTAGTTTCCATTGAGCCCTAGTGGGGTGTAGGGTGGGTATTGTCATCGACATGGACAGTGGGGCGTGGTCCGACCATGTTATAGGGGCATATTCGCATGTCTTGATAAGGTTCAGGAATCTATGTGGGGTAAAGAGCATATCTATTCTTGAGTATGTTTTCGATGAGTGTGAGTAAAATGAGTAGTTTCTGCTATTAGGGTGGAGTACCCGCCAGGTGTCATATAGTTGGTGTGTGTCTAGGAGTTTTTGCACTTGGTTTCTCGTTGAAGTCTGATAGGATCGGGCTTGAGAGGTGGTGTCCAGTATCCCATCTAGTGAGACATTAAGGTCCCCACCCAATATTAGTAGACCCTCTGAGAATGTTTCTAACTTGTGAAGTATTTTGCGTAGAGTGGGGGCTTGTTTCCTGTTTGGGAGGTACACATTAGCTAGGGTTGTGGTAGTATTTCCTATTCGTCCTTTTAGGAAAATGTATCTGCCTCCCTCATCTGAGAAATGTTCTTTGTACGTGAAGGGCAGTCGTGAGGAGAGTAGTATCGCAACTCCCCTTGATTTTGAGCCACTATAGTTACTGAAGTAACCATTGGTGTAGTGTTTCGATCTGAGAGTGGGGGCTGAGTCTTTACGGAAGTGTGTTTCTTGTATATAAATGATGTCTGCTTTTTGCCTGTGGTAGTCTGCCAGTGCTTTGTGTCTTTTCTCGGGTGTGTTGAGGCCTTTAGTATTGTGTGTTAGTATTTTTATAGTTGTCATTGTTTTGCTGTAGAACTTGTTGCGTAATCCTTATGATGTTTGTGTGGGCTTGTAGTGTAGACTGATTTAATTAGAGTGTGTGTTCCGTGTGTTTAGCCTTATGTTCAGCAAGTTCGCACAGACACCTACAGTACACAGCTGTACAGTTATTAAGTTTGTTAAACAATAAGTATAAAACAGTAGTTAAAACAATATGATTTAAAACAGTAATTACATATGAAACCAGAGACCGTCTGTAGTTCCCTTCTGGTGTTCCTGTGGGTTGTCGGTCAACTATTTACAATGGTATGATACAAGTGAGTATCTAGGAGAGCGGTGCTTTTTACTTCGGAAGGGTGGCACTCTCCTGTGGGTGGAATTCACTGGTGTCTGCCCCTGAGATGACCCTGTATCTGCAGTGGGCTATGTTGGATGACACCGTGTTTCGTGTCGAGGGTGGTGCGTCTGCGTTAGTGTATAGTTTAAATATTGAATGGTTGTCGTCTATCGGTGAGATGGTTTCGTGTTGTGTAAGGTTTCTGTTAATTTCTATTTTTTGTAGTAGTGTTAGTAGCTGGTCGGGTGGAGCTTGCGGGCGAGGTCGCTTATTCGTTTGTCTGTTTGGGGGAGGATATTTGCGTGGGATAGCGTGGGTGTAGTGGGGAGTGGGGAGCGTGTGGTTATCTGTGTGTTTGTTGTGCAATCCCAGATGGACTGTGAGCTGTACGATTGTAGGTGGTTGTCTTGCGTAGTTATTTGTGTTCTCGTCTTTGTGTGGGCCTAGCGTCTCTTTAGGGTCTAGTTTAGTAGTGTCTCTGTTTTGTGTGTCTGACTATCGTCTTTGAGGGTAGACCTAGAACAGCTGAATGTCAAGAGTGTATAGGTCGCGTGTAACATCTGAGTCATACTGCTCAAATAAGTATGGTCTTACTTAATCTTGTGCATTAAACCCAGTATGGTGCTACAGCCTAAATATCTTTGACTTATACACGGAGACAGTATATAAATTATAAAAATCATACGACCTGTGCAGGAGCCTCACTCAATTTATCTTTCAGCACTGTTTTTTATGTTTTTTTTTTTTTTTTGTTTTTTTTTTTTGTTTTTTGTTTTTTGTTTTTGTTGTGTTCAGTCTCTGAGTCCCATTTTCAAGTTTTTTCGGCTCTAACGTCCCATTCTGTATTTGTTGCTTGCTATGGGGAATTGCGTGTCCCTTGGCTTATATCAACAGTTTTAGGACTGTCCCTCTGGGTGTAGTCGTGAGGTCTTGGCGTGAGTGCTGTACGTTGTGATATTCTCGACTAGTCCCATCTATTTGTGTCCTGTGAGTTACTTGTAGTCCATCTGGGAGTTTCACAGATGCGTTGCTTATTCGTCCCTGGGTCTTCTGGTTCGTCTGTCGTCCCTCTGTGGAAGGCCATTCTGCCCCATTCTTTGCCTCTTTGATGGTGTATGCCAATTGTGGCCGTATGGTTGTGCGTCAAGCGTGACCGCCGGGTCCGGGGCATACCAGTTTGCTATGTTGACTTTTGTCAGGTTCAGGGCTTCGGTGAAAGGGATGACGTCCTGGTATGTGGCGATCGTGTAAGTCGACCCTTTCAAGCCTACAATCAAGGCGAAGGGGAATCCCCATCTGTAGCGTATGTTACGTGCTCTTAATTGGTCCGTGATCGGTCGTAGCGCTCTTCTTGCCTGGAGGGTATGCCAGGATAAGTCGGGGTATATCTGGATTTCGTGTCCCTGGTACAATAGCGGTGAGGACGTGTCCCTTAGTGCCTTTAGGATATCCTCCTTTAGGGTATAGTAGTGAATGCGGCATATCACGTCACGTGGTGTCTCGCCCGTGTTATTTTTGGGTCGTAGGGATCTATGTGCCCTATCTAGTATCACTGGGGCGTCTGGGGAGCGGTTTAGAATTAGGTTGAATAAGGTGGGTAGCTGTACCTTTAAATTTTCTTTTTCTGTCTCCGGCATCCCCCTAATGCGTAAATTGTTCCTCCTGCCCCTATTATCTATATCATCTAGGGACCTCTGTAGCATGGTCAGATGTCTTTCTTGGATGGTAAGTGCTTGGGTGAGATCCTGTATTTGTGTCTGACATGAGCCCCTGTCATCTTCCAGGTCCTGCACCCTTCTGCCTACCTGTTTGATTTCTGAGCTCAGGCCCTCCATTTTGAGTTGGAAGGTATTCTCTAGTTTTCCTAGCATTTGTGCTAGATCTAGTCTGGATGGCAGGCTTTTCAGGATGTCCTTGATGTCTATGTCCGCAGATGAGATTTCAGACTGAGCAGGGCTTGGTGGCTCGGAGTCTGTGTGGGTTGTCGCCGGCGCCATGTTGGATTCCCCTGTGTCTCCCACGCGGTCGGCGTATTCTTTAAACAGACGGGTAACCGAGCCCGGTTTACCCGCTGGCGGTTTCCCCTGTTGTTGGTGAGGGGTTTGTTGCCTCTTATTGTTCCCCATCTCAGTTGTTTTCCTCCGTTTGGTTCCGATCTCTGCCCGTTTTGCTCGGAGCCTGTTTAGTGTGCGGCCATTCCGGTCGGCTGCAAGCCACGCCCTCTAAGCTTATCATTTTTTAACACACTTGCTACAGGCACCTTCTGTCCTTGTTTTGGGGGACAATTGGATTGATGTTTTATCACCCTTTTGCCCCCCCCTCCTAGTTTAAAAACATCCTAGCAAAACCTCTGAACTGCTCACTGAGAACATTTGTTCCCTTTTGAGAAAGATGCAAACCATCTTTTTTGTACAGTTTATTTCCATTCCAAACAGAGCTACCATGAGCAATAAAGCCAAATCCTTGCTCCCGACACCATTCACCAAGCCACAAGTTAAAGTCCCTAATACGCATCCGCCTGTCGTTCTGAGTGTTATGCACAGGCAGAACTTCAGAGAATGACAGTGTGGAAGCAACCTGCCGTATATCATTGGCAAAAACACTGAAAACTTCCTTAACCTCTGAAACCTCATTGCAAGCCAAGTCATTTGTCCCTAAATGGACAAGTACATCCAATTCCCCTTCCTGCTTTGCTTGCTTAACAATATTACAGATACGTCTCCTGTCTCTGTGAGCAGTAGCTCCGGGAAGACACCTCACAAGACCACCATTGCCCATCTCCACACCTCTTATGATGGAATCCCCCAACAACAACTGCTTTCTATTAGGCCTCACCATAGTCTTCAAGCCTCTCTGCACAACACCACTAGCCTCAGTGCCTCTCTGCACAACACCACTAGCCTCAGTGCCTCTCTGCACAACACCACTAGCCTCAGTGCCTCTCTGCACAACACCACTAGCCTCAGTGCCTCTCTGCACAACACCACTAGCCTCAGTGCCTATCTCCAGGACACCACTACACTCTGAAAGTGCAGAAAATGAATTATGTAGAACAACAGACTGTGCAATATGCCTTTTATCCACAACTCCAAGTCTACCAGATCCTACAGTAATCCATCTGCCATTCCTAGTATGTCTCTGCGGCAATGGCTTTGCAGCAGTTCCAGCCTGAATTTGTTTACCAGATAATTTACAAATCTCAGACTTCAAAAATACAATCTCCTGCCGCAAGATAGAGAACTGTCTACAGATTAGACAACAACCAAACCTCCAAAAAGTGGAACGTGAAACAAATGCAAAGCAACTATTACACTGAACTAAGTCTGCCATTCCAATGAGGCGAATAATTTAAATCAAACAAATTTTACCTTTTTTTTTAATTTATCCTCCTGAATACCTCAGATTACCTCCAGTTTATCTCCAGAATATCTCCAACCACACACACACACTTAGAAGCAACACTCTCCAGAATATCTCCAACCACACACACTTAGAAGCAACACTCTCCAGAATATCTCCAACCACACACACACACTTAGAAGCAACACTTAGATGAAGCAACCAAGCTCTATTAGCCAAGCTAATGACAACTACCCTTATATACTCCTAAAATCACCTCCCACTAGGAATGTTTAACACCTGGGTAGGCTTATTAGCAAACAATAGCTAATTTAAATAGCAATCAATAGCAAGTAGCTACCTAATCCAATCAAATGCCTTATAATTACCAACAGGAAATCAAACCTTGTGCAGCCAGTAACCTTTTCCTACAGATGAATCTTACCTGTAACAGTAAAAAAAGAACTCTTAGCACAACTCTTAGACAGTTGAAGCTTCTGTAAAACTCTCCAGAATATCTCCAACCACACACACACTTAGAAGCAACACTTAGATGAAGCAACCAAGCTCTATTCTATATATGACATCGGGGAGAGGGAACTGTTAGCGGTCATTAAGGCTTTAAAGGAGTGGAGACATTTACTGGAAGGGACACTACACCCTGTTACTATCCTAACGGATCATAAGAACTTGTCTTATATTGGGGAGGCTAAGCGCTTGTCCGCCAGGCAGGCTCGCTGGGCTTTGTTCCTCACTCACTTTAATTATGTACTTACGTATAGACCTGGTTCTAAGAACTCTAAAGCCGATGCTTTGTCTCGTCAATATGAACCATCCACTATAACTGAACCACTTCTGTCCTCCATAGTTCCTAAGGGGAATATCATCGCGAACACGAATCTCAGGATTCACTCTCCATTGCTTTCTGAGATCATGAAGTTTCAGCATTTGGCACCCAAACAGACTCTTGGGGATCGACACTTCGTTCCTGCCGCTCTCCAACTGGAGGTGCTACGCTGTCTCCATAACAGCAAGGTGGCTGGGCATCCTGGCATCCACAAGACCTATGCGCTGGTCTCTAAAGATTTTTGGTGGCCTGACTTACGCAAGGATATTAAAGAATTCATCGGGGCATGTGAAGTTTGTACCAAGACCAAGCTACCCCATTCGCTTCCATGCGGATTTCTGCACCCTTTAGAGGTTCCTGAAAAGCCTTGGTCCTGCCTGGCAATGGACTTCATTGTTGATTTGCCTATCTCTAAAAAGCAGACTGTCATCCTCACTGTGGTAGACAGATTTACTAAAATGGCTCACTTCATTCCCTTACCTAAACTCCCATCTTCGCCCGAATTAGCGGAGATATTCGCCAGGGAGATTTTCCGTTTGCATGGGATACCTTCCCAAATTGTCTCTGACAGAGGCTCCCAATTTGTTTCCCGTTTTTGGAGATCATTCTGCTCCCAACTAGGCATCAAATTGAATTTCTCCTCTGCCTATCATCCTCAGTCCAATGGAGCTGCTGAACGCACTAACCAAAAAGTTGAACAATATTTACGTTGTTTCGTTTCAGAACACCAGGACGATTGGGTCGGTTTGATTCCTTGGGCGGAGTTTGCACATAACAATCTCATTTGTGATTCTACGCATTCTAGCCCTTTTTTCTTGAATTATGGCTTTCATCCTTCCATCCTTCCTTCGCAGTCTTCTTCTCAAGGGATACCGTCGGTGGATGTTCATGTTGCCAATTTAAGAGAGTTGTGGGATCAAACTCGACAAATCCTTCTGCACAATTCTACGCTGGTTAAAAAACACGCTGACAAACGTAGAAGGGCAGCACCGGTGTTTGTTCCAGGCGATAGAGTATGGTTAAGTACTAGAAACATTCGGTTAAAAGTGCCGTCCATGAAGTTTGCTCCTCGATATATTGGACCTTACAGGGTACTGTCTCAAATTAACCCAGTTGCGTATCGTTTAGCGTTGCCTAATGCCTTACGCATTCCTAATTCATTTCATGTTTCCTTGCTAAAACCATTAATATGTAACAGGTTCTCCTCCACGATCGCCCCTCCCCGCTCAGTTCAGGTGGAGGGTCAGGAGGAGTATGAGGTCAATTCCATCGTTGATTCTCGAATCTCCCGGGGGAAACTGCAATATCTGGTCGATTGGAAGGGTTATGGTCCTGAGGAGAGAAGTTGGGTACCTCAGGAGGAGGTGCATGCTCTTCGTCTCCGCAGGGCGTTTCACTCTCGATTCCCTTCTCGCCCTGGTGTATTCCGCCCGGTGGGCGTATCTGAGAGGGGGGGTACTGTCAGGGTACCTGCGGTCTCTACCTCCGAAAGAGGTAGAGACTTAGCTGTTCCTCCATCCAGACGGCCTGATGGCTCCCTTTCCCACGGTCTATCCGGTCATGCAAGGCCGGCCGCGAGGGAGTGACTGCCTTTTACAGCATCTAGGCAGGAAGTTGTCATCAAGACACTCCTCCGGAACGACCTGTCACTCAATTGCTGCAGGACCAATCAGGACGCCTCGGAGGCGTGGTTACTGCTCTGAACAGGGTATTTAACAGAGCTTTTTTCATTAGCTCATTGCCCTGTCGTGGTTCTAGCTTGTTCTAGTCTCTCAGTGCTTGTGTATTCTATTATCCCTTTTGGTTTTGACCCGGCTTGTTTACCTTACTCTGCTTATCTCTGTTACCCTTGATTCGGCTTGTCTCTCGCTTACCTGTCTTCTGTTACCCTCGACCTCGGCTTGTCTTTGACCATTCTATACTGTACTACTTACGTTAGTCCGGCCATTCTAAGGTCCGGTATACGTATCTGGCTACTGTTTGTACTCTGCGTGTTGGATCCCTGTCCCGATCCTGACAGTCTTAAGGGACTTTATTCACTCATTTGTTATTGTGTACTTGGATGACATTTTAATATATTCTACAGACTTACACACTCATCACAGACATGTTACGACAGTTCTGAAGACCCTTCTTGCTAATGGTCTTTATTGCAAACTAGAAAAATGTCTGTTCGACCAATCCAAGGTCCAGTTTTTAGGGTATTTGATTTCCGCTAAGGGTTTTCGGATGGATCCCCAGAAGCTCGCTGCGGTCATAGAATGGCCTCTGCCGCAAGGTCTGAAAGCCATCCAGCGTTTTCTGGGTTTCTCTAATTATTATAGACGTTTTATCAAAGGTTTTTAGTCTATCGTAGCACCTATTACTCGTATGACTAAAAAGGATGGCAATACACGTGCCTGGTCTACCGAGGCACTTCAGGCTTTTGACTTTCTTAAGACTACGTTCGCCTCTGAACCTATTTTACAGCATCCTGTCCCCTCATTGCCATATATACTTGAGGTTGATGCTTCCGATATAGGGGTAGGTGCTGTCTTATCCCAAAGAGAGTCTCCTGACAAGCCATTGCATCCTTGTGGCTTCTTTTCTAAACAAATGTCCAAAGCAGAAAGGAATTATGATGTGGGTAATCGCGAACTCCTTGCTATCATTTTAGCACTCAAAGAATGGAGACATTTGTTAGAGGGCACTAAGGATCCTATCCTCATATTTACGGATCATAAGAACCTATCCTACCTTAGCGAAGCTAAAAGATTGTCTTCCAGGCAGGCTAGGTGGTCACTGTTCTATTCTCATTTTAATTATATAATCACCTATAGGCCAGGTGATCGGAACACTAAAGCGGACGCTCTGTCCAGACAGTTCGAGACTATTGACAAACAGGAGATTGATGTCACTCCTGTCATTCCCCCAGACAGGATAATAGCAACTACTATATTGTCTATTTCCTCGTCCCTCTTGCAGGCCATACAAGCGAAACAAAGCATGGCACCTAGCGAGAGGCCTAATGATAAATTGTTCGTTGACGTTCCCGAAAGACGGGATATTCTGTCACTGTATCATGATACTAAGACTGCTGGACATCCTGGTATTTCCAAAATGGTGTCAGCCGTTTCTCGGTATTTCTGGTGGGATACCTTACGTAAGGATGTTACTGACTATATAAGTGCTTGTACTATCGGTGCCTGTATGGAATCGTCTCGTAGAGTTCCTTGAGGGCTGTTGCATCCGTTACCCGTTCCCGAGAGACCTTGGTCTAATCTATCAATGGATTTTATTGTTGAATTACCCCCTTCGAATGGTAACACAGTCATCCTAATGATAGTAGATCGGTTTTCCAAAATGGCTCACTTTGTGTCTCTTCGCAAGTTGCCCACTTCCAAGGAACTGGCTCTTATCTTCGCTAGAGAAGTGTTTCGATTACATGATATTCCCTTATCTATTGTATCCGATAGGGGTAGCCAATTTATTTCCAGGTTCTGGAAAGCCTTTTGTTCGGAGATGGGTATTTCTCTCTCGTTTTCTTCCGCTTACCATCCCCAGTCTAATGGAGCTGCTGAACGTGCCAACCAGTCTCTAGAGCAGTACCTCCGTTGTTTTGTGTCTCACCATCAGGACAATTGGTCTGACCTGCTTCCTTGGGCTGAATTTGCTCGGAATAACGCCACTCATGATTCTTCCGGCAAAAGCCCTTTTTACGTTGTCTATGGCCAGCATCCCGTGGTTCTTCCGGCTGCATTCTCCTCGCAGGGCATGCTAGTTGTGGATGAGCATTTGGCTGGTTTGCGTAATACTTGGGAGCAGGTTCAGCGTTCTTTGGTGGACTCTGCTGCCCGCCAGAAGGCTCAGGCTGACAAGCATCGCAGAGCGGCTCCTTCCTATGTTGTGGGGGACAGGGTTTTGCTTTCCACACGGAATATTCGCCTCCGGGTGCCTTCTATGAAATTGGCTCCCAGCTTCATTGGTCCTTATCGCATTATACATAAGGTTAATCCCGTTTCTTATGCCTTGGGTCTGCCTAAGAATCTGCGTATACCTAATGTATTTCACACCTCGTTGTTGAAGCCTTACGTACGCAACCGCTATACCCGGCATACTCCCCCTCCCCCTCCTGTCTCTGTGGAGGGTCATGAGGAGTTCGAAGTGTCTGCTGTTATTGACTCTCGTTTCCTTAGGGGTCGGCTTCAGTACTTGGTACATTGGAAGGGTTATGGGCCTGAGGAGCGCAGTTGGATTTCTGCGGATGCTGTTCATGCTCCCCGCCTTGTACGTTCTTTCCATTCGCGTTTTCCTGCCAGGCCTGGTCCTGCCCGCCCGGAGGGCGTGTCCTCAGGGGGGGGTACTGTAGCGTTACTTACCTTATCCGGGGGCCGGCCGCGGTCCTCTCTTCAAGGCGACCTAACAGGAAGACGGGCAGTGACCGCGAGATGCGGTCACGTGTCCCGCCTGCAACTAAGAGCGCGCCGCGAGTCTCGGGCGCGTTCTTAAAGAGACAGTGGGAGCCTAAATTGCAAAAAGGCTCCCATTGGCTCCTGTCATGCCAATCAACCCATACACTTACCTGTTGGGGGTGTGGAAGTGACAGGAGCCAATCACATTAGTTTGAAGGCTACTTATACTCACCCTTTTCCCTTAGTTCCTTGCCCTATCGTGGTTTCTGCTACAGTTCCCTTTAGTGCTTGTTGTGTTCAGTTGTGTTTCTCCGTATTTGACCTTGGCTTTGTATTCTGACTTCGTTTTCGCTTTATCCTTGTCTGTACTGTTTGCCGGCTTGCTGATTCCTGTGTACCAGACCCCGGCTAGTTCTCGTTTACGCTGTCTCTTTGTGCCCTTGACCTCGGATCGTTCCTGACTCTGTACTTCTCCTATTGCGTCGAGTCCGGCCACTCTAAGGTCCGGTAGACGTATCTTTCCTCTGTGCTGTCTTCTGTTTGGCTGGATCCTGCGTGTAGGGGTATATACTCGTTACAGTGTGGGACTGTGTGAATCTACCTGTGTCTAATGGTCTTCGCCCTGCAGTGAGCTGGCAGACGGGATATGATGCATCCCCTATGAACACATAAGCACAGAGTACTGCCCCTTTAACACATACATTATCCCACAATCAGCCTCCAAACATATTTACAATACCATTTACTGCTCCTGTCCCACTTTGCAGTATGGTATCCCACTTATGGATACACCAAAGACAAGCCCCCAGCAATTGTGAGGTTTATTATAGTGGAACTCTTTGATACTGACATACAAAATGCAGATTACTTTGTGTTTTATAGCTGTTAAGCTCTGTGATACACTACCAGTGGCGGATCCAGAGCCTGATCTAGGGATTGGCACTATTTAAAGAAATAATCCAGGCACAATAACCACTACAGCTCAGTGTAGTAGTTATGGTGCCAGTAGTGCCAGGATCCCATCCCAGAGTAAGTAGTCAAACCGTTTAAGAACAGTTTGACAACTTACCTGGGGTCTGCTGGGGCAGTGGTATGTGTTAGGGGTGAAGTGTGTGTGAAAGGTGCAGTGTGTGTGTGTGTGTGTGTGTGTGAGCGGTGAAGTGTATGTGTGCGAGTGCGTGAGGGTGCAGTGTATGTTAGGGCTGCAGTATGTGTGTTAGGGGGCAGTGTATGTGTGGGGCAGTGTGTGTGTGAGAGAGCTGCAATGTGTGTGTGAGCGGTGCAGTGTGTATGTGGTAACCACGGCAACGCTCCGTGCTCGCGAGAGTAGGACCCGGAGGATCTGCAGGCTGAGCTCCCGGGTCCTCTCTCCCTCCCCCCTGTTGGCTGTCAGCAATGTGCCTGCAGACCGGGGAGGCAGATCACTGATCTCCCTCCCCGGTCCGCGGGCACATTGCAGGGCTGGCACTTGGACAATACCAGCCCTGCATTAGCCGTCAGGGTAGAATCTCGTGGTTGGGCAATTGCCCCATTGCCCCCCCCCCCCTCGGATCCACCACTGTACACTACTATGTACATTACTTTAAGAGTTGGTGCTTGTCTATGTCTGTGTGCCTGTCTGTGTCTGTATGTACGTGCAATTCTCTGCCTAAGGAGGTGGTTTTATCAGAGCCTGTACATACGTACAACAGCAACAGCCTGTACAACAGCAATTGGATAACTACTTGTGAAAACATAATATTCATGGATATAATTTTTAATCCATCAGCAGTGGCAGAACTTAGAGCCACTCGATGGGTATTATTGCTGAACAGGGGCCGGGTCAGGCTTTAAGACCATGGCCATGCCCGTGTAGTAATTGCAATGTTTGGAGGAAATGACAGTCTGTCGCTTTTTTCGAGCTATAAGCAGAGAGTGCCTCATGGGAGGAGGAGGCGGCAGATCAAGCAACTGCAAGGGGGAGAGGAGCAGGAGTGAGTAGCTGTAAATCCTCACACTCACTCCCCTTAGCCAGCAGCAGGAAACCAAAAAGGTATGCAGGACGGTGGCAAATATACAATTTACAAATATAAGAAATATTAAATTTCTGTGTCTATGCATCTCATATTTGTGTGTATATGTTTTAAATTGTATGTGTCAGTATGTGTATATCCTGTGTGTGTGGATGTGTCAGTGTGTGCCCCTGTGTGTGAGTGTGTTTAGCTGTGTGACATGGTGTGTATATGTCACTATGTATATCTGTGTGTCAGGTTGTGCATCTCTATATATGTGTATATATAGCAGTGTGGGTATCTGTGTGTCAGGTTGTGTGCATGTGTGAGTCTGTGGGTCAGGTTGTGTGTATCTGTGTGTCAGGGTGTGCATCTGTGTGTGTATCAGTGTGTCAGGGTGTGCATCTCTGTATGTGTGTGTGTGTGTGTGTGTATCTGTGTGTCAGGGTGAGCATCCGTGTGTGCATGTTTCAGCTTATATACATGTTGGTGTGCGTATCTATGTGTGTATG
Organism: Pelobates fuscus; assembly: GCF_036172605.1. Taxonomy (NCBI): domain Eukaryota; kingdom Metazoa; phylum Chordata; class Amphibia; order Anura; family Pelobatidae; genus Pelobates; species Pelobates fuscus. The sequence goes on along the minus strand of NC_086323.1, from coordinate 76,017,231 downwards.
TGTCAGTGTGTGTATGAATTTGTGTGTATGTCACTGTGTTTATATGTGTGTATCTGTATAGTAATGTGTATGTATATCTAGGTAAGTATGTACAGTGAGGACCAAAGAAAAAGTTACCTGCGCTCTCTCCTAAATCCCTATGTATATTTAAACAAATGGAGGCAGGCCCAGACTGGCCATCGGTGGGCCGCGATGGCCATAAACCCAGGCTAACAGGGGAGAAGGGGAGATCAGTGTATCTCCCCTGCTGGCCCATGCAGAGCCAGAGCTATCAGAGCGCCAGCCCTGCTGTGTGCCTTCATGGACCGATTGGAAGACAAACTATCTCCCCACTGGCCCACAGGCACTAAGATGTGGTTGGGGATGGAGGGAGAGAGGACCCAGTGGAGCTCTATCCTGCACCTCCGCCGCTTTCCTCTCGCAAGGTCTGAGCGTTGCCGCGGTTACTATGGCAATGCTCCGATCTCACAAGAGTGAACTCTACCCTAGGAACTAGAGGGACCACCAGGGATTTCCCCCTGGACCACCAGGGCTACAAGGGCCCCTCTCAAAGGTAGGAAGGGAGGAAGGATATAAACTTTTTACAATTCCCAGTTTTTTTTGTTGGTTTTGTTTGACCGACATTGTTAAAGCAATTGAAACTGGTTTATATTGGTTTTGGCCAAAGCCATGTATTTGCAAGGTTCTCAGTGTCTGCGTAGCCTACTGTATTGATTCTTGACTTGGTCTTCTGAATGCATAATCCACGATTTTAGGACTTCCCAGTGTAATTCTTATGGGGATACTGATCCTAATGGGGATACTGATAGAACACACAATGGGTGTGCCATGTTGACAATGAACTACTACTCCAATGTTATATCAACAAATGTTCAAGAAACTTTGTTATAAATAATCGTTATACCTGATTGATATATGAGGACCTCTATCCAAACAGGGGTATTCACTAATGTGAGAACTATTGGAAAATTGAATTTCAAACTTTAAACCAAAATATCCAATCTTCAGCAATTTTGGCCTTAAATTTGAAATTCACTTAGAATTCCCAACAATTCTCATTTTAGTAAATATCCTTCATATTGATAACAGATGAGAGTGAAATTTAATGTATATTTGCCCTAGTGATGGACATCATGCAGTGTTTGCACAAATGTGTCAATACGTGTAAGTATGTAATAGTAATTTTTCGAAGAGACCATGAATCATGCTACAATGTATTATTAGTACTGTTTGAGAAATTAATAGTAAGGGAACAATATATTTTCTCCTTGCACGTGGCAGGGTCCTGACAGCGGATTATTTGAAAGTGTAATTTTAGCTGTGTGCTCAGTGTGAAATATAACACCCCAAACAGGTACAGCATGTGTTACATTATCGTCTCTCCTGCCCCACTCAACCCAGCAGGGATTTCAGAATGCCAATGAAAACGAGATGTGTCTGAGCTGTTTGTTTATGTGTTACATACCCAGAAGACCCAGGTCTGTCGCATGTAAACATGCCTTACACAAAGTCCTCATGGGTGATAATATCATACCATTTTTTAAATCATGTGCATTGGTGACAACAAATAATGACAAATGGATAAAGAATTGGGAGACCTGAGTGAGACAACAGAGAATTCAAATGAGAAGCTACCTATGAGATTTGGGACGTTCTGCTCATTTCAAGAAAAGACCCATGAGGTTTGGTGTTTCACATGTTTTGGAAGAAACCTGAGCTTTACAAATGCAAACCTACGTTAAAGTATCACTCCAGGGTGGAATTACCACAAATTGTAATGCTTTATGGAAAAAAAATGTCATATATATATATATACTATTGTGCATTGTACAGTGCTGCAGAATTTGTTGGCACTTTATAAATAATAATAATATATATTATATTATATTATACATTTGCATTGGCTATTGTGGGTAGTCAAATTATGTCAAATAGTGTCTGTCCTGTGTTTCATTTAGGATTATAGGTGTTCTGCTATATCCCCAAAAAATGTGGGGGTTTCATAAAAGTCTAGCTTGAGAATTGAACACTTTAACTAGGAAAAATAACACTACAAATGATTAAATTAGCAGGAGATGAGAACGTTATTAAAATATCCCCATTATATGGTAAAATGACATCTGTAATCTATGTAAAAATAATTTTCAATACACTGTGCTGAGGTGCCATTCACTCCAAATCTTTAAAACATAATGGAAAAAAATTATGCCTTGAATCAATAGGCATCTGCTGTAGTCTACCCAGTTGGTGACAAAAGCAGATCTTATAAAGGTAATATTCACTAATACGTGAATTGTGAATTAACAAGGAAACTACAAAACATGGCCTAAGAATATAAACTTGGAAAAACTGATTTGATTTTTTTTTCCCAGAACTGGTTATTTTTAGCTAGCCTTTGCAATTCTCCACATGATTTTTAGTGAATCAGCCCTTAAGCCAGGCAGAACAAAAACTGTCTACTTGATCACTTAAATAAACACATACTACAATATAAATAGAAAATACTGAGGGCCTGCAGCGCCATTATACTGCCATTAGAAGCCCATTTATTCCTGGATCAAGGATACCTATTATCCATGGGTTCTCTCTGGCCACCAGAGGTTTTTAGGAAATCAGAAGATTTTGTATGCCTCTTTTGGTTCTAGGATGTCCTCTCCTGCACTGAAAAAGGAATTTGGGGCACACGCAAAGCATGCATTTTCAGCAATTGTGTATATAATATACACAATATATATATATATATGCAAAATATATACAAACTACATATTAGGAACAGTGCACACACACAAAGATAGGTGATTTTAAGTACCATCAAAGCTGTATTTTGCATATATTTTAGTCTTTACAGCAGAACCACTTCTGAGAAATGCGTGTTCTTGGTGTGCCCCAAATTTCTTTATCTGAGTATATTTTGAATCCACACCAGATTCCGTTTGGGTTGAGGACCCCACCCATCCACTCTAGGTTACCCTTTGGAGGTGACAACAGGAAAGCATACATTTGAAGTCATTCAAGCACTAAGTATTGCAGTTAGCATGTTAAACACGCATATTAAAATTAGGGTAGGACCCACCGATTGGCCATATGGTGTAACTGAATCTCTAAATTTGTTTGCCAACATTGGTGATTGTATGTAGCCTTGTACCAGTTAAAACTATATTGTGTGTGTGTGTGCACTGTTCCTCAATCTGTCCTCTCCTGCATTGTAATTGATTAAGTAACTGTATGTACAGCCAATAATATTGCAAAACTAAACCAGCCTCGTGGCATGCAGGGAAATATGACATAAGGGGAAATCAGTGAGCAAGAATTAATAGAGTGGAATATAGAAAAAAGGGGAACAGGTTGCGCCAATAATATTTTTATACTGTAAAAATCTAAAAGAATATAGTATAGAAGACTATAATAACAGATACAATTGTAAGAAAGTCCACAATATATATATATATATATATATATATATAGTGCAACTTGCAGAAACACAGGCCAGGTAACGTAATATTTTATACTTGTAGCCAGAAGTGGCTTGCAATTTGTGTAAACATGTAAACATATAAAAGAAACAGAGAAAGAAATCAAATGGTAGAGTATATCCCCAAAAAACTTGACTGAATAGTAGATCAAATGAGATGTACTCACATTTACCAGAGCTTAAACCAGCTCTAGTGTAAGGGGCCTAGAGTGGTATGGTCCCCACTTCTATGATATATGTATAGATGACATAGTCAAGTTTCTTTCAATTCAATACATAACAATACATTTTTTTTTAAAAAAAGATACTTGTGCACTATCCCAAATCTCTATGCACATTTAAATAACTGGAGGTTTTTTAGTATCATTTCAATGGCCATTAAAGTGTAAGCTCACCTGCCACGTCAAGGCAAAACCGTTTAGGTGAATCCTACACTAACAATTTACCATGCTGTTTTCAACTTAAAGGCAAAATTTCTAATGAGACAGAGATGGGTATTTTTCTAAACCCATATGCACTTATTAATCCTTAATAGGGAGCATTTGAGGTGGGTGGCAGCACTGTAACATGGCTGTATAATACAAAAGCATATACAAACATAAAATTAAACCTACACTGAACCTCCTCTAGTCCTGGGCAACAGCAAAGACTATAGTACACATCCGCCTCAAAACATCCAAGAAAAACATTTACTTTACACACTATACCGAATCCCTATGCACATTTAAATAACTGGAGGCTCAGCTAAATTCTGGTGCAAACAGATGCACAGAGCATATCGAGTTAACTAAAATACAGAAAAAAATTCGATCAAAAGGTTATCATTTTTTTAAAAGTCAATGCAAAATTTCTTTATTTGAAATGAAGAGATGTTATTTTCTCTGATTGCAACATCAAAGCTGTCAATTTCAATTAAAAGAACTGAGATTGCTTTTAATCAAATCTGCTGATCTGCATTCTCTGTGGAATACATTTACTTGTTTGTTAACCAAAGAATTTTACTTTCTACGTTGGACCAATAAAGTAAATTTTAGAATGCATCTTGTGCAGTGATCTGTTATTCACAATAACCTGAGTTGACTTGAACATAGCTCAAGACGAAACTTTTTTGCAAAATTTAATCTATAAGTATTCTCCAGCTTACTTCTGTTTCCAAAGCTGGTGATAACTTGATGGAGCCCCTTTCAATTTCCACACCCTGAGAGTTGAAAAATGAGAAGAGTTTCCAATCAGCTTTGTCCCATGCGTTATGTCCCCCATTACAATAGATTTATTTCAGGATAACTCAGAGATAACCTGAATCTCCCAATCTCTGTGAGCTTCTCAGAGTGATGAAAATCTTACTCTCAGCCAGTATTCAGGAAATGTCCATTTATGGAGGAAATCCTTAAATACAGACTAAATGTCTTTCATCTTCTCTTGCGGTGTAGTTTTTTTTAACGAACAAGGGGCAAGAGCAGTTAATCGTATAACTAGGAAACCAATACATTGATTTCCATCTTCTGCAATTTTCATTCTCACATTGGTTGCAGCTTCCTAATATTTGCTACTGCACACTATTAGATTGTGACATAGTTGCCTAGTTTGAATAAAAACTAGTCCAAAAATTTCAACCTGGAAACCCGTTCCTTTAACACCCTTAAATATAGCCATTTCCAATTGTGCCACAAAAAAAGGAAAAAAATCCTTCTTGACTCTATAATGGCAATCAGATTTCTTCTTGGGTCAACAACTTGTTTACATACATATCTTGTCATATCTTGTCATATAATAAGCTTGTAATCAAGAGATACTTGACTTAATTTATATTAGAATTAGAGATTAATTTTAGTCCACATTGAAATTTTAAAAATTTGGGCCGATTGAATTAGTGACCAAAATTCTGATCTCCAAACTACCACGAATCTTGGAACAAACAAACTGCCTAGCTGCTGCTGTATCAATATACTTAGCTGGTAACTGTCAGTCAGTGGCACCCAAAATAACTTTGAGTGTGAGATTTCCATTGTTACATTGATCCTAGCGTGAGACTAGGTTACCAGTTTACATGTTCTAAAGTTTTGTTTTTTTAAAGTGTTAAGAGTTATTGCAGAAAGGGTAGGGTGTTTTTTTTTTTGTTTTGTTTTTTAAAGAAAAGGGTGTTGTCTGAAAAAATAAAAGTCAGCTCTTGTATAGCTATTGCCACAAAGTCTGAGTGGTAGATGACGTACTTTACCTTTATCCTACTGTAAAACTGGAGGCTACGGTAAGTGCTGTGTCCTAGTGCAAGTTACTTAACACAAATTTAGAATCATTCATCTAAAGTTTTTTTTGTTAAGTTTTTGTGGAAAGAAAATATATATTTTTTACATTTATTTTTGAGTGGCCAGTGTGTGCAAGTGTACTGCAGTATAGAGTTTTGTCAAAGACAAAAATGTTACAATAGTAAACCTACCAAGCACCAACCCATTTTGCAACACAAACACCTACTTTTAAATAAATTTGTATTAGTTGTATTAGTTTACATAGTACTCAACCATTTATAGTCCATATTTATTGTAATAAAAAACAAATCCACCATCTTCAATGTCATGTATTAATCCTAAAATAAAATTGAGGTAGGGGTTTTGTTTCCCCAATGCACCATCAGCAGTAGTACCATGCCCTCTGAGACTCTCAACCGTTTTATTTGGCGATACGGGCTGCTGACACCTCTGACACTGATGCCTCCACAATCACTATTTGTAGTATTCAGCCTCAGAATACTAGGATTAGCAGAATGTCCATTACATCCCACTCAAGACTAAAGAGGCAATTGTGCTTTCTCATCCTTTCTATGGTGAAAAAAAACGTACACTGGCACTGCAGTTCCTTCTACCACACATACTTCAGGCATTATACTTTCTTGGAGCCCCATAAACAAGCAATTATGGGAGAGCACAGCAGAGTTTACTCTGTGGGGGTGATCAGAGCCATTCTTTAGTGAAGTACCAAAGTAACACTCCTGATGTCTGGTCTGAGTTGTGGAGGTGGTGGAGGTAATCAGTTGTCTATAATTCCATTTCCCCACCTCTGCAAATATAGTACTTTTACCCTCAGCCCGTGAGCTACTCGACTATGAGTATGATGAACCAGATGAATTAGAAGAAGACAGTAAGGAGAGCCCAATATTTTCTCATGCAAACAGTGTGCACATGCCTCCTACATCTACTCCACCATCTCTACCTAAATCTGCTTTGGAATTGCCTCATCTAACAGACAGTTGTAAAATCAGCTGCACCAGCTACCAGTGGCACAAGTAGTTCATCCACTTTCTCTGTAACTTTCACCACCAATACCTCCACCATCAACATCACCAGTACCACCACCATCAACATTTCTATCAGCATTAATTAACCAAGTGCTAGTGTACAGGCTATTGCTGCTACAGCTTCTAGTTTCACTGATGTAAATGCACCCACATCTTCAGCAGATGCAAGAACATTTTTTATCAATTTTTATCCATTTATTTAATCACGCTACAGACTGGATTTGTGGAAAAGATTTGTTTTTGCCAGGGTGCCAGGTTTTGTCCTTTCATTTAAATAAACACCTTTTTCAACTTAAAATGACTGAAGCTCTCCATTTTTCATTAGTACAAGATAGCAAAAGGAAAAATATTGCAATCAATTATTATAAAACTCAATTTCTAAAGTTTTCACTTACTATTGTTGTGAGGGTGGCTTGATCCTATCTTATTTAATTAAGTAATATAATTAGGGAACCCTAATAACGACAATGAAATGTATTTATTCTATATACAGTTTGTATCTTGATATACAAATGGTATATAGTATAGGGGTATTCCAGTCTATTATGTGGTAAGAAATGCTACGAGACATTGTGATCTGTAATAATAATAGTTTTTACTAATAATAGCTTTATTTCAAACTAATAGTATCACAATTTGTTGTAATTCTGCAATGATAGCTGTATGAGTAGATAATAACAATAAGTAAATACTTTCCTTTAACCCTTTCAGGATCGCTGACAGTTCAGGACCGTCAGCGGTAAAACGTGCGTTTGGACCGTCATAACGGTCTGGGGCTACTTACCTGATCGCCGTCGGTCCCACGGCGGCGATCAGCTCTCCTCCCGGTCCAGGGGGACTGCCTGTCTGCCCGGGCAGTCCCCCCTCGGCAGATCAGGACCCCACGGCCATGTGATCACTCGATCACATGACCGCAATAGGGGTCCATGTGTCTGCCTGCAGGGGGACTGTCTGTGCTGACAGGCAGTCTCCCTGCATGTGTAAAATAAAAAAATAAAGTGAAAAAAAAACAATCAGTGTAAAAATAATAATAATATGTGTATATATATATATATATATATATATATATATATATATATATGATATATATACATGTATTATATCTATATATACCTATATATAATATATGTATATATATTATATATATAATATCATACTAAGTGTATTTTTATATTTATATATAAGTATATTAATATAAAAATACACTTATATTTAAATTACACACGAATATATACAATATATATAATAACTATATATATGGTATATATATATTATTATAAAATACAAATAATATGTTAATAAAAATAAATAACAAAAAATAAAAATAATTTTTAATAATTAAAAAAATTATATATATATATGCAATTTTATTCTAACAGTATTTTGATATTGATATATATATATATTTATATCAAAATATATCAAAATTTATATCAAAATATCTATGTATAAATAAATAAAAATAATACGAAATATACATATGTCCACATACATAATTACATAAATAATTTCATAAATATACACGTAGACGTCAAATATATAAATATGTATATATATTAAAATTATACGTGCGTATTTATGTAATATTTTTACCTAATTAAGTATGATTGCAATTTGAGGGAACTGCCTGTCAACCCAGGCCGAAAGTCCAGATAATTTAATTTGCTAGCACTGTGTTTAACCCTGTAACTTTCTATGACACCCTAAATCCTGTACATGGGGGTACTGTTTTACTCGGGAGACTTCGCTGAACACAAATATTAGTGTTTCAAAACAGTAAAACATATCACAGCGATGATATTGTCAGTGAAAGTGAAGTTTTTTGCATTTTTCACACACAAACAGCTCTTTCACTGAGGATATTATTGCTGTGATATATTTTACTGTTCTGATACACTAATATTTGTGTTCAGCGAAGTCTCCGGAGTATAACAGTACCCCACATGTAGAGGTTTTATAGTGTTTGTGAAAGTTACAGGGTCAAATATAAGGCTTGACTTTACTTTTTTTTTTATTGAAATTTGTCAGATTGGTTAGGTTGCCTTTGAGAGCGTATGGTAGCCAAGGAATGAGAATTAGCCCCATGATGGCACACCATTTGCAAAAGAAGACAACCCAAGGTATTGCAAATGGGGTATGTTCAGCCTTTTTTAGTAGCCACTTAGTCACAAACACAGGCCAAAGTTAGCGTTTTTTGCATTTTTAACACACAAACAAATATAAATGCTAACTTTGGCCAGTGTTTGTGACTAGGTGGCTACTAAAAAAGACTGGACATACCCCATTTTGAATACCCTGGGTTGTCTACTTTAAAAAAAATATGTACATGTTAGGTGTGTTTCGGGGATTTATGACAGATAACGGTGTTACAATGTCACTATTGATACATTTAATATATATATATATATATATATATATATTGAAACAGCAATTTCATACTTGTATTTATAGGCCTATAACTTGCAAAAAAAAGCAATAAAGCATGTAAATACTGGGTGTTTTTAAACTCGGGACAACATTTTGAATCTATTTAGCAGTTTTTTTCATTAGCTTTTGTAGATAAGTAAAAGATTTTTCAAGTCCAAAAACATGTTTTTTTAAAACTTTTTCACCATATTTTATTATTTTTTTTAAATACAATATATGGCATAATACAAATAATGGTATGTAAAGAAAGCCCTTCTTGTCGTGAAAAAAACAATATATAACTTGTATGGGAACCGTAAATGAGAGAGCGGAAAATTACAGCTAAACACAAACACCACAAAAGTGTTAAAACTGCTCTGGTCCTTCTGGTCCACAGGCTAATGTTCTCCATGCTCTAAATATGCTCACTTTTATACTATTATTTCTGTATACTACTGTGGTTGCCATAAATGAAAGCTGTATTGCAGCAGAAGCAAGGGTAAACCAGTGGCGGATCCAGTGCCTGATCTCGGGAGGGGCACTTGTAGATTATTTAAAAAAAATAATCCTAGCACAATAACCACTACAGCTCAGTGTAGTAGTTATGGTGCCAGTAGTGCCAGGATCCCACCCCGGAGTAAGTAGTCATACCGTTAAAGAACAGTTTGACAACTTACCTGGGGTCTGCTGGGATATAGGGCATAGGAGAAGTGGTGTGTGTTAGGGGTGAAGTGTGTGTGAAAGGTGCAGTGTGTGTGTGAGCGGTGAAGTGAGTGTGAGTGCGTAAGGGTGGCAGTGTGTGTGTTAGGGGGCAGTGTGTGTATGGGGGCACTGTATGTCTGTGTGGGGCAGTGTGTGTATGGGGGGCACTGTATGTATGTGTGGGGCAGTGTGTGTATGGGGGGCACTGTGTGTATGGGGGGGGGTCGTGTGTGTGTGTTTGGGGCAATGTGTGTATGGGGGGGCAGCAGGGTGTGTAGGGCACTGTGTGTGTATAGGTGTGCAGTGTGTGCGGGGCAGTATGTGTGTGGGGCAGTGTGTATGGGGACAGTGTTTGTGGGACAGTGTTGTATGGGGACAGTGTTTGTGGGACAGTGTTGTATGGGGACAGTGTGTGTAGTGTGTGTATGGGGTCAGTGTGTGTATGGGGGCAGTGTATGTTGGGCAGTGTGTATGGGGGCAGTATATGTGGGGCAGTGTGTATGGGGGGAGGGGAGGAGGGAAGGGAGGCTTTTTAATAAAAAAAAAAATTAAAAAAAAAATGTATTTAATAAAATATATTTATGTCCCCCCTCCCTTCTTACCTTTATTGAGGAGGAGGGGGGACATTTCTGGATCCCTGGTGGTCCCAGTGGGGAATCCCTGGTGGTCCAGTGGTTCCAGTGAACTCTAGCCCGCGCTCCAGGGCTAGAGTTCACTCTCGCGAGATTTGGAGCGTTGCCGTGGTAACCGCGGCAACGCTCCAAATCTCGCGAGAGGAGGACCCGGAGGAGCTGCTGGTAACAGCTCCCGGGTCCTCTCACCCTCCCCTTCCGGTCGGCTGTCAGTAATGTGCCTGCGGACCGGGGAGGGAGATCACTGATCTCCCTCCCGGTCTGCAGGCACAATGCAGGGCTGGCGCTTGGGCAATGCCAGCCCTGCACTAGCCGGCAGGGGAGAATCTCGGGGGGGGGGGGGCAATTGCCCCGTTGCCCCCCCCTGGATCCGCCAATGGGGTAAACCTTAATTGACTATTTTAGTACCTTGCATAACCCTGAACATATATAATTATCAGCTAGTGTATTTCAGACAAGTTATGAAGTGTTGCACACCAGTATTAGTAAAACTGGAACTCCGGGGTAGAGGTCTGCTAACTTCTAAAATGCATTGAGAAAGTGCCATAAGCTGCGGAGCGTATGGTGAATATTTAAATAGGTTTATTGTGAAATCAAGGACAAAACAGAGATATAATGTTTTGGCCATAAGGTCTTAATCATGCATAGCATAAAACAGTGGGGTTTTTTTTGGGACACTTTGGTATGTATATAACAAGAAAAAGGAAACTCAAAAGGCTGGAAAGTGGGGGGGGGAGGAAAAGACACTCCCGTATCCCACTGCCGAGCCTCCAGAGTATAGAGGTCACCTGGACTGGTTAAAAGGGGGTAACCCTGGAAATTGTAGAAAAAAGGAAGAAAAAAAACCAAAAAGGGATGTCTTATATAAAGACCGCCCAGAGGGTAAATACCCAGTCCAATCTCAACAGTAGTATAGTTGCCAAAAAAATAAATAAATAAAAAAGCCTTTATTGAAATCTATTAAAAACCTGGGTTATCAGTGATGGACAGAATAATATAGGGAGAAATATGTATGGTAGGAACAGGGCTAGTCAGGAGCCTAATAGCCAAAAGGAACCCTCACAAAAAACGGAGAGGGGATAGAAGGCAATATGTACTCCCATACATAACTCAGGTAACAAAGCAGTAGGAGAGAACAGGGAAAGGGAGAAACACACACTCCCAACCAAACAGTAGTGCTATGCTAATACCCTATCTCCTATAAAACACCTTCGTGGGTGTTCTAATCTAAATGCTGTCATAACATCTGAATCCCCAGGTTACACACACATGCTAGAAAAACATAAATGAAAAAGGTGCTCAGAGCAAAGTGCTCAAAGAGTATTAAAAACACAGAAGAACCCGACGTACGTTTCGGCGTGACCACACGCCGTCCTCAGGGGTATCAGCAGTGAGCAGAAACTGTCCGGGTGGTAAATTTATACCTTAAGCTCATAAGCTTTATTGTAATCACCTGTGATTGTGTCTAAGCTGCTCTGGTCCTCCTGCGAATGGGGCTGTGGGGGTGTGGTGTAACACACCATAGTGTCAGCCCACATTTCTATGTCAGAGGTGGCCAGAACAGAAAGCTGAACATAATCAGGTGGAAGGGAATTAACCCTTTGAGTGCCCCGCCCGGAACAGATATAAATGGATACTTACTATGTCTAAAGTGCAGTATCCATAGCTTAACAATTAACCCTTGGAATGTCCAAATTGTGTCATATAGGTCAAGTATGTGGATTGATTCTTATGGCTGTATTGTGTAGCTAGTAGTACAATTAAAGAAACAACTTATAACCGTTGTAAACCAGTAAGGGATAAGTACAATGGCTATATGGGCAATCATACACAGAAGCCGACAATTATTTTTGTTTTTGCCACTGTAAATAGTAACCCATTAGTTTTGCAAACACAAAACAGACCCCTAAACTCTTAGACCTATAATACAAGTAAAGTGAATGGACATATGAACACCAAATATTAATAGAAATAAATAAAGAATATATACATATATACAGGCATAACTTAAGATACCATTTATTATCAGAATTATTGCAGTACTTTAAATAAACGGGGAATATGAAAACCCTTCATTTAACCCCAGGGGAGATAGCGTTTTGAGATGGTAAATCCAAAACGCCTCTCTTTGTCTTAGTTTTAGGTCCCAGTTTCCTTTCCTAGGAGGCTGTGGTACATGTTCAAGACCCATGAACCGGATGCCTGCCGAGGAGTGATTGTGATGTAGATGTAAATGCCTTGAGACGGGTGTTTCCAAACGTCTCTTGACAGAATTTACATGTTCACGTATCCTTAGCCTAAAGTGGCGAAAAGTCTTGCCTACATATTTTAGGCCACAGGAGACAGTAGGTAAACTACTCCTGTTGTGTTACAATTAAAGAAGGAACGTGGTTTGAAATTCATTAAGCCCTTGCTGTCAGAGGCCCTCTTGGTAATAAACGGGCATGCACTGAGGTGACCACATTGGAAAGAACCCATTGGTAGGTATTTTTGAAAATAACCTGATGGGGACGTAGTTGAGAGGTGACTAGGTGCTAGGATATCTCTCAAGTTTTTGCCCCTCCGTGCTGTAATTGAAGGGAGTGATGGCAGAATTTCCTTCAGATGCTTATCTGATTGGAGGATAGGCCAAAATTTTTGAAAGACATTCAGCATAGTGTCCCATCCTGCATCATATGTACCGATGCAGCGTATTTTATTTTCCTCAGTCTTACGACCCCCATCTGTAATTAGGGTTTCCCGTTTAGTGTGGATTGCCCTCAGATAGGCTCTTTTCAGAACCCTATTTGGGTAACCTTTGGCCTTAAACATGTGACGCAGCTCATTTGCTTTTAATTTGAACTCCTCCATCGTGGAGCAGTTTCGTCGAAGTCTCAAATATTGGCCTATTGGGATACCGGATTTGAGTGATATGGGGTGATGACTAGACCAGCATAGCAGGTTATTTGAGGCTGTCTTCTTTCTGTACAAGGTTGTTTCAATTTTGCCTTCTTTAGATACCTGTAGTGCTAGATCTAGAAAGCAAAGGTTTTGACCCCCTACTTCACTAGTGAATCGTAAGTTAAAATCGTTGCTGTTCAGCAGACATACAAATTCTTTGAATCTCTCTGATGTATCAAGTCAAATCAAAAACACATCATCGATGTATCTTTTCCAATAGAAGATCTGATTAGTGTATGATTTCAGCTTGGGATCTGCCCTAATACACCTCTCCCACCAGCCTAGATGGAGATTGGCATATGAGGGCGCACAAGACGTCCCCATAGCTGTACCAGTGGTCTGGTGGAAGATTTTGCCATTGAACAGAAAGTGGGCGGTCTTTATATAAGACATCCCTTTTTGGGTTTTTTTCTTCCTTTTTTCCACTTTGGTATGTATAAACTTGTTCAAATATTACACTTCACTATATGTTTTTGTTTACCCTAGTCCAGATGGCTTTTCTATATATATAAAGTGGAACCTCGGAACTCAAACTTAATCCGTTCCAGAAGGCTGTTCGAGTTCTGATTTGTTTGTGAACCGAATCAGCATTTCTCATAAGAATAAATGGAAATTTGATTAATCCATTCCTGACCCCCAAAATTACAGCATTTTAACACACATTTTACAGTTTAATAATACCTTACATGCATAAAATCATATAGAAAAAAAAATAATTAACAATGTACAGTACTGAACAAGAGGTGGCTGCACTTCTCCATTCCTCTCGCCCCACCACTTGCCCACTTGATCCTGTCCCATCTCACCTCATCAGATCTCTCTCCCCTTGTCTTGTGCCTATCCTAACACACATCTTTAACTGCTCTCTCTCTTCTGGCACTGTTCCTGCTGACCTTAAACATGCCACTGTAATACCTATCCTGAAAAAAACATCTCTTGACCCGTCCTCCCCCTCGAACTATCGTCCCATATCCCTGCTCCCTTACTCATCAAAGCTTTTGGAAAGACTTGTCTTTACCCGTGTGTCTCACTTCCTTAATTCCAACTCTCTCCTTGACCCTCTTCAGTCTGGCTTCCGCCCTCTCCACTCTACTGAGACCGCTCTTATCAAAGTGACTAATGACCTAATCTCCGCTAAATCCAAAGGTCACTACTCCATATTAATTCTCCTTGACCTCTCTGCTGCCTTTGACACAGTTGATCATTCTCTCCTCCTTCAAACTCTTCAATCACTCGGTCTCTGTGACTCTGTCCTCTCTTGGTTTCCCTCCTATCTCTCCCAACGCTCATTTAGTGTCTCCTTTTCCAAGGATACCTCCTCCCCTCGCCCTGTCTCGGTTGGAGTTCCCCAAGGCTCTGTCCTTGGTCCCCTTCTATTTTCTCTTTATACTGCCTCTCTTGGAAAACTTATTGCCTCTTTTGGATTCAACTACCACCTGTACGCTGATGACACTCAGATATACCTCTCCTCACCGGACCTCTCCCCGGCCGTCCTGCAACGTGTCACTGCTTGCCTCTCTTCCATCTCTGACTGGATGTCGTCACGCTTTCTCAAACTTAACCTCTCTAAAACTGAACTCCTTGTCTTTCCTCCTCCTAATACTGATCCTCCTCTCTCACTCTCCCTTCAAGTCAGTGATATCCACATAAGTCCATCCCTACAAGCGCGCTGTCTTGGCGTCATACTTGACTCTGGTCTCACCTTTGAGTCTCACATCCAGTTTGTTGCCAAGTCCTGTAGGTTCCAACTCAAAAACATAGCCCGCATCCGCCCCTTTCTTACGCAAGATGCTACCAAGGAGCTTGTCCATGCTCTAGTAATTTCCCGCATGGATTACTGTAACCCTCTCCTGATTGGTCTCCCCAAAAGCCGTACTGCCCCGCTACAGTCTGTAATGAATGCTGCAGCTAGACTGATTTTCCTATCCAGTCGGTCCTCTCACACCTCGCCCCTCTGCCAGTCCTTACATTGGCTCCCTGTATCCTATAGGAGTCAATTCAAAGTGCTAACCCATACATTTAAAGCACTGAACAATTCCAGCCCCTCTTATATCTCTTCACTGATCCAGAGGTATGCCCCTCCTCGTACCCTCCGCTCTGCCCGCGACCACCTCCTGACCGCTGCTCGCACCCGTACGGCCAACTCACGCTTGCAGGACTTCTCACGGGCGGCTCCTCTCCTATGGAATAACTTGCCTACTGCCATCAGACTCTCCCCTAGTCTTCAATCATTTAAGAAGGGCCTTAAATCCCATCTCTTGAGGAAAGTGTATGGCCTCCCAGAGTAATCTCTCCCTTACATACCTGTCTCTTGCTCTCCTATGGGATAGTGCTTTGCTCTCTCCTCCAGCTCTGCTCACTCCTACTTGATATTTCCTATCCTAATGTTTCTAATACCCCACCTCCTATAGACTGTAAGCTCATTTGAGCAGGGTCCTCTTCAACCTATTATTCCTGTAAGTTTTCTTGTAATTGTCTTATTTATTGTTACATCCCCCCCTCTCAAAATATTGTAAAGCGCTACGGAATCTGTTGGCGCTATATAAATGGCAATAATAATAATAATAATAATAATAATACAGTAAATGAAAAGAAAATGTAACTTCACTTTACATGTAATGATAAGAGTTGATGGCGTAAGTTTAAAGGAGAAGAAATATTATTGGTTGGATGGGGTATGTAACTGTTTTCTGGCATTAAAAATGTGTCTAAAGTGAGACATAGCTTTATAATTGAACATGCTTGTAGCATGATTTTTCGTTTACCAAGGATCGTTCGTGTACCAAGATATTTTTTTCTCAAATTTTTTGTTCAACTCCCAAATTGTTCGGGTAAAGGACCGTTGGAGTTTCGAGGTTCCACTTTACTCTACTGATCTATTGTGTATAATTTTCCATGTATATACAGGATTTATGTTGTGCCTTTTTATTTTTCTTCATTACAGTGTTCTCTGTTATGGTTGTTATGCCAACCCATGTTTAGTTCATTTTTGTTTATCTATACTGTTTTTCTTTGTTTTAGTAAAAAAAATATAAGCCACAAGAAAATACTGGTTGCACCAGATACTGAATATAATAAGTCCAATACATCAAAGAGTTCTTTGGAAATTTCTGACTGGAAATCTTTTATGCTATGGATTGTGGTAGAAATATAGAAAATAACCAACACAAGAGCAGATGGTCTGGTATTAGGTGTAAGACATACAACAGGGATATGTGGGCTCACACTCAAATTTGATTGAGCTATAGACAAGCTCTGAGTAAAACAGCATACATCACCACATTCCCCACTGATTGGTATGTTGCTCTTTAGGGTTAGTCTCACAGCATCATATGAATATAAAGAATAAAATGCAAAAGCAAACAATAGTGATTACTGTGTTAAAATGAAAGACAAATAAGACTAGATTGAATTTACTCACATTTAGAAGAAATATACATTCTAACTAATATAAAAGCATGAAAAGTGTAACAAATGGTTTAACACAGTAAAATAGGTAAAAGACAAATATACATTAATGCTAAAATTTATTTTAAAAGAACACAACGCGTTTTGCCAAACAAGGGGCTTTTTCGCGTTTTTTGGAAAAATATATTGTGTTCCTTTTAATATTGATTGTTCTTAGCATTAAGGTATATTTGGCTTTCACCTATTTTAGTGTGTCAAACTATTTATTAAACATTTTAGGCTTTTGTATTATTTTTAACCATGTATTGTTCATGGAACATCCATACTCCTGAGGACTCTACTCTATACCTAATCCATAGCAAGGATTATCTTCTGTAAGAACTTACTCAACATCATATCTCTGCTGGCGATCAAAGCACCCAAGCGTTATCATTTGAGCGGTATAACTGCCCTTTCAAATGTGAGTAAACTACCATCTATTCTTATCTGTATTTGATTAAATCACAGTGAGCACTATTTTGTTTTTTATTTTTTATATTTATCTAATGCTGTGAAACTAACCCTCAAGAGCAACATATCGATCAGTGGGGATTGTACCGCTGTATGCTGTTTTACTCAGAGCTGGTGTATAGCTCTATCAAATGTGAGTGTGAACCCACATGTCCCTTTTGTATGTCTTACACCTAATATCAGACTGTCTGCACTATTCTTGGTTATTTCCTGTTTTATTGCATATCTCCGCCATAATATGAAGCCTGGAAAATGTTCAGCGAAACATTTCCTAAGAACTCTTTGACATATTGGACTTATTACATGCAGTTTTTTTTTCTTGTGATTTATTTTATTCTGTTTTCTCTCCAGTAAGGGGCTGAGGTGTTTACCTTAGTGTTTACAGCCTATTCCTTTGCTCTTATAGGGGATTTTCTAGCGCTTATCCTATTTTGTGTGTTTATTATTTGTTTAATTGTCTCCTCTTCTGCAGTCATACACCACATATTTTTTCATAATGATTTTCTCGTTTTTTTGCAGCTATGAATTGTTTGCCACATATGTGGTTTATTATTTTACTTTCTTACTTTTTGTTTATAGTCTGTTACCATGGAAACCTTAGGTTTTGCCATTTATTTATTTTTAAGGTGTGGGCTATTATGACTGCAATTAAGGTCACTGCATAGGTGTCAGGGCTTACCTGGGTGTGGGAGTCCGGCAGGCAGAGAAGTATGCTCACCCTTGCAAGAAAACACAGGCCAAGGTGATCAGGCAAGAATTCACCTGACCTGTGAGTCGGTGCACGGGGGCTGTGCAGGGTAAATCCAAAACGCAGTACAGGAACAATAAACCAGGAGAATAGTCGTGGGAAGCCAAGGGTCAAAGGAAGCCAGAAGTCAGGATAATCGGTGTACCAAGCCAGAGGTCAATAACAAACTGGAGAACAGGAAACAGCAGGATGATCACCAGAGTCAAGGAACTGACACTGCCTTCTGGGAGAGGCAGTGTTATATACCTGGCTAACGAGACATCAGGCTCGGGTGTAACATGAGTGACAGGAGATGTTCCAACAAATGTCCAGCTTCAGTACTAAATACTAGACAGGGCTAGATACAGGAAACAGAAGCGGAGAGATGGCTCAGAGGTAAGCCAAAGCACCAGAGCTGCCAAGGTCCCAGGTTCAAATCCTGACATTACCCCCTCCTCAATGACGCCTCCAGGCGAGAAAAAACAAGAAATGAAAAAACAAGTACGGCCCAGGAGGTCACTTCTTTGACTTCTTTGACTTCTTGTTTTTGGTTTTGCCAGCAGGATCGGAGGACATAGCTATAAGGGCCTTCTCAAATGTTTGCAGGTCCTCCTTCCGGACTAGAGTCCCATTAGAGGCATAGGTACAGCCAGGAGGAGGATCGTTCTTCCCCGAACAATTAGCATTTTCAGGTACTACTGGAGAGAGGTTAGGGCTGGCAATGGATACAATGCAAGTGGCAGGTAACTTGATCCCAGGAGTCTTCTTCTCTGAACCTTTTTCCCTCTGTACGTCACCATTATAGACGGTAAGTAACTCCTCTTTAGGTTGACAAGAAGGGATGATAGTACCAGCTTTAACAAAAGTCTCTACCGGCGGAGGTTCAGATTTCTCAGGAGCACTGGGTAAGTCATACAGCATAGTTTGCGTACCCTTCTGTGTCACATAACGGGGACATGACTGGCAAAAACCTTGGCAGCGTCTAGACGAAGTTTCTGAGACGACTGGTTGGGTACGTAGGGCACTCAATAGAAGGGGTCTTTGCTTGGGTGGACGAATTGGGCAGAAAGAAATGAAATGCCCTCTTTCTCCACAATATAGGCACAAGCCATGGGCTCTCCTACGATCTCTTTCCGTTAGGGTCAACCTAGTCCCGATATATCCAATCTCCATAGGTTCGTCTGGGTCGAGAGGAAGGCAGGATTGCTCTGGGGCCTTCATAGGATCAGGAGCATAATGAGGCAACACGGGGTTGTCGTATAGGTACAGGTTCCCTTTGTTTCTGGGAATCTGGGATCCTCTGGGACGTGGTGGTGGCTTAGGCACAGCGGTCTTGCTAGGAGTCTTGCAGTGTGCTTCCATGGCAGACATGAAAGCATCCCATCCCGCAAGGACAGGATTCTGAGACAGCAACATATCGTGTGCCCATTGTTTCATCTTTCCAGACAGCAGGTTTATAGCTGCTCGGACCTTTATGAAATCATTGGCATAAGTCCGAGGCTTCAGGGAAAACACCAATTCACAATCCACTTTAAAGCATAGGAAGGAAGCTTGGTTGCCATCAAATCTCTCCGGCATAACTGTAAATGGTTCAGGAAAAACAGGTTCCAGGGCTGGGCGTACTGTCCCTTTAAGAAACAAAATTTCTCGCTGTAGCTCCAAAACAGTCTGGACCAGGCTAGACACTTGCTGGGGCAGGGGTGAGCACATCTCTGCGGACTCCATAAAGGTCAGTTCCTTATGTCAGGGCTTACCTGGGTGTGGGAGTCCGGCAGGCAGAGAAGTATGCTCACCCTTGCAAGAAAACACAGGCCAAGGTGATCAGGCAAGAATTCACCTGACCTGTGAGTCGGTGCACGGGGGCTGTGCAGGGTAAATCCAAAACGCGGTACAGGAACAATAAACCAGGAGAATAGTCGTGGGAAGCCAAGGGTCAAAGGAAGCCAGAAGTCAGGATAATCGGTGTACCAAGCCAGAGGTCAATAACAAACTGGAGAACAGGAAACAGCAGGATGATCACCAGAGTCAAGGAACTGACACTGCCTTCTGGGAGAGGCAGTGTTATATACCTGGCTAACGAGACATCAGGCTCGGGTGTAACATGAGTGACAGGAGATGTTCCAACAAATGTCCAGCTTCAGTACTAAATACTAGACAGGGCTAGATACAGGAAACAGAAGCGGAGAGATGGCTCAGAGGTAAGCCAAAGCACCAGAGCTGCCAAGGTCCCAGGTTCAAATCCTGACAATAGGTGGGCAACCCTCATTTTCCCCTGGTATTTATATGCACAGTGCTTTATGCTATACAGAATTAAAGCCTCATGGCCAAAATGTTGTATTTCTGTTTTGTCCTTTATTCCACAATAAACATATCTGAATATTCAAAAGGGAAGAATAATACCTAGATAGAATCTAGTAATGTACCTGGAATGGTGTAAAAGAATATTGGCAATTGGAGAATATAATATAAAATATACAAATACATTATTTTTAATAAGGTTAACAAATTTAAACCTCTTTAGTTTAGAAAAACATTGCCTGAGAGGGGATATGATAACATTATACAAATACATTCGGGGCCAATATAAACCATTGTGTGGAAATCTATTCACATACCGGAATTAACATGGGACACAAGGTCATGCATTTAGACTGGAAGAAAGAAGATTTTGTTTAAGGCAAAGAAAAGGTTTTTTTACTTTAAGAACAATAAGGATGTGGAATTCTCTGCCTGAAGAAGTGTTTTTTATCAGAGTCCATACAGATGTTCAAACAGCAACTAGATGCATACTTGCAAAAACAAAATATTCAAGGATATAATTTTTCAATGTAGGGTAATAGCTTCTTGATCCAAGGATAAATGTGACTGCCTTTCTGGGGTCAAGAATGATTTTTTTCCTAGTTTGTTGCAAAATTGGAAGTGCTTCAAACTGTTTTTTTGCCTTCTTTTGGATCAACAAAAAAACAAACGTGAGGAAGGCTGAACTTGATGGACGCAAGTCTCTTTTCAGCTATTTAAATATGTAACTATATAACTATTATGTTGAAATAAACACTCCAAAAGGTGCAAAAATGGTAGAAAAATAAATACACTCAAAATTGTAAAGCATAAAAATCCAACCAAAGTCTGTGTATAAAGATCCAATATAGGTAAATTCAGATAGAATAAAATAAAAGTCTCAGTCCCGAATGAATCAGTATCAACACTTAGATACAAAATAATGATACAATTTGTCCAGAGAAAGTGTCTGCCTGTGTCAGAAAGCTCCAGCTATCAGCACAGCTGTGGTTGCTCTGTAGACAGGCTGGGATAATATAGCACTAGCAGATGGTATTCACGATAAAGTGCACAAAAGAGTGCAAAAATCATTTTAAAAAAATACACTTAAAGACCATTAGGTTAGATTTAAAGTAGCTGGATCCTCACATCAATCTAAAAGACAAGACAAGGAGCCATAGCGCTCATTGTGTAAAACTATTTATTAAAACAATAGGATTAGAAACAGTCACATTAGCGTAGTTAAAAATTGGCATATAGTATAAGTGCAGGGAAAGAATCTTGTAGTGGATCTCACGCTCCTGAACTCTGGACGGCTTGGAGACAAGTAAAGATGAAAAATCTTGTTCAAAGTGTCGAGCAGAATTATGCTTTAGAGCAAAATGAGGTTTGCTCAATCCAATTGGCTTGGGTGGTATTATCCCCACCAAGAACATATAGCTCAGGATTCACCAGCAGAAGATCAGGTCCAATAAAAAAAAGTACTTTTATTTAAAAACAAAAAAACAATAAAATAAAAGATAAAAAGTAAAATAATTATATAAAACAGTATAATAGCACACTTAACACATTTCTCCTTGGACAGGCTTTATCAAAGCTTGCCCAGAGGACTCTTAATATATTATTAAATGTGTTAACTAAGCACAGACACACCTGGAACACTAATCGAGCTATACGCTCTCCCTCTAAATTTCACTGTTCCCCCCCCCCACCCCCTCCCCTCCTTCTCCCCAGACCAACTTTAGTTACTCACACTGAATATTGCACACGCACCTGTATCCCAAACGAACCTTATTTAATTAACCTGGTGGCACCAGTGACCCACCATAAACAACCAACACCACCCTTACTACATGAGGTTCCCCACCGACAGACTATGACCAATCATGACGCAGTGTGTGAACGCAAGCTGACGTTACAATGTGGAAATAATCTATATGTTCCCCTCCCCTTTCTTTTTTGTACCCCACCTTGATTGCAATGCACCAACGATGTGACAATTGCTAATTATCCCTACCCCCTTCTTTTCTGTGCCCCATTGAATCTTGCTTTATGCCATTACTTGACAAAATGAATAAAAATTGTCAAATTAAAAAAAAATGTATTAACAAAAAACAAACAAACAATAAAACAGTAATACTAAAAAGATCATGGTCTCTTTTACAAGCATGGGCAGTATTTTACACTTTAATAGTATATTAAGAGTCCTCTGAAGTATCAGGAATCTTCACTGGGGAAAGAGCCATCCCCTCTATAGTGGCACTATACCTACATATCTTAGAGCTGGGACTTAGGTTCTACATAAGGTAAGCTCAATACCTACCTCAACATTTTATTGATTTTATATTGGTGATATTGCACATTTGCTGCCACTCTTTCATCTTTTTTTTTTTCGGAGGATATATTCCATCAAAAAAGTGGTGTGATGCTGCCCTAAGAGCAGAGACAATATATATAGGCTCCATCACATGTGAGTGATCTGACCATCTAGGGGTATATTATATGTTTAATTTATTTTTTTCATCTTTTATGAACTGGAAATATTCCCTTGTATATCTAAACACATACGTGGGGTAAGTTATCCCATCTACTCTTTGCACTTTAGCACTCCACTATAGGTATAAGTATATCTTACACAACCAGAAGGTGCTTGTTTTTTGGGTTGGAAATAGGTTATGCCACACTATTGTGTTTCACATAAAGCACCTTTTGATAGGATACACTACTTTCCCAATAGGAAGTAATTTGTATTTGTTTATATATGAGAACACATATGCAGATGAATTAAACATACAAAATATATGAAAACAGTGCACTATTAATTAAAACTTGTAATTGACTTATTTCCATAGGCTCAGAAACCAAAATTTCTCAAAATGTTGCAGACTGTCAAATATGTTTGTAGTTGATAGTAGCTTTGTTTGTTAGAAACCAGGGGCAATGTATTGGACAGTAGGTCAATAGCACAGTTTTATAATAGATAATGTGTTAGTGTTGTTTTAAATAACTAAATAAATCCATATTTGACAAAACTATTTTTTTTTTATCTGCATATATATATATAATCATATTTTGCCAAATCAGAAATGGCATTGCAAAAATGACTTATATTGTCTAACCATTAGGCTAGATATTTAGGCAATATTGTAGCCGTTTTTGCATGTCAGCTCAGCTAGTCAACTTTTTCCAGATTTTTTGGCTGCCTGAATTTATTTTCCCAAATTCTTTTCAGTAACTAAATTCTCAACTGTAGAGGTCAGTTCCAACATGTACCAATCCCATTGCATGTGTTCAATTAAAATACTTATTGATTGTTATTGGTATATGAATAAGTACTTGGGGCATAGCTGAGGTGACTAAAATACTGAAAGAATGCCCAATAATGTAATTATCATACACTGGATATTTTTAAGTAGAATGTTTTTTTTTTTTAAGTTTATTTAAATGAATCTTATTAAAATATTGCAAATTCAATAAGCTTCCTGGTTAATAGGATATCCTAAAAAGAACCTCAAGATAGCACCAACCTGCTAAATGCTACGACTCACTGCAATGCACAACACAACATGCAGACAGACACATGCACATACACACACACACACACACACACACACACACATACACACACTATAGTCAGCCTGCAGATATGGCCCCTTGGAGCAGGTCTGCAAAGATGTTAATGTATTACAATCCATTATTGCAATTGTAGCCAATTTCCTTATAAGAGATAATCAAGGTTCTAAATAACATCAATTATGTTTATATCACTTAGCTAGGGAGTGTAGTTGTAAAAAAAAAAAAAAAAAACCTTTAGGATTTCTCTCAGAAAAACTATTAGAAATATTGTTTTAGTTATGATTGATTATCCCAACATCATATACAAAGATAATAATATACTATCCAGATAAAATAATTTTTTGAAAAAGTTAATTATGTTATGTTTGGCATACTTTTCCTTGAAAAATTGAAGAAAAAAAAAACGTAGTCTAAAGTACATAGAATTAAATATCCACTTTTCAATAAAACATCATCCTGCTGAGCCAGCACAATTAGAATGAGATTCTTAGAACATCAGAAATAGCAGCGAGAGAGGTGATATTTACTCAGGTGTTGTTATGGCATTATTTTTTACATTCAGAGTTATCTCATAAAATGAGAGGGAATAATGTTTCCTATCCAGTTTTTTTTATTTAATTGCATGCCTTACTTGATCTCAGGTTGCAAGTATGTATAAAATAAATGTATATAGTGTTTAATCAATTCCAAATTAAAGAAAGGAAAAGTGCTGCTGCGTCCATATTGACCACTGCTTTTACCATAGAAACATCAACATTTTGTTTATTATCATAATTCTTTATTTATAAGGAGCCAAAGACAGAAAATCAACTGGCAACATATCAGCGTGCCTGATACAAATACAGCCATACAAAGCAGCATCATTTCACAATGTTTGCATTATGAAGAAAACAATACAATGAAAAGTAAGAAAAAATGAGAAAAAAAAAGAGAAATTAATTGTTGTCAAAAACACCCATTCTATAATTGTAAAGTGGAATAAGTTGGTACTATATAAATGCTATTAATAGTAAAAATAATAGCACTGAAAACGCCTCTTGTGAGCTCCTATAGCTGCTTCTTGAGGAGAGCTACAAAAAACAAATAGTAATATTGAAAATGGTAACAAGTTCACTGGTATCACCAATATGTTGCTTCGACCACCAATATGTTGCTTCAACCATATATAATTATATATGTTTGTCTATATTTCTATATTTAATACATATATGATAAATTAATAATATTTTCCTTCTATTGATTTCTTTATCTTACTTAATCTCTGAAATAAATAGTGGAAAATGCTTCTCTCAGTGTACTTCAAAATATATACTTAAAGGACCACTCTAGGCACCCAGACCACTTCAGCTTAATGAAGTGGTCTGGGTGTCAGGTCCATCTAGGGTTAACTAATTGTTTTATAAACATAGCAGTTTCAGAGAAACTGCTATGTTTATCAATTAGTTAAGCCTTCCCCCTAATTCTCTAGTGGCTGTCTCACTGACAGCCGCTAGAGGCGCTTGCGTGATTCTCACTGTGAAAATCACAGTGAGAGCACGCAAGCGTCCATAGGAAAGCATTATGAATATTTTACCCCTTTCCCCTTTCCAGAGCCGGGCGGGAGTGGGTCCCTGAGGGTGGGGGCACCCTCAGGGCACTCTAGTGCCAGGAAAACGAGAATGCTTTCCTGGCACTAGAGTGGTCCTTTAATATATTATATATGTTTATGTTCATCGTTTTGGATGTATTAGTTTGCACAATTCAAAAGGTTTCACAATAACTACTGTGTTAAACTATCAGGAGCGCCAAGATGGCCACCAACTATGTGCTTCAAAGAGCATCAAGATGGCCACCAGTCATGTGTCCTGGAGTTACCTAGTTACACTACCATTAGACATCACCTAGTTACACTAACAATAGAGTTAATGGAATTCCATATATATTTGCAAGCATTCAAAACCAACCCTTTTATTTTATACAGCGATACATTTTGATTTTTAGCTGCCCAAGGTATTTCAGCAGAGTTATATCCTAACATGTAAAGACCAAATGACAATCACTCAGGGTGCAGCAAAAGATAATGTTTAATAACAATATGTTAAAGAAAATATAACAAATATTAATAAACATATTCTAGCTAAACACTTGTAATACAAACTAGACAATTATCCTTTGCATTACTAATCATATATTTCCCACAATTGCAATTAAAACATATCAAAGGTTATCCTGGTATCTTTCCTGGTAAAATATTTTATAAATAAATAAATATCCAAGCAATTAAATCTAAACACAAGTATAAAAGCTATAACAAAATTATACAATTTTATACTTAACACCCCAGGATCTTAGATTAAATGGAGATCAAGGTTTCTGCTGCTCTGGATAGATCAAACTTCATGTCCCAGGATAAGAAAATATGGGCCTAGAGCACATACTTGCAGCCTTAGAAAAAATAAGTAAGGCTGCCTGTGACCCTGTACTGCTACATCGCTGCGTTCCCCAACCAACACCAAAAAAAAGGGTCAAATATCCACAAAACAGCTTTACAATAACCATAGTAACATGCCCTTCTTCCCAGCCTATTCCCCACTCATCAACCTGCCTCCTGATTCTGAACTGGTTAAAATGGTTTGTTAATTAATCTAATCAGTGCTTAAAAATTGCATTTATGCAGGGAATATCTGTTCAATGGTAAACTTAAAACTTTTAAAGTTATGGGCGTAAAAGCACAAATATTGTGTTAAAATAATAGTCATATTTCATGTCCATAACAATATATAATATTAACCCCTTAACACCGCAGCCAAATGTACAAGTTGTGAACGAAACAAAACGTAAACAAAACCTGGCATTTGCGCTATATGTCTGTCCAACCGTAATTCACCTCTTTCATATTAAATGCACCCCCCCTTATTATATATCATTTTATTCAGGGGAAACAGGGCTTTCATTTAATATCAAATATTTAGCTATGAAACATAATTTAATATGAAAAAAATGGGAGAAAATAAGATTTTTTTTTATTTTTTTTGTTCTTCATGACATTTTAACTGTCAATGTCATAATACTGTTTGCTTTTACTGCAATAAAATACACATATTTGTATTCAGCAAAGTCTCACGTGTAAAACAGTACCCCCTATGTACAGGTTTTATGGTGTTTTGGGAAGTTACAGGGTCAAATATAGCGTGTTACATTTGAAATTGAAATTCGCCAGATTGGTTACGTTGCCTTTGAGACTGTATAGTAGCCCAGGAAATAAATTTACACCCATAATGGCATACCATTTGCAATAGTAGACGACCCAAGGTATTGCAAATAAGCGATGTCCAGTCTTTTTTAGTAGCCATTTGGTCACAAACACTGGCCAAAGTTAGCGTTTGTATTTGTTTGTGTGTGAAAAATGCAAAAAACGCCAATTTTGGCCAGTGTTTGTGACTAAGTGGCTACTAAAAAAGACTGGACATACCCCATTTGCAATACCTTTGGTTGTCTACTATTGCAAATGGTATGCCATCATAGGGGTAATTTTCATTCTTGGGCTACCATAGGGTCATAAAGGCAACGTAAGCAATCTGGCGAATTTTAATGTGAAAAAAATTAAACACAAGCCTTATATTTGACGCTGTAATTTTTGAAAACACCATAAAACCTGTACATGAGGGGTACTGTTGTACTCGGGAGACTTCGCTGAACACAAATATTTGTGTTTCAAAACAGTAAAAAGTATTGCAGCAATAATATCGTCCCTGTAAGTGCTGTTTGTGCGTGAAAAATGCAAAAAACGTCACTTTTACTGGCGATATCATGGTTGTAATACATTTTACTGTTTTGAAACACTAATATTTGTGTTCAGCGAAGTCTCCCGAGTAAAACAGTACCCCCCATGTACAGGTTTTATGGTGTCTTGGAAAGTTATAGGGTTAAATATAGTGCTAGCAAATTAAATTCCCTATACTTTCGGCATGGGTGGTCAGGCAGGTCCCGCTAATTGTAATTAATTAGGATACCTAATTATGTAAAATTATTACATAAATATATGTGTAGAATTAATATATGTATATATATACATATGTGTATATATACGTATATATATATATATATATTTTTTTTTTAATATTTTTATTTATATATAGGTATATATATAGTGATATATACGTATATATTTATGTATATAGATATATATATTATTTCGTTATAAGTGTATTTTGATATAAATATATATATATTAATATCAGAATACAGTTAGAACGAAATAAAACACATCTATATATTTTTTAATATTTTATTTTTAATTATTTTTTTTATTTAATTTTTTTACGTATTTACATATTAATTTTTTTTATATTATTTATAAATATATATATAACAATAATTATATATATATTTAATCAGTATCAGTCTACGTGTAATTTGATATAAATATATATATATAATTATATATATATTAATATTAAAATACACCTAGACGGTGTATGTGTATGTGTGTATATGTGTATATATATACTTAGATCATATATATATAATATATATATATGATCTAAGTATATAATTATTTTTTTTTTACACTGTTTTAACATTTTATTATTTGATTTTCAGCCAGCAGGGGGACCAACTGTCATTACAGTTGGTCCCCCTGCTGGCAATGCAGCAGGCAGCTATACCGGCCATGTGATTGTGAGGTCCTCGCAAGGACCTCACTCTCACATGGCCGGGAGGGCTCCTGGAGGGCGGACGTGCCGCGGGGGGCTCCCTGGGAGTCCCCCGAACCGCGATCGCCGGCGTGGGACCGCCAGCGACCGGGTAAGTTACTAAAAACCGGAGGGCGTACTATTACGTCCGGCGGCGTTTAGAGCCGCTTTTAAAAGGACGTAATAGTACGCCCTCCGGTCTTAAGGGGTTAATATTTTGTTTTACACTGATACACCCATTTTTGTGCCATTTTTGGTTAGTCTGATTGCATTATTGAATCAGTTTCCACCATATGGTGGAAATGTGGGTGTCCTCAAAAATGTTCTATTTTTAGGAAAAATGTTAGACTGAGCTCAATTTTCTTCCCATGCACAAGTCTATTAAACTGTCAGGATTACTGTTGATCCAGGACGCAGAAATAGTATCACACCTAGGACTAAGGATAACGTATAGCCAAACCTTAGTATGGCAGGACTGAACGTAACCAAGAATAGTCAAAATATTTGCCGAGGTCAGGGATACAGAATGAGACACAACAATGAAGGAAAGCAAAAAGTCAAGGATACCAGAAATCAGGCAAGTCAAAGGAAGCCAAAGTCAAATACCAGAAATACAAAGATCAGGAACACTCTCTCGGATAACCAGCTAAGAGAAACCATGACAGGGCACTGATCAAAAGGTAATTTGGGTTTAAATAACCCTCCTAGAGCTGTAATTGGCTATATGTGACCTGTGACCCCAAAACGTGCGTGCACGTCTATGACGTGACGTCGCACGCATGTAAGTGCCATCTTTGATATGGGCGAGGGTTATTTCTTTATTAGAAATGGAACCACAGCGGCTGGCATCTCTGTTAACTCCGCACACGCCGGGGACCGAGATGGAAGGATGGAAGGAGGTTGGGTCTTGATCTGTCGCGGGTAAGATTAGTATTTGTGATTTCTGTCAGCATAACTGCTGATTTTCAGTGCGGTCACACTGACAGAAACCCGCAGCACCGTGACATAACAGGCTATATCTATCTCAAACTCAAAGTTGGTGTGACAGAAGTAACTTAACCACCAGTCTCACATTAGGAATAATGAAACAGGCTGTCTCTCCCACTCAACACTGTGTAAATACAACCGCCAGTGGCTAGGTAAGTAAAGCAGTAACCTAAACCTAACGAGACTTACACAAGGATCACTGACACAGGCTTTTTCCCCACTTCTAAGCAGGCACAGCAAGGGTAAAACCAGGCAATCCTTGTCTGCTGGCCTGTCTCCTTCAAAAGCTGCAGTCAAAGTGTCTGAAACAATCCTACTTGGAAGCAAAATTTTATATAGGGCTCTTCATTTTATTTTCTTGTAACTAGATTTGTGAAGAAAATCAATATTTAGTGGCTAATCCTTAATCAGTAATCATCTTTTTTTCCCATCTCTAGATTAGACAGAAGATATAGCCCATATAATTGGACACTCCTCTTGTCTATGATGGCATACTAAGCAGATTTTTTAACTGCCCCCCCACCCCTCCAAAAAAAAAACTAAAACAAAACAGTATATTCTCCATTACAATTCTTATTTTTGAAGCCCCAAGATGAACTCTGAATCCAGAAGTAACTGAACATAACATGCTCATCCACCTCACTAGTCATTAAATGAATTATATGTCCGTATGGCACTTTAGACTTATGGAATTCATCCGACCCGCCAATCAGCCTAAATTCGAAAGAATTTCAAAATGGCCTAAACCAAATTCACAAGTTTACCAACAGCCTGGCTCAATTTTAGTGAACTGTAGAGGGGGTGTTTGCTATCAGCTGAGCATACCACCCATGCACAGTCTGTGGCTCATCTCTCTCTCCTGGGGGGAGGAGGGAGTAAAACATCATAATTTGATCCAGACTGCTTAATTGATAGACTCACTGGGTTGTCTTGTAGCAGCATATTCAATTTTTAATAAGAAATTACATAAATCCATATTCTTTGTTCAAAGAATTAAAATAAAATCTTAGCTACAGCAAATCATAGTTTACAAATTGCCAAGAGTAACACTATCCTATTGGTTGAGCATATGTGTGATCTGATCAATTAAATTGCTGGTTCTTCTACTAAATTACTTCAGTTTTTTCTTGAAAATTACAAAGGCTAAATATCTCTAATTCAAATGAAAAAAATGGCTGTAAATAAAAAATAAATACAAATACAAAAAAGGCACTCTATTCCACCTGGAAACCTATTAATGATTAAGTATCAAAGAATTCTCAAAAGCAGAAGACAAAATGTGTATTTAGATACTAAAGAAACAAAAGAAAGTGAACATCATTTGTAACAATGTACCAAGACATGCCAGACTGCAGAAAGAAATTTGATAAATTGCTAAAACATAAAGTCTCAAAACACTATCAGGGTTTACCACTAAAAAACGGATATTGTCCAGATGAACAAAATCTGGAGAAAAAGACCTTCTGGATTAAAATCAGTGCTTTGGCATGAGAATCCGATACAAAATATAGGTTCGGAAGATGCATAATGCGCTAGTTTTAATAAAATTCGGGACCAAATGGATCAGACAGATGCACATTTACAAATTATCATTCACATGCTTTTGTGCAAGCGGAAAATAGTTTTATTATTGAGCAATAGTAATAAAATTATTAACAATATTATTTTTATATGGTGTCTGCTGGACACTGCTCCCCATCTTCACTGTTTTCCACTGAGAGTCAGAAGCTCCAAAGCAGCTATACTGAGCTAAGCCTGGCTTGGCATGGCTAGCCCACCATGTAGCTCTGTCTTAAGTAGTGGAATTGGGAAGTGGTGTCAGTGGTCCCCAGGTAAGATAATCAAATCATTCTAAAATGACTTGACTATTTAAAATGTAACACCTTAAAGTGGACCCATTAATATGCTTTTATTTTTTAGCATTGTTTAGAAAAAACAAAAACAACCATATGGAAGTTATGCTAACAATAGATTTACTTAAAAGAATATTCATGTCAAATTAACCCCTTCATCAGAATTAACTATCCAACTCGTTTGACTTTGAAACTCAAAGGTTATTAATTAACATGTGTTACTTTCTGATGTTACCAGTCTTGCACACATCATAACCTAAAAACAGTTATAGTTATTATTTTCCATTGACGCAACAAATATACAGATGTAAATTACCTACACAATGCGTACGAAAAGGGACCACAACAGGTGTACTTTAAATAGGAATTTTTTGAAAGTTGTATTTTGTAGATTAAAGTATTCAGTCTTATAGCTACAAAATGTAACTTTCAATTCTGCTTTAATCTCACCAATAATATTCTGTGCTTGTCAGCAGGTTTTTCACAAAAATCACCACACACTGCGTGCTATTGTCTGTCATCAAGAATTAAAACTCTTGATAACACCAGCAGAAACTCGGAAAGCCAGAACCACCAACACAAAACTGTGCAGCTTGACTTAAAATAGGTCATGTAATTAAAAAATGGTTTTGTTTAATATGGATATTTTTAATCCATACATATGCAAGGTCAAATAATATGCTAAGTAGAACCTGTGATGATTCCTTTAAAGTGAGTATAAAGAAAAGATAAAGAAGCAATAAATGAACCAATGGAAATAAATAGACAAGTTAAATGGTCTTATTTGTGCTTCTCACTAGAGTAGGGTACCTCAGAGAGGACATTGCTTACATATTCCTAACTAAATGACTTGATATTTAATTGATGGCTTTCTTGTAGAACACTGAAGAACATTTTTCAGAGCACCTTTACGAAACTCTTCTTAAAGAAAGATTATCATTAAATATCGAGTAAGACTTAAAAGAGAGACCAGCAAGAGCAATCTGAAGAGGTCCTAGAAATGTTCATCACCACATCAGTTGACTTTGGAGTCAGCAGCCATCACATATCAGTTTAACCTTATCTTAACACAAATACTTATTATTTGACTTACCCATGTGTGGTTATATGTTTACTTAAAGGAAAATCCCATACACCAAAAACCACTACAGCCAGCTGCAGTCCTCAATTGCAAATATTCAAATTGGTTTAGAATAATTTGTCTTCTTACCTAATGCCCACTGTATGCTGCTCCTTGACTCCAGTACAGCCTACAGAAAGCCTACTTGGAAGCTTCCTTTCACACACCTGATGCAGGACTAGCTCATTAGCTTAACTTATGGGAATTTTTGACACTCTGTAGGTTGAACTGGAGACTGGAAGCAGTGCTCAGATGTAGAATGTTCCCTTTATCCACAATATATTCACTTTTAATTATTATTATTGCCATTTATTTTGAATATTTAATTACCTTTTAGTTAATATTGATGGACAGATTTTAAAATGATCAAGATGATGTTAAGCCATCTTATAAATGTGTTAAACGGTGATGTAAATACGAAAATAAAAGAACTTGGGCATAGGGACACATACATCTTGGAAGCTGGAACATTCATACATAATGACAACCCATAATATGTGAGACATGAGCAAGCCTGAATGAACTATGATATATACATATAGATATCTAAATAGTAGCATATTCCCATTATGTGTTCCAAGATGGACACTCACACTACAACGGTACTTGTTTTCATGGGCAAATGTCTCCATGTTAAAGGAGCCTCTTTTGGACTGTCCACTCCATATGTTGTACATATAAGATCAGAAATAAAATGCTTGAATTTCATGTTCAATACCCTTTCTAAAATCATCACTTTGCTCCATCTGTTCCTATGTTCATTTCTGTGACATTGAAAGCCATCCACAAACATCCTTCTAATGATTTGAATTCTGACCTTGACCTAGCCTAGAAGAATTTGAACTATACCTAGCCCAATCTTTGACCTCAAGTAAGCCCCCATTCCTCCTTATATGAATATTGCGAATGACCTTAATAAAACAAATGCTGCTAAACCTAACCTTTACCAGTGATCTTTATCAAAATTGTATTACATCTGCCCTGCTGTCAAGATATCATCAATAAAATAAATTAATAAAACAATGGTCACAGAATCAATGCTGGTAGCCTTTTTCATAAGACACGCCAAGTCTGCAACATGTCAAGTAGTAGCAAGGTTATGCCTTTTGTATTATTTCTAGTTCTTTCTACTGACTTATCTTTAGTTTCAATTACTTTACCTCTTATTCAACCCTTTGGCAAAAATAATAATTAGATCAATTAAATTTATATTACATACGTTCCTGGGTATACAAAATCAGTAAAACATCCCCCTCATGGAATTCTATAAATATCTACAGTTCAGACACTATTTACAAGCAGAATTTCACTAATCGTAGATCTATAAAACTTTTTATTTATTTATATACCTATAGGAGAAAGTAAATTATCAAATAATTTGATTTTAAAAAAACAAAAGTGACTTAACAATCAAGAACCCTAGTATAGCTATTGTAGGAAAGGAGTTAGAGGCAATATGAATATATAATAAGTTAAAATAAGTTCTAACATGAATAAATAATATGACAGACAGTGCATAGAATCAATCTTTACTTATACTAGAACGTCCTTTAAATTTATTATGTTCCATAAAAGTCACTTCTTTGAACACAAAAGAAGGTCAAAATAAGCAACCAAGTTCACATGTAGGTGACCTGAAAAACATTGTTGGTTTTATTTATATTAGAGGTGTATTATTGCTTGTGAAAAATATATATATAGAGCATGTGCTGCTTAATTCGGCACCCATACCTGTGGGAGCCCTAGGGAGCGCAGGAACCCAGGGACGTCTGTCGGGGTCTGTATGATGTGGAGGTCCAGTCCTTTGCGGACAGACATTAAAAAGGACCCCCCGTCCCCTCCCTGCCCTGTCCTTTTTAGCCCCTTTCTCTTTTATTAATTTTTATATGTCGGGTTTTGTATATTTTTAAGATATCACTTATTATATATCTCCTATATGGAGAGGTCTTTTTTCTGTTTTTTAGCTTTAGCGATTGTGAAAAAGAATTTGCTGGACAGCTGGTTTTTATGTCTATTGTATTCTGCTGGTATTTTGCATATTTATTTTGTATTGTGTTTATGTAGCACATTAACTTTATGCACTTTAAATTTGATGTATTTCACTTATCACCTATTTCAGTGATATACATAAGAAATTCTTCTTTGTGCTATTTAATTGTGCTTTATGACGTAACTAATATTTATATTTATTTCTCCTATTTTGTATGTAATATTTACCCTGTGGTATGAGTATATACTCTTACACATTTGAACTGATTGCCCACTCTAAAGGTGGCCACCTCGGCTTCAAGCTGAATGAACATTTCTACAGCTCCATAAGAGGGAAGAAACTCTGCCAATTGATTTCTAGCAAAACCGGAAGTGACGCGACGGACGGACTCCATTACTACACACGTCACCGGAAGTGACGCGACGGGATACCGGAACGGATTCATTCATAATACCCCCATCTTCATAGTCACCCACGATTTATACATATCGTGTAGGTTGTCTATGATGGGGGGAGGACATTGATTACAGTATTGAATATTTATGTTTTCTGGTATCTGTTGTAAAGTTCCGCCCTTTCGTGAATGTATGTTTCCGAACCGGATGTGGAGCCATATTGGAGGTGGCAGATCACATCCGGTCCGGACCATACAAGGTAATTACCTATGCAGGTGGTTTTAATTAAGTAATTGAGCCTGCAACACTACCCCCTATATAAGCTGTAGCATATTCATTGTAACCTAGAAGAGCACCTGAGGCGTTGTGCAATATTGCTTTTTACTATTTATTTTTTAATAAATCACTTATCCTGATACTCCTGGCTCCTGGCTCCTGACTCCAAACTTGACAATAGACGACTATTGAGATCCAAGGGGAACCTGCCTGAAGAGTAAAAGAAAGGTGTATGTCCCATTTAAGTGACATAAAAGCTACATAAGTCCTGAGCCTACTTCTAAACGGCTCATCAACGTGTGAGTGAGTTCATCTCAGAATTTCCCATTTATTGTATATAATATACAGGTTGCACTATGTCCTTCTCTGTGTTTATATTTTTTGTATAGGGAACTCTATAATTGAATCTACTCACTGTGTATAAGGAGGAGATACCTATTATTTGTTATACTCCAGGTAAAAAACCCTCCTTGGTGTGTGTGTGTGCGCTTTTACCTTTTTCTGATTGTACTGTATCTTCTTTAAATATATATAGTGGTGATATACTTGGGTATAGCTGCACCATTCACCTATTTTGATCCTCTAGCGCCACCTCTATACTGTTTCTTGCTATTAGTAAAAGGGGTACCCCCAGCTGTATGGAGTGCAGTGGTGAATGGTCTGAGGGCCTTCCTTGCTTGCAGGGTGAAGCGGGAGAGGTCTTGGTTAGAGTTGAGTGGACACCTGGATGTTCGGGTCTGGCGGGTTCGGCCGAACTTTGAAAAAAAGTCCGGGTTCGGGCTCGAACTTGACCCCGAACTTGACCCTGAACCTCAACACCATTGAAGTCAATGGGGACCCAAACTTTTGGGCACAAAAATGGCTCTAAAAAACTCCTGGAAAGGGCTAGAGGGCTGCAAAAGAAAGTAAAATGGGGGTAAGAGTAGGACAAATGTGGATAGGGAAATCACTTTAAATAACATAAAATAAGCAGCCGCTTAGTAGATAACTCCCTAATTCACATGATATTAGGGAACTATCTACCAAAAGGCTGAAAGACCTAATTGGTCACCTAAATTGGTCTTTCAGCCACATTTACTAATACTTAGTAAAGATTACTTAGTATTAGTACATTCAGCCCCTACTGGCTATACAAAAAAAAAACTACTGTTCTCCCCAAGGCCCCCACCCCTGCGCAGTGGGTGGGGGCCCTAAATAAGAATAAGGGGGAGGGACCTTATGTCCTTCCCCAGCCCCCACCCCTGCGCAGCGGGTGGGGGCCATAAATAAAAATTGGGGGGGACCTAATGTCCTCTCCCCTGGCCCCTACCCCTGAGCAGTGGGTGGGGGCCATAAATAAAAATTGGGGGGGGGGACCTAATGTATTCCCCCCGGCCTCCACCCCTGCGCGGCGGGTAGGGGCCCTAAATAACAATAAGGGGGGACCTAATGTCCTTCCCCAGGCCCCCACCTCTGCGCGGCAGGTGGGGCCCCTGTCACGGTAGTTTATCCCAACTCGCAAGATTTAGTCCAACAATTGACAATAAAGAGCAGAGATACATCTACCTGACCTTAGAATGGCCGGACTCGACGTAGAGGAGAGAAATACAGAGTCAGGAACGATCCGAGGTCAAGGGCACAAAGACACGTAAA
Organism: Pelobates fuscus; assembly: GCF_036172605.1. NCBI lineage: Eukaryota > Metazoa > Chordata > Amphibia > Anura > Pelobatidae > Pelobates > Pelobates fuscus. The sequence continues at coordinate 75,980,366 of NC_086323.1, read as the reverse complement.
CAAGGAATAGCCAAGGTCTGGTACACAGAAAACAGTAAGCCGGCAAACAGGACAATACCGGGATAAAGAGATAGACAGAGTCAGAAACAAAGCCAAGGTCAAGTACGAAGAATCACAACTGAACACAACAAGCGCTAAAGGGAACTGAAACAGAAACCACGATAGGGCAAGGTACTAAGGGAAAAGATGAGTATAAATACCCTAGATTTCGATTTGATTGGCCCCTGTCAAATCCACGCCAACACGAGTGTATGGGGAATGTGGCATGACAGGGGCCAATGGGAGACCGTTTCATATTTCGGCTCCCACTGTCCCTTTAAGAGCACGCCCGTGACACACGGCGCGCTCTTAGAGTCAGGCAGGACACGTGACCGCCTCTCGCGGTCACTGCCCGCCTTTCTGGTATTGCCGTCGGATGAGCAGCGCGTGGCTCGTGCAAAAGCAGGAACGTGCGCGGCGAAAACAGAGGACCCCGGCCGGCCCCTGGAGAGGGTAAGTACCGCAACAGTACCCCCCCCCTGAAGACACGCCCACTGGGCGGGGAGGACCACATCTGGCAGGAAAACGAGAATGGAAAGAACGCACAAGGCGAGGAGCGTGAACAGCGTCAGCGGAAATCCAACTGCGTTCTTCAGGTCCATAGCCCCTCCAATGTACCAGATACTGGAGGCGACCCCTAAGAAAACGAGAGTCAAGTACAGCAGCCACTTCAAATTCCTCATGACCCTCCACAGAAACAGGAGGGGGAGGAGGAACATGCCGGGTAGAACGGTTGCACAGGAGGGGTTTCAACAAGGAGGTGTGAAAGACGTTAGGAATACGTAGGTTCCTAGGAAGATCCAAGGCATACGAAACAGTAAGATACGAAAAGGACCAATAAAACGAGGAGCCAACTTCATAGAAGGCACACGAAGGTGGATATTGCGAGTGGAAAGCAAAACCCTGTCCCCCACGACATAGGATGGAGCTGCCCTGCAATGCTTGTCAGCCTGAACCTTCTGGTGAGCAGCGGAATCCACCAAAGAACGCTGAACCTGCTCCCAAGTAGTACGTAAACCAGCCAAATGTTCATCCAGAACTGGCATGCCCTGTAAGGAGAATGCAGCCGGAAGAACAATGGGATGCCGGCCATAAACAACGTAAAAAGGGCTTTTACAGGAAGATTCATGAGCAGCGTTATTATGAGCAAACTCAGCCCAAAGAAGAAGGTCAGCCCAATTGTTCTGATGGTGGGACACGAAACAACGAAGATACTGCTCTAGTGATTGGTTGGCACGTTCAGCAGCTCCATTAGACTGGGGGTGGTAAGCGGAAGAAAACGAGAGAGAAATACCCATCTCTGAACAAAAGGCTTTTCAGAATCGTGGAAATAAACTGGCTACCCCTATCGGACACAATCGATACGGGAATACAATATACAACTGAAACACCTCCATGGCGAAGATAGAGGCAAGTTCCTTAGATTAGGGCAACTTGACAAGAGACACAAAATGAGCCATCTTAGAAAAACGATCCACTATCATCAGGATGACTGTTTTACCATTCGAAGCGGGCAATTTAACAATAAAATCCATGGATAGATTGGACCAAGGCCTCTCGGGTATGGGCAACGGATGCAACAACCCACAAGGAACTCTGTGAGAGGACTTCATACTGGCACATGTAGTAAATGCATGAACGTAATCGGTGACGAAGCCCACCAAAAATATCTAGAAACTGCTGATAATGTCTTAGAAATACCAGGGTGTCCGGCAGTTTTTGTGTCATGATACAATTACATAATGTCCCGTCTCTCTGTGACATCAACAAACAGTTTATCAGCTGGTCTCTCACAAGGTGCCATGTTTTGTTTAGCCTGTAGCTTGCAAGAGGGAAGAAGAAATAGATAGAACAGTAGTAGCTATTATTCTGTCCAGGGGAATGACAGGGGTAACATCAATTTCTTGTTTGTCAGCAGTTTCGAATTGTCTGGACAGAGCGTCTGCTTTAGTGTTACGATCACCTGGTCTGTAGGTGATGATATCATTGAAATGAGATAAAAACAGTGACCACCTGGCCTGCCTAGAAGACAATCTTTTTGCTTCACTAAGGTAGGAAAGGTTCTTGTGATCCGTAAAAATGAGGATGGGATCCTTAGTTCCTTCTAGTAGAAGTCTCCATTCCTTAAGTGCTAAAATAATAGCAAGGAGTTCGCGATTGCCTACATCATAATTCTTTTCTGCTTTGGACATCTGTCTGGAAAAGAAGCCACAAGGATGCAATGGTTTTTCAGGTAATTCTCTTTGAGACAAGACAGCACCTACCCCAATATCAGAAGCATCAATTTCAAGAATATAAGGCAAAGAGGGGACAGGATGCTGTAAAATAGGAGCAGAGGCGAATGCAGTTTTAAGAAATTCAAAAGCCTGAAGAGCCTCGGGGGACCAGACACGAGTATTGCCATCTTTTTTTGTCATACGGGTTATAGGCGCTACAATAGAAGAAAAACCTTTGATAAAGCGTCTATAATAGTTAGAAAAACCAAGAAAACGCTGAATGGCTTTCAAACCTTGAGGCTTTGAGGCCTGAATGGCTTTCAAACCTTACCATTCGATGATAGCAGAAAGCTTCTGGGGATCCATGCGAAAACCCTGAGCAGAAATCAAATACCCCAAAAACTGGACTTCGGATTGGTCAAATAAACACTTTTCTAGTTTACAATGAAGACCATTCGCAAGAAGGGTTTTCAGAACTGTTTGGACATGTATGTGATGAGTATGCAAATCTGTAGAATATATTAATATGTCATCCAAGTACACTATTACAAACATGTGAATAAACTCTTGTAAGACGTCATTAATAAATTCTTGAAATACTGCTGGGGCGTTACAAAGACCAAATGGCCACAGTGTACTCGTAATGACCAGACCTAGTATTGAATGTAGTTTTCCATTCATGGTCCTTCTTAATACATATTAGATTGTATGCACCTCTAAGATCCAGTTTAGTGAATACAGTAGCGTGTTTGAGTCTGTCAAATAATTCAGTGATTAAAGGTATGGGGTAAGCATTTTTTATGGTGATTTTATTTAGACCTCTATATAGTCGATACAAGGTCTTAAATCACCCTCCTTCTTTGACACAAAGAAGAATCCAGCTCCTGCTGGAGACGAGGATCTCCTAATAAACCCCTTTTGTAGAGATTCTTTAATATACTCCTCCATGACACGGTTTTCTTGAAGGGATAAAGGATACACCCTGCCTTTGGGAGTTATAGTGCCAGGCAATAAATCAATAGCACAATCATAGGGTCTATGAGGCGGTAATTTGTCAGCTTCCCTTTTATCGAAGACAGATTTAAGAGATAAGTACTGAGGAGGAATAACAGTAGACAAAGGAGGAGTAGTAGGAACATTAATAGAATTCAAAGGGGTGACTTTAATGGTACAAGACTCTTGGCATGTCTTGCTCCACGATACTATTTGTCCTGACTCCCAGTCAAAAATGGGATTGTGAGAACGTAACCACCCCTAACACGATGTGAGAAGAGGGAGAGGTAATGACCTGAAACTGAATGGTTTCAAGGTGTAAAATCCCTGTATACATATGCAACGATTCAGTTTCATGTGTAATAACTGGGTAGCATAATGGTCTACCATCTATGGCCTCAACGGCCAAGGGTGTCTTCTTCTCTCTAATGGGAATGTTGTTTTTCTTAACAAAACCAGAATCTATGAAATTCTCAGCTGCCCCGGAATCAACCAGGGCTAGTATGTGCCAGCTATGCAATTCTCTCCCATATGCAGAGAAGCAGGGAGAAGCAATCGGTTAAGAGGCAATTTTGGGGACTTAGATATCACATCCAAGGTCAGTCCCCTGTAAGGCCTTAGGTGCGAGAGTTTTCCGGAAGCACGGGACATTCTCTTATCATATGGTCCTTCCTACCACAGTACAGGCAAAGTCCCTCCTTTCTCCTATGCAATTTTTCAGCATCAGAGAGTTTTGCAACCCCTAATTGCATGGGTTCCTCCTCTGATACCTTGTTGCTCTCAGAATTAACCATTTTAGGAGTATTGAGTGTAACAAAACGTCTATTCCTATTCTTAGTATAGAGTCTGTCACGAATCCTATTATCTATATCAATAAGATAGTCGATAAGGTCCTCTAATGAGATAGGTAGCTCCCTAGCCGCTACCTCATCAATATAGTGTCAGATAAATTCCATAAATGCGGTAGTAAGCCCATTATTGTTCCAATCTACCTGTGAAGCAAGGGTACGAAACTGGATAGCATAGTCATCAACAGATCTAGATCCCTGTTTAATTCTCATTAATGCTCTGGCGGCATTCTTCGACCTTTTAGTTGCGTCAAAGGTTCTAAGAAAAGCCGTAAGGAAGCTATTGAAATCATGCACCATGGGTCCATTAGCCTCCCACATAGGATTTGCCCACTCAAGTGCTTTATCAGTAAGTTGGTGCATAAGGAACCCAACTTTAGACCTATCAGTGGGAAAGGAACATGGATACATCTCAAAGTGGAATTCCACTTGATTAATGAATCCCCTGCATGTCTTAGCTTCCCCGCCATACCTAGGAGGAGGTGTTAAATGTGCATAAGCATTAGGCATGGTAGACACTTCTCGGACAAGAGGTGCAAAAGGATCTGGTATGGTTACCGGATTAGTTCTAGATAAGAGAGTCTGGAGGGCCTGAGCCATCTGATCCATACGGTGATCCTGCTCTATGAATCTAGCCTCATGAGAAGCCATTTGCTGAGCTAAATCTGTGGGGTCCATGGCCCTATCGTAATGTCACGGTAGTTTACCCCAACTCGCAAGATTTAGTCCAACAATTGACAATATAGAGCAGAGATACGTCTACCGGACCTTAGAATGGACGGACTCGACGTAGAGGAGAGAAATACAGAGTCAGGAACGATCCGAGGTCAAGGGCACAAAGAGAAAGCGTAAACAAGGAATAGCCAAGGTCTGGTACACAGAAAACAGTAAGCCGGCAAACAGGACAATACAGGGATAAAGAGATAAACAGAGTCAGAAACAAAGCCAAGGTCAAGTACGAAGAATCACAACTGAACACAACAAGCGCTAAAGGGAACTGAAACAGAAACCACGATAGGGCAAGGTACTAAGGGAAAAGGTGAGTATAAATACCCTAGATTTCAATTTGATTGGCCCCTGTCATATCCACGCCCCCAAAACGTGAGTGTATGGGGAATGTGGCATGACAGGGGCCAATGGGAGACCGTTTCATATTTCGGCTCCCACTGTCCCTTTAAGAGCGCGCCCGAGACATGCGGCGCGCTCTTAGAGTCAGGCGGGACACGTGACCGCCTCTCGCGTTTCTGGTATTGCCGTCGGTTGAGCTGCGCGCGGCTCGTGCAAAAGCAGGACCGCGTGCGGCGAGAACAGAGGACCCCGGCCGGCCCCTGGAGAGGGTAAGTACCGATACAGCCCCTAAATAACATTAAGGGGGGGGACCTAATGTCCTCCCCCCAGCCCCCACCCCTACTTAGTATTAGTAAATTCAGTCCCTACTCGCTATACCGCAAGTAGGAGTGTGTTTAGTAAACAAAACAAAAAAAAACTATTGCCCCCACCCCTGTGCGACGGGTGGCACCCCTAAATAAGAATGTGTGCCCTAATTCAGAGTGTTATGAGTCAAATTACACAGCGTGGGAAAATTCCAAAGAACTTTTCCACGCTGTGTAAAATGACACAAAGCACTCTGATTGGCTGAATTTCAAGCTAACCAATCAGAGTGCTCTGTGTCATTTTACACAGCGTGGGAAAATTTCAAAGAACTTTCCCACGCTGTGTAAAATGACACAGAGCACTCTGATTGGTGGATTTCAAGCCAACCAATCAGAGTGTTGTGACAGGTAAATGTAGAGACTTACCTGTCAGTCTCTTTATTAACCTGTCAGAGCACTCTGATTGGATGGCTTAACCCCACCAGAGTGTTCTGAGCCTAATTGCAGGGCGAGGCAAGGCTTTATAAGCATTCCCCCGCCCTGCAGAGCTCAGTCTGCATGGAGCCCTCCATGGGTGAAGAAGGGTTATTTTATATGTGTGCTCTTTTTTTTTTTTTTTTTTTAATGCGTCGGTTATTCTGGATTTTTTATTTGGTCTTTTTTGGGGCTGAAAAAGATGATATTAGAAGAAAGAAGACATCAAATGGTAAGTCTATTTTTTTGTACAGGTATTTAGACAAGGCTCCCCCCTCATTATTTTTAGGATGAGGGGGTAGGGGTAACTTTTATGGGGGAGGGGGGTGACTAGGGGTTTGGGGACCCCTAGTCACCTGGGGGGGATTTTTATTTATGGCCACCACCCACCGCTCAGGGGTGGGGGCCGTGGGGGAGGACATTAGGTCCCCCCAATTTTTATTTATGGCCCCCACCCACCGCTCAGGGGTGGGAGCCGGGGGGAGGACATTACGTCCCCCCCTTATTGTTATTTAGGGCCCTCACCTGCCGCACAGGGTTGGGGGCAATAGGTCCCCCTTTAGTTTAAAAGCCCCTACTCGCGCGTCACGGGTGGTGGCTCAGGAGGGGGGAATTTTTTATTTTTTTTTTAACAGTGAGCAGCCACAGGCTGCTCACTGTTTAATAGACATGCCCCTACTAGCTGGGTCACATGCTGCACTGGCCAATCACAGCCATGCCATTAGTAGGCATGGCTGTGATGGCTTCTAAGGGCACACTAGTCAAACGCTTGTTGATTGGCTGCCCTGCGGCCTTTCAAAACGCATCATTAAATCGCCGAACACCGAACTCCAACCCGAACATACAGTGATATGTAGTGGTATCCAATCTACTCCAATCCATACTGAAATTGAACTGAGCCAGAGCTGCACTGACTTTTGCGGCAAAGGAATGGTGGTAATCGTAGAAAGCAGTACCACCGTATTTGTACCCCAGATCCACCAGCTTGTGCATATACACATCCAATTCTTCTCTCTTATCAGGATAAAAGGAACAATAAACATCCCTATATATGCCAAAGGCCAAGATAAATTCGAGTAAGGATAATTTCTTATTCAGCCTTGGGTCTCTTGCTTTCAGTACCACGGAAATATCACCATAAGCATATATCCAGTTCTCAACTATATCCTGGGAGGCTATCAGGAAAGACACCAGGTTAACATCATTGCCCTCCAGGATGTCCTTTTTGAGATGGGCAGGGAGCATATGCGAGGGTGTGATGACCTCAGGGACCCCCCGTGGTACTGGAAAATTATCAGGGTTTTGTAGTAGTGGATGCTGCATGGATGGCCTGTGTTTCAATAGTGACCGGGTCATGAGAGCTGGCTGCTTCTAATTGTCCCAATCTATCATTGATCAGTCCAATTGAAGAAATCAGCGAGGTTAACATGGCATGGACATCAGGCGTTTGGGATCCACTAGGCCCTTCCCCAGCATCAGGTTCATCTGTGTTGACTTTGAGTAGTTTTAACAACTCAGACTTCTTGACAGTAGCCGGGAATAGGATATTTCTACTGCATAGTTCGGCAATGATGCGTGGTATAGTCCATGTTCTTAGTGATGGACGACTAGTTGCTTCTATCCCGTGGGCAGGAGTCCCAGACCAAGCAGGGGTGCTGGGAAGTGAAAGTTCGTCTGGAATATGCGGAGTTTGAGACATACTAAAATATAAATAGGTACTTGTCAGTGTGAACTCTGACGCTACTGTCTATTGCCAAGCGGCGAAAATTCCACTAGGGGTGACAAGTGAGGCCCTGCTAGTTGCCAAGCGGCTAGAGAGGCTCTACCTATGCGTTGGTCGAGGGGCTTTGTGACTTGAGCATTGTGGTGGGAGTTCGTCCTCTCGGTGAAAAGAAAACAGCAGATAGTGCAGGAAGTATAAAGTAAAAGAATGATAGGTGAGGCCCTCTGTATGCGACAATGCGAGGCAATTAACTATGTAATAGGACCGATGGGCGTATACCTCCGAGTATGAGGATGGGTGAAGGCCTCGCGGGACCACTTGCTTATGGCATGAAGGACGAGAATTTGTTACCTATTGGACATCTAGATCCCTATTAGCCAGTAGCTTCTACAATAGTGAACCATTGTGGAACTAAGTGTAAATTGTCGTACCTGAGGCTGTAAAGTCTGAACGTAGGTATGATAGTACTACATGGAACCTGAGCCTTTACTGGCGGATTAGCTAATGCCAAGTGGCAAGAATTACCACTAAGTGACGGTGAGGTCTTGCTAATTTCCAAGCGGCAGGAGAGGCTCTTACTATGCATTGGCCCGAGGAAAAATATGAGGCCACTTGTAACATTGTGGCAAGGTGTAGGCCTCTCAGTGACATATAACAGCAGAAAAATAGACTGGCCGTGGTCAGTGAAGCACTCTCTATGCAACCTTTCAAGGCGACTAAATATGCGTTGGACCATATGGGCGTGACCTCCGAGAATGAGGATGGGAGTAGGCCTCGCGGGACCACTGACTTATGGCGTGAAGGCCAGAAAATTTCCTAATTGACCTTAGATGCCTAACCGCCAGTAATTCTAGAAATAGGGGACCCCTACGTAGGATGTAAAGTAATGATCGTACCTGAGACTGTATAGTCTGAAACATACATTTTGATAGTAGTAAGGAAATTAGATTAGCAGGGTATGGCAACCTAAAATTTGAGAAACGTAAAATAGTATCTGAGAATAGTACTGACATGCTCCTGAGCAGGTCAGAGAGGAGACGATTGCAAGGGTTATTGGTTAAAACTTTATTTGTCGTATTAGACATAACAAATTTACTGAAAGTAAAGAATAATGGGCAGTCTGCCACAAACAGGATACTTTGTGAGAAAAACCAGGATTTAGGCGATATGCCACAAACAAGATCTTTAGAAAGTAAATGAATAAAGTATTTTGTATACAAGCAAGCTTGAAGTTATACCAAGTTGTTAGGGATTTCCAGGACACTTTGCAATGCAGCTATAAGTAAATACCTTTTAGGATAAGACAATACAGGATCATGCAGAGTTGCAGAGGTTGAAACAGGTAGGTATATTCCAAAATAATATAATGCAGGTTGCTTACGAGATCATGCAGTGATGCAGCAATTGAAGCAGTTAAGATTCTTCAAAGAAGTCAATACGCCACAAATCAGGATTCTTGGAAGCTGATAAGGAAAGTCTTTCGGTAAGATGTAATTCAGGCAAGTTAAGGATAAAGTAATGCAGGTTAGTGCCTTTCAGTATGAGGAAATGCAGATGAGTACAGGATGAGGCACTGTAGGTAAGTTCTCTACAGAATAAAATAATGTAGATACAGGATATTACCAGGAACAGAGATTCTTTATCAGAGCATAGACTTCAATGTCAAGGCCCTGTTGTGTGCCGGCAGTAGACTTATCAAGCCTCCTCATTAGTTAATCCAGGTGAGGTTATTAAGGTGAGTGAATAGATTAGTGGCTAGGGAGGCCACTAGAGGAGAAAATCATGAAGTTCCCTTAAAGGGCCAGTAATAAACGAAAAAGTCTTACATGTCAGTTTTGAAACCTGACAAGTACACTGAGTGGGTCAAATTGTGGAACCCAGTAATAACGATGACCTACCCCACTGTCAGACACTGAGAATATGAAAATAATTGATGGAAATGATGAGTAACTTCGTCAGGAGAAACAAGTTGGATAGGGTGTATTACCTAAATGAGTAAAACATCAGTATGACCAACAGAGAAGTGTATAGAACCGGAAAGAGTATTTGATGAAATATGAACTAATCTATAACAGATAACTTGCTGGTTTAAATGGAAAACCACAGTAAATGAAGATATTATGCCACCAACCAAAACCTAAACAAATACAAGACATGTAATTTGCAAAAATCAAGACTGTTTAGCCATGAAAAGTGTTTGATTGCAATAAGCTGTAATACCATGGTTTAACCGTAGTTGGCCCTAACCAAAATCATGTAGAATTCACTTAAACCAACAACATTCTTCTAAATTTAAGCTGTTCGTATGTGTGAAAATACATTATGCAGTAGATATGGAAAACTGCACGAATACTCCTAACACCGTGTTTTCGTGTGAAGCATAGAACCGAAAGCAACCTGTTTGTCTAAAATAGATGCTGTACGTATGTGTATTCTTGCCCTTTTATGCAAACAGTGTGTAACAGGGGAACAGTTCGTGCAGAAGTTACATGAAGTGACTGCATGAAACGGCTGAAAACAGCCGATCAAATACCCGACATGACAAAACGTGTGACCTGTAAGCAGCTAAAAAAGATAGGCCCAAACCAGGATGACGTCACGAAGGCGCCTGTGGATTTCACTTACGGTTACAGCGGAATTGTAAGACAGGCTCAGCGGCTGCTAGAGGATGACCCGGACAGCGTCGAAGTGAAGTCCCTTTATCGGAAAGTAAGTATGAAGGGTCAGCAAGCCAGGAAAACGGGAACAGGAGACTCCAGGTGAGTATTCAAGATGGCGACTTGCGAGTGACTGGAAGTAGTCACACTCAACTTGTCGGACCAATATCGGTATGTGAGAGAGGATTGGAGGCCTTTTTAAAGGGGATCCCAAGCTCCTCCCACAACTACAGGCCCAGCCTTAAATATATATATATATATATATATATATATATACATACTGCCTGGTCAAAAAAAAGTCACCACCTGGATTTAACTAAGCAAATAGGTAACAGCCTACTATTGGATAGTTACTGCATGGGTGATTATCTTTCAGCTGGCAACAAGTTACATAACGCCAACTGATGCAATGAGTAGCTTCTCGTTTCTTAAACAAGCATGTCGAAAGACACATCCCGTGGTAGTGGAAAATATGTCAGTCTGTTTGAGAAGGGTCAAATCATTGGCATGCATCAAGCAGAGAAAACATCTAAGGAGATTGCAGAAACTACTAAAATTGGGTTAAGAACTGTCCAATACAATATTAGAAACCTGAAGGATTGTGGGAACCATCGTCTTCGAGGAAGAAATGTGTTCAGAAAAAAAATCCTGATAGATCGGCGATCACTTAAAACGTTTGATGAAATCAAATCATAGAAAAGAAACCAGTAGAACTCAGGGCTATGTTGAATAGTTTAATAGCACAATGCAAAGGGAACTCAAGGGATTGGGACTGAATAGCTGTGCAGCCTTAAGAAAACCACTAATTAGTGAGGCTAAATGGAAAAAAAGGCTACAATTTGCTAGGGAGCATAAAGATTGGACTCTGGAGCAATGGAAGAAGGTCCTGTGGTCTGATGAGTCCAGATTTACCCTGTTCCAGAGTGATGGTGGCATCAGGGTAAGAAGAGAGTGCCTACTGTACAAGCTTGTGGGGTCAGTGCTATGATCTGGGGTTGCTGCAGTTGGTCAGGTCTAGGTTCTAGGTCAGGTCTAGGTTCAGCAACATTATGTGCCCAAAGAATGAGGTCAGCTGACTACCTGAATATACTAAATGACCAGGTTATCAGTGGATTTTTTCTTTCCTGATGGCATGGGCATATTCCAATATGACAATGCCAAGATTCATCAGGCTCAATTGTGATAGAGTGGTTCAGGGAGCATGAGACATAATTTTTACACATGGATTGGACACCACAGAAACCAGGTCTTAACCCCATTGAGAATCTTTGGGATGTGCTGGAGAAGGCTTTGCGCAGTAGTCCGACTCTCCCATCATCAATACAAGATCTTGGTGAAAAATTTATGCAACACTGGACGAAAATAAATCTTGTGACATTGGAGAAACTTATCGAAACAATGCCACAGTGATTGCGTGCTGTTATCAAAACTAAAGGCAGTCCAGCAAAATATTAGAGTGTGTGACTTTTTTTTTTGGTGGCGAGGCAGTGTGTACATATATATACATATTAGACACAGACAGACATAAATATATGTATGTGTGTGTGTGTCTGTGAGTCTGTGTGTGTATAATATGTACATTGCAATGTATTGATTATTCTCATATATGACATTATAATATATATATTATATAACCAAAATACCATTGAAAAGCTTCTTTGCTGCTTGTGTGTGTATGGTGGATCACTATTAAAAAGGCTAACACTAGATTTAAAATCTATACATTTTTTGTGACATATGCCTTTAAATAAATACTATTCTTAATTATGAAGACAAAATATATCATTTTGTGGCAGAAATCCTTTATTTAATCAAACATCAGAATTATGTAAAGCATGGAATGATAATATTAAGCTAGTTTGCTCTATTAATTATTGACCTTCAGTTAATTGTATCCTAAATTTTAATGACACTTTTGATTTGACCTGAAAAAAATGTTTTAGGCATTCATCATTTTTACATTACACACAATTGCTTAATTTTTCTCTCACATAGGATTAATGCCCACGTTTTAGTAGAAATCCACTGTGACCCCTGGATAGATAAATGGCTTTAATATTATCACATCATAACTAATACTAATATATAGCTTTTATTTATAACACATAGGTCCAGTGATGAAACTGTATAACACAGAAACACAGACACACAATGCGTCTGTCCATCCATTCATCCATCCATCTTTCCATCCATCCATAATCCAATACATGGTAGAATGACCTTTGGATGTAAATACAGTTATGGGTCTTTTAAGGTAAGTCTATATTATTTTTGTACATTTAGGCCCTCTAATCTTTGGCCATTCCTCTGAATGATATTCTCTGTATGAGTACTAATTATTGGGAACTACTTGAGAAGTACTTGAGATGCATTGAACTCATAATGCTGGTTCATTATTATCAGATGTACCAAGGCACATACTCTTGGACAACTGAATCAATTATGCTATAAATCATTTGCTTGCTTTAAGTCAAAGTCCATGTAATATAAATATATATAGAATATATAAATATATACATAGATATTTAAATCCTTAAAATATTGAATAATTTGATGACAATTGTTTTGCTCATTCGTTGTGAGCCTATACACTTAAAACAATATTTACAATGCATGTTGACAAAAATATTCACTAAAATTACTTCTCAGCCTGGGTTTGTTCCCAAAAATGGCCCTACATAAATTTTTTCTGGGTGTTCCTTAATTGGAACAAGTTCCGAATGCTCTTAGATCCCAGTCAACTGCCAACAGTAAATTACTATTTGTAGGCGCACTGACCTCTCTAGTGCACAAGACATGTGTGTGTATCTGTCAGTGAATGTGTGTCTGCCAGTGATTGTGTGTGTCTGTCTGTGTGTGTGTCAGTGAATGTGCGTGTATGTCAGTGAATGTGCGTGTATGTCAGTGAGTGTGTATCTGTCAGTGTGTGTCTGAGCGATTGTGTGTATGTCTGTGAGTAAATGTGTCCATCAGAAAGTGTCAAATTAGTGAAGATGTGTGTGCCTGTGTGTATGATAGTGAGTGTATATCAGTGTATGTGTATGTTTGAGTGTGTGCCTGCCAGTGAGTGGATGTGTCAGTGTGTGTGTGTCAATGACTGTGTGTCTGCCAATGAGGGCAAGTCAGTGTATGTTTCAGTGAAGGCATGTGTCTATCAGTCAAAGTGTGTATTGGTCTTAAACAGGAAGAGGTGTGGCCTTGATGGAAAGGAATGGGGGAAATTTAGATTAGGTGGAATGGGTTGCCAGAGTTTAGTCATGCCTTGGGTAGCACAAAACCGAGATACACCACAGCGTTTAGTCACAATTGAAGAATGACTTGCCAATCTAAAGTTAAAGGCATAATTATAGAACTCTATTTTAAAAAGTAGACTTACATTACCTAAATGTTTCCTTACTTGTTTTTTAATGCAGGCTTTACAAATGCAGGTACAATCTATAACTTAAATTACTTTATTTTATAATGCAATACACTAACCCATCTCAATCTGCACTAACTTGCTATGTCTATACAGTAGTGGTTCCCAAACCAGTCCTCGTGGCCCACCAACAATCCAGGATTTATTGTTTGTTGTTGTAATCCAATGGAGATACTGACAAAACCTGGACTGTTGCTAGGTCATGAGGCCTGGTTTGGGAAACACTGCTATACAGTATCTTTGTCAGCACAGCCAAACCAAATCACTCATCATTCCAACAATTCCAAAATTATTAATGGAAAAAGCATAAATAAATTAATTCCAACAACCACACATGGAAAAATATATGTACTAAAATATATTTTTACACACTCTTGGTGCTAGATGATCTATTTTGCATCTCCAGTACTACACACCTATAAACTGGAATCTCATGAAGAGTTTATAATCTTTCATGGCAAGAATTCCAATATTCTCTCCTCTACCTTTTAACATAATCCCCCCCTATTGTATAGTTTTCCAACTGCTCTGAACAATCTCTCTATATTTCAAATGTTATTGAGGTTTTTTTTTACAGAATCTCCAACAATGTATTTGCAGGAATATATAGTTTAGCAATACCCTGAGTGCTTCTTGTGTTGAGTTTTAAAAGGCTGTATTTGTGCAGAATTCGCACAGCAGTGAGCTGGTTTCTGGCAATAAACCCTGTTTGCATTTCTGTTGAAGACAGAGCCTTTTCCAGGAAAAAAAATTGAGTTTCTGACCTTTACTTTAATCTTTTACAGCACACATCAGGAATTACATTAGAGGAGGCTGCCTCTTAGTGTCGTTTTGGAAAGGGATGATGTCTTATTTCAGACTGAAAGAAATGTAAAAGGTTTACACATAACTGTGGACAGTCTATAAAACTATGTTTGTGTGCCTGTGTGTAGAAATCTACTCTGTTTGTTGTGCTTATTATTAGGCTTGAGCACAACAACAATGATTTGCATTTTTTTCCTTTTTCTGTTTTTCAAATAAAATTTAGACCCCTATTCAATCTGTCTAAGTTTCATTATAAAAATAAGTTTTGTTAATTAATTTTGAGTAAACTGTTTCATTCGAAGTGAGGCTGTGCACCTGCTCCAATTTTAGGTTGAGGAACATGAAGGCCCAATTTTTCATGTCCTCCCTACATTTATCTATTTGTACTGAACTGTAGAAAAAGTAGGGAGATTGTGAACTATGTTGCGCACCCTGTCAGATTATTGATCCTTTACCTGACACATATGGGATGGATAAATGGGTCTTGTTCAATGACCAAATACATGGATAACAAATTATATCATATATTTCATTCATCATAATTAGAAAGTTGTAATGTAATAATGTGATTGGACAACCCTTGAAAGTCTGGGGTTGGTTAGTAGGGGAGGGCTTGTAAAGGCAGCAGACAAGAAATCTGCAGCTTTTGAAAGCCGTATTTAGATATACCCCAAATGAAACAATGCATAATGCAGTGCATGCATATCTTAAATGTGGCAATATTTACTAAACAATGGGCCACCAGGAAAACGTTATAAAGTCTTCTGGACCACCAGGGATTTATTAACCCTACTATACCACCAGGGAATCATTAATCCCATTAGAACACAGGTTATTTATAATTAACCACCAGGAGACCACTAAGGAGCATAGCAAAACGTTGCAAAAAAAAAAAAAAGGTTAGCAGGATATGGGACAACACATTGCTTTTACTTATTTATTATGTTTTTCATGAATACAGTTATATTAAACTAAACACCTGAACATCACATACAGCCTGACCTATTTTTGTAGTTAATTGTAGTGTTGCCACTTTGAGATAAATTAGTTGGTTTCGAGTTGCAGTTCTAGCACTGAGGCTCAACATGGTTTGCCATCACTGCTCTTGTCCATCAAGTCAGCTTTTTCGGTATTAGTGCTTTTGTTCCAAAAGAAGGTGAAATGTTTAAAGTGAAGCTGCTTCCAAAATAGTAACTAGATATATCCTTAATTTAATAAGTTGTTAACTTGATTAACTTTTTTCCGCCTATATTATTACCATAGGAACAGACAGTTTTCTGTCTATGACCTTTCATGGGATTTGTGCAGATCCCGCAATTCTCACAGGATCCTGAAAGATATATGGCAGATCCCGCAATTCTCACAGGATCCTCCATAGGTTCCTGCTTTGTACTATTAAACATGTTTGCTGACCCACCTATATATGCCTCCAATTTACCATATTGGAGACAGGTGTAGCAGCAGGAAATGGTAATTGAATGTCCATATTTGGTCATTGCAGGAAGCATCTCACCACCACTAAGATGGTGGTGCTTCCTGTTTTGACATACATAAATAAAGAGAGGGAAAAAAAGGGCTTCCTGTTTTTACATATATAATAAAATTAAATAAAAAATAAAAAAAAGGCTTCCTGTATAGTTGGGTCAGCATATGGGAGGATATACTGCACTTGAAACAGACCCTGGAGGGTCGAAACGCGTTGTGCTAGCTGCTGTGCCAGCAATTTCTGCTTTTATTATTGTATACCAAATAAATGTTTATTTTAACACTTCACCTTACCTGGTTCCTGAGTTCCTGCTAATAAAAACTTATTGCAAACATCTAAGAGGAGGATCAGATCCAGTGTATCTTGGTGGGTGAAATACCTTTACAGTCCAGAGCCTAACTTATGTGGCTCTGGAAAGTGTGAGTGAACTTTTTTATTCTCCAAATATTGTAAATAGGTTTCAACAGTATACACTATGTTGTTTTCTTGTATATATTATATATAGGGTCCACAGTTACTGTCTGTTGCTGAAAATAGGACCTATACAAGATTTTAAAGATAAAATCTTCCCCTGTTTGTGCGCTTTCACCTTTTTTTTTCTGTTCACTATCTCTCTCATTTGGTGTAATAAGTCACTGTACACCGAGGTGTTTTTAAGCTGCACCAGTTGTAGTATTTTGTGTATAGCGCCCTTTTCCCTTCTGTGTATTGTATTGTGTATTTCTTATAGGCCAGTAAGCCTTACTTCAGTAGTGGGGAAAGTGATGGAAACCATGTTAAAGGATAGGATTGTTGAACATTTAAAATAACATGGATTTCAAGATCAGAGACAACATGGGTTTACTTCAGGGAGATCATGCCAAACTAATCTTAATAATTTTTTTGATTGGGTAACTAAAATTATAGATCAGGGTGGTGCAGTAGACATTGCTTACCTAGATTTCAGTAAGGCTTTTGACACTGTTGCACATAGAAGGCTTATCAATAAACTGCAATCTTTAAGTTTGGATTCCAATATTGTTGAATGGGTGAGGCAGTGGCTGAGTGACAAGCAACAGAGGGTTGTAGTCAATGAAGTATATTCAAAGCTTGGGCTTATCACCAGTGGGGTACCTCAGGGATCTGTACTTGGACCCATTCTCTGTAATATTTTTCTTAGAGATATTGCAGAAGGTCTTGATGGTAAGGTATGTCTTTTTGCTGATGATACTAAGATATGTAACAGGGTTGATGTTCCAGGAGGGATAAGCCAAATGGCTAATGATTTGGGTAAACTAGAAAAATGTTCAGAGTTATGGCAACTGACATTTAATGTGGATAAGTGCAAGATAATGCATCTTGGATGTAAAAACCCAAGGGCAGAGTACAGAATATTTGATAGAGTCCTAACCTCAAAATCTGAGGAAAGGGGTTTAGGGGTGATTATTTCTGATGACTTAAAGTTAGGCTGACAATGTCATAGAGCAGCAGGAAATGCTAGCAGAATGCTTGGTTGTATAGGGAGAGGTATTAGCAGTAGAAAGAGGGAAGTGCTCATGCAATTGTACAGAACACTGGTGAGACCTCACTTGGAGTATTGTACGCAGTACTGGAGACCGTATCTTCAGAAGGATATTGATACCTTAGAGAGGGTTCAGAAAAGGGCTACTAAACATGTTCATGGATTGCAGGATAAAACTTACCAGGAAAGGTTAAAGGATCTTAACATGTATAGCTTGGAGGAAAGACGAGACAGGGGGGATATGATAGAAACATTTAAATACATAAAGGGAATCAACACAGTAAAGGAGGAGACTATATTTAAAAGAAGAAAAACTACCACAACAAGACGACATAGTCTTAAATTAGAGGGACAAAGGTTTAAAAATAATATCAGGAAGTATTACTTTACTGAGAGGGTAGTGGATGCATGGAATAGCCTTCCAGCTGAAGTTGTATAGGTTAACACAGTAAAGGAGTTTAAGCATGTGTGGGATAGGCATAAGGCTATCCTAACTATAAGATAAGGCCAGAGACTAGTGATGTCCCGAACGGTTCACAGGCGAATAGTTCCTGGCGAACATAGCGTGTTTGCGTTCGCCACGGATGGCGAACATATGCAATGTTCGGTCCGCCCCCTATTTTTTTTTTTTTTTTTTCGGTCTTTCAGCCAAATTTACTAATACTAAGTAAAAAAGCCTGCGGCTGCTCACTGTTTAAAAAAAAAAAAAGGGTCCCCCCTCCCTGAGCGGGTGGGGGCCCTAAAGTAAAAAAAGTGGGTAGGACCTATTGTCCTCCCCCTTGGCCCCCACCCCTGAGCGGTGGGTGGGGGCCTTAAATACCAATAGTTGGGGGACCTATTGTCCTCTCCCCTGGCCCCCACCTCTGAGCGGTGGGTGGGGGCCCTAAATACCAATAGGGGGGACCTATTGTCCTCACCCTGGCCCCCACCCCAGAGCGGCAGGTGGGGGCCCTAAATACCAATAGGGGGGGACCTGTTGTCCTTCCCCCGGCCCCCACCCCTGAGCGGCGGGTGGGGGCCCTAAATACCAATAGGTGGGGGATCTATTGTCCTCCCCCCGGCCCCCACCCCTGAGCGGCGGGTGGGGGCCCTAAAAATGACAATAAGGGGGGACCTACTGTCCTCCCCCGGCCCCCACCCCTGAGCGGTGGGCGGGGGCCCTAAATACAAAGGGGGGACCCTAGTCACCCCCTCCACCCCCCAAAAAAATTATCCCCCTACCTACCCCCCTCACCCTAAAAGTAATGAGGGGGGGACCTGTAACTAAAAACCTGTAAAAAAAAATTAGATAAAAACAACTTACCATTCGATGTTTTCTTTCTTCTAAAATTTTCGTTTTTCAGCCCCAAAAAAGGCAAAATAAAAAACTATAATAACCGACGCAATTAAAATAAAAAAAAAGAGCACAAAAAAAATAATCCATCTTCACCCATGGAGGGCTCCGCGCAGACTTAGGGCTTATAAAGCCTTGCCACGCCCTGCAATTAGGCTAAGAACACTCTGATTGGCTGGTTTAAGCCAATCAGAGTGCGCTTTGTCATTTTACACAGCGTGGGAAAATTCCAAATAACTTTCCCACGCTGTGTAAAATGACACAGAGCACTGTGATTGGATGGCTTGAAATCCATCCAATCACAGTGCTCTGTGTCATTTTACACAGTGTGGGAAAGTTCTTTGGAATTTTCCCACGCTGTGTAAAATGACACAGAGCACTGTGTTTGGATGGATTTCAAGCCCACCAATCAGAGTGCTCTTTGTCATTTTACTCAGCGTGGGGAAATTCCAAAGAACTTTCCCACGCTGTGTAAAATGACACAGCTTCCCCCCTTATTGCTATTTTTAGGGCCCCCACCCACCGCTCAGGGGTGGGGGCTAGGGCGGGACAGTAGGTCCCCCCTTATTGTTATTTTTAGGGCCCCCACCTGCCACACAGGGGTGGGGGCCGGAGAGAGGGAGGACAGTAGGTCCCCCCCCTCATTACCATTATGGCCCCCACCCGCCGCCAAGGGGTGGGTGCCGGAGAGGGGGAGGACAGTAGGTCCCCCCCTCATTATCTTTATGGCCCCCACCTGCCGCCCAGGGCTGGGGTCCAGGGGGGGAGGACAGTAGGTCCCCCCCCCTTATTATCATTATGGCCCCCACCTGCCGCCCAGGGGTGGGGGCCAGAGAGGGGGAGGACAGTAGGTCCCCCCCTCATTATCTTTATGGCCCCCACCTGCCACCCAGGGCTGGGGGCCGGAGAGGGGGAGGACAGTAGGTCCCCCCCTCATTATCTTTATGGCCCCCACCCGCCGCCCAGGGGTAGGGGCCAGGGGGGAAGGAGAGTAACCCCCCCCCCCCCTTCAATCACTATTGTGGCTAGAAAGAGTCCCTGTGGGTTTTAACTGAAAATGTTATGTTCGCGACATCACTACCAGAGACTAATGAAAGTATTTAGAAAATTGGGCAGACTAGATGGGCCGAATGGTTCGTATCTGCCGTCACATTCTTTGTTTCTATGTTTCTATGTTAAATGTTCATATTTTAATGATCACAAACTGTCTTTTTCAGTCAGTAATCTCTTATCTTTAAAATAAAAAAAAATAATAAAAAATTAAGTCCAAGGCAAATAAGCACTTTTGTAAAACATTTTTTAGACTTTTTTATGACTACCCTTACTAACCTATCATTTAAATGACCCCCAGAGCAGTACAAGGGAGGTTTAAAACCTTCCCAAGTCCCTACTTGCCATATCAGAAGTTGGGGCATGTCTGATGAACAGCAAGGAGCCTGTAGCTGCTCACCCTAATAAACGACTAGCAACTGGGCAGCTATCGCTGTCTAGTTCCTAGTGACATATGGGAGGACCTGCTGCAAGCCTCTCACGTGGCCCCACTTGGGGGCATTTGGTTGAGGCATTAATAAAAAAAAGGAGGGAGGACAGATCCCTTTTCATCACCATACCTCCACGGTGGGGCTTTCAATTATATATATAAAGTGTGGGAGGTACTTTGTGCTCCGCATATCCCCATGTTGCTGCTTTAATTTAAAAATAATGCAGTGGAGACTTAGTGTTTTCCTCTGCCCATATCAGTATCCAGCTCATGGGTCTATAATTAAAATGAATAGGAGGTGACCTATTGTCCCCCAACTATCCCTCACCCATGGTGGATAATCTAATTAAATATATTAGGATAAATAACTCTTCATAGGACACTCAAAAGACTTTTTAGTAAGGTGAAAAACCGTAGCTTTTATTCAGCAAATGCCACAGTGGATCAACGTTTCAGTTCTGTATCAGAACTTTCGTCAGGATATATATATATATATATATATATATATATATATATAAACACAATGCTCAAATTTAGCAAAACAGGCTCTGAGTGAGCCTGAATTTGGACACTGCTGGTTAGCTAAAATTACGGAACAGGATTGTTTAAAATAAAAAAAAAATTACCCTCTGACAGCACTTATGCTTTAAAATGCCATATCACGGGTGGGGGCATAGCTAGTAAACTGCTAGTGCATCCAGCCAACAAATAGCAATTCAGAGTATCATTTGACTGCAAAATCAAGTGAATTATAGTTTGTAGACAATGAACCTCCTGAATGCATTTGGTCTTGATATAATTAATATTGGTGTTTGTACATATACATAGTCCTATACTTTTTATAAGGTTTGGATGTGAAAACCACTGATCTTCAACTAGACAAGTAATTCCAACCAGAATAAACATTAGTAAATATGAGAATTGTGTAGTTGTGAATGAGACCAGGAAAACCACTAACAAGGGTCATGGATAGGTGACCATATTTTCTTATTTAAATCTATACATTTGCTAGCTTGCTAGCTTGCTAGCATTTCTTTTAGTATATTTTCTCTTTAATTAAATTAGTGTTATTTAAAAAAAAATCTTTTTAATCACTGATCCCACTTTAGCAGCTGTGTTGTACAGTACAGCTAGTGGTGCAAGATATGTAAAAATGGGTTAGTCATGTTCAATCTCATATAAAATATGACATGCCATCTGGCCTAATTAGCCACTAAGTGACAATGTTGTATGATTTGTCTAGAAGAACACTTACCAAAAACCAAAAACAAAAAAAAAAATCATATCACCAGCTGTAACTGATTCTGGATATTTGGTTTATTCTGAACTGTAATTTGTACAAATTCAGGCCGATTGGGCAAACAGGCAAAATTCTAATTTCCAAACTACCACATGCCAGAAACTTTCCAGCAGTATTGCCGGTGACACTTAAAACAACTTTGAGTAAGCGATAGGAGATTGGGTTTAAGGTAGATATGTGAATATCTACCTAGCTAGTACTATGGTTTGCAAGTGGCACGAAAAACAACTTTGAGCCAAAAATAGTAAATTGCCATTATATCATTATTCCTAGTGTGAGAGTAGGATTAAGGTGCTGCTGTATATATCTACCCACCTGGCAGTATAGCTACTGTCAGTGGCCCTTAAAAAAACCTTTGAGTGACAAAAAGGAGATTGCCATAATGGCATTGATTCTTGTGTTAGACTAGGTTAAATTACTGCTGAATTCATCCATCTAGCTGAATAGCTGGTGACTATTATTTAATTTGTCCTAGTATGAGACTAGCTTACCAATTATAAAATATTTTTTATTAAGTGTTTTTAGAAAGAAAAGTATGTTAAGTGTGTTAATCAGTAAATAAAAATAATACTTTTGCCAAGCTACTGCCACATTGACACACAGTAGCTTGGTTCACTTATTCTAGTGTGACACTGGTGGTTATGGTTTTTGCAATGTCCTACTGCCAGCCACTTCCAGTTATTACCAACTTGGAATCACCAATTTATGTTTTTTAAAAGTTTTTTCTTTTTTTTTTGTTAACCGTTTGTATATGTGTTCTGTTTGAGAAATGTGTTGTTTAGTAACAATTTTAAAAAAGAAAACTGCCACACCAATCTACTGTTTGACAGGTTTTTTTTGTTACATGTGAAGAAGGAAAACTCCTTATTTATTTATTTATTTATTAAAACATATAATACAGTATTGTCATGGTTTTGCAGGAAAACCCAACACTCACAGGCACTAATCTGCTTATGATATTTACACCACATGCTACCTGGCCTTAGAAGTAAGAGATCAAAATATTTACTCTTGTTATCTACTATCAAATCTCTTTTTGTATTTATATTCCTGGCCTTACAGTTGCTTAAATAGATATTTTCTATTTCACAGTCTATAACATACAATTTTTGAAAATCTAAGATTTTATTGTTTATCTCTAATTTCTTTTTACTTTTTCCCCCCGATTTTTAATACATAAGAGGATGCATAATTAACTCACTTAGAATCCCATATTAATTTAGAGAGATCCTTAATACTACAATTATAAAAATCCATTCTATACCAAACCTCTATTTTGGATTGGTCCTTCCATAACAAGGCTATATGTGAAATTAATCCTGCCTCATAAAACTTTTCAATACCACCTTTGTTAGTAATATTTGGACATGTGGATTCGTTTTCAGACAAATATGATTTCGTCGGAAATTTCTGACTTTTTCGTATTTGCTTACTAAAACGTAAATTAAAGTCCTACATACGAAATATAAACTAAATATAAACAAAATGAAAGGGCAAATGCCGAATGCATTACCTTTTCGTTTCTGTTATTTTGTTTAAAATTTAAGAATATTTAAGAATTAACCTCCACAACACGGAGAAGAAACAAAAAACGCTGATTCTCCCTGCAGCCTGAGACTTAACCTGTGCTTGACAAAAATACCACTGCGCATGCGCAAAAAATAAAAAAGCAAGGAGGGAGCCAGCAGAGCTATCAGCTCCCTCCTTGTAATAAATAATATTCATTCTTACTTGCCCCCCCCCCCACATTAAAACCATATTAATAAAAGCAAGGTTAAATCCTCTTGCATGCCCCTACTCTCGGCATGCCGGGAGTAGGGGCATGTTGCCTAAACAGAGAGCAGCCACTGGCTATTGCTGCCCAATCGCTAGTGCAATAAGGGGGGACCTGGCACAGGTCTCCCAATTCACCAATGGTGGGAACCCCAAATATCTAAAATGGGGGGGCATAGTGTCCCCCCCGCACCCCCACCCATGACTCGTGGGTGAGGGATATTAATATAAACAGGGGGACCTAGTGTCCCCCCCCGGTCCCCACCCATGACTGGTGAGTGGAGACCTTAAATAATTAAATAAAGGGGGGGGACACCTAATGTAAATTATTATTTATTAAATCAATTTTTTTATATATAGCTATATATATATAGTGATATATACATATATACTTATGTATATAGATATATATATTATTTTGTTCTACTTGTAGCTACTTTTTTAGTAGCCACTTGGTCACAAACACTGGCCAAAGTTAGTGTTAATATTTGTTTGTGTGTGAACAATGCAAAAAACTAATTTGAATGACAATTTTGGCCAGTGTTTGTGACTAAGTGGCTTCTAAAAAAGACTGGACATACCCCATTTGCAATACCTTGGGTTGTCTACTATTGCAAATGGTATGCCATCATGGGGTTAATTTTTATTCCTGGGCTACCATATGGTCTCAAAAGCAACGTAACCAATCTGGCGAATTTCAATGTAAAAAAAAACTGAAACGCAAGCCTTATATTTGACTCTTTAACGTTTGAAAACACCATAAAACCTGTACATGTGGGGTAATGCACTCAGGAGACTTTGCTGAACACAAATATTAGTGTATCACAACAATTATATCGTCGGTATAAGTGCCATTTGTGTGTGAAAAATGTCAAAAAATTCATTTTCACTTACAATTTCATTGTTTTAGTACATTTTACTGTTTTGAAACACTAATATTTGTGTTCAGTGAAGTCTTCCGAGTAAAACTGCACCCCCCATGTACAAGTTTTATGGTTTCTTGGAAACTTACAAGGTTAAATATAGTGCTAGAAAATTAAATTCCCTGGACTTTGGGCCTGGGTTGTCAGGCAGGTTCCGCAAATTGTTATTAATAAAATTACCTAATTATGTAAAATTATTACATAAATATACGTAGAATTATATATATGCAATTTTTTTTAAATTATTTTTATTTATATGTAGGTATATATATAGCGATATATATGTATATACTTAAGTATATAGATATACATATATGTATATATTGATATCAAAATACAGTTAGAACTAAATTACACATATATATATTTTTAACATATTTAAATATTTATTTATTTTATATTATACATAAATATATATATATATATATTTATATAATCAATATCATTCTACGTGTATTTTTATTATTAATATATATATATATATATAATTATATATATATTAATGTTAAAATACCCTTAGACAGTGTGTGTGTATGTATGTGTAAGTGTATATGTATATATATATATATATATATATATATATATATATATATATACACTTACAAAGATCATATATATAATATACATAAGTATATATTTTATTTTAAACTGTTTTTAAAACTTTTATTTTACTTTTTTCGGGCAGCAGGGAGAGTACCTGTAATTACAGACACTCCCCCTGCTGGCACTGCTATGGACGGCTATGCCATCCATGTGATCGTGAGGTCCTCGCAAGGACCTCGCAATCACATGGCCCAGGATGTCCGGAACGGCAGCAGGAGGACTCCCTGGCATGGCAGCAGTTGTGTATCCTGGTTTTGTGCTGCCCTAGGCAGCCCCCCTCCCCCTTCCGCCCCGTGCCACCCCACCCAACCCTCCCCCCGCCCCGCATTCTAAATACACACACACACTAACAGACAAACACACACTCACTAACAGACACAAACTAGCAGACACACACACACTCACTAACAGACACACATACTCACAGGCAAACACACACACACACAGTCAAACACACACTAACAGACACACACAGTCAGACACATACACACACACACACTAACAGACACACACTCACTCACTAGCAGACACACACACACACACACAATCACTAACATACACACACACACATTAACAGACACACACACTGACACACACTAACAGACAAACACACACTCACTAACAGACACACACACTAACAGACACACACACACACACGCACTAACAGACACACACACACACACTAACAGACATACACACACACTAACAGACACACACACACACTTACATACATACACACACACTAACAGACATACACACACACTAACAGACACACACACACTAACAGACATACACACACACTCACTCACATTAACACTTTTTTTTAATTTAACCTCCCCCCCAGCCTCCTTACCTTTGGGAATGCTGGGGGGGATTTTCTCCCTGGGGGTCCAGTGGCTGCTGGGTTGGCAGGCGGCTGGCGAGGGAGCATCTCCTCTGAGCTGTCTGCTCAGCTCCCTTGCGCGCCGCCCACAGAGTGAGGCTGGGAGCCGGAATATGACGTCATATTCCGGCTCCCAGCCTCACTATGCGGGCGGCACGCGAGGGAGCTGAGCAGACAGCTCAGAGGAAGTGCTCCCTCGCCAGCCGCCCGCGCCGCCCGCCAGCCCAGCATGTCAGTTAGCCGCAAGGCTAACAAGGCATTTGCCCTGGGCATTTAGGGGCGGCGTTTTTTGCCGCCCCCCTGGAAAATGCCGCCCAAGGTAAATGCCTTGTTTGCCTCGCAGCTAAAACGTCCCTGCATGGCAGGTAAGGCCCACCACTGTGATCACCAGGGTGGGATCGGTAAGTACAAAGAGCAGCGGGGACGTGCTATGCCGCCCACCATCCTTAAGGGGTTAAAGCTGTAATGTTAGCATGCCAAATTTGGCAAAGTTTTAGCTTTGAAAACCATAATTTACTCCTTGAAATATTTGTTTTAGAACTTCTAAAATGTTTTTGTAGCGGTACTTACCTTATCCGGGGGCCGGACGCGGTCCTCTCTTCAAGCCGCGCGCGGTCCTGCGGCTGCACGAGCCGCGCGCGGCTCGTCCGACTGTTCTGACAGGAAGGCGGGCAGTGACCGCGAGAAGCGGTCACGTGTCCCGCCTGCAGCTAAGAGCGCGCCGCGAATCTCGGGCGCGCTCTTAAAGAGACAGTGGGAGCCTAAATTGCAAAAAGGCTCCCATTGGCTCCTGTCATGCCAATCACCCCATACACTTACCTGTTGGGGGAGTGGAAGTGACAGGAGCCAATCACATTAGTTTGAAGGCTACTTATACTTACCCTTTTCCCTTAGTTCCTTGCCCTATCGTGGTTTCTGCTACAGTTCCCTTTAGTGCTTGTTGTGTTCAGTTGTGTTTCTCCGTATTTGACCTTGGCTTTGTATTCTGACTTCGTTTTCGCTTTATCCTTTTCTGTACTGTTTGCCGGCTTGCTGATTCCTGTGTTCCAGTCCCCGGCTAGTTTTCGTTTACGCTGTCTCTTTGTGCCCTTGACCTCGGATCGTTCCTGACTCTGTCTTATCCTATTACGTCGAGTCCTGCCACTCTAAGGTCCGGTAGACGTATCTCTCCTCTGTACTGTCTTCTGTTAGGCTGGATCCTGCGTGTAGGGGTATATACTCGTTACATTACGATAGGGCCATGGACCCCGCAGATTTAGCTCAACAGATGGCGACCCATGAGGCTAGATTTGTAGAGCAGGATCACCGTATGGATCAAATAGCTCAGGCTCTCCAGACGCTCTTAGCTAGAACCATTCCAGCAACCGCACCTAACCCTCCTGCACCCCTGCTTCCTGAAGTATCGACTATGCCTAACGCTACAGCACATTTAACGCCTCCTCCTAGGTATGGAGGGGATTCTAAGACATGCAGAGGGTTCATTAACCAAATAGAGTTTCATTTTGAAATGTATCCACGTTCATTTCCCACAGAGAGGTCTAAAGTTGGGTTCTTTATGCACCAACTTACCGACAAAGCACTTGAATGGGCAAACCCTATTTGGGAGGCTAATGGGAGGCTAATTTTGATACTATGAAAAGGTCTAAGAATGCCGCTAGAGCATTAATGAGGGTTAAACAGGGTTCTAGGTCTGTGGCTGATTACGCTATACAGTTTCGTACCCTTGCCTCACAGGTCGATTGGACCAATAATGGGTTAACTACGGCCTTCATGGAAGGTTTATCAGACTCTATATTGGATGAGGTAGCAGCTAAGGAGCTTCCTATTGCCTTAGAGGACCTTATTGACTACCTCATCGATATAGATAATAGGATTCGTGACAGGCTCTATACTAAGAACAGGAATAGACGTTTTGTTACACCTATTCAACCCAGAGTTAATATACCGGAGAGTGTTAAAGTACCTGAAGAGGAACCTATGCAATTAGGGGTTGCCAAACTCTCAGATACTGAGAAATTACATAGGAGAAGGGAGGGACTCTGCCTATATTGTGGTAAGAGAGACCATATGGTAAAGGAGTGTCCTCTGCTCCCGGAAAACTCTCGCACCTAAGACCTTATAGGGGACTGGCCTTGGGTGTGATTTCTAAGTCTCCTACTTTGCCTCCTAACCGACTGCTTCTCCCTGTTTCTTTACATATGGGAGAGAGTTGTATAGTTGAAAACATAGACGCCCTGGTTGATTCTGGGGCAGCCGAGAACTTTATAGACTCTGGTTTTGTAAAGAGAAACAATATTCCCATCAGAGAGAAGGAGATACCCTTGGCCGTTGAGGCCATAGATGGTAGACCATTGATATCTCCTGTTGTTACTCACGAGACTGCACCGCTACACATGTACACAGGGGTTCTACACTATGAAACCATTCGGTTCCAGGTCATCACCTCTCCCTCTTCACAGTTGGTGTTAGGGTATCCATGGTTACGTGCCCACAATCCCATTTTTGACTGGGAGACAGGGCAGATAAAATCATGGAGTGAAGCCTGCCATGAGTCATGTACTATTGAAGTCACGCCTGTGAATTCTATTAACGTTCCTACTGTTCCTCCTTTATCTACGACTATACCCTCTCAGTATTTAACTTTAAAGACTGTCTTTGATAAAAGAGAGGCTGACAAATTACCGCCTCACAGACCCTACGATTGTGCTATTGATTTGTTGCCTGGTACTATACCTCCTAAGGGCAGGGTGTACCCCCTATCGGTTCAAGAAAACCGTGTCATGGAGGAGTACATTAAAGAGTCATTAGACAAGGGATTTATTAGAAGATCCTCTTCTCCGGCTGGAGCGGGGTTCTTCTTTGTATCAAAGAAAGAAGGTGATTTAAGACCTTGCATTGATTATAGAGGTCTTAACAAGATCACCATCAAAAATGCTTACCCTATACCTCTAATAACAGAATTGTTTGACAGGCTCAAACATGCTACGGTATTCACCAAATTAGATCTTAGAGGAGCATACAATTTGATACGTATTAAAAAGGACCACGAATGGAAGACAGCCTTTAACACTCGGTCAGGTCATTATGAGTATACCGTCATGCCATTTGGGCTTTGCAATGCCCCAGCAGTGTTCCAAGAATTTATTAATGATGTCTTAAGGGATTTTATTCACTCATTTGTTATTGTGTACTTGGATGACATTTTAATATATTCTACAGACATTCACGCTCATCACAGACATGTTACAACAGTTCTGAAGACCCTTCTTGCTAATGGTCTTTATTGCAAATTAGAAAAATGTCTATTCGACCAGTCCGAGGTCCAGTTTTTAGGGTATTTGATTTCCGCCGAGGGTTTTCGGATGGATCCCCAGAAGCTCGCTGCAGTCATAGAATGGCCTCTGCCGCAAGGTCTGAAAGCCATCCAGCGTTTTCTGGGGTTCTCTAATTATTATAGACGTTTTATCAAAGGTTTTTCGTCTATAGTAGCGCCTATAACTCGTATGACTAAAAAGGATGGCAATACACGTGTCTGGTCTACTGAGGCACTTCAGGCTTTTGACTTTCTTAAGACTACGTTCGCCTCTGCCCCTATTTTACAGCATCCTGTCCCCTCATTGCCATATATACTTGAGGTTGATGCTTCCGATATAGGGGTAGGTGCTGTCTTATCCCAAAGAGAGTCTCCTGACAAGCCATTGCATCCTTGTGGCTTCTTTTCTAAACAAATGTCCAAGGCAGAGAGGAATTATGATGTGGGTAATCGCGAACTCCTTGCTATCATTTTAGCACTCAAAGAATGGAGACATTTGCTAGAAGGAACTAAGGATCCTATTCTCATATTTACAGATCATAAGAACCTATCCTACCTTAGCGAAGCTAAAAGATTGTCTTCAAGGCAGGCTAGGTGGTCACTGTTCTTGTCTCATTTTAATTATATAATCACCTATAGGCCAGGTGACCGGAACACTAAAGCGGACGCCCTGTCCAGACAATTCGAGACTATTGACAAACAGGAGATTGATGTCACTCCTGTCATTCCCCCAGACAGGATAATAGCAACTACTATATTGTCTATTTCCTCGTCCCTCTTGCAGGCCATACAAGCGAAACAAGGCATGGCACCCAGCGAGAGGCCTAATGATAAATTGTTCGTTGACATTCCCGAGAGACGGGATATTCTGTCACTTTATCACGATACTAAGACTGCTGGACATCCTGGTATTTCCAAAACAGTGTCAGCCGTTTCTCGGTATTTCTGGTGGGATACCTTACGTAAGGATGTTACTGACTATATAAGTGCTTGTACTACTTGTGCATGTATGAAAACCTCTCGTAGAGTTCCTTGTGGGCTGTTGCATCCGTTGCCCGTTCCCGAGAGACCTTGGTCTAATCTATCAATGGATTTTATTGTTGAATTACCCCCTTCGAATGGTAACACAGTCATCCTAATGATAGTAGATCGGTTTTCCAAAATGGCTCACTTTGTGTCTCTTCGCAAGTTGCCCACTTCCAAGGAATTGGCTCTTATCTTCGCTAGAGAAGTGTTTCGATTACATGGTATTCCCTTATCTATTGTATCCGATAGGGGTAGCCAATTTATTTCCAGGTTCTGGAAAGCCTTTTGTTCGGAGATGGGTATTTCCCTCTCATTTTCTTCCGCTTACCACCCCCAGTCTAATGGAGCTGCTGAACGTGCCAACCAGTCTCTAGAGCAGTACCTCCGTTGTTTTGTGTCTCACCATCAGGACAATTGGTCTGACCTGCTTCCTTGGGCTGAATTTGCTCGGAATAATGCCACTCATGATTCTTCCGGCAAAAGCCCTTTTTACGTTGTCTATGGCCAGCATCCCGTTGTTCTTCCGGCTGCATTCTCCTCTCAGGGCATGCCAGTTCTGGATGAGCATTTGGCTGGTTTGCGTAATACTTGGGAGCAGGTTCAGCGTTCTTTGGTGGACTCTGCTGCCCGCCAGAAGGCTCAGGCTGACAAGCATCGCAGAGCGGCTCCTTCCTATGTTGTGGGGGACAGGGTTTTGCTTTCCACACGGAATATTCGCCTCCGGGTGCCTTCTATGAAATTGGCTCCCCGCTTCATTGGTCCTTATCGCATTATACATAAGGTTAATCACGTTTCTTATGCCTTGGGTCTGCCTAAGAATCTGCGTATACCCAATGTATTTCACACCTCTTTGTTGAAGCCTTACGTACACAACCGCTATACCCGGCATACTCCCCCTCCCCCTCCTGTCTCTGTGGAGGGTCATGAGGAGTTCAAAGTATCTGCTGTTATTGACTCTCGTTTTCTTCGGGGTCGGCTTCAGTACTTGGTACATTGGAAGGGTTATGGGCCTGAGGAGCGCAGTTGGATTTCTGCGGATGCTGTTCATGCTCCCCGCCTTGTACGTTCTTTCCATTCGCGTTTTCCTGCCAGGCCTGGTCCTGCCCGCCCGGAGGGCGTGTCCTCAGGGGGGGGTACTGTAGCGGTACTTACCTTATCCGGGGGCCGGACGCGGTCCTCTCTTCAAGCCGCGCGCGGTCCTGCGGCTGCACGAGCCGCGCGCGGCTCGTCCGACTGTTCTGACAGGAAGGCGGGCAGTGACTGCGAGAAGCGGTCACGTGTCCCGCCTGCAGCTAAGAGCGCGCCGCGAATCTCGGGCGCGCTCTTAAAGAGACAGTGGGAGCCTAAATTGCAAAAAGGCTCCCATTGGCTCCTGTCATGCCAATCACCCCATACACTTACCTGTTGGGGGAGTGGAAGTGACAGGAGCCAATCACATTAGTTTGAAGGCTACTTATACTTACCCTTTTCCCTTAGTTCCTTGCCCTATCGTGGTTTCTGCTACAGTTCCCTTTAGTGCTTGTTGTGTTCAGTTGTGTTTCTCCGTATTTGACCTTGGCTTTGTATTCTGACTTCGTTTTCGCTTTATCCTTTTCTGTACTGTTTGCCGGCTTGCTGATTCCTGTGTACCAGTCCCCGGCTAGTTTTCGTTTACGCTGTCTCTTTGTGCCCTTGACCTCGGATCGTTCCTGACTCTGTCTTATCCTATTACGTCGAGTCCGGCCACTCTAAGGTCCGGTAGACGTATCTCTCCTCTGTACTGTCTTCTGTTAGGCTGGATCCTGCGTGTAGGGGTATATACTCGTTACAGTTTTGAAATCTTAGACATATTGTGCATGTTAACAATCAGGGCTAATTGGTGAATCTATTTTGAATTAATTTTTTTAAGGTTTTTTTTTACTTGTACTTGGTTTGTAGAATTTTTTTTTAACCCTGATTTTTTGTTATATGTTCTTCCTATTTAATATAACCTTGTGTATACATATATATATAGGGTAACAAGAGAATGTTCAATTTCTCCTTTAAAAAGTATATTTAGTTAAATAAACACAATGGGAGAAATTGTGGTAGAATGAATGCATATCAATAATGCCAAAAAGACCTTGGTCACAAACGAGTCTTGTCAAAAAAGCCTTGGTCCTGAGGGGTAAAAAAAGACTACTCTTAAGCAAGTTCATTGAGTGGTTTATATAAAACTCACACAGGTGGCAATTTGTGGACAACTCCCTTATTAAATCAGCAGCAGCACACATGGGAAGCATTGTTTTAGTTACCCTGGCCTTCACTGTGATACTTGAGGCATCATCATATGCTAGCTAAGATCCAATTGGCTAGTCACCTCTTCCCTTTAAAGTTATTTTAAAATGTATAAACACATTCTAAAATATGGCAGCAAATAAACAATTTCAAGTTAAATTTCTCCTGCTGCTGGAGCTCCCCTGTTTTTTTAAACGCCTTTCATTGTAGTGGTTTCAACTTTCTGACTTTCTTGCAGTGTGACTATACCTGTTACCACCGCAGATGTAGTTAAAGAAACACTATAGGGTCAGGAACACAAACATGTATTCCTGACCCTATAGGGTTAAAATCACCATCTAGCCCCCCTGTTCCCCTCTTGTCTCCCTAATTATAGTAACATCTTACTAGTATTCAAGTCTGCAGTTGCATGCTTTGTCCCTGTTTCCTTTGAACCTGCCCACTGCCTGCTGACATCAGCAGAAGTGGTAGCCTGATTCAATCAGAATGCTTCCCCATAGGATTGGCTGAGACTGACAAAGAGGCAGATCAGGGGCAGAGCCAGCACAATTCAAACCCAGCCCTGGCCAATCAGCATCTACCGATATAGATGAATTGAATCAATGAACCTCTATGAGGAAAGTTCAGTGTCTGCATGCAGAGAGAGGAGACACTGAATGTGTGGATGCATTTTAGGCAGCCATGACCCAGGAAGGATCTCTAACAGCTATCTGAGGAGTGGCCAGTGAAGTTATCACTAGGCTGTAATGTAAACACTGCATTTTCTCTGAAAAGACCGTGTTTACAGCAAAAAGCCTGAAGGTAATGATTCTACTCACAGAACAAATTCAACAAGCTGTAGTTGTTCTGGTGACTATAGTGTCCCTTTAACCCCTTAAGGACACATGACGTGTCTGACACGTCATGATTCCCTTTTATTCCAGAAGTTTGGTCCTTAAGGGGTTAAGAAAAGCTATTTTTTCCCCACACTGATTAACAGTCACTGATTTTAAAGACTGGATGTGTGGGAAAGCCCTGTTCTTGTTGGGGTGAATGAGTAATCCATTGCCCTTTTGGCCTTTTACTTAAATTTTTCAATAAATCCGTTTTTTCCAACTTAAAATGATTCCTGCTCCTCAAATTTTGTGAATACAAGATGACAAAATGAGAATGATTACGATCAGTCATTATAAAAGTACTCTTTCTATTTTTTATTATATAGTTATATAATAATCTAGTTTTGTCAACTCAGAATTGC
Organism: Pelobates fuscus; assembly: GCF_036172605.1. NCBI lineage: Eukaryota > Metazoa > Chordata > Amphibia > Anura > Pelobatidae > Pelobates > Pelobates fuscus. The sequence continues at coordinate 75,946,707 of NC_086323.1, read as the reverse complement.
TATTTCAAGAATGCCTGATATGGCATAGCCAGTAGACCAGGCAACATTGTAGTCTCTTTTTTTTGCAGAGTCATATACACAATTAACTACTTTTTCAGCGGCTCACTTTTCTTTAAAAAACGAAATTCTGCTGATCTGAACTGCCGCATGGACTAAATTCTTCTGTTTTGAAACAACAACAAAAAATTGGACAAAGTTGTTCAGCAGAATTTTTCCATCATGCACAAATCTAGATATTATGGTCATGATGATGTTCCCCAGAAGTGCAAGACATATCTGACAACTACCACAATTCAGTTTCCAACTCAATGTCACCTAAAACCTTCCTCTTGTATCACGGTCATGCAGTCAAGGTCCGGAACAGTATACGGAGAGAAGACAAACCATGGTTCCAAGGAATGAGGTGTACAGATCTTTTACACTGACACCCACAAAAGGGCTATGTGGTCTTCATTCAAATGCCCGCAGTGCAAAGGAGGTACTCACTCCTTGATTGGTAGTACATCACTTGATACCCGGCAGAGATGGACATTACATTCCCAGAGTAATAAAAAGCTGTCCATTTTTCACTATATTGCTGAAAATCATTATTTGACTGCTATAGGGCAAAATCATATATTCTTGTTTATTTATTATTTATTTTTGAAGCAGAAGACAAACCGTTTCAGAGACGGATGTATTGAAACAATACAACAGATAGTGAGGACCCGGCAGCCTGCGGGACAAATTAAAAACAAAATAGCAAAACTTTGCATCACAGGTGACATGATTAAACTTATCGTTTGGATGCTTGCCTTCTCCTTCTCTCCCTCTCTCCCATTCTTTGTGTTTAAAGAAATACTTTTTTGATAACAGGTGACCGGACTAAGAATGAACTAGCCTAGGGCAATCAAACTGTCAGTCATTGTGTCTAAAAATTCACTAAGATATTTTGACAAATTCCCAGTTAATCACTCAAGTCTACACGTCTACAAGGCTTTTTAGCTGCATGAATTAGAATGTCAGTATTCCTTGGGAATATTGCATTTACATTATTCTGTGAGGTGCAGTCATTTTCATCCACCATGATTTTAATCCTAGGGGCACATTCAGGGGAGGGCTGGTAACATTTAGCATCTATCTTGGGAGCAAGTGCAAATCACATAGGAATATTCTAGTGAGCCAGCCTAGCCCCAATGAGCTTTGAGAATGCTGGACCACGAGCCCAAGCACAAAAGAGTCACACATTAACCATGCTTAACAAGATCCATGCACAATTCTTGCCTGCCACTGCTCTCATGCAGTACTGGGTCAATAAATAGAAGCATTTAACCCCTTGAGTATTAAGTGTTTCATTTTGGGGTCATCAGATTTGGATCTCTGTAGAACCTTTACTAATGTAGAATGTAATGCTTATATAGCTGCAGCAGTCACACGCATTAGTTATTAATGGAGTTGGATATTGAATTCTGAAATATGATCCTTAAAGAACGGATTGTTATATGGCAGTATAAACAGTCATAGGTGCTTTGGTCCTTCTTTAAGACATGTCCCTTGCATGGATTGTTAATATTGGGTTTATCATCCATATATTTAACACATCACATTATTTAAAAAAATTAATTGAATGTTCGAAAGCTACCCCTCCTTATTCTGCAACTGTGTGCCTCCATCTTAGCTCCCTGTCAATCATTGTTAGAAGCTCTGTCCTCTGCACCAGGCAGAAAACACGCAGAAAAAGGAGAAATGAATCAATGTCACCGTGTCTCTTCTTCATGCGCAATGTTTGCCCAGCTTTCCCTTGTATGGACTGAATTATGATGTCATTTACAAAATATCTTAAATACATTTAAAAGAACAAAAAATAAATAAATCAGCATTTTAGCCAAAGGTGGACAGGTCCCCGTTAATGAATTAATGGGAAGAAGAATGGGGCATAAACCACCCTAACCCACAACCCATCTGCTAGTGGCTCTACGGGACTTGCCCCCTGCAACCACTGCCCCAGGGCACATCAGATCTAGATTTATATTAAAAACTCTGTTGAGCACATGAAACAAGCCACTGTGCTTTTCTTAATTAATATAGTTCAGATTTTCATTGTTGTTTTCCTTAATACATTTAAATTATTTCTGCCAACTATGTGGATTCCTTTTCAAATCACAGCCTTACACATCTGCTGCAGCCAGAAAACAACAGGCAACAAAATGGTAAATTCTCAATGGGTAATGAGAAGAGATTTGTGAGTGAAATATGTCGCAACTCTGTATGGATTTGCAGGCAAGCCAACCCCCTGCGTGTGAGCTCCGCATTGAAATGAAAAGGTAATTGTACGGTAGTTTAATGCTAAGTTAACTGAAATGGAGTCTGAATAGAATGCGCATTATTATTTTCATGCATCAATTGTTTATAAAATTATAGACTTGAAGGAATACAGAATGGAGCAGGCTCCATGTCCCTCCGACCGAGCTCACTCTGGAACATACAGTGACAGCATAAGGCCTCCATCTGCCAGTACAATGTACATTCTAATCAGATTGTATGCGCAAACCACACTCATTTATGAGATTTTAACTTTTTTTAAATGGCTGTAAATTGTATTTATGTTTTCTAAAATCACTGTCAAATACAATCCTGTAATTTTGTGTAATTTTCTATAACAGGTTTTATCGAAAGCTGTAGACATGTTAGAAAGATTTATTGGGGGACATTTTTATGGAGAAATGCAAGGAGCCAAATGAATGAGGTTAAGTGAGTAGTAGGGGTGTGTTGGGAGTGCCCACTCACATTCAGACGCTGTTGTCCGCGCTGCTGACATTGACATCTCTACCTGAACATATGGATCAATTTGCAATTGCTCATTATCTTATCAAAGATCAAGATTATCATTTGATTCTGTAAATTATGCTAATCAAATATCCAAATATTTTTGTTTTATTTCTGAAGTTTGTGTTAAATGAATATTGTAGGCAAATTAGAAAATGGTTTATCTATGTTTTAGATGTTTTTCAATGAAACAGTCTGTGTATAGCATCCCTGTTCCCTTAACCCTAAGTTCTAAGAAACTACAATATTTACATTCCAGAGCCAAAGGTTGGCCGGATAAGGGGCATGTGTGAGTGTGGGAAAGTGTAAGTGTAACTGGGGAGGAGTGTTAGGTAAGGGTGAGGTAAGTGAGGAAGGGGGCTGTGGTATATATAGGCAGACAATTTTCCCCCTTACCTCAGCCATTTTAAAATTTCAGCATGGTAACAGCTTTCCCTTGCTGTTATCTGTGCTCTTAGGTCGGCCTGATGGATATTGAGAATATTCTTATTGCCCTCAGGGCCGAGGCCCTGATTGACGGTGGCCAGCACCTACAGGCTCAGCTGGAGTGCCTGCAGGGTGCCGAAGTGGTTGCCGCCGTTCCCTCCGGTGGTCAAGGCATCCTGCACCGCTGGGCATGGCCCAACCCAGTTGAGTCCTTCACGCACCGTGCTCGGGGGCAGAGTAGCAGCCCTGTTTTGGGCTTGCAGGCTGTTCCCCACGCGGCCGTGAGCCATCGAGCTGCAACGCTTCCTGCCTCTGTCTCGGATGCCATCTGGGCTCGCTACGGTAAGTCATAGGGGGAATGGTTGAACTTTGAACAAGCACTCGGTGGTTTTCACTCAGAAGACGCTCAGATTTAGAGCCTCCTGCGCCTCTTATGGTTTTGGGAAGCATCGGGGTGTTCGCCATCGGCTGTCTTGGCGAAGTTGTCTGGCTTGAACTTCTGGTTCAAGTTAACCAGAGTGCAGGATGTCACGAAGGACTACATGGTCATCTTGGCTATGCGGGGTAGGCGGAAGGGGTCTAGGGTGGTTTATTCTTGTCGGCTGGTGTTGGGGGCTCTGCTGTTGGGGATTTTGTCAGTTCTGCTGCAGGTGTGCTTTTCCGCATTTGAAGAGTTATTGTTTCATGTTGTGTTTACCTTTGCATTTTTTGGTGCCTTGCGGGTGGGGGAATTGGTTTGTCCTAGTAAGAAGGTGCCGGGTGGTATTTGGTTTCAGGACGTCTCCTGCGTAGAGGGGCTGGTACACTTTTTGTGACGACGGTCTTAGACCAATGTTTTAGGCCAGAGGATTTGGGTTTACCTTCGAGGGATTCCGGAGTCCATAGCGTGTTTAGTTTCTTGTTACCAGCGCTATTGTGCCATTCGCCCACGGGCTCCAGGCCGTTCCTGATTCATGCAGATGGGGGTTTCCTATTCAGGTTCCAATTAATCTGGGTCTTTTGTTTGGCTTTGTAGGCGTTGGGCATTCCGGGGAACAATTTGGAGGTCATTCCTTCCGCATTGCAGTGGCGTCGGAGGCATCTTGCTTGGGCTTCTCGGAGCAAGATATTCGTAGGATGGGTAGATGGGAATCTAGGCGTTTCAGGTCCTACGTGCGCCCATCTGGGCTGATTGCGTTTCCCCCTGTGTTTTCGCCGCAGGGTCCATCCAGCGGGTCTGGCTAATTGGAGACTCTTACATATACTGGACCCATCATCAGCCAGGGGTTTGCCCTGGCGGAAATTGTCTTTGCCCTTCTGCGGTGGTGGCGAATGTCCAGTGGATGACTCAGGAGATGTGCTGGGTACAGTTACTTCCAGAGTTGGTTCAACTGTCGGAGCTCCTGGGTGTTCCGGATGTGGTTGTAATACACCTGAAGGGTAATGATTTAGGCACTTGTCAGGTGTGGGGGTTGGGGGACATAATCAAACGGGATTTTGCACGCTTGCTAGTCTTGTTCCCGAAAGTCTGCCTGGTGTGGTCAAAGGTTGTAGGTGTGCAACTAATGAAAGTGCGCCCTCGACCAAAGGGCAATAGAGCGCTGCAGGATCAAACTGAACAAGTGGATTTCTCAGTTTGTATTGCTGATCGGGGGTCTTGCAGTGCGCCACCGCATTTTTGAGTGGGATGCAGCAGTTTATTTTCACAGCTGGCGGGATCAGGAGCACATGGGGAAGAGGGAAGTTCGGGGCTGATCCATCCCCTAACCTCTGGTGCATGGTTTGAATAAACAGACGTGCCCACTGAGCCAAATGCTGGCTAGTGGTTGGCATTGTGGAATGGTAAGGCCAAGTTGGAGGCCAGTTGGTGGTTAGGATGAGGGGGGAGGACATGCCCCAGGAGGAATCGGGATTATTGGTGGGTCGAATTTGCAAGACAAATTAAGTTAAATATTGTATTATGTTAATATGTTAAGTTAAGGTTAACAGTATTTGTTCAAGTGTAAATAAAGATGTGGCCTATTTTATGCAACAAGTATGTCTCAGGTTTTCATTGTAAAGAGGGTTGTTGGAATGGGGGATTTTGGTGTCGCACTACACGGTGTCAGGATTACTGTGTGATCCAGCTCGTAGAACTGTATAGCACGGATGACAAATAAGTAACCTATTACCGGTCCTTAGAATGGCCGGATTTAACGTACATAGAATAGTCAAAATACTAGCCGAGGTCAGGGAACACAGAAAGGGACGCAGCGAATGAGGAAAGCCAGGAGTCAGGATACCAGAATATAGAGATGTCAATAAACAAAGCCAAAGTCAAAAGAGAGGTAGAAAACTATAAACAGGAACGTGCTCTCGGACAACCACAAGGGAAACAACGACAGGGCACTGAGTGGAGGTCAGACTAGGTTTTTATACCCTTCCCTTTCCCATTGGTCAGACCGGCATTTTGGCTCCAAAATGTGCGTTTATGTGCGCGCGCGTGCACCCGCGATCACGTGCGCGCGCTGTTATTTCTGCCCATGGATGTGCAGCGGCTGGCGCCAGACTGTATGCTGAGACAGTCAGGACTGCAAGCTTCCAGCCGCTGAGCACCAGGTGAGGGAAAAGTGTCAGATGGATATGTGACACACGGTACCCACTACCTACACACAAGGGTTAAGTCTACCTCTTCCACTGCACTAATCGAATATAACTTGATTCAATGCTTTCCTACAGGAAAGTTAGAAACATGGAAACATAGAATGTGACGGCAGATAAGAACCATTCGGCCCATCTAGACTGCCCAGTTTTCTAAATACTTTCATTAGTCCCTGGCATTATCTTATAGTTAGCCTTATGCCTATCCCACGCATGCTTAAACTCCTTTACTGTGTTAACCTCTACCACTTCAGCTGGAAGGCTATTCCATGCATCCACTACCCTCTCAGTAAAGTAATACTTCCTGGTATTATTTTTAAACCTTTGTCCCTCTAATTTAAGACTATGTCCTCTTGTTGTGGTAGTTTTTCTTCTTTTAAATATAGTCTCCTCCTTTACTGACATTTGCGCATAGCGACCTCTCAAATCCAATTCTCATCTCTGGGAAGGAGAGGTCAGAAGCACTGAGGGACCCTTGACACGTGATCAAGATGGGTAAAAAAAGGGGTTTCAACCTTTTCTTTGCAGAAAGGTGGGGGAAAATTACTTCTAGGGACAGGAACACTATAACATTGGTAATACAGATTATTGCTCCTTTTGGAAGATACAACTTTTAGGTTATTGGGAGAGTTTTAGTAACAAAAATATCTTCTTCATGAGCAAAGGTTAAATTGAGTTAAAGATAGATATACATTTTCAATTGACCTAACTTATACATTCATGTTAATACATTCATTGCTGTCTAGTTTATCCATAATCTTATCAGGTACTTACGTTGTCACTTATTTATTCCATACTCGTACAAGCTTTTCTAAAACAATATAAATGGTATCACCCTTTTCTGCAAGATATACTTATCTTAGTTGTTTTACAGTTTGTAATATGAATAACTCACAGGAGTGTGTAAACCTCTGACACCGGTGCAATTACTGTTATTATAAGTGCAGCGGGGCTGGCTTGATTTATTGCCTGGAATGTGAAACACTCTTATATGAGAGAGTCATCACCGTTACACTAAGCATCAATCTGAAAGGGGATCTCAACAATCACATCTGTGATGTGAGGAAATGAACACTGTAGTGATTCAGTGGGCATGGGCCACATATCTAAAATATATATATAATTACATCCTTCATATCTTCTATTAGATTAAGCTCCCCTTTAAAAGTAGTGAAAAAAAATCCATTAATCTAACCGTTATTACAGGGTTGGGACAGTCTTGTCTTGGCAGCCTCTCCACCCTCTATGAGAAAATCATGTTTTGTGATCTCAATCCAAGTCAATGCTTCTCATAAAGAAACATTGGGTACCTATGGTTCATGTGTGATAATTTACAGGATCTGCCAACATGATGCTTTTCACACATAGCCACCACACACAAAAATAATGCACAGTCATCACATACATGAGCCACAGCCACTGAACATTACTCACAGCCACCACATTACTCACATCCGTGTGAGTTTTATTGCTGTGTAGCTCTGTGATACACCTAAACAGTGTATCACCTAAACAGATGCACATTGTATGTTTTACAGCCATTGAGCTCTGCGATACACTCATACTTACATCCCTGTGAGTTTTATTGCTGTGTACGTCTGTGATACACCTAAACAGTGTATCACCCAAACAGATGCACATTGTATGTGTTGCAGGCATAGAGCTCTGCGATACACTCATACTTACATTCCTGTGAGTTTTATTGCTTTGTACGTCTGTGATACACCTAAACAGTGTATCACCCAAACAGATGCTTTGTTTTATGTTTTACAGCCATAGAGCTTTGTGACACATTCATACACAGTGCACATTGCTGGGAGTTTTAGAGCTGGTGAACTCTGTGATACACTCATACATACTTTACCAGAGCAGGACAAACCATAAAGTGACCTTAGGCAGTTGCCTATGATCAAAAGGTTTGACAGGGACCCTGAAATCATGGATTGCCCTGGCCATATTCACCATCCCTATGTAAAGAATTAAGGGGGTGAGGTGCACACACCTGTAACCCACTTAGAGCCGTGTGGAATCTTAAACCTTCTGCACATTCTTGTGAGTTTCATTGCTTTAGTGATGTGTGATATGGAGTGTGGATAAGTGTATGCAGCGTAAGTGTAAATGTACTATGTGCATCCTTCATTATTTAGTAGATCTTGGGTATCTCTAATTATTAGTGCCTCCTATGTCTGAGTCCTGCTGCTGCTCCCCTCTTTTCAAAATTCCTTTAATTAGATTGGCTTCTCCCTACCTGGTGAGTCAACTTAAAATGACATCAGCTCCCCATTTTTCATTAATACAAGTTGGCAAAAGGAAATATATTACAATCAATCATTCTAGAGCTTCACATTTTTTTTATTCATATATATAATATCTAACTTTTGCCAAGTCAGAGTTGGCATAGCTTAATTGTAAAAATATGTGCCTTTTTTCCAGAGAACAGAATTCTGATGAGCCGAATCACAACATAGACGAAATTCTGCCATCCCAAAAAGTTTTTTTTTCTCATTTTTGGAAACTTTTGCTAAAACCAACCTTTTCATTTTACACAAATCTAACAAAGACTAATCACATATACGGTATATGTCTTAAAGTTTTCCTGCCTTCTCTTAAATGTTTGTATCCAATACCCTTATCTCTTCGTTTATCTCTATTGCTATATTTATTTTTCTCTAATCTTTTTAAAATAAATTCTCCCCTGTTCTGTATTTTTCTTATCACTCTCCATTCTCAGATTGTCTAGCCCTTTCCAAACAGGACATCACACACATTCAAGCAACATTTAACCACTGCTTTAAAATTCACTCAAGTGTCTTCTTAAATTATCAGGGATTGTCCCTGTAGCATGAATATTTAATTAGCTTTGTGAAAAGAAAAACATTTTCTAATTATATAATTGATTCACATTGATTGCATTATTCTAAATGTGTCTGTAACATGTAATATATTTTGCTTTAGTGGCTATTTTCCCCTTATTTTCAAGACGTGCAATGTGTGTCTTCCTTTATAATTATTTTCTCCTTATGGGAAGATAGAACAGATAATAGATATATAAATGCATCCATCACATAACAATGTATGAGATATACAGAGCTCAGCCGAATTATTTTATGACTTACAGAAACAATGTGCTATGCTCTGCAATTAACTCATACGTCCTGTATTTTATTATGGGGCTCTGTAATATACTTATACACACTGCAGATAAATGTTATTCTGTTATTCTGATACACACTGCTTCGTACAGTAGAGCTCTATAATACACTTAGATTCACTGCACATTACCGTGGACCTCACTTGTGTGCAGTGCACATTACTGTGGAGCTCTATAAAACTCTCACATACACTGCATGTTAAAATGGAGCTAATAAACACACACACACACACACAGGCACTGGCTATCACAAACACACACACACACACATGCACGCACGCACGCGCACACACATTAATTCACACGTACACACTTTTTCTTTATTATTTTCTTGGGTAGGGGTTAGGTTTTTCACAGTAAGGCCCAGCCAGCCTCCCTTTTCTATCTGGAGTGGAACTTCATACTGTGATTTGCTGCTGGATTAGTCTCTGTACTGATTTCCCACCTGTCTTCTGCTCTGAACTGTTACTAGGGCTAGGGCCACATCCTGGCTCCAGCACCAATACAGGGCCCGCTCTGCGCGTAGAGCAGACACCTGTAAAGGGGCAGCCCCTCCTGCATTCCCACTGTTCTGGTGGGAGGGTGAACTCTGTGCCCCCCAATAAGAATTCCACTGCACAGAGCTATCTTAAAACATGCATGAGTAAGGGAGTACTATAGAACACAACAACTACGGTAACGTATTAATAGGATGAATAAATATTAACATGCAAATACATGCAGGATTATTTAAAATACAAACTAAAACGCAAGCAGCATGGGATTATGAAAATAAACAGAAAGTAAAGCCTGCAGAATGTGTGGAGATCGTGGACAATCACTCGAAGCATAGTAGATAATAATAGTACGTGAGCAGATAGATATGTGTTGCCTATGATGAGTCCTTGAGGGAAATAACATGATGCAGGCAGTGAATGAACAGATAGTGATTCTTTGAGTATGAGAAAGCATTGAGGGAAAACAAACACTGCACACAGTCAAAGTGAAAATGATGCCTGTAATAAGAACAAGCAATGTGTTAGAATGCATCATGGTTCTTGTATTGCACTGAACGTTGAGAGATGTCGAGTAGAAGACTAACTCCAAATTCATTTGCTTATAAGAAAACTCATTCCTTTGTTATTTTTGAAAATAAGTCTTGGCATACATTATATCCTTTTGTGTATTATTGTTATTTATTGTGTAATGCATCCTTGTGCCTCTACGCCTCTTCTTGCATGGCTTAGTCTTGCTACAGGTAGATGGCCATCTTTTAAGTGCAGGTAAACAAAATGCTGGACATATCAAAAATTTGATCTCAGCCAGTTTTAGCCCTTTAAATTGTTCAAACAGTGCAGATTGTAAAATCCACCTGACAGCCACTAGAGGCACTTTTGCAGCACTGACCAAGTAAAACTTGGTAATTTGACACAGAAGCACATTGAATACAATTTCTAATGGGAAGCTTGCACTTTCTGCTTATGTGCATGAGGGTTCTAATGCTCGTCTATGAGGAGATTTTGGTTGGATCATCATGCAGAGTGCCATTTTTATTTCACTAATTTTATGGCACACAGGAGGGTGTAACTTGTATATAACTAGGGACAGGGCCCCTATAGCAATAAGGATGCAGGTTTGTATAACGCTATAGTGTTCCTTTAGGGTATTAAAATATATTACAATATAGGATCTTAAAAGGGAGGAATCATTTGACCTAAATTTGGTTAATCTACAAGTAATATACTGAAGAGAAAATTGGGCAGACTAGATGGGTCAAATGGTTCTTATCTGCCGTTGCATTCTATGTTTCTATGAGAACCGCTGCTGAAATCAATTAATACAATATATCAAATTCAGCATGCTCCCCAATAAGAAAGCTTCCACGTTTTGTGGATTTACATAGCATGGCATTGCTTACTACTTGTCAATGGTATCATATGTACAATATGTCTGTCTGCCTGTCTGCTTGCCTGCATGTCTGTCTGTCCAGCAGCAGAGCTGCCACCGGTGAGGCTCCACTGGTCCGCATGCAGACTCATTGGGTGACCCGTGCACTTAGGGCCACTCAAAGGCAATGAGTCTTCAGGGAACCAGTTGTCCTTTGTGGTGCCTTAACTGCACGACTGGGCTCCTCTCATACTAGCAGCCAGCTCTGGAAGGAGGTGACAGAGTTATTGAAAATCTTATTCCTGCAAAACCTTTACTTAAAATAGACGTGTTAACGTGGACAATGCATAAAGCTTAAAGCATATTAAACTAACATAAAACTTAACCAAAAAAACCCTGTTTTCCAAGACATGAATGTGCCCCGCCGAAAACCAATTTGGGGAGGGCAACCAGAGCCACCCACCGATCATTGCCACCAATTATCAACCAGGCCTGAATCACTTAAAAACCTGGCAAGCTCCTGCCCATGGCTGTGACAGAGAATTCAGACAGAGTGGTGGGACACACTTTCAAGGCCAAAATGGCTTCTTGAACCTAAATGATCACTACTTATAACCTACCAACTCCTCCCTGTAATATCCTGCTTGACAACTGACAGTCTAGCCCTACTCAGTCCCTTGTCACAGGGCCGGATTAACATAGGGGCTGATGGAGCTGCAGCTCCAGGCCCAGGCTCAGGCCCAGGCCCAGGCCAATGGAATAGGCCCATTGATTTTAAAAAAAATATATATATATTTTTAAAAAAAATTTTTTACACACTACTCTTAGGGTTGCCATGTATTTCTCATGTATTTCTTATCGTTGCCAGGTATTTCTCAGGTACTTGAGGCTGCGTAGCCAGTGCCGGTATTGCAGTAATACCGGCAATACAAATGTCTGTCTGAGCATAAACAGAGATTATTCTGAAATACCAGTGTCGGCCAGTAGGGGTGTGGAGAGAGGCAGGGATAAGGAGTTACAGCATCCTTCCCTGCCTCTTTCTACTCACTGATCCGCGGGGGAGCAGCTCTGCACAGAGTCCAGACAGCAGCTCCATCCTGCGAGACATGGGGACGGTAAGAGACTTGGGGATTCTGAGACATTGGGACACTGGGCGACATGGGGGCATTGAGACACTAGGGGACACTGAGAGACATGGAGACACTGGAGCACACAGGGAGATATGGGGACACTGGGCAACTTTGAGACCTGGGAGACATGGGGCCCTCCCAGTGTCCCTATGTCTCCCAGCCAGTGTCCCTAGTATCTCAGTATCCCCATGTCTCCCAGTGTCCCTGGTGTATCTCAGTGTCCGTAGTGTGCCAGTGTCCCTAGTGTCTGAGTGTTTCCTAGTCTCCCAAAGTCCACTAGTCTCCCAGTGTATCTTTGTCCCAATGTCTCCCAGTGTCTCAGTGTCTCCTAGTATAAAAGAAAAAATCTCAGGCACTCACTGTGATAGATTTAAGCAGGTTTATTGGACACCACAATGTTTCGACATGTACCTAGGTCTTTATCAATTCTCCAGTGTCCCCTATGTATCACAGTGTCCCTTATGTATCAGAGTGTCTCAGTGCCCCATGTGTCCCTGTGTCCCTGGTGTCTCTCAGTGTCCGTAGTGTCTCAGTGTCCTTAGTGTCTCAGTACCCCTTAGTCTCTCAGAATCCTCTAGTCTCCCAGTGTCCCCATGTCTCACAGTGACCCCAAGTGTCTCAATGTCCCCTAGTATAAAAGAGAAAATCTCAGGCACTCACTGTGATAGATTTAAGCAGGTTTATTGGACACCACAATGTTTCGACCTGCACCCAGGTCTTTTTCAAGTCTCCAGTGTCCCCTATATATCACAGTGTCCCTTATGTATCAGAGTGTCTCAGTGCCCCATGTCTCCCAGTGTCCCTGGTGTCTCTCAGTGTCCATAGTGCCTCAGTGTCCATAGTGTATCAGTGTCCTTAGTGTCTCAGTGTCCCCTAGTCTCTCAGAATCCTCTAGTCTCCCAGTGTCCCCATGTCTCACAGGGCCCCCAAGTGTCTCAGTGTCCCCTAGTATAAAAGAAAAAAAATCTCAGGCACTCACTGTGATGTACCCAGGTCTTTATCAAGTCTCCAGTGTCCCTTATGTATCAGAGTGTCTCAGTGCCCCATGTCTCCCAGTATCCCTGGTGTCTCTCAGTGTCCGTAGTTTCTCAATGTCCTTAGTGTCTCAGTGTCCCCTAGTCTCTCAGAATCCTCTAGTCTCCCAGTGTTCCCATGTCTCACAGGGCCCTCAAGTGTCTCAGTGTCCCCTAGTATAAAAGAGAAAATCTCAGGCACTCACTGCAGGTTTATTGGACACTGCAATGTTTCGACCTGTACCAGGTGTTTATCAAGTCTCCAGTGTTCCCTATGTATCACAGTGTCCCTTATGTATGAGAGTGTCTCAGTGCCCCATGTCTCCCAGTGTCCCTGGTGTCTCTCAGTGTCCTTAGTGTCTCAGTGTCCCCTAGTCTCTCAGAATCCTCTAGTCTCCCAGTGTCCCCATGTCTCACAGGGCCCCCAAGGGTCTCAGTGTCCCCTAGTATAAAATAAAAAAAAATCTCAGGCACTCACTGTGATAGATTTAAGCAGGTTTATTGGACACCACAATGTTTCGACCTGCACCCAGGTCTTTTTCAAGTCTCCAGTGTCCCCTATATATCACAGTGTCCCTTATGTATCAGAGTGTCTCAGTGCCCCATGTCTCCCAGTGTCCCTGGTGTCTCTCAGTGTCCATAGTGCCTCAGTGTCCATAGTGTATCAGTGTCCTTAGTGTCTCAGTGTCCCCTAGTCTCTCAGAATCCTCTAGTCTCCCAGTGTCCCCATGTCTCACAGGGCCCCCAAGTGTCTCAGTGTCCCCTAGTATAAAAGAAAAAAAATCTCAGGCACTCACTGTGATAGATTTAAGCAGGTTTATTGGACACCACAACATTTTGACCTGTACCCAGGTCAAAACCAAGTCTCCAGTGTCCACTATATATCACAGTGTCCCCTATGCATCACAGTGTCTCAGTGCTCCATATCTCCCAGTGCCCCCTCATGTCTCAAAGTCACGCAGTGTCCCCATGTCTCCCAGTGATCCCTAGTGTCTCAGTGTCCCCATGTCTCCCAGTGATCCCTAGTATCTCAGTGTCCCAATGTCTCTCAATGTCCCCTAGTGTCCTAGCGACATGGGAACACTGGGAGACATGGGGACACAGACACTATGGGACTGGGAGACATAGGGACACAGACATGCCCCCTTTTTATGTATGTTCGCCCCTTTCGGCAGTTCTGGTTATGTGATTTGTGTCAGTGGCCCACCCTTTTACCCTATCCATAGACTTCCTGCTTTACTGGACACTGCTGTTAGGGGGTATGGGTTTGCTTGAAAGATGAAAGCGTGAGATTAGCATAGGATATGTGTTTTCTCATAACTGCATCCTATGAGTTTCCCTCCAGCACCATCTCTATCAGACATATGACGCTTAGGAGGTAGGACTGTTTTAGTGTTTTTGGTCAATAAGATTTTGTAATTAGGCCCATCATAATTGACAGTCCAGGCCCATTGGGCTCTTAATCTGGCCCTGCCTTGTCAAGGCTCCTTTTGGTCTAGTCTGACCTTATGAGCTGCAGGTGAATGAATACAAAGTGGATTTCAAATTCAAAGGACCACTAAATGAATACAAAGTGGATTTCAAATTCAAAGGACCACTCAAGACTGATTTTTCTTTAACCCCTTAAGGACCAAACTTCTGGAATAAAAGGGAATCATGACATGTCACACATGTCATGTGTCCTTAAGGGGTTAAATCAACATCGGTGTGCAGTATATATTCCCCGAATGAATACAAGCATGCATTTTTCACGTTTGTATTCATTGGGGGTATATCTTTAAAAAAGCTTGCAAAAGCTGCAGTTCTTTGCAAACCCTTCTCATTTTCCCTGGATTAGACTAAAATTCTCATGCATGCATGCATGCACACTATTTTGTGTGCATGTATGTCTGATCTGAGGTCTATGGAGTAGCTGGATGAGCTGAAGATGCTGGGGGAGGAGTGTCAAGAAGAGCGTGCCGGCCGCTTCCATTAGCTTAGAGGTGCCACGGCGGAGCTCCATAATTTACTTATAAAAGTGCAAATTTCTGATAGAAATTGACACTTTTATAAACTGAGGTTGTAAGATATGAGTAGAAATTTTCATCATCATTTTTTACATGTCTAAAACAAAACTTTCAATGAAGCATACACATAAAGAATGGCACGTCATGTAACAATGCCAGACCACATCACAGCTAGCTACAGTTGATAAAAGCAATGTACAAAATACACACCTGTATGCTACACGATCGTCTCATTTTCATTATTTACTCCACTTGACAGAATATAATGCGTAAATGATATGATGACCTTTATTTGTAAAGATCTCTGCTAAGCAACACGTAGCTGACCAAATCCCTGATGCTCCTTGCCTCACCTTTAGGATGATGATGTAGTCAGTGAAAAAAGTGACAGGTGGTTGTCATATTAGTAGTGCAATTAACCTTAATTGTCCAAAAAAAAATTTGTCTATTTAATTTATTAATTCTACTGCTCCTGCAGTTTTGCAAAGGGTTTTTATATTGCTGGTAATATCTGCTATTTGTGTGGACATCTGACTTTTTTTTTTTTTTTAATTCGGGATGATGAATAAAGTATCTTTGAAGTACACTAAACTACATATTTAACATAATGACAATATATTTCTCTAATAATCTATCTATCTATCTGTCTGTCTGTCTGTCTGTCTGTCTGGCTGGCTGCATGTCTGCCTATCTATCTATCTATCTATCTATCTATCTATCTATCTATCTATCTATCTATCTATCTATCTGTCTAGCTGCATGTCTGCCTATCTATCTATCTATCTGTCTGTCTAGCTGCATGTCTGCCTATCTGTCTACCTGTGTCTGTCTGTCGGACTTCCATTCCAGATGGAAAGTTGATGTATACTGTATATGTACATTGCTACACAGTAATTATCACACTGAGTTTCTGGCCTCCCTGCTGTAGCGCAGATCACTTCAGCGGAGTTGATTAGAGGTGTCTCTGTCACCCAGCATTAGTGACATACTGCACAGTGGGTGACAGGTCTCATCCACTCCGCTGTTCTTTGCAGTAATTCCGGCTGAGTCTGTGACTCTCTCCCTTTGACAGCTCATATATTTTACATCACTCACCTCTTACTGTTCATTCTGGTGTTGTGCTTCTATTCTGAACCTTTTTTTTTTTTATTAACCCCTATAATACTACAATGCACTTCTAATCCTTTGGATGTGGATTAGTTAAGAATTTACTGTAATAGAACAGATATTTTTACAATCATTAATAGTCTGGGCTCAGGTTATCCAAGAGAAGCAAAACATAAGTGCAACAACAGGTTTTAATAATTCTTACTGAATTTACTCTTCAAGATCCATGTTCCCTCCTTTTTTTTCCCTTTGGCACCTTTGTGATGATTGAGATTTTCAGGCTGTTTGAAAAACAGATTTTTTTTTTAAAGTGCAGAACAATTACAGAGTAAGGCTTGGTACTGGTTACAAAAAGAAATAAAAAAACACGTTTCCCTTATACAGTATCAATATGATTGGGCAGAAACGGCTCATGTTTAAGGGTTTTAAAAACTTACCGTATTCAGATGGCATTTGCGCTTTCCTGGTTGTTTTTTTTATACCCACTGCATGCAAATGTCTCCAATGTGTGAATTAACTGATACAGGGAACATTCACAAGGTGGACTTTTGGACATAGACAAAAGTATGAGGCTTCAGGGAACAGTGGTCAAGGTATCTTGGAACAATGGTGGGTGTACAGATTCGGCAACAGCTAAAATATAGCAGCCAATCAGAAATGAAACCTGGTACGCCACAGACTACATTAACTACATTAACTGAACTGAACTTGAGTTGGGATGGCTCCCTCACTAGGGGTTGGATTTACAAAAGGTTCAATGGGACTAGTGAAGAGATCATGAATTAATTATGTCACACACACACACTATTTAATTTTTAGATTCGTATATTAGATCATGAATGAATCTTGGGACACATACACTATTCCATTTTTTTCTCACATATGAACTGTCACTACTGCACATTTTCATCTATCTAAGAAGACACTGGTAATGATATAAACCTTTGTACTCGCACACATGAACACTCACGCACTTATGTACATGTACATGTGCGCACACACACACACACACAAAAAAACTCAAATGCCAGAGAGGTGAGTTTGTGCTATTTGACATTTACATTTTTCTTTACCCCGGTCATCTGTCCCCAGTAAAGACTTTATTTATTTATTTAGTTTCACTTTTGAAAGAAAAAAAAAGCACAGTAAGAAATCATTCCCCGTTTCTAAAAAAGCATTGAGGTGTGAGATTCACTCTCTAAAAACAGAACACACTTCTTAACAATGAGTGAACGTCAGAGATCATTTTAAGGCAGAGCTGCTCCTGCAGTTTTGCAAAGGGTTTTTATATTGCTGGTAATATCTGCTATTTGTGTGGACATCTGATTTTTTTTTTTTTTATTCGGGATGATGAATAAAGTATCTTTGAAGTACACTAAACTACATACCGGTATTTAAAATAATGACAATATATTTCTCTAATAATCTATCTATCTATCTATCTATCTATCTATCTATCTATCTATCTATCTATCTATCTATCTGTCTGTCTGTCTGTCTGTCTGTCTGTCTGTCTGTCTGTCTGTCTGTCTGTCTGTCTGTCTGTCTGTCTGTCTGTCTGTCTGTCTGTCTGTCTGTCTGTGGTTCTATCTATCGTTCTATCATTCTATTTCCTTCTCTCTTTTTTATGTATTGTGCCACATTCTAAGGTCCTTTGAAGGGACAACTGCTGTTGTGAAATGCAGCTTGTGTAAGACGGTGACAAATGTGACCAGCAAATGCTAACCAGTTAAGTGGACAGGAGATGGATGGCCCCATCAGCCTTCCTGGGCGTCCCCTGCAAGGTGCTAATTGGTTCTGTGGAACTGGTTTTACTCAATAAATTCACTGGAGAAATTCTTAGTATGTTTTTCAGAGGAGACAACTGAGTGACTGAAGCCGCTCTCATTTTGCAGGCCCCCTGGCTGTCAGTACCCCAACATAGATATATGGGTTTAGCACAAGTGACGTGTTTAAGATTAATGTTGCCCCAAGCCTGACCAAATAGGACTATTACAGATTGTCCTACTGTAATCAGACCTGAATTTAAGCTTTCATCCCTCTTTGTTTCCTCGCTATGCATCATATCCCTTCGCTCACCCTCCCTTTTCAGCCTTCCTGCCCTTTTTTACTTCAAATTTCCTCTTCTGAATCCCATAATTTCCTCCCTCCTTTACTTTTAAACGCGTGTTGTCATTGTACTTAACCTGTATAACTCCTTACCCTCCACCTTTATTTCTTTTCCCCATAACTGCAGTAAGCAATGTATGTTACATAGTGCATTAGCATTTAACATGAAAGAAAATTGACAAGTGGAAAACATTGAACACACAGAACATTTAAATGGCCAGAAATCACAGGGAAAAAAATAATAAGTCACATGTAATAGCTGCAGAAACATACAGTTAACCTGTGTATTTGTTGCCCATGCCTTGTGTTTCCGGACACAGTAGTGGAATGGAAGACAAGGAGGGAAGGATAAAAAAACAAGAAAGTAAAAGAATTGAATGAAATTAATGCAAAATCTTTTTTTTTATTTTGTGAATAGTTAATGCATATTTTACAAAAAAAAGCTGTCACTGTTTCACAGATATCCATTTACTCATCTAGCTACAGCTGGAACTGTGGTATAAAGGGTTTAGTGAGAATGAGTCATTGGGGACTCAATAGTAGTCCATTTGTCTGTGGTGAGAGACAGTATCAGTGGCGGAACTACCACGGTCACAGGCGTTGCAGCTGCGACTGGGCCCGTCACTCCAAGGGACCCGGCTGCCCTGTGGACCCCTGCAACCGGATGCCCGCCGCCATGTGTTGCGGCCCTTGTCTGCATGGTAGAATGGCCAGGGCCGCACATTAAGGGGCCCATCGAGTGGCCCATGCTGTTAGGGAACTGCCTATGGAAACTAATGTGTCTGTATGTGTCTGTGTGTTTGTATGTATGTGTATGTCTGTATGTATGTGTGTGTGTGTCTGTATGTATGGATTTCTGTGTGTATGTGTCTGTGTTTATGTGGATGTATGTGTGTGTTTGTGTGTCTGTATGTATGTGTATGTGTGTGTATGTGACTGTGTGTGTATGTGTGTGTCTATATGTATGTGTGCCTGTATGTGTATGTCTGTGTGTGTCTATGTGTGTGTCTGTATGTGTATCTGTTAGTCTGCATGTGTGGGGGGGTGGGGACATATGGGGTAGGGGGTAGATGTATGGAGGGGCTGGGATGTATGAGGTGGGAGGTAGACATATGAGGGGGGGCCCAGGGCAATGTTCACACCGGGGCCCCATGGTTTCTAGTTACGCCTCTGGACATTACTATATAAGTAGCTAGAAGCATCCAGACATGCATACCTCCAAACATTTCAAATGGACACATTCATTTTAAGATGGATTGAGGTAAGCTACTAAGACCATATCTACTAGGACCCAATACTCAGTATGGTTAAGTAAGAGAAGGACATCAGATTGAACACAAACAAGTTAATAGTTACAGGTGCCTTATTCCAGGGACCTATTTAACCTTGACTTGCACAGAGTCCCAGAAGGAATCATTTCCTAAGTAAGTAGATTCATCTCATAAGAGCAGCAATTAGGTTGCTAGGAAATGACTCGTAAGAGCAGCCATTTTGTGCTAGGATAGGACTTGCCAAAAATGGGGTACATTGGCACTGTGGCAGGCTTATGCAATGTATGATGATATACTGTAACTAAACCCTTATTATTTTTGTCCAGGTTATGTGTTTTGTAATTGCCATTTAGTGAATGAGTGAGTGCCCTGGATCTTGTATGTTTACACCATCTGTGCAGTCCCTATCAATCAGCATTTTTTTTGGCGCAACAGAGTATTGACAACCCCCAAACATAATTGGCATTGCGCAGTTCAGTTAGTCTGTAATTCAGGTATATTCTGGAAATCAGCAACCTTCAGGAATTCAGCTAAACACCCCATTGGCCCAAATGTGGATGAATTACAGCACGCCCCAAAAAAAATCTCTGAGCCTAGTTTATACTTTAATAATCTTTGTTATAATTGATACCATATAGAGGCATTGTTAAGCAATGTATTAGTTCTTGCTAAAAACTGCTATGGTGTTCTGAAACAATATCCAATGTTATTTCTGAATCAACAGAGCACAAAACGTGCTATTTCCACGTGAAACTATAATTTAATATGCAATATCTAAGGGCCCTATGTCATCTTGTCTGCAGCATGTCTAAACATGGCTCTGCTGATCTCTGGGGGGAGAAGGGCACTGTTTATTTCTGGTCTTTGTGCGCTTGCATTGCAAATGTGAGCCTGCTCTGTTTCTAGTCCCAAACGCTGCTCGTGATGGAGAGGTGAGAAAAAACTGAAGTGCTTTCAAAAAACAGCTTTTCCTTCCAGTTCTGGGAGAATATAAAGAAATAAATATTACATTTAAACACCCGCAGTGTCCTTGTAGAAATACTCACACCTCATAATCATTGCTTTTTGTTTCTTGTTTGACATTCTCAGGAGATATGTTTATTTATTTTTTTTAAGAAGAAGCAAGAATACATATTAAAGTAACGGTACTGGTCAAAATTGGACAACAATTTTTAGCGGCCAACTAAGTCCATTTTGAAAATGGAAGAGATACATCTTCAAATGAGTGTCACATATTTGAGATGGTTATATTGGCCGATTTTAGGAAATAAGAAATATAAAAAGTAAAAAAATTTGATTTATCCATTACATTCTTTAGTAATTTGAATACTTAAAGGGTTACCCCAAGCACCTTGATCGCTTCAGCGATTTGAAGTGGTCATAGTGCTTTAAGTCTATATGTATTTAAAGAGTTAAAGCCGTTTACTCCCAGAGGTGTAACTCCACCCCTTGTAATGTCATTTGCTAGTTGGGTTTGAGAGTTCCAGGCTGGCTAATATCAATTGTGTGCATATTTGGTGTATATCGTCGATAACTGCATTTATTTCTAACATTGGAATGTTCCTGTTTTGAGGATGATACAATGCCTCAACTGTTTCATCAAACATTTTTTTACCTATTTTCCAGTGACGAGACCAGCTCACTGATGTGCGCTGTGGACTATGGTACATGCATGGAAATTGCTGGATTTCGTACAATGCAGAACATAAAGTACTATGACTTAATTTAATGTTTTTGGATAAGCTTTTTAAATGGTCACAATGCTAGAACATATTTTCAAATGATTTCTCTGCAAAAGTCACCATTAACGTATATTGTCATTTTTTTAGATACATAATTTAATAGTTGTTTCTAAAATATTGTGATCATTTGAAAAACGTAATCAAAAATAGTAAATTGAGGCCTCTGTGATGAATTTCTGCTTTACAGAAATAATGATATTCAGGTGTGATTGACGCTATGACCATATACTCTATATATACCCTATATTTTTCCTGTATGCCCAAAAAGAGCTTGTTGCCCCAACAATTAAATCTTAAACTGAAAGGGATAGTTCAACCAAATCCCATACTCTGTGCATGATCTGAAAGGCAATACACAGGGCCGGACTGGCCCACCGGGATACTGGGAAATTTCCTGGTGGGCTGCGGCACCTGGGGCTGGGCTGACAGCCCTTATCATTGCTCAGGCTCCTGTGATCCCGGCCGGCCATGTGTGAGCTGTCCGGCCGCACAGAGCCCCATGGGAGCAGGGGGAGCCAGGCGGCCGGCACAGCTCACACATGGCTGGCCGGGATCATTTAAAAAAAAAATTGCGGCGAGGACGGAGCCTAGCGTGCGGCGGGGCGGAGCCTAGCGTGCGGCGGGGGTGGAGCTTACTGTGCGGCGGGGGCCTGGCTAATTGCAGCATGGGAAGCAGGAAGGAGTCCCTGCTTCCCCAACAACCAGCCTCCAGGAGCTCCAAGGGATGTGGAGGTAAGAAGCAGATCAGTGTGACTGCCTGTGAGTGTGTGACTGTCAGCCTGTGTATGGCTGTCTGCCTGTGTGTGACTGTCTGTGTGTGTGTGTGTGTGTGTGTGACTTTCTGCCTGTGTGTGTGACTGTCTGTGTGTGTGTGACTGTCTGCCTGTGAGTGTGACTGTGTGTGTGTGACTGTCTGCCTGTGTGTGTGACTGTCTGCCTGTGTGTGTGACTGTCTGCCTGTGTGTGACTGTCTGCCTGTGTGTGACTGTCTGTGTGTGTGTGTGACTGTCTGCCTGTGTGTGTGTGTGTGTGTGTGTGTGTGTGTGTGTGTGTGTGTGTGTGACTGTCTGCCTGTGTGTGTGTGACTGTCTGCCTGTGTTTGACTGTCTGCCTGTTAGTGTGTGTGACTGTCTGCCTGTGTGTGTGTGTGTGTGTGTGTGACTGTCTGCCTGTGTGTGACTGTCTGCCTGTGTGTGTGTGTGTGTGTGTGTGTGTGACTGTCTGCCTGTGTATGTGTGTGGCTGTCTGCCTCTCTCTGTATGTGTGGATGTTTGCCTCAGTGTCAGTGACTGTCTGCCTCTGTGTGTGTGGATGTCTTTGTGTGTGTGCATCTGCTAGTGAGTGAGCAAGCTTCTGTGTGTGTGCGCGCATCTGCTAGTGAGGGAGCCTCTGTGTGTGTGCGCCTGCTAGTGAGTTTGTGTGTGTGTGTGTGTGTGTGCCTGCTAGTGAGTGAGCTTGTATGTGTATCAGTGAGCTTGTCTGTAGGGATCATATATGTGTGTGTGCGTGTTAGTGAGCTTGTCTGTAAGGAGCATGGGTGTGTTGGAGCCTGTCTGTGGTGAGCATGTGTGTACAGTGAGCTTATCTGTAGTAAGCATGAATGTGATCGTGAGCTTGTCTGTAGTTACCATATGTGTGTCAGTGAGCTTGTCTGTAGCAAGCATGTGTGTGTCAGTGAGCTTGTCTGTAGTGAATCTGAGTGTTAGTGAGCTCTTCTGTAGGGAGCATGTGTGTGTCATTGGGCTTGTCTGTAGGGAGAGTGTGTGCGCATCAGTGAGCTTGTCTGTAGTGAGCGTGTGTGTGTGTGACCGTCAGCTTGTCTGTAGAAAGCTTGTGTGTCCGGGTGCATCACCAGGGCTCCAGTATCCAGGCAATTAAAATAGTTGGCTGCACTCTCAGATTTCCTTAAAACATAACTTTTATTAAAATATTTAAGAGAAGATCAACGTTTCAGTCCCTCTTGATCCTGATGAAAGTCCACAAGAGGGACTGAAACGTTGATCTTCTCTTAAATATTTCACTGAAAGTTACATTTTAAGGAAATCCGAGAATGCAGCCAACTATTTCAATTGCCTATATATATATATATATATATAAACAGTAAGGAATATAGGATGCACTCACAGGACTTAGTGAAAAAATCTTCTAGTTTTATTTAATCCAGGTGTAAGAAGATTTTTTCACTAAGTCCTGTGAGTGCATCCTATATTCCTTACTGTTTATATATGCAACGCAAAGTGGATTGCACCCAGGCAGGTATCCTATTATATTTGTTTTAGGAGAGTGCCAAGCTATTACCTAATTTATATATATATATATATATATATATATATATATATAGGCAATTGAAATAGTATATATATATATATATATATATATATATATATATATATATATATAAACACCCTACATAGCACAATGACTTATGGGGCTGGCATAGATTTTTTTATAGGGCTGCTTCGTATCCCCAGTCCGGCCCTGGCAATACAGTACCAACTGTGTGATTTCGACTGACAGGATTTTCTGTTATTTAGAAAAGGGACAGGTCAGCAGTGATATTTAAACATCTCCTTCCAATCTGATACATTTTGGCAAGGCTTCCTGTTTAATGACAACGTTTTTATGATTCTTATGATAATTCAAGAATTTACATGCCAAACATATACACTTAACATAGAATGTGAATAAACACAGTCTTATGAAAGACGATTAAGAAATATGTCAAGCAAAATATCCCTGTGAGAGTTAAAATGACCTAATCTGATGTTATACTTTATAATTACCTTCTTTTTAATACCTAGTCAAATTCACAAAATGCCATTACAATCTGCTGCCTTGTAACTTCTGGTGCATTACTACCGGAGAGATTCCTCAGAAGTGAGCATTCATTTTTCGTAGGATCTAGACATGTCCCATGACGTGCTCCATACAAGCTGGATCTAGAATTTAATTGAATTGAATCAGTTACCATTGGTTGGTACATTTTGAATTAGGTCCTCTAGTGCTTAACCAGACTATTTTAACTATATACATATTACACATTTCCCATATTGTTTAATAAAGCATTATTAATGAAAAGAAAATAACATTTGTGCAATATGTAAATGTTATCTACAATGGTAATGCCATCTTTTCCAGTACTGTAATTATTTTATAGGAATTAAAGCAATTTAAAAACATTTTATAGATAATTACTTCTACTACCCACTTATTCAATAATTTATAAACAGCATACAGAAAGGTCGATTTACCAGGTGGAGTAGAAAGGAGTATAAACCATAACATTAGTTACGCTTGTAGGTCAGAAAACCCCCTCAAAGCTATTTAGCTGTACAATTGTCAAACTGTCTCTTTAATGTGGCCGATGTTTGATGTTTCCTGTTATTAAGTGCTGGGTTAAGCCAATGCATAATGTTCAATGTATAACGTTCTTATATTCTTTGTTTTGTAGCAATGTATAATGTATTGGAGCGTTGTTAACCCTTTGCGACCTGAGTGGCACCTCTCGCTCAACCTGAAACACAAAATATAATGGTTTAGAGTTAAATTGCTTAGTGTCAAGATTAAACCTCAGGAATATCCGTTAGGATCCAAACATAGCCCTTACTCATTCCTATATCCTGTATGGTGGAGAACAATACTGGATACGGGCCTTGGCAAACTAATCCCCCACCCCCCTTCCCCCCGCACATAAAATATGTCACTGTACAAGCCTTGCAGAAGTGATTATTGCTTGGTGATGCACTGACATTCAGGGCTTTGCAAGTCAACCTATCTCATTGTGGGTAAAGGATCCCCAAGGATCTTGACAGATTTAATACTCCTGCTGACTAAAGAACATTTGATTTTTTAACCCTCCAACCAACTGGCTGAAAGATATGAAGTGTCAGTATAATACTATCTTGGCCGATGCACATTTGCAACACACGTTGACACCCAGGACATCAATGATGCAACACTCCAACACCCAAGGAAACACACAGTGAGATAGACATTGGGACGATCAGATAAGTTAACTCATTCCAGGTACCATGACAACTGATGCGTTTATTGGGAAGAGGTTAATATATACAGGCTCGGGCAATCCATATCAATGAAAAAGAAAGCAGTAAACACTTGAAGCCATCCCCTAGTTATCTGCTGTGAGTGGGGTTGAGAACTGAATATCTCCTGGTTCAGTGATGCCTGGTATAATGTGCTATGTGTCCAAAAATCACACCTTTATTTTTGCCCTTGCTCTGCTCTTGTTTTGGCACTAAAGGGCTTACTTTGTGATCTGTGTGCTCTCCAGTGAAATTGCCTGATTGGCTATGTTTGGTTAGTGAGAGGTAACACATGTTTCAATTGGGGAACTAATGTTGAACTAATGGAGAAATAGCAGAATGTGACAGTTAGATTTGGCAGATTCGTGGAGCAATAGTGTGAGTGATTACAAAGAGCAAGAACAGGGAGATCAAGTAAGAGTTAATTGTATGGATAATCCTATTTGTGCGACGAGCACATCTGTGCGAAGTAGTGGTTTATGTTTAGTCAGGTGTTGGAGAGGGCCCTGGTCCCCCGCCGGTAAATCCGTGTTGTCTCTCAGAGGGAGCAGGGAGCCTGGGTCTGTTATGAGGTAGAATTTGGTTCTATTTTGATGCCAGGTTTTGAGTGTGGCTTTCACAAACAGGTTCGTGAGTTGATATTGTTTGCTTGCATCTCTTGTGATCCAGGGCAGGGTCCGCAGGGAAGCTATCTGCTTCCAATTGCACCCAGGGCTTGTCCTGTGACGCCGTGGTCCAGCTTATGACTCTTGTGAAGTGGGCTGCTAGGAAGTATTTTTTGAAGTCCGGGAGGGCCAGTCCACCTTTGAGTTTGGGTAGCATGAATTTACCTTTCCAGATGAATTTGCGGATTTCTGCTTGTAGGGTGGTGAAGACTGTCTTTACAGTACCATTTTGAAGATGAAGAGGAGCTTCGGAAGTAAGGTCATCTTAACTGCGTTCAATCGGCCCAGCCAGGAGATGTAGTATGAGTTCCAGGTGCACAGTTCTTCCACCGCTGCTTTGAGAATGGGTACGAAGTTATGAGTGTATAGGTCTGCCAGATCCGGAGTGAGCAAGACCCTGTGGTATCACATCTGGTTGTTGCACCAGTGGAATGGAAATTTGTGTTGAAGTATCCATCGCTGCCCATGGATGATGGTTATGCCCAGTATTTCGGATTTGGAGTAGTTAATTTGTAGGTTTGAGATGTGGCTGTATATTTCAAATTCTGTTTTGATCACCTGGAAGGATGTGGTGTGGTCCCTCACTGTGAATAGGAGGTTGTCTGCGTAGGCGGGGACTTTGTGGTGAGTGCAACCTATTTCCAGGCAGTGGATGTTCACGTTGTTCTGATTTTGTTTAGGAAAGGCTCTAGGGTTATTACAAAAAGCAGGGGTGAAAGTGGGCAGCCTTGACGTGTCCCGTTATGTATTTGGAACGGGTCTGAGAGGGCTCCGTTAATCCATATATGAAAAGTAATAAACCAAAGAACACGGTGTAATTGATTTCAAGTAATTAGGTGGTCAGCAACATACATACACAAGCGACTTTGTCTGAGTGTAAGCTCAAGATATAGAATGTATGTGCGCTCCTAAATAAAACTACAATAGCAACAAAGTTGATACAAATATAAATATTTATTACTAAATAATAAATTAGTAGATGGTTAAACCGGTCTATAATTAGACCATATATACTAATCCCAGAATAAAATGAATGAATAAATAAAGTAACATAAATAAATAAATCCTAATAGTAGTAGATGTCACAGTAGGTTTTCCACACACCAAATAGGTACAATGTGAAAAAAGCAGCTATCTAATTATATAAATGACATACAATGTAACAACATAAAACCACAATGAGAGCAAACTCAATAAAAGTACCTTGCCTCGGTGGGGGCCCCAACCGAGGTATAAGCAAGAGAAAAAATAAAAATAAGAAGCAGGACGGGATCCGTTGTGGGAAGTGTGGTGCTATACCGCGGTCGGTATCTTCAAAAAAGACCGCGGTATGATGGAAAAGCACTCCAGCGAAGAATACGTTGCACCGCGGTCGGTACCTTCAAAAAAGACAGCGGTGTAAGAGGACCAACCCACGGCAGGACGCACTTCGAGCCGGTACTCACGGGGAATCCTGAACCTGGTCTCCTCCTGCAAAAGCTGATCTAAATGTCAGACTAACAGCTGTGGATCATCGACGCGTTTCGTCCCGCCCACGGGACTTTCTCAAGATGCAGAACCAGCCACAGGTCACGGTTTAAATACACCCATCAATTAGCAATTTAATATAAAATAAGTAAACAAATAATATTACAAAAATTATAAAAAAATGATGAAGCTACCCATAAAACATACAAAGGAAAAAAAGGGGGGTCAACACCTGAAATATATATATTCATCTATTTTTACAAATGAAACCAGGTGCAACTATAGATGCCTGTAAAACAAACACATATTATTTAAAGGGACAGACATAATATGTGCATAGAAGTATTGTAGAACTTAAAAAGCGATCTAAAGTCGCGAGTACTCATGGTATATCAAATACCCCCATACTATTTACACAAACACATCTATTCAAAACCAAAGAGACAGCATATAGATGAATAAAAGCAGACAACCCAGACAATAAAGCCCTTAGAATAAATCTAGCTCCTCATTCAGGCCATTAGGTGTCATAGTGTTCAATCTAAAGATCCACATAGACTCACATTTGATAAGTTCCCTTTTCCTTTTGGCCACATCCTGGAGTGGGGGAATGTGCGTCAGACCCAATAACCTAATACCAGATGGATTATTATCGTGAAAGGTGGAGAAGTGACGAGCTACTGAAGATTTATAATTATTACGAATTATAGCTGTTCTGTGTTCACGGAACCTGCATTTCAAGGGTCTTATTGTTTGGCCCACATACTGCCGATTACAGGGACAAATTAGAAGATACACCACGAAGGAGGTGTTGCAGTTAATATCAGACTGGATAGCAAAATTCTCAGAGCTATTAAAAGGGCTGAAACTCGAAATAGAATGCCAAATATACCCACATGTCAGGCATTTTGAATGACCACAACGTTTGCTTGTAAAACCCTCTTTTGTCACTATCGTTTTTCTCTCTTTACACTGTTTCAATTTAGAGGGTGCTAGAATATTCTTCAGACTGGGTGCCTTCCTAAATGTAACTCTTGGTGATTCCGAAATACAAAAAGATAACCATGGATCTTTCGTCAAAATGGGCCAATATTTGTAAAAGATCTCAATAATGTCATCGAAAGCTTTACTAAAGGAAGTTGAAAAAATAGGGGTTGTAGCCATACCCACTTCTTTCGTACTGATGTTGAACCTAGCTGTCTTAGACTTAGGAACTTGAATATTGTTCAAAAGTTCGAGAATCATATAGTGTTCATCTGTGTGTAATTCCTGCTCATAATATACATTTATAGATGAACTCTTCAGACTGGAAAAACCCCTAACTTGATTCTCAAAAGTGGGAGTGTCACTATAGTTGTGCCCTTTCAGGTACGCATTTAGTACCTTATGTGGAGGATAGGACTTTTCAACAAAACGTTGGCATAAAACAAGAGATTATCTTTCATAATCAGACAGAAATGAACAGTTCCGTCTGATTCTGATGAATTGTCCCAGGGGAATGTTATGTATCCATGTAGGATGATGACAGCTATTGGCATGTAGGTAACCATTCACATCCACACTCTTTTGAAAAGTTTTGGTAATGATTTTATTCCCAAAACCTGTAAGAGTTAGATCCAGAAAATCAATCAAGGACCTATGCTTCTTATGTGTGAATGAAAGGCCCCATCTATTATCATTGATGTAGGTCATAAAGTTGTCTATATCATTCCAATCACCCCTCCAGACAATTATAATGTCATCGATAAACCTTCGATAGAAGGCGAGTCGCTCCATCCATTGCGGTTCCGCAAAGATCATTTCTTGTTCCCAATGACCCATACATAAATTCGCGTAGGAGGGAGCGAAACTCGCCCCCATCACATTTCCCTTTTTCTGTATAAAGAACTTGCCATTAAATTCGAAATAGTTGTTTTCAACATAAATTCAGTAAATCTGATGATGAATTGCAGTTGTTTTTCTGGAAGGAGTGGGTCTGCTCCTAGATAAAAGGAAAGGGCTTCTAAACCCAAAGTATGGTCAATGTTTGAATAAAGAGCTGTTACATCTATAGTGAGCCAACAGTACTGCTCAGACCATTCAATCTCCTTAACTAGGGATAGCAAATGTCCTGTGTCTTTCAGGAAAGACGGCAGATGGGGAACATATCTTTGTAAATGGAAGTCCACCCACTTGGAAATAGGGGAGATCAATGAATTTATGCCCGATATTATGGGGCGGCCTGGGGGGTTGGTAAGAGACTTATGCACCTTGGGAAGGTGGTAGAAGATAGGGATCTCTCCTTGTGCTGAAAGAAAAAAGCTCCTTTCTTTTTTATCAATAGCACCACTCAGGGAGGCTGATTCTATAAGGTCTCTCAATTCCTTCCTAAAGCGCAAAGTGGGATCGCTTCCCAAAACCTCATAATACTCTCTATTCTCAAGAATTCGCTCTGATTCCTTTAGATAAGCAGTTCTATCCAGCAAAACAATCCCCCCTCCCTTGTCCGCCCCTTTAATAATAAGATCATTGTTGGTTTTCAAACTGGTAATAGCTGCTAATTCAGCTCTATCCAGGTTATTACAAATTCGATCTTTTTTCCTTTTGAGGTTGCTACAGAGAACTTTTAGTTCATTCAAAACCAATTCATAAAACATTTGTATATATGGACCTTTGTCCGCCTGAGGGTAAAACAAAGAGGGGGGTTTTAGGCCAGATGGAATATTGGCCTCTATAATAGTTGATGCATCGTCATATTGACTTAGGAACTCTTCCTGTTCATCCAAAAGAGAGATTAAATTGTGGAAAATAATTTTCTTCCTGTGGAGTATTAAAAGTTTTAGGACAAACCTCCGTACCTTTAGAATCTCTAATGTTAACCCCTTAACACCGCAGCCAAATGTACAAGTTGTGAACGAAACAAAATGTAAACAAAACCTGGCATTTGCGCTATATGTCTGTCAAACCGTAATTCACCTCTTTCATATTAAATGCACCCCCCCTTATTATATATCATTTTATTCAGGGGAAACAGGGCTTTCATTTAATATCAAATATTTAGCTATGAAACATAATTTAATATGAAAAAATGGGAGAAAATAAGATTTTTTTTCATTTTTTTAGTTCTACATGACATTTTAACTGTCAATGTCATAATACTGTTTGCTTTTACTGCAATAAAATACACATATTTGTATTCAGCAAAGTCTCACGTGTAAAACAGTACCCCCTATGTACAGGTATTATGGAGTTTTGGGAAGTTACAGGGTCAAATATAGCGTGTTACATTTGAAATTGAAATTCGTCAGATTGGTTACGTTGCCTTTGAGACTGTATAGTAGCCCAGGAAATAAATTTACACCCATAATGGCATACCATTTGCAATAGTAGACGACCCAAGGTATTGCAAATGGGGTATGTCCAGTGTTTTTTAGTAGCCATTTGGTCACAAACACTGGCCAAAGTTAGCGTTAGTATTTGTTTGTGTGTGAAAAATGCAAAAAACGCCAATTTTGTCCAGTGTTTGTGACTAAGTGGCTACTAAAAAAGACTGGACATACCCCATTTGCAATACCTTGGGTTGTCTACTATTGCAAATAGTATGCCATCATAGGTGTAATTTTCATTCTTGGGCTACCATAGGGTCATAAAGGCAACGTAAGCAATCTGGCGAATTTTAATGTGAAAAAAATGAAACACAAGCCTTATATTTGACGCTATAATTTTTGAAAACACCATAAAACCTGTACATGAGGGGTACTGTTGTACTCGGGAGACTTCGCTGAACACAAATATTTGTGTTTCAAAACAGTAAAAAGTATTGCAGCAGTAATATCATCCACGTAAGTGCTGTTTGTGCGTAAAAAATGCAAAAAAATGTCACTTTTACTGGCGATATCATTGTTGTAATACATTTTACTGTTTTGAAACACTAATATTTGTTTTCAGCGAAGTCTCCCGAGTAAAACAGTACCCCCCATGTACAGGTTTTATGGTGTCTTGGAAAGTTATAGGGTTAAATATAGTTCTAGCAAATTAAATTCCTTATACTTTCGGCATGGGTTGTCAGGCAGGTCCCGCTAATTGTAATTAATTAGGATACCTAATTATGTAAAATTATTACATAAATATATGTGTAGAATTAATATATGTATATATATACATATGTGTATATATACGTATATATATATATATATATTTTTTAAATATTTTTATTTATATATAGGTATATATATAGTGATATATACGTATATATTTATGTATATAGATATATATATATTATTTCGTTCTACGTGTATTTTGATATAAATATATATATATATTAATATCACAATACAGTTAGAACGAAATAAAACACATCTATATATTTTTTAATATTTTATTTTTAATTATTTTTTTTATTAATTTTTTTTACGTATTTACATATTTTTTTTTTATATTATTTATAAATATATATAACAATAATTATATATATATTTAATCAGTATCAGTCTACGTGTAATTTGATATTAATATATATATATAATTATATATATATTAATATTAAAATACACCTAGACGGTGTATGTGTGTGTGTATATGTGTATATATATACTTAGATCATATATATATATATGATCTAAGTATATATATATATTTTACACTTATTTAATTTATTTTAATTTGATTTTCAGCCAGCAGGGGGACCAACTGTC
Source organism: Pelobates fuscus (assembly GCF_036172605.1). Classification (NCBI taxonomy): domain Eukaryota; kingdom Metazoa; phylum Chordata; class Amphibia; order Anura; family Pelobatidae; genus Pelobates; species Pelobates fuscus. The sequence continues at coordinate 75,914,614 of NC_086323.1, read as the reverse complement.
ATTACAGTTGGTCCCCCTGCTGGCAATGCCTGAGCCAGCTATACTGGCCATGTGATTGTGAGGTCCTCGCAAGGACCTCACTCTCACAGACCGGGAGGGACCGGAGGAGGAAGATCTGCCGCGGGGGGGCTCCCTGGGAGTCCCCCCAACCGCGATCGCCGGCGTGGGACCACCGGCGACCGGGTAAGTTTAAAAAAAACGGCGGGCGTATATTTACGCCCTGCGGCGTTTAGAGCCGCTTTTAAAAGGACGTAAATATACGCCCGCCGGACTTAAAGGGTTAAAAGATCTGACTACAGTCAGTTTCCTGACAAAGTAGTTAAGATCCTTAAATAAATCAATGATATTGGGTAATCTGTCCGGGGCATATTTCAGTCCTTTATTGAGCAGAGAAATTTCTCCCATATTGAGAACATGAGAGGATAGATTGAATAAACCTCGCATCAGAGGCATCTCATTTTGGCTGGACTGTTTCTTCCTTCCTCTTGTTCCCCTATGGGGGCCCCCCTCTTCTTGTGCATATTTCTGAACATTGGGAAGGTTCTCTCCCCTACTGTTTGAGGGGGGGCCAGCTCTAAAAAATTGTCACGTGCACAGGAACCATTACCCTTATTGAGGAAATTTTGTTTAGGTTTAGCACCTGAATCATGAATCTTATCCTCTCCCCTCCCAAACCTCTCCTCCCTGGTGATATAATGTGAATTATTTCTTCCCAACATAATATGATTAGGGTTAGATGATTCACCTTTATTACGTGAGGAAGGGGGGCGATAACTCTTCCTGTAATCAGACTTAGTCACAGTAGAAGTAAATGGACTCAAGTCATTAGATAGAGAATTTCTAACTGTATCAGCATAAGACCTGTATTTCTGTCTTTGAATCCCTTTAGAAGGAGAATGTGAACGATGGAGTATGGCATGCTTTACTGGTGGCCTAGACTGACCCTTATTAGTAAGGATAAATCTAGGGTTACGCTTCCTCTGCCAGCTCCTTATCTGCCCATTTTGGTAGTCAAGCTTATCCCTTTGGAACTTCTTGCTCTTAAAGGACCACTCTAGTGCCAGGAAAACATACTCGTTTTCCTGGCACTAGAGTGCCCTGAGGGTGCCCCCACCCTCAGGGACCCCCTCCCGCCCGGCTCTGGAAAGGGGAAAGTGGTTAAATCTTACCTTTTTCCAGCGCTGGGCGGAGAGCTCTCCTCCTGCTCTCCTCCTCCGATCCGCCTCTTCTCCTCCCTGTCGGCTGAATGCGCACGCGCGGCAAGAGCTGCGCGCGCATTCAGCCGGTCACATAGGAAAGCATTCATAATGCTTTCCTATGGACGCTGGCGTGCTCTCACTGTGAAAATCACAGTGAGAAGCACGCAAGCGCCTCTAGCGGCTGTCAATGAGACAGCCACTAGAGGACATAGGGGGAAGGCTTAACCCATTCATAAACAGAGCAGTTTCTCTGAAACTGCTATGTTTATGAAAAAATGGGTTAACCCTAGAAGGACCTGGCACCCAGACCACCTCATTAAGCTGAAGTGGTCTGGGTGCCTAGAGTGGTCCTTTAAGTGTAGTGAGATCTTTTTCAAATTTAATCAGTCTACAGTTTGTGTCCTCATCCAGTTTTGAAATAACGGTAGGCTGTTGCTGGGTAGAGCTAATCCTATCTTGAAGCTCATTTATTTTCTTCTCAGTAATGGCGAGCCTCGACTCCCTATACCTGATCAGAATATCTATCAGTACAAATGAACAAGAGTCAAGAGCATTCAACCATTCCTGTTCCAGAGGACTATTATCATTAAAAAAGGGTTGTTTGTCAAATCTTAGACCCCTGGGGCTGAATTTATTTTCCACATATTTTTTCAAAAGGACGCTATCCCACCAATCCCTCATTTCAGACTTAAGAGTTTTCTCTAGTTCAAAAAATAGTTTATGTATATTTGCTTCCATAAATGGAGCAGTTTCTATATTCTCTGGATCTCTTTCGTTTAAGAGGTTAACTCTCCTATCAATCCTCTCTTTAACACTATGGAGATTCATTATGAAACTCTAAATAATGTAAATAAAATAAAAAGATAAAAAATAAAAATAAAAAGAGTTGGACAAATTATACAAGTATATATAAAAATGGGTAGCCTAACAGTACACCTAAACCATGCGCTTAAATTATAATATATGAAAAGTAATAAACCAAAGAACACGGTGTAATTGATTTCAAGTAATTAGGTGGGCAGCAACATACATGCACAAGCGACTTTGTCTGAGTGTAAGCTCAAGATATAGAATGTATGTGCGCTCCTAAATAAAACTACAATAGCAACAAAGTTGATACAAATATAAATATTTATTACTAAATAATAAATTAGTAGATGGTTAAACCGGTCTATAATTAGACCATATATACTAATCCCAGAATAAAATGAATGAATAAATAAAGTAACATAAATAAATAAATCCTAATAGTAGTAGATGTCACAGTAGGTTTTCCACACACCAAATAGGTACAATGTGAAAAAAGCAGCTATCTAATTATATAAATGACATACAATGTAACAACATAAAACCACAATGAGAGCAAACTCAATAAAAGTACCTTGTATAAGCAAGAGAAAAAATAAAAATAAGAAGCAGGACGGGATCCGTTGTGGGAAGTGTGGTGCTATACCGCGGTCGGTATCTTCAAAAAAGACCGCGGTATGATGGAAAAGCACTCCAGCGAAGAATACGTTGCACCGCGGTCGGTACCTTCAAAAAAGACCGCGGTGTAAGAGGACCAACCCACGGCAGGACGCACTTCGAGCCGGTACTCACGGGGAATCCTGAACCTGGTCTCCTCCTGCAAAAGCTGATCTAAATGTCAGACTAACAGCTGTGGCTCATCGACGTGTTTCGTCCCGCCCACGGGACTTTCTCAAGATCCGTTAATCCATAGTCAAGCAGTGTCTTGACCATGTGATGTATTTCAGTCCTATGGCCAGAGTCCAGAGTGTCTCAAACATGAATGCCCAATCCACCTGGTCAAAAGCCTTCTCGGCATCTGTTGACAGAATTAAGGTTGGGTGTCTTGATTGTCTAGCCATGGAGATCAGGTTCACCTCCCGGATGGTGTTGTCTCGAAACTCCCGGCCCAGGATGAAAGCCGTTTGGTCCGGATTCAACAAGCCAGGTAGTAGTGAGACCAAGCGGTTGGCCAGAATACTGGCAAGCAGTTTGAGATTGACGTTGAGGACCGAGAGCAGTCAGTAGCTTGGGCACAGTTTCGGGTCTTTGGAAGTAATGTGATGTTCGCGGATGTGAATTGTGCTGAAGGTTCCGCTCCTTCCAAGATAGATTTCAGGGCTGTTTGTAGCTTCAGGAGGAGGTCTGGTAGGAAAGTTTTTTTAGTACAGAAGTGGTAATCCTTCGGGTCCCAGCGATTTGCCTGTCTTCGCTTTTTTGATCGTGAGTTCGTCCGTCATTATGGGGGCCTCTAACGTTTCCCATTCTTGGTCTTCTATCTGGTGTAAGTCCGACGTATCGAGATAGTTCTGTATTTCGTTTCGCTTGCGCAGTGCAGCTTCGTACTGTGGCCCTTGGCGTATGTGGTACAGGCCTCTGTAATATTGGATTATTTGTTCCGGGAGGTTGTGGACTCGTTGAGCTGAGTCCTTAATTTTAGGGATGTATAATTGGGTCCTGCGTTGCATGAGGAGGTAGGTTGGTGAGCAGCCTGTCGCATTTATTCCCGTGTTCATACAGTGCCTTGCAAAAGTATTCACTGCCCCCTTAGCATTCTTAATTTTTTTATGCCTCACAACCTGGAATTAACATGGATTGTTTGAGGATTTGCATCATTTAATTTACAGAACATGCCCACAACTTTGATGTTTTTTTTTATAGTGAAGCAAACAACAAATAGGACAAAATAACAGAAAAGGTCAATGTGCATAAGTTACTATTAACCCCCCTAAAGTCAATACTTTGTAGAGCCACCTTTTGTGGCAATCACAGCTCCAAGTCACTTTGAATAAGACTCTATGAGCATGCCACATCTTACCACTGGGCATTTTTGCCCATTCCTCCTTGTAAAACTGCTCCAGCTCCTTCAAGTTAGATGGTTTGTGAACAGCAATCTTTAAGTCTGACCACAGATTTACTATTGTATTGAGGTCTGGGCTTTGACTAGGCCATTCCAACACATTTACATGTTTCCCCTTAAGCCACTTAAGTATTGCTTTAGCAGTGTGTTTGGGGTCATTGTCCTGCTGGAAGGTGAACCTCCGTTCTAGCCTCAAATCACGCACAGAGTGGTACAGGTTTTGCTCAAGAATATCCCTGTATTTAGCACTATCCAGCTTTCCCTCAACTCTGAGAAGTTTCCCAGTCCCGGCTGTGGGGATGGTGTTCTTTTGGTGATGTGTTGGGTTTGTGCCAGACATAGCGTTTTCTTTGATGGCTGAAAAGTTCAATTTTAGTCTCATCAGACCAGAGCACCTTCCTCCATACTTTTTGGGAGTCTCCCACATGCCTTTTTGCAAACTCAAAACGTGCCATTTTGTTTTCTGCTGAAAGTAATGGCTTTCTTCTGGCCACTCTGCCATAAAGCCCAACTCTATGGAGCATACGGCTTATTGTCGTCCTATGTACAGATACTCCAGTCTCTGCTGTGGAACTCTGCAGCTCTTTCAGGTCTCTGTGCTGCCTCTCTGATTAATGTCCTCCTTGCCCGGTCCGTGAGTTTTGGTGGGAGGCCATCTCTTGGCAGGTTTGCTGTTGTGCCATGTTCTTTCCATTTGGTTATGATAGATTCGATGGTGCTCCTGGGGATCGTCAAAGATTTGGATATTTTTTTATAACCTAACCCTGTCGTGTACTTCTCAACAACATTGTCCCTTACTTGTTTGGAGAGTTCCTTGGTCTTCATGGCAGTGTTTGGTTAGTGGTGCCTTTTGCTTAGGTGTTGCAGCCTCTGGGGCCTTTCATAAAAGGTGTGTATATGTAATGACAGATCATGTGACACTTAGATTGCACACAGGTGGACATCATTTCACTAATTATGTGACTTCTGAAGGTATTTGGTTGCACCAGAGCTTTTAATGGGCTTCATAACAAAGGGGGTGAATACATACGCACATGACAATTTTCTGTTTTCTATTTCTAAAAAATAGTTTTATGTATGTATTTTTCTCATTTCACTTCACCAACTTGGACTATTGGGTTCTGATCCATCACATAAAATTCAGATTAATAAAACATTGAACTTAAGGCTGTAATGTAACAAAATAGGTAAAAAGTCAAAGTGGGTGAATACTTTTACAAGGCACTGTAGATCATGTGCTGAAAATGTTGAAAGGACCTTTGAATTTATCGGTTAAGGTGTATGGTGAGTTGGGTGCATATGTTTGTGTTGGCTTTCCAATGCTGCTATTTCGTGGCTCAGATCTGCAATTGCCCGTGCGTTTTCTTTTTTGCGCGTCGAGCATATGGTGATGAGGTGGCCCTGGATCACTGCCTTGTGAGCTTAACAGCAGATTAAGGGTGTTGTGTCACCAGTCTCGTTGGTGGTGAATCTAATCTTGGACAGTTTTCCTGGTAGTTTCCACTATAGCTGGGTCAGAGAGGATGGATTCATTTAGGCGCCACGAGGCTTGGTGGGGTCTGAACAGGGGCGACTTGAGTCATAGGTGGACGGGGTTATGGTACGACCAGGTCATGGGTAGGATTTTTGATTCTACAAGCAGGGGGAGGTGATGATATGGCATCAGGAAGTAGTCAAGCCTCGAGTAAGAATCGTGCGTTGATGAATAGAATGTATAATTACGGGCCGTTGAGTGAAGTGCTCTCCAGCAGTCCATGAGTTGGTGGTGGTGGTGGAGTAGTTGGAGTGTGTTTGCGTGCTTGTTGTGAGGGGTTGACATAGGGCACAAAATAGTATCTTGTTGGTGTAATGTTAGATTAAGGTCTCCTCCTATGATCAGGATGCCCTCAGCGATCAGGTCATTCAGAGCAATTGGTATTGTTTTGAGTTTGGGGCATAGATGTTCGAAAAAGGTGTATCTTGGATTGTGCCCTTCATGAAGACGTATCTGCCTTGTCTGCATCTGTGGATGTCTCTTGCTTTGTAGGGGATCCGTCTGGAAAACAATATACCGACCCCTACGGTGCGGCACATCGGGTTGTTGCTAAAGAGTCCCAGTGGGAAGTTGCGGTCACTCAGGGCAGATGCCTGGTTCTCTTGGAAGTGCGTCTCTTGGATGTATCGTTTGAAGTTGCGAAGGAGACAAGCAAATATTTCCCGGATGTTAAGCCCGTGGACATTAAAGGAGAGAAGATCTAAATCCTCCCGGGCGTAGCAGGTGTCTCCTGGGGTTGGCATACCCAGGGCAGCAAGCAAGGGCAGGGTAGGGATGGATGGATGAGAGAACAAGGTCTGTGTGTGGGGGAAGAAGGAAAAAAATGGGAAAACCCTGGTGGAAGTCAGGAGAGGGTTAGTCGGTCCCGTCTAGTCTGGGTGTTAGTTATAGGTAAATGAACAAGGGTCCAGGTAGTAGGTTCGCTCAGGACCAGTATTTCTGGGGTTCTGGGCTTACTCCCAGAGGGATGTGCTATGTCCTGTTCCTGTGGGAGTGGATAGCCTCTCGGTGTGGTCTTCCAGTCGGTGGGTTCACCACTGTGGGTTGCTCAGAGTTCGTACCGGGTGTGTCTGCCTGGTGTGGTTCTTTGTGTGGGGGATGTGTTTGTAGTTCAGTCCTTGTTATGATTGGTGTACTCTAGGTATCGCTACACCTCTTGGTATGTTAGCTATGTTATGTTTGGGTCTGTAAAGCTGGCTAGTTTGTTAGGTGGTCAGTGTTGTGCGTCTGCATTTTGCATGTTTCTGCTTCTGGATATTCGTCCACATGTCTCCATGGCGCGTACAGTGTTGGGGGATGTTAGTTGTAATGAGATGGAGTCAATTTGTGCGTTTGTGTGTTTGCACCCATCCAGTCAGGGTAGGTGTGTGACTTCTCTGGCTTATGTGTGGTTTGTTGGGGCTAGGCATATGAGTGGTCTTGTACACCTGGTTCGTGAGCACCATCTGGGGGTCGGTTTTGTTGTCATAACGTTGCACAATAATAGTGGTAACATTCCCCGGTTCCCTCCCACTCCCTTGTAACAATCATTAGGTGGGTTTGCCTTTGTGTGGTACATCTGCATGTGGGGTTGTCGGCATTTTCAGATATGCAGTTCGTCACAACAGTTTACAGTGCGTCTGAGAGGCATGATAGCATTAGTTAGTGTCCTATGGTCCTGCTCTCATGTCCCCTTCTCTTATTTGCCATCAGGGTCCCCTGCTGCTCCCGGTCCTCACAAATACATAGTATCTCCCCCCGCCTTCATTCCGTGTTTCTCCCCCTCCCAATGTCCCCCCCTCACTTTGTTCCTTCCTGAATCATCCTTTCTTGCATGTGAGCCCCTTCCCGTCTCACCTCCTCCCCCCTCTTCTTTCCACAGATGATGGTGTTCTGTTTGGTCTTCGTCCCCCCCACCCTCCCCTTGTTCCCCCCTCCCCCCTGCTACCTCCACATTTTGTGTACTCGTCTTTCTTCCCCACCTCTCCCCTCCTCCCTCAAATAGTCTCAATGTGAGTCTCTTTTTTGGGGGGGAGGCAAAAAACAGCATTATTTTTTTCAGTGGGCTTCCCCCCCCCCCTTTTCTGTTTTATTTTTACTATTTTTTTTTATTCTCTCCCTCCCGCCCCTCATTTTGCCCCCCCCCCCCTTTACGTCCTGTCATGAGCCCTGCATGGAGGCGTGGATGTGTGTGTGCCCTGTTATTGTGCCCACCTTTTCTTTCACCCTCCCTTGTGTCTGCCCAGTTAGTTTGAAGTGTAAGGCATATGACCGTGGGCTTGGTGGTGCACTGCTCAGAGTTCTGGTGTGCAGAGTCCTTTGTGCCTCATGGCGAGCTGTCCTGCCTCTTGTGCATTTTGTAGTGGGGTGGTTTCTGAGCCTGATTCTCAGGGTTCAGGTCACACCTGATCCACCCACCACAATAAATGTATAACCCCCCCTGTATGGTACTTGCTTGTGTTGTATGGAGGGCCAATGTCCCCGGGATGATAGGCAGTGCTCCCCTGCGGTGTCGTTGCTTGCTGCGTCATGAGGGTTGTGTCATCCCCCCGTGTAGGCCCTGAACCCCTCCTCCCCAACAACTATGGTGCCCCATTCCAAAACTGTGATTGTGCTTGTAGTGTTCGTGTCCCCATGAAACAAAAGTACTTACTGGCCTGTCAGCGTCATGTGGGCAGGCGTCTTTCTCAGGCATGTGTCTCTACTCCTCCGGCCTGGTCAGACCAGGGTGCCAGGCTTGTTGGCGTTGGGGCCAGTCGCGGCCTGGATCGTGGCCAGGTGGTGGTGGAGGGCCTATGGTTTTGCTGAATAAACTGGCTATCCAGGCGAGAGCCCCAGGGAGTGATGGAATCCGGGGACGTCTGCATGGGTCTTGATCATGTGGGTGCCTGGGCCTCAGCGGGCCATCAGGGAGAAGGGATATCCCCTCAGCGATATGGGATTTCCGCCACTTGTAGTGCAGATGATACCGGGCATAGGGATCTTTTGGCCTGCAGAGTGTAGTGGGATAGGTCCTGATATATTGCTATGTTTTGGCCTTCGAGGTGGAGTGCCCATGCCCACTATGTCTTCCTTTAGAGTGAAGCTCTCCAAGCAGCAAATTATATCCCTGGGTTGGTCTCCAGGGGCGGGTGGTGGGCGCAGCTTGCCGTGTGCCCTGACTAGGCCCAGCCTGGGCAGCTGTTGGCCTCCCAGCATGTAGTCGAAAATTGTGCATAGGAATTGTGCATAGGAGCTCTGGTATATTTTCCTCCAGGCCCCCTTCTCGTACCCCTCGACTCGGAGGTTTAGCCTACGGCCTCTATTACCTGTATCATCCACCCATGTTGTGATGTGTACCATGCCCGATTCACAGCTAGGTCGGTGCAGAGTATTCTGCACTCGGTCTCTGTGGAGGTAACTCTGGCGTCCATGCTTGTCATGTCTGCACACATCTGTGCTATTTCCTCCGGGAACACCCGGCTCAGGCAGTCGTAGAGTGCCTCGAAGTAGGCCTTGGTAAGCAGATTCAGGAGCAGGGCACGGAGCTCTGCGTCCAGCGCCATCGGGGCCTCTGAGGAATTGGACGAGGATGGCGAGAACCTTGCATGGGTGGTGGTGGTGAGTCTGGGGTCGGGGCGAGGGCCTCAATCTCAAGCTGGGATGCCAGGTCCCGCGGTGTACTAAGATATGTTTATATTGACTGCTCCACCGATGGTTTGGGGGTGCTGGAGGGCTCAGAAAGGATGTTTGGTGCGCCCCATGTACAAGCAGATTGATGAAAGGTGTGCTTTTTGTTGTGTTTTTTGCAGGTGCCATGAGGAGCGGTAAGATTATGCGGCCATCTTCTCTGGCTGCCGGACACCCCTCTCCCCCCCCCCCCCGCGCTAATCCTGTTTGGAGTGACAAGTTACCTATTAGGAAATTATGATATACCCCCAGGATATATGTAACAAAGGAGGATCTTTGATGGAACCTTTGGAATGTGTCAAACCCCTTGAAAAAAGTTTTACACAGAAAAAAGGGAACAGTGCCAGGGATATGTTGGTACCATTGGCGCCCCTTTGAGTATTAGAATTAGGCTACTATCATTACAATTCTTCACTACTACATGAACCACAGGCCCCCTTTTAACTGTTTGGTAGTTAAATAGTTAATAAATAAAACTAACAAAACAAAAACGACATAAAATGTTCATTCTTGATCACCTGACTGTTTCTGGGGATAGTATAAATCCCTGCATATTGTGTCTATTAACAAACACTAAAAAAACGGTGCTGACAGATAAAGAAATAATGCTTAAGGTTTCTTTTAATTAAATTATAAGGTCAGGTGCTCTTACTTATTTAAGTCACTGTCTAAATATGTTAACCGGAGAAGTGGAAACAATTAGACGTGTTGAAGACTGCAGTGCTATACACATCACAACTGACAGGCTGTGCTCTTGGAAACAGCTGATGAAAGGGATATGTGTTTGCAAGGTGAAGAGCTAACACGAGGGCCACTTTCTGTCTGATTGGTCTTGTCACAAAGAAAGAGAACACATCCCGCTCATCAGAGATGTTTATTGTACAGTTTAAACTAATGAGATTTAATTCAGCAAAATAAAAAAGCAGGCAGTGTGTTTAAGTCATAGGTTGAGAGATTAATTGTGATATTGAAGCAATGGTGTCTGGATCTTAGCACAGCTTAAAGATAAGATATAAAAATTAATTTAACAACTTCGAGATGGAGTTTTGCCAATTGATTACCAGTATTATTTCTTATATTTTATTTATCCTGGAGGGGTTAAAGGATTCCTCTGAGCATCATAAAAAATATATATATATATTTGCAGTTGTTATGGTGCCAGGAGTTCAATGGTCTTATCTTTCTCTCACGATGGTGGGCCACAGCGTACGCATTACTCCGAGCAGAAGACAAGAGTAGAAGACCAGAACCTAAGAACACTTCTTACTTATTAAACAGTTCTAAAACAGTTTATCATTATTAATTAAATTAAATTTGTCTTACCTTAATAATTAAAGATAAGACAATGCCAGGAGACTCCATAATAACTTTATTGAGTGTACCTTTAAGGCTTTATTTTAATTGAAAGAAACATTTTTAAAAATGTCCAGTTTATTTATTAAACTCCACTTTTTACTTAAAACACCAAGAAAGTTAGTTTCATCTTTAGTGTGCATTCCAAAGCATCGATCCAAAGCTCTTAACAAGTTATGCAGAATTGTTCATTGACTTTACAATTAGTAGAGTCGAGGAGATTTTCATCTGTTAGCCAGAAACAGATATGTGGAGAATTCTTATTTAGGATTTGATTCCTTTTAGAACAAAAAGTTACGTGATAAAAGATTGCATCTCTCTGTAGGATACGAATATCCATTTTGCTATCCATTCTAGCTGTTCATATAAGGGTTAATTTGAACCAAGAATAAATTTGGCATTTTATCTCCGATTCTCGGAAATAAGATTTATCTAAAATCCTAGTTACGGGACAAGTACTGATTTCGAAATGTTCTTGTTAATTGTCCAAGATATCGGTATTTGTAAATATCTGTTCTTAATTAAATATCTGTTATATAACGAAAGATATAACTAGGAACAGCTGTTTATAACTTGTGAAAAACAAATTATGTCATTAATGCTCATGGCCCCCACCGACATGAAAATGGGGTATAAATGCAACTGACGTATAATAAAATTTGAATTGGTTATAGAACACATCTCTTGTCTTCTTGACTGATTCCCAGGATCCTGTCTATCTAAGAGGGTGTGGCTCGGACAAAATATCCATCTAAGAAAGAGGGTTTCGTGTACAGCTGATTTTATCCCCAACACTCTCTATGCACAGGTTTTTCCCAAGTTTGTTATACTGAAGTAGAGAGCTGCAGAGTTCTCACAAACAAAACCATTCGATTCAGAGTGATGAAACTTGCAATAGAGGGTTTTACCTCTTGGTATGCTGATTTCCCCTTGGTTTATCATATTTTCTGTTATTGTGAAGTAGACTATGAAACATGCCTTAGACGAACCTCAAAATGTATACCTTGAAACACTGTTTCATTGGTCCGGATAAAAAATATAAATCAAAGATAAATACATAGGTGATATGGTGCATTTAATTCCCACACACCAGCAATAGAGCTGCCTTTACCAATCTTCAGAATATGAATCTTTAAATAATTACATTTCCTTCACCCATGTTCAGTACGTGAGAAGTTACTAACAGAGCAGTTTGGCAGACCCACTTTCCCCCATTCTCCTTCTGAATGGGATTCCTCTCACCCATGTGTGGTGGGTACGAGGGCAAACAGAGAGTGAGTAAGTGGGCAGGTTCTGAATGATTTCCCTTTGTGGTGTGACCAAAGCTTTACCTATTGTATCCACTCTGTTCAGAAACAGGAATACATCACTAAGCTCGATGTAGTGCAGTCATGAACACATTCATCCTCTGCAACCTGTTGCAGCCATTCATTGTGAACTTGATGCCATGGAAGTCCGAACTGTTCAGCCTTTGCTCTTCATTCATGTTTCAGACAATGAATCTACGTAGATCTCCACGTAGTTAAAATCCTGAACTTTGCTAGCTAATAGGAATTGTTTTTTTCTTTCTTAATTATATTAGTGTAAGTCACAAATTAACATACATTACTTAGTGTAACAAACAGTAAATCAATACTATCATGCCATTTTGCATGTGTGTCTGCTTTGTAAAGGGGTAGCCAAAGACCGTGTTCATGCTCAGCAAATAAAAAGAGAGCGTGTTAACCCCTTAAGGACTGGACTTTTTTGCGATGTTGTACATTTGCGACCAGGCATCTTTTTGACACTTTTGTGGTGTTTGTGTTTAGCTGTAATTTTCCGCTCTCTCATTTACTGTTCCCATACAAATTATATTTTTTTTTTTCAGGACAAAAGGGGCTTTCTTTACATACCATTATTTATATAATCTCATCTAATTTAATTTAAAAAAAATGAAAAAATATGATGAAAAATTGAAAAAAATACACGTTTTTTGAATTTTATGTGAAAAATCTTTTACTCATCTACAAAAGCGAATGAAAAAAACTGCTAAATAGATTCAAAATGTTGTCCTGAGTTCAAAAATACCCAGTGTTTACATGCTTTTTGCTTTTTTTTTTGCATGTTATAGGGCTATAAGTACAAGTAGGATATTGCGGTTTCAAAACATACATTTTTAAAATGTATCAATAGTGACATTGTAACACTGTTATCTGTCATAAATTGCTAAATAACACCCCACATGTACATATTTTTTTAAAAGTAGACAACCCAGGGTATTCAATATGGGGTATGTCCAGACTTTTTTAATAGCCACTTAGTCGCAAACACTGGCCAAAGTTAGCGTTCATATTTGTTTGTGTGTGAAAAAAGTAAAAAACTAAATTGAACGCTAATTTTGGCCAGTGTTTGTGACTAAGTGGTTACTAAAAACGACTGGACTTACCCCATTTGCAATACCTTGGGTTGTCTTCTTTTGCAAATGGTATGCCATCATGGGGGTAATTCTCATTCCTGGGCTACCATACGCTCTCAAAGGCAACGTAACCAACCTGGCCATTTTCAATGTAAAAATATTTGACCTATATATTTGACCCTGTAACTTTCAAAAACGCTATAAAACCTGTACATGGGGGGTCCTGTTCTACTCAGGAGACTTTGCTGAACACAAATATTAGTGTTTCAAAACTGGAAAATGTATCACAACAATTATATCATCAGTAAAAGTGCTGTTTGTGTGTGAAAAATGCAAAAAAAAGTCACTTTCACTGACAATATCATCGCTGTGATATGTTTTACTGTTTTGAATCACTAATATTTGTGTTCAGCGAAGTCTCCTGAGTAAAACAGTACCCCCCATGTACATGTTTTAGGGTGTCGTAGAACGTTACAGGGTAAAATACAGTGATAGCAAATTAAATTCTCTGGTCTTTCGGCCTGGGTTGGCAGGCAGGTCCCTTAAATTGCAATCAATAAAATAACTTAATTATGTAAAAATATTACCTAAATACGCACGTAGAATTTAAATATATATGTATATTTATATATTTGAAGTCTACGTGTATATTTATATAATTATTTATGTAATTTTGTATATCGACATATGAATAGTTCGCATTCTTTTTATTTATTTAAATATACATAGATATATATACAATTTCATTCTAAGTGTATTTTGATATAAATATATATATATTAATATCAAAATACAGTTAGAATAAAATTTCGTATAGATATATAATTTTTTTTCAATTTTTTATTATTATTTTTAATTTTTTTAATTTAATTTAAATTATTTATTATTCATATTTTATAATAATATATATATACAATATATATAGTTATTATATATATTATATATATACGTGTGCAAATTAATTATAAGTGTATTTTTATATTAATATATGTACATATTAATATAAAAATACACTTAGCATGACATTATATATATGATATATAGACATATATTATATAGGTATAATATATGTCTATATATCATATATATACACATATATAATAATATATTTTTTTTTATTAACTATAACTTTAATTTTTTTTATGATTTTACACTGGCAGGGAGACTGCCTGTCAGCACAGACAGTCCCCCTGCAGGCAGAGACTAGGACACCTATTGTGACCATGTGGTCGCCCTGTTGGGCGATCACATGGCCCCAGGGGTCCTAAACCGCCATGGGGAGACTGTCTGGGCTGCAGGCAGTCTCCCCACACCGGGAGCACCGCCGATCGCCGCCGGGGGAACGACGGCGATCGGGTAAGTACATTTTACATTTAGGACGGTTCAGGACCGTCGTCGGTCGGCAACGCAAAAATGCCGATGACGGTCCTGAACCGTCCTGCGTCCTCAAGGGGTTAAATATTGTATAGTCTATCATGAAACAGTTGTTGGACAACAAATCCCACACATTTCAATGCAGGATGTTTGTCCTGTCTGTCATTGTAAATGCTTCCTTGGAACATAGCTGATTTTTCTTAATTAAAATGTGATCTCATATTACTGACATTTATGTTAACTGGACTCCTGTTGAATGTACCTGTGAGGAAATCACTCTTCTCTGTTTTGAACCCTGGTTTCCATGCTGCTGACCCGCTACATTACCAGTTCACCAGTCTGCCTTTTGACAATTTACCTGAGATCTGATTATCTTGACTCTACAAGTGACATTAGTGCTAACACTCTTCAGCTGTGCCTGGTCGGGTGTCTGGTTCTTGGCTTATATAAGCCACTTCCTGTCTCTGTATTTTTGTCAGATTATTGTGGTTCCTGCATGCTATAATCAAGCTTGTTCCTGTTTCTTCTACCTGTTGTTGAATTTGGACCATTTGACTTTGCTGCTTCTCCTTCCCACTGACCTCAGCTTGCCTTACTACGATTGCCATATTTCTGTTCCAGTCTCTCATCTCTGCTTGATGACTACTCAAGGCTCAAGGGCTCAACCACCTGGGTAAAGATTGGCTACTTCTGGCAGAAAACATTGCTGGTCTGGCTGCTAGACTCCAAACCTGTATAATGTCAATATCATTACAGTACCTTATCTTTGCATTTATGACTGCTTTTAAATTAATGTTTCACCTATCAACAGCCATAGCTTAGCACTTAGTTTGGTATATTCATGACCAATGACCATGACACTATTCTACAGGAACCTGAATGCCTTGCTGCAGTTTGGTACCACCATCTATCTCAGATTCAGAAGAAAGCTTTAGTTTCCTAGGAGGCATACAAAATAACAATATGCAAGATTGAAAGTGTATACAAGCAGAAAAATACCAGAGGTCAAGAACAAGAATGTGATGGCAGATATGAACCATTCGGCCCATCTAATCTGCCCAGTTTTCTAAATACTTTTATTAGTCCCTGGCCTTATGTTATAGCTAGGATAGCCTTATGCCTATCCCACGCATGCTTAAACCTACTGAATGGCACTCTCCTGACATGGATGGGGCAGAAGCAGGCGTTTGTCCAAGTTCAGCGGTGTTCAGGAGTAAACGTGTCTGATTTAAGTTCCATGCGATCGGCGACCAAACACCGCTGCCTGCATTCTCGGGAACAAGATGGCCGCCAATAGAGTTCCCACCCATCCGTGCATACGAATGGTGGCCACCCAGCCGCACAATTAGAACCCACACTGATTAAAGTATAAGGAGAGGTTAGCAAGGATTAAGAAGATAAGACGTGGTCCACAGTTCATGGGTTGGTTTGGTTCCCGAACAGTCCAAGGTAATCCCACGAACCAAGTTTTTTTATAAGCCTTTCAGCATAGCCCATAGTCCTGAGGCAGGAGGCTGGCAAGCAGGCTCCTCCAGGAGTCTGTGGCGAGGTCATGTTCGTCACAAAATGTTTCTATCATATTCCCCTGTCTCTTCTTTCCTCCAAGCTATACATGTTAAGAGCCTTTAACCTTTCCTTGTAAGTTTTATCCTGAAATGCACGAACCAGTTTAGTAGCCCTTCTCTGAACTCTCTCTAAAGTATCAATATCCTTCTGGAAATACAGTCTCCAGTACTGCGTACAATACTTCAAGTAAGGTCTCACCAGCATTCTTTACAATGGCATGAGCACTTCCCTCTTTCTACTGCTAATACCTCTCCCTATACAACAAAGCATTCTGCTAGCATTTCCTGCTGCTCTATTACATTGTCTGCCTACCTTTAAGTCATCTGAAAAAAATTACCCCTAAATCCCTTTTCTCAGATTTTGAGGTTAGGACTCTATCAAATATTCTGTATTCTGCCCTTGGGTTTTTACTTCCAAGATGTATTATCTTGCACTTATCCACATTAAATGTCAGCTGCCACAGCTCTGACCATTTTTCTAGTTTACTTAAATAATTTGGATTATTCCTCCTGGAACATCAACCCTGTTACATTTCTTACTATCATCAGCAAAAATACATCCCTTACCATCCAGACCTTCAGCAATATCACTAATAAAAAATATTAAAGAGAATGGGTATAAGTACAGATTCAGGAGGTACCCTACTGGTATCAAGACCTTGCTTTGAATATACTCAATTGACTACAACCCTCTGTTGCCTGTCACTCAGCCACTGCCTTACCCATTCAAAATTATTGGAAGTACTATTTGTGTGCTATGTTTATTTGGTGAGCCTACACCAAAAATCATCTGGCTCAGTCTTACTGAATGTCTGTACCTTTCCTAATCTTGTTCAACTAAAAGTTTTGATTAAGTATCCAGCTCATTATGACTTCTTCCTACTCTGTGTTATTGGCAGAGTACAATGCTGAAGTCATGGTTTACTCCTTTATCAATGGTCAATTGGGATAATTAAAGAATGAACAAAGTGCTAGACATCAAGAAGCCACTCTTTCAGTGGCCACGTTGACTTTATATGTCAAAGAATTTCTAGACCTCAAGAGCAATTCATGTAAATAGGAACCTCTTATCATTCATCTAATAGAAAAGTACAAGTTGCAAATTTGAATTTACCTTTTTACCATTAGGTGCCACTCAGGGCTTCATTCTCATCTTTCTTGAATGATGTTAAACTGTCATCTACAAGTGGCGTTTGTTTCATTTATGTTTCCAAGAAGTAAATTCTATTTATATGAATCTGAGAAAAAATAGATGCTGTTTTATATCATAGGGTGCCAACCAATTAATACACTTGTCTTATCTATAAAACCAATCCACATAATATTTTAAGCCTTAATGGACATATTTATTTGGCTGTGCAAAGCCTTATCTGAGAGTTCCTATGTGGATTTTCTACACATTTTGTTCTGCACTGTATGCTTTGCTTAAACAATAAAACAATTAGTTATTGTAACTGCTAAACTCTTGAGTATGTTTTGTAACAAACCAGGACTTTGTCACTGATCTTGTAACCACAGCCTTCTAGGGTAATGAAAGTCCAGGACACATCCAGCTCTGTTTTCAGATTTATTTGGTGAAAATTATATACAGGTGTTTCAAAAGTTAAATAAACAAAACAAAATTCCTTGCTCTTCTTTGAGCACTTACTAAACAAAGTAATTACTATCTGGAATTGGGTGGCTTTCCCACTTACCAATTTTCAAAAAAACAAAATAGCTTTGCAATAAACACAATAGTTCTTTCTCTCTCCTTCAGCTCTCCTAGCTGGCATTTTCTCCCTCACTCTACAGCATGCTGATCTCTTCTTTTTAAAAGCCTGCTAGCTACTTGATCAGATACAGGTGAGGTGCAATTAGACATAAGTGATACTACAAAGCAAAATAAAAGTTCTGGTTCAACTGTTACATAGCAGCTGGTGCTATTGGAGCACTGGCCCACCCTGCTCTCCAAGTGCTCCGCCCCAGGGACCCATACCGTGGTTTGCAGAGTACCAGTAACGCATCTTGCAAACCTAACATCTCTCCCTGGGACATTTAACTCTCGAACCTCAGGCTGCTGTTCAGTAAATCAGGCCTAATATATACGCCATCAACTACCAAACCACATTTCCTCTCATAGTTTCTACATTTTAATATTCTTACTTAGAGAAACATCTTCAAATTTCATTTCTAGGGATGAACTTCATACAGTACGGGTAATGAACAGATCACAAGTAACTGTTTGTTTACATGCTTATAATCTTTAAGACATTTTTCTGTATCTTCTGTAATACATGCCTATTTTCTTGCCTTTCATTATATTTATAATGGTACATTCCCATTTTATTTTGCATTATTTTGGTTTACTTAAGATACCTCTGGTGTTCCCGTGGACACCTTTGACAAGCACTCTTACCCTCTTCAATCCCTACTCTTATCACATGAATAGGTAAACAGATCGTATGAAGAATTTATTACAGGACTGAAAATTTCCATCTGTCCAACTTGGTGTCCAATGATCAACCATTTTTGTCTGAGATTAATAGTAGTAGTCACTTCCAGAATGCCAGCATCTGTGTCTCAGTAGCTATTTCGGTATAGTGATAAGAATTGCACTCATTGGGGCTAAATTCAGAACCACTGGGGCTATATATTTGACAGGGCTGACCTCATTACAAGCAGTTTCTCAGTTCTGCTCTAAGCATGTATATTAAAATAACCCTTGGACATGTCAATCTCTTACAGTCACAAGGTATTATTAATCCCTATATTGAGAAACGGTTTGATAAGGCATTGCTCTATGATGGGGTAAGGACACCACTGTCAGTAGTATAGCTATTCCTAAATTTTTTGTAAGTCCTATAATAGATTGAGTATTTATAGCACAAATGCAAAACAGCAATAAAACTGACACATATTTGTGAAAATAGATATTCATTTTTTTTCTGCTGTAAAAGAACATCAACAAGTTCTGTCTAGGCATCAAATCTCCTGCTCTGCGGAAATAGCGAAATCTTTTGGGATCAGTTCAGGCCAATCTGTTTGTTGTTTTTTACATAGTATTTGTACAAACTAAATTAGACAAATTGTTAGAAATCAGGAGTCCCTAGTGCTACATAAACCAGGCGGCTAATCTGCTTAGCCTGCTTAACTCTCGTGTTGCCAAATGAGATGATTACATGGCTATAGGAGAGGTTAACCATTTTGTTCCCAAAAATATTTGCAAAGCAATTTCTAGGTTATAGTAGGCATATCAAAAATCAAGCAGGATGCAATACATTATAGTGGATGATTTCTCACTTGTTTTATTATGTGTCTATAGAAGTCAATGAGAGTTGTTTTGATATGTGCAATTCTGGGATATCAATAGAAGCCAATTGAGGATGTATTGTGCATATGCGAGTTCCTTATATTGATTTTAAAGGGACGACATTTGTCTCTGACAATTGTAATTTGTTGCTTGCTTGCATCGTCCATTATGACAAAATAAAACCCCAAATTAAAGTGTTGGAGAAGCAAAAGGCTTTCAAAGACTTTCAAAATATGCCTTGAACTCTTAGTAAATGTATATCTACAATAGTGTACTGTTACAGTAACTATTGTACAATCACACTTTTTTACTATAAAGACAACTTTCTCACAGATATTTTGAGATATTTACACTAATTTCTTCAAATGATAACATCTGAGAATTTTATTTTTTTTACTTTCACTGTTGCATTGATTTCAAAGAACTGTTTAAATGTAACTTATATCTGCTTTTTCTTGGAATAGGCAGAGCTAGGTTTACATGGACCAGATCAAGGCTTCTGATGATGATAGATATCATATGCATAGTTTAGGCATGTTTAGAAAAACGTGTATAACTTACCTTCTAGATCCAGAGCAACCAAAGTGATCACAGCAGCCCTTCTAGGGTTGTAAGATACATTTTCACACATTTTAGGCTGCTATCTTAAAGAGCATCTGACACTGAAGTTGGTTGAACCACACTGAGAAGGACGGAGGAAGTAGGTTCAGAACCTCGGTTTTATCAATGTTTAAGTTTGAGCCTATTCTAAAGCATTTATGTGTTAACAACCAATTTTGTAGAGTCTGTTTTTTGCAATGACTGGATTTAAGAAATATATTTTAATGTTAACAGCCTAGTGCTTATACTCCACATCATGCCCCATAATAAGGTGTTGTATGCATTGAACAATAGTAGTTATAAGACTGAGGGTTATGGTACCGAACAGGGACTAAACAGTAAAATATTTATGATTACCAATGTCAAGATGTCTGTTGGAAAAATGAACCTGTTGTCAGGATTACAAATTGATACAGCATGCAGTACTGTGTCACACCTAGGACTAAGGATAACGTATAACCGGACCTTAGAATGGTCGGACTTAACGTCTCCAAGAACAGTCAAAATACTTGCCGAGGTCATGGACTCTGAATCAGATACAAAGATGAGGGAAAGCCAAAAGTCAAGGATACCACATTTTAGGGAAGTCAAAACAAAGCCAAAGTCAAATACCAGAAAATCAAGATCAGGAATGCACTCTCGGATAACCATAGGCATGAAACCACAACAGGGCAATGAGCAAGAGGAGAGTTAGGTTTAAATACCCCTCCTGTGGATCCGATTGGCTGTAACCGGCCTTTGACCCCAAAAGCAATTACCAGGTTTCCATGTGCATGATTTCTGCTCAGCACAAACCCTCCTGTGGATTTGATTGGCCATGACTGGCCTTTGACCCCAAAAGTAATTACCAGGTTTCCATGTGCATGATTGCTGCTTAGCACAAACCCTCCTGTGGATTTGATTGGCCATGACCGGCCTTTGACCCCAAAAGTAATTACCAGGTTTCCATGTGCATGATTGCTGCTCGGCACAACTTTTCCTGTCAGGACGGTACTGTTGCTCAGTACAACTTTTCTTGCCAGGACAGTAAATTCCATTAACCACATTTTTATGTGCAGATGAATACGTGACACTTGAAAGTTGAAACTAAAGAAAATACCCATGATAATGAGTGAGTAATGAGGGTTACGGCCCCAGATCTCACAGTTTAAAAAAACTGTGATTTCCATGTTAAGCATGTAATTACAAAGGAGAGCATTACTGAGTTAGGGAAAAGAAAGAAACAACAAAATAACAAATGTAAGTATGGGGTAGGGCAATAGGGAAACATGGTATGGAAAGGTGGGTAGGAGTTTAGATGAGGGGGTATGACCAACCCCACAAAAGAGAGACACAAGGATGACAAGCAAATACAAAAGGCCAAAAAGTATAGATTAATAGCTGCTGTCCTCCCATATATCTCCTCTCAATGGGTTAGCCATTGAGACCACTGAAAACAAAACTTCAGGTAGTGTAGGTAGTTGTCTTATGATGTCTGATCCAATACTGTCTGATGTCAGTATTGGATCTTGGGCACCTCCCTCTGCTCTCAGAATGAAGGCATGTGACTGCAGGCTGCACTAACCAAGTGGGGGATTGTAGACTTACACTATGAGCTTAGGTGGTGGGGTGGTGTGGTGTAATAAGTAGCTACCTTGGCAGAAACCTGGAGATTTGCATGCCAAGCCAGAGACTTCCTTGTAAACTTTCCCTCAAAAGGTGCAAGTAATAGGCAACGTACGCGAATGATATTGCATTCTTTATTATATCTGCCATTTCAGATTGTGAATGTCCCTAGAGTGCCAAATTGTGGGGTAAGTGGTTGTATATCATAGTGTTTCAAATCATTCTCTCTCATCTTTCTACAGTACCAATCTTTTCACTGAGTCTTCCCTCTCTGGGAGTCTCCCTTGTTATAAACATGCTATAAACACTTAAAATATTTACCAACTCTTACTTTCAATTATATTTATATTTGGATATCCAAATGGTATCTTATTTTTATGATTATTTTTGTTTCCAGTTTTTGTGAGTTTTGAGATTTTTGTTTTTCCATCCTGCACTACGTTTTGAGAGCAAAGGAAGAGTCAATATTGACTTAAATCTTATATTTGGACAAATATGTCACAAATAATTTTGACTGTGATCTGTAACTGCCTATAGCTGTTATAAGACTACAGGTCGAATTGTGTCAGAAACATAAAGATGCTGCAATATGACATTCCGGGTTCTACCGTGCTTTAGTATACACAGTTGTATTGCTCCCGTAGCAGTGTATTTCTATTTGTAAGACACACTAGAGATGATTATTAAGGTCGCTTCCATAACAAGAGCAGACTGTGACCTAATCCCGATGAAAGATTTCCCATAAAATTATTATTGGTTGGATTAGCTATGTCCGTTACACAGGGCCATAACACTGACAGATAATTGTCACTGTTGCAATTAACTAAACACTATAATATTACACTATATATTACTTACAGATATGGACAACTTAACAATATACACAAAAATATATATTGAAACCAGTGGGTGCTAAAAATCATAAATAGTGACAAAGTTTAATAAATGAAAAGATATCAAATCTGTGGTCATCACAGCACTAAAAAAGGGTGGTCCTGAGAAAAAATAAATATATATATATTTTTTTAACCAGAACCTCCCCTTTTAAGTGCTGTGACAACCACAAATTTGATCTAATTTCATATATTAAACTAGGTGTGCAATGGTGCAATTGTGAATAAACAATTACTGTGATACAATTATTAATTGGCCACCTACTAAAAAAGGAAACACGCATTAAAGTGCTTACGCAAGTAATCATTACCCAATTAAAAAGCACCACAACTGGAAATTAGACAGCTCCTTTTATATGTGCATAAGCATATGGCTCTTTGATAATATTGCAACGAGTAGCAGGAATGTTCTCACATTTGAAGATCTCCTAGGTGTATATTTGAAATTAGGATAGTGCACATGGGTGACATACTTCACACTTATAGCATACAGTTCGTATTAGAAAACAAAACAAAAACACAAAATAAAAATAAAACAAAAGGGAACACAGTGGAATGTCAAACATAAAACAAGATACATAATGAATATTCCAACTAGGCATTGTGTGGCAAGGCACCTAATAATAAAGGCAAACGAGACAATTCTATGTTTAGTTTTTAGTGTATTATTGTTCAAATTAAAAGGCAAGCTGTTGTGACTTTTCTTTTTGGAGTTGAGTTATTTGTAAAGTATATCACAAATTAATCACTGGGGGAGGACTATAATCAGGAATGGTATTTCCTAATTGGACCACTGATACTTTGTTTTATTCTATATTAGCACATATGTTAAAGAGTGTTGACAGAGCCTTCCTTGCTGATTCTTCAATGACAATCTGTAAAATAGCTACCTTGCTCATAATTATTTAATAGTTAATATATTAAAATAATATGTCCCTGCTAATAATACTGAATACAGACATGTGCAGAGTTGTATGCATATATAGGATAGCTATGGAATAAATAGACAATAATGACAGAATCAAAATATATTTTAATGGTCAAGGGGATTGTCATAAGAAGAAGACAATGAGAACTTATAGAGGTTATGGATTTCTCATTGGGAGGTACAACATGATGACTAGAGATTTTTTTTTTATGGGGAGTCCATCATTTTTGTGAGGATTACCAGCATTTTGAATGGTCCAGTACGTGTTATAGTAAGGTCCTTTAGAGTGACAGATAAATCTTTTTGGGGTATCAACTTGTCAATATGTTCCAACTTTAGAAGATGATTAAATGTCTATTTCTGTATGTCTATTTCTCTAGGCAGCGCACACAGTGAGCTCCAGAAACCCTAATCTCTCCCAGGTAATATCATCTTCTTGTTGACTTAAGTCCGTATGTTATTTTCTCTCTGGCTGGATTTACATCACACATACAGATCGCACAAGAGAGACGGTACATTTCATATCAACGCCATCTAATCTACATTTACTATTCATAGAGATTTCACCTGGTTTACTGTGGGTAATTGGATGCTCTCGCAGTTAAATTAATTCACAGATTCTCCGTAAAACTTGCATTAGCAGAGCCTCATAATTAAAACCAACAGGTTATCAAAATATCATAATTTACATGAATCTACTGTCTGAGCACAGCTTTTAATTTAATAGCCTATATCATATTATATTCAATATATGCAGTTATGTATATCATTTATTTTTAAAGAACATGTATACTTCATAAATCTATCTATCTATCTATCTATCTATCTATCTATCTATCTGTCATCTTTTCTATCAGCAATGATAGATAATCACCCTATTTAGTGTATTCCTATTCATCATATGTTCTGTTGGTTATTAATTATCAATCAGTATCTGCCCCTTTTACTTTTTATCCCTTTGATTTATATCCCTCTCACTCCTCTCATCTTTTGCAGTATTAATTTGAGGCAAATGTACATGAGATATGAGTTTCATCTACCAGTCTCAGAGACAAATCAAACAGGATCTCTTAGGTCTGAAGTCATTGTTAGGAGTACTGGTTAATCTAAAAATATCCTTATTTTTAAGAGTTGCCAGGATTCCTGCTAATGCAGCTAATTAGTGTTGTAGATGACTGATTGTCATGCAAATTGATTACTCGTTTCTTGCCAGAAAAGTAAGGGATACACGTGGGGGATACCAAGTTGCTGCAAGGTGGTAAATATTCTCAGATCCAGGCAAGGATTGATATTGCTTCCTTTAATCAGAGCAGTTACAATAATCCCCAATTAACTACCACAGAAAATCCTGTGAATGCAAAGATTTATACAGTGGTAAATCAGCAAAGATCTCAATTTGGAAATGAGTGATCTAACATGTAAACTCTTACAGTGCCATATAGAATTTATTATTTATATTTTACTGCCGAAGGAGCTTTGCTTCACATAAGAAACCTCTACTCCAAGCATGTCAAACTAGCAGCCCACAATGGACATCTTTGCTGCCAGGCAAGCCGCGGGTACATAATTGGTGTTAAAGCAGAGTAGGCACTTGATTTCCCCACATTGCATGTGCCTACTCTGCTAAACTTTACCCAGCCGGGGAAGAGGGCCAGCGAGAGCTCAGTGTTCCTGTTCCTCACTGCTCCCTCGCGCGTGCCATCTGTAGTGAAGACGGGCGCTGGAATATGATGTCATATTCCGGCATCACTAAACTGCGCGCAAGGGAGTGATGAGGAGCAGATAGAAGATCCCCACTGGACCCCAGGGAGAGGCCCCACATCAGCTCCCAAAGGTAGGGAGCAATAAAGAAAATTATGTGTGTGCAAGAATGTGTAAATGTCTGTGTGTGTGTGTGTGTGTGTCTGTCAGTGTGTGTGTGTCAGTGAGTGTGTGTGTCTGTCTGTCAGTGAGTGTGTCTATGTGTCTGTGTATCTGTCAGTGAGTCTCTATCAGTGAGTGTCTGTCTGTGTCTGTTTGTCTGTGAGAGTCTGTCTGTTAGTGTGTGTCTGTCAGTGAGTGTGTGTGTCTGTCAGTTTGTGTGTGTGTGTGTTGGTAAGTGATGCATTGGCTGCGACTGGACAGTGGAGTACTTTGTGGTGCATGTAGGCACGCAACGCCATGTCACATTCGGACGTGACATTGACGTGCTCCACCTTCACAGGGTTTCAAAAAATAGCAGGATGATCCGCTTTGGCACAGGGTGCGGACGGCTCCATTTGGGGCAATACAGAGGCCAGACTCCGGAGTCGCATACTGGCAGCGGCAATGTGAGTGGAGTCTGGAATTTAGTAAATGGGGGGGGATTGGGATTTAGTATGGGGGGGTGGCTGGGATTTAGTAGAGGGGGATGCTGGAGTTTTTTTATACTGTACTTTTCAAAATTTACCTACGTTTCTATGAAAATTTAAGGTTTTTTTTTGCAGCCCACATAAACTTGTTTATGCGGCCTGTGCTAGACTTTGAGTTTGACAGGCTTGCTCTACTCCATTACTCTACATAACCATTCTTTAAAACTTAGAAAGCCTGAGATAATTTCAGTGCAGGCTTCTCAAATACACATAAACAGTTCAAAATTACTCAATCTAGTAATTCCCAATCCCCTTGGTATGACTCCTTCACATTCCAAATGTTGAATATTCAACGTCCATTCAAGCACAGTCTGGTAATTAATAAAACTTAATAATTTATTGAAGGTGTTTAATTATATTAGTAATTATATGCAATGCAAATTGATTATTTAAGGTCCCAGTGGAGTAAGCATTCCTTCCTGTGTCCATTGGAAACTAAGTGTGGGTAACACTCAATGTTCTTCTAAATATCAATCCCTTGTTTCTACTTGCAGTATTTTTTTCCCCTTCCTGCGAGGGATTATAGTCTAGAGGCCCTTTCAGTCATAAGAAAGTATTCATGGTCCCAGAAACTAAAAACCTGGGATGTGTGCTAGATATGCCTTCCTAATAGAACATTTTTAATACATTACAAGTAGAGATGTCGCAAACATAAAATTTTCCGTTCGCGAACGGCGAACGCAAACTTCCGCAAATGTTCGCGAACGGGCGAACCGGGCGAACCGTCATAGACTTCAATGGGCAGGCAAATTTTAAAACCCACAGGGACTCTTTCTGGCCACAATAGTGATGGAAAAGTTGTTTCAAGGGGACTAACACCTGGACTGTGGCATGCCGTAGGGGGATCCATGGCAAACCTCCCATGGAAAATTACATAGTTGATGCAGAGTCTGGTTTTAATCCATAAAGGGCATAAATCACCTAGCATTCCTAAATTGTTTGGAATAACGTGCTTTAAAACATCAGGTATGATGTTGTATCGATCAGGTAATGTAAGGGTTACGCCCGCTTCACAGTGACAGACCAAACTCCCCGTTTAACGCACCGCAAACAACCGCAAACAGTCCATTTGCACAACCGCAAACTCCCCATTTGCACAAGGTTGGATACCAAGCTAGCCATGTCCCGTTCCTTGTCCTCACTGATGACAACATCATCATCATCACACCGTACGTCCATGTGTGTAATGCTGCCTGACTGAGACATATCCCTGTTATCTACATCCTCTGGCAATAATGGTTGCGCATCACTCATTTCTTCCAACTGATGCGTAAATAACTCCTCTGACAGATCAAGTGAAGCGGCTGTGGTGCTAGTGTTGGTGGTGGCGGCAGGCGGGTGAGTGGTAACTTGAGAGGTGCCCGAAGCTAAGCTGGAGGAGGATGGTGCGTCAAGGTTCCGAGCGGAAGCTGTAGAACATTGGGTGTCCTATGTTAGCCAGTCAACTATGTCCTCAGAACTTTTTGAGTTCAGGGTACGTGGCCTCTGAACACTGGGCATTATTCTAGGGCCAAAGGGAATCACAGCACCACGACCACGACGGCCCCTGCGGGGTGGCCTGCCTCTGCCTGTCATTTTTTTTTCGATTAGTGCTACTATGCGTGCAAGCTACTGTGACAACAGATATGAGTGGCACTGTGCACTGGCAGAAGTTGGCAGAGTAGACGCTATAGGCCTGACACATACGCTTGCAGACAACTAACTGCTATTCAATCTATTACAGTCAAAACATTTTTTTTTTTTTTTTTAAATGTACACTACTGTTACACCAGATATGAGTTGCACTGGTGTGACACTGTGCCCTGGCAGGCCCTGAAACACACACATGTGAAGGAAACTGACTGCTATTATATTACAGTCCAAAAAGGTTTTTTTTTGTTAAATGCAAGCTATTGTGACACCAGTGAGTGAGTGGTGGCACTGAGCAGGCCCTTAAACGCACACTAGTGAAGGAAACTGACTGCTATTATATTACAGTCAAAAAAGTTTTGTTTTTTTTAAATGCAAGCTATTGTGACACCAGTGAGTGAGTGGTGGCACTGGGCAAGTGGGCACAGTATATGCAGGCAACTGCAATTCCATTACACAGAAAAAAAAAAGAAGCAGACTGATGTTCTAGCCCTAAAAAGGGCTTTTTGGGGTGGTGTCCTTACAGCAGAGATCAGATGAGTCCTTCAGGACTGTAGTGGACACTGAATACACTAGCCTAGCTATCAATTTCCCTATCAAATCAGCAGCAGCTACACTGTCCCTACTCTCACTATGGATCTCGCTCTGATTGGGTCTCGCAAGATCCATGGTCTGCAGCTCTGCGGAGCTGCAGACCGGAAATGAGGGCCACCGGACCACCAGGGACCCCACCGGACCACCAGGCAGCCCCCACTGGACCACCAGGGATTTAAGGTAATTTTTTTAGTCACCCCCTCTCTCCTCATCACCCCCCTCCCTCTCACAATCACCCCCCCTCTCCTCATCACCCCCTCCCTCTTACAATCATCCCCCCTCTCACAATCACCCCCCTCTCCTCATCACCCCCTCCCTCTCACAATCACCCCCCTCTCCTCATCACCCCCCCTCTCCTCATCACCCCCTCTCTCTCACAATCACCCCCCTCTCACAATCACCCCCCCTCTCCTCATCATCCCCCTCCCTCTTAAAATCAGCCCCCCCTCTCCTCATCACCCCCTCTCCTTCTCACAATCACCCCTCTCTCCTCATCACCCCTCCCTCTCACAATCACCCCCCCTCTCACAATCACCCCCCCCCCTCCTCATCTCAATTTTTTTTTACATTTATTATCCTTGCCACATTTTTTATAAAGGTTAGTACCAATCACAACATGTTTCATTTAACATATTGATATATATCACAGTAATGATGTATTTTATTGTCTCTCATGTAATTTACAAACTTAAAAATGGGAGGTGAAAGGGCCTAATAAGTGGAATAGCCTAGGGCCTCTTTTCATCTAAATCCGGCCCTGTACGTAACATATCTTCCCACATATCAAACAGCCAAAAAGGGAACACCTCCATTTTCGGGGTGGGGCCAGATAGGTGGAGAATATTCGGAAACATTTCACAAAATTTTAGGTTACTTCATGGCCCACACATTAGGAGTTTCTATTAATAGTTCATCACTATTTTGTATTAATTATGTGTTTTTGGAGAGGTTACACATGAAGTGTGGCAGCAGCATTCACTAAATCACTAGTATAAAATATATACATATATTTAATGGTGCTGATACACAATTGTAGATTTTATTTTATTTTTTTAATCTATAAATACATGGATTACTTTTAAGTCTCCTATAAACTCCTGGGTTTTTAGTAAGCAGTAGGACTTGGAAGGTATCTAATAACATTGATATCTGCCTACTCCATGGCTCAAAATTTCCACTTATCACCAACCATGGGTGAGTTAAAATTTAGCCCTGGTGAATTCAGTTCATTGTTCTTCCAAGCTGTCCCTGGCATATAACATTTAAGGTCTAGATTGTAATCTAGTATGGTGGCTGGTGAGGTTTGAAGATAGTGATATAGAAAAGATACCCAACATTTATTTTTTCTATATTGCTTTGAGGACTGAGAGGAGTCCTTATCTACAGTACTTACAGTACAAGGGTAATTGTTGTGAATTTTCTACCTATTACCCATTGAGTGTGTGTTTTATCCACTAATAGGTGTATCTGTATACATTGTATTTGGTTATATTTAAGATAGTGATGCACCAGACCCCCCCGCCCCAGAATTTTACTACAACTTATACATTACAGAGAAACTCATACAAAAAAAGTTGGACACTACATAATGATATCTTTAAAATATATATAGAGCTGAGTACAATACAGATATAACCATACCACAAACAAAACTGAAAACAAAAAATAGAGACATAATACAAATACAGTGAGGGGAAAAAAGTATTTGATCCCCTGCTGATTTTGAACGTTTGTCCACTGACAAAGAAATGATCAGTCTATAATTTTAATGGTAGGTGTATATTTACAGTGAGAGACAGAATAACATAAACAAAATCCAGAAAAACGCATATCAAAAAAGTTATACATTGATTTGCATGTCAATGAGGGAAATAAGTATTTGATACCCTATCAATCAGCAAGATTTCTGGCTCCCAAGTGTCTTTTTTATACAGGTAAGGAGCTGAGATTAGGAGCACTCACTTAAAGGGAGTGCTCCAAATTACAGCTTGTTACCTTTATAAAAGACACCTGTCCACAGAAGCAATCAGTCAATCAGATTCCAAACTCTCCACCATGGCCAAGACAAAAGAGCTGTCCAAAGATGTCATGGACAAGATTGTAGACCTTCACAAGGCTGGAATGGGATACAAGACCATTGGTGAGAAGGTGACAACAGTTGGTGCAATATTCCCAAATGGAAGAAACGCAAAATAACTATCAGTCTCCCTCGGTATGGTGCTCCATGCAAGAGCTCACCTTGTGGAGTTTCAATGATCATAAGAATGTTGATGAATCAGCCCAGAACTTCATGGGATAATCTTGTTAATGATCTCAAGGCAGCTGGGACCATAGTCACCAAGAAAACAATTGGTAAGACACTATGCCGTGAAGGACTGATATCCTGCAGCGCCCGTAAGTTCCCCCTGCTCAAGAAAGCACATGTACAGGCCCATCTGAAGTTTGCCAATGAACATCTGAATGATTCAGAGGAGAACTGGGTGAAAGTGTTATGGTCAAATGAGACCAAAATTGAGCTCTTTGGCATCAACTCAACTCGTCATGTTTGGAGGAGGAGAAATGCTGCCTATAACCCCAAGAACACCATCCCCATCGTCAAACATGGAGGTGGAAACATTATGCTGTGGGGATATTTTTCTGCTAAGGTGACAGGACAACTGCAATGCATCAAAGGGGCCATGTGTCATCAAATCTTGGGTGAGAACTCCTTCCCTCAGCCAGGGAATTGATGGGACATGGATGGGTATTCCAGCATGGCAATTACCCAAAACACACAGTCAAGGCAACAAAGGAGTGGCTCAAGAAGAAGCGCATTAAGGTCTTGGAGTTGCCTAGCCAGTCCCATAAAAAATCTGTGGAGGGAGCTGAAGGTTCGAGTTGACAAATGTCAGTCTTGAAACCTTAATGACTTGGAGAGGATCTGCAAAGAGGAGTGGAACAAACTCCCTCCTGACATGTGTGCAAGAAACATCTGACCTTTGTGATTGCCACCAAGTACTCAGCAGAAAGGGTCAAATACTTATTTCACTCATTGACAAGCAAATCAATTTATTATTTTATAATTTTGTTATTCTGTCTCTCACTGTTAAAATACATCTACCATTAAAAATGATAGAATAATCATTTCTTTGTCAGTGGGCAAATGTTCAAAATCAGCAGGGTTATCAAATACTTTTTTCCCTCACTGTTGCTGAGCAAAACACAAAGATACCTATACAATACACAGATCTGAGTAGACTACAGAGATACCCATACAACAAGTAGAGCTGTGTAAAATACAATTAACTAATACACAGAGCTGGGCACAATAGAAATATAAAAACATAGAATATGGGAACTCTGATAACAGACAAAAGCTTAGAGAAACTCAGTAGCTTGCCCTTCGGCAAGTCCCCATTCAGTTCTCAAAATAGTGTTTGCTCAATTGTGCCATTACAGAGAGAACCTCTTGCAAGGCATATTGACTGATCCAGGCAA
Organism: Pelobates fuscus; assembly: GCF_036172605.1. Taxonomy (NCBI): domain Eukaryota; kingdom Metazoa; phylum Chordata; class Amphibia; order Anura; family Pelobatidae; genus Pelobates; species Pelobates fuscus. The sequence goes on along the minus strand of NC_086323.1, from coordinate 75,883,275 downwards.
TAAGGACAGTCCATAACTGTAATGCTTGCAAGTTCTCTCTGCGAGAGAGATAAAACAACCCTGTAAGATCATTCCGGCCTTCTTTGGGCCTCATCAGCGAGGTGTAGGCACAGTGAGCATGGAGTTCACGTCTGGTTTACCTTTTTAGCTTGCAACAAAAACAGAAAATATGAGAACTCTGAGAATGGACAAAAACATAGAGAAACTCAGTAGCTTGCCCTTCAGTAAATTACTATACAGGTGTCCAAATAGCAGAGAGAACCTCTTCCAAGGCATAAGAGCAGTCCAGAACCGGAATGCTGTAAAGTTCCTTCTGCACGTGAGATACAGCAACCACTGGTCTTCCCTTGCAATATACAATGGAACCTCGGAACTCAAACTTAATCCATTCCCAAAGGCTGTTCAAGTCCCGAAGTGTTCGAGAACCGAATTAACATTTCCCATAAGAGTTAATGTAAAATTGATCCGTTCCAGACCCTCAAAATTACAGCATTTTACATTTATATGTATGCATTAAAAATAATAATAATAAGCACCTTACATTTATTTAGGTGGTTTCTACCTTTCAACTTGCTAAAAATTTACTGTTGGACATTATTACAATTATTTATAAAAATAATAAATGAGACATGGCTCTTTGTTGTATGTTCGGGTACCGAAGATGGTTCGCGTAACAATCCATTTTTGGTGACATCACGGATGATGACATCACAGAGCTGGTGGATGTTAAAGACCTTGTGCTCTCCCACCTTTCATTTGAGGATGCCCTACAGATGCTCAATAGAGTTTCAGCTTCTCTAGCAACGCAGTGGTCGTCTTGGAGGTGTGTTTGTGGTCGATAAGTTGGAATACTGCTCTGTGGCCCAGTCTCCGAAGGGAGGGGATCATGCTCTCCTTCTCCTTGGCATTCATGGTTCCCTCAATGAACTGTAGCTCCCCTGTGCTGGCAGCACTCATGCAGGCTCAGACCATGACACTCCCACCACCATGCTTGACTGTAGGCAAGTCACACTTGTCGTTCTACTCCTCATCTGGTGCCACCACACACGCTTTGCGGACTTTCTTGTGCATCATCTTTAGAAGAGGCTTTCTTCTTTGACGACAGCCGTGCAGACCAATTTGATGCAGTGTGCGGCATGTGGTCTAAGCACTGACAGGCTGACCCTCCACTATTTCCCAAAGACAACCTCTGGATATGATGCTGAGCACGTGCACTCAACTTCTTTGTTCAACCATGGCGAGTGGAACCTGAGTGGAACCTGTCCTGTGAAAAAGCTGTATGGTCTTGCCCACCGTGCTGCAGCTCAGTTTCAAGTCTTGGCAATCTTCTTATAGCCTAGGCCATCTTTATGTAGAACAACAATTCTTTTTTTCAGATCCTCAGATGGTTCTTAGTTCTTTGCCATGAGGTGCAATGTTGAACTTCCAGTGACCAGTATGAGAGAGTGTGAGCGCTAACAACAAATTTAACACACCTGCTCCTCATTCATACCTGAGATCATGTAACACTACAAGTCATATGGCACTGGGGAGGTAAAATGGCTAATTGGGCCCAATTTGGACATTTCCACTTTGGTGTGTACTCACTTTTGTTGCCAACGGCTTAGACATTAACGGCTGTGCGTTGAGTTATTTTGAGGGGATGGCAAATTTACACCCTGTACACTTACTACTTTACATTGTAACAGAGTGTCATTTCTTCAGTGTTGTCACATGAAAAGATATAATAAAATATTTACAAAAATGTGAGGGATGTACTCACTTTTGTGAGATACTGTATGTATCCAGCATGTTATTTAACCCTTCCATATGCACCATTTGATTCTTACAAATTTTGTTGTAGTGTTAGAGTTAATGCATCTACCTGCTCTGTTTCTGCAAATACAGTGCAGAACACTGTAATTGGAACTCTCAACTTCATAACTCTGGAGAGCGACCTGAAGTATTAAAACTGAATCTGGAACTGATATGTGCATCAGTAACTAAGAAACATTGATATCTGACTATCTATACCACATATAGTATTTACTCCTTATTCTTATAGAAACATAGAAACATAGAATGTGACGGCAGATAAGAACCATTCGGCCCATCTAGTCTGCCCAATTTTCTAAATACTTTCATTAGTCCCTGGCATTATCTTATAGTTAGGATAGCCTAATGCCTATCCCACGCATGCTTAAACTCCTTTACTGTGTTAACCTCTACCACTTCAGCTGGAAGGCTATTCCATGCATCCACTACCCTCTCAGTAAAGTAATACTTCCTGATATTATTTTTAAACCTTTGCCCCTCTAATTTAAGACTATGTCCTTTTGTTGTGGTAGTTTTTCTTCTTTTAAATATGTGTTGATTCCCTTTATGTATTTAAATGTCTCGTCTTTCCTCCAAGCTATACATGTTAAGATCCTTTAACCTTTCCTGGTAAGTTTTATCCTGCAATCCATGAACCAGTTTAGTAGCCCTTCTCTGAACTCTCTCTAAAGTATCAATATCTATCTGGAGATACAGTCTCCAGTACTGCGTGCAATACTCTCACCAGTGTTATATACATTATAATCTTTACATGAAACTACTCACTATATTCCTTCTGTCACTTCTCACTTTAACCCCCTCTCGTAGAAACTGCTATTTAAACTAAATGCATTTAAGCCCACGTGAGATTAAATAGCTCTTCTTGATGGTAGGATTAAAATGGTTTGAGGCTGCTCATCTAATTCAGGGAGTGTATGACTTGCCATATTTTATACAATTATGAATTCTGTAGGTATGACACAATTCCAGACGAGATTGTCAGATCATTCCTCAAAGGTGAAGCTAGAAACTGTAACAGTTACAAGAAACCGAGTTCATTGTCTTTCGGTCTACCAAGATGTGCTGACTCAAAATGGTTGCATAGAATTTTACACGGATTCAGAATTTTGTATTTTATGTAGATAAAAAAAATGATATCTATTTGTTTTTTATCATTATCTTTACGTACTACAAGACTACGCTTACAACCTGTCGATCCTACCAGTAAAGCCATAATGAACAGCCACTTTATTTCAGAATCATTTAGGGAAATGATAATCACATATTCAGCATTTATCAAAGCATTATAGGCTGCCTATAATTCATTAACAATGTTGACAAATCCTAATCCGATACTTTCAAGGATTTTTAAGACCACGTTTGCTATTATTGGATGAAAATAAACTTTATATTAAGAAATTCAGGTTTTACATATTTACATAGTTACATAGCTGAAAAGAGACTTGCGTCCATCAAGTTCAGCGTTCCTCACATATGTTTTTGCGGTTGATCCAAAAGAAGGCAAAAAATCCAGTCGTAAGCGCTTCCAATTTTGCAACAAACTAGGAAAAAAATCCTTCTTGACCCCAAAATAGCAGTCAGGTGTCTCCTTGGATCAAGCAGCTAATTAGATTTTTTTTTTTATCCCTGTATGTTATGTTTTGCCAATCATAATGGAGGTTAATGATACTGTCAAGCTCTCCATGAAAATATTATTGATAATATCACAGTTTAGGCTTGGTTTTACGACAACCTTTTTCAACCTTGTTTGCTATGTAATGGTCCCATAGAGATGAAAGGAAATTGATATAATACACAGTTATTAAAAATAACTGTAAACATTAACTATGTATAAATAAGCTGCGATAAAGTTTTTCCACCGTAATTACAAATGTACTACCAATAGTGGAAATTACAAAATATACACTACAAGTTCTATGAAAAATAGTAAAAAAGTAAACCTCTCTCCTTCTGTTCCCTTTTTCCTCTCTCTTCGTTCTTACCTTTTTCTGGCTATCATAGAATCTCGATCTGATCCCTTTCCTTTCATTTTCGATTCTGAACACTGACCTCATTTTGGATTTCATGCTATGACTATCTATGTACTCTGCCAAATCAATTGGACACCGGAGGAACACAGCGGCCCTCCTTGCAGTTGATCGTCAACTTTGCCTTTACAGGATGCCCTAGAGCCAGCCTATCTTAGACAGTATTTGCAGATGGTTAATGCTAGTTAAATACCGGCCTATGTTTTGTTAATATATATTATTGAGTGCCTGACACTAGGTTCGATATTGGTGTTATCTTTATTTTCTTTATTTTGATTACCTTGCCATGCCAAATTCTTTACAAATAAAGATTGTCAATAAATAGAGTAAAATTGTTCACAGATGGACGAACCCTGTTGAAGACCTGCTGTTGAAGAACCCTCTCTTATTGGCAAGAATATCTCAAACTAGCCATGAGTTATACTGCTGCCTAGAAACTGGACACCATAGAGAATGGATGGAGAGGGCAGGGCAGAACTTCGAATTTAGACTGTTCTGTGGAATCCAGATTTACAACATAGTTTACAGAATGTAATTTTCTTTGATAGGATATGTTAATATTAGTAACACTATGGAGTGAAAGTTTAAGCAAAAGAAAACAGTCAAAATTACTGAATAAAGAAAAAAAATGCAAATATTTCTATAATTGTCTTTTTTCATTATCTGTGAGGCTTGCTATTTGATTAATAACTTACTACCGGTGCTAAGTACAAAGCAAAACAAAAATAATTATTCATTAGCCTTATTTGTTTTATTTCTTAAAGCATGCGTCCCATGGTATCCAATATATAATTTTTAACAAATATCCATATTAATATTACCTGCAATGGCTCCGTATGACTTCTGCATAAATATAACATTTGACCTTAACCATTTTTGTTTTGGGATGAATTTCCTTAAAGGGGTTATCTCTTCCCCTTTATAATACTCTACCTGTAAAAATGTTTGTATGTTGGTGTGTTATTTAGCTGCTTCTGGGCCCATAACTGAGAAAATTTATGGCTCAATCAAACCTCTCCTAGAAATTCTTTTTTTCCAGTAGCATTCAGCTCGTGTGTTTATAGGAGAAGTTTAGTGTCCAAATACCGACTCTGCAGAGGGATTGGCTGCTAAATAAACATTTTTATTTTCAGGCAATAATATTCTGGAATCACATATCTTCAATATAATAAATCTAGCTTTTGCTTGATGGTGACTGCACTGCTAGAATATTATCCCAAATCACCTGACATTCTCTTAACTATTTAGCTGCCGCAAGCATTCACAATCCATGTCACTTCACTTGTAGAATTTGAATTGCAAACCTATGTGACAGCATCGTCTACTGTATTTATATTGGATTCAATAAGAAATATACCAGAAACTCGTGTTTCAAAATGTAAATGTCAGAGAAAAACAACAATATACTTGAAGATGTACTACAAATTTCCATTTCTTGAATTTGTTAATAAGTTAATTTTTAAAGGATTTTTCTCAAAATAGTTCAAGATGTAAGTTAAACTATCTAAGCCGTGGTTGCCCAAAAGGTAAACCCCCAAAACGCATGACAAAGCATCATGGAAGCTGTTGTTTTAAAACATCTAGGGATCTACCTATTGGGCAACCCAAGCTTTAAAATAATTATTCGACAGTTTCACTTGGTGTATATTTTAGTGAACAATCAGCACGTGATTAGTATACCCTTCATACTTGACAGCATCTTAGTAAATATATATAATTGGCCCATGCAACATGCGTACTTTCACAAACAGATGTTACAGAATTCTTAACACCTTTTCATTTTCGTTTTACTTGTTACCATTTTAGATCCTTTGCTTGAGGATTTCTCACTGCAAAAAGGCAGTTGTTAAAAGGTACATTAAAATGGTACATTAAAATTACCGATGCCATTGGGACCTCAGAGAAAGAAAGGGTTAATATGATTTGTAACCCTCTACTGTTTCTCTGACCTTATCGCTTGTAGGGATCGTTCTGTCTCCAACTTGCAATGTAATTACAGAACCATTAGAGTCTTGTCCACCGCTCCAGCACTGACATGCTACTAGAGTTTCACTAGAAGAAAGATCAGACACTTGACCCTTTACTTTCATTCAGACGTCTGTCGCTGTCACACGTTACAAGAAACAACAGAATCTACTTAATAAAATACATTTAAATTGAACTATATTTTGATTTTAAGACCTGCAAAACATCTTTTTTTTTTCATATTGTTTTTGATGGCCTTTAACAAATCTGATTTCAAACACTAAATGTGTTTAGTTATAACACTGAAATAATAACAGGAATAAAAAGAATATATAAATAATAAACAATCAACAACCTTTTCCTCTTGGGGTACATGCAAAAGTGCAAGGTCCTGTTGGTTTTGCCACAGCCAACATAAGCATAAAAAAGAACAAATAGTCCAGCACTCCTTAGTCACCCCCAGTTCCCTAAATTGCACAAATACACCTGTCCTTATGGACCACATATCGCCCGTGAGCAATTAGGGACACAACTACCCTGTAGGTTTCTACCCAAAGATATAACTTGTGGTACACTTGGCAACACCAGAACTCTGCCCACTATTGCTTGTTGGGTCCATTAAAACAAGTTTACTATGCCAATCAATCTTCCAAATAATCTCCCGACCATCACCTGTTGGATATCCAAGGATATCTTGGATATCCAAGCAGTGGTCTACTCTATTTTGTCTTACTCCAAATGTATTGACACATGATTTATAATTCCATGATCTTCAGCTACCCCAGCCTAATTAAATGATTGAGCTGAATAAATGGGGAAACAGAGAAATTGGAACAAGAGTCTTTGAATAACTTGAATAAACTATCCTATGATTTGAGACAAAAGTTAGGTCTATAAATGTATAAGGTATGCTGTGTAGCAAGTAAGAAAAAAAATCATGTTGCTGGAGCTACTGTGTCAATTTGTATATAGGTCAAATATTAGAGAGGCCTGGGGGGTTAATAATTATGTGTAATTTTGTTTGTTTTTTCATGTGATATGTGTTCATTATGCTTATGGAAGTGGGAATATACCAGAATTAGTGTTAACTGAGATCAACTGTAAAAGTGGTTTTACAGAAGAAGTGTTTCCCAAAAATATCTGGCAAAGTCGACAGTATGATCCAAACCACATTGTAGCAGTTTTCAACATTTCTGTGCAGCATCTTCCAAGTTCCTCATTGGTTGCTTCCATATGAGTTCTAATTTCATTTGTATATACTATAGCCTGGGGGTCCACTATCCATCAAAGCAGTAGTAAAGATCCAGTTTTTTCGGTAAATCCTACTGGTGCTTAGAATTGAATATCATTGCATGCAACCAAAAAAAAAAAAATTGCTAAAATAAACATAGAAGGTGTACTGGGGGAACCATACCTAGCTGTGAGGAATAATTTAGAATAAATTAATTCATGTATTGTCACACTAGTGTCCGTGTTCCCTCTTATACATCATATTGTCATAATAGCTGATCTAGTTCTAGACCAGTAACTAATCTCTTACTGTAGAGCAAAGGTGCCCTTGGACCCATGTACCCTTTCGGCAATTTAAAAACCGAGGTAGCCATTCTAGGTCACATTAGATCATCTGTTAAATGTAGTAATTTAGGTAAAAAAACAAACAACTTTAGTCCATTGAGTTCAACTTTTAATTACTTTATATAAGTAATGTTTAGACATTTTTGTATATAAAAGAAAACAACATTTTGTAGTGTTTTTTTATTTTAACAATGGAAATGTTGCAAAACATAGTTTTCTGATTCTATTCGGTAAAACCCTGAAATTTGGTTTCATTTAAGATTTAAATTATTCACAAGAGAGAAATGAAACATGAATCAAGAACACTGACTTGTATGCTTGTGGATTCGAATAGACTGGTTCAACAAGAAAATATATGTATATAAATTCACAAGAGACCATGAAATGTTCATTTGCTCCCATGCCTGAGCAGAATAGGCAAATCATCACTTTGAGAGTGTCAAGGCTTGCTTGATGAGGGAATAATGGTATAAGTAGGAGCCCGTGGTTTAAACCATTATGATTACAGGTCATTAGCGAATGGAAAGTGGCACCTGTCCAAATATTTTAGTCATCCACAATAGAAAATATTGTTTTATACTTACGGTACTTTAAAACTGAGCAATATTGTGTTACTTGTGTTACACTATGTTTATGTTTCTATTGCAAACTAATGGAATATGCAAATTCCTAATAAATGTTAAGGACATATAACAACATACACAATATCAGGATCTTTGGACATTTTTACCCAGAATTCTGTTTTTTGATTAACTCCCACCTGTTTTTCTGTACGAGTCTGTCCTGTCCATTTCTAATAGTAAATTTAGCTGCCCTGTGTTCTTGCTTGGGCCAAAAACCCAGAAAGATACAATACTCATCCGCTTATTATAAAGTTTTATCAATCAGGTATGCAGTCAAGTTTTGATATTGGTATGCTTTCTTAGTTTTGATTTTGTAACCAGCATATATATTGAGTGTGGGTTCCTCTCACCTTCAAATCTTGCATGTGGATGCCCCTGCTGAAAACAGGTGTGCAATCGTGGTGTGGTCTGACTTTGTATGCAGCCCAGCAATCACTAACAGATGGTTATTTCAATCCTTCCCTGTATTCATAACACATGGAAGATGTGAAATTCATCCTTATATAGCACCATTTATTTTTTTTGCGTGTGTAGCTGTCTCAAACAGCTTGTAGCAATTATCTGTACCTATCTTTTTTACAGTTACATTACTTCTTGAGTCTCTGTCATTTAATTATTTGAAAGGACTGTTAATTGATGGGACAACATATACCTAGCTTGAGAATGAAATTAACATACCACTACTGGGTGACCTAATAGACGACCCTGCTGGTAAAACATTTTGTGAGTATGCGTCTAAGCGATATTTTGATGAACAATACTCAGGCATAAAGAAGCACACATTTATTATCTTTTTTTCTGTTCAGATGGGAGCTTTGTCATCCATCTCTACCTACTGACAACTAAGCTAATTATGCACTATTCATCAACTGTTTACCTACTACTCCCACGATACAGTCACATAGTAAGCTATTTAAGGGTGCCAAACTAGAGAGCTGTCTAATGGATCACATCATGATACCAAATAAGGCTATCTACTAAGCATCTGAAATATCAAACTTAAAGAACACTATAGTGTAAGGAATACTAACCTATATTCCTAACACTACAATCCCCCTGTACCTATTTGTTTTCAAGTCCCTCCTACTTTTCAAATAGAAATTAGAAAATCAAAGATATTATATCAGTACTGCTCACCTCTCTGTCTTTCGTGAGTAGTGGAGAGTTGCATTGGAAAAATGATGCACATGCTTGGCAAGCATCTCACACACATCCAACCTTCCCCATAGGAAAGCATTGTATTAAATGCTTTCTCATGAGCTTCAGCTTTAGGTGACTGAGTTTTACTCGGCCATTGCAGTAAAAGTGTAGAAGTAGAAGCATGACAGTCACTAATAATTGTGGATTCTAAAATGGTTAGAAGGACAGTGTCACTGATAACTGACCACTTTATTGAGATGAGGTTTGGATGACTTTAGTATCCTTTTAAGGAAACCACTTCTGTTAATTTTGGTCTGCCAGATGTCACATGATTAATTCATTAGTTGATTCTTCTACTGTGCCATTTGGAGATTTGTTATTCAGACAATTGAGACAATTTTCATCCAAAATTGCTATTGTTCACAAAACAAACTATAAGGTTTAAAAAAGTGCAATTGTCAAAAAAAAAACATGTCACATAAGGAATCTATGTGTTTTTTTTTTTATAATTCTTTATTTTTGCGTTGTAAATAGAACTTGGGCTTGTGCAAAAGCCGAGTTTCATGAGGTACAATAGAACTGCAATGGTACAGAAAGAAGACAATGATTTGGTTAGAGGTACAGTTGATATTCGAAAGGCCTGTCTTTTCTTTCTTTATTATTTTTCTTAGGGCTGCAGTCTGTCAATGTTTTTTTTTTTTTTTCATTTTTATATAAACATGAAATTCTAAGTCGGAAGACATCGTATTGGGTGTGTTCCTAAAAAAGTAAAGGGTAACTCTGGAACGTATATACATGACCTGTTAGACTTTGTGTTGTCATCTGGGTTATATTCATTTTAGTGGAAGTCACCTTGTTCCCTTAGTTTTAACTTGATGTATTTTAGGCTTCAGTCAGTGGTGTATCCTGGTTTTGTGCTGCCCTAGGCCTTTTCAATATTACTCTTGATATTTATTAACGAAACAAAAAAGTACAGTATTCTTGACATTTCATGCCATGCCGACATTTTTTTGTTGTCGCAAAAAAAAAAAATCTATAACACAATATTTTATGTCATGTAATGTTTTTCAATTTTTATGGTGGAGAAGATATTGCAAGAATTAGACGTAATTGTTTATTTTCAAATGCGTAATCATGTTTTCATGAACATATAAATAGGGATGTCGCGAACATAAAATTTTCCGTTCGCGAACGGCGAACGCGAATTCCCGCAAATGTTCGCGAACGGGCGAACCGCCATAGACTTCAATAGGCAGGCGAATTTTAAAACCCACAGGGACTCTTTCTGGCCACAATAGTGATGGAAAAGGGGATGTTTCAAGGGGACTAACACCTGGACTGTGGCATGCCAGAGGGGGATCCTTGGCAAAACTCCCATGGAAAATTACATAGTTGATGCAGAGTCTGGTTTTAATCCATAAAGGGCATAAATCACCTAAAATTCCTAAATTGTTTGGAATAACGTGCTTTAAAACATCAGGTATCGATCAGGTAGTGTAAGGGTTACGCCCGCTTCACAGTGACAGACCAAACTCCCTGTTTAACGCACCGCAAACAACCGCAAACAGTCCATTTGCACAACCGCAAACTCCCCATTTGCACAAGGATGGATACCAAGCTAGCCATGTCCCGTTCCTTGTCCTCACTGATGTCATTGAAGGTCTCTTCCTCCACCCAGCCACGTACAACACCAAGGGTCCCCGAAAGGTGACAACAAGCCCCATGGGACGCCTGCTGTGTTTGGTCTTCCACCTCCTCAAAGCCACCTTCCTCCTCTGACTCCTCTTCTTCAGACTCCTCTCTCTGCGTTGCCTCTCTCTGCGTTATTATAAGGTGTGTTAAGTAGTACTATTCTTATCAGTTTAATCCCTGTTACGTCCCCTACCAGGGGACGTGTATATGGCATCGATTTTAGGAACCGGGAGATGGAAAAAGATGCTAGGTCGGTCCTCCTACTTCAAATTTGGGGCACTGCGCGTGCAATCTAGTGTGCCACCAGATAGGAGTGGTGTGTTAAGTAGTACTATTCTTAACAGTTTAATCCCTGTTACGTCCTACTCATCAGGCCTTTTTTAGTCGAATGTATCGCCCACTGTCAGTCCCTTTGGGATCCATCCCTCATTCGTCTTAATAAAGGTGAGGTAATCTAGACTTTTTTGACCTAGGCGACTTCTCTTCTCAGTGACAATACCTCCTGCTGCACTGAAGGTCCTTTCTGACAGGAAACTTGAAGCGGGGCAGGCCAGAAGTTCTATCGCAAATTGGGATAGCTCAGGCCACAGGTCAAGCCTGCACACCCAGTAGTCAAGGGGTTCATCGCTCCTCAGAGTGTCGATATCTGCAGTTAAGGCGAGGTAGTCTGCTACCTGTCGGTCGAGTCGTTCTCTGAGCCCCGAAGGGCTGTGGCGATGCGTAGGACTTAAAAAGCTCTGCATGTCCTCCATCAACAACACGTCTGTAAAGCGTCCTGTCCTTGCCGGCGTGGTCGTGGGAGGAGGAGGATTACTTTCACCTCTTCCTCTGTTAGACTCCCGTTGTGCTGTGACATCACCCTTATACGCTGTGTAAAGCATACTTTTTAATTTATTTTGGAACTGCTGCATCCTTTCCGGCTTGCGGTAATTCGGTAACATTTCAGGCACTTTCTGCTTATACCGGGGGTCTAGTAGCGTGGACACCCAGTGCAGGTCATTCTCCTTCAGCCTTTTTATACGAGGGTCCCTCAACAGGCACGACAGTATGAAAGACCCCATTTGCACAAGGTTGGATGCCGAACTACTCATGTCCCGTTCCTCGTCCTCAGTGATTTCACTGAAGGTATGTTCTTCCCCCCAGCCACGTACAACACCACGGGTACCATATAGGTGACAACGAGCACCCTGGGATGCCTGCCTGTTGTGGTTGGTCTTCCTCCTCCTCCTCAAAGAAACATTCCTCCTCTGACTCCTCTTTCTCACAATCCTCTTCCAGCGTTGCCGCAGGTCCAGCAAGCGATGCTGATAAGGCTGTTTCTGGTGGTGATGGTGACCACAACTCTTCCTCTTCACGCTCATCTATGGCCTGATCCAGCACTCTTCGCAGGGCACGCTCCAGGAAGAAAACAAATGGTATGATGTCACTGATGGTGCCTTCGCTGCGACTGACTAGGTTTGTCACCTCCTCAAAAGGACGCATGAGCCTACAGGCATTGCGCATGAGCGTCCAGTAACGTGGCAAAAAAATTCCCAGCTCCGCAGAGGCTGTCCTAGCACCCCGGTCATACAAATAGTCGTTAACGGCTTTTTCTTGTTGGAGCAGGCGGTCGAACATTAGGAGTGTTGAATTCCAATGTGTCGGGCTGTCGCAAATCAAGCGCCTCACTGGCATGTTGTTTCGCCCTGGATATCTGAAAAGTGCGCCATGGACGTGTAGGAACGCCTGAAATGGCCCCACACCTTCCTGGCCTGCTTCAGGACATCCTGTAAGCCTGGGTACTTATGCACAAAGCGTTGTACGATCAGATTACACACATGTACCATGCACGCACATGTGTCAACTTGCCCAAATTCAATGCCGCCAACAAATTTCTTCCGTTGTCACAAACCACTTTGCCGATCTCCAGTTGGTGCGGAGTCAGCCACTGATCCACCTGTACGTTCAGGGCGGACAGGAGTGCTGGTCCATTGTGACTCTCTGCTTTCAGGCAAGTCAACCCCAAGACGGCGTGACACTGCCGTATACGGGATGTGGAATAGTACCTGGGGAGCTGAGGGGGTGCCGTTGATGTGGAGCAAGACGCAGCAGCAGAAGAGGACTCAGCCGAGGAGGTTATGGAAGAGGGAAGAGGATGGAGTAGGAGGAGTAGAGGAGGTGGCAGGAGGCCTGCCTGCAAGTCGTGGCGGTGTCACCAACTCCTCTGCAGAGCCACGCATTCCATGCTTGGCAGCCGTCAGCAGGTTTACCCAATGCGCAGTGTAGGTGATATACCTGCCCTGACCATGCTTTGCAGACCAGGTATCAGTGGTCAGATGGACCCTTGCCCCAACACTGTGTGCCAGACATGCCATTACTTCCTTTTGCACAATCGAGTACAGGTTGGGGATTGCCTTTTGTGCAAAGAAATTTCGGCCAGGTACCTTCCACTGCGGTGTCCCAATAGCTACAAATGTTTTGAACGCCTCAGACTCCACCGACTCCACCAGCTTGTATGGTAAAAGCTGGCGGGCTAAGAGTTCAGACAAGCCAGCTGTCAGATGCCGGGCAAGGGGGTGACTTTGTGACATTGGCTCAAACATGTCCTTGACAGACACCTGACTGTGGGCAGATGAGCAGGAACTGCTCAAGACTAGAGACGGAGTGGCGGATGGTTGAGAGGGGGAAAGGAGGACAGTAATGGTTGATGTGGCTGAAGATGCTGGACCAGGAGGAGGATGGCGGCTTTGAGTTTGTGTGCTGCTTGTACTCATGTGTTGATCCCATAGGTGTTTGTGATGTGCGATCATGTGCCTTCGCAAAGCAGTTGTACCTAGGTGGGTGTTGGACTTCCCACGACTCAGTTTCTTTTGGCAAAGGTTGCAAATGGCATCGCTGTTGTCAGAGGCAGACACACAAAAAAATGGCACACTGCTGAGTTCTGCAATGATGGCATTCTGGTGGTGGCAACAGCATGCGTTAATTGGCGTGCTGTCTGGCTGACCCCGGGTGCCGATGCATGCTGTTTGACTGTGCCACTAGCTCCTTGTGACGACCTCCCCCTGCTTCCAACTCGTCTCCTCCTCCTCTCTGTCTCCCCATCTGAACTTTCCCCCTGTTCTTCTTCTCTTCTAGCGGGCACCCACGTGACATCCACGGACGCATCGTCATCATCAACCATTTCACTTGTATCTGACAACTCTGCAAAGGAAGCAGCAGCGGGTACAACATCATCATCATCACACCGTACGTCCATGTGTGTAATGCTGTCTGAGACATATCCCTGTTATCTACATATCTCGCAATAATGGTTGCGCATCACTCATTTCTTCCAACTGATGTGTAAATAACTCCTCTGATAGATAAAGTGAAGCAGCTGTGGTGCTAGTGTTGGTGGTGGCAGCAGGCGGGTGAGTGGAAACTTGAGAGGTGCCCGAGGAGGATGGTGCGTCAAGGTTCCGAGCGGAAGCTGTAGAAGATTGGGTGTCCTGTGTTAGCCAGTCAACTAGTTCCTCCGAACTTTTCGAGTTCAGGGTACGTGGCCTCTGAACACTGGGCATTATTCTAGGGCCAAAGGGAATCACAGCACCACGACCACGACGGCGCCTGTGGGGTGGCCTGCCTCTGCCTGTCATTTTTTTTTCGATGCGTGCAAGCTACTGTGACAACAGATATGAGTGGCACTGTGCACTGGCAGCAGTTGGCAGAGTAGACGCTGTAGGCCTGACACACGCTTGCAGACAACTAACTGCTATTACAGTCAAATTTTTTTTTTTAAATGTACACTACTGTTACACTTTCCCTATGCCATGCTTTTCACTTATATCAAGACAAGTTTACCTAGCATGATTGTTTTATATTTTAAAAATGTGCAGTTTCTCTTGACATTTTGTTTCCAATGTTTTGCATTGCACCATATGTCATTGTCACTACGTGTATGTTCACTGCATTTCAAAAATAAAGAATTAAAAAAAAAAAAAAAATAATGCAGCTTAAGAATGAATCTAAAATGGATGCTGTCCAGGAGGCGGGAGGGTCTGGGAGGGAGGGTCTGCTGCTGATTGGCTGGAATATGTCTGCTGACTGTGAGGTACAGGGTCAAAGTTTACTCAATGATGACGAATAGGGGGCGGACCGAACATCGCATATGTTCGCCCGCCGTGGCGAACGCGAACAAGCTAAGTTCGCCAGGAACTATTCTCAAGCGAACTATTCAGGATATCTCTACATATAAACCATCCACCATCATCTTCCAAGCAGTACATAGCTTTTTTGGCAATGGTAATATTTTCTTATTCGGTGGTTGTTGCAGACACTTCCATTAAAAAAAAAACATTAACCATATACAATATTTTAATACTCCTTCAACAACCGAACGTGCTCAAACACAGTGCTCCTCCAAATCTTACAAAATACCATGCAATTCATTACTGCATATATATACATGGGCATTTTCTAGTGGTTAAGGTGGCTAGCATAATAAAAGCAATGTGGCAATGTGCATATAGAGATTCGATGGAGCCCAAAACCTGGTATGTGAAGGATAAGCAGTATAAAGACTATATATGAACATTGCTTTGACTTAAAACTTTGCCACCAACATAAATTAGATTTGGCCTCATACTCATACTGTGTTTTTCTTCACATTCAAATCTAAATAGTTTGAGTGAAAAAAGAAAATGTTTTGCTGCTTTTTGCTGCATAACCCCATACCTTTAGCCACATGCCCTCTTTTCACAATGCAACTTCTTAATTAGAAGCATAAGTATGTAGCTGAGCTGCTGACATCACTCGATCCTACAGTCAATTTCCGTCCTCTTATTATTTATATGTACTGTATTGTTAATACTATACAGATAATAAGATCGCAGTGATTGCTTGCTTTGAGTCAAGTCCGCAGCCCAGCTCACATTGATCTCTCATTGGCCGAGCTGAGTATGTACTCAGCATACATGTAATACATAATTTGATTTGTGAAAAGACGGAGTGTGGCTAAAGGTACAGGTTTATGCTGCAAAAATCTGCAAAAGCATTTTCTATATTAAGCAAAACTAAAGAGATTTAAAGAGGGAGACATGAATAGCATAATTATGAAGCCATAATGCACTTAAGCTCTGTTGATGCCCAGAGGGTGCCTCTAAGTAAAGCTATTCTTAAACCTAAACCATTTGTCAAAGCTAGTAATACAAACAAACAAAAAAACATTCCTCTTAAAAAATTAATACCATGTTTTGTGCATTTGCTTGATTATTTCTTGACATAGGTTGCATCTTTTTAAATCATCACACCCCATTAGACAGTGAAGTCCTTTGATGGAACACTGGTCATTGATATCTTTAAGGATTTTCAATAAATTTATAAACAGTATGTGACAATAAAGAAACGTTTATATCACTGCCATAGAGTTAGTTATAGCTCCTACTGGCAGATGGTTACATACTCAACTGGAACATCTTTTTTTAATGTGGTGGTGTCAATAGATTTATAGTCAAGGATGGTTTTTCCTTACATAAGTCTTAAAAAGAAAGATCAATAATGTTATTGTTGCAATACATCACTGAGTAAACCTTATTGATAAATCAACATCAAAATAATTGTTCTTAGAAATTCTAGAAATGAATTATTTTTTATACTTCCAGAAAACAAACAGTCATAGATCACCGGTGATCTCTGGGAATGGCAAAGCTGCTCAGGGAATATATTTGATCTCCTCCTTTTGTCTTGGAAAGTTTATCATTTATTTAAGAAACTGATCAGTACCTGCAAATAAAATAGAAAAATTAAACACAAGCTGCTGATATCCCCCGTGACTATAGTTTTATAGCACTACATGAAGCATTCTGCCAGGTTAGCATTACTCTTTATTATATAGTACAAGTTTCAACCTGTCGGAGTTGGGTAAAAGACATCACATAATGTCAAAAGCAAACAAACAAAATCAGGTCATTAATTGTTAAATTACATCATCTATCTCTCTTTCTTGATTATTTTAGCTCCATAACATTTCTCCTCAAGACTAAAATGGCCCTTTACTCGATCAACATGATGGCTTCATTTCATTTTACCCAGTTCACATAAATGGTCCATTTCAGCCAATTTCTCCAATGAAACTTACAAATTTGATAAACTAAAAAGGAATTAAACATATATTTTTGCTCATGGTCTGTTGAGGAAAATGCTTAAAAATCATATTTAATGTATTTATTTTCCCTAGATTGCTAGTCACATCAAATAACTGCTGTCTCTCTTGCAGTAAAATTATTAAAGGCTTGATACTGCATTATTTTATTTACCATGTGACATTAAAAAAAGAGAAAGGAAAAGATAAATGAGTCGTTATCAATGCAAAAGATGCTTATTAGACATAATAATGTACACTGTTGAACAGATTTAAAAATGACCAAAGCAATAAATGCGAAGACAATTGCTAATTTCAGCGTCAGTTTAAGAACATATTTCAAAGTAGCTCACTTAAATAGAAAACATACTTCCAGCATCATCTTTCTAAAACACCAAAACACTATTCATTAAACATTACCCTTGTGAGCACATGTACTCTTACAAAATACAAGAAGATTTATTACATGTAAATATATTTAACTAGGTTTTATAGACATTGCAGCAAGGAAAGCAACTTTTTGCACAACACAATATCCTGCATGTCAATCATTTTGCATCTTTGAGTGTTTAAGTGCCAACAAAATGTCTTCAAAAACCAATATGTAGGTCAAACAACAACTTATCTTTATATATTTATACGAACCACAAATCAGTTCTCATTAATAAGAAAGTCGACCAGAACGTAGTCAAACATTTTATCTATGCAGTTCAGTCATTATCTGGCTTAAAAATGTTCCCTGAGGAACGTGTCTGTAAGCCAGAACTATTAGACACTAGAGAAAACTTCTGGATGTGCAGTTTAAAATCATTATCTCCAGATTTATTGAGCCTCACAGACAACACCAGCTGATCCCCGCAAATCTATCAGAATGGATCTCATGGCTTCATTGATTCTGCATTCCTTGTGGAATCCTCACTAATGATACTTTTTATATATGCAGCATTGTCAGTTAAACAGTCAGGAAAAAAAACAACGTTATGCAACTGATGATCAGAAGAGACAGAATAGCGTAAATTACTAGACTCGAAAATTATTTCAAGCCATACTGTAATTCGTCTGATTTTGGGCCGATCAGATTATTGGACGAATTCCGAATTCTGAGCCGAAATTTAGTTGAGTCTTGAACCAACTGCAATAGTCAAGCATGCTCGGTTTGACTTGTGATTCTTAATTCTGCCAAAAAAAGAAATAATTGATGGGAGAAAAAGATGATTTATTGGTAGGAAACAGTAAAATTAAAAAATATGTTTTTTCCCAAAGATCACAAGAAGTAAACAATAGAGGAAAAAGGCAGGGGCAGTAAAATAAATTATATTTATATAGAATATATTTAATAAATATATACTATATAAATACATATACTCCTCCTTCTATTGATTACTTTTTCTCACTTAATGTGTGAACCATTTTTTTTGAAAATGCGTGTACTGCAAAATGTACACATAATATTTATATCCTGTATATGTTTTTCAGTACACCAATTGTCCAAGATTCACACTCTTTTGGTCCGTCTGATTCAATTCCCGAATCAGCTGTAATTCTACCATCTTAAAAAATTATGAGCAACATTTTGTACATCCCTCAAAAATATATACATTACAGTACATTATTTAAAGCAAGCCTGTCTTCCACAAATTGTGTAGATTGCAAACTAATGTATAGCTAACACTAGGGGAAACCAAAAGGATGCCCCCAGGTTTACAACATCCATGATGCTTTGCCAAATAAAAGTCAAATGTACTTGTTGTCCATCTTTCACCTAAACTATAAGTTCAACTGAAGATTGTTTCCTTTGCATTTGAAATGGCTTATGGAGTGGATGGGTTGGATCCTGAATAATGCAAGAAGATTCTAAGTTTTAATTTCCTACAAATGCTTAATCCATTTCCCAGAAATCCACAATTCTATCATGTCATATGAAGGTAGAATAGCTGTGCCATGGACACCATATTTGTAATCTGTATCATTTTGCTGATACATAGCAGTATACAGAAGATCAATATATGTTTGAAGTCATGTAGATTGTGTATTTCATGGTAGATAACCACACTGTGATTTATAACTTGTTTCACCCCACATGGAGTATTGTACGCAGTACTGGAGACCGTATTTTCAGAGGGATATTGATACTTTATAGAGAGTTCAGAGAAGGGCTACTAAACCGGTTCATGGATTACAAGGAAAGGTTAAAGGAGCTTAACATGTATAGCTTGGAGAAAAGACGAAACAGGGGGGATATGATAGAAACATTTAAATACATAAAGGGAATCAACACAGTAAAGGAGGAGACTATATTTAAAAGAAGAACTACCACAACACAAGGACATAGTCTTAAATTAGAGGGCAAAGGTTTAAAAATAATATCAGGAAGTATTACTTTACTGAGAGGGTAGTGGTAGAGGTTAGGCATAAGGCTATCCTAGACTTAAGATAAGGCCAGGGTCTAATTAAAAGTATTTCAAAATACTGGGCAGACTAGATGGGCCGAATGGTTCTTATGTGGCGTCACATTCTATGTTTCTATGTTTCACATTGTAACTGAGGCCCCTACTCTAAATGCTGCATTAGGACATACATATCCAGGCCCTCCTCAGATAAGTGGGAGTTACAACCCTTGCTGCTGTTAATTCACTCTCTCTCACAATAATGGCTGGAAAGACAGAGATCGTCTATTTCTCTCTTTTTAACTTCTCCCCTTGCTTATTGCTAAAGGAAGATATGCTAAATTAGGAAAAGCAGCTGCAAACAGGTGTACCAGAATGCCGTTTTGTACTGTCTTATGATTATAAGAACCTTAGCACTAGCTCTAAATCTAGACAACATTAAAACTAACCCTACTTCTACAGATAAAACAGGAATTGTGGGACACACCCAGAGCATGCATTGCTCAGAAGTAGTGCTGATATACAGACCAAATTATATACAAAATAGTATAGTGCGCACACATACAAAAAGACACCAAAGTTTTACATTTTACAAGCGTTCTTAGAATCACAAAAAAATATGTGGACTTGGTTACATGTTATGGCCATATCGTGTTAAGCTCGCATCTAACCAGAGAACCTCAATATCCATAGGTCCTATGTAATTTTAACATGGGAGACCATGTAACCATGCTAACTTGCTGTTTCACCTCTTCACTACTGAGCTCTCTTTAAAGGACCACTATAGTGCCAGGAAAACAAACTTGTTTTCCTGGCACTATAGTGTTAATAGGTCCCCCCCACCCTCATGGCCCCCCTCCCGCCGGGCTCTAGGGGTAGGAAGGAGTTAATAGGAAGGAGTTAATATCTTACCTTTCTCCAGCGCCGGGCTCCCTCGGCGCTGGGGACTCTCCTCCTCCTTCAGACGTCATTGGCCGAATGCACGTTGCAAGAGCCGCGCGCGCATTCAGTCAGTCCATAGGAAAGCATTATCAATGCTTTCCTATGGACACTGGCGTATTCTCATTGTGAAAATCACAGTGAGAAGCGTGGAAGCGCCTCTAGCGGCTGTCAATGAGACAGCCACTAGAGGCTGGATTAACCCTAATGTAAACAAAGCAGTTTCTCTGAAACTGCTATGTTTACAGCAGGCAGGGTTAAACCTATATCATTAAGCTGAAGTGGTCTGGGTGCCTATAGTGGTCCTTTAATTAAAAAATATTAGTATCACATATTTCTAAAATAAAGATATTTAAAACTGCTATTGCAATCTTTACAAAATTCTGGACAGTATGCTGACAGTAAAATGGTAAAGTCCATCCCTGACCGTAATTATATAACCAACTGAAACTTCTTGTACTGTTTACGGGGTGAGCTTATCTATTCAACAAATTTACATTTATTGTATCAGTGACTAGTGGCTTCTGGGAGATAAATTATTCCTCTACATGATAATAATAACAAGCATAGCTCAAAATGTCCACTTGCCACTACTGCTTGTGAGTAGAAAAGCACCACTGTAGAGTATGCTATGGCTTGCAGTGGCTAAAAACTTTTAGGACCTGACTAATAGCCCTAAAAACTAGAGTATAAATGAGGGTGAGTGAGGCTTTATGGACTAGATTTCATACTGCAAAATACATGAAAATAAAAATGTTTATACTCACTTTTGGTATTAAAGGGGATAAACAGTAACCAAATCCCCATATTAGTTTGCTAATATGGTTGATTTTCAGTAAAATCTTAAACAGGTTGTTTTCTATTTTGTATCTGTAGTTTGTAACCCTTCTTCTAGCCTTAACCTTACATAAAAACAAAAACATTTAATAGGTAAGATACATAATGCTGAAGCCAATATTAGCTGGATATAATGAGGCCTTTGAGCTCTGAAGACATTTATAAGCCACACAAATTTCAATCTTGTTGTTTATTATTATGTCTCCTCAACCCGTCAATAGTTTTATTTTTCCGTAATACACACTTCATCATTATGTATTAAATAACTTTTTATCAATGAATTGAACTTTAAGACATATGTACATGTTCAATATTCCATAGATAGTATATTTAAAAATGCATACATGATATATGTTAGGAGCAAGCTAGAAAACAAAAATACTTTTGCATTCTTCACTCTCTGATCATATTCTCATCAGCGGTAAGACTGAACAGAATACACAGGCACTAATTGAATTTTTTTCTCTGGATAGAACAACGGCAGAAAATATATATGTTTTTACTTTGGCAAGCATTGATTGTATAAGATCCTGATTTCCTTTTAAATATCACCTGAGTGAGTGCATAACCTACATATGTATCTGGACATGCTCCTATTAAGATACACTGAGCATTTACGGTTCTATATGTGACGTGTTAATGTCCATATGCTCTGAAGCATATGCAATGAATCTCATGTTCATTTTTGTAATATGATTTATGTAGACAGAAAATCAAATATGCAAAGAGGAAAAAAAAAGGGGGGGAGAGATTTGTGAATTTTGCCCAGAGCAGTTTTTCCACTCCTACTGAAGGGAAATTACTTTCATCTTATAAAGATTACATATGTATCCTTTATATTGCATGACATTTTAGGTTACGGTAAGTGTCAGTGCAAGTGTCATGTAAGGGTTAATGTTTAGTGTGAGTGTAGAACATGCCCTAAGGTGTAGTGTAGGGATTATTTTTTTATGATGCAATTTGTGCAATTTGTGATCTCATTGTAGTATTTAATGTGTAGTCCGTTATGGTAATATGGGGTTAATGTGTAGTATAGCGGTTACTCTTTAGTGATGGTGTTGTTTCCTTATTATAGGGGTTAATGTCTAGAGTATTGTGTTACAGTAATGTAAGGGTTAATGTGTATTGTGTTAAGGTAATGTAGGGATTAATGTGTAATGTAGGCAGGGCCGGCGCGTCCATAAGGCGGCAGAGGAGGCCACTTTAGGGCGCACCGGCCCAAGGGGCACTAGATTAGATTGACCGGCAAGAGGAAGCGCACTGCACTCCCTCCTACCAGTCACTCAAAGTAGCGTGGCTGAACAGAGCAGACCACAGTACATGATCTTCAGTTTCCTGTGCCCAGACAGACTGACAGGAAGTGCTCACTGAGAGAGTGCTTCCTGTCAGTTCGGCCGGGTACAGGAATCAGAAGCTCCTGTACCGTGGTCCTCTCCACTCCAATTGGCCATGCTACAAGAAAGGTAATGAGACATGCAAGAGAGGGAGGAGAGCGGTCCACTAAGGGGAGTAGGAAGAGAGGGCGGAGAGAGAGGAACACTAAGGGATGGGGAGGGGGGTCAGTAAGAAACAGGGGACGGAGGGACCACTAAGGGAGGGACCACTAAAAGGAACACTAAGGGGAATGGGGAGCACTAAGAGACAGGGAAGGGTGGAGAGAGGACCTCTAAAGTAGGGGGGGAGAAACACTAAGGGGGAGGGAAAAGGAACACTAAGGGGGGGGAGGAGACCACTAAAAGAGAGGGAAGGGAGGGGGAGAGGAACACTAAGATGGATAGGGGGGACCACTAAGAGACAGGAAAGGAAGGGGGAAGACCACTAAGGGATAGGGAACAGAGTGGAGAGAAACACAAAGGGGCATGAAGAGAAGGGGAGTGGAACACTAAGGGACAGGGAAGAGGACCACTATGGTGGGAGGGGGGCAAAACACTAAGGAACAGGGAGGGGAGATGAACACTCAGGGACTAGGAAGGTAGGGGAGAGGACCACTAAGGGATAGAAGGGGATGGGAGAGGATCACTAAGGGACAGGGAGGGGACCACTAAGGAACAGGAAGGGGAGAGCACCAGTAAGGGACATGGAGGAGAGAGGAACACTTAAGGGACATGGAGTGGAGGAAAGGGGAACACTAAGGGACAGGGAAGAGAGGGGAGAGGACCACTAAGGGATAGAAGGGGATGGGAGAGGATCACTAAGGGACAGGGAGGGGACCACTAAGGAACAGGAAGGGGAGAGCACCAGTAAGGGACATGGAGGAGAGAGGAACACTAAGGGAAATGGAGGGAAGAGTGGCAAACACCTGGGCCAGAGTGGGTAGAAAGACACAAAGAGGGACATGAGGGGGTATAAATACACACAGATGGGGCTGGAGATGTAAGAAACACACAGCAGGGCCTCGGGGAGGAAAAACAAAGGGACTGGGGTGAAAGAGACACAGAGGGACTGGAGAAGAGGAAAAAGAGACACAGAGGGACTGGGGGAGAGAGACAGGTTGGGGTGAAAGAGAAACACACAAAAGTGCTGGGAAGAGTAAAAGTCACAAAGGGGCTGGGAGAGGAGACACACAAAAGGGCTGGAGGGAGTAAGACACACAAATAGGTGTTGTAAGAGATACACAAGGGAGGTTTATGGGCAAAATAGGGCATGAGATACACTAAGGGGGTAAGACATTTAATAGAGGGGATAAGACACAAAAGACAGTTAAGAGGCACACAGGTGAATATGCTTTTTTTTTGGGGGGGGGGTTCAAAATCTTCATCTGCGTACCAAAAAATCCTTGCCCCAGCCCTGAGTGTAGGGAGTTAATGTTTAGTGATAGTGTAGATTGTTAGGTAATTGTAGGAGTTTATTTGTAGTGTAGTGTGTTAGGGTAGAGTAGGGGATAAGGGGAAAACGTAACTGAAAGGGCAGCACTAATTCAACTGACATCATTAAAACAGCAGCAGGTAGTACTGCTTAGAAGTGTAACTCCCACTAATCTTGCACAGAATGAGTCATGCATGTCCTGTTTCTACCTGAGATTTGGTCTGTCTAAATGTGCAGAGCTGATCAGGCCCGGAGCTGATCCATTTATTACGGGGAATAATTGCACAAGTGACATCATCATTCATGCGTTAAGTGATTCGAAACCATGATCTGTGTTAAAATACTTAATTTTTATTTTCTTTTTCACAGATTTCAACATTACACATTTGAAGTGTATTTGCCTCTTGGTAAAATTACTTTATCATCACAAAAATATACTTGCACCATAATTTATTAATTTAAAAAAAAAAACATACTTTTTCAAAACATTTTTTTTCAATTTAACAAAACATTTCTATGTATTGTGATCTACTTGAATGCAACATCATCAAAAAAAAAAAACTCATGCATTTTTCCTCTTCTGCGTTTGGAGTTTTTAAGCCCATGTCACATATTTCAACGCAAACTACATATTCTAATCGACTGATGACATGACATTCATATTGCTTTTATTTCACTATGCCATTTATACAAACAAAAAGCCAGATCACTGAATAATATTTCAAACTAAATTTACCATAAAGAAGGAAAGTATTTTTTTATATCGGTTCATGTATATACATTCCCACGTTACCGTGCTATTGTGATGTATGCAGTGGTGTCCTCATGCTAGATACTATATTAATTGACTATCTGCAATGTCCTGAGGAAAGTAATTTTAATTCAAATCAGGGTCTTTACAAGTGAGAGATTGACCTTTGAGAATAGTTAATTACTCTCCATACAATTTAGCAAAAATCTGTGAAAATCCAGAAATGTCTATAAATCAAATCTATTTATGTTGAATGAAAAGCCAACAGCAACAATATTAATGAATTCACTCTGGATAAAGCTTGTAATTCATTTTAATGACATTACCAGTACATCTTTTGAAGTATTAATAGTGTTTTTTATTTGAGATTTAAAACAAGAAAAGGTGCAAAGAGCACGCACATGAATAAAGTGCACGTACAAATGCGCTTCTATGAGAACAATCAATGAACACTTACATACCAATCTAGAAACAAGTGGATAAAGCTTTCGTTTAATGGTAAATACTAAAGAAATAAAAGGAAATAAATGGAAACATAGCAGAAAGCCATACAAATACATAAATACAATGTAGCAAAAGCAATATTGCACACAATATGTAAAAATGTATACATGGTATATGTATCCAGAGATATGGCATTTAACCCCTTAAGGACCGAGGACGGTTCAGGACCGTCATCGGCATTTTTGCATTGCCGACCGATGATGGTCCTGAACCGTCCTAACAGTGCAATGTACTTACCCGATCGCCGTCGTTCCCCCGGCGGCGATCGGCGTTAGTCCCGGTGTGGGGAGACTGCCTGCAGCCCAGACAGTCTCCCCATGGCAGATTAGGACCCCTGGGGCCATGTGATCGCTCAACAGGGCGACCACATGGTCACAATAGGTGTCCATGTGTCTGCCTGCAGGGGGACTGTCTGTGCTGACAGGCAGTCTCCCTGCTAGTGTAAAATCATTAAAAAAATGAAGTTAAAGTTAATAAAAAAATAATTATATATGTGTATATATATATATATGATATATAGACATATATTATACCTATATAATATACGTCTATATATCATATATATAATGTCATGCTAAGTGTATTTTTATATTAATATGTACATATATTAATATAAAAATACACTTTTAATTAAATTACACATGTGTATATATATATAATATATATATAATAACTATATATATTGTATATATATTATTATAAAATACAAATAATAAGTAATTTAAATTAAATAAAAAAATGTAAAAATAATAATCAAAATTAAAAAAAATATATATCTATATGAAATTTTATTCTAACTGTATTTTGATATTAATATATATATATATTTATATCAAAATACACTTAGAATAAAATTGTATATATATCTATGTATATATAAATAAATAAAAAGAATACGAACTATACATATGTCCATATACAAAATTACATAAATAATTATATAAATATGCACGTAGACTTCAAATATATAAATAAGCATATATATTTAAATTCTACGTGTGCATTTATGTAATATTTTTACATAATTAAGTAATTTTATTGATTGCAATTTAAGGGACCTGCCTGCCAACCCAGGTCGAAAGTCCAGAGAATTTAATTTGTTAGCACTGTATTTTACCCTGTAACGTTCTACGACACCCTAAAACCTGTACATGGGGGGTACTGTTTTACTGGGGAGACTTCGCTGAACACAAATATTAGTGATTCAAAACAGTACATCATATCACAGCGATGATATTGTCAGTGAAAGTGACTTTTTTTTTAATTGTTCACACACAAACAGCACTTTTACTGATGATATAATTGTTGTGATACATTTTCCAGTTTTGAAACACTAATATTTGTGTTCAGCAAAGTCTCCTGAGTATAACAGTACCCCCCATGTACAGGTTTTATAGCGTTTTTGAAAGTTACAGGGTCAAATATATGGGTCAAATATTTTTACATTGAAAATGGCCAGGCTGGTTACGTTGCCTTTGAGAGCATATGGTAGCCGAGGAATGAGAATTACCCCCATGATGGCATACCATTTGCAAAAGAAGACAACCCAATGTATTGCAAATGGTGTATTTCCAGTCTTTTTTAGTAACCACTTAGTCACAAACACTGGCCAAAATTAGCGTTCAATTTAGTTTTTTACTTTTTTCACACACAAACAAATATGAACACTAACTTTGGCCAGTGTTTGCGACTAAGTGGCTACTAAAAAAATCTTGACATACCCCATATTGAATACCTTGGGTTGTCTACTTTAAAAAAAATATGTACATGTGGGTTGGTATTCAGAAATTTATGACAGATAATAGTGTTACAATGTCACTATTGATACATTTTAAAAATGTATGTTTTGAAACCGCAATATCCTACTTGCACGTATATAACATGCAAAAAAATAGCAAAAAGCATGTAAACACTGGGCATTTTTAAACTCAGGACAACATTTTGAATCTATTTAGCAGTTTTTTTCATTCGCTTTTGTAGATGAGTAAAAGATTTTTCACATAAAAGTAAAAAAACATGTATTTTTTTTTAATTTTTCATCATATTTTTTCATTTTTTTTTAAATTAAATTACATGAGATTATATAAATAATGGTATGTAAAGAAAGCCCCTTTTGTCCTGAAAAAAAACAATATATAATTTGTATGGGAACAGTAAATGAGAGAGCGGAAAATTACAGCTAAACACAAACACCACAAAAGTGTAAAAAGATGACTGGTCGCAAATGTACAACATCGCAAAAACAGTCCGGTCCTTAAGGGGTTAAAAGAAATGGGTATTAAAAAAAAAAAAGGCATGGGTTATTACTGAAAAAAGACGGAAAAACATCTTAGATAAAGATAAAAACTAAACTGGAAGATCACATAAGAACTGGGAAAATTAGTTGGAAAAAAGTTTCAATGCAAGTTTAACATTTACGTTTTTAAATTTCATTGGATCATTTAAATAAACAAATCTTCCGTTCCAAGGACAATCGATTTCAAAGGATGACAGCTCCAATCTAGAGTGAGCAATACATGGCCCTGCACTTTTTAGTAGTTCCACTCCTCTTTGTTTATTGAAGCAGATACACAAGCAGTGACAACCTTTTGGCCATATTTTACGCCTTTCTCCAGTTTGTGATTGAGAGATATCTGTGCTCAACTGATATAAAAAAAGACACCATTATCACTGAATCAGAAAGCCATGAATCATGTATCCAGTATAAGAATGAAAACTTTTTTTTTTGTTTCATATAAAAAATATATAAATCATTTTCTAAATATGAAGCAAACATGCTTACCAGCTATAGGAATGCTGTTAGTTTTGTTTTAGCTTTTCCCCAAATTTTTACAAAGGGTCATCTTTAGATATTACAGGTATTGACACTGTTCCCAATTCAATGTATGAAAACAAGGGCTGGCTGCACTCACCTGAACATGCTTAAATGGGGTGCTGCTGGGGGCCAATAAGTACAGTAAACATGAAAATCCAGCGCACTCCCTTATCTACTAAACAGCTACTTTGGTGCTGACCGATTTTGCTAGTTTTATTAAAAACACCTAATCTAGGCAAAACATAATGTGGGTTTAGTTACAGTATATAATCATACACTGCTTAAGCCTACCACAACGTCAATGTACCCCATCTTTGGCAGGTCCTACTCTAACAGCCTAATGTCTGCTAAATGAGTTACTTACTTGGGGGAATACTTCTATCTCGAGTTCTCTGCAGTACAAGGTACATATATGACATTTAAATGGTACAATGAAATACATAATACATTGCATATAATATCATCCTTACAGTTATTAATTAAATATAATACAACATGGTGAAAAGGCAGCATAGTTGGTCTACCCCTCCAATACATAAAAAGGTGAAAATTACTGTTCATGCAGCTGCATGAGTTTCCTTCTTTCCAGTTAGAGGATTGTAACACGACAGAAGTCACATTTTTATCTGCAGATAATTTCATCTAAATATGCTAAAATGGCTGTGAAAATACACTTGCAGCTGTAATTATAAGTAAACAATTTCTTCACATCTTTTTTATGGATGAGCAACCATCCCAAAAGCTTACAGCAATTCTTTAATTATTCCTTAACTCGCAATAATGTTTTTGACCAGTACTAGAGTTTGTAACGCAAACGTCAGTAGCTTTGAGTAAAGTATTGAGTAAATTTTTGCATTATTTCTGGTTTGGTGGGAAGTACTTTTGGTTCATGGTACTTTGGTTCAACATTTTTTCTAAGCTGTCCATTAGAGTCTGCTGCAAAAGGCTCACCCCATAACATTTCCCCCTAACATTTCAGCCATGTTGCATCTTTGGACACACACACAAACACAAGCACTCAGACATACACACACACTGATTCATGCACACATATACACACAAACACAATGATGCACAGAGACACACAATGACACACAGACATATACACTGACAGATACAGACACAAAGGCACAGTGTGTGTCTGGGAGTGTATATTGGTTCCTGTGTGTGCATGTCTGACAATGTGTAATTGTGTATATGCTTGAGAGCGTGTCTCTGGCTATAATTATCTTTGTGCATCTGTGAATATATATGTATATCATGTATTTTTGTATGTATTTTTATGGGGGTCTGTTTGTGATTTTGATGTGAGCGTTATGTATAGAGAGTGAGAGAAAGAGATGTGACAAATTAATGCTGCTAGAGTTTCATGGTGTGCCATGATATACTCCTGCAACATAATCCTGCAACTTCACTTGCACAGTATGATGGAATATTCAAAAGCCTAAGTCATATGTAAAGAGTAAGGTATTTTGGATTACAGTTTGTTATATAACAAAAAGTACAATAGCAATATTGTATATAGAGAAGGAATTGTGAATAACAACAGACCCCACCTACATCGAGGGAGACACCAATGAGCACCATAGCTTATCACATCTCAAGAGGGCAATTAATATAAGCTTGTGTGACTTTTATGCATGGTATGTGCCCAGCAATTAAGGTGTCAAAAACATCTATAGCAAGGGTGGTGTAATGCACTTTATTTTGTAAAGATGGTGCCTCTCTCTTTATTAATTTCATGGCTGATATCCAAAAACATGATCAATGTCTTTCAAAAAAAAATCAAGAAACCTTGCAATAAAACCAGGATCCTAGGATTGTGTATTAGTAACTAGTAACTGTAGTTCTGTTTGTAATGCTTTATTGTGTTTCTCTGTACTGTCTCCTCATTGGGATTTATTCATTAAAGACCAATTCACAGTCAAACCGTTTGTAAAATAGCTAAGCTATAATTATAGCTGAGTTTCGATAAAGTAGCTATTTTTGCAAAAAAGTGTTCAATCTGATGTTACGTTAACTAAAATGTGTTGTTTATTGAATAAACCCCTTTGTGTACTCCTTAAGTTTTGGAGACTGGTATTCTATGACCTGGTATTCATGAAATAGTTTATTAAAAAAAACAAAGAATTGTGGTTAAGTTAAACTAGACTTGCAGAGTTATTTACTAAATACTTTAAAAACCAAAAACAAATTTCAACCACATTGGCAATTCAAAGATTCAGTATTCGGTCGGTCCAACCAATTCTACAACCTTCGTTTGAAAGCTAGCGCTGCAAGTGGGCAAACAGTTCTGATTTTTTTTAAATCCAGGCATGGACTGTCCCTCCCAGAATTGTTATTCTTTAAAAGCTATGCCTGGATTTGAAGCCTCAAGGCCTGGATTTGCAGCATTCTGTAAGGATTTTAGCCATCCAGCAATGTTGGGTCTATCTGAAATCCAGGCAAATTCAGGCCTGTTTGGAGCCTGATTTACGAAACCCTAACATACCTGAATTCCATGAGCAATTTCTGGATTTTGCAGTCTGAATGGGGCCATGTGCAGCAGAATGATTTGCTGTATTTGATACTGGGTCATTCGTGGACTTTAGTGAACCACTGTGTTGGAGATTTGTCCGAACTACAATTTGTCAGAATTTAGGCCACACGGGTGATTGGTAGAATCCCCAAACTCAGGGCTGAAATGTAGCTGAGTCACAAACCAATAAAAATGCACAATGTTCCAACAATATTTGTTTTGATTTGTGATTGTGAATGATGCCAAAAAAAGAAATAATTGATGGGAAAAAATATTGATGCCTGCGGTTCAATCACTAAATGTTGAATTCCTTCAAAAATCAAGTGAGAAGTGACCAACAGAAAGAGGGAATAAAGGGATAAAGGAGGATCAGCAAAAATAAATCTTCATTTACTGTATGTATTCTATATTAAATAAATATGTAGAATATGAATATAGGTGTCTTACTGCTCCTACTGCTTTTCACTTAACTGGTTACTTTTTCTCATTTAATCTGTGAACCAAATAGCGAGCAATGCTCCTATAAGTGTACTGCAACATATATGCAACATATATACAAAGATTGGCCCATATTTGCAACCTTCTGGTTCAACTGATTAATTTCCTGCTTTTTTAATTTTTCAGTACCGAAATTCTGTTAAGCCAAGCCAACATATGACCGAAATCTGACCCTCTTGAAAAATGTTTTATTTTCAGAAAAAATTGTTCAGCCAAACCTTTTTATCCTTTTTATCTCTCTCTCTCTTTCCAAATAAAAAGGGATTAAGTAAAACAATTGAATAAATACATAACTAATCTACAAGGGTCTGGGAGGGGGGGAGTTAGGGGAATTTGGGGGGGGGGGGGGGGGGGTCACAGGGAGCTCAATCAAGACTGTACGAGATATTTATGATGACTAAAGTGCCATGACCTGAAATAAGAAGCACTAACCAAACCATACAAGGCAGGTACATGTCTGAAATACAAAAAAAAAAAAAAAAATTAAATAGTTCAGCCAAACCAAATTTACTTGCTGTGCACAAGTCTAATTTAAAGCTGACTTTCAACACTTTACCACGGTAATTTACCAATGTGTGAATTGTTCACTAATCACCAAGACACCATGACATGTTTGTGTAGCTCTAGACTTTAAAGAATCAAGTACAATATCAAGCAATACAGACAGCCTAGAGTGAAGTTATGTTATTCTTCATATGGTGTCTGAAAAACAAAATAGATTTTTTGATAGAATACAATATGTACACACCTTCCATTTTTTGTTAGAGATACAATGCTTCTGTTTGCACGCATCACATAGCAACATAGTACTATATGTAAAAATACAGTTTCAAGTCTGTGAAGTTCAACTTTTTAAACATCCATTTTGCGATTGCTGGCCTAAAACTTACAAATAAAGAAGCTAAATTCCCCAGATTCTACAACAATTCAATTTAACATGTACCATCTTGCTAATAATTTTATTTTTAAGATTCTCAAAAGAAACATTTTCATGACTAATTTCTAATTTTTCTCCTAACAATCCAGTTATATATTTTTTTTCTACATGAATCACATGAAATATATTGGGTATTCTCAGGAAATAGCTGCAGTAACA
Source organism: Pelobates fuscus (assembly GCF_036172605.1). Classification (NCBI taxonomy): domain Eukaryota; kingdom Metazoa; phylum Chordata; class Amphibia; order Anura; family Pelobatidae; genus Pelobates; species Pelobates fuscus. Next base: position 75,851,191 of record NC_086323.1, on the reverse strand, counting down.
TATTATCTAATAAAATATGAGCTGGAATGGAATAAAATTTAATATAATGGAATATAATAGACTTTCTTGAGCTTTGTAATAATAAAGGTTACAATGCACTTTTATAACAGGTACACACAGGTTTTGGTACCCCTTTAATATGTGTTGTTAAAAAATAATACTGGTGTGTAATGGACCGTTTTGCTCACCAGAGGTTAAAAACCGTTTAGGTGATATTCCCCTTTCCAGATGCACAGGCAGCTACTGTAAGCACCTATCTCCTGAACTGCAAACTACACGAATCCGCCAACTCCCGAACAGGAAACACACGAACACTGGAAACAGCCGAACAGGAAAAGCATACAATCAGCTTACACTCCTGGCAATCGGCATACAATCCAAATCCCCCAATAACGAGACGACACTTCGTTTTGAGGTCAAGCAGAATCTGACTACACTGGCACATACAGTCTCTTTTATTCCCAATCCACAAACATAGTACAGCCCACAGGGTTTTACAGAACAACCAATCAATCTATACAATACACACAGACACTCCCACACAAAATCCTCCCCTCTGCCTGTGATATGATTACTGAACACAATGGATAATCTCATTATCACATGCAGAGGAATACAGTTTTTACACAATATTTATAACTTCTAAAATATACGTGCCACAAACATAAAACATATATTTTCATAATCAGCATGCGAGAAATAAACACATACTCAAAAATCAGGGCAATCGGTTCAGGGGTTAAAAAGTTAAATGGAAGTCCTTTATGACCGACCGCAAGCACATTTTCATGCCCAAAACAGTTCCATAAGTCCTATTCGAACGTGCATTTGAATCTTCGAATTCCATGAATTTGGCTACACATACCGCTGACCGCATTGAATGAACCACGATGGCCACCGCCACGTGTTCGTTTTTCGAATGGCGGCCACTTCGACTACTTCGGGACTTCGATGGCATTCGAAGTGCCAATTTAAAAGTACAAATCCTTTCTCTGTGAGTTAAAGGGCCAGCAACAGCACAACAAAAATCCATTATGCCCAACTCTGTTATTTCAAGGGCCAAACCTCCCAGGGACCATAATCACATGGCAAGAGGCTGGCAAGCAGTCCTCTCCAGGCACAAGTGGCGGGGCTGGTTCCGCCACATGGTGTATATCTTTAGAACAAAAATACAGCCATAGTCACCCTTGCTTAAGCTTTAGAGAAGGTCTTCTGTTTGAAGTGTCTATGTAAAATAATCATAATAATAATAGAAAATAATATAATGTAACAGAATGCTTACCTTATCAACAGCTTCATCAACTTTGTCAACATTTGTGAATTTAGACAACTATCTTACATTGGCTTTGATTTAATATTTTCCAAATAAGTCTTCCAAACGATTTAATATTTTTGGATACACTTTTAAAATTCGGGATAAGGTTCAGCGCTGATAAGAAACAGGGAATATTACAGCAAGGCAGCACACCTTAAAAAGGGGAATCCCCTCTGGACCCCTTAGAATACAATGGAGGAAAAAGGAAGGAATAAGGGTGCGCCTAAAACAAGTGGAAATAACAAATAATAATAGAAAAGTAGGTTTAGCAGCAATAACAGAAACGTCCGAAAAATGTCCAAATATAATATAAAAAATTGGAATAACAACAGGTACCTATTAGTCCGAATATAAAATATCCAAATGTGCAAATGGTGGTCCTAGTAGTCCTTTAGAAGGGTATGTAGCGTCCAAATGTATATTTGTAGTTTGGAGATAAATATGCGGGAAGAACAGAAGAGAGAAAAACTCCAATGGTGTAGTATAAAAACAAAATATGGATATTCTGTAAATAACAGTGGAACTACTCACAATATTCAGAGCTTAAATCCAGCTCTGGTATGGATAGCGTGAAGTGGAATAATCCCCACTCAAGGATATGTGGTGCTCCTCTTTGGTCCTTTGGTGAAAAGATGGAGTAGTCCAAGGTATATAGAGCAGACGTACTGCTCGGTGGATGGCGTATATAATCCCCACCTGAAGGATTCTTTGGTAGTCCAATATGGTCGGAATCAATGGTGGTTGGGTCTGGATAAAATAAACTTGCATAGAATAAAATAGCAAATAATATAATATAAAAGTGAAAGAAGGAATGTGGCAAACCAGTGTATAATAGCCAAATATTCCTTTAATAACACTTTGATTTATAAAAGAAAAAAGTATCTATACGCGTTTCGCCACAATAGGCTTCATCAAGTAGAAACATACGTATATAAAAAAGAGAAAAAACAGTACTTATATAGGAAACATTAGAATACACAAATGGTTTGAAATTCCCGCAAAAATTACGTCATAGGAGGGAATACAATACAATACAATTTATAAAAAGGATAAAATATAAATATGTTGCAATATAATATGGAATGTGGAACAGATTAGTATAAAAAGAATGTAAAAACTAGTGCATTAAGTATCTAGAATCTTATGAATGAAAGCAACACGTGACGCGGAAGTGAATGAAGCCACGTCACGTGATAGTGCAGGGGACAACTTGGCGTGAGCGTTAATAATGAAAAAGATATCCTGAAAGGCTGTATGGTACTGGTGGCTGTGCCGACAGTGCAACCGCCTAAGACCATACACTTCACAAGGCTGATAAATACATTTTAACCACAAATAGAAGTAAATGTATTATCAGCAAAATGGAACATAATGATGAATAGTATATGTAAATAAAGGGTAAGTGTTACATAATAGAATGTACTAGGAGGTAGTAAACAGTGAAAAAAATAATAATTTTTATTGTAAAAATAATAAAAACATATATTAAAAGGAACTACAGATGGGGGCGGAGCCTGGACGCAGAGCCGAGCGGACGCAGATCAGAGCTGCTCCCGCTCCAAACGCCAAATCTCTCGGCTAAAAAGCCACAAAACGAGCACTCCTTGTTAATAAGCCTGTTTTACATGTGTACACCAGTTAACTGACCTTACCTTTACTGTTATATACACCTCATAACTTGCCTAGCCTGTACTTAACGTTATGTTTAAGTTTGAATATAAAAACATGATTCAATTAAGCGACTCCCAAAACTGAATCAAATACACCAGTATGCTGGTATAAGTACCATTACACTGGACACAGCGTCTTAATTTTATTCTATGAGCAGAAAGTTTAAGCCACGTTATTTTAGTTTAATTTATGTTATGAAAATGCTTAAGTAATGACAAGCGACACCGTATACCGCATAACCCAACCTTATAAAAAATGTGCAAAATCAACCCTGTACCTCTGTTTATATGTTTTATAATGCGCTGGAGGATTGCCGTTGGGGTACCTCACAAGCGATTGTACTAAGCTTATGCACTACAAAAATAAAGAATTTAAATAACAAGAAAAAAAGGAACTACAAATATATAGATTATTATTATCACAAAAAATTAAAAAGATCAAATTCTATATTAAGACCTAGTGGGATGAGGGTCTTCAAATTGTAAACCCATTCCATTTATTTGCTTCCCAAAGTCTTTTTGATATTACCTCCTCTCCATGAAATTTTGCATGTATCAATACCTATACATTTAAGTAGTTTAGGATTTTTATTATGTATCAGAAAGTGCTTTGATAGTGAGTGATTTTCAAAACCTTTAAAATATTCTGCTCTCTGCATTTTTAAAAATGAAAAAATTAGACAAAGACCCCACCAGCAATATCCAAGTAATTTTAAATTCATTTTTAAAAAACGGCAGAGAGCAGAATATTTTAACTAAACATGAGTTTGATTTTTTAAATACTTCCCATCCCCAAATCCCTGTTATATACTTTTTACCTAAGATCCATAAAGATATTAATAATCCCCCTGGAAGACCTATCGTGTCCGGCATTAATTCAGTTTTATCCAATTGATCAGAATACCTAGACACTTTACTTCAGCCCTCAGTAAAACGTATGGAATCCTATTTAAAAGATTCTATGACCCTGCTTCGGTTTCTAAATGATTTTACATGGAAAGATACATACATATTAGTCACCTGTGATGTGCAGTCTCTGTACACTATCATTCCCCATGTGGATGGTTGCTTGGCAGTGGAAGGGATTCTAAGGACCGAAAATAAGATTAAAGACAGCCAAATACATTTTATCATTGACGGTATTAACATTATTTTAAAGAACAATTATTTTTGGTTTTTAGATTCCTTTTACTTACAGAAGCAGGGGACAGCTATGGGGACCAGGTTTGCCCCCAGTTATGCCAACCTATTTATGGCAGATTGGGAATCCTCTGCCATATTGGGCGTGCATGACTGGAAGGTTACCTATTTTAGATATATTGATGATCTGTTTTTTTATCTGGGATGGTTCCGAAAGTTCTCTTAATTTGTTTTTACAATTTTTAAATTCCAACAACAAAGGTATTATTTTAACTTCTGAATATAGTCGATCTCTAATTCATTTTTTAGACCTGGAAATTTTTATCAAAGATAATGAATTGCAAACAAGGACTTTCTTTAAGAAAGTTGGTACTAACAACGCTATTGATATGTCAAGTTGCCACCATAAACCCTGGCTTAATGGGATACCAAAAAGCCAGTTTCTCCATCTTCGGAGGAACTGTTCCCTTACCCAGGATTATGATGACCAATCAAATACTTTATTAAATAAATTTGCTCAAAAGAACTACTCTACTAATGACTTTAGAAAAATTAGAAAAAAATTTGAAACAGTGTCAAGGACAAGAACAGATCAGATCTTTTAAAATATAAAGATAAGACAACTACTGAGGGCACCCCAACATTGCCAATTATTTTTGATTTTAACAACAAAAGCCATGTTGTAAAAAAAAAATCATAAAGAAACACTGGCATATATTAAAACAGGATGATATTTTAGCTGGGATCATTCCTGATAGACCTCATGTTATTTTTAGAGGAGCACCCAGCTTTAAATCTATCCTTACAAATAATTTTACTAAAGCAAAAAGCACCACTTCTCATTTTAATTCCCCGTCTCTGTTTATTAAACCTAAAGGCTTTTTTAAATGTAATGAGTGTATTGCCTGTAAACGCACCGACACAACTATTAGATCTAAGACTAATTCTTTTACATCATCTGTTACACAAAAGACTTATCAAATAAATTCATTTATCCATTGCAACACAAAAAATGTGATCTACTTACTGGAGTGCCCTTGTGGACTCCAGTATGTTGGCATGACAACTAGAAATCTTAAAATAAGGCTAGCAGAACATTGCCGAAATATTTTTAAAGGTTTTGAAAATCACTCACTATCAAAGCACTTTCTGATACATAATAAAAATCCTAAACTACTTAAATGTATAGGTATTGATACATGCAAAATATTATGGAGAGGAGGTAATATCAAAAAGACTTTGGGAAGCAAATAAATGGAATGGGTTTATAATTTGAAGACCCTCATCCCACTAGGTCTTAATATAGAATTTGATCTTTTTAATTTTTTGTGATAATAATAATCTATATATTTGTAGTTCCTTTTAATATATGTTTTTATTATTTTTACAATAAAAATTGTTTACTACCCTCCTAGTACATTTTATTCTGTTACACTTACCCTTTATTTACATATACTATTCATCATTATGTTATCAACCTTTGTCAGGATTTGAACTTGTGAAGTGTATTGTCTTAGGCGGTTGCACTGTCGGCGCAGCCACCAGTACTATACAGCCTTTCAGGATATCTTTTTCATTATTAACGCTCACCCCAAGTTGTCCCCTGCACTATCACGTGACGCGGCTTCATTCACTTCCGCGTCACGTGTTGCTTTCATTCATAAGATTCTAGATACTTAATGCACTCTTTTTTACATTCTTTTTATACTAATCTGTTCCACATTCCATATTATATTGCAACATATTTATATTTTATCCTTTTTATAAATTGTATTGTATTCCCTCCTATGACGTCATTTTGGCGGGAATTTCAAACCATTTGTGTATTCTAATGTTTCCTATATAAGTACTGTATGTTAGGTCTGTTTTTTCTCTTTTTTATATATGTTTCTACTTGATGAAGCCTATTGTGGCGAAACGCGTATAGAAACTTTTTTCTTTTATAAATCAAAGTGTTATTAAAGGAATATTTGGCTATTATACACTGGTTTGCCACATTCCTTCTTTCACGTGTATATTATATTATTTGCTATTTTATTCTATGCAAGTTTATTTTATCCAGACCTAACCACCATTGATTCCGACCATATTGGACTACCAAAGAATCCTTCAGGTGGAGATTATACCACCCATACGCCATCCACCGAGCAGTACGTCTGCTCTATATACCTTGGACTACTCCATCTTTTCACCAAAGGACCAAAGAGGAGCACCACATATCCTTGAGTGGGGATTATTCCACTTCACGCTATCCATACCAGAGCTGGATTTAAGCTCTGAATATTGTGAGTAGTTCCACTGTTATTTACAGAATATCCATATTTTGTTTTTATACTACACCATTGGAGTTTTTCTCTCTTCTGTTCTTCCCGCATATTTATCTCCAAACTACAAATATACATTTGGACGCTACATACCCTTCTAAAGGACTACTAGGACCACCATTTGCACATTTGGATATTTTATATTCGGACTAATAGGTACCTGTTGTTATTCCAATTTTTTATATTATATTTGGACATTTTTCGGACGTTTCTGTTATTGCTGCTAAACCTACTTTTCTATTATTATTTGTTATTTCCACTTGTTTTAGGCACACCCTTATTCCTTCCTTTTTCCTACACTTTTAAAATTATTTAATATTATGAAAAATATAAAAATGTTGTAAATTTGTGATATTTTTATATATTGATTATATATATATGTTTTGTTGAAATATGTTTTGATTTTTTTATGTTAAAAAATCATATTAAATAATTTGGAACACTTATTCAATAATATAAAATTGAGGCCATTGATATTTTCTACATTTGCTGGTTGTAATATTGATACCATACTAAATTGTCCATGCTGAGCCCCTTTAAGGAGCAGCAACCAGTAATTCAGTGATTCTACTGTTGAAATTTTGCACTCGTTAACAGCAGCGACAGTCATTTTTGTTAGTAGGAGCTGGCTAGTAAAAAGTAGTATCAACATTAAACATATATAAAAGAAAACTGCAGTGTGCAAAAAAAGAACAATTTAATAGAACCCCCCCAAAAAAGTATACCGTGCAAATGGCATTATTAATGCATTAATTGTCTGCAAATAGTCAAGCCATTGTCACTTTAAAAACATAATAGTACAGAATAGTTGTTTAAAGGACCACATATCAGCCATAAGCACTTCAGCTTCCTATGAGAAATTGGCACTTTAAATGTTAGTTCATAAAACACCCCCTCACTGTCAGTCAGAAAGCCATAGAGGTTTGCTCCCTACTTCCATTAGCAACCATGAGCTAACAGAAGTGGCAGCCATGCTCAATTCAGTGGGCCTGCCTCCCCCACATCCAGTGGCGGAACTACTGCAGTTGCAGCACTGACCAGCCCGTCACTCCAGGAGGCCTGTCCGATCCGTGTGTTTATGTTCCCATCAGGTGCCCCATGCTGTTAGGGCCACTCGATGACAAAGTATTTCCAGGGGTGGGGGGGGGGGCGATCAGTGCTGCTTCGCTTAAAAGTGCAACCGGGCCCTCTGTGATGAGGTAAGATGCTGAGAGGAAGTGACTGCCCTGGTCACTTCTCCCAGCAATTACTGAGCCGTGCGGGAGGAAGAGTAGGAGGAGGAGTAGGAGAGGAGGGAGTCAAAGTGGGAACCAGCCACTGTACCCCAGGGAAGTCACCCTCCTGCACCTTAAAGGTAGGAAACAGGAGGGTGACTAAAAGATTCTGCATGTGTGTGTTTGTGTATGTGTGTCTGTCTGTATGTATGTATATGTGTGTATGTATGTATATGTGTGTCTGTATGTGTGTGTGTCTCTGTATATGTGTGTGTGTGTGTGTGTATGTCTGAATGTATGTCTGTATGTGTGTATGTCTCTGTATGTATTTGTGTGTCTGTGCATCTGTGTTTTGTGTATGTTTGTCTGTATGTATTTGTGTGTGTCTGTGCATCTGTGTTTTGTGTATGTGTGTCTGTATGTATGTGTGTGTGTGTCTGTATGTGTATCTGTTTGTCTGCATGTGTATCTGTATATCTGCATATCTGTATGTCAGTGTGCCCTGTGTATCTGCATGTGTGTATATATTAGTGTAATACTGTGTATTTAAATGTTTGTCCTTAAGTGTTGTATCTGTCTGTATGTGTGTCTGTGTATTCTCATGTGTGTCAGTGTGTCTGTGTATCTGTATTTGTGTCAGTGTTTGTATCTATAGGAATGTCATTCAGTGTATCTCAAAGTGTGTCATTATGTGTGTCTGTGTATCTGCATGTTTGTCTGTGTGTATATATGTGTCTGTGTATCTGTGAGTTAATGTGTGTGTCTACATTTGTATGTGTTTCAGTGTGTGTATGTTTGTCTGTGTATCAGCATGCATGTCCGTGTATGTATCTGTATGTGTTATATGGTATGTATCTGTATGTATGTCAGTGTGTGTTTGTAAATCTGAATGTGTGTCAGTGTATTCACCTGTGTGTCTGTGTAACTGTCACCCCACCACACACACTGTCACCCTCCTTTACCCTGCCACACTCACAAAAAAATCTCCCAATCTTGTCTCCCATCACTCTACCATATTCACCCCATTACTCACCTGTCCTCTTCCTTCCGGAGAGGAGCTCGGCCACGCTATAGGGAGGGGGAGGTGAGGCAGTGCTGCAGCCACCTGAGTGCTCTCTATAGAGCGCTCAGGCGGCTGCAACATTTAAAGGGCTGGCGATGGGGGCGCAGGGCGCCCCCTCCTATATGGCGCCCTAGGCGGCTTCCTAGTTCGCCTTATAGGAAGCGCCGGCCCTGGTTCCACGTGCTGCAGCCATCTCATTGAACCTGCAGTTAGCTTCTTCTAGACACAGGTGAAGCCATCCTGCTGCACCCAAAAGGTTTAGTAACAGACGGTTGCTAAAATATGCATGAGGTGACTTATTTCTGTGCATGTGTGAATGTATCTGTGTGTATATCTGTTTATTAGTGTGTGTTAGTGTGTGTGTCTGTGTGTGTATATATCTGTGTGTGTGTTGGTGTATGTGTATATGTGTGTGTGTGTGTGTGTGTGTGCGTGTGTGTGTGTGTGTGTGTGTGTGTGTGTATCTGTGTATCTCTATCTACGTGTGTGTCAGTGTAAGTGAATACACCCTACATTCAAACACATAATGCCCCTCCTGCATTTAAATACAACTCTACACCAAAATACACCCTGCATTCAAATGCAAAACTTTACCCAAATACAGCCTTGGATTCAAGTGCCAATACTACATACAAATAAACTTCCACATTCAAACACAAGCACTACATACATACACAACCCTGTATTTAAATGCCGACACTACACACAAATACAAACCTGCCTTTACACATGCATACTCCATACAAAAGAAAATACCTACATGCAAACACATAGACACTGCTCACAAATACAATCATGTAAGGATAGACATATGGCACATCCCCAGCTGGCAAAGCATTATGAGAGTTTTACAACAGTTAAGGATCTACCATTTGCCAGCCCCTACTTCATGGGGGTGGGGGGGGGGGGAAATCTCTGTTACTTCCACCACAGTGTTCCACTTTTTATTTGTAAATTGCTTTATTGTGGACATTTAGCAATCACAATCAAGGAGACATTTCATAATAATTTTATGATGAGCAAAAACATATTGAAGATCTCCATGGTCAACACTATGAACGACTGAATATTAATGACTGTAGTTAAAACCATCGAAGGAAACTAAGAAGGACCGTCTTCTCTGCCCCTTCACAAGATTACAATGAATTGTCCAAAAAGTCACAACACTATGTAATGTAGAGTACCGCATTGCAGGGAAGTCCTGCTACCTAGATACAATAGTGATCAGAGAATACATCAGAGAATTTAAATCTTATTGGATAAATTATTCGAAACCCTTTTTAATCTCAGTTTAATATGCATGTGTGAACCTACTCCTCTGTGTCTATCAGAAATCACAAAACAGTGAAAAACTAGATAACTGCTTGTTTAGTAAACCTTTTTTTCCTGAATATTTCATAACTATACCCCAAAATGTTTTCTCTTGGGTTTCTGACAATTTTCCTCTGATTTGTAGCGGAAATAAACAAATTGTAATTTGTTAACTTGCTGTGTAAAACAGCTTGTGTTTTTCACAAACATGCCGACAGTAAATGATTCGGGGCTTCCATTCACTAAACTGTTGATTCATATTCAACTCATCCAAAAGTAATTAACAATTATATTGTTTACATCTACTTTGATTTAATCTCTATGGCACTCTGCCAGATCTCCGTTTATTGCAGTCGCCATAAATAATTATTTTTTTGCATAAAAATTACCATTCCAGACGGGAACTTTAAAAAAAAAAAAAGAAGGAAGGAAGGAAGACAGAAAAACAAAGCAAATTGAATATTTGCTATATTTATTGATATAGTCGATGCCCATTATTTGTTGCCACATAATTAAACAAATAGAATTTAGCTAACTGAATTTTATGTAAAAATATAAATATCTATGCCTAATGTGTGTGTGTGTGTGTATATATATATATATATATATATATATTGCAGAAAATCCTTGCACGCAGGCTATAATGTCCTGTGCTTGCCGGGTGCTCAGCCTGGGACTTTGGTTATCCAAAAAACAAATGGCAGCACTCACAGTCTTCAATAAAATGACGTCTTTATTAGTCCTTTTCAGGAATTTCAACAGGATCAATAAAGATGTTTATTGAACCTGATGAAAGATGTTTATTGATCCTGATGAAAGTCCTTCATTTTATTTAAGACCGTGAGTGCTGCCATTCTTCTCGTTTTTTGTATATATAGATATATATATATGGAAGCAAAAAACAAAAATGTTATGGTGGGGAAAAAAATGTGAATGAAAACCACTTCCACCCAAAATCTGTGGATAGTTAAACACAAATCTGAACACCAGTCAAGCTATAAGACTTGCTTTTCCCACAGAAATCACAAATTTGCAGTGGTGTTACATCCGCAAAGGATTCTGGGTGGGCATATGCAAATTAGTTTAACAAAGAATCACATTATATATATATATATATACATATATATATAAAAAGAAAAAGAAAAAGAAAAAGAAAAATGTTCTTGCACTCACGCTAAAAGTTATCCATTGTATGCCGGGTGCTCAAGCCAGGGCTTGGTTATGCAGGGGTCCAAAGAGGTAGCAGCACTCACGGAGTTTAAAAGTTCTATTCTTTATTTGGTCATTTAAAAATTGCAATCAACGTTTCAGTCCTCTAAACGGGACTTTACTCAGGATCAATACAATAAAACAGTCAATAAAACAAACTTATATAGACATGAACATTAACATTAACTAAATTGGCTTATGCCCAGGTGAAGTGCATTCCCGAATGACGTTCTAGCTTGGTCAGTGCGCATGTGCAAAAGAGACCCCCCCCCCCCGTGACTTTGAATATAGAAGATAATCCAGGCACTCCAATGAATTCCAAAGCAGAGGCAATTTTATTGGGGCAAGGAACCAAAAAGCAACGTTTAGACCCCTTAGGGCCCTTGTCACGGGCATGTATTGTGGACTGGTTTATATCGGGATAACCGAAACAGCCCTATGTGAGAGGATTAGAGGCCACCGCTCCAGATTTGGTTGGCCTACAGGGACGGCATATCTGATAAACCAGTGACCAAGCACTTCCTGCAGTATAAGCATTTGTTGGCCTCCTTGAAATTCCTTGGCATAGATCATGTGCCCATATCACGAAGAGCAGGCGATCAAGGGAAAACGTTACTGAACCGTGAAGTATTCTGGATCTCTGAACGGACTTAATGAGACCCTCTCCTTTCATTCTTTTTTGTCATTTTCAGCTCCAGCTAGTTTTTAATTTTTGTATTTGTGTATTTTTATATTATGAATTTGTAACATTGTGTTTTGTCTATTAAGCTATTTAGCAGACCAACAGTATGCGGTTAAAATATCCATTATGCCATAGTCGTCAGTAGATGACAATAGAGCTATACTTAGTAGTAGATAAGTAAGGGGTTCTTTCAGGCACCCATGGATTTACAAATCATTACATTAAAATCTGCAATTTGCAATAAGTATTTCAACAGCACTGCTCACTTTAGAGCGTCCAACTAACCATAGATGCTGAAGGCATGTGGCTGTATTTACTGTATATAAGTGTTGGTCAATATATTTGTACCCTTAGATTTATTCACTATAGCACTTTAATCACACATTTTTTGCACTTTATTAGGAGGCATATGACATTTTTGCCCCTTTAAACATGCACTTTATCATAATAATTAGATATCACCAATTTTTGTAATGCACATCTTCACTTTTAATGACCATTTATGTCTCGGCCTTACTATTTGGCATTATAATAATCAGGATTTGCAATCCAGATTCAGCACAATGTACTGCATTCTCAATATGCACTTCATTCTTAATATGCACTTTATCTTCCCCTATTCACTCCCTTCATTTCTCAGAACGAGCAATTCATAACACACACTATCAGTATAACCGCATCCCTATTTCCATGGTGATAATATTTGTATCGCGTCGCCATGGAAATGGACACGGACACGACATGGCATGACGTCACGGGGGGCGGGGTCTCTTTTGCACATGTGCACTGACAAAGCTAGAACGCCGTTCGGGAATGCACTTCACCTGGGGGTAAGCCAATTTAGTTCATGTTAATGTTTATGTCTGTATACGTTTGTTTTATTGACTTTTTTATTGTATTGATCCAGAGGAAAGTCCCGTTTAGAGGACTGAAACGTTGATCACAATTTTTAAATGACCAAATAAAAAATAGAACTTTTAAACTAGGGGTCCATTTTTCTCTATTTTCTGCTAATGTTTTTTGGGTGTGTTGCAGAGCTCCATTTACCGTTCTGGATTTAAAAGATCTAAATGTCACTATTTAACCCCTACAGCTATTTGATTTCTAAAACTACAAGCTATACATTTCAATCACCAAAATATACTGCTTACATGTTCTATATGCATGTTTTTTAATTGCAAGCAAAAAAGAAGCAAATATCACATAAATATTCTACTTTGTATCTGAAACATTGCATTATTGTACTGGAGTAGATCTGCATCTTTAGGCAATGAAAAAGTTAATTAATTTTGCTTTGCTTTTACTTACATAAAATTAGCATTGAATTGTTAGCAGATTCAAACAGTGTTTTTATGGCTGGTTGTCATAGAAACGTGTTATTCCTTATTAAAATTCTTTGTAAAAATGCATGCAAAATTTTATTGGCAAATAAACCACTTTGAGGGTTCATTCAGTATCCTGCAGTGAACATGCTCGTTGCTGTTTATAAAAATACACCTTCTATGAATTTGGCCAATTGAAATCTTGATCTGATAAGCACTAATTTGAGCAAAACAGGAATCCAGCAAACAGCAACCAACATGATGTACTATTCTTCATCAGCTCATAAATACTTTAAAATATAGATAATATAAAGTAAAGTCTGAGCCATATCACTTTCTGAGAAATTAGTGTTTATTTTACCATATAGTGCCCCATTGCTTAGAAAATGTTTTGAATCATAGGAGAAAAAACAAAAAACAATCAAATATTGTTATTCATTAGTTTCAAGTACCCCTATACATCCCAGTATGGCATAACTTGCTGGCCGTAGTTGCTAATGTCATTCAGCGTTTTCTGAATGAGGCTGAATTAATGATGACAGCTGCAAATAGTAGTAACTTAGGGAGACCAAGCCATGTATGTTGCCTTAAAATTAAAGGAGCACTAACACTCAAACTAGCTGATAACAGTAACACTAAGACCAACCCTAACCCTAACACTGACACTAATACTAGTCCTATCCCAATCATTTATATACATTATATTATCTATTTATTTTGCAGTACACTACTTGGCCCATTTTTGAAGGCATTTTAGTTCAACATAATAGTTTGCTATTGCATGGATGAAATTTGTTCGAACTGAAATGCCACGTGGCTTCAATATTGAGGAATCTACCTAGGAGCTAACGACATTAATGACTTGTCTTAGCCGACAACAAAATATTACTGGACCGCCTCAATGTGGGTTCACACTGATTAGAGATGTCCTAAGCAAGGACCTTTTAAGTCCATGAACATGGGCTGAAAGTCATCAGAGCGCTGTGACAGCCTGAAAAGGCATATCTCATGTTTGAGATTAACTAATGATTTATTTCTGACATTTGGCATCCAATCACTGCGGTACTATGCCACGCCAACCAAATGCCTCATGTAGTTCTGGGTGGGAGGTGCTATTGCCAGACTGCCACTTGTGAGCAGTTCAGCAATAGATGAGCTTTGCCATGATCAGCAAAGCCTATAATATGAATTAGTTATAAATGCACCCATCACAAAGAGGTTAAGCAAGGTCCTGTTTCCAATGCCAAGCTAATTTACCCACAATCTATTAATCAAAAGTGTTTGATTGATGATTTTACTTAACTTTGTCCTGAATATTCTCTTGCAAGGCCTAGCTTTTGCTCCAGACAGCAAACTGTATGATGTTTGTAGATCTGTGCACATGCGTAAGACTTCAAGTATATGTCCGCAGAAGGGAGCTACAGAGCTGCAGAGAAAGAGACGGCATTGGAACCCATGTAAGTTGTCAAACAGAGTTGAGAGCAAAATGAAAAAAATTGGGAGCAGGCAAATACAGACAAATTAATACTTCAAATTGATAGAGAAAAACTTTCAGTTTTAAATGTTAAACTATCGTCAAGTAGGCGTAGATGTTTTTTCATTCCGTCAAAATATCTTAAGCCTAAAACTTTTATAATTACATTACACTTTGATATCACCTATTTGACAAAACAAAAACAAAAACTTTAAATAAATGTTATTTTAAATGGTACATTCATTCAAGTAAATTCAGGGAACGTGTTAGTCAATTTAATATATACACATATAGTAAAACAAATCGTGAAAGGTTAAATTAAATAACGGTAGATAGATTACTCCCATTTCCTTTAAGTGGAGGTGGGTCAGCAAAGAAAAAAAAACAGACAACAAAATAAATTACTGTAGGTATTTATAGGGAGAAGAAAATATAGCAATCATTAGATAGGGTAAGAATTATATGATGAAATGCATAAGAGAGCGAGTAAAATAAATATAAACTTGAGGGACTACTTATTTTTTCAAAGCATTTCTGTTTATTTTGACATGGCACTGATTTCTCAATGTACCGTGTTTCACAAAGTCCATCTTTAGAAGATCCGAATGTTTTCTGAATTATAATCTTGTCTCTTTGTTCTCTCCTCCCCCTGTCTCTCTTTCTATTACCTAGGAGCACCATCCATTTTTCACTTTTTCTAAAATGCTCATTTTGAGTGTCATATTGTAACAGGGCAGCGGCAATGACTGCTAATGGGATACACACAGATTACTGCTCTGCGCAGAACTTGCCGCCACTCACCATTTGTTAAAGAGCAGGATGTGTCTGCATAAGTTAAATGAAATTGGAAAAAACCCTCCTCTCCTCCTGATAAAGAGCTGATACTCCAATCATCGCTATTGCGGTGGGAACTCGCGAAGTCCAATTACTTTTTATTTCTATGTCTCACTGACTCAGAAAAAAAAATGCTGTGCCATAAATCATGCTGGAAAGGCTCAAACTTTTCCGTGGAAAGGTTCAGCACTATTTGACTATTTGCAATATGTGCATGAGAAACACCAGATAAAAGTAGGAAATTGCACTAGAATCAGGAAAATTATTTATTACATTTCATAGACATTATCCATAAAGTCAAGGGTCAATGCATTTTGCCCCGTACCTCCAGTTCCATTTTCTATTGCTAGAAAAATGTTTTTTTTTTTAAATTATGATATCTAACTGTCCAACTAATATATACATTTTAAAAAGTCTGTGTATCTGATAGGAATTCATTTGATTTTCAGCAATTTATAAGTCAAGTCCTAACAAATTCACAGTGAGAGGGCTGGACTGGCCCAGTGGGACAATAGGACAAATCCTGGTGGACTGCTATAGTCTGGTGTTTTCTTCTGCACAACCACAGATACCATATGTTGGAAGGTGCACAAGCAGAGTTGCTGAGTGCTTCAGACAACTGACGAATAGTCGAATCGGGGTTTGCCTTCAATAATTAATGAGAGCTTAGCTGCAGTATTGTGAAAGAGCTAGTCGGTACTTGCCTGACAACACACAGTACACTATAGCAGGAAACCTTACTGAAGGAGGGAGCTGGACATGATGTTATAATCCCCTCCCCACCTTCAGTAAGATTTCCTCTAGTATCACACCGCATGGGAGCTGCTAGTTTAGGGGGGAAGAACACGATGCAGTTCCCATTTAGCAGGTACAGTTGTCCACTAGGTTAAGTGAAGTGGCCCAACAGCTTATTCTGCAGGGGAGGGGAGGGAATTGGAGCTGGAGGGAAGAGAGAGAAGAAGATGGAGAGAGGGAGTTGGAGAGTGAGATATAAGAGAGGCTGGAGGGGAGATAGATGGAGCTTGAGGAGGTGATGGAGGAAGATGGAGCTGGAGGCGAGAGAGGGAGGAATATGGAACTGAAGGAGTGAGGGAGGAAGATGGAGCAGGTGGGAGATATTGAACTGGAAGGGAGAGAGCAAGGGAGATGGAGCTGTAGGGTAGAGAGAGAGGGAGATAGAGCTGTATTGTAGAGAGGGACGGAGATGGAGCTGGTAGGAAGAGCGGTAGAAAGATGGAGCTGGAGTCAGAGAGAAAGGGCGCTTGAGGAATAGATAGAGTGGGAGGGGAGAGGGGGGAATATAGAACTCTTGGGGAGAGAAGGAGGATGATGGAGCTGGTGGGGAGGGAGGAAGAAGGAGCCAGAGGGAGATATGGAGCTCCTGGCAACAGAGGGAGGGAGATGGAGCTGGAGGGAAAAGGTGGACGGAGATGTAGCTGGAGGGAATAGAGGGAGGGAGATCGAGGGGAGAGAGGTAGATGGAGCTTAGAGAAGGTAGGAAATGGAGCTGGGACGAGAGAGAGAGATGGAACTAGACTAATATCTGCACACAATATTTACGCAATGCATCAGCGGGCTGGTATAAAAAATTTTCACGGGGCTGCTTTTTATTCCCAGTCCAAACTTGCACAGTATAGATTATAGAAAAGCTGTATAACCAAACATTATAGTTGCCAAGTTTAATGCTTAGTACAAATATAAGTAATAGCAGGACTAATACTATAACTACTAGGACAGATAACTAACCAAGGGCAAAAGTGAATGAAAAAAAAAACAGAAAAAACAAACAACTACTCAGAATAACGTGCTTAATGATCAGGAACCACAAAAGGGCACAATGTCTACAATAAAATGAGTTTAAAAAAGGATCAGGTCATGATGTTTAAAAAGGATCAGGTGTGGGACCTGGAAAGATGCAATTCAGTTCTACAAAAAAGTGGGATGCTTTTAGATCCTGTAACACTTTAGCAAAACAAAGTGTCCCAGGGTTTTGGAGTGTTTATTTGCAATCATATATGCAATGATTCGCCATTACTGGTTGAAGCCTTTATGTTCAAACCACTGAACAATGCATTGGGAGTTTTTATACATAATGACCACAACCACTGGAAAGCTTGTCTTAATTTAGAGCTAAAATTATTTATATTTGATTTTACAGCTTAGCTTAGAAAACTAAGTTGGAGCTATTCTCTTTATGTTTAGTATAAGTCTCCAAATATGTCTTCAAATCAGATCTCTATTAAAATCTCCAATGATACCAGTCACTTCTAGAGCAGTCCAGGCATCACCTTTGACATTATAAAGTCAATATCTAGAAAGAAACATATTGACCCAAAAAGAATAACTCAATTACTCAATATTGACCTTTACCTACAAAGGTAAATATCAAAAGCAGAGCCATTTTATACAAGTGGGAATATACAATCACTGACCTACACTAACCATCTGATATTTCCATATCTTAGTCTTAGACTCTCACTCTTTTTTTTGTT
Source organism: Pelobates fuscus (assembly GCF_036172605.1). Lineage (NCBI taxonomy): Eukaryota > Metazoa > Chordata > Amphibia > Anura > Pelobatidae > Pelobates > Pelobates fuscus. Next base: position 75,833,141 of record NC_086323.1, on the reverse strand, counting down.
TCAGTAATATTCAGATCACATTCTAGATCTTCTTAGATAATCTCAACCAGTTGCCCTTTAAGCAGAGCCATAATCATTTAAAGTAGTTTAAGAACACAGTAGGCAACGTCCTACTCACATTCCGTCCCATATTTTCTTTCTATACTCCTTCAATACAGTTTATTTTTACCTTCTTAGTCTTTCTCACCTCTAACATTCGGGAACACAGTTACCCGGTCCATAACATGTCAGTTAAAATTGCAAAGTGGTGAAGCAGTTGTTAGCGCTGCAACTTTTCATCATACAAAATAATGTGTGCAATGTCATCATGGATTGCAATGTCTACGTTCTTGATAACAAACTGACAATGTTTGCTATTGTTGATGAATCTTGATATCATATACCAGTATCATGTCATCACTGATACTTTGCACATGTGCATTCATGCCACATTTTTCTTGTCATGTATTCAGCTAATCAAACTATAAAATGCATTATATATATTATTTATTATGTACTGAAATAATTTGCAAAAGCACTAGTTTTGTGCATTCTTCATAGTACTGTTAATAGTAAATAGTATATGAGAAGGCAAATCTAAGACGGCAAGAAAACACAGATTAAATATTAAATATATTACAAAATGTTGGCTAATGTAAAACAATCTTTCTTGACCTGATCATTAACTTAATTTTGCTTTCTGTCTCTAAGCTGCATTAGCGCCACCCTGCAGATGCTGCTACTTTACTTTATTGAAAATAATGATTTATTAAACTGCAGCATCTTCATTACCTGATATCATTATATGACTTAAATAGTAGTTGCTGCATGGAACAGTGATATGTCATAATAAAAAATAGAAATAAAACAATGTTTAAGATTCAACCAAATGGGATGTTATTAGTAGAAACCATTCAGATTCCTCTTTTGTTGCTTGGACTTGGCATCGGCACAGAGATTAAGGTTGCCTAGAATTTTTTCCTACACCCAGAATGTTCTATTCTTACCTCATTTCTTTTTAATAGGGCTTTTAAGAAGTGAGACATAAATTCTTTGTGTAATGGAGTCTCTCCATCCAGAATGTCTGTGATGTCTTTAGAATGCGCTGCTGTCTTCAAAATTAATTAAACCATTTCTCATGTGCGTACAATATTAAAGAAAGAAAAATGTCATGCACACAATGCAGCTGATCTGCACATCTCCGACAGAGCGGCATATGAGCATATATCATGTCCTGCTTGTCTGTCACACTATTTCGAGTACTGAGTTTGTATTATTACTCCAAAATGTTAACGTTGAGGAAATATCAGTAAAAGTTTTATGTTTTTTTTTTTTTTGCTAGAAACAAGAAGAATAAAAAGGGCTGAATTGCACATTTTATGTATAAAACTCTGCGGACCATATTGCCTTCTATGTTGGCTGTGCATCATGGGAAATGTATCCCACAATCATTTCAAGTGTAAAACCTAGTCATTCCTGTTATAAGGGGTGACAGGAAATGAGATTCTGAAGATTTGTCTATTGTACAAAGACACATGTAAAACAAAAATAAAAATCTGAATTATTAAAACACAGAATTGTAATTAGAAAGAATGAGATGATCATGTTGTGAAGATGGTGGCTGAGCAAAGTGTTAGAAAGCTAATTTCTGTAAAGATCAAATTCCAAACATTAGAGATCTAATTATACTACTATATGGAGTAAAAGAAAAAAGTCACCTTACATTCCATGCAAAGGTCAAGATGACTGCCATACTATGCTCAGAATTTACGTTAGTAGTCTGAACTTCTTATCCCAGGCTGCTAATTATTATTATTATTATTATTATTATTATTATTATTATTATTATGTTATTATTTATTTAGCGCCAACAAATTCCGCAGCGCATTACTTTGATACTTTGTACTTTGTTTGAACAACACTGAATTGTCCCTGAGGAAGTCACTAGGTGGGACGAAACACATAGGACCTATCTTATGGTGACATTCCTCAACATCTGAGGAAAGGGATTTAGGAGTAATTATTTCAGATGACTTAAAGGTAGGAAGAAAATGTAATAGAGCAGCTGGAAATGCTAGCAGAATGCTTGGTTGTATATGGAGAGGCATTAGCAGTTGAAAGAGGGAAGTGCTCATGCCATTGTACAGAACACTGTTGAGACCTCACTTGGAGTATTGTACGCAGTACTGGAGACCGTATCTTCAGAAGGACATTGATACTTTGGAGAGAGTTCAGAGAAGGGCTACTAAACTGGTTCATGGATTGCAGGATAAAATGTACAAGGAAAGGTTAAAGGATCTTAACATGCATAGCTTAGAGGAAAGATGAGACAGGGGTTTAGATAATCACAACCAGTGTCCCTTTAAGCAGAGCCATAATCATTTTAAGTAGTTTAAGAACACAGTAGGCAACGTCCTACTCACATTCCGTCCCATATTTTCTTTCTATACTCCTTGAATACAGTTTATTTTTTCCTTCTTAGTCTTTCTCACCTCTAACATTAGAGATGGAGTTCGGGAACACAGTAACCAGGTCCATAACATGTCAGTTAAAATTGAATAAGGGGTTTAGATAATCTCAACCAGTGTCCCTTTAAGCAGAGCCATAAGACATTTCAATACATAAAGGGAATCAACACAGTAAAGGAGGAGACTACATTTAAAAGAAGGAAAACTACCACAACAAGAGGACATAGTCTTAAATTAGAGGGGCAAAGGTTTAAAATTAATATCAGGAAGTACTACTTTACTGAGAGGGTAGTGGATGCATGGAATAGCCTTCCAGCTGAAGTGGTAGAGGTTAACACAGTGAGGGAGTTTAAGCATGCGTGGGCATAAGGCTTAAGATAAGGCCAGGGACTAAATAAAAGTATTTTGAAATTTTGGGCAGACTAGATGGGCCGAATGGTTTTTATCTGCCGTCACATTCTATGTTTCTATGTTACTATGCTACATCTGCTAATATAGACCTTGATGTAAGTCAATAAATCTGCATTGTACACTTTAATTGATTGATATTTCATTGGATTGCACCTTGTCTTTCCTTATCTTGAGATACATCAAGCTCTAGACTGTGAATAGACCTACATCCACTATACTGAAGGCTCTTTTATTCTTTACAAATTGTGAGTGGTCATTTGGCAAATATCTTCATTATAATTTGGTTACACAGTTTTGCACTATGTTGTACCATATTATTTCCTGACAGGACAACCCCTATTGTTATACTTTGCTAATGCCACTGCCAGAATTATTCCTCTGACAGCAATGTCCTTAATCACTGTATGTGCAGTGTTTCTCAGTAAATTAGTGTTTTCAGTCATCTGTTGATGTTCCGTATCGAAGTTCCGGCTTGATTTCCAGCACTATGCTGTTTTGCATTCCACCACTCATTGTCAATACGCGCTTCCGCATTTTCATTTACTTCCGCGTTCCAATTTCACGTTGGAACGCAGATCTGATCCGCTGCGAGGATGCTCAAAAAAACTTAAATTACAATTCATATAATAACGGAGAATCATTTAAAAATATATTTATGATAATGCTGATTATCACAAGTGGTGAACTGAAGACTTAGTTGGTTGCACAACTATATAGGTAGAAACTAAAAAAAAAAGTTGTAATGAAATATGAAGAAAAGTTCAATGAATGTATGAAAAATATTACAAATATGGAATAGATAATTTAAATATATAAGGAAAATGTTTTAAAAAATGTTTTTAAAATTTGTATATGAAAAAATAAAAAATATATAAAAATAAATCGATATACAAATTATGAAATTGTTTGTTTATATGAATGAAAAGGGTATATCCAGTCCACAGTCTCACCATCCTATCACTACAAAAGTTATACAAAACATGCTAAGTCAATATCAATATTCAAACCACTCAGCTCCAGCATACCCAGCCTTTGAACCCAAAAAGTTTCTCTCTGGGGTAATTGTCTCACTCTGTCTCCACCCCTCGAACTGGCATGCACCTGCTCTATACCTATATATGTAAAATCTTTCCAGTTGAAGGAGAGACACAGGCTGCAATGCGCTTGAACTGAGTGGGTCAGAATACCCTTCCTAATACTTTTGATGTGTTCCAGTATCCTTATCTTTAAGATTCTCTTGGTTCTGCCAACATATTGCTTGCTGCACGGAAATCGCAGTAAATTTACTACGAAGTCCGTGTGGCAGTTCACAGAGGACTTAATCCTAAACTTTCCACCAGTTTTGGTGCTTTCAAAATGGGTTAGTGCCTTCATCTTAATGGTTTTACAGGCCTTACAATTAGAACAACCTCTAAAATCATATGTAGAATGTCTAAATTCTCGGGTATCTATTCTTTTCCCCCCTTTGAAATAGCTAGGTGCTAATAAGCTCTTTAACTTTTGTGCCTTTCTAAAAGTAATTGGTGGTCTTTCGGGTAGGTTTTCCCCTAAGACTGGGTCCACCCTGAGGATTGGCCAACATTGATTTAGACTTTTTAAAATGTGTTTATAATTCTTATTGTATTTAGTCTTAAAGGCATATCTGTACACATTTCCAACACACTGTGAGTGCATTTTAAAAAAAAAAAAGCGCAGTTATATTGTATGCAACTGTATCACACTATGTTTTATTTATGTTTTACTCCTTAGATGTTTAGCTGATTCCCAAAATATTGTTGTTTGTATGCTACTCAAGAAGGGTGGTCTATTGGGAATACTACCTGGGAAGCATCTTGTCGGAGTTAAGTATTGTTTTCTGCTATATACATATATATTTTTGTACCTGTTTTAAATACTAATAAAACTTTTACTCAAAGAAAATGTGAGACTCATTGCTAAGCTTGCAAAGTAACAGGTTAGGTTATATGGGCCAGATGTCTTTACCGTTTTTCTCCGTAGATCACGCTATCCACCAGGAGCTGCAATCTCGGCAGATGCTGACAAGTTCAGTCCTCTGGTCCGTTTCAACCATCATATAAAAATCATATTTACACATTGCATTGCATATTTACACATTGCATTGATTTCATCATTGCTGAAATAAATGCACAGTTGATCCCACTCAGAGGCAGGAGTTATACAGAGACATACAATCAATATTATTTTTTATTTAATGAATAATTACATTGATAATTTGTGTTGGGGCTGTGATGGTGAATAGAAAATACACCAGCCTGGTACAGGTACCGTAGAGCAGTTGCGTGATCACGATGGTCAATGTTTCAATGTATTAGTTCCCAGTGACACCCATGACAACCTGAATTACTCTGTGACAGTGGAAGAGGACTATACAGATTAAGAGTGGACTGTGGAAATTGAGACATGGAGAGAGAAGGAAAGGAATATGGTGAGGAAGCCATCAAGAGAAAAGGGAGAGTCTGTAGAGGACGACTGCAGGCAAAAAGGGAAGAAGGAGTTGAAGATGGTGGAAAACAAAGGAGACACCTTAAACGTTACCTGTAAGTTGTTTCCATAATGTACTGCAATATTCTACAAAAATTCATTAAAAAAAAATCACAATACAATGTATAAATATTGGGATAGCATGTTTAACTGTAATTCATCTGCACTTATAATACATTGTACTTCATCCTATAACAATTTCAACTTGCTACACTGACACGTATTGTTCAGTCTGGTAAACATACTAATATTATATGATGAATGATATTGCTACACCTACAATTACCTGATTGTCAAATCATACATTTAGAACAATACCTTTTATAAGTGTAGTTTGCATATATATATATTTTTTTAAATTCTTTATTTTTGTTTGTGCAAGATTTGAACAATTTGGCTTGCTACGCCACAACAGCTGTAGGGAGCCTTTCAATAGCAAAACATTACATGGCATGAGAATAAACTGTGCACATTTTTAAAGGTTAAAGGTAAAGAGATTTTCTTAGATCACACGTTAAACAGATTAACATTTCTATATGAATAAACTTATTCGTGTGTTGATGCTAGCAGGATCTTTTCTCCGAAATATGAATGCCTCATTTTTTAGTTTTACAAGTCGTTTAACAAAAACATATTTTAAACAGGATGTGTTATCAGGCTAAGCCTACTGATCACATTGAGAGCTTCACATTTTTATATTGATTATACACGTTGGAACGCCATAGTGCTAGTATTAAGTCGCCAGACTAATGTTTGAGGAGCAGGCACTGGTTACAGATACCAGATTAGTGTAAGGGCGTTATGCCCCTGAGTTGTAGCTTGATTCTAGACTTGTAAGTTGCAGGTATGTGTAATCGTGAATGTGTGTCAGATCGTGGGCTTGTAGTAATGCCTATTTAAGTGAGGAGATACCTATTAATAGGTGCTCAATGAGTGGTGCAAGATTGGTAAAGAACCCCAACAGATAAATTAAAACAAATTACACAGGCTTATTAGAGTAGAATAAATGGCATCTTGTGGGCACTGGAGTGTGTCAAAGCTTAATGTGTACCATGGGTTGGGTTGTTGCCGGGGATGGTGCATCACGTCAGTCCTGGGAAATAGCTCGAGTGAGCCTAGGATCAGAGTGTCCGCCTGGGGGTGCTTAGCCGACGCCTGTCAGTGGCAGGCCGGTATCTCTGAGAGGCCTGGATCCATGTTGGTGTGTGAGCCTGTTTGATGGGTCGGCCCCTGCTGCTCTTGGTGTCATGATGGTGCTGGAGCTGCCACTAGGAGGTATCTCTGGTCTACGGGCGTGGAACCATCCCTTTTCCGTCGCTGGTTCTCCTGATGCAGGTGGGCGGTGAGTATTGGGGATTCCCTTGTGATCCCGTGTGGCTGTAAGGGAGCTGTTCCGACTGGGCCCTCCGGCGTGGTATCTCACAGATGGAGCTGTGTGCGTGGGGGAGGAGTGGTGCGGGGGTAGCCCCTGGATGAGTCCCTGTTGAGGGTTTAGGCGACTCACCCGTGGTCGAGTATAGGATTGCTGGAGCTTGCGTTGGGCTTCCCGCCTCCTTCTCCCTGCTGCCCAGGTCCCTCTCCGGGTCCATATCTGTGCTGCGGGTTTCTGTGTGGAGTCCCTTGGGGCTGATGCTGATGAGGCTTCTCCCGGGGTGCCCCCACGGTTGGTTATCTTGGCCCAGAAGTCAGCAAATAGCCGATCTAACCTGTCTGACAATGGGAGCAGGCAGGGCTCGGGTGCTGGGGCCCACGTGGCTTCCGCCATGTTGGGTGTCGATGGCCCTGCGGTGTTGAGAAACCTCGGTTGGTATCTCCGTCTTGGGTTGCATGCTTCGGTTGCCGGGATAACCCCCACCGGCAGGGGGGGGGGAGGTGGTGTTCCGGGGAGACCTCCAGCAAAGTGGGCTGCAGTCGGCTGGGGGATCGGCCGTCTCCCCCATGCCTCTTGAGTAGGCCGCAAGTAGGCCTCAGGTCTATCCCCTGGTTGCGGTCGCCAGGTTTGTTCAGGGTCGCGATTTGGCTTCTTCTCCATGATGTACCCTTTCTGCTGGGACTGGAGAGCTGGCACTGTGCAGGTAAGTGCAGTTTTTGAATTGATTTGGGGCTGTTTGGCCCGGAGCTAGTCTGAAGTGCGACCGCTCTGTTCGGCTGTCAGGCTCCGCCCCCTCGTAGTTTGCATATATTGATGTATCATCCACTGTAAACCTTTTCTAGCTATACTTTGAAGAAGCAAAGTGCATACCTTCCATTATGGTGGATAATTTTAATAATTGGGAGGCCTGCAAACAATACAAAAAAGAGTGTCATGAAAAACAGGAAACTTCAAAAATGCAAATTACACTAATTCACTACTTATGGAGTTTTCCTGCCTTACAGGTAGAATTGGAGATTCATTTCGTAACAAACTGAATTTTGTCAGAATTTGGGTTGGTTAGGTGATTGTACAAACTCCAAAACTCTGAATCAAAATGTAGCGGAATCACAAATCAAATGAATCGTGCAATAGCCTAGAACAGGGGAAGGCAACCTTTTAGCAGCACTGTGCCGATATAGGATTGTGATGTCCCGTAGCGTGCCGGTCCTATTTTTTTAAAATTGAGGTTTGTATGCGGCCGTATTCTTCTTGTGTTATTTTTACTGCAGTTGCTTTGCATCGTTGTATTTGTGCGTATATGAGCTATTATATTGTATATGTTCATTAGTAGTTTATGGTATTGTGTATGATACATATGAATGTGGGCTGTGTATGAGGGCTGCTTGTGGAATTGTGTGTGGATGGATATGTCACATTGTGTGTTTGGTAGTGTGTGTGGGCTGTTTGGTGTATTGCATGTGAGAGGCTGCATGTTGGGTTGTGTGCATGTATGTGGATTGTTAGCAGGTTACGTTTGTGCAGATTGTGTTTGTGTGTGGGCTGTTCGTATTATTTGTATAAGGGGAGGGTTATTCTTCATTTCTGTGTTATGGCGCCTACATCCGGAGTAAAATCCCGGGATGATGGTGACATCACGCCTCGTAGGATGTGCATTAGATAAGACACTTAACACCTAACCAATTAAATATGGATTCTCTCTGTTATCTACATTTTTGCCTTTATAAGGGGCTTGCTGCCCCCTGATTAAACATTCCAACCTGTGTCTCAGTGTGATTTACTTCAGAGCGTGCATGCATTTATTTTAACAATTTGGAAATGAGCAGATACTCAGATAAACACTTGGTTTGATCCACAATATCTGTGTATATCTAGCAGTATGGTTGGGTTCCAGTGGGGACCAGGCTGGCCTGGTACAGGTCAAAGACAGTTGCTGCAACAGCAGCTGCAGGCTGCTCTACTACAGTGTGGATTCCCATTCATAAGTGCTTGGAGGAAGTGATCTGAGATCACTTCCTCTATGTGCTGCAATGCTTAAATTCAGGATTGTCCTTCACCATCTTTTCGTCTTAGCAGATATTTGAAGTTTTACTGGGACTCCTGATAGGCCAGAGCCTGTTTGGCTCCAGCAGCCTTGAGTGCCGTGCAAAGACAACTCGAGTGCCGTGCACGGCACTAGTGCCGTAGGTTGCCTACCCCTGGCCTAGAATGTGTGTTATTCATGATCCAGGATTGTGCACGTGGCGATGAAACAGATGACGGTTGACAGAAAAAAAGATGACTGGTGGTGAGTGTACAAAAACTATATATTAATTGCATTCACAAATAAAGCAAAATGTGACCAATAGTGGGAAACAAGAAGGAGCAGTAAAACTATTTTTTCTTACTTGATCGGTGAACAAACCAGCGGTCATCAAAATATACACATAAATTTAAATATTTAAACTATGAAGTATTGTTTGTAGTATTTATATTATGTATATATTTTTAGTACACTGATTGACTCATTTTAACACCTTTTTGGTTTGTTTGTTTTTTAATGCTATTTTTTTTAATGAAAATCCGATGAGCCGAACTGCCATTTGACTCCCTTCCCCCCCTCCAAAAAAAATCAGACAAAGTCATTTAGTTGAAATTATTAATATTTTTTCGCTCTACAAAGGTCTACTTACAGTATATAGTGTGTGGTCCTGCAAAGTTCCCATGCATCTCTAATTCTTGTATGTTGAATCTGGCAAATATTTAAAATAAATAGCTGTAGCTCCCTGAAGTCACAACACAAGCCTGTTAGGCAACGATTGGATCTGGGGTACATAACAGCCAAACCAGTTTCCTGACGACAGTACATGCACCATATATGTGGCGTAGCCAGACTACATTTCACTTTCAGCTTCCAGTGGGAACACTGCTGAAATTTAACAGCATTATGGTCTATGATAGTTTACAATGGTCTATATGTGTCTTACATACTATTATTTATTGCTTGTAGACTGGGAAGAATACATACAACAAGTTATATTCTGCTGGCATTAATGTTAGCTAAGTAAACAGTACAGAGATAAAGGAATGTTAATGTGTGTCTGTAGCTCTCTGGATTACACAGTGATGTAATTTTATTGCAGGACAGATAAACTTCAGCACAACACATTTTTATGGATGCACAGAGGGTTAAGAAGCTTTAAAAAATTTATAGTGAAAAAGTAGAATGTTTATTGAACTTTTAATACAGAAAACATACAGTTGACACATTTAAACATTGTTTTAAAATGTAACACCGTTTTTGGCCCTGGTGAAGGTATTGCAACAGAAATACAATTAGCTATTACACCTGAAGCATAACAATGACATACAACAAAATGCTCTTGTGTCATGTTATAGGAGCAAAATGAAAACCTGTTGATGTTCATTGAATAAAGAAGATAATCTAGACGTGATAAAATATTCTACTGAAAAGAGATACTTATTGCTTATTTACTAATTAGTTTTATTTAAGTGGGTGGTTGGAAAAAGAAAGTCACAGTGAATGAATTTAACATCTTTGAGTCCATACAGGACATGTACAATATTATTCTATATTATATATACTGTATGTTGAAAATCTATTTTTATTAGATATATATATTTAGAGATAGATTGTCATAGAGTACAGAAGGAAAGAAGAGCATCTCAAGATACGCAGGTCTCCATTGCAAAAACATGACATATTACAGTGCCAGCTATAGGTCAAAAGCAGTCAGAGGGATAGAATACCCCAACCATAACCATGGTAATATTAGAAAAGTAACAAATAAGCAAATTTTCCCCCTAGCAGTTGGTCCATCAGTGAAAGCGCTTTGCTGTACCACATTACCCTAATTTGCAGGCTCCCCTCAATTGTACAGTATGATTGGTTATCATGTGGAGGGATTGTGTTACATGCTACCGATGTGTGCATACTTAGTGTGATTCAAATGTAAGCTATTTGTAGTATTCCACAGTCTCGCTGTATGTAACTTTTCATGTTGCCATGCATTACCTCTGCTACCCAAAAATGAAGGAACACTGTAGGCTCCACAGCCGCTACACGATATAGAAGTGATTATGGTACCTGGACTCTGTGGACAGTGGGTCCCACAGCAGTGGCAATGGTTTACTTATAATTTAACAAAACTGTTCTTTCACATGCTTAATCACAATACAGTGAAGGTGGAGTTATGTTCTGTCTTGTGCAATATCAATTGATACCAGGGATCGGGTCAGTCATAGGCTGAGATCACTCAGCTGACGCTCTCAGCCTATCACTGTCCTAGTACGGTTGGAGGCTGAGCATAAGTCCACCTTCGCCTTATTTTAATTGGGGGCTTAGTTGCATCCAGGCTGGGGACCAGGCATCTCTGCTAAATGATGTATACACCATTTAACATTGATGTTTGGCCGGGTGTCATCAAAATCAAGGCACCATAACCACCTAAAGTGTCCCTTTAGTTCTTTTGATATGTTACCTCTTATTGTAACTCTGCTAAATGCTATTGCTTTATGGCAATTCTCCTGCCTGCTAACTAGTTGCTGGATTGTCTTAGCAGAGTAAGGGTTTACTATATTTACTGGATAGCTATTTCCCCATATTCTTCAATAAAGGAATTACTCCTTATATGCTCCATAGTTCACACCAATGAAGGCCTGCTTTTTGCAATATATTCCATCAAACATCCTTTAAATTGTTCCTAATAACCAGTCAATTTAGCTTTGTTAAATTGGTTGTAGGTTAAGACGGGACGAAAGGATGGAAATCGGTGAATTTGATTTGTAACAAATGTTTGCCATTGTTCTGTTCTAAAATATTACTGTTGGGCCCAAAGTGGTCACTAAAGTTTAGGGTTTAATATAGAGAGGATGTGGTTTGCCCAGAGAATAGACTAGGGAAAACATTATACAAGTATTAGTCACTGGGTCCTGTTTTCTAGGAAAATTTGTAGTTAGGATATAGATATGTGTTAAGTACTTTTGGCAACGACTAGATGACATAGATTTTGCACCAAAAACTGGGTGCATGTGGTGACATTGTTATTTGTATACAGAGGTGGACGGTGAAACTAAGAGAGCTTGTAAACCATACCCAAGTGAGATGAAGCCTAAGTCCTGTGAGTACTCAAACTTACGTTTAAATGCTCTGTCCAGTTATGGGGCAAAACAATTAGCCCTTATGTAATAGCACTTCTGATTTTAATAATGTATTGATTTTCCGTGGATGGTTAAGATAAAACTACACAGCAGCCCTTGAACTATGGTTTTAGTTATTATATAATTCTGGGAAATTATGTGTGAAAATATGAATCAGTTAAGTTCGCTAAAACCATAGAAAGAATAACTGTTGGATTCAAATAATAGTTTGAAAATGCTGAACAGTGAGTATTGTTGTTTTTTTATTAAACGTTTCATTATGTTCCAGGACCTCGTTGAATTATTGCATTAAAAAATCCTAGGTAAAATAAAATATCTGTCACATAAATTCCAATTTAATACAACTGAGTGTAGTTAAAAAGGAAAATGTTTAAAATGTATCTATCCAACAAAGTGACTGCAAACACTTTTACAAAGAAAATCAAAGGTACCAAATGCATCATAATTCTAAAATATATACGGATTATTAGATGTTTAAACCTTGCAAACACTTTTTAGTGACACCGGAATCATTGAGCAAATGTGTAGTGAATTATTTATAACAGATACACTCTTAATTTCTTAACGACAAGAATTTCATGTAAGTGTTTTTGGTATAATATAATGTCATATATTTTTAGTGCATGCTTATAGAATTGGAGATAGATTTAAAGTTTGGAATAAAAGTGAGCCCAGAGTCAAACATAACACCAAGTCAGTGAATGAGTTGGGTAGAGGTTGATGAGTTTTCCACTGATCTTCTGGAAAAGTGAGGAAATAAGGCTTGTATTCAAAGAGAATAAGAAAAGACCAGTGGCGTACACACAATCCATGGGGCCCCGGTGCGAAACTGATCCGTGGGCCCCCCCCTCTCTCCCCCGATCCGTGCCCCCCACCCTCCCTGACATATACATACATACAGACACACACACAAAACACACACACACATACATCCCTCGACAGACACATACATACAGACACACACACATATATACACACAGACACATACATACAGAGACACAGGCACACACACACACACATAGGCACAGACACACACACATACAGAGACACAGACACACACAGACACACACACATACATAGACACACACACATACATAGACACACACACATACATACGGGGCCCCATGGATTGTGTGTGCGCCACTGCATACATAGACACACAAACATACAGAGACACACATGTATATACAGAGACACACATGTATATACAGAGACACACACATACATACAGATACAAACACACACAGAGACACACACGTACATACAGAGACACACACATACATACAGTGACACACAGAGACACACACGTACATACAGAGACACACACATACATACAGAGACACACACATATACAGAGAGACACAGACACACATATAGAGACACAGGCACTGACACATACAGAGACACACACACATTCAGAGACACATACATATGCAGACACACACACACATACATACAGAGACACACACACATACAGAGACACAGACACACACACATACAGAGACATAGACACACATACAGACAGAGACACAGACACACATACAGACACACAGACACATACAGAGACACACACACACACATACACCCACATACATACAGAGAAACACACACACATACACAAAATGTTTCCTACCTTCCCTTGGGTCCAGTGGTGGCTCAGCCTGATGGGAGTCCCACTCTGACTCCCTCCTCCTCCTCCTTCTTCCCGCGCGGGCTGATAGCTGGGAGAAGTGACCGGGGATGTAATCACAGGGGGCCTGGTCGCTTTGTTAAAGCACCCAGCGCAGACCGGGCCCCCTCACAATCCATATCCATCGGGTGGCCCTGACAGCATGGGCCACTCGATGGACCCCTCCATATGCAGCCCCGGTGGTTTCCCGCGCGGGCCGAGGCCGCAAAATGACAGCAGGCCTGGTACCCGGTCGCAGGGGTCCGCAGGGCGGCCGGGGCCCCTGTAGTGCCGGGCCCGGTCGCAGCTACGACCCCTGCGACCGCAGTATGTACGCCGCTGGATAAGACACTCAACTGTAATATTCCTGAGTTTCAGAAAACTGGCATTCGACCAGCTAGAGACAGAAGATATTCAGATATATTCAGTCATTTACTATACTACGTACATTTCACATTAATTGCACCAGAGACACTTTTTTGTACAACTTTGAACTTTGTTTGGATTTTAGATTTTGTTTTGATTTGGGAGTTATTCCAATCCACTTGGCAGCACTTATTTGTTCACTTTTTCAGTGCATTCTTCTGCACGTACCGTGTTCCACATTAAACCCAAGACCCTCTGGTATCTTATTCACTTTTCGTAAGCATTCAAGTATCACTCAGATTAAAAACTTTTTCTTGTGATGCATCTTCTCTGTCTATCATAATGCTACCCTTTTTCATTTCTTGAACAGCTTTTATCTATCGTCTGACTTTCTCATTCAAACGCTCTCCTGGATCTTCTTCACGCTCTTTGCACTATGCAAAAATGGCCATAATCACTGTGGCCATAATCATTGTCTCTAGGTGTGTTGCGCATGTAGTATGTCCTTTATGGGCCTGAAATGCCAGTTTCTAGTCTTGGTCTGTGAACAGGTGTCTTATGTCTGCCTGCCAAGCCTCTCTGAAGTCTTCATGTTCGTGTGTGATCGGGGTTGTCAGTAGTGCGTATAGTTTGGACATGATTTTTTTGGGTATGCTGTGTGATAAGCAAAGTTGTTCCAGGGACCTAATGTGTGGTGACTCAGAGTTTGCGTCTGTCAGGTGGGTGGCCGCGAAGGATTTCAGTTGTAGATAAGGAAATATGTGTCTGGCGGATAGTGAGAATTTGTTTTGTAGCACCGGGAATGGCAGCATCACTCCCTCCTCGCAGGCCTGTCTAAGGTGAGTACAACCACCTCTTTCCCGTGGGGTGTGATCAAAGGTTGGGATGCCCACGATATGCTCGCTAATGGCATGTTCCCTATGTTTGGGCCAACCATGCCCAGTGTAGCTCTCACCGATTCCTATGTTTTGATCATTACCGCCGTAGTCGGCAGCATATCTGCATATGCTGGGCGCAATTTGCGCGGTAGTTGGTACAAATGTTGCAGCCCCTATCTGCATGCCCAATGTGTTTCTATGTGTACCCACTGGGGGGGTTCCTCCACTGAGTTGGTCGCTGCTATGGCTGCCAACAGCATGGCCCTATGATAGGCTTTAATGTTGGGCATCCCCAGCCCCCCGTCTTTTATCGGTTTTTGCAGGAGTCCGGTGGCCACTCGTATCTTGCAGTTTGCCCACACAAAACGTACTATCAGGAAAAAACAGCGCTGTTAAAGATGGAACAGGTCCAACTACCAGAGTTGTGATGGCTGAAAGATACAATGGGGCATAACCCCTGCTAGTATAGAGAAAAAGAGGACTAATGGGTAGGCAAGTGGAGACCCACTGCCTCCCAAAAAGACCTAGTATCTGTATATGACAATGCTCTGCAATTATAAGTGTACCTAATTAGGTGCAGAGAGTGTAAGTAAAATAAAAAACTATTTAATATTCCCTCGTAGGGGAGGAACTCAAAACACAAAAAAAAGTAAATAAATAAACACACAAAAAAATATGTATATAAAATAGGACCTAATGGAATCAAATTAGTCCAAAGTACATAGAAATAACTGTTAATTTATATATAGCAAAATTGCCTATTTATAGTTATAAATTCTATGAAAAAATGGAATCCCTCAGATGCAAAAAAAGGATACATGCATCGAGATATATGGATAGTAGAAACAGTTTGTAAAGTTGCAAACTGTAACAGCTTATTTAAATACCCAGCGATACAAGTGTAATCCAATACCTATGAAACTATAGGAGATTTGGGGGAAAGGAGTCCCTAGCATAGGATAAATAGCCGAAATATAACAGTCCATATAATAAACAGGGTTAATAAGAGAACCAGAAGGGATGTCCTAGGTTAAAAGCATCCGCTCAAATACATGCTTGCTCGACGCGCGTTTCGGCGAAACAAAGTCGCCTTTGTCAAGAGCAAAGGCGACTTTGTTTCGCCAAAACGCGCGTCGAGCAAGCAAGTATTTGAGTGGATGCTCAAAGATGGGGGCAAGGATCAATTGGAACTGCTTGTAGTAGTTCGGGCTTTTATCCGTGGGCAGGGAGTCAATTGCTCTCAGGACCTCCACCTCTGTGACCAGGGCAGAGAGGATGTCTTGTTGGGCAGGGGTGAGTGTAGGAAGATTAACTTTGTCTAAGAAAAGAGGTTATTTTAGTTTCCTGGGGTTGGGGTGTGTTCGGGTCGTCCTTAAGGTTATAGAGTGATTCGTAGTATTTAGCGAATGCGTTACTGATGTCTTTGGGTGCCACTATTTTCTGTCCGTTTGGAGATATCATGTATGCTATTTTTTGGGCCGCTTGTTGTGTCCTCAGCCTTTGTGCTAGCAGTCTACCTGCTTTATGTCCCTGTGTATAGTTTTGTTCCTTGAGTTTTTTCAGGTGGTAGTCTACCTGTTCTAGGGATATCTGATGTATGAGCCTTGTGAGTCGTGTGATTTGTTCCCGCAGCTCGTGTGTGGGGGAGAGTTGGTTCTGCGTCGTAGCACGCTGGAGGTCTGCTTGATGTGTACGGAGTTGTGTTTGGGATTTCCTTTTTAAATATGATGCCCGTCTTATCAGCTGTCCCCGTATCACAGGTTTGTGGGCCTGCCACAGGGTGCTGCGGCTCGTTTCTGCCCTGTCATTATCTTGGAAGTAGTGTAGTATTTCCTGACTTAATCCTGCGGTAAATGCGCTATCTCTCAGCAGTGTTGCGTTTATGCGCCACGGGCTTCTATGAGTCAGATCGTAAAGGTTTTTAAGCGTTAGCTCAACCAGGGCATGGTCGGGCCAAGTAATTTGTCCTATCTCACACTGGGCTACCTGGTCTATCCCCGCCCCTGAGATGAGAAAGTCGTCGATACGGGAATAGGTGTTATGTACGGTGGAGAAGAATGTGTAACCCCTTTCCCCTACGTGGGTGGCTCTCCATGCGTCATAGAGGTGGTAACTATGTATGAGCTTTCGTATTGCCCTACCTTGCTTTCGAAGAGGTGCTGCACGTGTTTTGGCTGAGGCTAGTGTCGTGTCTATTGAGGGGTCAAAGACGTGGTTGAAGTCTCCACATATGATTGTTGTTCCTTGTTGTATCGACTGTAGTTTAAGTATAATTTTGTGTAAAAATTGCGTTGGTTCGTGTTGGGGGCGTAGATGTTTGCTATAGTGTAAGGCATGTTGTTAAGCGTGCCTATAATAATAACGTATCTGCCATCTGGGTCTATATGTTGGGAGTGTGGGATGTAGGCAACATTTTTGCTAACCAGTATAGAGGCGCCCTTAGTTTTGTTGGCAGAAGTTGCATGGAACTGTAGTGGGTAGTCACGCTGTAGGATGTTGGGGTGCGCGTTAGTTATGAAGTGTGTCTCTTGGAGGCATAACACATCTACTCCTTTGTGTCTGATCTCTCTGTACAGGAGGTGTCTTTTAACAGGGATGTTAAGTCCCCTAACGTTATATGAATAGATTTTCACAGTGGTATGTAGTCATGGGGTTGCGTGTATGCCTGTGCGTGAAGTCTATATGTGGGGGGGCCCCCTTGTCCCAGTTCCTTCGAACCCAAGGGCCGACCCCGTGTGGCCTGGCTGTGTCCTTGTGTGTATGTTGGCCCAAGGAGGAAGAGTGATGGGATCCCTGCCCGGGTGCTTTCCAGCGGTAGCCCAGCAGAGCGTACTCTAATAGGATGAAATATAAACAATACAAACAGAAATATATAGATGAAAACATATAAAATAACATAAACTAGTAAACCCTTATTTGCAATCATTTTTGCCGTCTGTCCGGCTGTGCACCAGATAGTGGTGCTCTGGGGGTGGGAGCTAACGGCTCCCGTCTTGGCTACGGTTTTGCGGCCTATGTGTGTGCTTGTCAGATTACGGTGACCCTGTTGAGGAGTTACTTATGCAGAAGGCCTGTGTCTATACCCGCCTGGAGAATTACTGCTTGTTACTAGTTCTGGTGTGATATGCCTTGTTCCCTTATTGTGGGGGTCCGCGGTAAGGCCCCCACTTGCTAAGCCTCACTTGGATGTTTGCGTTGTCAGGCTTTTTTTTTTTGGCGTGTATGTCTGGTGGTGTACCTTGGTAGGAGCGTCGGGAGGGGGGGAGGGCTGGGGAAGACACCCACTGGCACGTGTGTCTTTCTGTGTTCTAGCCCTGGAGCAGGCCCTTACTTCTCATGTCAGTGGTGCCCCCCTTCCATGCCCATCTCCCTGTCAGGCCCTGCCTCTCCGTGGGGGTCGTGTTGTTTTGTCTTGTCTGCCCCATTGTTCCCTCAGAACCTGGTCCCCACACACCCCCATTTTCAGCGCCCTTTGTAAGTCTGTGTGTGCTTACTGCTGCAATACACCTATATTATTGTAACAATAACTAAATAAACATAGTATAAATACAAAGGAAGAGTAGGTATGCAAAATGAAAGATAAACACTTCTAAGGTGCAGATATAAAAATATATACAACCTTATAATGATGAAGTGAGCGATATCTATATAAAAATAAATAAATCGCATATAGTGTATTACAGAACCAAAATGTTATAACACGCAAGATGATTGTGGGAACTCACAAGATTGAAATGTAAAACAGGCCCATCATCCTCAGTCAGGTAGGATCTTCAGTGTATATGAAGTAACAGACTCTTCTATAGCTTGAAATGGAAGAAACCAAATGATTCTGAGAGTTCTCACCCTCTCATCTGGGTTCTGCAGGATAGTCATTTTCCCGTTCTTCTGTATCACCAGTTTCACCGGATATCCCCATCTGTACGGGATTTGTTGTTGACGGAATTGCATGGTGATTCCTGCAAAGTCCTTCCTACGTTTGAGTGTATAAGCTGAGATATCAGCATATAGTGTTATGGCTTGGTAGGCCGTCGGTAGATCTGCTTTGTTTCTCGTTCTATTTGCTCTCATTATTTCTTCTTTTATATGAAAGTAGTGCAAACGTAACAGCACATCTCTGGGCGTTTCAGCTGGTAAAAAAGTGGGTTTTGGCACTCTGTGGGCCCGGTCCATAAGAAACATATCTTGGGACAAATGGGGCGAGGGCTTTGAACAATCCCACGAGGTAGGCTGTGAGGTCTGTCGGGCCTACACTCTCGGCGATGCCTCTGATGCGGAGGTTATTTTGCCTACCTCTATCTTCTATGTCAGCCGTTTTCCCCTCTTGTGCCACCATTCTATCTGATAGGCTATCCAGTTTTGCCGCCATGGAATTTTGGGCCTCTTCATATTCCGCCATTTTGTCTTTGATTGAAGCCGTTCTGTCTCCCAGCTCCTTAATGTCTGAGCGAATGTTTTGCATAGCGCTCTGGAACATGAGTTGGAGTTTGTCTGCCATAGTGTCTAGCATCGCCTGTACGATCCCCAGCTGCCGTTAAATCGGCAGCTCGCCGTTTCCTGGGGAGAGACCTGGTCTTCCTCGCGCCATCTTGGGTCTCGCCATGCTGGTCGAGGCCTCGGTTTTGGCTCGCTTTCACTCTGAAAAAGTTCGCCTTGTCGCCCCTCTCTGTCTGGCGACGGTGCTTGGGTTGGGACATGCTGCAGCTGTGGGCTTTTTGTGATGTCGGGTCACCGTTTATGTCACAATTTCGGCCTTTGCAGCACGGAGCTCCGGCTACATGCGACCGAGCGCTCCCGAGTCCAGGACACGCCCCCCACCTTACTTTTATTTGAATGTAAAATGTTGGCCATACAGAGGCTGCATTTTGTATTTGTTAGCCACATCACCAGTGGAGATATTCCAGCCTTTCCCAGTGTAGCCGATTACCTGAAGTTTGGAATGTTTATTTATGCTGAGGTATGCAGGACTGTGCCCCTGCCATCTTTTCACTTGGAATGTTCATTGACTGAAAATCTGCATCCACAATCTGCTGGCAATAATAGTTTATTTGTTTTGTAGTTCTGCTACTAGCATCACTCTCTTGCATCATTAATAAAATAGTCTACTCTTGGATCTACACTCCAATATTCTGTTCTATAACTGCAATGTAACTCTGTCCTGTCGATGAAAGGAGAGGGAAACAAATATAGGTTGAAACAAGCAGTGTAGCTAAAGCAAAAAACCTACATTATTACCTGTATTGCCGTTCCAAGAAGTTGGGTTAGCTGGAAGGGCACCATTATGAGAGGGAGAGAGACAGATTTCTGATAGTGCCATGCAATCTAAAAAACAGGAGAAGAATGGATTATGGATTGCATTTGAAGTTGTAATGTTACAGACAAAGCCTGCATTCCAATGTGCACATTGACAGTTGGAAGAGGAGGTGACGTGACAGAGATTTTGTACATGTGGGATACCAATCATTTAAGATAAAATAGTTTCATCTAGTAGAGTTTCATCTAGTGTAGATTTTAAAACATTTATGCATCCCCCAAATAAGGATAAAAATGATATAGTTGGTGTTTCTTTCTGCAGCTGCAATCGTTATATACAAATTATTACAGACAATTGTGGGGGGAAATAGTTTTTTTTAGATGATACCCTCTTAATAGCGGAAGCAAGCAGTCACTGTTGTTGCTCCACAGAACCATTCCCATGATACCAATGGGAATTTAATTACTAAACTATTTTCACTGCACATATAAAAGAATTAAACATGACAAAGCATATTGTGAAGACATTTGACATCTGAAATACATTAACATGTTTATTTGCCATTTAGAAATGCCAAGTTAATGTCTGAGCTCCAGAGAAGGATGAAGTAAAATAATTCTCAAAATATTTCACTAAATTCTTATATTGATATTGGCTATAATGGATAGTGTAAGAGTCTCTTTTAATGAGAATAAATATTGTAGGGTGTGAAGTATTGATGTGCAAGGTACAAATAACTAAGAAACCAAACAACCATATCTGTGGACCTTCCACCTCAACCTCAACACTGTTACACAATATTCTAGGTGTTTAGTGTAGACATTTATTATTATTTCTTGTTGAAAACACAATGTATCATACCATTGTGATATTAGGATATGCTTTTTTTTGCATGTTTTTAAGCAACAATTGTGACCACCACTAATTATTCACACAAAAAAATTGACTCGTTAATTTTCAGATCAGATCAGTAAAGGAAGTAATCAACTTAGAACCTGGCCTGTCATCATATGCTATTATTGGAATAAAAACCTTGAGAGTATCCAGGTATGCACAGAAACACCTCCCCACATACTAGACATGATATAACTAGATCTAGACTTGACTGCTATTTTAAAAAAAAATAGTGAGGCACAAAAAATACTCACTCGCAAGATGTGAGGTGTTATCAGAAAGACTCAAAGAGTCCGTAGTATCCAATGAATTGTCTGTTTTAACAATTGTTGTCAGGCCTCCACATTTGATGGGGGCATTTACCTGTGGTGCTAGAGCCTACTCATTGTCATCATCAACACTTTTTCTGGATTTACATGAATGCATGTATAGAAAGATGTATATGCTTTCTCTACTGATCCATGGTGGTCAAAGGTTGGAATTCTCTTTGGAACCTGAGTAACTGGTTTCACATGAGGATCGTGTGAATTGAAGTGCTTGGCAACTTTTTAAAACACTGTTTAGCAGCCTTCTTCTCATAGGCACATGGTGACCAGGTACTCCAGTATTTTCATTTATTCTTGCCTTTCTCCCTTCCTCCCTCATTCATATTACTGCATGTGTTCATCTTAGAGTCCTCACCTATGAGCATCCAAATCAATATGTTGTATGAAATGATCATAAGTAAGACTGAAATCCAGTTAGAACGATCAAAGATATCATGACGTCAGCAGCTCAAATAAAGTAATCCTTTAATCCTAACCAAGATCATGTTTATCAAGAAATCGAAGAACATCCAAAGTCACCAAATCCATAAGAGTTAAACACAAAGTACTGTAAGTAGTCAGGAAAAAAACGTGTTTCTAATTATCCACAGTTTAAATATGCTCCCTTCTGTTCCAAAGTACATGCTTGAGTGATTGCATAATATTCAAGGTATGTCGCCATATTATAGTCATTTGTATATAATGTGGACCAGTAACTGAAAAGCATAACATCAACTGTACATACTGTAAGTGAATGTGTGCATAATGAAGGAAAACTGTCCCCTAAATTAATGTTTTGAAGGGAAATAAACAAAAAAGGAGCATGATAAATTAAGTCTTTCAGGATTCTACTGATGGCATCAAGTAACTTAATGGTGTGTTGCAAGCTGGAATAAGACACTGTGGTTCCATGTATCAAAGGCATATATCAGTAAAGCAAGAAATATGTAAGAAAATCCTAATGATTAAAATATTAGATTATCTGATAAAGAACAGGATGTACATGTTGAGATGGCAGTTGCTGGTTTTAAATTGCTTGGATCTCTCAAATAGCAGTGGGGAACTTTATAGAAGAAGTTAAAGGTCATCTTATTGATTCTTTGAGAGCACAAGCTACTGCTCCAGTAGTTATAGGTGATTTACATCATTTTACGTTTCAATGTAACTAGATGGTTAGAGGTTCTGAGTGATATGTCAGTGAAGCACATTTTGAATATGGGGGATGACAAGAACTAATCATTTGTAAATACTGTATATGCCATGGAGACAAAATGTTTAAACTCATGGGAAAGATACAATATAACCACCAACCATGGTAAAGCTGTTTGGAATATGCACTATGACCTAGTTTTACATTTCTTGCATGTCTGTTATATATAACTACATTACCCTTAATGGTTATTAGGCTCTGATATGGCTGCAGTGGCTTCCATATTAGAAGGTGCAGCTTCAAGTGGATTTTGTCAGTATATAGAATGATGTTTAGCCTTACCAACACTCTGTAGTGTTAACAGTAGTAGGAATGGTTTATAACGCAGTTCCTCAGTGATATTTTATGCGTATATTTCCCGAATTCCCATCAATTGTAAGATAAGCTATTGGGGAATGTATGTTCCAGAGAACAGATTTCACTTTCTTTTGCTAGACATATTGAAGAATGCCGCAGCAGACAGACATAAAGACCAGTCTGTCATTTCCAAAGCTTCTGAGGAGCAGAAATACAAAGGGAGAAAGTAGAGTTTCTCAATGGCTAAAAAAGTAGGTGGGACCTGGTATGATTGACAACATCTATCCCTGGGCTATAGATTTAGAGGGACATTACAGATTTTAAAAAGCTAGAGATAGTTTAGTGTTGATCCTGTGACTGTAATTATAAGGAAATATACATATTAAGAGACTTTATAAATAATATTTGCATAAAGGTAAATGGTTGCTCCATGTGAAGTTCCCAGGTTTTAATATCTATTCACACTACCACTGTTTATATCATAACAGAATAGTTTTAGTACATGAAACCACATTGCATATGCAACTGATTTTGAGTTGGATATACACTTTTCTGTACTTCCACATTTTTGGGGGTTTAAATTCCTAAATAAGAATAAATAGAATGATCATGCATTTAGTCAATTTGGGTTGAGGCTCCAATTTTTTTTTAATTCTCATTAAAGAATCTGGTGGCATTACTATAGTGATAGATAGATAGATAGACAGATGTGATAATTTTCCTGGGCATCCGTCTGTCCATCTCTCCATCTCTCCTAACATCCTTACATACTTATGTATTCTATCTATCTATCTATCTATCTATCGCACCACAGTAAGGTAAAGACATCATGAATCCCCTGACAATTCCATCACAGTTTTTTTATAATCATAGAAGCTGTGTAATCTCAGTGAAAAGATAAATAGGTATTTTTGCAAAGTTAGTCATAATTCTACATACTAAATGAGTGTTGTAATTCCACGTCTATATTGAGTGCTGTGTTTCAAATAGACAAAATTAGAAATTACTGTTGCTATATTTCAATATTTAGACAAGTCAAAAGGCAATAGTACTTAACCCCAGTAACTGGAATTGCAGACTACACATAAACAGAGATAGTTTCAAGCTTTTAAATATTTAATGGTTTACGCTGCGTACAGAATGTATCTATTCAGTGTGATGTTTATTAAATGCCATATATCTCCATTTTGAATAATCATATTTATATTCAAATGTTGCGTAAAGTGGAGTATTTATATATGTACCGTGTTGCACTAGATTCTAGGTCCAGGAGCTATAGCATGGATATAGGAAAAATCTACACCCAAGAGTTGAGCTATTAACTTTCTGTTTTGAATGCCCCATTTGGTTTCATTTTACCTTACAGGCAAACATATTTGCAAACCCAGGCAAAGATCTGTCTTCAAACCACTAGTATATCTACCGGTAAAATGTGAAAACCTACATATAAATAATACAAATATTTTTCTTTGTAGTGAACAGGCTTAAAGTTGCCATTTGAAATACTGGGTAGAAACTTGGTGGGCTGCAGCTGTGTTTCCACTCCCTGCGCGGGTCTATATTTTCCGGATACACTGTGTGCACACTTTAAGGTTGTGCTGCTGATTCTGTGCTGTGTGTTTTGTGGCCACAGCTGTTATTGTAAAACAAGGAGAGAGCTCATAAAGAATGTGCAAGGTCTTTGCTTGCAGACTTCTGCCCTATTTAAAGGGACACTCCAGACCCCTAAAGCACTTTTGCTTGCTGAAAAGCTTTATGTGTAAAGAATGTGTCCTATTTTTTTCATTTTGGAAAAAAGTGCACATTTTTCAATCGAAATTTACACTTTTATCAATTATATTGGTTACGCCCCCTGGCTTTTAAAGCTGACAACAGGTCCTGTTACTTCCTGTTTTGGTTAGCTTATTTGCACTGAATTCAAGAGGCAGCAATTGCCCAGAGCACCTTCCTTGCAAACACGTCTCATTGAGCAATTTTGGGAATTCTGTGATTGGACAGCCACAGAAAGTCTGGGCGGGATTAGAAGTGGAGGCCTTGCAAAGGCAGCAGATAAGAGAACTGCAGATTTTGCAAGCTACTTTTAGATACACTCACAATGAAAAAAAAATGCTTTCATTTGTGGTAAATCTACTAAACAATATTTTTTTTACATTTATTTTGTATTTGGGCAGTGGAGTGTCCCTTTAAGTCATGACCTTCATTGACCATTTCACTCCAGCTACTAGGCCCTTTCACCCCAGCTTTACTATATTTGTGCCCTTCCCATAAAGCTCTTACCCTTAGTAAAAAGGCAGTTAAAACATTTTCAATCTATATCTTCAGTATTGCACTCTAGCATATTAAGAAACAAACAGAATCCAAAGCTTTAGCTGCATTGCAAATCTGATACATCTTGCTAAACACAAACACTCAACTTCAAAGTTCACGTCTTATTCCTTTAAGTGCTCTTTGTCACTAACAAAGCTCTTTAAGAAGATTGGACTGCTCATTTTACTATTTTGGTCTCTACTGGCATTTCTTACATTCCTCTAATCCCAAATCTGTACAATCCATAGAGAATTTAACACAAAAAAAGAAAGGAGAGAATAGAAAGCGCATATGGGAAAGCAAGCTTTCTGTATCCAGCCTTCAAACGTTGCTTTTCACGATTAGACAAAAAAATAAAAAAAAAATAACAGCAAGCTATTAAACATATATTAGAGATTAGACTGTGAATAGTTACAGCTTGGGTATTATTCCAACAGTTCATGTGTCCCTGAAGATAACATTGGAGACGATATAACCCCTTTTCTTCTTTAAGCAACAGGATTTTGAAGCGAGAATAATTCTGATATAGAAGTTGTGTTGTTATACGGCTACCGTCTCAATAGGCAATAAAAATGATATGTATTATTTTTCACAAAAGCTCCTTGGTTACTTTAGAACATCATTTTTTTCTTCTTTGTGAGTAATATTCCACTGATCTAAAAAAGAAAACGGGTTTTATTAAGATTGTAGAACTCCTGGTGTTTTCTTGGTCTTACTCTGGCCACATACATATCTAGAAAATAACACGCTACAATATAATATATATTTGATATGCTTCCATATTTAATCCAATTTAGTCATTATGGATCGTGTTAACTCTAATCTGCATACCCATAGAGATGTTGTTGCCATTTGAAAAAGATTCTCTAGGGTTAAAGAATGGTTCTATCACAGCATCATTATTATATGTTTCCTGGTTAAAGCATTGGTAATGTTACTGTCTCGGTAGTGGACAACACAGGCTATGGGCCATGACTGCCTTGCATGTTTGTCCAAGATAGTTTTACAAGACAGTTATTGATTGGTTTTGGAATGTTTTGAAAAAAAATTAATTGTTATCACTACTCCTCCTCCTTCTGGTCATGGACACTCCTCCTGAATAAATGACCCCGCTCAAAGATAGAGGTGGTTCCTGTTACAGTAATTGAGCAGGAACTGGACTCTATAGTAAATGACCTGCCGGGGGTACATGTGTCTTTCAGCAGGTAGTGGGGACACATACTATGTTTTTATATTTGATTGGTTATAATAAAGCTGGGCTTTTATTTCATGGAGGGGAGAGGGTTTGGTGGGTGGGTTGTTTTGGTGTCAGGCATACATTGGCACTTGTGGATTTCCTCCAACAGATCTTGAAGGCCATATTTACAGCACAGTGAAATCAACATCCTCGTAACCCTCTGCCTCTTTTTACCCACCCTATCTTTTGCTCTTTCCATCAGCACATTATGTCTCTTTCTCACTTTTTATACTCACTCATTCTATCCTTGCACCTATCCCTCCCCATTTCTCTCTTTTTCCTACCCAACCTATCTCTTTCTCTACTCGTTTCCCAGTGACATCTATCTCTGTCTCTACTTCCTGAATCCCATCTCTCTCTGCCTCTCCTACTCCATCCACTCATCTCTTTAACAATTCACCTTGCTACTACTAAAAGACAAAATCTATAATGAAACTGAAAAGGGTATTCTTATAAACCCCCTATGCACCTATTACCCCTTAATAGTTTACATATGCAGCAGTAGCAGCACTGTAACGTGTAATACAGTAACACATGCAAAATAAAACCCACGCTCAAACTCCAAATACTTTTGGGGCAGCAGCAATGACTATTAATGACTAGTATGTATTAACTACAAATAAATAGAAAAAAAAAGCACAAACAAAAAGCGCTCTCATGGGTGGCAGCAATGCAGTATTCATTAGCCCACTGTGTATTGGAGATGATGAATACTGTACCCTGTTCTTGGAATCTACTTTTAGGATTGTGCTTAGTTTAACCCACCAACACTGTCATTAGGGGTGGTTCCCTACTACTGAGCAACCCCTGCTAGCCTCTCTGGGTGATCCCCACTGTTACTCTTGGCTGTGTCCTGCTGAGGCCACATTGTTTCCCTGCCCATTTGCTACCTTATCTGACATGACCCCATGTGCTTGGGATCCTAAAGTTCCTCCCCAACACCTCTATCCAGGTGTCTCTACGCTGAGGACGGCCCCTTCCTTTTTTAATCTACCTGATGGGTTACCCCCTGTTTTTTTTACTTCCTTTTTATAACTCAGAATCTGGACACTCTCCTGCGAGATGCCCTAATCACCACCTTTCTCCCAGGTATCTCTATGCTCAGAGTTATCCCCTTGCCAACTATCCAAGTTGGCAGATCTTGCAAACAAAGAATTTTGCCCAGGGTCAAGGGCCTGCTCTTTGGAGAAGGGTTCATAAAAAGCTGAACACTCATGTCTCCATCTATACATCATTGAATAAGGCCCAGGTTTCTCTGAAGAAGGCGTGATAAACTCCCCTTCCCACGTGAGTTTGCCACAAGTTCCTGGAGGGCCCTGCTTGCCAGCCTCCTGCCCCCAGACTATGGGCCCTGCAGGGAAACCTGTGAAAGACGATTAAACTGGCTGGTTTTGTGTGATTCCCCTATGCTAATTGGGAACCAAACCGCCGCACGATATATGGACCACCCCGGAGCTTGTTAAGCCTATTGAATACATTGTAACGATCCTAACCTCAGTGCTCTAATGGTTCATCTGGGTGGCCGTCTTCATATGCACGAACATGTGGTGGCAGCCATCTTGTTCACATGAACGCAGACAGCGGTGTTTGGTCATCGAGTTCCTGGAACCGAAAACGGACAGCTGAAGCTCCCAAACACTGCTGGACTTCCATGATCGCCTGCATTCGGTTTTATATAACTTAGAAGAACACTGTTCCGTGGGATCATATTTCTGGATGAAGGGAACAAGCTCCACGGTATGGAAATGGATTCTGTTCGGTAGTGTGTTCTTGTCATGCCTTAACTATGGTATCCTCTTACTTCCTGGTTCCACGGAGCCTAGCCACACCCCTTTATGACACGGTCTCCTTATTTAATCCGACCGCACCAGCTGATCGACGCTGGATTATTGAACTACGTTCCGTACTCACGAACTGGCTACAACTTCGTTGTGAAAGCCCTCTGTTACCGGACCGGACTGGAAGACTTCAAGTTCCCTTCACCTCTCCTCATCCTCGACTGAAGCTGAACTCTCTTCACTTATGATAACCGCCTCTGAGGAGATCTCGGGAACCAGTGTTCTATGTGCCGGAAGCTAAGAAAAACCTCTGTGATAAGCGTTACATCTCAAAGCCGTTATTTCCTGTCTCCAAAGTCCTTCGATAAAACAAACCAGTTACAGCTAACTTCAACTCATACTCTATATAAGTTAGCTGCATCTGTCTTGCTTCAGTTAAATGCTATGGAACAGCTATTGTAACTTCTTATCATCTAATTCATTAATACTACTAAGAGACTCTTTCTGATTCAGTGTCTGCTAATTACTACCGTTTACTACTTAAAGCTACAGTGCCTGTAATTGTGGACTTCAGTTATCGTTTACTACTCAAAGCTACAGTGCCTCTAATTGTGGACTTCAGTTATCGTTTACTACTTAAAGCTACAGTGCCTGTAATTGTGGACTCCAGTTATCATTTACTACTTAAAGCTACAGTGCCTGTAATTGTGGACTTCAGTTATCGTTTACTACTTAAAGCTACAGTGCCTGTAATTGTGGACTTCAGTTATCGTTTACTACTTAAAGCTACAGTGCCTGTAATTGTGGACTTCAGTTATCGTTTACTAATTAAAGCTACAGTACCTGTAAATTGGACTTAACGTCAATACCTTTTACTTTTTATAATAAATATACAAACTATAAGAAATCTGCAGTTGTGTTCCTTCATAACAAATGTTTAGACGTGACAGTTCTCTTTTAAACTACCGAACTTGACTGACCGCTACCACTTTTTCCCTTGAACTATTTTGGGCAGGAGCCTCATGTGCGGTCAGTCAAATTATGACTTCCATGGAAATCCCGAACTCCTGAAATGATATGGGATATGTTAGTAACCCATATTGGAGCTATCAGGGGAGGTGAGGTTTTCATGTAGTTTAAAGGTACTTTTGGGGTGTCTGTGAAATGTCTGGTTTTTGTGCCTGGAGATAATTGAGTTTTGTACAGTTCCTGATTCAATTATCTCCCAGGCATAGGGGAGGGATTATTCTGTGTGGGAGTGTCATGGGCATGCTTGTCTGTGTTCAGAAAGGTATAAAAGCAGGCCATCTGGCCAGTTTAAAGTATTCCAGCTTGTACTCCCAGAACTATGTGTCGTCTGGTTACTGGGAAGGGAAATGGCTAATCACTAATCACTGTTCCAGTGTGGAGGATTCAACGGGGAAGGTCCTTGTAAGGACTAGAGCTCCCAGGAGTGAGTGTCGTCCAGTGCCGGAGGGGGGGGGGGTAGAGCGAGTTCCCCATTCAGGAGGGAGCAGTTCCAGGGCACCAGTCAAACCACAGTAACTGTTTTCCCCTGTTCCAGATAGGAAGTCATCCTTGGTGGAGGTACCCAGCCAGGTGTACAGGGAGCTCCGTTACAGAATACCCACAAAGGGCAAAAACAGCAAAATTCAGCACAAAATACTAGTAAAGTTCAACAAGGCAACTAAATCACCACATCCGGTGTCACTCTTGTGGATAGGTGTAGCGTCAAGGATGTCCTTAAAAGATATATAAAGCCAAAAAGGAGAGATAATGGGAAGAAATAGTGTAGTAGATTTAGATTCCACAAAATAGGCCATTTATCTTCTAGAGCTGGTCATCAGCAGGGTCGCGCCACCAGAATAATGGGATTCTTTGGCCCTAGACCACAGTTATCCAAATCCTACTTTTCCTTTGCCTTCCAGTAATAGCATCGGCCATGTTTTTTTCTACCTGGACCTGAAGGATGCTTCACATCTTGAGCATTGCAATCTTTAGTTAGAGTTTACAAGGTAAATTTTTTTTTTCTGGTAAGACATAGTTTGTGGGATATCAATGCTTAAAGTTTCCTGCTTGTTGAAGCAAGCAGAAGAAAAAAAAAAGATTAAAGAGCTATATGACTTTTCATGATCATTCCCACGAATGAGGTCGTGGTGCATCCTCCACCCGAGGTAAGCCTACCCCAGGTAAGGTCATTTACTCTTTTCCCTTTCTCCTTCCTTCCTGAGCAATGTATTTTTGGGATGGAAGACGATTGGCGATATTGGGACTGTGATAAAGTCTATGTAAGTTCAATGCGTACGTTCTCTACAGACACTTCAAGATGGAGGAGATCCATCTTCTCCAGGACCTCCGGTGCGAGGGGGGCTAGTTTTTTCCACCTGGACCTGAAGGACGCTTCACATCTTGACCATTGCAATCTTTAGTTAGCATTTACAAAGTAAATAAATTTTTCTGGTAAGACATAGTCTGTGTGATATCAATGCTAAAAGCTCCCTGCTTGTTTAAAGGACCACTATAGTGCAAGAAAAACATACTCGCTTTCCTGGCACTATAGTGCCCTGAGGGTGCCCCCACCCTCAGGGACCCCCTCCCGCCGGGCTGGATGGAGAGTAAAGGGTTAAAACTTACCTTTATTCCAGTGCCGGGCGGGGAGCTCTCCTCCTCCTCTCCGCATCCGATCCTCCCTTTCGGCTGAATGCGCATGCGCAGCAAGAGCTGCGCGCGCATTCAGCCGGTCGCAGAGGAAAGCATTTACAATGCTTTCCTATGGACGCTTGCGTGCTCTCACTGTGATTTTCACAGTGAGAATCACGCAAGCGCCTCTAGCGGCTGTCAGTGAGACAGCCACTAGAGGATTTGGAGGCTGGATTAACCCTATTATAAACATAGCAGTTTCTCTGAAACTGCTATGTTTATAAAAAAAAAAAAGGTTAATCCTAGAGGGACCAGGCACCCAGACCACTTCATTAAGCTGAAGTGGTCTGGGTGCCTAGAGTGGTCCTTTAACCCCTTAAGGACCAAACTTCTGGAATAAAAGGGAATAATGACATGTCACACATGTCATGTGTCCTTAAGGGGTTAAGCAAACAGAAGGAAAAAAAATATTAAGGAGCTATATAACATGACTTTTCATTATCATTCCCTGGCCGTGGTGCTGAAGTGTTATGGGCTTGCAAGACATTCACTAACCTCTCTATCTTAGTTTAATCTATATAATAAACTCTTCTCAATGTAATCACTACACTGCAGAAATGACAACCAGGAGATACTAACTGTTAAGCATATCTGTTTTTGCTTTTGTTTTAGGAAGCTGTTTATGAATTGAAAAATAGATCATTACTGTAGATATGAACTAATGCACTTGTTTTACCGACTGTGAAATTTCAGAAGTATTTTATTTAATTTTCAGGTTTGTGTGCAGTACAATCCAAACATTCTTGATGTGAAATACACTTTCTGTAATGTTGTCCCAATACTGTGTCCCTACATTTAACTGCATGGATCTTAGGAAATAGGTAAAACCTGAATGTAACAATTTGAAGGTTTGTCATTTGTTTTGTTACTTTCTCCTGGTAAAGGCTTGAACGCTGTGTATTTTATCGATCTAAAGCAGTTCATAGTTTGTCTCGGTTTTTGTTTTTCCTCAGTAAAAGCTGTAAATATCACTTGGCGATGTAAGAACCTATCATTTTAATGCTTAGTGCACAGCATATAATCAGTAACATTACGTCTTTGATTTTTCTTCTGCAAAAAGGCCCTATAATTGCACTAAGCTTTATTTTAACTCATAACATATCAGAAGCTACCTGATGAAAACTGTTATTTTTGCATGCTATACAGAGAATTCTATATTTATACTGCACAAGTGAAGTTGGCAAGTAACTGACTCTTATTTAGGGAGGAGCTGATATAGGTCATACATCTAGATACTGATATTAAGATGCCAGAGGGCACACTAAGCTTAAAAAGAGTAATAATATTTATAATAATTAAACTTATTATTAAATGATTGTCCCATGCCTAAGGTTATTTGCAAACTCAAAACTGTAGCAAACGAATAGCAACAATTAGGATCAAACAGTTAAACTGTGACTGTAGATACGTTGGAGAATGTATCCAAAATTGCTATTTTATGGCATATGGTCTCAGTTTACTATTATTCAGAGTGTAATAGACATACAAATTTTGAAATTGTGCACCCATTTAATTATGCATTTTTTTTTCATCGGGGGTGTACTTAAAAATAGCTTTTCAAAGCTGCAGATATTTTGACTGCAGTGTTTACACGTCCTCCCCTTTTTCCTCAGCCCAGACTTTCTGTGGCCGTCCAATCACAGACTTCCTAATGTAGATCTATAAAAAGGTCTGCCTCTTGAGCCAAATTCTAAGGAATACTTTTTGTAAAATCAAAAAATAGCTCACACTCTCTGAAGCTAGTGTATCACTGGTGAAAGCTTCAGTGACATTTACTTTATATATATATATTATTGTGAATGTTAAATACAACACATATCTCAAGCACAGTTTCAGCTATAGAAAGTTTGTCTTGAAACAGATACAGAGTCAAGAGTGTACATGAAGCATTTACATTCACTTTTTGCATTTAACAATATAACACAAGTGAAACAAAAAAAAACAAAACAAAAATGTGTCAAGTATAACATATCTATGGATAATTTTCAGACAGTATAGTTGTATTGAAGGTTAGCAGGATCTCAAAAACCAAAATAGAACATGTTACCTTCGCTAGCAAAAGCAACATCTACATCCAGCCTTGGTCATTAGAAGAGGAGTAAGTGGTTGCTATGGAGGAGAATTTTTTTTTTTTTTTTTAATAATAAGGGGAAGATATCTTCATTGCTCTTAAACAATGAATTGAAAGTGCCAGATATTATGATGAGGAGTACATTGGCAATGTCATGACCAGGTATAGTGCCATCCAAAAAGTGATTACATTTCGCTGTGTTAGACTGTAGGGAGGTATCCAGGGTGGGAATATACCACTTCCCTGTGAGGAATACATTTTTGACCAGGATTTCCTTGTTGATTAAGGTGTAAAGCCAATCCTTGTTATAAAGTAATTTGAGTTTGTATAAGAATATATTGCAGGGTGGAGTACCTGGCTGGTTCCAGACCTGAAGAATGGTCTTGCGACCTATGATCACTGCTATGATCATGGAGAAACATCTATTAGGCACGGGTTAACCAGGAATAGGTCCTAACAATAGGATACTGTGATTTAATGGCAAGAGCATCATATTGTTGTTCGTTAATTATTGCACAACCTCCCTCCAGAAGCTCTGAACCAGGGGGCACTCCCACAGACAGTGATACAAGTCAGCGTTGATGTGGGTGCATTTAAAACAGGTAGAGGAATCTTTCCTTGCAATCAGATGAAGTTGACGCAGTGTAAAATATGTGTAGTGTGTGGTTTTCAGGAACATGTCTTGATAAGAGACCATGGTGAGAAGTTGACTTTGAGACACTTACATTTTTAAAGCAATCAAGGTTAAACAGCACAGTTGAAATCAGCAGCCAATCAGAATTTCTGATTTGCTGAGTAGTCTGTTGGTTTAGAACTTGAAGAGTTCTTTGAATTCTCATAGGATGTGCTCACCATTCCCAAGGAAGAACAAAGGTTAGAGAAACATATTTAATTATTTTTGTTAGTAAATATTTTATGAACACACGTAAAAATGGTTAACAGAGACTGCCTTTAAATAAACTCTATAGCGTTAGGAGTACAAACCTGTATTCCTAATGCTACAGAGTCACTGTCTCTAGATCTACATAGCTCTCTTCCCACTGTTTTCAATGCAAATATAACATAAGCAAATCTGCCCTTCATGTCAGGATAATGCAATCTTAAATAAATGAAACTTTTATTTTAAAGAGCTAGAGCTTTATTACATTCAGACATTTGCTAACTTAATTAGCTCATTTAGAATCATTAAGACTTTTTCCAATTTTCTGAGTCCTGGATGGAATTAATTTACCTTACTAAAGAGGTCAGTGTAATGACAGAGTAAACTAATCTTAGACTCTGTGTAGTTACTATCCATATAAAAAAGCCATTATCCCTTATCTTACATTCAGTTTTTACCTATTCCCAAGATCCTTGCAGTTGCATGTGCAGACACAGTATTGCGGCAGCAGTTGAGAACATTACAGAAATTGTATTACGCATCATGACATTTTAGATTTGTGCACATTTGTTTTGTTTTGTGCACAAAACAAACCTGAATTTACATAAAATACATATACTATTTCACAAAGGAACAATAGAACAAATTAATTGGCCATATCTACAATAATGGTCTATTTTTCAATTCCTTAGTTAATTCCTAAAACAACAACAACAACAAAAAGATAAGGTTAACAGTTTGTATCTCCTGTTTGTCTTTACTGCAGTGTAGTGATTACATTAAGCCAAGTTTATTAAATAGATTAAACTAGGATAGAGAGGTTAGTGGATATCTTGCAAGCCCCATAACACTAAAGCACCACAGCCAGGGAATGGTAATAAAAATCCAAGTTCTATAGCTCTTTAATCTTTTTTTTTTTTTTCTGGATCCTTCTGCTTGCTTCACCAAGCAGGAAGCTTTTAGCATTGATATCCCACAGACTGTGTCTTACCAGCTATGAGTCGTAATTGAGGATCTCACACATGAACTGTATGTTACTCTATAGGAGAATCTACTGAGTTTACTAATGCCTCGTTTCCACTGAGCGGATCGGTTCGGGTCGGTACAGTTTGGAAGGTTTAGAATGGACCAGCCCATTCTGGTGAGCATTTCCACTGCAAGTCAGACCTTTCAGGGCCATGTGGGGTTTAGAAAAAATGCTCTTCCTGTCCACCAATCAATGGATTGTATAGTAGCTCTGCCCTAACCGAACCGTTCCATTTTCTATGGCCCTACATCTGAAGCAGGAAACCGAATGGATCGGTACGGTTCGCTTGTATGGACCACTTTCATAATGGAAACACCCAAAATAGCGAACCGTACCGAACCGAACCAAACCGATCCGCTCAGTGGAAACGAGGCATATGTAACCCTTTAGTAGGTAGAGAGAATAGAGGGAAGTTTTTACTAGGTGAGCTAGGTCAGTACAAATAACACTTTCAGTGCCACTGCAGGAAAAAAAAAAACATACATGAAAAATTCATTATCTCCAATTTAAGTTACAAAAATACTTAACTGCATTTAAAATTAAAAATCTAACAACTGGTTGAAAAAATATCTTAAACTTCCAATTATCAGGCCACACTGTATGCAAAGTTTTTTTGCACATACATTTTGAAAAAGCTTTTTAGATTTCATACAAGATCTTTTAACATACGGTGGAACTTTTGAACATGTTGGTCAGTCTCTAGCAGGTTAACAGTTATTGGATACTAAACAGTGTACACCTCTAGGCAATCCTAGCAGCTCATTCACTGAAACATATATTTCCTTGTCACTTGAGCTGCAGGAATCCTTTACTGCCCCAGGGGGTCTCTGAAACATTTCAGGCTCAGTGAGTCAGGACTAAATAAATACCCAGCTGTGAAAATTCAGACACCTGTCTGCTGATCAGGTTAACAACGAAGATCTAACAAAGCAGAGAGACATCGAACAGGTAACTATGAAACAGCCTGGCTATTCTATAATGGAAATATATACAGAAAACCTGGCAACTATGACTAATCACAACTAACTGGGCTCTTACGTGGTGGGGTATTATAATAATAGATGCTCAAATTAACAATAATCCAGCATACAGATCGTCTAAACCATATTATTAATCAGTCCAAAAAATGACACAATGTAACTGGTTTTATAAAACCCAAAGTCCAGTATAGTATAATAAATAATGTGCATTGTTGGGCTAATCCGTCTCACCCATTTTTTTAATATCTCAAGTATTTTCAATAATGTTATTGCAGAAAAGTCAAATATCTTAATTCATTCTGCAGAGAGAAATGCCATAATATAAGATAAAGTATGTCAAGGGATAAAGAATGGAATTATAGAGAACTGGGACATGTCAGAAATTCACCATAAAATGTCAAATGTTAGGTCAGAATAGCCAAGCTGGAATCATAGCTGAGAGATTTTTTTTTTTCCAATTCAGCTAAATTTTAAATTTCTGACAATTCCCAGTACAGTGAGAGACAAATATTGTTATAGTAAATCAGGTAGACATACATTTCTGTAACTTGGTTAATGTCTAGCTTTTTGAGAAAACAGCATTTTTTCACTTTACTTCACTTTCATTAACCCTTATGTTGTAATATTTTTCAATCTTCCAAATTATGTGGCAGATCATAATCCAGGATCTGATG
This sequence comes from Pelobates fuscus, assembly GCF_036172605.1. NCBI lineage: Eukaryota > Metazoa > Chordata > Amphibia > Anura > Pelobatidae > Pelobates > Pelobates fuscus. Next base: position 75,796,722 of record NC_086323.1, on the reverse strand, counting down.
TTTTCTGATCTTCATTCAGTGTTTTGTGAATATTTTCAAAGTAGGATGCACCCGGAACATGCATTTCTCAACAGTAGCGCTGCCACAGAGACCAAAATGTATACAAAAACAGCACACACACAAAAATACAATTTTACACTTTACAAGGCTAATTAAAACCACCTATCTCCACAAAAAAAAATATGGGGATTCAGTTCCACCATATGGCTATACAGTGGCTATACAGTGTTAAGCCCACCACTATGCCACAATAAATCAATATTGGTGGGTCTTACACAAATTCTAAAGAGGCAGACAAATTCAATTTAGGCTATTCAACAACAGTAATATCCATGCATGCTTTTTAATGATGTTCAGCTTTTACATTTAGAGTATAATGTAACGGTGTGCTTTTTGTGTTATCAATTTTGCAATGTTACTTTGCTTTCGGAGTGCTTTTTGTACTTTTTGCTTTAATTGATTAACAAAGAAACATTAGTGTAAGTTGACGTTGCTGAAGCTGCTACGTGTTTGTTGCTATCACATGCCAACAGTTAGAAAAGCCTTTTCTATCTTTTATCAGGGTTGGTGGAGAACTCACAATGTGCCTAAAAGCTCCATTACTATGTAAAAATATGTTCTTCTTCTGGGATTGAGAACACTTAAACCAGACTATTTATTGCAAGGTAATAGTAAAAGTAATGTCAAAAAGTAGCCGAACGGTGGGAATGGGATGACTTTTACATTTATTGGTAGATGTTAGGTGTTATATTGGAAAGTAGTCCTATATTAAATATATATATATATATAAACTTTTTTACAACCTAACAATTTATCTATATTTTTAGAACGCTAACTTTGGCCAGTGTTTGTGACCAAATGGCTACTAAAAAGACTGGACATACCCCATTTGCAATACCTTGGGTTGTCTACTATTGCAAATGATATGCCATTATGGGTGTAAATTTAATTCCTGGGCTACTATACAGTCTCAAAGGCAACGTAACCAATCTGGCGAATTTCAATTTCAAATGTAACGTCCTATATTTGACCCTGTAACTTCCCAAAAACACCATAAAACCTGTACAAAGGGGGTACTGTTTTACACGTGAGACTCCCAGAACACTTTGGCTCAATTAAGTGGTGTGGGTACAGTGTCCTAGGTCACCTAACTCTGCAATGGTAATTATCACAGGTTTTTGATAAACTGCAATAATTGCATTGCATTGTTAATTCCACCTCTAATCGCTGTCTACCAGACAGCCACTAGAGGGACTTATAGGTTGTTAGGTGACTATTGGTCACCTAAATGACACTGGTCGTCCTCACGCTATGCATTAGGAAACCCAGCGCCACACAAAACTCCATAGGAAAGCCTTGCACAATACTTTACTATGGGAGGAGTCCTAATGCAAATGCGGCGCTCGCAACACATGCGCTTTAGGTCTCCCCGGCAGCTGACGTCAGCAGAGGAAGAACAGAGGTGGAGGTTTTTCCAGACTTTTAGGCTTCCCACCATAACTCAAGACTGTCGGATCTATAATGCACAGGTGAAATAATGGGGAGTTATTTGCAAGATAGCTTTTTATTTTGACGTAAGCATGTCACACCTATCAATGTCATTCTTCAGACCACTTTAACCCCTTAAGGACACATAACAGAAATATTCCGTCATGATTCCCTTTTATTCCAGAAGTTTGGTCCTTAAGGGGTTAAGGGGCTTATGAGATTATCTATCACTAAACTACAAAATTAAACCTAATCAAGACCCTAGAGGTACGGAGTTCATTGGGATTTAAAAAGTAGTGCTAGATTGGAGAGGAGAAGATATGATTAGAAAAATGGGGCGGAATGAAATGAAATGGATTTTCAATCTGAATTTATTGGTGCCTCATGGACTTAATAATGACTTTGACCTCTGCCATTTTATAAAAAGATTTTAGGCCAATTTATATGAATATATTCCTTGACAATCTAAACTGTAATGATCTGTTTTGTAAAATAAATGTTGGGTCTTATATTTATATATTATTTGCACTATGTAAGTTTAATAGTTATATACTAGTTTTTTAATACCAATTAACCTTTTAATTCTCATTTCTTAGCAAACTGTAGATCTGATACTGATTACGTTCTCTCTGTGGACCAATGCAACTATGCTCCGAGCCCCACCTTTCTTTTAGATACAACTTATATTGGACTCTTAATCACCATGGACAAAACCAGTATACCGTAACCAGGAAGTGACACAACTTCAGTGCTGACCCGTCACTTCCAGTTTTCGGGTTTACACATTTAAAAAATGTTTTTCCTTAACATGCCCTCAACCAAAATGTCGAAAAGAACCAAAACAGAAGAGACATGAATAACTACTGCACCTTTTCCTTAGTCATCATATATATACGAAATTCAGCTGTGACATACACACCTTCCAAATAGAGCATCCGCGATTGGACAAATTTACGACCAAGCGACTAATAAGGAAAAGGTTGAGGATTTAAAAGATGGACACGTGAAAGAAGCAGGCACAATTGAGAAAGCCACAGAACGTGGTGAAATGTGTCTCGGCAGGACTGGATCACTTTAGACTTGTTTATCTTTTATTTTATATATGATATATGTTGCACTTTTGTTTAATAAACGTATTTTATTTTCTTTAAGTCTGTGCTACTCCATTTCCACTGCTTCATGGACCAAAGAAGGGAAGTGTCCCCCTTTATAGAGACACACAAGCTGTTTATTCCAGAGCCAGACCCAACTGGCTCTGATCCAGGTGAACAAGGTTTTTTACTCACTTAAAATGAGTCACACTTTTAAAACTGTACTTCAATATCAGCTGCTTTTCTCATTTGTTCTATATCTCCCATTGAGCCACTACGGACAAAGACTGAAGAGGCCCTGGGTCCCCTTAGAACACATCTGCTTGTGAGATCTGAGCCTGTCCTTATCTGGCTCTAACCCATGTGAGTGCATATCGATTATATTTACACTCACCTTGGCTTTATCTAAAATACTACACTATATTGTGTTTTTTTATTTATCTAGCAAACTGCTGTATATTCATTCCAAAATTGCTGTATATTAATTACGTAAGTGACGTTTTTAGCACTCCATTACTATCACTGGTGGTAACTGCTTTCAACTCAGTTTCTCTACATCCACTTACTATGAGATTAACCTACTTACACAAGACATACATCCTCATTAGGCTCTCTGCAGGGGTTAAATAGCAAAAAGCTATCTATAAAGAGTTCCATATAATTCCATACAATGTAACCATTGGACTGGATTCTCATTAGGTGACCACATGGTGGAAATAATATGGAGAAAATGAAAAATGTAACAATGTATTTTACCAGTCTACTTTCAAGGGCTGGTTAATAGAACCCAGCGAAGAGTGAAACAATTCATGTGTTATGCAAAATAACAGAGTTGTCTCATTTTTTTGCATTGCATATGGCCAGTATAATTAAACTTTGTGAAATCGTATTCCCATTCTGTCTTTATATTACTCTTTGGCATAGTGTTATTGGAATTGCTTTATAATGTCAGTTACCAGATTTTCTGCTATACTGTTTTGAATTAAAAACTAGACTTGTGGATTCGGTTTTAACGAATTGCTATTTATTCACATTTTGGGCAATCGCCGTGTTGTCTGAATTCCATAACTCCGAATTGCCATGTGATTAAAACGCAAAGCAAACAAAACAAGCCACTTCGCTTGATTCAAGATTCAGAATTGTATCCATGGAACAAAAAAAAAAAAGATGATTAATGGGAAAAAACGATTGGTTAGCTGATTTTATTCACAGATAAAGTGAAAAGGGACATGTATAAGGAAAAAGGAGCTATTTGGCTGAATTGTTTTTGTTCTACATTGATGCAAGAGAGAAAAAAAATCTGTGAAAATATATCCCACATAACGCTTACAACTTGATATCTTCATGCCTGTACCCAGCACTTAATACTAGGATAAAGCTCCACAGCTGTTTTGAGATGCTGTATCCCAACAATGGCACCGTAATGAGTAATAGTAACTAACTATCCCTCCTCACACCTGCTTTAACTATACTAACCTCGCAAATTAAACCTGGTTTTCATTGTGGTCTAACCAATCTAGGTTTCCTCTCATCCTACTATGTATTCTAGTAATAGACAAGTAAAGGCCATTGTGAACCCCAAGGCCATATGTTGGTTCAGCTCTGCTGGATTTTGGTACTGAAAAGCCAATTCAGAAACAAAGCAGACAAACCAAAAGCTTGTGAAAATGGTCCAATAAGTGTACTGCAAAATATATACATAAAATTATGCACAAAGTTTACAGTGCAACTCAAAACTGTAAGATGTCTAAGATCTGGGAACCGTGGAGCGATACATTCCCTATTTCTTCCTAGTTGTGTAAGGAGAGTGGGCAGAGAGTTGGGAGTGGGTGGGACAGGGACAGGGACATCTGGAAGTGAGGCGACCTTGCCAGTGGCTTTGGTACTGGCCATCATGGAGGTTCATATAGCCATGCACCATGTTAAAGGTACTCAAGGCAACATTGCACTAATAGGCATAATTTTTGCTATTTACTTTTTGTTGTTATTTATTACTTTGTGTTAGCTATTGGTCAGGACACATAATCATTGAACATTTAGCGGGTTTAATACATATATGTATGTTGATTGGCACCAGAGAGGGACAGAAATATAACGATCTAAAGTGGAGAGAAAAAAAGCCCAAAAAACAAAAACAAAACACACCATACGAAGCACAAGGGCAACGCTTCTCCCCGAAGGTCTGGAGCCCTCTTTTGAAGCCAGAATACACCCTTTCCAAAGCCTCTGCAAGTCTACAGGGTTATAAGGTATTTTACAGATTGTTTTCTAACTGTACAGATTACACTGCATACTGTACGCTCTCTGGGTTAATTTGTTGAATATAACATTTATTATTTGGGTTGTACTTTGTCATGATGCTTTCTTCTTTGTATATATTTTTTTTGAAAATGACAGTAAACTGTGTTTATAATTGCATAATTGTTACAATTCTGAAAACCTTTTTTGCAGTTTGTGTTTATTTTTTACCGTCACTACAAACATAGGATCTGCCTGTTCCATGTATGGTATCCCAAACGTTGCTAATGTGTATAGTTAAATCACTTTTGCAATGTCACTGTTAATGGTAGTATCACTTTTAGTTAGATATTCATGAAAAAAATGCTGATAAAAGCTTTTTAACTGTTTTACTGTCTGCTATGGATACATTTCATGAGCATCGTTTCTGTCTGATAACAGTAAGATAGAGTGAGCCTGAATTATGCAATTTGTCTAGTGAATGAGCCTGAATTATGTGTCGTCTGGTTAACGGTGAGTGAACAGTGAGTGAGTTATGTGATGGTAATAGTGACACTGCCAGGTAACTGTCTGAGCGGCTCTTATTTGACAGGCTCTTATAGTACTGACACAACCCAGTGACCATGACTGAGCGAGAGATGTGTGACGGAGTCTGCAAACAGTGTTGCAGTCTAGTAATTCTGACTCTGCACAAGCTATGTGTCAGAGATTATCACAATGTTACGGGCTTGTAACAGGGGATGGGAGAGAATAATGTGACTGAGTCTGTTAACTAATGACATTCTCAGGTCATATAAAGGTTGTGTTGTATGCTTCATTTAGCAATTCATCTAGTTTAAATGGGTAATTTTCTACTCCTGTGATGTTAAAAGTTTATCTCAACTTAATAAAATGTATTCTGCAATTTTTTCCCTGTGCGAAGAAGAGGTATATTTTTAGGACAGCAATTCACTCTTTGACTACTGAAATAGAATGATTACCTTAAAGGGAAATGTATCACTTTTTAGACAACAGTATAATTCAAACGTTTAAGCTTTGTATATGACAGATACCTCACTCTGCAGGCTGAAAAAAAGCAGATAAATATGATTTTTCTTTCCATATATATATCTATTTTTCCTTTCTTATGCTCTCTGGAGAAGGGGGGTGGGGTACTGATCTGACCAATCAGTATCCTGTCCCTAGGAATGCTTGAAAAAGTGCATTGCGAATGCACAGATTTAGATATCTGGAGTCAGGTCTCTTCACCTTGCAGCATCTTGACAGGGGGAGAAGAGAGGGAGTCTGATCAGTTTGTTTCATGCAGAGCAGACTCTGGTGTTTCTCTATCCTGATGCTGCACAATGATGCGCTGTTTCTGTCTTTAGGGGACCGGCCAGAAACTGAGATGGGTATGTAAGGGGTGCAGGAGGCTAAACGAATTTGAATATCTGAATCCTATAAGACAGAAATTAAATATCCTCATTCAAAACAAAAAAATCAGTTCTGACTGCTGATATAAACTGGATATATAAATAAAACAATTAGCAAATATACACTATCCAAAAACAAAAATAGAAGAGTCTAAGTGAATACTAAAGCTGAATAAGACACGCGTTTTGGTGCACAGTGAGTGCACCTTCGTCAGTAGTGATGTACCGAACTGTTCGCTGGCGAATAGTTCCTGGCGAACATAGCGTGTTCGCGTTCGCCGCCGCGGGCGAACACATGCGCGGTTCGATCCGCCCCCTATTCGTCATCATTGAGCAAACTTTGACCCTGTGCCTCACGGTCAGCAGACACATTCCAGCAAATTAGCAGCAGACCCTCCCTTCCAAACCGTATCACATGTGTGTGAACATCACATTATTAACCTCGCTATTACAACTACATCCATCACGTCATTTCATTGACTATATTATTACTGGAATGACTGAAGGGTTTCACACAGGGTTGGTCCATCTACCCTCCGGTACACTGGAATGCAGCAATCTACAATCCACGTTAGACGATCCACAGTTGGTAAACACTCTTATCTCCACTGAGGTGAAACAAGGGTTTCTGCTGGGGCCATTCTTTTCCCCACCCTTCACATCTTGGAGAACCAACCCCATAGGGGTGGTCACAGAGCAGACCTCACTTAAACCCAGACTGATAATTGATTTATCTGCACCACATTCCTCCACTGTCCCCAGCCTTAACTCTCTAATACCCTCCGAAGAATTTTCACTTCACTACGCCACTATCGACCATGCCATAGGGGCCATTCTTCAAGCTGGCAAAGGGGCATGGCTAAGTAAACCCGACATGGTGAACGCTTTTAAATTACTACCCATGCATCCTTCCCTATGGCATCTACACGGCATTAAATGGCAGGGGATGTATTATTTCTTCACCCGTCTAACTTTTGGCTCCAAAAGCAGTCCACATATTTTTGACATGTTGGTTGTTACTTAATGTGTGTAAATGTCCTTCGGTTATTCACTATCTGGACGCTTTCCTCACGATTGAGAATAACACACTCCCACCCAGTAGTTTGAAACACATGTTGGCTTTGTTTGAATCCCTCCCACTATTCCTGACTCACCTCACAAAACTTGGTCCAGATACCAACATGCAATTTTTGGGGATCCAACTAGACACGATACACATGCAAGTTAGTCTCCCTCAGGACAAGATTGAGCGTACCCTGACAAGTATTGAACATTACCTATTACAAGGTCATTGCAATCGCAAAGAACTTCAATCACTGCTAGGGTCACTCAATTTTGCCATGAGGATCATACCCCAAGGTAGATCCTTTATATCCCACCTGCTATCTTTGTTCCCACTATTTACCTCAGACACCTCACGTATCACATTAGATGTACACACAACCTCGGACTTACGCATGTGGGGGCATTTTCTCACCTCTTGGAACGGGCGAACCATGTTTATACCACCCCCCTCCGACACTTCACCTACACTTTGGACAGATGCCGCAGCTAACACAGGCTTTGCAGCCATCTGGGGTAATCAATGGCTATAGGCCCTTGGACGAATTAAGTCAAATCACTACCCAAATTCCCTGATACCTCTGCTTTATTCGAGTTGTATCCCATCGTGGCGGCAGCCATTGCTTGGGGACCATATTGGTCTGGCCACACGGTCAGGTGCTTCTCAGATAATATGGCCACATGCCACATTGTCAAAAAAGGCCGATCGGCATCACTGGTCATCATAAGACTACTAAGGCGACTCACGTGGGTAGCGGCCACTAGTCAATTCTTTATAACATGTATACACATCCCGGGGTACACACACACCTCGGCTGATCACTTGTCTCGGTTTCATTTCCAGGCTTTCTTCTCAACACTACCCAATGCTTCCAGACGAGCAACACCTGCACCTCTATTCCAAGACATGATCATGGATTAAAGACTTTGTTAGATCACGCACGTCACATTTCTCATCTGGCAATCTCAGTAAACACTAGGAACACTTATGATAGGGCTTTTCACGTTTTCACAAAATTTATCACAGAGTTCCGCATCCATGACATGTTTGCGCTAGAAACGATATTAGGTTTTACCTCTTTTTGCCACATCAACCTCAAGCTATCCTTTAATACCATTAAACTGTACCTTACCAGCATTCAGCACCATATGCTTATCCAACAACCTAACACTACGGGTTTCTTGACATCATACCAAATTAAAACATTACTTAAAGGCATTAAAAAATTACATACACATATTCCCTCACAACGACTACCCATAGACAACAACATATTCCACTCTCTATCCAACTTATTAGATTCGTCTCCTTTTGAACCCATGACCAATAACATAATACAAACAGCCTTATATCTCACTTTTTATGGGTTCCTACGTCCCAGTGAATTTACAACCATGACCATCACAGCTCACAACTACCTAAGAACGAATGATTTGCAAAAATATACCGACCATTACATTCTCTCCCTAAGACAATCTAAAACCAGCACAGAAGGACATACTATTCAAATTCCTCTGTACCCTACTCACAATAAATGGTGTCCAGTTAAAGTTTTGGATATGTATTCCCTTTCAGTCCCAAAACAACCCCAGCAGCCTTTGTTTGAACTACATGGACACACTCTGACCACAGCTAAATTCATGTTATACATACGACTACTGTTGACCAGGCTCGGCCTAAACCCCAATCAATTTTCAGGTCACTCTTTCCGTATAGGGCAGCATCTTCGGCATCCGCTAACCCCATACCTGTTCATATTATTAAGGCTATGGGACGCTGGAAATCCTCCACCTACACACTTTACATAACAAAACAATAAATTAAGTTGTTTTACGATTTATGTTTCCTGTTAATTTCTTTTGCCCACGTTTATTACAGGCCTACTGCTTTGTCGGTTCCGGCACACCACAACCGACTGGTGCTAACTTATGGATTCTATGTTTATATTATGCTAAGATTTCTCTGTTCGGCTATATTGCCCTGACTACAAATTTGAAGGCTTGGCCTGTAGTTGTGGGAGGGGCTTGGTTCCCCTTTAAAAGGGCTGCCAATCCAATCCCACCTTACCGTTGCTGGTCTGGCGAGTCAACCCTCCCACCACTCCCTCTATTCATAACACCCTCTAAGGTGGGCCCACGTTTATTACAGGCCTACTGCTTTGTCGGTTCCGGCACACCACAACCGACTGGTGCTAACTTATGGATTCTATGTTTATATTATGCTAAGATTTCTCTGTTCGGCTATATTGCCCCGACTACAAATATATATATATATATATATATATATATATATATATATATATATATATATATATATATATATTTTTAACCCTTAGACATTGTGTCATTTAGAAACCAAGGGGACTCCAATAATGCTCACTCTTAGTCACAGTGATGATGACTGAGAGAGAGGCTTTCAGGTGAGCATAATAACTGTCTGTATCTATTAAAGAACCAAATTCCCTCTTTTTAAAACCTCAATGTAACTCCTTAATCATTGTATTACAGAGAGATAGAGAAACTCCCACCTTTCGATTACTCATAGTCAACATGAATAAGAGAGAGGCTTCAGAACAAGTACAGACATGCCTTAAAAAAATGTTTAGCTCCTTAAAGGGACACTATAGGCACCTAGGCAACTTCAGCTCACTGAAGTGGTCTGGGTGCAGTGTCCCTTTTGCACTTACTGCTGCAATGTAAAACATTGCAGTTCCAAAGAAACAGCAATGTAGCGCTTCCTGAATCGAATCGAAACTGACCTCACGCTCTAAATGAGGATGTAACAGAGCTCCCTGTACCCCTTGCTGTGTACCTCCACCAAGGACTGCTTCCTAGCTGGAAGAGGGGACAAACCACAGAACTTCTGCCCACAGTCACCGTGGCTTGACTGGGGTCCTGGAACCGCTCCCTCCTGGAGCCGAATGGGGAATTTGCTCTAGACATCCCCAGGCAGTGGACGACACTCAGTCCTGGGAGCTCTAGTCCTAAGGACTTTCCCTGTTTAATCCCCCATGCTGGAACAAGCAGTGATTAGCCCTTTCCCCTCTTAGTAACCAGACGACAGATAATTCTGGGAGTACAAGCTGGAATATGTTTAATAGCAGCCACAACTGGCCTTATGTGCAGGTCCCCATGCCAGGGGCACTCCCCCCCAGAACTGAGAGCAGACTACAGTAAAAACATACACACAATTACATTGGCTCCCAGGTCCAGGACACTCCCATAAAAACAAGATAATCCCTCACCTGTGCCTGGGAGATAATTGAGTCAAGCACTGTATTAAGCTCCATTACCTCCAAGCACAAGAAACAGACATTTCCCAAACACCCCAAAAGTACCTTAAAAATAGATAAAACCCACAAAAGTTACATCCCCTGATAGCCCCGATCTGGGTGACCAACATATCCAAAAATCACCCATATTGGTTCAGGGGTTCAGGAATTTCCAGGAAGTCATAATTTGACCGACCGCACGCATGGTCCCCTGGCCGAAAATAGTTCCATAGAATCGCGGCTAAGTGCCGCTGGGGACCGACCGGGAACCGCAAAATCTTCATGCCAAAAATTATTCCAGGGCTTTCGCGGCTAAGTCCCCCTGAAGTCTATTCGTGGTTTTGGTCCATGCGAACGACCGCCAGGGAGCTAGCATTCGGTTCTATGCGCACTAATGGAAAGTACCGAAACAGGGAAACCAGGGGGAATAAAATATGGATCTTTACAGTCACTGACCTGGCCCATAGTCGGTGGGCAGGAAACTGGCAAGCTGGATCTTCCAGGAGCTCGTGGCAAACTCACAAGGACAGGGGAGTTTGTCACACAGTGTAACTGGACAAACGTGCATGAACAAACTGTTAAAACACATGAGAAATGCTAGTTAATGTAGTTTGCTTTTACTACCATCCACTCCTGAACTACACACATTACATATGAAGTACATCTATAAACAGTTTTTAGAATGCTACACATACACTTACACATTTCCCTTGATTATTAATTTACTCTGTTCCAAAACTCTCTTTCATTGTCTCCCCTTTTTGACTTCTACTTTGGGACAAGCTCTATTTAAAGTTACCATTTCTTCCTGAGTACACATAGTCACGGCTGGTTAAGCTCTGCCTAATTAAATAGCTTTAGAATAAAGGTATTTTATAATGATAGCTTTATAAAATTCCTTACCGGTGCTATGTTTGAACAGAGGAAAAAAAGCATCCATCCCCCAGGGAAATCACAGCAGGAATTTCAACCGCTCAGACCAAATGCTTTGTTATGTAAGGTGGCTTAATTATTACAGGTTTTATTAGAATTCAAATCTTGCACTAGCCCCATTGTGTCATTAGGTGACAGTTTTTCCATTTTGAACCATCACTAGGCTGCTGCTTCTCAAGGTCAATTAATGGCACCTCCTGCACATCTGATTAATGGAGAAATTCTGAAAAATACTACTGAACAAGCAGGGATAACCATCGACAGGATTTAGAAAGCTATATGTAGGGAGTAGTTAATTTCTGAAGTGCAGAAATATCTGACTGGAACATGAAGAGTTGTGTCAATGTGTGGATTAAACAGAAGGCGAGTGGTTTTGTAATATGTACCATTACATGTATATGTAGAAAAACATTTATTACTGAGAGTATATTGTCTACCAACATAGACCTCATAGTCTTACTATTTCTTTCCATTTGCATAATTTTTCAACTTTGTCTTATTGAAGTTCATAGAAGGATACATAGCATAAGTTAGCATGTCATATCTTTTTCCATTCTCTTTTGTTCTTTTGTAATAAGCTATAACATATACATGAAACTGAAAAAGAGAAAAAAATGACAAAAGAGTAGGAGTATAAAGAACATCAAATAGGTAAGCAACCATTCTTTGAGTCCTTAAAGGGACACTATTGTCACCAAAACAACTACAGTTTATTTAATTTGTTCTGGTGAGTAGAATCATTCCCTTCAGGCTTTTTGCTGTAAACACTGTCTTTTCAGAGAAAATGATAACTTCACTGGCCACTCCTCAGATGGCTGTTACACATCCTTCCTGGGTCATGGCTGCCTAAAATGCATCAAAACATTCAGTTTCTCCTCCCTCTGCATGCAGACACTGAACTTTCCTCATAGAGATTCATTGATTCAATTCATCTCTATGAGGAGATGCTGATTGGCCAGGGCTGTGCTTGAATCATGCTGGCTCTGCCCCTGATCCTCCTCTTTGTCAGTCTTAGCCAATCCCATGGGGAAGCACTGTGATTGGATCAGGCTACCACTTCTAATGATGTCAGCAGACTGCTTGTTTTTTTTAGGCAAACAGCATGCAGATCTACAGCTTCAGGCATGAACACAGTAAGACTTTTACTATATTTATGGAGGCACGAGGGGCCCAGGGGGGCTAGATGGTGGTTTTAACATTATAGGGTCAGGAATACATGTTTGTGCTCCTGACCCTATAGTGATCCTTTATCATTCATAGATACTTTGGATAAAATATAAATCTTATTTAGATCCATGAAGTAGAACTCCCTTCTATGTCAAGAGGTAAGGCAAGATAAGTTGATCAAGGGGGTGTGCCAACCAGTATCCTCTCCACTTATTATGGCGTTGTTAAAAATGGTTTAGTTTTGCTTGTAAAGAGGTTTCAAGCTGTTAATGTATGGTTTCCATAGTTGCAGAAACAGTTTTGCTCTCATTGTGTATAGTCAATTAACTGGGAATATTGGGATTAACTTGGTGATGAAAAATGTAATGGTGAGAAGGTCTGCAGAGTTTTAGTTTCCAGTCTCTGAGAAATTGCTGGTGAGGCATGAAGTGTGTAAGTGGAAGTATTTGCTCTCTTATTTGTACATCCTAACTGTATGTTCACTTTGAAGTAAAGAATATTAATCCTTAACTATGGATCAAGGAGTGTTTTGCTTCATGATGAAGGAGATCCAACAATCCATTTAAGTCTAGAGTTCGAGGTTTGCTTATGAGATGAGGATAAAGGGCCAGTTAAAAATATCAGATATTGTTAAAAACCATACCCTGCTCGTAATATATTACAAGTTTTAGAGGAATTAGTTGACCTATGGAAAAGCAATAAGTGGAAGATGGGGAGGATAGAGAGAGCGCCCGATGTCAAACCTTACTGGAAAGTGCCCTGCATCTGTATTAGACAGATACATATTTTGTCCAATTTTCAAAATACTTTTAATTAGTCCCTGGCATTATCTAGGATAGCCTTATGCATATCCCCGCGGCTCCTAAACTGTGTGCCGCGGCGCTCTGGGACACCACAAAAGGCACACAGGGGAGTCACAAGTTATATTCCCCTCTCGGGCCCGCTATCACTTTGCTGACAGCCGGCAGGGAGGGAGGGAGAAAGGACACGGGGGAACTCTAACCTGCAGCTCCGCTAGGTTCTCCTCTCACGTGCTCGGAGTGTTGCCGCGGTTACCACGGCAACACTCCGAATCTCGCAAGAGTGATCTATAGCAGCTCCTGAGACCACCAGGGACCTCAAGAAATGTCCCCCCTCCCAGGCAAAGGTAATAAAAAAAAAATATATATATATATATATATATATTTATTAATTTGTTCTCCTACCCCCACAGACCCCACACCACACAATAGTTCCACAATACACACACACTGCCCCTCCATGGACACACATTGACACAATTATATATACACACAATTACCCCACCATACACACACTACCCCCATACACACACAATTACCCCCATACACATACACTGCCCCCATACACACACTTACCCCCATACCCACACTACCCCATACACTCACTGCCCCATACACACAATTGCCCCATACACACACTGCCCCATACACACCCACTGCCCCCATACACATACTCCCCCCATACACGCGCTGCCCCCATATACAGACACTGCCCCCCATACACACAACTACCCCCATACACACACTGCCCCATACACACAATTATCTCCCATATGCACACTGCCCCCCATACACACACACACAGCCCCCATACAAACACACTTCCCCAATACACACACACTGCCCCCCCATACACACAGTTACCACCCATACACACACTACCCCCATACCCACACTCTGCCTCCCAAACACACATTATCCCCCATACACACTAACTGCCTCCCCATAGACACACTACCCCCATAAACACACTGCCCCACATACACACACACTGCCCCCCATACACACAGTTACCCCCCATACACACACTACTCCCATACACACGAACTGCCCCCTATACACACAGTTACCCCATACACACACTACCCCCATACACACACGATGCACCCCATACACACAATTACCTCCCATACACACACTGCCCCATACAAACACACTTCCCCCCATACACACACACTGCCCCCCAGACACACAATTACCCCCCCATACACACTGCCCCCATACACACACTACGCCCCATACACGCAAACTGCCCTCCCATTTACTCAAACTGCCCCCGAAACACACACACTGCCCCGCATACACAAAGTTACCTCCCTCCACCCCCACCCCATACACACACTGTGTTAGAGATCCTTTCTGGGTCATGGCTGCCTAAAATGCATCCAAACATTCAGAGTCTCCTCCCTCTGCATGCAGACACTGAATTTTCCCCTCCACCCCCCCCCATACACACACTGTGTTAGGAATCCTTCACACACACTGACTGGAGGTCCAGTGAATGGTGAGCTGGATCACTTGTTGCCTGGTGGGGAAGCTCAATCGTCTGCACCAATATCAGGTACAGACCTCTTTAAAAGCACCTTTGCGCTCAGTCAGTGACTCAGAGCGCTGGCTATGAGGAGGCACAGGACATGCAGGGATTTCTTTTTTTTTTGACAATCTTTATTTATTAATTTTTTCCTTTTTTTTCATTTTTGTCAAGCAAAATAGGGGTTTACAGAAGGGAATAGTGGGAGGGAAGTCAAGCAGTAGTTTGGGGTATACAAAAGCAGTAGTAAACCTTCACAATTACATAGCATTGCTTATTTTCATCTTTACATATCACAAGTTAGGTGAGGACTGGAGGGTATGCAGCATAGTGTCTATTGCTATTTACACCAGTCGGTATAGGTGTGTGTCTTATGGCTCTCATAGTATCATATCCCTAACTATTTGGGTCTTCATGAAGCCCCAGGGTGAGGTGTAAGCAAGGTGGGTGTGGAACCGTACCTGAGTCGGTTTTCAACAGGCCGTGTATGTGGGTGGGTCCGTCTGAAGCGGCACCTCCTCATATAGCTCCGTTTTGGGTTTGTCGATGCTATAGATTGAGCAACAGGACCCACCCCACCTGTGTCCAGGTGTACGTACTTTGTCCCTTTCTGCGTTTGGTAGGGCTTGGGTGTTCAATATGCCCCTTAAGTATGTATGCAAGGTAGGAGTGTTGCCTGTATGTTGTTGGGCTGATCCTGGTGCTTGAAGTGGTGGGGCCTATTGTTTGGTTATCTTTGCCTTTGGGTCATGTATTTTTCAGACTTTTGGGGCGTCCTGTGTGTATCTATCACTTTGCTTCGTTTTTTAGGGGTTCTATCTACTGACCTTCTACAGGTCCGTGCTTGGTATAGCCCTCTCTTATATTTACTCTCGGATTGAGTGTCTTAGTCTAGTACATGGTAAGGGGTGGTCTAGTCAGGATGTGGTCAAGAGGATGGGGGGGTATAGGAGGTAGGTATAGTCTAGTTGGGAAGAAGCATGGGAAGGATTGGGAGAGGGGGGGGTTTCTGATCCTGATCTGAGTGTAGTTTTTCATGAGGCTGAGCCTTCTGCCGTGATGTACAGAATCGAGGGGGTCCAGGTTAGATGACATTTCTCAGAGCGGCCCTGGAGGGCTGCTGTCATAGTCTCCATGGCATGTATTTCTCCCACTCTATCTACCCCTTGTTGGTGATTTAGCTGCTGTCAGTAAATGTCTTGTGAGGGATTTTTTATAGATTTTCAGTGACATATGGGTGTGGTGTAGTAGCATGGGGAGGGGCTACAGCGGGAGCTCCGGGTCTGCTATTTCCCGTATTTTGGTGTTTACCATCTCCCAGAAGGGGGTGATGGCTGGGCAAGTCCACCATATGTGGATCATAGTGCCTCTCTCTGCTCCACATCGCCAACATTTCTCATCATTGTCTGGGTTCATGCGATATAGTACGTCAGGGGTTCTGTACAAGTTGGTTAGTAGCTTGTAGCTCATCTCCTGAAATTTTGAGCTGATAGAACTTTTGTGTGTGAGTAGGAATATCTTATCCCATTCTTGGGCATTGAGTACCTCCCCCGTCTCTCTCCCATCTGGCGATGTATTTCGGTGGTGGCCTGTTCTCTCCCTCCAGAAGCAGTGCATATAGCGCCGAGATCCCTCTCTCCATATGTCGCCTATTGATGCATATTGTTTCAAAGTATGTGGGGTCTCGGTGGAATTGTTGTTTGGCCGTTGTGGAGTTGTAGAAGGATTTGACCTGGTGGTATCGGAACCGGTCGAGCATCGTTGGGGCATTATCTGGGATTAGTTCGGATAGGGTTTTTAGGGTGCCATTATTGCACCATTGGCATATGTAGGACCAGTCTGTCCGTCCGAAATTTTTTAGGTCTGCCGGTGTCAGTCCTCCTCCGATATCTGGGTTATGGGTGGCAGGGATTTATTTTGATCTCCATACCAGCTCAAGAAGGTCCCATGCAGCCAGAGCTATGAATAGTAGTACATGTTCCAATTTTGCTATTTACAAAGCTGGGGGGTGAGTACATTGCTTTCTTCTTACATTTTTTTGATGAAAACGTGCACTGTTTAATTGGTTATATGTCCTGATGAGGGTTTTTAATTAAACTGAAACATTGACAACAAAAGTTATGTTTTTATCTCTCGAAGTCCTCGAAGTGCTATTTCATTGAATGACTATATGGACATAAAGGAGACACATAGAATATGTTTATGTATTACATGCAATGCATCTAAAAGCAGGAGTTACTGAACATACATCTAAAACTGAGCTCAGAGTTTTAATTGGTTAAGAATATCTGATCTTTCTGCAATCCCTTTCCTTGATGCCCCAGTTTTAGTGAACATGGATACTGTAAATGTCAAGGCAGGTTCCGTGTATGACATCATATTCACCACCTAAAACACATGGCACTGATAACTGATCACAGTTACTCATGAATTTAATTGAAATGGAGAATGTTCAATACTGGTCCAAGCTGCATCAAAACATATACATAGTTACATAATCTAAGTTGAAAAAAAGACTAAAGTCCATCAAGTCAAACATTTATTTTGTTGATCTAAAAGAAGCCAAAAATGTAGTCATTTTCAAGGAAACAGAAAAAAGGTAAAACATTCCTTCTTGACACGATACGACAATCCAATTTCAAATAAAAAAAAACAGCAAACATGCATAATATATTCCTTCTGTAACCAGTAAACATACTAAAAAGGGACACTCCAGGCACCCAGACCACATCTGCCCATTAGAGTTGTCTGGGTGTCAACTCCCACTACCCTTAACCCTGCAAGTGTAATTATTGCAGTTTTTATAAACTGCAATAATTACCTTGCAGGGTTAAGTCCTCCTCTAGTGGCTGTCTATAATACTTCAAAAGGTGTGTTAAATGACGCTGGACGTCCTCACGCTATGTGAGGACCTCCAGCATTGTCGAAATCCATTGCCATTGCCGCGCATGCGCTTTAGGTTTCCCCCGCTGGCTGACGTCGGCTGGGGAGGAGAGTAGGTGGAGCATGACCCAGCGCCGAGGGACTTCGGCGCTGGCCTCCGATGAGTCACTGAAGGCTTTAGCAACTTGGGAATGGGTCGAGGGAGGGAGAGGGGCACTACAGGGTCCTGCAGTGCCAGGAAAACTAATAAACCCTGTTCCAAATTATTATGCAAATGATATTTTTCTTATTTACCTAAATAATTGATGTAAATAACAGTCAGCATAATTGTCATGTTATCAACTATTAAGAGTACAATTCACATTTTATTAAACAAACCTCCTAATGATAACAGTATTTTTTTAAAACATAAAAAACTTAAAATGCACTGTTCCAAATTATTGTGCACAGTAAGTTTCAAAACACTTTATAGGTTGTAAAGAACTGAAAATTGTCATTTGTTGTGTTTGCAGCATATTTACTGAAATCAAAAGCTATTTCAATCAAACTTATTACAACATTTTAACTTTTTAAACATTTTAACAGGTCACGTTACATTTTAACAAAGGACCCCTTATTTGATAACAGCTTCACAAGTTTTGCATTCATTGAACTTGTGAGTTTTTGGACAGTTTCAGCTTGAATTTGTTTGCAAGATGTCAGAATAGCCTCCCAGAGCTGCTGTTTGGATGTAAACTGCCTCCCACCCTCATAGACCTTTTGCTTGAGGATGCTCCAAAAGCTCTCAATAGGATTGAGGTCAGGGGAGGATGGAGGCCACACCATGACTTTCTCTCCTTTTATCTCCATAGCAGCCATTGATGCAGAGGTATTCTTTGCACCATGAGATGGTGCATTGTCATGCATGAATATGATTTTATTACGGAAAGCATAGTTTTTCCTTCTGTACCAGGGAAGAAAGTGGTCAGTCAGAAACTCCACATACTTTGCAGAGGTCATCTTTACACCTTTGGGGACCCTAAAGGGGCCGGTCAGCTCTCTTCCCATGATTCCGACCCAAAACATGACTCAACCACTGCCTTGCTGACGTCGCAGCCTTGTTGGAACAGGGTGGCCGTCCACCAACCATCCACTACTCCATCCATCTGGACCATCCAGGGTTGCACGGCACTCATCAGTGAACAGGACTGTTTAAAAATTAGTCTTCATGTATTTTTCTGCCCAATGCAGCCGTTTCTGCTTGTGAACATTGGTTATTGGTGGCCGAATAGAAGGTTTATGCAAGTTGCAAGACTCTGGAGGACTCTAAACCTTGATGTCCGTGGGACTCCAGAGCCACCAGCAGCTTCAAATATCTGTTTGCTGCTATGTCATGGTATTTTAGCAGCTGCTCTCTTGATCTGATGCATGGATTTGGCAGAAATCTTCCTCAATGTGCCTTTATCTGCACGAACCTGTCTGTGCTCTGAATCAGCCACAAATCTCTTAATAGTGTGATGATCACGCTTACGTTTTTGTGAAATATCTAATGTTTTCATACCTCGTCCAAGGCATTGAACTATTTCACTCTTTTTGGCAGCAGAGAGATCCTTTTTCTTCCCCATATTGCATGAAAATGGTGCTCTGCTTAATAATGTGGAACACCCTCTTTTAGTAGTTTTTCCTTAAATTGGGCTCACCTGGCAATTTAATTATCGCAGGTGTCCGGGATTGTTTTCAGTGATCAAAAGAGCCCTGAGACACAATGCCATCCATGAGTTAAACTGAAAAACTAAATGTTTAATCTTTGTGACACTTAAATAGAATTTGCATAATAATTTGGAACAGGGTGAATATTTTCCTGGCACTGGAGAATCCCTTTAACCCCTGGGTCTGGAACATAGTGAGAACAATAAATAGTTTAATAGTTTCAGTTCCATGCAAGTGATCACAATACATAGTTTGCTGCTGCAGCATTTCCCAGCATGGTGGAGACCCCTTTAGAGTTTATGAAAGAGTTTCACATAACAAATGATATCACAATTGAATAAGTAATCATCAATGAGCTAATTTTACACATGAAGAATATGTTACCAGCCAAATGCCATGCAAGTAACTTGTTTTTTTGTCAAAAAAGTTTTAGAGTCTAATAAATTGATACATTAATAGCTGATCATCTCTAACTCAGCTGTAACTTCATATTGTAGCACCGTAGTTAAATGGGACAAAAAGAGCAGGAGACATTAAAAATAAAGATGTATATGAGGGATCCACATTTAGAGGGTCTACCTAGCTTCACGATGATGCTGATTTAAAGGAAGTAAGAAAAGTACAGTAGAGCATTTATGATTATCCTTATTTGATGTGCAAAAATATATTTCATAGCACAAGAAACCTCTCACCTCATCTAGTTAGAGGGACAGTGAAGAGAGGCAGTTTCTAAAGTGGTAGACCATAGAGCCATCAAGAGGACAATGTTCACTCTGTGAATGCATTTGACTAATATTATTGAGGGTGCAAAATTAAAAAAGTTGAATCTTGTGAAAAGGTTCCCATTCCTACAGACCCAAGTGAGATGGGACACATTTTATGTACAGGTAGCAGTCCATTTATATTTTTGGGAACCCAATAAAGCTACACCCCTCATAATCCCATAACCATGAGACTGAGAACAGTGTGTTCTTATAAGACGTAGAACTCTGTGTATCTATTTAATACTATGCAATGCATTGCAGTGTTCGAGAAGTTCTTCTTCCAGTGTATAAATATCTGTGGAGTTTTTTAGAAGTGCTTTATTTCTTTATTTAGTAGTTGGATTTTATGTCACTTTCTGCCTGTGGCAATACTCTGAATGTGTGGGAGAGATGGAGTAATTTATGCTGCCTGTCAGAGCTGACTTTTTTCCTGTGTTTGCAGAGTCCATGTGCCTACATGCTTTTGTGTATCATCTGTATTCATTGTGCATTAACCCTCCAACCACCACACTTATAAATCAGCTCATAGAAATATGGAACTATTTATATGTATTTGCAGCAAATAAAAGAGAAATTTATGGAGATTGATAGATTTTTTTTTTTTTAAAGTAAGACATTATTAATAACTTTTATTAGAAATAAGTAAATTGCCTGATTTGTGTAATTATATACCGTCTGTCTGAGATTTATTCTCCATAGCCTTCTTTAGCAGGGCTGTTTTGCTCTTTCACCCTGTCATTTGTGGATAAAATGAATGTGGGTACATTTGATGACTCCTGCATTCATTATATAATGGGATTGACCTTACATGCATCAGTAATGGTTGCATGTTCACTGCTGAGATGATAATTGTGCTATAATAATTCAACTATTAATTATATTTACATCACAATTATCACTTGGATGTTCAAATGATGTGCTTTTAGGCCTATGATGAATTACTTAGTTGAATTTCAAAGATATCACTGCGTTCCCAAAAAAATAAGCTGAAGACCCATGTTTGCACCGTCAATTCTGCTATTGTTTTTAAACATTATTTGACGGCGCTCTATAAATAATATAATAATAATAATAATAATAATTAATAATTATTTAATTTGACAGCTGAAACCCATGTGTTTTTTAAGTATAGATCATGTTTATTATGGAGAGGAGTGACTTCATTTTATCTACTTATTTGGAATTTGCTTATTCCTTAGAGTTAATATATTTTCTTTACTTTTATCCTAAACTTGATCAGGTAAAAAGCTTAAACAATTTATTCAGTCATGCTTGTGATGGGATTTAATTTATATAAAACTATTAATAAAACAAATGAAAGAACAGCAGTAATTCTTTACATGGTGTTAATTTATATAAACAACCAGGTTTATATATTTTTTTGCAATAAAGTTTGTTCATTTTCAATTAACAGTTACAGGGAGTCACATAAGAAATAAAATACATTAATTCTCAAAAGGGAAGTCTCATGGATACGCAACTCAACTTACAAGTCTATGGTCGGAGACAGAAAGGCAGAAAAGAATGTATTACAGGACCTTAGAATGGCCAGGTTTAACATATACAGATACATAGGGATAATAGGAAATGCTAGCCAAGATAACAATAACAGAAATACAGAAGTATGATTTAAAAAAAAAATAGCCAAGACAGGATTACAAAGGTCAGCAAAGTCAAATAACAAGCCAATGTCACAAGAAAGGAAAATCAGGGCATATTATAATGCACTAAATGAGCAACTACTACAGGGCAATGATCATGGGGCTAAAATGTTATTTATGTACCGAGGTGGTGTCAGGTCCTCCCCGCTCGCGGCGGCTTCCAGGTCCTGTGCGCTGCTCGCGGCGGCTTCTCTTTGTGCCTCCCCACTTGCGGCGACTTCCAGGTCCAGTGCGCCGCTTGCGGAGTTTCCTCCCTTCTCCTCCTAGCTCGCAACGACTCCTCTTTGCCGTCCAGCACAAATGGCAGTCTCTGACTCCTCCCTGCCATCCACAGCTGTTTCCAATACCATAGGCAGCGATTCTGACGTTGCACGCTTCCGTGCTGCATATCTAAATAGGAGCCTGAGTCAACCTCCTGACTCGGCGCACAATAGTGATGCCACAGCCCATAATGGAAAGATTAAATACCTTCCACGTGTTGTAAGCAATTGCCCTAAGCATATATAAACTTGCCTCTCCCTTGTCCACTTGCCCTGTTGTGGTCTTTTGATAGCCCAATAGTGCGTATACTCTGTCCGTTTCTCTGATTTCCTGGTTATCGAATCTTGGCCTGTGTTACCGTTTATCCTGCTTTCTTGAACCTCTGACCTTGGCTTGACTTATCAATTACTCTGTCTCTCTGGTACCCTCTGACTTTGGCTTGTATCGTGACTTCTCTCTGTGTGCACAGCCCGGCCAATCTAAGGACCGGTACTGCACATCCAATGTCTGTGTTCTGTCGGCGTGTTTGGTTCATCATATTGGCATAGGTAGATGTGTGCTATGAGCGTGGAGTGTCCCTCTCCCTGCATAGAGACACAGAAGTGTCTGCCTCCCTTCAGCACATTCTGGAAATCTGAATTCTAGCGCTGATCAGGAAGGCAGAAGAAGACTGGAAGTCACCACTTCCCGATTTCCTTATGTGATGCATGAAGAAATGCCGGAGCAGCATGTCAATTGTGTAAGTACTGAGACAGGAAGTAACCTTTAAAACAACAGACACAGATTACCAAAAGGATCTATAGTGCATTACGTTTCAAAAATCAGAGAGAAATATAAAAAATATTAAATCTTTATTGAAACTAATTTAAAATATGGGTGTCACCCTCGCACACTTAAAAAGTTAAAAGACACACAAAAAAAGTATATAATAATGAAGTACCAATTAAAAAGTACATAAAATGGCTCTGTAATTTATGGAAAGAGGTGTGTGTATATATAGCTAAAAATATACATATACTGAGGATGGAAACTAAGGCCTCGATTTAACATTGTCAGAAAAGCTTTCTAAATTATATAATATTTTTTATATCAATTTTAAAATGATTTAATATTATGAAAAATATAAACATTTTGTAATATATAAATTTTTATATATTGTTGTATTATTGTTATTATTATTGTAAACATTTTTTATCCAGAAATACTAAATCATTTGGAAAGCGTATCCAACAATATTAAATCGAGGCCTGAATGTCTAATGCCTATTTAAAAAAAAAAAAAACACACACTCAGTGAGCTAAGTAATACCAATGTATACAATATAAGTATGTCAATAACTAAATAGAATAACTTAATATGTGACCACAAGAGGATCAATAAGTAGTAGCAGTGTGAGACTGAAAATCGGAAATAGAGAATCTGAGAAAACGGTTTCAAATTATAAAAAGGGAGCCCTCACTCTGTTTTGACTTAAAAATACTTTAATAATATATGTACAAAGTTAGGAATGATTCAAGAGACAAAATGTAAGCCAGATGGGTAAATACCTACCTGGAACATCATGTAATATTAAATATAAATTGTAAAGCTGGCGGATTTATGTACACTGTATGATGAAATTGAAAAGAACAAAAGGAAAAAATGAACTATAATCGCTCCAAGACTTGTACTGCAATGAGTCTCGCTTTATAAATCCATTATACCCATCTCTAGGAAGACCCCTTAATTACATGAAAGTATAGTAAGACTAATTGCAGAAAGTGGACTGAGATGAGACTTGTTGAGGTGATATATACTGCAGCGCGTTTCCCACTTTAAGAATTGTTAAAGGGATTCCTTGCACTATTGCATTCTTTGCACTATAGTTCCCTCTGACTCCACCCATCCAACCCTTTGTGTACGCACCTGATTCCATCACCAATGTACCTTGGTGCTGGGTTGGCGCTCTACCTACTCAGATTCATCTGGGGGATTCATGAGCATAAGAGCCGGACTCCGCGAGCATTGAGTCGGTGCTTTCCTATGGAGATTTTACAGGGGATTTTATGGGGATTTTACTCTGGGTGTCCTCATGTAGAGCGTGAGGATGTCCAGTGTAAGTTAGGTGATCTAAAGTTGGTTAGTCTCCAGGAAGTGCCTCCAGTGACTGTCTGACAGCAACTAGAGGCAGTCTTAGTCCTGCAGTGTAATCATTGCAGTTTCTCTAAAATTGCAATGATTTACATTGCACGACTAAGAAGGACAGGGACACTGCACCCAGACCACTTTAATGAGCTGAAGTGGTCTGAGTGCCTATAGTGTACTGAGTGCAGGGCCTAACTGCCATGGAGGAGAGATGTGTTTTGCTTGAGCTCCTCTCTTATGCTGGCAATTAATGTAGTTTTCAGCCAAACCAAATCTGATTTAAAAAATGCATAGCGACTTAATTGACTTCTGACCAGGCTAAATTATTCTGCAGGTGTCAGAGATATGGCAGGAGCTCATATGCTACATGATCTGAACCAGGCAGCCTAGAGCGCATCGGGGAATCAGCTGATCTCCCAGATTGGGGCTGCTCGACCTCTTTTAGCTACGTGCAGGTGCCCCGTTACCCCCACCCTTTGGACCAGCAGGGGTGATCCTGATCCACTGGGAGGTTATACCGACCTACTGAAAGCAGAAGGTGAAGCCACACAGACTGAGGAACAATGTAGTGACTCACCTAACATGGCAAACACCATGAGGCACCCGACATCATGCAGGGAAAACTTGATAAATTGTCCAGGCTGGACAGGATTTTCCCCAATGGCTGCAAAAAACTAGAGGAGAAGAGGCACTAAGCCACCTTCCAGCAGCTGAACAGCCACTCACGTCGACAGATGACCCCTCACCCACAGCAGAACACCAAGGCTCCCACACAGAAGAGGGCACCAAAATGGCGTAGCGAAGCAACCATTGCTTTAATACAAAGCAACATATAAGAGAGAACCGTCACGTACAAGCACTGGGACTCTTACAGTGTGAAGGCTTAACTGCTGTGCCTCATAGCTAGATTAGGCAGGAAGCTTGTGTGCCCTTTGAATGGCTCAAAAACCTGTGGTATACTTTCCTGTTGAAGAACAATGCTCTGCCCGTGGAGGGCATTGAATAAAGGGGGCTCCCAGCCTGGAAGGTAATGTAGTGTTACTTACCTTATCCGGGGGCCGGCCGCGGTCCTCTCTTCAAGCCGCGCGCGGTCCTGCGGCTGCAGGAGCCGCGCGCGGCTCATCCGACTCTCCTAACAGGAAGACGGGCAGTGACCGCGAGATGCGGTCACGTGTCCCGCCTGAAGCTAAGAGCGCGCCGCGAGTCTCGGGCGTGCTCTTAAAGAGACAGTGGGAGCCTAAATTGCAAAAAGGCTCCCATTGGCTCCTGTCATGCCAATCACCCCATACACTTACCTTTTGGGTGTGTGGAAGTGACAGGAACCAATCACATTAGTTTGGAGGCTACTTATACTTACCCTTTTCCCTTAGTTCCTTGCCCTATCGTGGTTTCTGCTACAGTTCCCTTTAGCGCTTGTTGTGTTCAGTTGTGTGCCTCCATATTTGACCTTGGCTTTGTATTCTGACTTTGTTTTTGCTTTATCCTTGTCTGTTCTGTTTGCCGGCTTGCTGATTCCTGTGTACCAGACCCCGGCTAGTTCTCGTTTACGCTGTCTCTTTGTGCCCTTGACCTCGGATCGTTCCTGACTCTGTACTTCTCCTATATACGTCGAGTCCGGCCACTCTAAGGTCCGGTAGACGTATCTCTCCTCTGTGCTGTCTTCTGTTTAGCTGGATCCTGCGTGTAGGGGTATATTCTCGTCACAGGTAAAAGGCTCAGGACCACTTAGCCTTTCTTCTTTAGGAAGTTGTGTCTTATATGTACTATTGCTTAACCCTCTGTGTGCATTCTACACTATTTCTGTAGGCTTTGCCTTGCATCTTTTCTTACCCCACTACCTTGGAGATCTCCTAGGGGTCTTACTCAAACAAATTAATTATTGATGCAAAACTATTTCAATACTATTTCCCCAGTGACGACCAATCTTATAAGCACAGCCAGTATACCTAATACCATAACAACTTACTCAATCTGCTCTGTGCTCATCTAATCTATCCTCTCTCATGAAAAATGTGCTGCCGTATGTATACACTGAGATACGCTGACCTGCTCATTTGTTGTAATTTCTAAAGTGTATAATGTGGAACTTTTTTTAAAGTAAACTCACCCTATTAGAGTTAGTTGGGTAGTTCAGCTAGGTCACATATATATGCATGAAAAAAAAACAAATAGAGACTGTATAGTGCAGAGTTGTTTTAACCAGTAGGTAGAATTAACTGTAAAGTAACAAACTCACATGCTAATGAGCCTTTTTAGGGATAGGCTCTAAACTCTTCAGCAAGTATGTTTTAGGGTAACATACACCCCCCTTTGGATCTTCTCAGAGGTTGTGCTTCCAATATATGTTGTAGAAAAAGGAGACACAAAGGGGTACACACTCTAAGTGAGATCTGTAAGTGCAAAGCAAGGTTGTAAAAATTACAGAATATGCTCACCTGGCTCAGAGCCTTCCAAACTGGCTCTGAGTATGTGAATTATGCGTCAAATATAGGGTGACAGCTCCCTTTGGAACCTGGGCAACACTGAAGACTGGATCCACTTGTTTAGTAAAAAATTCACAAAAAGTGCTTGTTTAATAAAGATAAAAATAAACACAATTAAAATTCTAATAAAAAGTATGTAGATCCTCCGAAACGCAGAATTCTAGTTTTTATGGTTACCTGTGATTAAATTACAAGAAGCTAAATGTTGAGTCTAGTCCATTGCAAAATTTGAATTTCTTGCATAATTCCCAAAGTCAATCTATGTATGCCTATTGAAATAATATCTAGGACTAGTGATGTACCGAACTGTCCGCCGGCGAACAGTTCCCGGCGAAATTAGCGTGTTCGCGTTCGCCGCGGCGGGCGGACACATGCGCAGTTCGATCCGCCCCCTATTCGTCATCATTGGGCAAACTTTGACCCTGTGCCTCTCGGTCAGCAGACACATTCCAGCCAATCAGCAGCACTCCCTCCCTTCCACACCCTCCAACCTCCCTCCCAGCATCCATTTTCGATTCATTCGGAAGATGCATGCTTAGTGAGAGGAGGGAAAGTTTAGCTGCTGCTGATTAGATAGGGAAATTGATAGCTAGGCTAGGGTATTCAGTGTCCACTACAATCCTGAAGGACTCATCTGATCTCTGCTGTAAGGACAGCACCCCAAAAAGCCCTTTTTAGGGCTATAACATCAGGCTGCTTTTTTTTTTTTTTTTCCTGTGTAATGTAATTGCAGGTGCCTGCCTGCCAGCTTCTGTGTGAGGTTCACATTGGATACTGTGCCTACTTGCCCAGTGCCACCACTCATATCTGTTTTAACAATAGGTTAAGCTTTACATTTAAAATAAATATTTTTTTTTCACTGTAATAGAAGAGCAGTTGCCTGCCTGCCAGCTTCTGTGTGAGGTTCACATTGGATACTGTGCCCACTTGCCCAGTGCCACCACTCATATCTGTTTTAACAATTGGTTAAGCTTTAGATTTAAAATAAATATTTTTTTTTTCACTGTAATAGAAGAGCAGTTGCCTGCCTGCCAGCTTCTGTGTCAGGTTGGATGCCTTGCCCATTTGCACAGTCAGTGCCACCACTCATATCTGTTTTAACAATTGGTTAAGCTTTAGATTTTAAATAAATAATTTTTTTCACTGTAAAAGAAGAGCAGTTGCCTGCCTGCCAGCTTCTGTGTGAGGTTCACATTGGATACTGTGCCCACTAGCCCAGTGCCACCACTCATATCTGTTTTAACAATTGGTTAAGCTTTACATTTAAAATAAAAAAATTTTTTCACTGTAATAGAAGAGCAGTTGCCTGCCTGCCAGCTTCTGTGTCAGGTTGGATGCCTTGCCCATTTGCACAGTCAGTGCCACCACTCATATCTGTTTTAACAATAGCTTAAGCTTTAGATTTTAAAGAAATAATTTTTTTTCACTGTAATAGAAGATCAGTTAGTTGTCTGCAAGCATCTGGGTGTCAGGCCTACTTCAGCGTGTGCTCTGCAGACCTGTGCCAGTGTGCTTTGACAGTTGCCAATCATATCTGGTGTCTCTTTAGCGTGCTTTTACAAAGAAAAAAGGTTTCCAGTGTAAGCTAATAGCAGACAGTCAGTGTCCTTCAAGCGGCTCTGTCAGGCCTTCCTTCAGCGTGTGCCCTGCACAACCCTGCCAGCGTACTTTGACAGTTGCCACTCATATCTGGTGTCTCTGTAGCGTGCTTTTACAACCAAAATTTTGTTTCCACTGTAATAGAAGAGCAGTTGCCTGCCTGCCAGCTTCTGTGTGAGGTTCACATTGGATACTGT
This sequence comes from Pelobates fuscus, assembly GCF_036172605.1. Taxonomy (NCBI): domain Eukaryota; kingdom Metazoa; phylum Chordata; class Amphibia; order Anura; family Pelobatidae; genus Pelobates; species Pelobates fuscus. The sequence continues at coordinate 75,768,067 of NC_086323.1, read as the reverse complement.
GCCCACTTGCCCAGTGCCACCACTCATATCTGTTTTAACAATTGGTTAAGCTTTACATTTAAAATAAATATTTTTTTTCACTGTAATAGAAGAGCAGTTGCCTGCCTGCCAGCTTCTGTGTGAGGTTCACATTGGATACTGTGCCTACTTGCCCAGTGCCACCACTCATATCTGTTTTAACAATTGGTTAAGCTTTACATTTAAAATAAATATTTTTTTTTCACTGTAATAGAAGAGCAGTTGCCTGCCTGCCAGCTTCTGTGTGAGGTTCACATTGGATACTGTGCCCACTTGCCCAGTGCCACCACTCATATCTGTTTTAACAATAGCTTAAGCTTTAGATTTTAAAGAAATCATTTTTTTTCACTGTAATAGAAGATCAGTTAGTTGTCTGCAAGCGTCTGGGTGTCAGGCCTACTTCAGCGTGTGCTCTGCAGACCTGTGCCAGCGTGCTTTGACAGTTGCCAATCATATCTGGTGTCTCTTTAGCGTGCTTTTACAAAGAAAAAAGGTTTCCAGTGTAAGCTAATAGCAGACAGTCAGTGTCCTTCAAGCGGCTCTGTCAGGCCTTCCTTCAGCGTGTGCCCTGCACAACCCTGCCAGCGTACTTTGACAGTTGCCACTCATATCTGGTGTCTCTATAGCGTGCTTTTACAACCAAAATTTTGTTTCCACTGTAATAGAAGAGCAGTTGCCTGCCTGCCAGCTTCTGTGTGAGGTTCACATTGGATACTGTGCCTACTTGCCCAGTGCCACCACTCATATCTGTTTTAACAATTGGTTAAGCTTTACATTTAAAATAAATATTTTTTTTCACTGTAATAGAAGAGCAGTTGCCTGCCTGCCAGCTTCTGTGTGAGGTTCACATTGGATACTGTGCCTACTTGCCCAGTGCCACCACTCATATCTGTTTTAACAATTGGTTAAGCTTTACATTTAAAATAAATAATTTGTTTTCACTGTAATAGAAGAGCAGTTGCCTGCCTGCCAGCTTCTGTGTCAGGTTGGATGCCTTGCCCATTTGCACAGTCAGTGCCACCACTCATATCTGTTTTAACAATAGCTTAAGTACACAGGCTTACAGGACGTCCTGAAGCAGGCCAGGAAGGTGTGTGGCCATTTCAGGCGTTCCTACACGGCCATGGCTCACTTTGCCGATATCCAGCGGCGAAACAACATGCCAGTGAGGCGCTTGATTTGCGACAGCCCTACACGTTGGAATTCAACACTCCTAATGTTCGACCGCCTGCTCCAACAAGAAAAAGCTGTTAATGAATATTTGTATGACCGGGGTGCTAGGACAGCCTCTGGGGAGCTGGGAATTTTTTTGCCACGTTACTGGACGCTAATGCGCAATGCCTGTAGGCTCATGCGTCCTTTTGAGGAGTTGACAAACCTAGTCAGTCGCAACGAAGGCACCATCAGCGACATCATACCATTTGTTTTCTTCATGGAGCGTGCCCTGTGAAGAGTGCTGGATCAGGCTGTAGATGAGCGTGAAGAGGAAGAGGAAGAGTTGTGGTCACCATCACCACCAGAAACAGCCTTATCAGCATCGCTTGCTGGACCTGCGGCAACGCTGGAAGAGGATTGTGAGGAAGAGGAGTCAGAGGAGGATTGTAGCTTTGAGGAGGAGGAGGAGGAGCAAGACCAAACACAACAGGCATCCCAGGGTGCTCGTTGTCACGTATCGACGTGGTGTTGTACGTGGCTGGGGGGAAGAACATACCTTCAATGACATCAGTGAGGAGGAGGAACGGGAAATGAGTAGCTCGGCATCCAACCTTGTGCAAATGGGGTCTTTCATGCTGTCCTGCCTGTTGAGGGACCCTTGTATAAAAAGGCTGAAGGAGAACGACCTGTACTGGGTGTCCACGCTACTAGACCCCCGGTATAAGCAGAAAGTGGCGGAAATGTTACCGAATTACAACAAGTCGGAAAGGATGCAGCATTTGCAAAATAAATTAAAAAGTATGCTTTACACAGCGTATAAGGGTGATGTCACAGCACAACGGGAATCTAACAGGGGGAGAGGTGGAAGTCATCCTCCTCCTCCTCCTCCCACGGCCACGCCGGCAAGGACAGGACGCTTTAAAGACGTGTTGTTGATGGAGGACATGCAGACCTTTTTAAGTCCTATGCATCGCCACAGCCCTTCGGGATCCACCCTCAGAGAGCGACTCGACCGACAGGTAGCAGACTACCTCGCCTTAACTGCAGATATCGACACTCTGAGGAGCGATGAACCCCTTGACTACTGGGTGTGCAGGCTTGACCTGTGGCCTGAGCTATCCCAATTTGCGATAGAACTTCTGGCATGCCACGCTTCAAGTGTCCTGTCAGAAAGGACCTTCAGTGCAGCAGGAGGTATTGTCACTGAGAAGAGAAGTCGCCTAGGTCAAAAAAGTCTAGATTACCTCACCTTTATTAAGATGAATGAGGGATGGATCCCGAAGGGACTGACACTGGGCGATACATTCGATTAAAAAAGGCCTGATGAGATGAGCTGCCTTGGGCTAAAAATGGTCCACACGCTGCTGTATTTTAGCTCTGAATGACGTTTGACTTGCGTGACTTATCCGCCACCAACTAGGGTTCAAGCCGCCATGTTTTAGGGCACTTTCTGCCTGTGAAACAAACATCAATTTTTCTGCCCGCTGCTACAGCAGCGGCTGCAACAATACCAAATTTTTCAGGCATGTGTACATGCCTAATTTTTAGGCCCACTGGTGCAGCACTGTGGCTTCAAAAACCAAACCCCCAAAAAATCCTCCAAGATGGCACCAATATACCAGTGGTCTAAGCATCTTCCCACCTTGGCCTAAAAAGGGGAGGTGATTCAACAATTAAAAATCTCTGCCATTTACACGTCCACTGATAGGAGACGCGGAAGGTATTAAACTGATATGAACAATACTCCACTCCTATCAGTAGGTCCGTCCCATTGTGATTTATGCCCCCCACCCACCGCGCAGGGATGGGGGCCGGGGGGGAGGAAAGTAGGCCCCCCCATTGTGATTTATGCCCCCCACCCACCGCGCAGGGGTGGGGGCCGAGGGGGGGAGGACAGTAGGTCACCCCAGTGTGTATCAGGGGCTTTGAGGACAGGTGTCAATCCATACCTGCCAAGTGACCCTATGTAGGGGGAACAGTCTCTATTCTGCTCTGTGTCAGTGTGTATCATGGTCTCTGTGGACGGTGAACAGTCTCTATTCTGCTCTGTGTCAGTGTGTATCATGGTCTCTGTGGACAGGGAACAGTCTATATTCTGCTCTGTGTCAGTGTGTATCAGGGGTTTTGAGGACAGGTGTCAATCCATATCTGCCAAGTGACCCTATGTAGGGGGAACAGTCTCTATTCTGCTCTGTGTCAGTGTGTATCATGGTCTCTGTGGACGGTGAACAGTCTCTATTCTGCTCTGTGTCAGTGTGTATCATGGTCTCTGTGGACAGGGAACAGTCTATATTCTGCTCTGTGTCAGTGTGTATCAGGGGTTTTGAGGACAGGTGTCAATCCATATCTGCCAAGTGACCCTATGTAGGGGGAAAAGTCCCTATTCTGCTCTGTGTCAGTGTGTATCAGGGGTTTTGAGGACAGGTGTCAATCCATATCTGCCAAGTGACCCTATGTAGGGGGAACAGTCCCTATTCTGCTCTGTGTCAGTGTGTATCAGGGGTTTTGAGGACAGGTGTCAATCCATATCTGCCAAGTGACCCTATGTAGGGGGAACAGTCCCTATTCTGCTCTGTGTCAGTGTGTATCATGGTCTCTGTGGACAGGGAACAGTCTCTATTCTGCTCTGTGTCAGTGTGTATCAGGGGTTTTGAGGACAGGTGTCAATCCATATCTGCCAAGTGACCCTATGTAGGGGGAACAGTCCCTATTCTGCTCTGTGTCAGTGTGTATCATGGTCTCTGTGGACAGGGAACAGTCTCTATTCTGCTCTGTGTCAGTGTGTATCAGGGGCTTTGAGGACAGGTGTCAATCCATACCTGCCAAGTGACCCTATGTAGGGGGGACAGTCTCTATTCTGCTCTGTGTCAGTGTGTATCATGGTCTCTTTGGACGGGGAACAGTCTCTATTCTGCTCTGTGTCAGTGTGTATCAGGGGTTTTGAGGACAGGTGTCAATCCATATCTGCCAAGTGACCCTATGTAGGGGGAACAGTCCCTATTCTGCTCTGTGTCAGTGTGTATCAGGGGCTTTGAGGACAGGTGTCAATCCATATCTGCCAAGTGACCCTATGTAGGGGGAACAGTCCCTATTCTGCTCTGTGTCAGTGTGTATCAAGGGCTTTGAGGACAGGTGTCAATCCATATCTGCCAAATGATCCTATGTAGGGGGAACAGTCCCTATTCTGCTCTGTGTCAGTGCGTATCATGGTCTCTGTGGACAGGGAACAGTCTCTATTCTGCTCTGTGTCAGTGTGTATCAGGGGTTTTGAGGACAGGTGTCAATCCATATCTGCCAAGTGACCCTATGTAGGGGGAACAGTCCCTATTCTGCTCTGTGTCAGTGTGTATCATGGTCTCTGTAGACAGGGAACAGTCTCTATTCTGCTCTGTGTCAGTGTGTATCAGGAGCTTTGAGGACAGGTGTCAATCCATACCTGCCAAGTGACCCTATGTAGGGGGGGCAGTCTCTATTCTGCTCTGTGTCAGTGTGTATCATGGTCTCTGTGGACGGGGAACAGTCTCTATTCTGCTCTGTGTCAGTGTGTATCAGGGGTTTTGAGGACAGGTGTCAATCCATATCTGCCAAGTGACCCTATGTAGGGGGAACAGTCCCTATTCTGCTCTGTGTCAGTGTGTATCAGGGGCTTTGAGGACAGGTGTCAATCCATATCTGCCAAGTGACCCTATGTAGGGGGAACAGTCCCTATTCTGCTCTGTGTCAGTGTGTATCATGGTCTCTGTGGACAGGGAACAGTCTCTATTCTGCTCTGTGTCAGTGTGTATCAGGGGTTTTGAGGACAGGTGTCAATCCATATCTGCCAAGTGACCCTATGTAGGGGGAACAGTCCCTATTCTGCTCTGTGTCAGTGTGTATCATGGTCTCTGTGGACAGGGAACAGTCTCTATTCTGCTCTGTGTCAGTGTGTATCAGGGGTTTTGAGGACAGGTGTCAATCCATATCTGCCAAGTGACCCTATGTAGGGGGAACAGTCCCTATTCTGCTCTGTGTCAGTGTGTATCATGGTCTCTGTGGACAGGGAACAGTCTCTATTCTGCTCTGTGTCAGTGTGTATCAGGGGTTTTGAGGACAGGTGTCAATCCATATCTGCCAAGTGACCCTATGTAGGGGGAACAGTCCCTATTCTGCTCTGTGTCAGTGTGTATCAGGGGTTTTGAGGACAGGTGTCAATCCATATCTGCCAAGTGTCCCTATGTAGGGGGAACAGTCTCTATTCTGCTCTGTGTCAGTGTGTATCAGGGCTGGGCTTTGAGGACAGGTGTCAATGTTAGGTGATCTCTGCCCTTTATGGATTAAAAGCAGACTCTGCATCAACTGTGCAATTTTCCATGGGAGTTTTGCCATGGATCCCCCTCTGGCATGCCACAGTCCAGGTGTTAGTCCCCTTGAAACAACTTTTCCATCACTATTGTGGCCAGAAAGAGTCCCTGTTGTTTTTAAAATTCGCCTGCCCATTGAAGTCAATGGCGGTTCGCGCGGTTCGCGAACATTTGCGGAAGTTCGCGTTCGCCGTTCGCGAACCGAAAATTCCGGGTTCGCGACAACACTATCTAGGACAGTAACTCATCATGTACGGTAGAACTGAGTAGACCAAAGTTATGGAGGAAATGAACAGTGCATTGAAAGGGTGATGACTGCAATCCGGATTATATTATTACAATGTAGATGTCACACAGACTAATACTAATCCCTATTAAAACTGTAAAGGGATATCGTTAGAGATTAAAAATGGATGCACATTGAACCATTAAAAGTGCAGTAACCATATTGACAGCTGAGTGCACTTTATATAACCAGTTATGCCCAGACATGGGGACAGAAATATAGTGTCCAGCAAATCAATAAAAAAATAAATAACAGAAGATGTGTACCTCATCTAGTGAATATTCATTAAATCAAGTTACTAAGTTACAGAAAAAACAAACAACCAAGGGTTCTACTAATGTATATGGCAGATGTTCTAATAAAAGATGTAAATAAAATGTGGTGCCAGAATCTTTAGTTTGTAAATCCAAAAAGACTAGTTTTCTTAATTTCAGATCTCAGTCCCCTTTTTTGGGACCAGGTCCGACTCTTTCAATCCCTATTAAGTGCATATTGATAGATGAATTCTGATTAAGTGGGAGTTTCTTGTGGGCTTTTTACTCAATATATGTATTCCATAATGCTAAATTTAAAAGGTCTATATGTTTTGCTAGCACATTTGATCCCACAGGAGCAGATGAGAAGATAAACTATTCCTGTGGTCCTGCTGTTCACAAAAGCTTTCGCTTTGCAAGTTAACAATTCTGAACTTTTGAGAATTGTTTTGACGATTTGTGAATGTAATTGCATACCACACAGTAACTGCAGGTAGACATACTTACTGGATGGGTAAACCAAGATAAAGGATTATAAGTAATGACTTAAGTGACTTGTTAATTCAAGGACTTCCTAGTTAATTCAAGGATTTATGCGACCAAAAAGTCCCTAAGATTGCATCAATGCCGTACTGCAATGGAAACTATTGGAGACATCACATCTGTAATGTGTCAATCTGTGGTTAATAGTGGCCAGTATCTAACGATAATTTTTTTTGTTTACTTCGTCCCAACACATTTGCCAACTGTTGGCATATGAAATAGTATAGGGGCAAATGAACCACCAGATTGCAATTGAATCGTCAAATCCAAGAAATTGAGCTTAGCGCCACCAATCTCAAAAGTGAATATGAGTTTTAAGAAGTTGTTGTTATGAATATACACAAGTTCTACAAATACATGCCAGACCAAATGTTACGTCCTCCGGCTCTCCGGCAGGTGCGGTCGCGCCCAACCCGCACGATCACACCAACGAACTGAGCTTACCTGCTTAGCGGCGAGTCAGGAGTCGCTCTGCCAGATCTTCCGGACCACCTGCCCTAAAGAAAAATGGCACAGACCACGCGGTCGCAGCCATTTAGAGCTCCGTCCCCCATGGTCATACAAGCTTGAGTACTTTCATTGAGAACTGACAATTTTTTTTTTGTGTAATGCAAGTAAGACGAGAGAAACTCAACAAATCCACATAGTAAATAAAAATTATTTCCTTACACTATTGGTCTAACTGATGGGCAGTAGAAAGGAAAAATTGTGTTTTTTTTACCAAAATAAAAAGACATACTCATTGCTAGGGATAATTTGCTTTGTCAAACCTTCAAGAAAAATGGGTGTAGAATACTGTTTCAGAGGTATATATGTAGACTGGTCTTATAAGATAGTTTCAGCAATGCTGATTAAGAAATGTGCTTCTACAATAACAATATTCAGTTTCGTATTATATTGTGAGTATTTTCCTGTCCTTTTAATGATTTCCATTGTCATCGGGTCTAAAGAAGAGATTGTGCTTCTCTATCTTCTCCACCTCATTAATGACGAAGACTACAATAACATATAACATTTCAGTATTCCTAAAGTTTGTGTGTACACTTGTTTTTTCTTATTTTTGAAGTCTGTAAAATTAACTGGAGTGCTGTAATTTAGAGCATTAGATTCTAGGAGTTCTACCAGAGTTTGAATACATTAAAACTATAATACCAAGGATGCCATATTTGTCACCTTTTTCCCCTCATGATCTATTTGATGGTATTTATGCAGTGAAAGCTTTTGACCCAACAGGTGACTATCATTTACTCATGGGGATTTGTCAAACATAGGGATGGGAACAAATGTTGAACCTTTATTGAGTACTACAGTTTGTTCACCTATTAGGGTATCCATGGACATATTTACAATCTTCATAGCTGACTTAGGTATGTTTAGCATATCTTCCTCTGTGCACTGTTTAGTTTGTACTTTTGGTGTGTCTGAGAGCCCATTGCATCCTCCAAAGAAGGAAGCCCTAAAAAAGAAATGCTATTGTTGATGTTAATTAGAATAGGGTCAAGGTCTGTGTCTGAGCTTTCATACTCAAAAGTAGAATTTTGATCTGAATCAAGTTTTATAATTTTTTGAATCTTCTATATATTCCAGTTTATAAACATGGTTGTCACAGAGGAACTTGGTATGTTTCCTTCTTTTTATTTTATGTTGTAATTTTTCCAGACAATTTTTCAATTGTAATTCTAGTGGTTCAACATTCGATTCAGACTTCAAGTTTTTGACTGATTCAACTCCTTGGAAAATATCAATGGTGACCTGATCTAGTCTTTTGGTTTTGTATTTGCATATGATCTGCATAAATTTAGACAGACATTCCCTAGCTGCCTGCTCCCACTCCTTGATGAATTCCTTCTCGTCACTATGATTAGATAAATTAACTTGTACCCTCAGTTCTCTTGAGATCATAATTTATTTTTAAATAGTTTCTAAGTTGTAATGTACTTTATTTAATCTTCTCATCTAAGACCATAGGTTCTTCTCTATTTTCTCTGAAGTCCTCTGTTCTCTGAAGTCCTCTGTTCTTTATAAAAAGTAAATACAATTGCCTCATTAGTCAAACACCTAAAAGTGTGGGTCACTTCAAGGTTAAAGGAACACTATAGGGTCAGGAACACAAACACGTATTCCTCACCTTATAGTGTCAAAACCACCATTTAACCTCTCTACCCCCTCCTTACCCACCTAAATGTAGTGAAATCTTATTTTTGTTCAAGTCTACAGCTGCTGGCACTGCCATTGGTCTGCCTCCTCAGCTAACATCATCAGAAGTGATTTTCTGAATCAATCACAATGCTTTCCCATTGGACATCATTAAATATAAAACTAGGTTATGCTGCCATGGCTGGATCAGGGGACAAAAAACAACAACATTTCACACTTACCGTGTAGTTTACGCAATGGCATCATTGACTAATGGCAGCATTACATTGTCTTAAACATAATGCTGCTGTGACTTGATGAAGAAACCAAACCAAGGTTTACACACAATTGTGTTGTACATTTGTTAATTCTGGTATATATATATTGCAACATTTATACACATTGTATAATAAATGTAAATAATTTGCATGTTGCCTAACTGTGCTTTTTGTGCTACAGACACTTTCAGTGTTATAACAGACAGATTTCTATAATTTTCTCAATGAGTGAAAATAGCAAGCGCCCATTCATAACTGAGCTTTCATTTTTCCTGTTCCATTTCTTTCTACTCCTTTTATTGGTTACTACAAAAATTATGGACTTCTTGTTGAAGTAAAATGTGTAAGGTGCCAGTTTCAAATGTTCATAATCTATTTTCAGTGTGCTATTTTATATACAAACCACTGTAATACATTTAATGAGTACTCAATAAAATATTTTACTATATTAACTATAAGGTAAATAAGTTTGTTGTTGGGGTGACAAAGAATGACAGCATGCTTTTACAATATATTTTGTTTCAAGAAAGAATAGCGACATAGTCATGATAAAGTAAATAAGAGCTGCTATAGATTTATGGTCAACACATTAAACATTGCTTTTCACTGAACAATTGTTTGTTATATTATATGCTGCTTAAATCCTACTCATGTGACAGACAAATGATTCTGGAAAATGTCCAAAGGCAGCTGGAGGGCTAAGGTGGGACACTTGTGGACATGCACGGTATGTCAACACATCTGGAGTTCAGGCACACGAATAATTCACTATAATTCACTGGTGGCTTTGCCTTTATGTATACATTAATTTGTCTTCCTTCCTACGCAGACCTGCTGTTATCCTGTTTGTCTTTCTAGAAATAAGATGAATTAGCAATTCATAACATACGGAATATAACACTATCTCACTACTCTATGACGCCCCCTCTGTATTTGTAAATTTCCTTCTACGATCACTCAAAAAATGCATAACTATGGGTAATGTCAAAATGGTAAACTGCTTAATAAGCACAAGAAACTGTTTTTTTAGTAAAAAAAAAACAAAACACGAATAAGGTGATTGATTGTAACATGTTCAAAGGTTTGCCATTTTCCAGTTGACAACAAACATGGCTATTACTCTGCCAAAATCATACGCCATCATAAAGATAACCATAATAATTTGGATGTTGTAATGTACTTTATTTAATTTTCTCATCTAAGACCATAGGTTCTTCTCTATTTTCTCTGAAGTCCTCTGTTCTTTATAAAAAGTAAATACAATTGCCTCATTAGTCAAACACCTAAAAGTGTGGGTCAGCTGCTGTATGATGAGGTGATAAGTTCTAGAGGGGTTGTATAAAAATAATGATTCATTATTCATACAAATCAAATACTGACATTCAGAAAAAAAATGAGGCCAATTACATTACTAAAGGACCTTGCCTGACACCCCTATATCGAGACAAGACAAGACCCTTTTCTAAAATAATATTTTTGCATTTCACTTGCTGCACGTTCAATCCAACACAATGAAAACATCTGACTGTGTTTTTGAGTTTGCTCGTAATTAGGTTCTCACAGATGGAAAGCATATTCATCCCAACAGTCCCATGTTGAGAATGTATGTGCAGCTCTCAAGCAGCTGCATGAGTCATAGATCTGGCAATTAAACTTGGGCTCCTATCAGAGAAATGATTCTTTCCCTCCTGCGTTACCCACGGCAAGTTGGCATTGAGCAAAACCTTTATATTTAGATTTCGCATCAAATATTCTCCTAAATGTGATTATATTTTGTAAAACTAATCCTGAAAAATTATACGTTTTTTCATGACATTAAAAAAGTTATCCTATATTTTTATATATGTTTTGGAACTTTCATTTCTATACACGTACAATATGTATCTCCTTGAGGAGTCCACTTGCAAGGGTTCACACCTGCATAATGATATTGGCAAATACCTGGTTTAACTGGTTACCGTAATTGTCACTATTCTAAAATAAAAAAATAATGTAGGCAAAAACTAGGTCAACAGCACGGATGGGCACAATCAACAGGATCAGAAATGAAAGCAGGTTTGAGAACAAGTAAATAACAGAGGTCAACTTGCAAGTGGCAAACCATAGAGGAAATCAAAAACCACTAACAGTGAATTAGATCACAAATATAGGAACATAGAAAATGGGCACACATTTCCATGATATTTCTCTAAAATTTTGGACATATTTTTATGAACTTTCTCACAAATTTGTTGTCAGATTAGCAATAACAAGTGGAAAGGACTCAAAATAGAAATCAGAAAGCAGGCTTACAGAATCATGGGATTTTACAAGGTTACGTAAAACTTGGTGGAACCTTAGTCAGTTTAATGAGGGAGAGGTCTGCATTTTAGTGGCACACATAAATGTAACCAAAGTTTATCTTGCAGCAAAAGACAATAAATGGAGAGAGTTGACCGAGTGTGTCCATAAAGTTACTATTTTATTTATATATTTATTTATAAAATATTTTACCAAGAAAGATACATTGAGATTTCTCTCGTTTTCAAGTATGTCCTGGGTCCACAAATCATTGCATTGTTACAGTTAGTGTACAATAAAATACAAAAACAATATTATTATACAATATATACAAAATTTAACACAGAACAGGTAGGAAATATATAATCAACCATGACAGGTGCATTCTGTTTTGAGGTATGTAGAGAGGGATCTCTTAAAGGACTTTAAGCTTAGGGAAGATTTTAATTTGTGCGGGAGGTCGTTCCACAAATGCGGTACTCTGTAGGAGAAGGAGGATCGGGCTGCTTTCTTTTTGTATTGAGGTAGACTAAGTAAAGTGTTGGTACTGGATCGGAGGTTATAGGAAGTGGGAACAGCCAGGGAAAGGTAGGGTGGGAGTTTCCCAGAAAAGCTCTTAAACACAAGGCTGGAAAGATGAAGGGTGCGTCTGGATTCCAGCGACAGCCAGTTTACTTCTTTTAGCATGTCACAATGGTGGGTCCTGTAATTACATTGTAGCACAAATCGGCAGAACGAGTTATACAATGTGTTGAATTTATTAATGTGGGATTGCGATGCAGATGCATATACTACATCCCCATAATCAATGATTGGCATCAGCATTTGCTGTACAATCTTTTCCTTTACTGAAGGGCTTAGGCAGGATTTGTTTCTGTACAGGGCACCTACTAATCCACAATGCATTGAAAGTGAATATGTTTGTGGAACCTTCAGGAGAGATCACATTACGCAGATCAGCATAGCAAGGGACAGATGATTTATCAGGTGAGGCAAACTTGCTAATCAGACTGGAAAGCAACTTCTACTAACGGAAACCAGTGGAAGGACAGAACTTTTACTTCTCATGCAAAAATGACCAAGTGTTATTCACTAAACTAGGGACTGCCAAAAAACTGACCCGGTAATTATACAAGTTTAGGTCAAAATAGCAAAAATGGGAAGAATTTGTCAATTCAAGAAACTAACTGGATACAGCCAAACAAGGTACACTAGGTGCAGGGGGTAACCCCTAGTAGAAATAAACAAGAAACTAGAGAGTAGTGTACCAAGAAAGTATTGGGAGGAAGCAACTTGTGCCTGTGCTACATAATAACCAAAAATTATATAAGAATCAGAAGCACAAATTAAAAAGACCAAAGGTCAAAAAACTAAAAATAGTTTATTAGATTCTAAATAGTATAAAAAAATGGCAAAAACCCAAAAGTGCTACCAATATACAGAGTGAGAAAAACAAAAAAGAAATAAACAAAATAATGTTATGATACACATATCAGTGAGACACAATACTGATTTACTTAAGATACATGTATTAACAGGTCTCAATATAATGGAATGTATCAATAAGTCTCAAAGTAATTCGATAAATGTATCAAAAGATCAATCTAATGAGGCAGTATGATAATCTGCAAAATTAACTCTTATGTCCTAAAAATATAAGACTAATGAAGTATCAGCACACGTCTGTGCTAATGGGAAGACATTAGCTAATAATAGCAATAATAGTAATAGTGGAGTAGATGGAGTGCAGAAGAATTATCGGGGTAGCATGTAGTGCAAGCCTATTATTGCTAGATACTGCCAAGAGTCACAAAGAATACCTCTACTAGGAGCTAAAATGACAATGTAGAGACTATAGGTCTAGGCATATAATTATAGCAAGTAAAATCAATCCTGCTAAATATGACAGTATAAGCTACGAGCGTATGAATATTTGTAGCTCGTAAAGACTGTCAATGGTTATCGGTGTATAGACTGCAGGTCCTAGCATGAAGTTGTTAAATGTGATACCTATCGGTATATAGTAATTGACATATAAGAAATAGATATTAAACTATGCCAAATACTATAGAAGCTACTAAAATAATAATTAGGGCATTTGATGGTCTTTGCCGTAATAATTAGCGATGCTGATGGTAAGGGGTCTACTGGCGTACTGAGATTCTAATAGAAAAAGCTTAATTAGAAAATAGCAGGTACAGGCTATACTCAGCTGATAAGACCTGTAGCCTACACCAGAGAATATAATGGTGGGAGAGATAATAGCAAGAAAGATAATATGAGAAGAATAGAAAATGCTAATTATGATAAATTCCACACTCAGCTCGCCCCCTTGCCTTCAAGGGCACCTAAGTGTTCCCAAGCAAATGCAGTCTTAGTAAATGGTTACGAAAGTATAGAGGGTACTAAAAAAAACTAAATACACTTAGCACTATCAACTCACCCCTGTGCCTTCACGGGCACCTAAGTCTTCCCATGCTATAATGTAATCTAAATAGAAAAGAGGACAGGTAGAGTTACTGTCACCCTCTGATAAGAGACAGTATATACGAAGACCCTGAGGCGTGCATTTCGCCCGACTTGTCTCTTATTGGGGGAAACTGCTATAAAACTATCACTACTAACTCTTGTAAGAGCTTCTTTACTTGGATGACTACCTGGAATGCTGTAATACCCCTCACACTCGGGTGAAGGACGCCTTCTGGTGGTGGAAACCCCTCTACTCATCGGGGTAACCGCTACAATACCTTTAACAGACGCTTTTCTTAAACAGGACCCTTTTCAACTCTTGCTAGTTTGTGCCTCCCTTTGTTTGTCATCATTATTGAATGTGTTTGTTTTAATCAGCAATAATATAATAATAATGATTAGTATTATTATTACATATGCAGCAGCCCTATGATACCTATGATACCTATTTCATATACAGTATTCGTATATATGTGGCACACATCATTAATATGCATATCAAGTCATTCCAGTGAGAGGAATTGAACATGAATAGAGGGTAAAATTTTAAAAGGGAGTGGATCCATCAACATGGCTTCAACACATGCCAGGCAGCCTTATAATTACACAGGGCACCATAGTGAAAACCTAGGACAGTGGGACTGGGCCACATACAATAAAATACTACAACAACCATTCACACTAAAGTACTTAAATAAAAAATCTAATTTTCTGCTCAAAATACTTTTTTTTTTTTTAAAGTAGGATATATACATACTCCCAGGGGCAACAAAAATGTAAAATGCAAAAAAACTCAAAACATTGATAAAATAAATTATTCCCCCCACTATACATAAAGGGAAACAAACAATATTAAACCAAACTGTTCCCTTAAGGACACCCATAAACCCCAAGATTCTCAGAAAATAGAAATGTAGTATTGTATTTCCACACCTAATTACCTAATTTAAATCTAGGTGGCTAAAATATGCAGTACCTTATCCTATCAAAGTATACTAGTACGGACCATATAACTTTAAAGGGACATTATAGTCACCATAACAATTACAGCTTATTGTATTTGTTCTGGTGAGTATAGTTAGTCCCTGCAGGCTTTTGCAGTAAACACGGTCTTTGCATTACAGCATAGGGACATAGGGCCACTCCTCAGATGGCTACTAGAGGTACTTCCTGGGGCTGTGCTGCACAGTGTGCAGCACTGATGTCCAGTGTCTTCACCCTCTGCATGGAGACAATACACATTGATTCAACGCATCTCTATAAGGAGATGCTGATTGGCCAGGTCATTGTTTGACTCTGCCCCCAGCTTGCCTCCTTGGCAATCTCCTATGGGAAAGCATTGGGATTGACTGAGACTATCACTTCTGATGATGTCAGTCAAGGAGGCAGAGCCAGCACCAGCAGACTGGAATAAAGGTAAGATTGTATTATATTTAGGGGGGCAAGGAGGGCAGGGAGGGGCTAGATAGTGTTTTTAGGAATATTGTTTAGGAATACATGTGTTTAGGAATACATGTTTGTGGTCCTGACTCTATAGTGTTCCTTTAGGGGTATAGTCTGTGATATTGAGTAGATCAATTACAGATTTGAACAATTCACAGGAGAGTATCAACTTGCAAAAAAGAAAAAAAGGAAAAAAACATACAAAAATAGATAAAATACACAATCAAATGGCACTAAAAAGTTATGAAAGCCCCCAAAAATGTTTTACTGCAGTAAATACCATTAATGCATATAGTCCACATGGTTGCCATAGCAGGAAAATGCACGGAGTCTCAATATTAGAATGTTCTCACAAATGTTTAATAGTTATGGTAAATTGGGGACGCATTGTTGTATCTGTATGATATTGTGCAGATCCTCAGGAGGGCAGGCGGACTACACACTCTGGAGCCAGGCTTCTCCATTTAAAGGCCCTGGAGTGAGGCAATGGGGGCAGCATTATACAGTGAGGAAAAAAAGTATTTGATCCCCTGCTGATTTTGAAAGTTTGCCCACTGACAAAAAAATTATCACTGTATAATTTTAATAGTAGGTGTATTTTAACAGTGAGAGACAGAATAACAAAAAACAAAATCCAGAAAAACGCATGTAAAAAAATGTATGAATTGATTTGTACGTCAATGAGAGAAATAAGTATCGAATTAGTACTTGGTGGCAAAACCCTTGTTGGCAATCACAGAGGTCAGACGTTTCTTGTAGTTGGTCACCAGGTTTGCACACATCTCAGGAGGTATTTTGTCCCACTCTTCTTTGCAGATCCTCTCCAAGTCTTTAAGGTTTCGAGGCTGATGTTTTGCAACTCGAATCTTCAGCTCCCTCCACAGATTTTCTATGGGATTAAGGTATGGGATTAAGACTGGCTAGGCCACTCCAGTACCTTAATGTGCTTCTTCTTGAGTCACTCCTTTGTTGCCTTGGTTGTGTGTTTTGGGTAATTGTCATGCATGAATAACCATCCACGACTCATTTTCAATGCCCTGGTTGAGGGAAGGAGGTTCTCACCCAAGTACATGGCCCCGTCCATCATGCCTTTGATGTGATGCAGTTGTCCTGTTCCCTTAGCAGAAAAACACCCCCAAAGTGTAATGTTTCCACCTTCATGTTGGACGATTGGGGTCATATACAGCATTCCTCCTCCTCCACACATGGCGAGTTGATTTGATGCCAAAGAGCATGATTTTGGTCTCATCTGACCACAACACTTTTACCCAGTTCTCCTCTGAATCATTCAGATGTTCATTGGAAAATTTCGGACGGGCCTGTACATGTGCTTTCTTGAGCAGGGGACCATGCGGGCGCTACAGGATTTCAGTCCTTCACTAAGCAGTGTGTTACCAATTATTTGCTTGGTGACTATGGTCCCAGCTGCCTTGAGATCATTAACAAGATAATCCTGTGTAGTTCTGGGCTGATTTCTCACCGTTCTCATGATCATCGAAACTCCACAAGGTGAGATCTTGCATGGAGCACCAGTCCGAGGGAGACTGACAGTTATTTTGTGTTTCTTCCATTTGCAAATAATCACATCAACTGTTGTCACCTTCTCACCAAGGTGCTTGGCGATGGTCTTGTAGCCCATTCCAACCTTATGTAGGTCTACAATCTTGTCCCTGACATCCTTGGACAGCTCTTTGGTCTTGGCCATGGTGGAGAGTTTGGAATCTGATTGCTTCGGCGGACAGGTGTCTTTTATACAGATAACAAGCTGAGATTAGGAGCCCTCCCTTTAATAGCGAGATTCAAGTTTTTTGTCATTTTGCTCCATAAAGACAGCACTACAAAAAATCAATTATAAGAATAATAACAGCATATATGTGTATGTAAATGTTAAATGCATATTACTATTCTTATTTGGTTTATCTGTTTCTGATAGTTTATTTAGAAATAAAGAAAAGTACATTTTCCAAGAGTACATTCTCTGTGAGAGCATTACATGGTGTCGAGATATGGAAAGGAAATGATTGAATCCCTAGGCCAATGCACTAAACAGCAGGGTTTGAAGTGACTTTGAATGATCAGTATTTGATACAGAGAAAAGGCCATTCTAACAAGAAAGCTTTAATTGTTTTCTTTAGAACAATATTTCCATACACAGTCAGTAACAATACATGGATTAACCCTTTGTTAAATATGTATAACCCATGTCAACATTTATTAGTTTGTTAAATATAGAGTTCTAACATCTAAATATTCTAGATAATTACTGTACATATATTTACTAAAAAGTTAAATAACCTTATCGATTCTCCATATTTTCCAGTTTAGTGAATAAGTCTCATTGTGTAGGTGAGGAAGCTTTCAAGGTGCTAAATTATTGGACATAATTGCATGCAATTTCCCATACATACCACATCTCAATCAAGTATATAATACAATTTCTCATTATTCAGTTTTGGCTATGATATGGTCAGATACTGAAAGAGGATCTCCAATCTTGTAGAAGTGTAAAATAAGCAATGTTCTCCTGTAGATCAAATATTGCACTTCCAATCATGTTGATACTTACCAAAATTGCTCCATGATGTTTATCTAATTGTATCTAAAGAGGTATTTGGGAAATGTAAGCCTGCCAAACAGCCATATTTTAACCCCTTAAGGACCGAACTTCTGGAATAAAAGGGAATCATGACATGTCACGCATGTCATGTGTCCTTAAGGGGTTAAAGTACAAGCAACACAATCTAGAAATATAAAAACACACAGAAACCAATAATAGTGTGGTATGTTAAAACACAAAAATTGTGTTTGTGACAAATGGCATTCACAAGATAGTAGTAAGTTGCAGCATATAGGAATCGTTAGGATTTGGAGGAGCTCAGTTTTTTTCCTTTTTAACCTCAATTAAAAGATTAAGAGGGTGAGACGCAAACATAGTGCACCAATATAATAAATTAAGATTGCACTCACAAGATAGAAGTAAAAATCCAGCACATCAGTCTTTCCAGTGCCACGATCCCTTCCGTTCTAAGGGCAAGCTGTGAAGAAGCCAGAAAAACTTAAAACAAAGTTCAGCAAATAAAATAAAACAATTATATAAACAAAATAATACAATATAAGTAACAATTAGAAGTACTTCCTTGGTCTCTCCACCCTACGCGTTTAGTCCTGAACAGGACTTCCTCAGGGGCTTTGGTGCAAGGCCCGAACATGAAGATACACCTGCAAGCTAGCTATAGGTTAAGATGTTAAGATAAGATAGATGATTCTATTAGAGATTGGATAATGCTTGTAAATACCACCCCGGTTTCCTGCTGAATATAACCTGTTACACAGCCTATTAAACATCAGAAGTCACCTTGAACCTTACTTTGTCTTATCTCATTCGTTGGGGCTCCTCACCATATGGTTTGGAGACAAGGAGAAATACAGAGAGTTGCAAATTGATACAAAATGCCATGGCAAGGGAAAAGGCCTGACAAAGAAAATTCCTCACTATCAGTTATTAATAATGCTTCCAAGTTTTGCTGGGAGTTGGTAAGTGAAATAATTTCAGGCATCGAGGAGGTAGTTGCGGATGCACATACCAAAACAGGTGAGATACATTATGTCTTTGAGTGTACTCATCGATAATAATCTGTTTTGGTACCGTCCATTTAGTATGAAAATTTAGTATAAACGTCTAGACTGCAAAGTATTTGTAAAGAGAGTGAAAAAGAAGGTGCATTCATGTTAATAAGAATTACATCTATAAAAAGATTTAAGAGATATTGTTTGGATTTTAGAGCTTTCTATTATGGATTGTGACATTATAGGCAAGTGAGCCACTGGCTCTAGGGATATTACACAAAAAGACAAAAAGAAGCATCCCTGTTGGATACCATTAGTTATCTTGAAAGGCTTAGAAATAATTCTGCCTTAGATATTTTAGTAAAGGGGCTTGAATATAGGACAGTTATTACTGTGATTAACTGTTTGTGAATGCCAAATATGAATAATGTTTCATTTATGTGAGACCAATTCGGCTGATCAAATGATTTTAAGAATCTAAAGACATTATCATAAATGTCTCGAAAGAACAGAGGATATGAAGAAAATTTCCTAATTTCCTTTAGAGTTATTCACTAAACTCTGAAATTTTCTCTTTTTAATTCTGAATATCAATCAAGGGTAAAAATATCAAATTTGGCAAAGTTCTTCAACTCAGCTATGGCCACAGCTTGGCTAGTTTTGCCACAGTTTCACAATTGAAAATTAGTATATAACCCTACTTGTGCCTTCCATTTACATATTGCAATGTAAATGTCTATGCTGCCTAACATTTCTGGAAGTGAATTTGAATATTGAAGTGGAATTTAACATGGTGATAATGAGTGGGGATCCAGAGATGGAGTACCAATGGCAGATTAGGTACCTATGTTTGGTGCCTTTGTTTAAATTAACTACTAGTACAAAGCAGGGTTAGGTACCAGGGTATAGGTCATGTTGGCAGAAGCAGCTGTTGTCAACTACAGTATAAAACACAGCACTCACATTTACTTGGGTCTGCATGCAGATACTCCTCCCTTAGAAATGACGAGCCTCTTGAAAAAAAAACATTAGTTTGCTGAAACTCAAATGCTGATAGTTCAATATAACTTTGAGAACTTACTTTGCCCCAATTCACCCAGTTGTGGCCACCTGTAACTATGTTATGTCTTTGCCATTTTTGCCTCCAATAACCCCTGAATGTCAGTGAAAAATATAGAAATGACAGTATATATATATATTTTAATTCAACTCGTATTAAGGTTACTAAAGAAAATAGAAGCTGGTAATAATGTGGCAGGGGCAGATATGAGAAATCTGACTGCATGGGGAGCAAATAAACTGAAATGGAGATTAGGCTGCCAGGAGAGGGAGGTAAGGACACTAGAAGTATGGCTGGGGAATTGGATGTGTCACTGTTGAGGTTAGACAATTGGAGGTATTGTTGGAGAGAGAAGGGAATTGGAGAAATGTGTGGATAGAGGATCAGGAAAGTGGACTGTAGATATGGTTGAAGAAAAGTGGAAGATATTTATGGGACAGGGGTGAAGACATTTGGTAACAAAGAGATGGGGAAAGACTTGGAAAGAGAATGTGGCAGAGAGAGGGATGGTGATAGGAGACAGGAGAAATTTGCATACTATAAAGTCCTACATATACGACATACACCAATACTCAAGCACACATCTTTACATTCACATACATTGACATCCCACACAAACTCACCCCTACATTTACACCCACCTACACACACAGAAAATCCACACAGTGGCAGTAAAAACATTTGCATCTCCAGTATCCCACATGCATGGTGCAATTTATAGGTTTTATTGCTGTGGAACTCTGTTTTCATGTGCTCATACAAATGTAATACTCAATTTCAGAGCCTCACGGCATTAACACATAACATACTGCACATGGTGTATGAGTAATTGTTTGCTTTTAAATAAGATTTAAAACATCATCCAATGCCCCTTCTGTGATTGGGGTCTGGATCGACCCTGTGTTAGAAAGGATACAAAATGACAATTGTGGCACAAACCAAGAACAGGCTTTACTCATGTTGATAAAATCCAATTCATCTTTATTTGTGTATGTTGAACTATTAAATAATATATGTACATGCAAATGGCAACCTTATATGCCAATAAGTGTGACACCATATTGCACTAAAATCCATAACTCTGTGAAAAATATTTTGTGAAAAATAATCATATTACCATAAGACATTACTATATTATTTTTGTTTATAACCTATATTTTATTTATTTATTCTTTTTTTTTTTTGTTAGGACAGGTAGAAGAGAACAGCCGTTATCATAGAATGCCGACACGCTGGAATTCTAATAATTCAGTCTACTATCTTGACAGGATAACAGAGAAGCATTTGTAATATGAGCCATGTGATACTTGTTCAACTAGAAATACTGTACTATAAGGTATGACTTTTGCACCACTTTAAACACAATCCCCCCCCCCAAAAAAAAAGCATGAACATAAAACCAAGTTGTGAGCAAGGTTTAGAGAGAGATGATACAAATGGTATACTCTAAAACAGAGTAAAAATCAGGAGAGATAGTAAGCGCTTAAAAACAAGAAGAGGCATCAACCCTATAAGGGAATCCCTCAAAAACCCTTAGACTACATCAAGAATAAAAACAGAAATAAGGGCTGCGCCACAGAGGACCAATACAATGTATGAAAATATGATGGTAAACCAAATATAAAGTCTTAGTTGAATAATCTTCTTAAATAAGGGTCTGTAAAGTGCTTTTTCAGGAACACTGTCCTCAGTAGACCTTCCTCAGGTGGATCCGAATATGAAACAATAAAACACAATAAAAGACCAAATGGTGTGGTATCCAGTAAAATACAATATCCAGTAAAATACAACAAGTAGTAAAAGAAGATAGTATTGCACTCACATGTATAGCTAGCTCTAGTGTGGAAGGCGTACAGCGGTACAATCCCCACTTGTAGGATATAGTGCAGGCTTCTTCCTTTAGAGTATGTTCGTCACTCAAAGAGAATAAAAGGAGACAACTAATAGTGCTCTCTGAATAGAACCAATGATAAATAAAATATATAAAATGGTACTCACAAGTATGGAGCAGGCAAACTGCTCCTTGGTGATAGCGTTGGTGGTTTGATCCCCACCTAGGATTGCTTGGAGTCCAGGATAATAAAAATGCCAGGTAAAAAGGTATAAAGTGTATTAAAAGATGATGGCACGATTAAAAGTGACCAAAATATCTTTAATAAATAAAATACACAGTATAAAAAATCCACAAACGTGTTTCGCCAACAAAGGCTTCTTCAATATGGAATAAAAAAAACTCTGATACAGAGGCCTGAAGCTGTCCCCGAACGCAGAAAGAGGGACTCAATGGGAAAGAATACAGGACCCCACCCATAAACTAAGCAATACTTCCTCCCAAGGCCCACCTAATTGGGAGAGGGCAGGCCAGGGGAACTTAGGAGGACACTGTATAAGTGTAATACAGTGAAAACAAATGTAGAACATAAGTTCCAAGATGATTAGATCCTGAAGTGAAATTCCTGGTGCCTCTCACAGTAGCGTAAGGACTATCTATAACATAGATAAATGTGGTTGACAACCTTTGGCTCTCCAGATATGGACTACATCACCCATAATGCTTTTACAGCCATAATGCTGGTAAGGAATTAGGGGAGATATAGTCCACAATTCCTGGAGTGCTGAAGGGTGCCTACCCTATCCTTAGATATGACTTCTAAGCTTTATTGTCCTCCAGAATGAAACAGTAAACCAAACAAAAACTGAAAAATAAGTGAAAAGACAAGAGCAATGGGCACAAACTGTGACTTCAGCTCTACAGCAAGGGTCTTGTGAGCAGTATGCTCAACTAGATGTATCAGATTTAGGTCAAAGCCCCTCAAATATTTTTTTATTTATAAAATATTTTGCCAGACAGGCTACATTGAAATTTCTCTCATTTTCAAGTATGTCCTGGATGTAAATGAAAAAACAAAACAAAAAAAAAATAGCTTAAGGTAACTATGTATGAGATATTTTTATACATAAAATGAGTGAGAAGTTGAACCACCAACAGTTAGGAAAAAAACATAGTAGGCTGGTACCCCAATGATAAAAGCCATAAAAGCCAGGATGTCCCACTGTACCTATATTCATGGCAGGCCTCCAGCATGCTGCCAATCTTTTTATATTCAAGGTGTTATGGGTGGTTGCTCAGGCAGGGGACCATGTTCATGGTTGACTTAAATATCCCATTGAGAGAGAATCTGCAAGCCAACAACCTCCATCAAAATAACTTTTGTAATCCCATTTTTCTGGAAGGCGAATTTTGTTGGATTCTTCAGAGCAGTACTAATGCACAAAAATGCATGCTAACAGTATAGCCAATGAAAAATCACTGAATAATTAAATGTCCGGAAAATGTTTGTGGGTCCAGTGAGGCCAGAGCAGCATTCATGTTCATGCAGAATGTAATGTTCTTTCAAAACTGAAATGTGCACATGTACTATAACATCTCCAGGAGCTGAAGCAGGAAGACAGCTGGGCCACGTTAGGTGGTAAACCCTGTTTAGAAACAGATCTCTGACTTTTTTGCATCGGTACGAGTCTCTGAAAATACAAGAGCACACAGTCATATGATACCCACTGTCTCATTTATGCCCCACAGCTTTAAATTATTGCATTGTGAGCGATCCTACATGTTAGTGAACGTCTCTGCTGCAGTAGCTGCCATAGAATTGTTGGCTCTTACTACTTCATCTTGCTTTCCATGCTTTCAATGTAGTCCCAGAGTCTGGATTTACCTGTAGATATCATCTGCTAACTTGTGGATGCTAGATTGCAGGGAGGATTGCAATATGTCTAACAATTTTTTTTTTTAGAAGTAGAACGCAATTCCACATGGGAAATGTAGTCAAAATGGCCGCGAAAATTTTTATTTTTGTTCCAATAATACCAAATCAGCTCCTACGGTGTAGGAAACATCATCTGCATAACAACAGTCGAGGGTAAAGCAGCTCTAGCTGTAATGACCCTTGCCCCAGTAAATGGGGCTATAATGCAGCCACTCCCCTTAATGGGTGAATTTGCAGCACGATTGCACTATACGTGCACTCACGATATTGATATTGACAGCTCAAAGTGAAACTTTGTAAATCCATAGGGATTACATTGAATTTGAAGCAAAGCCTAATATGTGTAAAAATAATGTGTATATTAAATGTAATCTACTCACTAGCGTTAAATATGTTTTTGCCTTTTTTTAAACTAGATGTGACTATGGATCTGCTAAATGTACTGACACTAAAGTCCTGTTAATACAGTGGGATATATTTGGTTTAAACATTTTGTGACATGTTTTAATACTTAAGGTATTAATAAGGTGAATAACATTGATACAGGCATATATAATCCAGTATTGGCAAACTGTACATTTCATGAAATACAGCACTCCTAGATATTGATATACTGTATGTAGTGCTATATATTAACTCTGATGTATTGTACATATAGAGAAACCTCATGCATGCAGATATTGTACATACTAATAGTGACAAAGTATACACTATAACAAATGCTCCTCGTGCGAAATCTGATCTCACAAAAAATGCTCCCTGTATACAGCTACAATAGAATAGGTAAGATCATATCAGGAACCTAGGATCAATTAGAAGTGAGCAATAAATCATTTGGAGTCATGAATCTTTGTTTTCGATGTTAAGTCAGTGTTCCTGCATCTGACGCAAATCTTTATTCAAAGACGTTTATGTCACCTAATCCTGAGAATCTGACACGTCCTACTTTACGGTGAGTCATACAACTGCTCTATAATGACAATCCCAAAGCAAAAGATCTGAAAGAGGAGCAAAAACGCTTCTGACACTGAGAATATAATTACATGCTACATGCTATATAAACACAGTGCACAGGGTGGATGGAGATTTTAATTTACAGTTTTATTTGAAACTTAATACAAAGAGTAAGAACTGGTTTAAGATAAAAGATAAATGCAATTGCACGGGGGAGTAAGGGGAGAAACACATCAAAGCAAAAGCAGCGATCTAGAAGAAATATTAATATTACAAGATCTTGCAAACCCCAACTGTGAAGCACAGTTTTTGAGTCAGAACGCAACAGGCGATGCAGGATAGTAAGATTCAGTACCTGCAGTCTGAAGGAGTAAAGAGGAAACAGTTGGACAGTCAAAATATTATCTGTTTTGTTTATTAGTCAATATGATCCATTTTAGTTGTCAAAGGTAGATAAAGACAATTATATTCACAATAATTTTTACACATAAAAAAGTTTGCACTAAGTAAATAGCATCATTTTTTTTTAATGAAAATATCATATATGGAGACATAATGGATATTTATTTTTCTCATTTGTAAGTGGTGAATATATTTTGGAGTAATTAGCCAAAAATCTGCACATATGCATAAAGGACCTATATATAAAATTTTCTCATATAGTGTTCTAATGCAACCCTTGAAGGCTACTTAGACAGTTGAGTTCAAAGTCGGGGTAACAGTCATCAATATGAACTCATCATGGATTCCCTGAATTCCCCTGCATGATTAAAACATGAAATATCGAACTATGCACACAACAAAATTATTTTGGTAAAAAGGTGAACGGATTAACTAGTGAACCAGTGAAAATGATTGAAATTGGATCTCCCATCAACAAGATGTCTTGCTGAGGCTTGCTACCCAAATATACTTGCCTCCATAATGCTCCAGAACAAAGCAAGGATATATTTTAGGTATGGAATGCTCAAATCAAATGTAAGTGTAGATTCAGATCTCTGCCAAAACAGGTGGCCTGCAATAGTAAAGTGAATGACTAGACCTAATGAGATGCCCCAAGATTTAAGCACTGGCAGTCTTTAGAGAAAGTAGAATAAGCAAGTTTACGTTGGTGTGATGTGTTCAAACATTTGCTACGGCACATTATTGATGATTTTTTTTCTAGCATAGCTACCACAGCAAGATTAAATAGATGAACCACAGTGGATTCTGCCATTTAGAGGAGGCTCTGCATGGAGTCAGGAAAAGTATCTTCCGGTACAAGTCATGTCAATTTTCCAGAAAAGTAGTCTATTAGAAGAAACACTCTTCAATCTTCTTTGATATGCAATACGGAGGAAAGTATGCAGCATCCACCATGACATATTCCCAGGAGCTTTTCTTTTGGACAACCCCTGGGAATTTCATAACAATTGGTTAGGCATAAAAATACTCCTTCTTATCTCATAGGCGTGACTATGCCGAGAGAGGAGACTGTCAGAAATATAATCATATATCAATTAAAATTGTTTCCACAGTGTAGCACTTTTGCCAAATGCTGCTACTCAAGACAACCAGCAGGCCCTATCAGTGGGTTATGTAATGTATTAGTTGTAGCTTGAGACTTGGGGAATTTTTCAATTGTTTAGCAACAAATGGAATCTAAGGTTCCGTGTTTAATTTGTAGAGCAGTATTTTGAAGATATTGAGTGACACAAAATTATAATCAAATATATAAAAATTCCACAGTACAACATGCTAAAACAGCACAAAACTGGTGTGGCTTGAATTATTGGGTTGGCATTTTGTTTATTGGTGTCGGATTTAATCTACACTTGCTCAAACTGAAAAGAGACAACACATGTTCATTTCTTGCCCTATTGCCCTCTTGCAGGTGATTTTCTTCTATGCATTTGTTTATCATTTTTTTCTTTTCTTCCACTATAAGTGAATATTATTTTACATGCAATGTTATTGCTTAAACAATATACCAAGAAATTAATTATTTAATCTTGAATTTGTGGTATGTTTGTATTTAAATAAGAACATTTATAACATTACAAGAGAAATGCAATATCATCTGCTGTTTTATAAAAAGCACAGAGCGCTGTATAAGTACACAATCTCAGGATGGAGATAATTTAATGGATGCAGCTAGACAAAATAAAATTATCATCAGAAATGCCTCAGCTAATAACATTTGAGTGTAAAGTGATACACAGCTTTCATGAGCGAAAAGCATAATTTTGAATTGAGGATGGATTTCGTCAGTATTGTTTAAACTAACACAAGAGATAAATTGCATTTCAAATGGGATTAAACAATATCCATCCTTTAGTGCTGAGAGAAACAATGGCTTATAAAGTCTCATTACCCACTGCAACTCCTGATAGCCTCTATATGGTTCCTTGGCTGCTATGCTTGTAACACCCTTTACTCATTTAGTAAAAAACCTTTTTATTACTAGTAGTTATATAATAAATTCCAACAAATTCTGCAGCGCTGTACAATGGGTGGACTAACAGACAATAATGTAATTGTAGCCAGACGAGTTGGACACAGGGAATAGAGGGGTTAAGGGTCCTGCTCAATGAGCTTACATGCTAGAGGGAGTGGGGTATAGTGACACAATAGGTAAGGGTAGGAGTAGAGAAGTCGATTGGTAGATAGTATTCACTGAAGAATTAGTGTGGGTTTTTTTTTTTAATGACCATTGCAGGAGAGGAATCAGTTGGGAGCTATTAACAGTTTAATTGATATGCTTTGGTGAAGAAGGGAGTTTTTATTGATATTTTGAAGCAGTGGAGACTGGGTGAGCGTCTAACGGAGATGGAAAGGGAGTTCCACAGGAATGGTGCAGCCCTAGAGAAGTCTTAACGGTGAGTATCAGAGGATAGATGTAAGTTTTTGGTAGAGCATATGGTCCTAGACGAGACATATTTGTGCATTAGGGAAGTTTAATAGGTGGGAGCAGCATTATGTAGAGATTTGAAAGCAAGAACCAGAATTTTAAATGGTGCCCTATCTCTTACGGGAAGTGAATGTCTAGACCTAATGAGAGGTTCCCAGAGTTTAAGCAGCCTTTATAGCCAGAAGAATAGGCAACTTTACCTTGGTGAAATGTGTTTAAACATTTGCCATGGAACATAAGTAATGAGTTTTCCTAGTATAGCTACCACAGCAAGATGGAATACATGAACCCCAGTGGGGACTGCCATTTACAGGAGGCTCTGTATGGAATCTGACAAGAATTTATTAAGCAGAAAGGTGTCACGTCCTGTTCCATTTTGTGCAGATGTCTGGCCTTGGCTTCTGATATCCAATTCTTGCTTGTTTTTTTCTTGTTTTTTTCTGGTTTTCTATTCTATGTATGGTTTTCTGGGTTCATTCCTTTATCCCAGTCCTGGAATTCCCAGTCTCCTGGGTTCTTTTAAACGTTTGGTTTTTTGTTGCCACACCCATTCCTTTGCCATTAATCCTTTTTGTTTCAGCCTGTTCCTGCAAGCATTGGTCTCATTTCCACTGCTCCTTTAATTGCAGGTAAGTACTGTGTGTGTTTTATTGTTGTTTGTTTGGTCATGCATATCTAAGCAGTTAGGACCCACCGTAATTGGAGTACTATGGCACAGTGGTGGGCTGCATACATCTTGGCCATTTATGAATGTCAAAATCTCACATTCTTTGAGAATGCAGTTGTTGTTGTGTTCATGAAACCAGCTGAATCCACAATATTATTGTTTGCTAATAACGTTTTAAAGCAGAAAATCAGTAGATTTATTTGGGTTTAAAACGGATGGATATTTTGTTCCGTCAAGAAGTCCAAAAAGCAATGCTTTAATCAAAGGCCAAAGAGATATTTTAAAACTTGTTTAGGACAAAGCCATTATTTTTGGAGCTTTTTACTGAATCTGAGGGATTTACTATTTTTTTTACCTGAATATCCTAACACAACATCCATTGTGTGCAAAACATGTGGTAGGTAATATGCAACATCTATTTTATGAAGAAACCTGTGGAAAGTGATTTTCTACTACTACTAATAATAAAATACAAATGTACTTGGATATTTGCAAACAATTCATTATTTAAAAATTTACATAAATTGGTTTACTGTAGATGCTAGTTATTGTTTATGGATTGCACATTACATTTTAGGTATTGTGTAGAGAGTAGTACATTAGGCAACATTGCGCAATGTCCTTCCCTAGCTGCTAGGGCCAGTAAGGTAGTATCATGCATTAAAAGGGTTTTTTATTTTCATAATGAAAATATATATTTTTTAATCATTTGTAAGACCCAACCTTGAATATGCAGTGCAAATTAGGTACCTGATTTCAACGAGGACATTATGAAACTTGTAAAAGTAGGGAGGCAGGTTTCAAAATGATTAAAGGGAAAGGTAGAATCTAATTGTAAACACAGGCAAGAACACTTAAACTTGCTTACTTTAGAAAATGCCATCTTAATATATACAAATAGAATATTATTATTTTTACATATTTTTATTTTCATTTTTATTGTTTAATTGTTTTCTCCATTTCTTTTTTTTAGTTTTATTATTTTTGATCACTAATCACTTTCTATATGTTCTTGCTGCTATTCATCTTAAATAGCTTATTTTAGCCAGTTGATTATTATTACTCTATTTAGTCGTTGTTCTTCTTTCGGATTATGATTTTATATATTGCCAGTTGCTTGGGTTGCTGCTTATGATAAGTGCTTCTACTTGTTTGTCCTATTTATTATTTTTCCTCCTTGTTTAAATTATTTTTGTGTGGTAATTAAAGGACCACTATAGGCACCCAGACTACTTCCGCTCAATGGGTGGGGGGGGGGGGGGGAGGGACCTAAAGACCCTATAGTGCCAGGAAAACAAGTTTTTTTAACAGAAACACACAGTGTCTTGTCGTCATGGCTATTCACTGGACACATCATTTATGCACAAAAGCATGCACGTCATTATACGCGCCTGCATCATCACGCACAACCATGCTGACATCAGTTTGCACGTTTGGATACTGGAACACCACACTGACCGGGGCTTGATAGGGAATCGCTTTTCACAGCTTGCTTAAGTTAACAATTTACTCTATGCTATATATATATCATGTTATTTCACACTGTATGTATCTTAAGACCCAGGATACATTTTATTGAAAAATTCCCAGAGAGCACTCTTCTTTACTATTTGTATATTCAATTCTGAGTAGCACCTGTGTAGTTACGCTCTGTTTTGTTTTTTTGTTTGGGAAAAATTACAGACTTTGGGATACATGCATACATATATACACATGCATAGTCTGTACAAACAACTATCTGGTAAAGTGTTCATTAATACAAATCACAGCATGTCACCCATTTAGATGTGAAATAAGAATTAGCCTACAGCAGAAGAGCACCTTCTTTACTGTAAGATCTATACACATGTGAAACTCTCTAGCTTGTTATTTCAGCTTATGCACATATTTTTTAAAAATTGTCTAGATGTTTTTTTTTTTTTTTTTTTTTTTTTAAACAGAATAATCAAGAATGAAATAGTTCATATATAAGGTAACAGATTATTGATCCAAGGAGAATTGACTTCCATCTAAAACTTCCAGCAAGTTTGGAAATCACTTCAAATTATCTTTTCATCTTCTTTTGGATCAACAGCAGATGTGTGAAACTTGATAGTCCTGAGTCTTTTTTCAGCCTTAGAACCACACAATCAAGAAATACATATTTGGCTGTTGTTAGTTTTAACGTATATCTCAAAGGGCTCTCAAGTATAATACCCTACCTAATGGTGCTCATTTTATTGTCTATGCAAGGATGAAAAACTGAGATGTTCTTCTGGTCAATCATTTGAACTCTAATAACTAATTAGATAGGGAATTAGAAAAAAAGGTACTGTATTAATAGACAAAGCTAAATAATATAAACAAAGAATATTTCTGCAATATCAGTTCAGTATACCAGAGTTATTTTAAATTAAATTAAATATTAATATATATACTTAGAGTTTTCCTTTTTATTACTTCACTAGTGTAACGGACCGTTTCAGCAGACAAGGGGTTAAAATCTGTTTAGGCGATAATCCCCTTTTCAAAGACAGGCACAGCTACTGTACTCACAAATTGGATATAAGTGAATGCACCAAACTCCCGAACTGGAACCTCATGAATAGCTGCTAGCAGACGAACAGAAAAGCTCCCAAACGGCTTACACTCCTGGCAATCAGTCTCTATCAGCATACAGTAAATCCTCCCAAGAACGAGACAAGGCTCCATGTTGAGGGTCAAGCAGTGGTCTGTTTATTGAGGGTTACCTGCCCCTGTATTTATGCAGGTCTCCTACCTGGTGGACACTCCCCTAGGGGACCAGATGGAAGACTGTGACAAAAGACAGACATGTATCATTTTAGGACATACAGTCACAATACTTTCCCACAATGCATCCTGGCTTCCTCCCCTCTGCCCTGGAGATAATTGAGAAGCAATTCAATTATCTCCCAGGACAGAGGCAAGACTCTGCGGTTAACCGCAGCTTCAGGGAGGTAGATGGAGGGCACACGCCAGCTTCTGGGTGGCCAATTAACGGTGCCTGCCGGCTCCCCACGGCTCTGGGGAGGTTAAGAAAGGGCTGTTTGTTCGGTAGATAGACTCTACCGAACGGCTGTGCAGAAAGGAAGGAATAAATCTTCCTGCACAGTAAAATTAACCCTTTAACTGCCGGTCCATAATCCAAAGGCAGCAGGCGGGCAACCAGGCTCCTCCAATGCAATGTGGCGAGATTGGTCTTGTCACAACTAGTAGCAGTGTTTCCTAGCCAGAGCTCTGTGAAATGCTAGAATTTAACATCATATAAATATTATGTACGTAATCATGAATAAATTATATACTTTATACCTCAACAATACAAGAACAGTTTTCTTAAAATCATTGATTTTCTCATGTATTGGTTACTCTATCAGCCTATTCAGCAACATGTGAATTGTCATAAATTGAAAGTGAATTTAAAGTTGGCTAAAATACTCAAAGTCAGCTCTTTTTTTTTTAAGTCTGCTATATTAGCCGAAAATTTGAAAAATACATTGAATTCCCCACAAATCAAATGTTGGTGAATAATTCTGCATGTGTTCATTATTTTAGCACCAACATATTCTGCAGATAGGGATGAGGAAGGCACTGGTCGAAAAAAGATTTATATTTATGAGTACTTTAGTTTGGTGTTCAATAGGTGTTTTGCCCACGAGCACATACAGGGAGTGCAGAATTATTAGGCAAATGAGTATTTTGACCACATCATCCTCTTTATGCATGTTGTCTTACTCCAAGCTGTATAGGCTCAAAAGCCTACTACCAATTAAGCATATTAGGTGATGTGCATCTCTGTAATGAGAAGGGGTGTGGTCTAATGACATCAACACCCTATATCAGGTGTGCATAATTATTAGGCAACTTCCTTTCCTTTGGCAAAATGGGTCAAAAGAAGGACTTGACAGGCTCAGAAAAGTCAAAAATAGTGAGATGTCTTGCAGAGGGATGCAGCACTCTTAAAATTGCAAAGCTTCTGAAGCGTGATCATCGAACAATCAAGCGTTTCATTCAAAATAGTCAACAGGGTCGCAAGAAGCGTGTGGAGAAACCAAGGCGCAAAATAACTGCCCATGAACTGAGAAAAGTCAAGCGTGCAGCTGCCAAGATGCCACTTGCCAC
The DNA here is from genome assembly GCF_036172605.1 of Pelobates fuscus. NCBI lineage: Eukaryota > Metazoa > Chordata > Amphibia > Anura > Pelobatidae > Pelobates > Pelobates fuscus. The sequence continues at coordinate 75,735,841 of NC_086323.1, read as the reverse complement.
CAGTTTGGCCATATTTCAGAGCTGCAACATCACTGGAGTGCCCAAAAGCACAAGGTGTGCAATACTCAGAGACATGGCCAAGGTAAGAAAGGCTGAAAGACGACCACCACTGAACAAGACACACAAGCTGAAACGTCAAGACTGGGCCAAGAAATATCTCAAGACTGATTTTTCTAAGGTTTTATGGACTGATGAAATGAGAGTGAGTCTTGATGGGCCAGATGGATGGATTGGTAAAGGGCAGAGAGCTCCAGTCCGACTCAGACGCCAGCAAGGTGGAGGTGGAGTACTGGTTTGGGCTGGTATCATCAAAGATGAGCTTGTGGGGCCTTTTCGGGTTGAGGATGGAGTCAAGCTCAACTCCCAGTCCTACTACCAGTTTCTGGAAGACACCTTCTTCAAGCAGTGGTACAGGAAGAAGTCTGCATCCTTCAAGAAAAACATGATTTTCATGCAGGACAATGCTCCATCACACGCGTCCAAGTACTCCACAGCGTGGCTGGCAAGAAAGGGTATAAAAGAAGAAAATCTAATGACATGGCCTCCTTGTTCACCTGATCTGAACCCCATTGAGAACCTGTGGTCCTTCATCAAATGTGAGATTTACAAGGAGGGAAAACAGTACACCTCTCTGAACAGTGTCTGGGAGGCTGTGGTTGCTGCTGCACGCAATGTTGATGGTGAACAGAGCAAAACACTGACAGAATCCATGGATGGCAGGCTTTTGAGTGTTCTTGCAAAGAAAGGTGGCTATATTGGTCACTGATTTGTTTTTGTTATGTTTTTGAATGTCAGAAATGTATATTTGTGAATGTTGAGATGTTATATTGGTTTCAATGGTAAAAATAAATAATTGAAATGGGTATATATTTGTTTTTTGTTAAGTTGCCTAATAATTATGCACAGTAATAGTCACCTGCACACACAGATATCCCCCTAAAATAGCTATAACTAAAAACAAACTAAAAACTACTTCCAAAAATATTCAGCTTTGATATTAATGAGTTGTTTGGGTTCATTGAGAACATGGTTGTTGTTCAATAATAAAATTAATCCTCAAAAATACAACTTGCCTAATAATTCTGCACTCCCTGTACTGGGGAGGTGGTCTGAGGAATGTGAGCCTTTGTGTCCTAGTTCAAATAACAAGCTTAGTTCTACAAATCTATTAATAATTTCAGTTGTCCCTGGAGACGAGTTGGTCCAGAGAGGATGATTAAGAGTTTCATTCCACAAGAGCCATAAATTCATGTATCCATGTAATCTAATTACAAAAGTTAATATTGTGGCTATTTCTAAAGTCATGGTTAGAAGATTGTGCACTTGACCCCAACTGCATCTAGAATGTGCAGCCAAATCGAACAACTTTACCAGATGTATCCATTTTCACATGCAAGCTGAAGCACAGAAAAATTCACTGATAGAGCAAGGGGTATAAGTGGACACTTCTTGACCAGATATTCCATCCTATGGGTCATGAGTCAAAGTGGATAAGTGTGCATTGGGCATGTAGAAGGTATAAGCAATCTACAATGTCCAGAGCACATTTTGATCTATCAATGTGTTAATGAAGGCAGAAATCATGTTGAGTTGACTTTATACAGAGTCAAAACTACATTGACAGCTTCTCGTGTTATAGACAGTGTTTCCATGGCCGGGGAGGGTATCTGGAACTCACTGGCCACTTGCTTTGATTATGGCACCTAGCATTCCACAATGGCAGCAGATAAAAAATAAACAGGCAGTTGGGGTCTTTTACAATGTGTCTGCCAGGAGCTGCAGTTCTAAAAGTCCCCATGTCATTTTAGGCCTTTATTCTGAACAGATTAAGCAAATAAAACATTACAAATATGTTTGCAAGGTCATTCAGTGACTCTAGAGAATGCAAAAAAAAAAGAAAAAAAGATTTATATTGTTGACTGCATATTCATGTAAACATAAACTGCTTACAATCCATCTAAGCCTCTTAAATTTCTTATCTATCTTTTAGTTGTCTATTTTTTACCTACATGAATATGCTTAACAGGGTTTTTCCACTTAGTAATTCAAAAATAAATTAACCAATACAAACAGGCAATGATTGTTCTAGTCTAATGGAGGTACTGACATTGGAAAATTGATATTATATATGTGATGCTGCCCCTGTCTTCAATGGATATAAAATCAGAATCTGTTTATTTTTTTTCAATGAAATCAACAAAGCAGAACAGACATTATCCTCGAGAAGCAGAGAAAAGCCTGTTCATTGAATCATTGCAGGATATGAAAGTGTTTTACATTAAAGCTTTTATTACAAAACAATATGTCAGTAGAGACAATGTTATTACTTCAATAGCAAATGGAAGTGATTTGCTTATGGTAGAGGATCAATTGATAGATACCAAACATTTAGGAGAAATTACTCAGGCTCCAGCAAAACGCTACATATTATTGGGCTTGGAACAACATTTGTCACAATCAGTGAGAGTTAAACTGGCTAGTCTTAAGAGTGTGATGATGGGGTATGAGATTCTTCTATCAAATGTTCAATCTATTTTGCAATGAAGACGTTTCTTATGTTCTCTTCTAAAAATTAGTTCCTGATGCCAACTGTGAAGATTCTGGGAAGTGAGAAAGTTCTGTAAATGCTGATGGTGTTATTCTGTTCACTGTTGTATGTATGTTTAATGCTACAATCTAACTCTTCAAGCATGGTTATCAGATTGCCATGTTCATGTGAGGAGTTTAGTTTTTCTGTATGTTGCTGGGCAGAGTTTTTATATATATTTTTATTTAGTAGTTTTTTTTAATAACAGTATTTTATAGAATCATGTTATACAGTAATAGAGGAGGGAGGTAGAAGAACTAAAGAGATGTTCATCTATCGTCATAGGAAACGTGACCAAGGTTCCCAAGTGGAGGTGAAAAATATATTTGTTAGATAGTGAGGCCTCGATTTGCTTTATCAATTCTACTTTTCAGATCCATTCTCTAATGGAGGGAGCTGTGGACTTTTTCCAGTTTATAGGAATTAGTGAGTTTGCGGCTGTAATCAGGTGATTGATAAGTATGTGTTGTGGTTTTGGGTTGGGGTGGGATTGTCGGAGGAACAGTAGCGTTTCCGGTGAACTTGAGATGTGGATGCCTACTATGGAGTGGATCATGTCTATCACCCGTGTCCAATATGCCTGGATAATTGGGCAGGACCACCAGATATGAGCCATAGTGCCTCCCTGCTGGGTACATCTCCAGCACACGTCTTGTGTGGATGGGAAGAGCGTATGAAGTTTGGCCGGGGAATAATGCCATCTGGAGATGCGTTTGTATGAGCTTTCCCTAACAATGGTGCTGATCAAGGAGGTGTGTATATAGGTGGAGATTCTACTCCAGTCGTGCGGTGAGAGTGTAATATGTAATTCCTGTAATCAGGAAGATGTAAAAGGTGGTAGTTTGTCTTTATCATTGTTATTCAATAATTTGTAGAATGTGGATAAGTGTTTGGATTTGAGTGATTGGGAAGTACAATGGTTTTTAAATGTAGTGTGATGTCGATCATCTTTTAACCCCTTAAGGACACATGACATGTGTGACATGTCATGATTCCCTTTTATTCCAGAAGTTTGGTCCTTAAGGGGTTAAGGAGGTTTGGATTGGCAATTAAAAAGTCTTTAAATTAATTTTATGTAACAAAATGAGAAAAACTCATCCCTACCTTTGGTGTATGACATAATCCTTCCGTTTTATATATATATATATATATATATATATATATATATATATATATATATATATATATATATACACACACACCTTGGGCCAGACAGTGTTTGAAACCCACAGAAACTGCATTGTGCAAACAATAGAAGTGCAGCAGTAATATGTCAAACGTTCTCAAATGTTGCTGACCTGCACTTCTCTTGAAGCTCAGCTAGTTTTAAAACTGAGAAAGTATTCTCAAACTTGGAGTTTTGCAAAAGTTATGGTTTACATCTTGGCCTAACTTTGTGGGAAAATAGTTCATTTTTCTCAAATGGGTAAAAACAAATTGCCAATCCAAGGTCATAAACACAAGATTATCCCTATAAAAGGATAGAGAAGGCTGGATACAGCATTCACAAACACTTGTTAGCAATATTTTATGTATTAGGATATACGCAATACCTTGATTCCACGCATGTCTCAATTGGGTGCTTTGACTCACATGGCATGGTACCACATTGCAAAACATACAATTTAATTTATATAATGTGGTAGGCAAAATGCTAATAAATATGTAGCTGAAAATCTATTCAACTATAGATATAATTTATAATTAGTGGGGTAATATCTGCTTGATCGAAGGAGACATAGGACTGCTATTTTGGGGTCAAGAAGGAATTTTTTCCTAGTTTGTTGCAAAATTGGAAGCGCTTCAGACTGTTTTTTTTTTTTTGCCTTCTTTTGGATCAACAGCAAGAAACATATGTGAGGAAGACTGAACTTGGTGGACGCAAGTCTCTTTTCAGCTAACTATGTAACTATATACATAATTTGGACCTTCAGTATTACTGCCATTCTGTATTCATACTGTTGTCATATGATTTATTTTTGTTATACTGTATAGATTTTGATGTAATGCTAATATAGTGGATGTATACTTATGTTTACATCTAAAACAACATCAGATGATGACAACACATTATATTGTCTTTTTCAAATGAGCCCATGTGTTTGTATGTACATGTTTTATCCTTAATGTTTTTTTCATTGGTTTTGACTCACTAATGTTTAATTTTGATATTTTGCTTTTGTTAATCTGTTTTGCGTTACCCCTGAATCCCCCTGAGAACACACATAAATTACAATATTTTATTTGAATTAATTTCCTGCATTTAAATAGAGAGTCCTTAACCACACCTATTTGTGTCCCTTTTTAATATTTCTTGCATTAGGTTATGCTCTATATACTGTTGGATTGTTAGGGTCTCCTTCTAGCATTCTAGCAGGTTTGCTGTCACCTTCTGAGTTAGCGCTGTATCTAAATCCTTTCTTTTGCTATGCTCTTTTATTCTCTTCATTTGTACTTCATAAAATACACTTTATCTTATTAGCAGACTTAGCGTTCCACTATTTCACTAATATATCATTCAAATGTTTCCGTATCCATAGTCACAAATTGCAAAGGACACTTCAGAACCCTGGACAGCATTCCAGAGAATATTCCTTCTTATCCAGAGATATTTCAACTCTGAGCCCCACATAACCAGTAAACTTAACAAGTTATCCACAATTTGTGTGCCATAACACTTGCACATCATTATCTATTCACCAAACAGCTAAAGGAGAATTTGTAAATGCTATCAAAAGACGCAGTGTTTAACAAAGTTTGTTATAGTTGACAGATCTGTACTATCCAATGTGTCAGAAGAGGAAGTTATAGGAACACCTGTTCTGTTAAATAAAAACATATGTGCAGGAAATGCAGAGGACTATCACTTTTATTTTAAGTATCATGCATGATAAGGCAGATCACGTTACATAAAAGTGGAGATACCAACAATTAATAAGCAATCAGTAGAGATCATGTTTGTGAGTGACTCATGCTTGCGGTTTATTCGCTTAAGTGTAATTGTGCAAAACGGCAAATATTAGGCCACAATACTGTAGGCTGAACTTGATGGATGCATGTCTCTTTTCAGCTATGTAACTATGTATGTATTGGGGCTGATAAGTACTATGGTCATTGCTGCCACACAGGAGTAGTGGTGGTTTGAGTGCAGGGCGTAATTTTGTATGTTTGTATTTGTTTTTGTATTACACAGACATGTTACAGTGCTGCTGACCACACCATGTCTTCCCTATTAAGGGTCAATAAGTGCATAGGGGTTTAGAAAAATACCTCTCTATCTCATGAGAGATTTTAACTTTTAGCAAGGTGAATAATTAGTGTAGACCTCACCTAAGAGGTTTTGCCTTGACATGGCTCTGTTAACTTACACTCAAATGGCCAATGGAGAGACACATTAAAAAACCTCCAGTTATTTAAATCTGCAAAGAGATAGTGTGCAAGCCACTTTTTTATTTGATTAGGACACAAGAATCAAGGTGATAAAATAACCGAGTTAATGATTATTTACACTTCACCTATTTGGTCTATAATTTGCAATTCCCTTTCCACTCATTTTTCCGTTTAATGAATAAGCTTACTAAGAATTAATGCCAATACCTTCGGAAATAATTTTATATAATATAATATGCTTGCTCACATTATATATGATGTCAATACTTCAGATTTGTTATACCCATTATCCCCTCCCTATTAGAGCCTTTATCACCTCTACCGGCTATAGCATATATAGCAGTAGAATTGTTGCTTATCCGCAACGCAGTATGCTAATTGAAAAATACTGATAAATCTTAGAGTAGAGTATGGTTCCTTGTGGATAAAAATATATATGTATAGCTTAACCTATAGGGTCACTAATCATTTTCAGAGCTGGCTCAAACACAGACCTGGTAATAACACGAAGTTCCAGTCTAGAGTTATCTTTGAATCCCGGGCAGCACTGGAGTTGACAGCCCGAGGCCACTTCATATTTCTGCATTAGGAGGACGAACAACTCATTGTGATGAAATACAGCACTTGGCAGATAGAGAAGCTCTCTGTGTATGTGTCATGTGCAGATACTTGGAATATCTTTCCCACTTATGTGCCATGAACACAATCATGTTTTCATTCTGCTTGTGATTGCTGGAAATGTATGATACATTTCAGTCTGTAATAAGAGCTATGTTCTGGAATGAAAACATCTCATGTTGCACAAACCTACAAATCTAACCTCCAACATTAAGGCAGTAGCTGACCATTTTAAACATCAGAAAGTTGAGAACAATACGATTAGGCTTGGTTGAAGGATATTAACACATACACGCAAGATTTACAAGGGCTTTATTTACATCTGATAAGCTTGTTACTTGAAAAGGAATAGGTTTTGTTACAAAACTCATGACTTAGTCATAAGGTAAAATAAAGTATCAAATAGATAAATAAAAAAATTTAAATAAAAAAACAAACAGTAAAAATGCCAAGATGGACGGATAAAAATCATGTAAGTAGTAATGCAAAAAAACACCCTTTAGTTTTAAACTAAAATTTTTAATAAGAATATCAAGCAGAGTAGAAGCAGTAGTTGCTGTTATAGTCTAATTAGAGACATTCCATTGTGTCCTTAGCTCTACCATATATAATTCTGCCTTGCGTTCTCATTTCATTGAACTCGGCCTTTGTATTCTCTCCTCTACCACATTTCTTTGGCTGCCCAAAACCAATTGTGTAGTCATACTGTCTATGTATTGGCTGTTGGTCACTGAGGCTATAAGCTAAAATAAGCATTGCCTGTTCTGACTATTGTAGATTTTATGACATTCAGATAAATAGGAGGGACTCACAATTTAGTGTTAAGTACACAAATGCATGGGCCCATACAAGCTTCATTTTAACACTAACATAAACCTGAGCATTGTTACTTAGCTTGTTTGTCTTTTTATAACTGCAACCAAATAAATATCTCCATCAGGATAATGTGCAATGTTGCAATCAGTCATTATCTCAATCAGTTTACTCCTATGACATGTATCGTTCCCAAACGGAATCATATTCATATAGCAGATCCCCACTTTCCACAATAATTCTAATTCTAATTCTAATTTCATGTTAGTTTTCTCTTGCTCATTTTCTCCCTTTCTGTATAAGCTGGCAGACTAATTTATTAATGGTACATGCCAACACTCCTTATCATTTAGATATTTCACTCTGCATAGTAATGTTTAACACTTTGGGTAGAGCCTAGAAATGAGAGTGTAAATCATAAAATATTACGTGATTCTTCTAGGTTCTAACTCTTTTTGTCTTTTTGAACAGATGTAATAGATATGTTGAATCTTATTCATCCTATTTCTATTTAAACATTGTAGTGTTGTCTGGCACAGCCAGCTGGTGGCAGGTAGGGTGTATTATTTGTGTACTACAAGGGTGGACTGTGGTTCCAAATTTTATTACATGACAGGAGGCTTCCTATTTTGCATAACTTTCTTTACTTATGCCTCCAGCAGCACAAGTCAATCAATCAAAAAACTTTAACCAATCCTAGGCCAACATAGCCTGCATATAAGTCTTTGGTGGGCGTGTCTATTCCTCTTTCTTTGCTGCTTCCAGAAGGCACAGGTCAGAGTACTACCTTCAGAGCTTATTTATTTTATATTCATTTCATATTGCTAGGATAATATTCATTGTTTTCCATTATCTAAATGTTTATTTGTATATGTTTATTTTACTAGTCCTTTATTTTTCTCCCCCCTCTGCCCTACCTCTCCTCTCACCCTTTTCTGTCTCCTACCTGCGGCGTTTTTTCCGCGACAGCGCTTTTTTCTGGGGTATGGAGCTCGCTTAGGGACCCTTTGGGAGGTGGGTGTGGGGTTGGAGGGGCTTTCCGCTTATTTGTGCGGCATTTAGAAGCTTGACAGCGGACCGCGATCACGATCGCGGACCGCACTGTCATTTTGGCGTGAACGGCGGCCATCTTGGATCTCGCTTCCGCGAGACCCACGACGGCCATTAGCGCTCCTAACGGTCGTGATTCAAATGACCCGTCCTTTTTTCTCCTCACATGTTTATGTCAATATGTCAATTTGGTTTACCTACACTGTGTATATTTTGTGGTATCAGTACCCTAAGACTTCCCCTTGCTAAGACATATTAAAGGCTCAGTGCATGCAGGCTCATCCCCTGCTGCATATCTTACAGACACAGTTTAAGCAGGCTCATCCCCTGCTATACTTTTAAAGGCACAGTACAGACAAACTCATCCCCTGCTGTACATCTTATAGGCACAGTTTAAACAGGCTCATCCCCTGCTTTACTTTAAAGGCACAGTACAGACAGGCTCATCCCCTGCTGTACATCTTAAAGGCACAGTTTTAGCAGGCTCATCCCCTGCTATACTTTTAAAGGCACAGTACAGACAGGCTCATCCCCTGCTGTATTTCTCAAAGTCACAGCTCAAGCAGGCTCATTCCCTGCATTACATCTAGAGTCACTAGTGCAACAGGCTCATACCCTGTTATACACAGAAGAGTCAAAGAGTCACTATATAAACAGACCCATCATCTGTTTTAAATAAGTGCCAGTGCCAGCAGGCTCATCCCCTGCTATAATCAAGTGACATCGTGCCAGCAGGCTCATCCCCTGCTACATATATATATATATATATATATATATATAAGTGCCTAGCTGCAAACAGCCTCAGACAAGTGACAGCAGGCTCATCCCCTGCTATATATATATATTAACTGAGCCGATACAAGCAGACTTACCCCGCTATTAAATCTAGTGACTCAATAACAGCAGGCTCATTCCCTGCCATACTATCATATATATATATGTGACTCTATACATGAACTGTATCATACGGCACTCCACACATTTCAGTTCCTAACACTTTCCTGTCTTCCACAGACAGACCCAACACACAACACAAGATGAGTGATTCACCATAGTTACCACCATCAGATTGGCAGGCGCTCATTAACTCGGCGGTAGCCGCCTCCGTGGAGAAAGCTATCGACAAACTGCTTATGCAGAACCCAAAACCGGACACGGCTATTGAACAACCCACGGTTTTTACCGACGATGCCCTTCTCGGAGATTACCACGCTACAAAACGGCAACGGAAGGGCACCATATCGAACACCCAGGGAAAGAGAGGAAAAACACAGCTGAAGAAGAGCCGCCAGGCAATGAAGAGAGGAACTTCCCCTCCATATTCTCCGTCCTCGGAGGACGATGATCACAACCCCCCACCATCACTTGACATCATGGATGAATGGAAGGCGGGAGATTCACACTCGGAAGACGAGGAATGGCTAGACCTCCAGGGAAACGACAGAGACTATGATCAGGACACATACCTTGAACAGGAATTCCCTCAGGAAGAGGGCACCTTCATAGACCCCCAAGGAGCAACCATGTTCGACCCCCGCACAATCCGACATCCAAGATCAACGGAATGGGGATTGCCAGAACACCTAACTCAGTTCGTCCATTTCTGGCTGAGAAAGCCAATGGACAAAGAAGTAAGGGCGAGACTACGGGCAGAATGCCCAAGACCCACACTACCAGATAAAATCGCACTGACCCCGGAATTTGATACTACCGTATCCCTGTTCATGTCCCGCGCAGGTCGGGACCCGCGAAAAGGGATAGAGAAGGGCCTTACGGAATCCCAAGACAAACTCTTAGACATCCTGGGCCCTCTAGCAAAAATACTATACTTGGCCGACTTAGCCCTATCCCAGGGCACAACACTGGATGCCCACACTATACGTGAATGGGCGCAACGGGCCATCTGTATGCTGGGTAACACCAATGCGGCAATGTGCGCAGAACGCCGCAGAACTGCATTACTCAAGATGGACCCAAAACTGATGGAGCTGGGTAAAAAAGAAATGGGACCGCTGGCGAACGGTCAACTTTTCGGTGACTCTTTCATAACTGAACTCAAGAAACATGTAAGCATCTTCACCACTCTGAATAAGGCTCAGACATCCATCAGGCAAGTTTTTCGCACCACCACACCACGCCGTGGAGTTTTTGGCAGGGCTGGTCGCCAAAGGGGCCGAGCTACCAGACGCTTCTGGCCTACAGGCCCCAGATACCAGTCATCTCAAGCCTTCTTCCCAACCTCAAGAACCAACTTCCAGCGAGGATCTTTCCGTTCCAGAGGCACCCGCACCCGCGGACACGGACGTTTCAATACAGGTGAGCATTCCCGACACACCCTGTCTTTTTTCCCACATGACTGCAGGCAGACTGTCTCTCTTTTCACAGGAATGGGAGAAGATATCTTCGGACAGCTGGATTCTCAATACGGTAACCGGCTACGAGATCGAGTTCTCAGACACCCCGGTACAAGACCGACGCCCACCTCCAATAAGAGCGTCGGCAACACTCACTGGAATCATAGACAAGGAGATTCAAACCCTCTTCGACAAAGGGGCGGTGGAGGTCGCCCCGGACGATACGGGTTTCTTCAGCAACATCTTCGTAGTCCAAAAGAAAACAGGAGACTACAGACCAGTCATCAACCTACGACAACTGAACGTTTTCATCACATACAGGCATTTCAAAATGGAAGGAATCCACCTTCTAAGAGACCTACTATTGCAACACGACTGGTTCACTCGACTAGACTTAAAGGACGCCTACCTATCGGTACCGATAGCCTGCGTCAGCCGTCCTTTCCTCCGCTTCACATGGAACCACCTCTCCTACCAATTCACCTGTCTCCCATTCGGCCTCAGCTCAGCACCATGGTGCTTTACGAAACTCATGAAGCCGGTAATGGCTTACCTAAGGGAGAAAGGCATCCGCTGCCTAATATACCTGGACGATATTTTGATTTTCTGCGAATCAGCGCCCAGGCTTCACTCTCAAACGAGATTCATAGTGCTCTTGCTGGAATCTTTGGGCTTCATCATAAACAGAGAAAAATCTTCTCTACAACCTGCCAAGGTGGTTCAGTTCCTGGGATTCTAAATAGACTCGGGGACATGTACCCTCCGTTTACCCACTGCGAAGATTGCGGCAATACGGAAAGAGATACGCCGGGTACTTCGAAAAGACTCAATACCGCTTCGCCTCCTAGCCAAATGGTAGGCCTGTTATCGTCCTCCATACAAGCGATCTTTCCGGGACCGCTACACTACCGGGCCATGCAACGGGCGAAGGCATATCACTTGAGACAAGGTCAGACATACGACCACTGGATTCCAGTGTCAGCAGAAATACGGACGGAACTCAGATGGTGGCTCCTGCACATGGAAGCCTGGAACGGCAGAGCCATATTCGGTCCGAACCCGGACTTTGTCTTGGAGTCAGACGCCAGCCTATGGGGCTGGGGAGCCCACTGCACACAGGCGTCCACCGGAGGGCCATGGTCGGAGGAAGAAAAACTCCTACACATCAACTGCCTGGAGTTGATAGCGGGCTCCTTCGCGATCCGGAGTTTGGCCAAGAACATGTCCAATTGCTGCATACTCCTGCGCATGGACAACATTTCGTCAGTCCAGTACATAAACCACCTGGGCGGAGCCAGATCACGGGCCCTGATGGAAGCGACGAGGGACATCTATCGATTCTGCCTACCCCGCAACATCACGATGAAGGCAGAATATCTACCGGGTGTCAACAACCTCACTGCAGACTGGTTCTCTCGACACTGGAGAGACAGCAGCGACTGGCGCCTGGACACCGCCATCTTCCACAGGATAAGGCAGATACGAGGTCCGCTACACATAGACCTCTTCGCATCACGGACGAACACTCAACTACCGAGATATTACAGTTGGCTCCCGGACCCTCAAAGCGAAGCAGTGGATGCGTTCCTGCAACGATGGCCACAGTCAGGAGCTTACGCATTCCCACCTTTCTCGATGCTGGCGAGAGTCCTCCACCACCTACGCAGAGCGGGGACCTCTCTGATTCTGATCACACCGTTATGGAAGAGCCAAGCATGGTTCCCGGACCTACTAGCTCTATCACAGGACCATCCGCTACTCTTACCAGTGTTCCCATTCCTCCTGGTGAACCCAGACGGGGAACCTCATCCGTTGATTACACAAGACAGTCTTTCCGGGGATCCTGGAACGTCTCAGGCCTATCGCAGACGACTAGAGACCTGTTATGGGACTCCTGGGCACCGGGCACTAGACGTAGCTACCTATCCGCATGGAACACATGGAACCGCTGGTGCATGGAAAGGGACCTTGATCCCTTTACAGCACCTATTCCCTGCATTCTAAATTTCCTGTCAAACCTGTTCGCAGAAGGCAGAGCATTCCGCTCAATTAATATCACCAGATCCGCCATCTCGGCGGCCCACACCCCGATAGACGGTACACCAGTGGGTCAGAACACTCTGGTATGCCGTCTACTGTGGGGCATCAGACTAGCCAGACCTCCGGTACCGAAGTATAACACTCTTTGGGACGTTGATATAGTTATCCGATTCCTTAGGAACTGGCCTGACAACGAGACCTTGTCACTGAGACAACTATCAGCCAAACTAACTCTCCTCCTATGTTTAGTTTCTTTTCATAGGGTCGCAGACGTTAGGGCTTTTGACATAGATGGTTTCACTATTACACCAGTAGGGGTTACCTTCGCGGTATCTCGCAGGACTAAGACGGACTCCACATCCGTGTCTTACCCATTTTTTCCGACGGTTCCGCGGCTATGCGTCGTGACCACTTTGCTTCGGTACGTAGAAGTTACCGAACCACTCCGTTTTTACCGATCAGGTCAACTTCTGGTATCTTACACCAAACCATACAAACCAGTAACTACCACTACGTTGGCCAGATGGGTACGATGGCTCTTATCCCTTGCAGGGGTAGAACCGAATTTCGGGGCCCACTCGGTACGCGGGGCGGCGGCTTCACGTGCATACTCGGCGGGAGCTTCACTCACGGACATCCTGCGCTCGGCAGATTGGACTAGAGAAAACACCTTCCGAGTTTTTCTACTTTCGACAGACATCTCACGCATCTTTTTCGTTGTTACCGCAGCGTTAAAAATGCAAAATAGGAAGCCTCCTGTCATGTAATAAAATTGCAGATCATGTTAACCTAGTGTACGTATAATCTTTATTTTAAATTTTAATAATGACAGGAGGCGAGTATTTTCCCCCCCATAGATCTTGAGATTGTTCCCCCCCTTGATACTCGCTGTTTATAGCATTTTACAGACAGTTGTGACATCATGACAGACTGTTACATTCCTAGCATAAACCTCACGTAAACAGTATAGAATTTACTAGTTAACTACTTAATAGTACTGTCAATACTATAACCTACTACTTAGACATGTTTAGTAACTGAATCAGGTCTAGGTTGCATGCGGACAATAGTTCACTTCCACATCTTTCACCTATTTCCGTTTTTTTCCAGCATAAGATGACTTGGGAGCCGGACAACAATACCCATCAAGCTCCAATCCAAGCTACGTTCGTTCAAGTTACAGAGTTCCAGTTTAAAAGATACCTCACAACCTGACGTTACAGGACTTCTCACATCAAAGAAAGAGGAATAGACACGCCCACCAAAGACTTATATGCAGGCTATGTTGGCCTAGGATTGGTTAAAGTTTTTTGATTGATTGACTTGTGCTGCTGGAGGCATAAGTAAAGAAAGTTATGCAAAATACTCGCCTCCTGTCATTATTAAAATTAAGATTATACGTACACTACGTTAACATAATCTGCAATTCTCCTCTACTGTTAAGACTTTGAGTTTTTGTTTTTAAGGCTATGCAACTTTTACAGCTTTTTATTCCACTATTCCAAAAACGGTTGATATCTCTATAAATGTATCATTATCCTTCAACAAAACACCCCTTTCCAACTTTCCATCATACTTCGTAATAGTTTAATTGATAGACATAAAAGTGTGAAATCAATAGGTTCATGACTTACGTATACAGCATTGACTTTTAAATAAGCATACTATATATATTTTAATAAACATATTTTATAGACATGAGACAAAGACACACATACAATATCTTATTATCAACAATATATGATACTAGCTTTAAAGTAATGTTTACCAAACTGTATATCTGTCTGCCATTGTAAGGGTTTATTAATTTTGCCCCGTAAATAACGTAATAACGTAAATGTTTTTTCCAGCATGTTGTCAGCTTGAATGTTCTAACAGGTAGTAAAAGAGAAGGTTTTGGATATGACCCACGCATTAGAAAATTACATAAACATGTTTAAACACTGCAAAGTTTAATGTATTTAGTCTTGGGTATTTGAAGTAGGATGTGTATGCTAATGATCCCAGACAATAATTATAACTTGTTTCTCATTATGTTTATTTAGCTTCAAGTGTTGTTACACCCGAAATCTAATTTCTGCATTGCAGGCAGTAAATGGAGCAAAGAAATCAGGCAGAAAATATCAGACATGTTTTTTCCAGCAGGATATTTGTAGAAGACCTTGTGTCATTTGAGCAGTAATAACTACAAGGCCAGAATCCTGCAGACTGTAATAAGGCTGGCGGGATGTGGAGACTCGGCTGGATATTAATGAATAGAGAAGATACTTTAATACAATAGTCAAAGGGGACGTCACATCTACAGGAAAAACATGAAAACATGAAAATAAAGATCAACGCCTTTACCTGTTACTAAAGCATAAAATATATTTTGTTTAATTTTATTTTTAATGTCTTATTATATTTATTATACATTTATAAATACATCAACATGAATTGATTGTCTTAGTAGGAAATGTAATGTGTATGGCCATTAGTTGACATACATATTTGCATTCTATTTACGGTAAATTTATTCATAAACAGGACTACACATAGGGCACAAGGTCACGCATTTAGACTTTGAAGAAAGGAGATTTAGTCTAAGGCAAAGGAAAGGGCTTTACATAGAGATGTCCCAAACAGTTCGCCGGGAACTGTTCGCTGGCGAACATAGCTTGTTCGCGGTCGCCGCGGCAGGCGAACATATGCGATGTTCGGTCTGCCCCCTATTCGTCATCATTCAGTAAACTTTGGCCCTGTACCTCACAGTCAGCAGACACATTCCAGCCAATCAGCAGCAGACCCTCCCTCCCAGACCCTCCCACCTCCATGACGAATAGGGGGCGGACCGAACATCGCATATGTTCACCCGCCGCGGCGACCGCGAACAAGCTATGTTCGCTGGCGAACAGTTCCCGGCGAACTGTTCGGGACATCTCTAGTTTTACATTAAGAACAATAAGGATGTGGAATTCCTGTCTGAAGAGGTTAGTTTTATCAGAGTCTGTACATATGTTTAAAAAGCAACAGGATAAATACTTGCAAAAACATAGTATTCAGGGATATAATATTTAATTTGTGGAATAATAGCTTCTTGATATAGGGAGTGATCTGGCAGCCAAGCTGTGGTTAAAAAAAAAAAAAAAAATTCAGAGTTTGTTGCAGAATTGGAAATGTTTTTTTTTTTTTACTCTTCAATCAACATCAAAAACCAGATGTGAAAAAAGTTTGAATATGATGTCTCTTTTTAGCTATGTAACTATGGTTATGCCCCGGATCTTCTGTCATTTGCCTCAGTCCTTATTCGGGTAGAATGTTTTCAAATTAAAGTAAGTAAAACTCACTTTAAATACTTCAGAATTTACAAGCAAACATCCTTCTCTGAGATAATTGATAAGATTAATTATATAAAAAATATAAAATATTAGGTGTATAGTAAATGTGGAAATTGCATTGTTTTCTATGCATTGCATGTAAAATATGTATATTATAAGAAATATATGTCAGTTATATATCAGTATATGTCAGGGTCATTACTGACACATCTTTACTTTTTAATTTTAAACTAAATAGTGATTTATTCTATTGGTTTGCAAACATGTCACTGATATCCCCGTCATTATAAATGTATAAAAACATTTCTGAGCGCTCTGAAATCCCCAAAAGAGGGAAAATCCTTTATATTATTTATTTTTATTCTATATACTCCTAAAAAAATGTGATACTTCTAACAATTACCAATTTTACAACAGGACAGGAGGCTATATATTTTCATTAAACCTTCTTTACTTAACTGCAGCTGCAAACACAGTTTACACTAAAGAAAAAACAACCAATCAGAAAGGTCAGCCAGGTATATAAGGGCCTGACAACAAAAGCACCTCCTCTTTTGTTGCTGCTCCTGCTTCATCAGGTTAGAGTATTGACTCTGTCTCACATTGTTTTATGACTCATGTTTATTGATTTTATTGTGTTTTACTTGTATTTGAATTTAAATACAACATCTGAGGAAAGAGATTTAGGGGTAATTATTTCTGAGGACTTAAAGGTAGGCAGACAATGTAATAATAGAGCAGCAGGGAATGCTAACAGTATGCTTGGCTGTATAGGGAGATGTATTAGCAGTGGAAAGAGGGAAGCATGCCATTGTACAGAACACTGGTGAGACTTCACTTGGAGTATTGTACGCAGTACTGGAGACCATATCTCCAGAAGGATATTGATACTTTAGAGAGAGTTCAAATGAGGGCTACTAAACTGGTTCATGGATTGCAGGATAAAACTTACAAGGAAATGTTAAAGGAACTTAACATGTATAGCTTAGAACCAACACAGTAAAGGATGAGACTATATTTAAAAGAAGGAAAAACTACTACAACAAGAGGACATAGTCTTAAATTAGAGGGAAAATTAAATTAGAGGGAAAAAGGTTTAAAAATGATATCAGGAAGTATTACTGAGAGGGTAGTGGATGCATGGAATAGCCTTCCAGCTGAAGTGGTAGAGGTTAACACAGTAAAGGAGTTTAAGCATGCGTGGGATAGGCATAAGGCTATCCTAACTATAAGATAAGGCCAGGGACTAATGAAAGTATTTAGAATATTGGGCAGACTAGATGGGCCAAATGGTTCTTATCTGCCATCACATTCTATGTTTTATGTTTCTATTGCCTTATTTGTGCCCCGCTCCTGTCTGCCCTCTATTTTCCTCTCTTTTAAAACCTAGTTTTTTTTGGCCTTTATTCATGTCAAATATGGGCTTGCTTGAGATCTCTCCACTTACTCCTTGTACAGATACCTTGTAGTAAGTGCCAGATTAATCTTTGCTAACATTACATTCTACTCCCCACTGCATTTTGTACTGTGTTGATCACTAGAAACACATTAAAATGCCAAATAACCATACTACACAATCCTGTACTTTTGGTGATGATATAAGGGAACATACTGGCAGACTGTATGCCTCAAGGCTGTTTCTATAGTCCTGGATGATTTAAGAGGGCCATCCACCAGATTACTTGTGGGGTGCCCCCCCTTGTGTGCCCACACCACTATTGTTGGTTGATTAGAGGTGAGCACCTTACTAAGTGCCCACAGGAGGATATTGGCACCACAGGCTGGAAGTTACCTGACTGTCAAACTGCTTGTTACTCACAGAACATTGCTCTGCTGTATAACTGGGTGAGCACCCACTGAACTTTGCTCTGATTGGTTGTTTTTTCTTTATTATAAGACCTGTTTTCTGCTGGAGTTTAATAAAGAGAGTTTAATGCAAAATATAAAGCCTCCTGTCATTATAAATATTAAGATTATAGGTACACTATGTTAGCATAATCTACAATTGATGGCTACTGGATCACACTGCAGCTAGATAAACTATATCATATCACCAGATTTCCCATTTAACTGTGTTAGTTTGCTTATCTAGACTCTTGTAAGATTTTCTCTTAATGTCTTTAATGTAAAAATCCAGCTAATATTCTAAAAGGCCAGAACCAAATCAGCTTTGTTTGGAAACCTGTGTTTTTGCCACCTGTAATCGTCAGCTTGTTTCTAACTATGTGAAAATGGAGAGCTTATTTTTGAATACTCCTGAGACCAGGGAAGATAAATTGCCTCAGATTGTTTTTACAGCAGAGAGCGGCTGGTGATAAATGAATCTAAATTATTTTTTCATTATAACTGAAAAGACCTCCTAATGTTTCCACAAAGCTTCTTCATGAAGCTCCATAGGTCTAGAAAATCCTTTTAGATATTATATTACCAAACAGGTAAAACTAAGGGGGGAAAAACATATATATGTGGGATTTAGTGGCTGTATTTCTGCAGATCATTGGATTGAAATTGATCTAGAAATAAATCTGGTGTGGAAAACACAGCATCAGGTTTATGAGAGAAGAGTTCAGGTTAAGTGATTTGCTTCTGCTAATAAATCCAGTGCAATTTCTAATGTAGGATTTTCCACTTCAAGGCAACTGGTTAAAGTCTGTTTTCTCAAGCACAGAAGTTATTTAATAGAGCAAAGTAAGTGTGTGTGTGTGTGTGTACGTGTGTACGTGTGTGCGTGTGTGTGTGTGTGTGTGTATGTGTGTGTGTGCGTGTCCAATTTCAGGTGCACGGTGCACTTGCCTTTTAAGCCTTTCTTGCTACACAGCTAGGAAATATACTCACAGCAGGGCATTAAAACGTGTTCCTTTTTGTTTTAGGTTTGCAACAACGCATAATATTAGCTCATTTACTGTGTTATTTAATTTATTCAGTCAGTTATGATCAACATGTAGTGAAGCAAACAGGATAAAATGATGTAGGCCTGTACCTCTTTCTTCCAATATGCACAAGGGACTAGCTATGTTGAGGCATCTAACATGCTAAAAAAGTAGTACCTGGAGTGAATTAAGCTTTCCAGAGGTTCTCAGGGTCTATGGCTTTTGAACATTGGGCAGCTGCTCAGAATGTGACTATAATACTTATCTTGAGGATGGATAGTTAGAGTGACCTTCGGGTCTATAATGTATCACTTTTCTTAGAATCGTTTCCGTTTTCTTTGAATTTTGCTGATGACCAGTGGCGACAACCTTTATTCCATGTATATCCTTTTTTCCTAAGAGCTCTTGGCTCCAAGGTGTGCATCCTAACACCTATAGCCATACATCATATCATTACCCAGTATTCTGCTAGTAATCTAGTTTTAGTCTTGAGGTCAGCCAGATACTACATGACATATCTGTGTTAGTAAAACTACACCTTATGAGAGAGCTACTTGAGCTAGTTCTAGGACTACCCAGTGTAAAACATACTACTGCAACTATCTACAAATTCTTAAAAGGACACTATAAGCATCAAGACAACTTGAGCTTAAGGGACATTACAGTCACCAAAACAACTTCAGATTAATTAAGACATGTTGGTGTGTAGATCATGCCTCTACAATCTCACTGCTCAGTTCTCTGCCATTTAGTAGTTAAATCACTTTGTTTATGCAGCCCTTGTAACAGCTCCATGCATGTGACTTGCACAGCCACCCTAAACACGTTCTGTAAAGAGAGATCTAATGTTACACAGTTACATAGTTACATAGGCTGAAAAGAAACATGTGTCCATCAAGTTCAGCCTTCCTCACATTTGTTTTTTGCTGTTGATCCAAAAAAAGGAAAAAAAACCCAGTTTGAAGCACTTCCAATTTTGGAACAAACTAGAAAAAAAAATTCCCTCTTGACCCCAGAATGGCAGTCAGATGTATCCTTGGATCAAGAAGCAACTACCCTACAGTTGAAAAATTATAGAATTGAATATTCTTTTTTTGCAAGTATGCATCTAGTTGCTGTTTAAAACATCTGTACAGACTCTGATAAACCCATTATGCAAAATGCATTATATATTGCTATGAAAGTTTACAATAAATGTAAATCTTAAAATATTAGTCAAAGCAGTTGGAGTAGTGAATGTGAAGAAGATTGGTGAGTTGTTTGGGAAGTGTGGAAGGATGTTGTTACACTTCTTAAAATAAGTGAGTTTTTGAGTTTTCAGTACTATGTTTGAAGTCATAAAGGCTGGGTGGGGGGTCTAAAGTGCAAATAAAGAAGTTCTATGGGTACGGTGCAGCAGTAATATTACTAAAGTTCCATTGAGGAACCAGAGACACGTGCTAGGAGAGGCTTCAAGTGGGGATAACCCATAATGATTCAGTTGTACTACAAAATAGATAGATAGGCCAATAAAGGGCATATGAGCCCAGCAGTGGAAGTCTCTCCAATAAATGAAAAAATAGAAGAAAAAAAAAATCTTTATTCGAATATACGATAAATGAGAAATTACAATAGGAGACAATATAATGCATATGGTGCAGCAGTAGAGACATTCTGAAGGTAAGAAGTGGAGGTACAAGTATGAGCAGATGGCAGTTGTCAGTGTTTTGCATAGTAGATGGTATAAATGTGACATGCTTATTTAAAAGTGAGCAAGGTTGAAAGGGTGATGAAGTGATTTGTAAGAACAATGATTTTAAATTGATCCCTAAATCGTATTGGAGGCCAGTGCAAAGAATGACAGGGGAGTGAAAATCAGGTTTGAAAATCACTGAATATCAATATCATTGAAAATCAAACAAAAGCAATGAAAATAGCTCAACGCAATTAAGTGGTTTCCCCAACTTCAACTGAAAATGCAACTTACAATTACTTCTCCCCTGAGTATCATTTGAAAGTTCAAAGTTGAAGGAACAGTGTACTCACTATCTGAACAGGCCAGAAAAAGTGGGCCATTCTTTTGACTTTGCAATATTTCTAACATGCAGTCAACTGTGACACTCAACAGACACCTAGTCAGTTTATGTATTTCAAGTGTTCCAGCTCATGCACACCTAGTGCAACTAATGAAGCCCTTGATTAGTTGCATCAGCTGTGCTTGAGACAAAACTTATTTTATTCTATTTAGGAGTTGAATGATTTTGATACTGGATTAGTCATTATAAGTTGCATTTTCAGTTGAATTTGAAGGAACCACTTGAAGTATTATTTGTGCTGAGCTTTTTTAATTGCTTTTGTTTTATTTGTTCATTGCAAACAGCTGAAATTGTGACAATAAAGCTGATTTTCAATGCATTTAAATCATAATGATTACAACTGTATTTGAGGTGTGAGTGGAAAAAATGAGCATTGCTCCAGCATTTATTATGGACTGCAATGAGATAAGCTAAACATGTGTACAAAACTGAACAAGGAATAGAGCAGCGCTAAACAAACTAAGAACACTAGGATGGGAGGCAGCACACCTGATAATAGGGGAATCCCTCCAACCCCCAAGAAAATTAGAACAAGTCAAACAACAATATACAGGTAACGCCAAGAAAAATACTCCAAACACAAAAGTATATAATAATAATAATAATAATAATAATAATAATAATAATAATAATAACAATAAAATCAATAAGAGCAAAAAAAATCCCCACCAGATATAAAAAGAGTCCACAGCAAAAACTAAAAGAATAAAAAATACCAAATGGTATGGCACAGTCTCAGAGGTGGCAATAGATCTTCTATGTGACTTTCTTGGTAGCTTCACTTATTAGCAGAATATGAAAAGGAAGCAAAAATAGAGGCAAACCAATAGTGCAATATGTAAAATGGGTGTCTACATTTGAGTGCAGTGTATATTGACACCACAGGTTAACATATTATTGTCAGATAGATGAAAAGGAATGGTGGACATTTTAGGAATGGTGAAGAGGTTAGTGAAGATGAAATGTTAATATTCAAGTGTCCGATGCATTGTGCACAATATTTTGCTCTCACTATCTATCTACAGTTATGCTCAAAAGTTTGCATACCCTTGGAGAATGGGTAATATACAGTATGTACCATTTTTAAAGAAAACATGAGTGAGCAGGCAAAACACATTTCTTCTCTTTCTTATGGGATTCATATTCAACTGTAGGTTATAAGACAATGGCACAATCATAAAACAAAACATGGCAACAAAGAAAAAAGTGAAATGCCCCCTTTTCAAAAGTATGCATACCCTTAATTCTTAATACAGTGTATTGCCCCTTTCAGCATCAATGACAGCATGCAGTCTTTTGTAATAGTTGTCTATGCAGTTGTATAGCTGCCCATTTTTCCTGGCAAAATGCCTCCAGGTCATACAATGTCTTTGGTTGTCTTGCATGAACCGCATGTTTGGCTCGATGATATTAAGGTCAGGAGACTGTGATGGCCACTCCAGAACCTTCACCTTTGCCTGCTGTACCCACTGGAGGGTCGACTTGGCCTTGTGCTTATGGTCATTGTCATGCTGGAAAGCATCCCATGCGCAACCTTCGTGCAGAAGAATGCAAATTGTCTGACAGTATTTTCTGATAACATGCTGCATTCAACTTGTCATCAATTTTCACAAGATTCCCCGTGCCATTAGCGCTCACACAACTCCAAAACATCAGTGAGCCACCACCATGCATCACAGCTAGGACCTTTGGACCCCTCTCCAAACATAGCGCTTATGGTTGTGACTATGAAGCTCTATTTTGGTCTTGTCACTCCAAATTACAGTGTGCAAAAAACTGTGAGGGATGTCAAGGTGTTGCTGGGCATATTGTAACTGGGCTTTTTTTGTGGCATTGACACAAAAAAGACTTCTCTCTGGCAACTCGACCATGCAGCTCATATTTGTTCAAGTATCATCATATTGTGCTCCTTGAAACAACCATTCTGTCTTTTTCCAGAGCAGTCTGTATTTCTCCTGTGGTTACCTGTGGGTTTTTCTTTGTATCCGGAACAATTCTTCTGGCAGTTGTGGTTGAAATCTTTCTTGGTCTACCTGACCTTGGCTTGGTATCAAGAGAACTCTTAATTTTCAACTTCTTAAGTGATTGAACAGTACTGATTGCCATTTTCAAGGCTTTGGCTATCTTTTTATATACATTTCCATATTTATAAAGTTCCATTACTTTGTAACACAGGTCTTTTGACTGTTATTTTCTGCTCCCCATGGCTCAGTATTTAGCTTGCTTAGTGCATCCACGTGAGAGCTAACAAACTCATTGACTATTTATACACAGACACTAATTGCAATTTAAAAAGCCACAGGTGTAGGAAATTAACCTTTAATTGCCATTTTAGCCTGTGTGTATCACTTTGTGTGTCTGTAACAAGGCCAAACATTCAAGGGTATGTAAACTTTTGATTCGGGCCAAACTATGTGATAATAAATGGCTTCATATGATCACTTCCTTCAATATTTTTTTTTTGCATAATTAGTCATATTTTTAAAATTAATGCCAAAAGTTCTCAATTTCTGCCTCGGTATGCAAACTTTTGAGCAATACTGTATCTATTGACAGACTTCCTCGAGTCCAACTCTCTGCTAGACCCGCTTTAGTCTGGTTTCCGTGCTAAGCACTCTGTGGAAACGGCACTGACTAAAGTATCCAATGATCTACTCGCTGCAAAATCTCGTGGTCACTGCTCTATCCTAATTCTCCCTGACCTGTCTGCGGCTTTTGACACTGTTGATCATGAACAGCTTCTTCTCTTCCTCCGCAATATCGGTCTACAAGATATTGCTCTCTGCTGGTGCTCCTCCTACCACTCCCAGTGCTCTTTCGGTGTTTCTTTCTCTGGCTCTGCTTCTTCTCCCCAACTCCTCTCTGTTGGTGTCCGCCAAGGTTCAGTCCTTGGTCCCCTACTGTTCTCCATCTATACTGCCTCCCTTTGTAAACTCATTAGCTCCTTTGGCTTCCAATATAATTTCTGTGCAGATGACACGCAAATCTACCTGTCCTCTCCTGATCTCTCCTCGTCCCTCTTGACTAGTGTCTCTGACTGCCTCTTTGCTATTTCTAACTGGATGGCTGCCCACTTCCTTAAACTAAACTTGACCTAAACTGAAATTCTGGTCTTTCCTCCCTCAAGTGTTGTTACTCCTGTGTCTGTCTCCCTCCAAGTCAACGGTGCTACCATCAGCTCCACCACGCAGGCTTGCTGCCTAGGTGTTCTCTTTGACTCTGGCATCTCCTTCAAGCCTTATGTTCAATCTATCGCCAAATCCTGTCATTTCCATCTTAAAATCATTGCGCGCATCCGCTCCTACTTTACGCCAGATGTGACTAAGGTGCTGGTCCATTCCACTGTCCTTTCTCGCCTTGACTACTGTAATCCGCTCCTCAGTGGTCTTACATGCTCACAACTTGCGCCGTTACAGTCCATTATGAATGCGGCAGGGAGGCTCATCTTCCTGTCCGCCCGCACCTCCCATGCCTCACCCTTCTGTCAGTCCCTACATTGGCTTTCTATAAAATATAGAGCTCAATTTAAAATTCTGGTTCTTGCTTTCAAATTGCTACGTAATGCTGCTCCCTCCTATCTATCCTCCCTTATACACAAGTATGTCCCGTCTAGGCCCTTACGATCTGCTGAAGACTTACGTCTATCTTCTGTCCGTACTCCCACCTCTGATGCTCGCCTTCAAGATTTCTCGAGGGCTGCACCGTTCCTGTGGAACTCACTTCCCTCCTCCGTTAGATGCTCAACCAGTCTCTACTCCTTCAAAAAATCATTAAAAACCTACTTCTCCATTAAAGTGTATCAATTAAACTGTTAATAGCTCCTGACTGATTCCTCTTCTGCAACTGTCACTAGTCTTAAACTATCCTTACCTTTTTGTGTCATTTTACCCACTCCCTCTAGCATGTAAGCTCATTGAGCAGGGCCATTGAGCAGGTTCTGTTCGTCCACCCATTGTAAAGCGCTACGGAATTTGATGGCGCTATATAAATAACATAATAATAATAATATCTATCTGTCTGTCTGTCTGTCTATCTATCTATATATATATATATATATATATATATATATATATAGCTGTGCACTCTGACATGAGGTTTTTGTTTTAAGAAAATGTCTTATTAACAAAATACACATTTATTAACAAAAATAACTTTGCCTTGAAATGTGCTGTGTCCTATAAAGCAACTAGAGGAGGCATAGTTAATGGAATTTGAAGAATGTGTAGATTACCTGTTAGTATTGCATTTCCATCATTTATATGTCACTCTGATGCTTTTTAGGGAATACATCCAGCTAATGATGACCAGCATTGATTGCTTAAACTTATAATGAGGACAGAAATAGAAAATCTAAAGAGTTCTCAAGTCATAATGAGAAATATAAGAATGCATGGGATATTGAAGCCTTTATTTAACATCAATAGTCTGTCTTACGTTCTGAGCTTTGTCCGACAGACCTACAATTATTGTGGAACTATTCTGTAAGGTGAATCTTATGGTAAACCATTCCCACACTTTCCATACAGCATTTAAGTAATGTAAGCAATGCAAATGAGTGACTGAAACCAATATATGTAAAAGATAGAAAAACCACAAACCACAAACCTAGAAAGAAGCAAACATTTATATGTACACTAGAAAATTAAATGTGTTTTATAAGGAACTCAAGCAAAAGCTATTTGCATAGAGCAAAAGTATTTGCATAGAGGACCAAGGGGCCAGACAGAGGCGTAACTAGAAACCATGGGGCCCCAGTGCGAAAATTGCCCTGGGGCCCCCCATACATCTACCTCCCACCCCATATGTCCCTGCCCCCAACACGACCCCCCCACACATGCAGATAAACAGATATACACATGCAGATACACACATAGATACACACAGACGCATACATACAGACACACACATACATACAGAAACCCATACATGCAGACATACATACAGACACACATAGATACACACACAGAGACATGTAGAGACACACACACATACAGACACACAGACATACAGACACACACACACATGCATTAACAGGCACACACATAATTTATATACACACACATACAGACATATACACACTTACACTCACAGACACACACACATTCAGACACACTCACAGAGACACACAAATTATTCATATTTTTTAAACAAAAATTGTCCACCCAGCCTCCCTACCTGGAGAGCTGGCGTGGATCTGTCCCTGGGGTCCAGTGGGGCTTCAGTGCGACGGGCAGCTTTGTTCCCAGCAAAGGCGGTGAGGGAGCTGTGTTCTCCTTACTCTGCTCCCTCGCACCGCACGGGCTGTCTACAGATGCCGGGAGCCGGAACATGATGCCATATTCCGGCTCCCGGCATTAGCAAACGGCATGCAAGGGAGTAGAGCAGGGAGAACACAGTTTCCTTGCTGTCTCTGGTGGAACACAGCCACCCTCCGGGGGGGTCCATTATGTGCAGGCCACCTTTTGGGCCCCTTCATGAGAGAGGGAAAACGGGGGGCGGCATCCTGATCTGACAGGAAGTGCTCTTAGTGAACACTTCCTGACAGATCGCTCGGCCATGTTACACACAGGCAGGAAGGGAGCAGCACAGCTTTCCACTCCTGCCAGACACCCGCGGACCTGGGTCAGTGTGGCTGTGCACCGGCCCAGAAGGTATCCAGGAGGCCCACAGTCGCAGGGGTTGTGGCTGCGACCAGGCCCCCTTGAGTGAGTGGCCCGGTCGCTGCTGCGACTCCTGCGACCGTGGTAGGTATGCCACTGGGTCCAGAGGCTGTGTACACAGGCCATTTTTAATTTTTAGCTGGAGAATGAAAGAGTTGTGCTGTAAGCTGTGGTACAACTTCCATTAATACAGTTATGTGTGTGATAGTATTAAAGCATCGTACAAAGAGAGAGAAAGCAAAGAGGAGACAACTCTGCAACATAGAAAATGATTACAAGTTCCCCAACTTGAGGACCAGTAAAATGGAGACCCTGACACAAGGGCACTGGAAATGGGAGTCAAAAAGTATATGCATGCCTGTCCTACAAGCTTTTTATGTCATCTCTCCCAAATGACAGTGTATAAAATGTCTTATGATTCATTCCAAAAGTGGTTTGGTAAGAGTATCTGTCCTAATATATATATATTTGCTAAATTTATTCAGTGAGCCAAACTAATTGGTATGGCATAAACTAACTGGGTCATGTGTTTAAATGACATCTATAAATACGGCTCTCTCACTCATCTAGCATGAGAGAATGTCATCCCCATTGTATTGGGAGGCTTTTTACATGCTGGAGCATAAACATAGTTTAATTGATATATTCCATTATGCCAGGAGAGTAGAGACACAGATTAATAGAGTCTCACATACAACAAATGCAGAGCCATATATTGGGGAGATCAGTTGTAAGCCATGCCAAAAACATATGCAACATTCCTTAAAAAGATGCCAAGGGGAAAAGAGATACACTCAGAGATGCCACAATTATGGCTACTATGCCATGCTAATAGTTATGTGCCTTGACGGTATACTGTAGCCTCATAACCATTTAATCTCCTTGAATGATTATAATGCCTGGGGTCCCTAGCACTGTCACTCCATTCAGTGTTAAATCATTTTGAGCGGTTTAACACTAAATAGGGGTCCTTGGTCAGTCTTGCCCCTTCGAGAGGTGTGGCGAAAGCAGTAGAAATTACACACTCCATTCTATCCATATTAATTCATACCAGCAACGGGTTGACCAGCTATGGCTAATACTGCCCCCAGGAAGTCACCTCCCTGCAACCAATAGGTATGAAAGCAGGGGGATGATTAACAATATGTAAATTGCAATTTGTGTATGTGTAGGTATGTATGCATTTGTGTGTGTGTGTGTGTGTGTGTGTGCCAGTGTTTGTATGGTAGATATGTGTCTGTATCTGAGTGTCTGCCAGTGTGTGTATGTATAGGTATGTATCTAAGGGTTTGCCAGTGTGCATATCTGTGTGTGTCAGTGTGTTACTGTGTGTATGTGTAGGAATGTATGTGTATCAGCACCTGTGCCTGTGTGTGTTTAGGTATATATGTGTGTCAGTTTGTATCTGTGTATGTGTAGGTATATGTCTGTTTATGTGCTAGTGTGTGTATGTGCCTGTGCAGATATCAGTGTATCTGTGTGTGTGCCAGTGTATGTGTCTGTAAAGGTATATATTTGTATCTGTGCGTGTCACGATACCTTACCTGACTTCCTCGGACCCACGCAGCACAGCGCCCTCCTTCACTGAGCGGCACGGCACTTCTGACGCCGGCCGCTCGATCAGCTCGAAATTTCTAGGTTCGGCGCATGCGCGCCACTGCCATCGGCTTGAAGCCGACAAGGTCCTGACGCGGCCACGCCCCCGGACCTTTTGGGGGCGTGGTTTTAAGGCTACACACACCACACTATAAAAGGGCTGCCCTGACAGCAGTAAGACGCCCTAGTGTGGTTCTTGCTGGTTCCCCTAGTGCTAGTTTCTGTGATATTTGTATTCTACCCTGGTATTTGACTTTTGGCTTCCCTATTCGACTACTCTACTCTCTGGTTCCCTGTACTTTGGCTTGCTTATCGTTATCCCGTCTTCTGTTATCCCTTGACCTCTGGCTATCCCATTTGACTACTCTAACGTGAGTCCGGCCATTCTAAGGTCCAGTATACTTCTATAGTTAGGTTACACTCTGCGAGAAGGGGTCACTGTCGTGACAGTGCGTATGTGTCTGTGTAAGTACATGTTTGTATCTGTACCAGTGTGTGAACATGTGTGTATCTGTTAGTTTGTGTGTTTCTGTGTCACTGTGTGTGGCTGTATAGATGTATATATGCATACATCCCAGCATTCAAACATCAAAACTACATAGAAATGCACTCCTACTATCAAGTGCCAACATTACATGCAAAACCACTCCTGTATTAAAACACCAACATTATATACAAACACCAAAACTACAAACAAATACACCCCTGCATTCAAACTCCAACACTACATACAAACACACCCCTGGATTCAAACGCACTACACATGTACATTATTGTTTTTACATAGCAACAGTAC
The DNA here is from genome assembly GCF_036172605.1 of Pelobates fuscus. Classification (NCBI taxonomy): domain Eukaryota; kingdom Metazoa; phylum Chordata; class Amphibia; order Anura; family Pelobatidae; genus Pelobates; species Pelobates fuscus. The sequence goes on along the minus strand of NC_086323.1, from coordinate 75,706,675 downwards.
ATATTAACACACAACTGCATTCAGATGCATACACACATTCAAACACACAAAAACTGCCCACAAGTAAAACTGTGAATCTATATTTTTGCCACCCTTGTGATGGGGGATTTCCTGCACAGGGGCCCTCTCTGTATTAGTTCCACCACTGCCTGGTCGGCTGAGCGCCGGTGACATCACACGCCAGAGCCCAGCATTGTACTACAGTCCCTACATCCCACTAATGCCCCTATCCTCCCACGACAGCCCCCTTTTCCTCCACTGAAGCCTCTATACCTCTTCTACATCCCCTATCCCCCCACCAAAGCCCCCTAACCTATTAACTACAGCTCCAAAACCCAACTACACCCCGTAACCCCCAACACTACAGTCCTTTGTCCCCTATACAAGAGCCCTCTATCGCCATCTACAGCCCCTATAACTCCACTAAAGCCCATTATCAGAACCCCTCTTGAGATTTGGCTCTGGATCCACCCCCAAGTTATACTTTAACCCCTTAAGGACACATGACATGTGTGACATGTCATGATTCCCTTTTATTCCAGAAGTTTGGTCCTTAAGGGGTTAAGTATGTTTCAAAGATTAAAAAATAGTTGTTTTGTATTTGTATGCCATTCTTTGCTATATATGGAATGATAATTACACAAGCATGATTCACAAAGAGATGAATGTATTTAAATCCACGTAATTTCATTTTGTTTATCTCCTTTTCTGACTCATCACATGATATATTTATTAATATATTTCTGGTGAAGATTACACACAAAATATAAATATGAAGAAGAAAAAAACAACTACAGATTTCTGTTTATCTTCCTAAGCTGACAGCTCAGGCAAACATGTCTATATAGAAACTGCTCATTTTATTACATTTACAAATTCCCACTGTCATTAATTTGGAGGCTAGAAGGATGTGGGATAAGCCATTTGATACTGAATGTGTTGGCACTGTGTGGCAGATTGGGTATAAACATCCACACAACAGATCAAGCTGGCAGCAAACTGACTAAAAGAGAAAACAATAATTCATTAACTGAACAAGTGAAAGTCATTCTTAGAAAGGCTGATTGGAAACCAAGACTGCCCAAATCAGTCACCTGGAGCCACGAACTCACCTGAGATATCACGTCATGAATTAATATGCTACATTCTTTTTGCTACTGACATATACATTGTCAAATTCTTCAGCACCCCAAAGCATACTATTTTAAAAGTATTGAGATTATTTAAAAAAAACAAATACCCAATTTCTGTTGAAAACATTTTGAAATAATGTACAAACAGAACATCCAAAATGTGATGATGGCAATGCCAAAAATAATGACAGAAAAACTAAAATAAATCTAAGTTTGCTTTTTTTTTTGTTTACAACTGGATCTGAAAAACAAAATAAATAAATCATGTACATTTTAAAAAGTGTAATTTTTCATTATGTTACATGTGTCGAAATATTTAATGTAACGAAACTGTTAGTAAAACATGGTTTAACATATTAAATGTAATTATGCTTCTTCTGCCTTCACCCACCTGGATACTTAAAGATTTCTAGTATTGATATTTTGACATATTTTGCAGTGAGAAATTCTGTGTAAACATTACTGACCTGCCCATAGGCCAGTTATTACACCTTCACTTGAGCTGTTTTCTATCCTATGCTGTATTCCTTAAAATGACCATATACTCTTGAACCATTCTCACGTAGCCTTCTCAATTCATTCACAGTGAATATTGACAAGGTGGAAATTAAGTTTATTTTAACACGGAAACCCAAGTCTCAAAAGGACAAGCTGTTTTTATTATTTGAGTCTTTGAATATTTGCTGAGCACCCAATCGGTCGCAGCACCTGACCGAGCCCCAGATGTGACCTGCTGGTATGTCGAGTTAGCCCTGTGTATGAGCTTCCCATTGGCCCCTCAACACCTGTGAACCCCCACCAGTGGTATGGGCTCAATGCCGCCTTAGCGTTGCATTTGTTGTGAGGGATGGGGGGAGGGGCAATTGCTCCATTGCCCCTTCCCCTTGGACCTGCTACTGGGATCACTCCACTATTGGTAAAAACTATCCTTGATATCTATGAGAAATCTGTGTGTTCATTATTAAATAATAGAGCAGCCAATCATACAACCATGGAGGTTTATTTTCTATTTCTGTTAGCTAACCAGATCAGACTTGTCAATTTTTTTTATAAATAGATTTGTCATTTTTTAAAGTGCTTTTGACTGTTTTCAAAAATAAAGAAAAATAAAGTGCTTGCAGTGACTTGTGCAATAATAAGTGCAAATATATACTTCACATTATGCATGATTAAACAATATGCGTTCCATGTATATTAAAATAACTTTTATAAAGGATACTGGCGCTACTATTGGTGTGTTTTTTTAATTCTCAAAACAATTAATATATTGAGGGTACTGGAACTTTGATCTTAAAGCAAAGGGAACCACCCTGTTACTACAGTGTACACACTCTATATTACCACACCTATACACTACCATAATTACTTCGAAAATCTAAGTCGTATTACTTCTCAGTTAAATAGCTAAAATCAATTCCAAATTGCAGAACTAAATATATTCATCAAGGTGTTAATTATGTTTTTCACAAGAAAGAATAGTATTCATTAAGGCCTTTTGGGGATAACGTGCTAAGTTCATGAATCCAGAACGCCTCTCTGTTTAACAACATCTTGCCCCGGTAACCACCTCTTGACAGTGGTGATATGTGGTCGATGCCAATGAACTTCAGTGATGATAACGGGTGGCCAAATTGTAAGATGTGTTTTGCCGCTGGTTTATCCGATGTTCTGTCCCTGTAAGTAGGTCTGATGCTGGATCTATGACCTCTTATTCGTTCACAAAGGGCTGTTTCAGTTTTTCCTATATATGAAAGGCCACAAGGGCAAGTCAGATTGTAGACTACATGCGTTGTCCTTCATGTGATAGTGAACTTTATCGGATATTTTTTGTTGGTATGTGGGTGGTTAAATACCCGAGCAGGTAGCAAGGTAGCATGTGGCCACAGGTTACACAACCCAAACAACGTACTAAACCTCGATTTTGAATTTCAGTATCCACTGTGTAGCTTTTTAGGGGATCCGTATGTACCAAATAATCTTTGAGATTTTTATTCCTTTTATAGCAAAAGAGAGGTGTTTCTTTGAAAACTTTTGGGAGCATGTCGTCACTCGCAATCATTCTCCAATTGCGTCGGATTGTAGCCACAATCTGTGGAGTAGTTTGATTGAATTCCATCGGAAATACCAATCCATGTGGACTGTCTTCTTTCTCATGAAAGCAAGCATCTCATGCTTCTTTAATTGCTTTCTTTGAAATATGGTCCTTGTAGCCTCTCTCCGCAAAATTTTTCATCATCCTGCATCTGGAGTTTCATAGTATCCTTGTTGGAATTATTCCTAATCACACGAATATACTGTGCCCTAGGGAGGGAATTCTTCAAAGCCCTAGGATGTGCACTTTGATAGTGCAACAATGTGTTACGGTCTGTGGGCTTGGAGTAAAGGCTATACTCAATTTTGGAGTCACCAACCGAAATCAGGAGGTCAAGATAGTGAACATGTTCAGAGTGGATATTTGCCGTAAATCTGATGGGTGTAGGGAGTTGGTTCAACCATGATACCATTTTCTCTGCTTCTTCTTCGGTGACTTTCCATAAGATCAGCAGGTCATCAATAAACCAAAACTATCTCTGAATATTGTGCCCATATTTGTATAAAATGTATTGTTCTTCATATATATATATATATATATATATATATTATATATGTATTGGCATACATAGGTGCCATCGAGGTGCCTGCTACTTGGAGATACCACTTATTCTCAAATCTAAAGAAGTTGTTTAGAAGGGTCAAAGATAACAGTTCCAAGACGAACTCAACTGGGGGGCCATCATATTTCTAAGAGTGATAAGACATATTGCATTGCTTTAAACCCATCATCATGTGGGATGACAGTATAGAGGCTGGAGACATCCATGGTGATGAGGATCAGATTCTGGTCACTGATGTCAAGCCGATTCAAGGCTAATATTAATGATTGTGTATCTTTAATGCACGTATGCAGATGTTCAACTGGAGCTTGAAATAGAAAATCTAGCCACTTGGCTGTCAGTTCTAGGACTCCATCCATAGCAGACACTATGGGTCATCCTGGAGGGTTCAAAGAGTCCTTGTGGATCTTGGGTATTGTGTAAATTACCGGCGTGTGTGGATGTTCTTTAATGAAATATTGATATAACCACATGTCAATATATCCCTGGTTCAATCCCATTGTCAAAACCTCATCAATCTTGTGTTGTATCTCTCGAGTTGGGTCTTGTTGCAGCTGACGGTATGTTTGTCTATCGGCTAATGGCTTCTTCAATTCATCAAAATAGTATCTATGGTCTAAGATGACGATGCCTCCTCCTTTGTCGGCTGAACGATTCACAATGGATCAATCCTCTGATAATTCTTTTATGATATGTCTTTGGGATTTAGAGATATTTGGTCGTCCATCGGTGCTCTGTGTCATTATTCTTTTGACCTCACTTTGGGTTGTGGAAAGGAACGGCTTAATGGATGGTTTGGTTGTTTGAGGAACAAAGGTGGATTTAGGAGCAAATTTTACTCTCGATACGTCAGGAATTCCTTTTTTGATTGCCAAGGTGTTATCAAAAAATTATTTCAATCTCATACTTCTTCCGAATTTGAATATTTCGACGTCCCCTTTGAACTGATTCGGTCTAGTTGTGGGTATGAAGGATAGCCCCTTACTCAACAGGTATGTTTCTTCTTTATTTAAAGCCTGTGAGACAAATTAAATATAGGTATTCCCTGAATAGTGGTGGTTTGCCCCGAATATGCTGCTTTCCTCTTGCGTCCTCTTCCTGTGCTCTGCCTTTGATGCCTTTGACACGGGTCCATGTGTTATTGTGCCTCCCTCCGTTGTTCCTATAATAGCTTCTAATTCCTTCGGTATATCATTCTCCGAAGCTGATTCCCCAGATGTTATATCGATGGTTGTAACTTTTGGCCAAACAATGCTCCTGCGTGGGCGTCTGTAACTTTGCTTATTCTCTCCAGATAGCCATTTGTATACCATGTGCTCAATATAGTCTTGGTGGACCCTCTCATACTTTTGTTTCTTAAATCGTATAAGTTAATTTTTGTATCTTAATACAAAATTTTTGATGAATTTTCACACCTTCAGATGTTGCTAGTAATACAGCTTGTTCCATTTCAAGGGCGGTGATTTTTTTATTGGTCTCCATCAGTTCTGATTTAACATCTTTAATAATGATAAGCATGAGGTCCAATGATGCTTTGTTCAATACTCCTGTCCAATTTCTGCAGACAGTAGCCTTTGATCGGCCAATCGTGGGGACATTCTGAAGTATTCTGAAGCCCCTGAGGATATATTTTTTCTAGTCTGAGTGCAAGGACTGCTTGTAATTTAATATTATATATATGTATATATTGTAACAAACCACCTCTTTGACAGGTAGGATTTTGTCACAGATCTTTTAACCACAGCCTTCTAGGGTAATGAAAGTCACGTCCAGCTCTGTTTTTAGATTTATTTGGTGAATTATATATACAGGTGTTTCAAAAGTGAAAAACAAACAAAACAAAATTCCTTGCTCTTGCTTGAGCACTTACTATACACAGCAAATCCCTATCTGAAATTGGGTGGCTTTCCCACTTGCCAATTTACAAAAAGTATAACTACAAGACACCATTCCTCTGGCTTTTCCTCCTCACTCTACAGCATGCTGATCCCTTCTTTTTAAAAGCCTGCTAGCTAATTGATCAGATACAGGTGAGGTGCAATTAGACATAAGTGATACTACTAAGCAAAATAAAAGTTCGGGTTTGACTGTTACATAGCAGCTGGTGCTATTGGAGCACTGGCCCACCCTGCTCTCCAAGTGCTCCACCCCAGGGGCCCATACCGTGGTTTGCAGAGTACCAGTAATGCATCTTGCAAACCTAACATCTCTCCCTGGGACATTTAACTCTCAAACCTCAGGCTGCTGTTCAGTAAATCAGGCCTAATATATATGCCATCAACTACCAAACCACATTTCCTCTCACATATATATACATCGTGCTTCCCCGAAAATAAGACATCCCCCGAAAACAAGCCCACATAGATTTGTGGTATTGTATTAGCAAGTAAGCTAATCTATGTTCAGGAAAGTTTCCCCGAACATAGATTTGCAGGATTCCATGCCCTAGTTAACTGGTCTATGTTGGGGGGAAGTCCCCCATAGTTCATTTTCCGGTGGGGGGGGGGGGGGGAATTAATAGAGCCTGAGACCTGGTTTTATTTTGGAGGAAAGACAGTATATATATATATATATATATATATATATATATATATATATATATATATATATATATATATATATATATATATATATATATATATATATTTTTAATACTAACTATATTTTTATATTAATATGTAATACACAAGATCCAGTGCACTCACTCATCCACTAAACAGCAACTTCAAAGCTCACAGATTTTATTATTTTTTTTATTTTTTTCTAAAAACATTTAATCTAGGAAAAATATGGGGGTTTAGTTACAGTATATGAGTATACATTGCATAAGCCTGCCACAATATCAATGTACCCCATCTTTGGCAGGTCCTACTCTATCAGCCTAATGTCTGCTCTTATGAGTTAAACCCACTTGGGGAAAAAAAATCCATCTGGGGCTCTCTGCAGTACAAGGCTAAATAGGGCTCTGGGATGAGGCACCTGTGACAGGTAGGCGTGCAAATCCAAGGAGTTGGCTAGACTCCCAAATATATATATATATATATACACAAGGGGGCTGCACTCACCTGAACATGCATACATGGGGTGCTTCTGGGGCCAATTCAAACAAGATCCAGCACACTCACTCATCCTCTAAACAGCAACTTCAATGCTCACAGATTGTATTATTATTATTTTTTTTTTTTAACACCTAATCTAGGCATAAATAATGTGTATTTAGATAGAGTATATGATCATACAATGCATAAGTCTGCCACAACATCAATGTACCCCATCTTTTAGATTTTTTTCATATAACATTTTATTTTAAATACTATTATTTAATATGAAATTAACCCCTTAAGGACCAAACTTCTGGAATAAAAGGTAATCATGACATGTCACGCATGTCATGTGTCCTTAAGGGGTTAAAGCCCTGTTTCTTTTGAACAAAATAATATATAATAAGTGTGGGTGCACTTAAAGGGACACTATAGTCACCTGAACAATTTTAGCTTAATGAAGCAGTTTTGGTGTATAGAACATGCCCCTGCAGCCTCACTGATCAATCCTCTGCCATTTAGGAGTTATGAACCCTAGTCACACCTCCCTGCATGTGACTTGCACAGCCTTCCATAAACACTTCCTGTAAAGAGAGCCCTATTTAGGCTTTCTTTATTGCAAGTTCTGCTTAATTACAATTTTCTTATCCCCTGCTATGTTAATAGCTTGCTAGACCCTGCAAGAGCCTCCTGTATGTGATTAAAGTTCAATTTATAGATTGAGATACAATTGTTTAAGGTAAATTGCATCTGTTTGAAAGTGAAACCAGTTTTTTTTTCATGCAGGCTCTGTCAATCATAACCAGGGGAGGTGTGGCTAGGGCTGCATAAACAGAAGCAAAGTGATTTAACTCCTTAATGACACTGAATTGAGCAGTGAAATTGCAGGGAAATGATCTATACACTAAAACTGCTTTATTTAGCTAAAGTAATTTAGGTGACTATAGTGTTCCTTTAATATGCAAGAGGTGAATTATGGATGAACAGAAATATAGTCAAAATCCAGGTTTTGTTTTGATTTTGTTTTGATCAGAGCATGTACTATTTGCTCTGTTCTTAAGGGGTTAAAAGAAACAAAAGTGGTTTAACTCCTAATTGTCACAGAATTAAGCACTGAGTCTTCTGGGCAATAATATATACACAATAACTGCTTCATTAAGCTAAAGTTGTTTTGGTGACTATAGTGTCCCTTTAACAGGCTTCTCAATGATTGGTTATTTCCCCGTGATAAGACTGAAAGTCTCTTCCAGGGAAAAGGGGAGTGCTTGCAAAGGCTGCAGTTCATAAGTTCACAAATTACTACCCTCCCTTACACATACATATTTGGGGGAAGCCTCGTCAATTCTTGTACTTAGGCCCTATAGTTTCTAGTCACACCACCGGTATGTGAGACAGTCTTTTTGCACACAGTCTATTCTATCATTAGTATAGATAATGTGTATTTCTTGTAGCTGTAGTTCTTCAAATCTATTCTGTTACATATGACAAGAGACAGGTTTTTTTTTTTTTTAGACATTATAATCTTCCTACATATTGGACTGTCATAAAATGCTCTGATGCTGAGATTGTTTTCATGCAATTTAAATTATTCTTATAGATTAGTTGTGATGTGGAAGGTGTTCTAATAGAATTTCTTAGCAATGCAGTAGCACAATAGCCAACAAAAGAAATCTAATGCGATAACATTTCAGTTGTATATCTGAATGGCAGATTTATATTACTAGAATTACAATTCATTGACACATTGATATCTCAGATCTAAGGTTAATATTTGAATATATCGTACATATGATATATGTAGATAAATCATATATATATATATGATTATTATATTTATCATACTTTTTTAAGAATTACAGCACATCACAATCCAAGTTAACTAGTATAGTGAGGGCTAACGATAAGCTTATACATCTAATATTGAAGCATTGACAACTGTGAAACTGCCCTTTAACTTCTTTAAAACATAGTTCTCAATAAATAAATAATTTGCTCTCTATGTCTCCCTCTCCATCATGATAAAAATACCTATATTAATGTGATCTTTGTTCCCCTTCACTTCAGATTTAGGCAGTTTGCCAGTATGAAATGCAGAATCTTAAATTATTCTCACCATCCTCTAATGTTTTCATAAAGAATTCCCTTTAGAAAAATGTATTTTTTAATTGTTTGAGCAATGACATTTCAAAGCAGTGGATGAATAAAGATCGTCTCTAGGGCTATGGGAAATCTGTAAAGGACAGAGGGATTTAAGGAGATAAACAGCAAATATTCTTGGTGTAATATTATCTCACGGTTGCTTGTGTTAAGGAAGATAGTTTGAGTTCTGTATTTTGCAAAGGCCAAAGAACTCCATGATTTGCAAATATAAAGGTAGAATTGTATTGTATTTTTCAAGTTTTAACCATTCCATGTGCTTTGATGCATTACAGGAATATTTACATACTTCGCAAAACATAAAACTCTAACTTCCTAGGCTAAGAAAAGACTAAAGCTAAGTAGACGGTTCCACCTTCTACTGAAGAACAATTGACACCATTTTAGAAGCTGGATGCATACTTTTTGTGTGCTTGTCTGAGCATCCAACTCCATGACAGACAGGCAGACAGACAGGCACTAGCTCACTCTTCTTGCAACTTTATACTTGCAATATTTGCTGTCACTGTTATGATGTGTGCTCATAACATTGCACTGCCATGGTTTTGATAAACTGCAAAGCAGACATTGAGATTAAATTTGTTACAAACTGTAATTTGTCTACATTTTGGGCAATCAGGTGATCATCTGAATTCCACATTTCCAAACAGCCATATAGTCAAATCATGAAAAGACTGGTGCAAAGGACGAGCATGTTTGATTCGTGTATCGGAATGCCACCCATGGTGCCTAAAGAAAAAAAAGAGATTGGAAAAAAGATTATTGAAGGATAGAGGAAGCCACTAAATGTTGATTTTGTTTACGGATCAAATGAGAAGAGATCAAAAAACAATCTATATTTATATATTATATATTTAACACATATATAAAAAGATAAAGATAGATTTATTATAGCTGCTCTACATTTTCCTTCTATTACTAAGTCAGGAAAACTGTCTCTTGTCATATGTCACAGAATAGATTTGAGGAACTACAGCTACAAGAACTACACATTATCTATACTAATGATAGAATAGACTGTGTGCAAAAAGACTGTCTTATATACCGGTAGCTAGAAACTATAGGGCCTAGGTACATATTCATAATATCATGTATATATTTTCCAGTACAATAACTGGCCCATTTTTGTACCTTTTTGTTTCGTCTGATTCATTTTCACAAAAACATTTTTGGTGGACAAACCTCTGACGAGCCGGACTCATGGGAACCATTTAACAAGCTTACTTTTTGGTATACAGATTAAAAACTATATAGAAAACTATATACATTACAAAATAGCTGATCAGAAAAAATAAAAAAATCTCCAACGCAGCTTTAGGCACAGCTTGTCAATTTTTGCTTACATTTTGCAATTCAAATATCAATGTGTTACAATTCAGAGTTAAGTGAATATTATTCCTAAATATTGTGAAAGAACTGGATCAAGCAAAAGGAACAGATATAAAAAGGTTTGTCAAAGTGGAAGACCTAATGTAACAACCCCCACATACTATCTCTAATGATAGTCGAGGTGCAGAAAATATTTGTGCTTTTTTACTTTTAATGTTACATCTGGCAGCTGCTTCTCAAAGCAGTCACCTGTAATAAAAAGAAAGACCTGCAGTTTAGTGCTCTCTTAGGCTATATACAATATCTAGAGTTTGGAATATTTGATAGAAGTGCTTGCAACAAAGTTATGTTCACCAGTACCCCCTCCTGGTAGTCCTCCCTTAGTGGACTACCAGGAGGGGGTATACTGGTGAACATAACTTTGTTGCAAACACTTTTATCAAATATTCACTATAGTCTATTCTATGTATAATTGGGTACTATGGCGAAATCACATTGAATACTTAGCTGTGCAACATGTGCATTTTTTGACAATGCTTTCACTGAGATTACAGAGGACATCAGCAGAACACGGTTCTTGGATAGAAAGGAGGAAACATAACATAGAGAGGCAAGGATAGGTCATGAGCAATCTTCATCGCTCTATTAGTGTAGGGTCATTGAGTTTCCTTTGGGTGCAGGCCCCAGGTGTTAAAGATACCTAGCCCATGCCCAGGTAGGCGACAAAAGGCATGTTGCACCCATGTGTCACTGACCTTTAGCTCTCTCCTGTTGGAATATCCCATGATACATAGGCACTGAGTGAAAATAAAATACAACCTAAAATGTTCTCCAAACATTAAAAAAAAATTTAAGTTTAGCATTTTAGCAACTTATTTTCTCCCCATCTTAGCCCTATATGTGCTGCCTCTGCTCCCTTGCCAGTTCTATTGGTAAATGTTAATTATGTTTACCCCTGCCAAGTATAATGAAGTATTTACTGCATACAGCTAATTAGACACATTGCTGCACACCTCTCTGTACATGTGGGATTGCAAGAACACATTCTGATGTCACCTGTTGAATCATTTTTATTATATCTACTAAAATAAACTCCAGTCATTTTCTAAAGTATACTTAGATACATAGGGGCACTGAAAACAAATCTGTTTTTCTAAAGTTCTATAAAACAATTTATTCAAACTTTGCAGTCATAATGCTAGAAGAATTAAAGAATCATTTCTGATAGCAATATATTTGAAATAGAGGGTCTTTAATAAGATTTTGCACTTTAAAAATAAACTTGATATATGTATCTTGTCCTTTTTATTTTTATGTGCACTTATTATTATTATTATTATTATTATTATTATTATTATTATTAATAATAATATTATTGTCTTTTTATAGCTCTGGAAAACTGATTGTACTGAACTTTAATTGTGTCTTTGTAATTTAATACAGGTCAGTTTTGGTTGTAGATGGGACCATTGATAGGATTGTCATTTACTGCTGCTGGTCCTGAAACATGCTTTTGACAACTGAGTTTCAAATAAGCAGACTAAAATCAGTGTTGCATTGGGAATTTTCAATGGTTTTCAAAGTATTTTTTTCCACTTATGATACATGTGCTGATGAATAAGATTGTTAGAAAAGGATAATTAAAGAGGCATTTCAGAGTCATGTGAGTGGCTGCTCAAGGCCAATGCTTTGCAATAGCTTCAACGCAGCAACAAAGTAAACATTATCAGGGTTATATACTAAATAATTAAAAGTGAATTCAAAGTAAATTTACATTTTAAGGCCAAGTAGGAGAATGGAAATCATAACTGATAGAGAACGTTTTTCCAGTTTGACTATTTTCACCTTAAATTTTAGAGTCACTTTGAAATTTCACTTTAGCAAATAACCTTGTATGTTTATTTTTCCCCCCATTTATTTATTTTGAAAAAGAGTTTTGTCGCTATAGTGGTGCTTAACTAGTTTTGTACTAGAACAAGAATTGATTTCTAATTGATATCTAAGGCATATTGGCCCCCTTCTCTTTTCATATCTTTACTCTTTTAAGTTTGGATTCTCTGCTTAATTGTAGAAATTTCTTAACTAAAAAATATGTTTTAAAAAGTGTTTACATAGTTACAGAGACTGAAAGGAGACATCCTCTCTAGTTTTATTCCAATGGCCAATTGAATATAAGCTCACCTGCCACGTCAAGGCAAGCCCCAAAAAGTGAGTCCTACACTAGCCATTAGATTTTCTCAAAATACATAGGACAAACTTCATATACAAACACAAACACAAACTTTGTTTTTACTATATATTTTAAGCTGTTGAATACTAAGCTACTGCTGCTGTAAGCGTGGTGCTTTATCTTTGTGTTTGTATATAATGCTTGTATCGCACAGCTATGTTACATTGCTGCCAGCCACCCTATGTTTGTTTTATTAAGCATTTATACTTATGTAGGGGCAGCACCCCTTCCTGTCTCAAGAGAGAAATTTGCCTTTTAGCTGATACCGGCAAGGTGATTTGTATGTGTTAAAGCCCTATTCAGGGTTAATAAATATGTAGGGGTTTATAAAACACCCCATTCATGTCTCATTAGAGATGTTTACACTTTGTCTGATACCAGCAAAGTTTACTGTATGTGTAGAAGCCCTATAAAGGGTTAAATGTGAAAGGATTTATAAAATACCACTTCCTGTCTCATTGGGGATTCTTGGTTGATATTTGGGGCTTGCTATTTTGTTTAAATGTACATAGGGATTTAGGCCAGAGCGCAGGTAACGTTCTCTTTTATTTTACTATGTATTTTGAGCTGTTGGATACTAAGCTACTGCTGCTGTAAGTGTGGTGCTTTATCTTTGTGTTTGTATATGAAAAGAGACATGCATCCATCAAGTTCAGTCTTTCTCATATCTGTCTCATATAAAGAAGGCATAAAAAAAAAAAAAAAAACAGTTTGAAGCACTTCCAATTTTGCAACAAGTTTGGAAACAATTCATTCCTGACCCCAGAATGGTAGTCAGATTAATCATTGAGTCAAGAAGCTATTTCCCCACTAATTCAAAATTATACCCCTTTTTACTGTGTTTTTGCAAGTATTCATCCAGTTGCTGCTTAAACATCTGTACAGACTCTCTTCTATAAAATGCTACAGGTAATAATTGTTTTATAATAGAGGGGCACTATATAGTTGCACTACTCAATCCTGTAAGGGCAAGGGAATGGCCATGGATATGGTACTCGGGGAGCAAAATAAATATTAGGATTTGGAATTCATTCCTGGTAATAGTGGAAGATTAAAAAAAAAAAAAGTTACGAGCTAATGAGATTTTTTTTAATAGAATGGAAGTAAAAAAAAAGACTTGCATTACAGACTTTTTTTCATGGGAATAAATTAAATTTGGAGATTAAGGTTAAATCATACAAGGACTGTTAATATTACTGACTATAATACTTTTCTTAGAATATTAAAGTCTTCCGGGAATCATGGATTAATCATTAGAATAGGTTTATTTATAAAGGGGAATGTACTGTGTATCCAAGTACTGTATAACCTCTCCTTCGCTGAGCCCTTAAATGCATATGTAAGCATCCGTATTTGCATACAAAAGACATAAAGATGCAACAGACAGGATGACATAATCAAGGGTCACACAACTCTTACATGACCTGGGTTTACACCCATTTAACAATAATTTAAAATCACACAGTCATACTGTCTCATTTACTTTATTGAAATGATTAATAGGAGCCTGCCTAAGGACATGTATTTATTCATAAAGATATAATTCTCTTTATATCGAGTGTTAAAAAAAAAAAAAGGGAATAACGATGGGGAAGGTTTATTAGTGCCACGCTCCTCTCCGGGGTGGCCTGGTTGTTCGGTAGTTTGTTCGTTTGTCAAATGGCACAACTTCAGATGGTTCAAAGTAAATTCTTACCGAACAACCAGACTAATGACACAACAGATAGAGGGTTAACTACTTTAACAATTAGGGGCAGGGACAGCCAACAATAAAATACGGAGTAATAACACACAGTCCGCTACATCGAGCATTAATTAATTTAATGTGAGAGCCTACTTGCTTCCACTGGAAAGCTTTTCCAGACACCCACAATCATTTCTCTGAAAAGGCAGTCTTTACATTAAAAAGCTTGCAGGGACTGACTATACTCACCAGAACAACTACATTAAGTTGTAGTTGTTCTGGTGACTGACTAGTGTCCCTTTAATAAAATATCTATATTATCCAGAGTGGTTGAGCACTATTTTTTCTGCTACAGATATGTTTTTTTTTTTTTTAAGTGAGAACCTTACCCTATGTGCCAGTCAAGTGAGTGCCTATGTGTTCAATCTATTTTTTACTGCAATACACTGTGAAGCAGATATGCCTGGTTTTATCCAGGCAACCTTACATACAGGCATAATGTTTGCATTCTGCTGGCAGTATTACCAGTTAAGGGGCACTGATACCTCTAAAAATGTGTTCTGCTGTCAGTAATTCTGCAATGGACAAATTAATAAAGAAAAATGATAGTTTTGTAAATAATATATTTTTGTAGCTATGCATCCCAAATTATGCATAGTGCGTAATTTTCTTCTAACAAAACCTCAGTAGTATAGAGGGTAGATATAAGGTGAATAAAATCCTCAGAAAGGAAAATGCTGCAGCCCGATTAAAAATGTAGTGTTTTTGCTGGCACATCCATATTAGTCTGTTGAAGCCATGCCAGGATCCAGGGGCCATCCCCATCAGTCTCTTTAATAATGAGATATTCCCTTCTCAGTAACTGACTGAGATAACATTGTTCTGTTCTCAAATACCCAGATGTTCTGCAAATAGGATCAATTTCATTCCAAGTTCCCACTAAGAATCTTTTGAAAGCAGTAACAGCGCACATTCTTGTCAAATGTAAGAAAAAGAAATAGAAGCCTTATCGTATACAAGGAAAAGATTTAGAGAAAAAAAAGAGAAAATCTTCACATTGCAGATGTTGACAGACTTAATTATGGAAAGCATTGTTGCAAAGTGAATCGATTTCTTTAAAAAAAAAAAAAAATTCTAAACTCATATTGTCCTTCTGTTTCATACATTTCAAGGTATTCCTCTTGCTGTACAATGTAGTCTAAACTGGAACTTCTGCTGGAGAACACCACTGAAGCCCTGTGGAAGTGAGAAAGGTACACTTAGCTGCCGTCATGTCACATATTAGCATGGGTAGGCAACATTTGACATTTCAGATATTGTGAATTACATTTTATTTTTCATTATAACTGTTTGATTATACATGTGACATATTGTAAACCTATAACAATATACAGAGTGGGGGGTGCAGATAAAGAAAAAAGTGCACCCCCCCCGACTCTGTATATTGTTATATCACTATTGTGTAGTGTCTTTGAGTGATTTGTTGACACTGGGGGTAGTTGCTATTCTTACTACCCAGCGCCAATCCACCTACAATTTTTCTCCTTTTAGGAGACTAATTTCCTTTTTTTTTATATTGTAAACCTAACTGATGAACGTGGACTTCAAACTATCTCCCTTGCGACTACATTGCTATGAAACTCATATTGAGAATGAATACAGCATAATTGCTGACCCATACCAAACCTCCCACACCATTGCCCAATAATCACAGAGTTTTGAATATATTGGATAAAAGCAATAGCCACAGCGTTATTGAAACTTAACACACAAGCAATATCTCATAACTTGTCTGTTGTTGGGGGTATTTACCAAACAGACAGATCCATCCTTACTTTCAGAATCCCGAGCAGCATGCCTTCCGCCAGCAGCCCTTGGCAGGCTGCGACTCCCTCAACCGCCTCAGCACTTCGGTGTTACATTGACAGCACTGGCCAGAATCATCGCAAGCTGTGACAAAGGAAAACACACAAAGACCACAACAAACAGTATACATTCTGGGTGGGAAAAGAGTTAGGATCTCCCCGACTGATAAGTCCCCACCCCAGTAACCCCTTTTTAACTGTTCTCCAAACTTCAATAATGGATCTCCTTATTCCTTGTCCCTAGGTTGGGAAACAGTCATATTTCCCTTTCCTGGAAACAAAGCTATAAAACACAGTACAAAGAGTACTATGCAATGATTGTAAAGCAATGAATAAATAACAAGACCATACCACTAATAAATAGTGGGGGTTGGGGGGGGGCACCTACATATTTACATTGTGGTTGGTTTCAGACCTATTTCAAAGAATGTTCATGGAGCCTCTGATCCTTTCCCTGGCACAAGCATACATGTATTAATTGGGGGTATATTTCTTAAATCGTTTTTTTTTTTTTTTTTAATTAATTTCCAGTGAGGTGTGGTCCTTTAATAGGTTTAACCCCTTAAGGACCAAACTTCTGGAATAAAAGGGAATCGTGACATGTCACACATGTCATGTGTTCTTAAGGGGTTAAAGATGGGTCATGAAACCTCTGCAAATAACTCATGATTTACTTTACCACTTCCTGTTATCATTCATATTCAGAGGCATAATTGCAGCAATGCAGAGCAGATTTAACCAGAAAGTGTGTTATGTGCCCACTGCAATCAATACTAAGTCTAGTAGTAAAGTAAAAAAAAAAATGATAATATTGTATATAATTTTACATTTTTATTTCATTTTTACTTTTAAATAAAATCAAGCAGTCTAGATATAAACAAACATATACTACTTTGTATGGAATTAATCATGTTTATTATTTAGGTAAAGGTGTAACCTTGATAAAGGTGTAAACATTATCATCTTCTGCAAACTGATGATTTAAATAAAGCTATTTATTTGTATCTCTTACTTTCAAAATAAAAATATACAAACATCATAAAATAATTAAAAAAATTAAAATAAACTATAGATTTCGTAAAGTGAAAGAAATTTGTATTAGCAATAGTTGTAGCGTTGTTTCTTTAACTTGATATGGCAAAGGTAAGCAAGTAAACTGGATAGAAATGTAAGTAGGTAAACAAACAAAAAAAACACATTATCTAAAGGGGAGTCTTGTGAGATACTAAGTAAAAAATAGAAACAATATTCCTTCAGCAATGTCAACTAGGTCCAAGTACGCCTGAAAGTAACACAAAGTCCTTACAAAGATTCCAGTTGGATATTAGCAAAGCTATCAAAAGGCCGGAACTTAATTTCTTAACATACCCCTTAATGCAAGAAAATGAATTAATCAGCCTCCCTGTGTCACTGTGGTTGCACTATCTTCAAAGTGAAAAACACTCTAACCATTATTTTAAAGTATCACTCCCAGAGCCCTACCCCATAACAACTTCACCTCAAAAAAGTTGTTATGGAGGTACAAGTGTCTGGGCACCATCATACCTACAGAGTTTAAAGGGTTTTTCAAGTTTCAATTCTGAAGCTGGTTCCCCAGCACCTCACACTTCTCCCCCCTCATTTTCTTCCTCCGTTCCCTCAATATTCAATAAACTTTGTAAGGTGCCAGTGATTGGAAGAAAGTGTTAGCTGACACCCTCGACCTATCACTGTCTGCCCTTTGAAAAAATACTACTAAATTGTTATGTGGTGGGTGCGTTCCTGTAAACTATATTGTACATTATTATCGTTCTACAACTAAATTGCTCTCATTTCATTTTTGCAAAACATACACCTGTAAGTTGAACCAAGAGAAATTGATTTATTTGTATCCAATCTCCATTTGTCTAAATAATATTATATTTTGGCCTAATAGCTCTCTTTTCTGTGACAACATTCTATCTACGTGAGACACATTTTAACATTGTGAATACATTAAATAGAGAATATATGCTAACACGGCATTATCTGTACAAACTGCAGGTTCACCAGCATCAGATAGGTTAATATATTGACTGTTTTATAGAACAAAATAAGAGGAAAGTCAATGGCTCTTATAATAGATACCATTATCATGTAAGAGTTCGTGTAAGCTCACATTAAGAGCTGGGTTTAACTATCAACAGAGATAATGCTTTTATATTTCAAGCTGTTTGGTGCAGATGGATTTTAAACAGCAATTTGATAATCCATAATCAAATCTGTCCTTTCTATGTTTATGTCCCAGACACAGCTTTTGAACATTAAGATCCAAAACCAGCACAATTACTCTCTCTAATGGTTACAAAACTCTTGTGTAGCAAAAAAACTAAAAATAAAGTAACTCTGCTCCTACCTGGAAAAGCAACACAAATATAGACTGTATAGGTTAGAACAGTTTAAGAACAGTTTGACAACTTACCTGGGATCTGCCAGGATAGGGGCTGTAGTATGGGTTAGGGGCAGTAGTGTGTCTGAGGGGTGCAATATGTGTGTGTCTGAGGGGTGCAATATGTGTGTATGAGTGGTGGAGTGTGTGTGTGTGAGGGGTGCAGTGTACGTGTGTGTGAGGGGTGTGTGTGTGGGGTGCAGTGAGTGTACGGGGGTGCATTGTGTTTGTGAAGGATATAGTGTGTGTGTAAAGGATTCAGTATGTGTGTGAGGTGTGCAGTGTGTGTGTGAGGGGAGCAGTGTGTGTGTATGTGAGGCAGTTTGTGCGTGAGGGGTTCAGTGTGTGTGTGTGGGGGGCAGGTCAGATGAGGTGTACAGCGTGTGGGGGGGCAGGTTGTGTGAGGGGTACGGAGTGTGAAAGGGGTACTGTTTGTGTGTATGGAGGGGCAGTGTTTGAGTATGGGGCAGTGTGTGTGTGTGTGTGTGTGTGTGTGTGTATGTGGTGCAATTGAGGGTCTTTGGGGGTAGGAGGGCAGACACATATATACTTTTTTATTTTAATGAATAAAAGTTTTTAATTTAATTTTAATAAAAAAAAAAAATATTACTTACTTTTGCATTGGAGGGGGGGCAGTACTAAGCCCCAGTGGCCCGGTGTGCTGTGGCACACAGTATGGAAATGGCTGGGATAGATTATAGCTAGCTGTTTTGAATGTTTTTGTTTTTTTGTTAACAACAATTATTTTTATGCAAAAGGACCACTCTTTTTGAGCCTTCTACCAATCTCCAGTATTCCACATTATGGTTTAAAAACATGACTTAGGTTTCTGGGAGTTTTAGTTTATTAGACAGTTGAAATTTGACCCAGAAACCATTGTTTTGCCTAACAGGCACTCATTTGTAGGAAAGCTTAATATTGCAATGGAAATTTTAGTGATTGTTGCCATTCACAAATATATGAATCTAATTTTGCTCTTGGAAAAGCCTGAAAAAAGATAATGCATGATTTTTAAAACAATTGCCTATCTAGTACAAGAAAATTTTAAAATGCTAAAAGAAATTACTTTTTTGGCAAATGAACAAAATTTAACATTCTAAAAAACAGGCCATGTTATGCCCTTCCTGAAGGAATGAGCAGGAAGAATACATTAAATCCGCCCAAGCTTCCCATATTGCAGCAATTAACTTACATGACATGTACAGAGGGATATCCAACTAAGGCCTCGATTTAATATTTTTAGATAAGCATTTCAAATGTTTTTTTCAAAATATTAAAATATCAACTAACATATCATATACAAAAACCATATATAAAAAACATGAACATGTTACTAACGTAAACTTTTTTAATATTTTAAATCAATTTAAGAGTTTAGCTGAAAACATAACAAAAAATAAAAATCTTATCCAGCAATATTATATTAAAGCCTTAAAGCTGCACTGTCACTGTAAGTGGACTTTGCGTGTCACTGTACGTAGGGGTTCAGTGGCTGGGAGTGCAGGTATACTTTAGATTGTACTCATCTCTCACTATCAGCCCACTTAACCGTCATAAAGGCACATTATAAGCATTGAAAACAGGCACCTCCTACATAACAGGTGCCTACTCTGCCTATTGGGAAACATATCCCTGTGAGTAACATTGAGGTTATGGTGGTACATATATAACATATCATTCTTTTGGTTTGGAACCATGGCATAAGAGATGCAGTTTGCTTTGGTTCTACCAGTTGGCGTGATACTGTGTTCTATAGCAAACATGCTTGTAGTGTATCCAAAATCATATCTGTAATAATAATTAGCCAGTTTTTTTGTTTGTTTTTAAATTCATATGTTGATTATATATTGATATATTTCATAAGAATAAGCAAGAGGGGATACAGAAAGAAGAAGGGAGGTTAGGGGGTGTATACCTTTCGTACAAAATAGTCAGATCCATAACAGTTATAATTAACACCGTTTTTACAACACAGAACTACGCATAAGTGTCACTGTATCCCATTCCCTCTCATGTGTATTGGTATTGGGTTTTGGTGTCCCGACCACTCTATTGCATAGTCGTGCGTCATCTACCAGTGTTCTGCCTCTAGCGACGTCACTCGTGCCCGTGTAGATTAGTTATAGGATATGTCTGGTGGAATTAGTGTTCTCTTCTCTGTATGCTCATGCATCTGTATACCAGAATGTAGACATCAGCACCCCAATAGGATGTGCTGGGTTGCCACCGTGGAGGGAGTAAAGGGTAAGAAAAACTGGGGGAAAACTGGGGGTAGAACTGCATAATATGTATGTATTAAAGTTTAGTCCTAATGAACCGCATTCCTAGAGTGGGTGATCTTTTTTTTTCCAATGTATATTTTTTATTTGTCGAAATAAACACATGAAGTTCATACAAAAAGGAGACATCAACATCAGATGCAAGAATTACAGAGCATAATACAGAAATGTGAGACAAGGATTCGTAAACCAAATTTCTTCTCTTAGGCCATAACATATCAAAATAAGACATATTGGTACATCAAGAGAGTATGGAGACCATGAACTTCTAGCCCTATGCAACATTAACAAAGCGCATTAACAACCAAAGTAATATGCGTAGAACCTGCTGTGGTTTCGACCATAGTCACAATACTGGACATAACACGCAGTGGCAATTGACACTTGTTTGTACTAGAACAGCAAGAGCAGATATACAGTTGGTAACATAACAGCCTCAAGGTGAGGTGATATTGCGCCTGCTGTGTTTTGCCATACCAATTTACTGAGGAGATGTTTTGCAATCGTGATCTCATAATTTGGTACATAAATAACAACCTTTATAATGCTCTTATGAATAGGATGAACTTCGAAGGTAAAGTTACCAACTTAATTTTATAGACAGGAAGGGAGGTGGAGGGGGGGGGGGGGGGAATTTGCAAAGTTATATGTTACCAGAGTTAACAATAAGGTAATTAATGGATGTTAACTGCAATCGCATCCCAGTTGTGCCATAGTTTACAGAACGTTGGGTTGTTACCTCTGTGAGCCCACTCTTTTTCAAAGATATAGGTGTTGTGGACCCTATTTACGACCTCCTGAATATTGGGGCATGCTGGAGTTTTCCAGTGGGCAGCTATGCTTAATTTGGCAGCCACAAGGATATTGAGTGCCGCTGCTCTTGATGGGAAGCTGTGTAATATGGGAGACAGGTGGAGGAGAAAGGTAGCTGGAGAGAGCGGAAGAGTGTGGGTATTAAGTGCTGTGATTAATTTTTGGATTTGTAACCAGTAGGTGCCTAGGGCTTTACAGTCCCAAAATATATGCAACAAAGTACCGTTTGGGTCGGCACATCTCCAGCAACAACCTGTTGAGCCAACATATATCATCCTTAGTCTAGATGGGGTCATGTACCACCTCATTAGCACTTTGAAGTACGCTTCCCAATGTGTAACACATTTTGACGATTTTTTGGTGTATGCTATTGCGTCAACCCAGGTAGTCAGAGGAAAAGTTTCACCTAGGTCTCTTTCCCAGCGGAGCATATAAGGCAGTTTTACTTCGCCTCCATCATTATTCACCGCCAGTGATGCATAGCAGAGGGAGAGGGGTTTTAGGGTAGGTGACTTTATGTGGGCATTGAAGCAAATACGCCCTAGTTTACACATTTTTAAAGAGCTAACATATTGAACAGACCTAGATTGTAATATGTGTTTGACCCTCAAGTACATAAAGAGATCCCCTGAAGGTAAAGCAAAAGACTTTTGTAGAGTAGGGAAGGGGTTTAAGCCCTTGATTGAGTATAGTGAATGCACATGGGTTATGCCTTTAGAGACCCAATGCTGCATAGGTAAGTCAGGAGATATGACCGTAAGAGCCTGTATGGGAGCAATGAACAACAATTCCGGGCTTGGACATATCAGGGGGCTCCAGGCCTTCCATGATTTAAGTAAAAATTTAGATGCCGATAGCATACCTTGCGAGCTATGGAATGTGTTTGACCAAAGATTATGTGACATTTGTTGCAGGTCGCCACATTTTTCTTCTAAGTGAAGCCAAACTGGGCTGGTTTTGAGTGTTATAATATTGACACCTTGTGCTAGTACCGTTGCTATATAATAGTTTTTAATATTGGGTATATTCAGACCACCTCTTTCCATAGGGAGCCACAACGATCTAAAAGAGATTCTTGGAGGTTTTTTTTTTCCAAACATGAGCGTTTAGAAGTTTCTGAAACCGTTTTAATAGAGCATTTGGGAGAGCTATGGGCAACGTCCGAAACATGTATAATATGATGGGTATTACCATCATTTTAAGTGATGTGATCCTGCCTAGCCAGGATACATTGGCCTTATCCCACGTATCAACTTGCTTTGAAAGTTTTGAGAGGGCCACTAAATGATTTTCCAAAATTGTTTGTTTCTGGGTGTTTGCTATTTTGACTCCTAGATAGGATATCGAGGTTTTACGCCATTCAAAGGGAAATTGTGCCTTAAGATCATCGACTGTTTTGGACTCTAGATTGAACGGGAGGATTTGTGTTTTAGTGATGTTATTTTTATAATACGAAATTTTACCATATGTTTTCAGAGTGTTTACAACGTAAGGGACTGATTTGGACGGGTCCGTGAGGAATAGCATGATATCATCCGCAAAAAGTGCGATCTTTTTCTCCCCAGCTGGCGTGGGAAGACCTGGAATGAAGATGTCTTTTTTGATAAGTCTAACCAATGGTTCCAGACACAGAATAAAAATATGGGGCGATAGTGGACAGCCTTGTCTGGTACCATTTTTTATTGAGAAACTCCGTGAGGTAAATCCTGAATTGAAGACCTTAGCGGAGGGCGAGGAGTAAAGGGCCTTTATGCTTGTAATGAAACTGCTTGAGAATTTGAACGCTGAAAGTGTACGTACCATATAAGACCAATTTAGGCGGTCAAAAGCCTTTTCAGCGTCCAGGGCCATAAAGACCCCATTTATTCTATTTTTGAATGCCCATTCTAACAGATCCATGCAATATCTTGTGTTGTCCCCCACTTGTTTACCCGGTACGAAACCTGCTTGTTCTATGGAAACTAAGTCGGGCAGGAGGGGTTTCAATCTGTTGGCTATTAGTTTTGCGTATAACTTGACATCTGCGTTAGAAGGGAAATGGGGCGCAGGTTACTACAAATCGTTGGCGGTTTGTTTGGTTTGGGTAGTGTGATGATGAATGCTTCCAGCATTTCTCGTGGAAATACTCCCGATTTTTGAATGGAGTTGAATGTTTGCGTGAGATGGGGAATCAGTTGTGGTGCCATTTTAATGTAATAATAATTTGAGAGCCCATCAGGGCCCGGGGCCTTGTGTTTTGGAAGGGAACGTATTGTAGTTGCTACTTCCTCTTCTGTGAATGGTGCACTCAGTAGGTCATTTTGCTGTTGTGTAACTTGTGGAAGTTCTACCTGTGTTAAGTAACTTTCAATTTCATCTAGATTGGGCGTATGAGTGTCTGTATTTGTCTGTAAATTATAGAGATCCTCATAGTAATAGGATAATTCATCCACTATTTTGTTAGGGTTATAAATTTTTGAGTTTGTTTTAGAAGTGATGTAGGGAATTTTCGTTTGGAGGTATTTAGTCTTCAATTTGTTCGCTAACAATTTGCCTGCTTTGTTTCCCATATGGTAATAATGTTGTTGCAGTTTACGTGCATTGTTATTATATTCTTGCGCGTGCAATTTGCGGAGATCCTCTTGGGTCTTGGTAATTTGTTTAGATAGGGATTTAGAGGGAGCGGACTTATTGCTATTTTCCAAAGATGCCAGTTTCTGAGTTAAAGCAGTAAGCGTTGTTCGGAAATGTTTTTTCTGTTGGGATCCTAATTTTATAAATTCCCCTCTAATGACCGCTTTATGGGCAAGCCATACTGTTTCGATAGAAGTGTCCCCAGTGGAGTTGACTGAGAAGTAGTTTTCCAGGTCAGTGGCAATAGAGTTTCGATTTTTTGGGCACTCTAGTATGGACTCGTTAAGTCTCCATTTGCCCCGGCCTTTAGCGGGGTAAGGGACTCCAATAACGGTTTCTATAGGGGCATGGTCAGACCATGAACGTTGACCTATCGTTTGAGATTTTAGATGCGGTAATGTGGATTTATCTATCAAACAAAGGTCTATGCGAGTGTATGTAGCGTGGACGTGTGAGAGATATGTGTAATCTCTAGCTGCGGGATATAGGTTCCTCCAAGAATCATATAGGTCAGCTGAGTGAAGCAGGCGCGAGACCAGTTTACTTGTGTGAATGGATGTTTTGTTAGGGGGCTTGTTTTGAATACGTTGTGAGTCTAGCTGTGGATCTAGTGTGCAGTTAAAGTCACCACAGATTATTAAGTGGCCTTGTTTAAGGCGGGATATTTTATGAAGGGCTTTTTTTATAAATGAGTACTGAGCTACGTTCGGTGCATAGAGGGAGACAAGAGTTAGTTGAATACCATTTAACTCGCCGACTAGAACCAACAACCTGCCCGCTGGATCAATATATTGGTTTTGTAAAGTAAATGCCCAGTCTGAGTGGAAAAGGATAGCTACTCCTTTGGTTTTGTTGGGTGCTTGCGCATGGTAGCTGACAGGGTAAACCTTCGAGTAAAGTTTAGGTGAATTCGCATTTTGAAAATGAGTTTCCTGCAAACACACTACAGCTGCTTTTGAGGCGTGCATATCTTTTAGTACCTGCCGCCTTTTAGCGGGGTTATTCAGACCCTTAACATTGATGGACAGAATTTTCATATCATTTTGAGACATAATGATGTATTAGATGTAACTCTAATAATAAGGTTCTTACTAATGTGGGAGAGGTCAATGCTCCTAGCGCATGCATTTTGTTATTTTTCCAAATTAATTTTCCTGTAAGGTCTGGTAAGTGCCTAGAAAACTTTGCTGGCGATTTATGGGTAGGTGGGGAAGGGGGGATAAAAAACTGGGAATAAAACGAACTAAAGTATGTACAGCACTCTCCGTTAAGGAGGAGATAATTGACGGCCATATAGAGAACACCTGGGAGTGAACTCAAGAGGTGACCTGAAAAGGTGGGGAAACGTGGAGCTCCTACCATCCTGATAGGGTGTAACTCAGTTGTTTAGAGAAGCGTGAAAACTTGTGGACCAATAATAAAAATAAAGGATATTACCATAGGCATGGAAAACTTTGCATACAATCAGCAGTTAATAGTGAATCATAAAATAACGGCATAACTATACAGTGGTAAAGAGCTGTTACTACCAATGTTGCGCCACGACACCTCCTAAGAAGTGTAATAGCGCTTTGTACTGCGCCGGTACGTTCTCTTTCGATACCGTTAGGACCCATAAGGTGTAAGGGGGATTTTACGTAGTCACTGGGACTATTATAACTGGGTGCTTTACTAGAGAAAACAATGTAAAATTGAAACGTGTTAGGCGTCTCCCGGATCGGCCTAGAGGCTGAAACACCCCACTCAAGAGAAGAGTCGTTGAGCATAAAGAATAAAGTGAATTACAGCTATTGCTCTGGAAACGATAAATCCTATGACATTATTAAGTTGGTAGATTTAACCAGTTTGCAAATGGACATTTATACCGGCGATGCATTCAATTACATTTTGTAGCAGTCAAGTAAGCGTATAAAATCGCCGTATTAGTGATGACAGTTGCAATGGTATCTATACGTGATATTACCAACATTATAGTGGCGTACCACAAAGGGATGTATAGGGGGCTTACATTAGGGACAGAAATAACGTATGAATGTGCGGCAGACATGCATTGACGTGCCTCAAATTTTTAGAGCGGTTAGGTAGTTAGGTAGTTACCGATCTCGCTAGCGGGTCCGGTATAGGAAGGCTAACGGTGTACATAAATAACGTACTTAACACATATTGTTGACATATATTACAACATCATACCCATCCTTGCCCATCAAAATACCCATCGAAAGGCAAAAGGTAGTTCATTTCTGTGTTGAATTTGCTCCCGCCATGTGCCAGTCCGCACGAATTTTCTTCGGAGAAACTCCTCTATGTGCCATGCTCTCACCTTCCGTGTTGCGCCATAGTCCCCATTCTGAGAGGGCCTTCATACCTTCACTTGGATCAGTAAAAATCCGGGTAGAACCCTGTCTCCATACGATCAATTTCGTCGGGTATCCCCACTTATAGTTCACATTGTTGTTGCGTAGCGTCTTGGTGATGGTGACAAACTCTCTCCGTTTTGCCATGGTGGCAGCTGATAAATCCGCAAATAAGGCAATGTTTGAATGTGGGTCCGGGAGGGTCGACAATTTCCGTGCTGCTGATAACAAAGCTTCTTTGTGAGCATAATAGTGGAATTTGACTATTACGTCTCTGGGTGCCTCTGTTGACAGCCGTGATGGACGTGGAAGTCTGTGCATGCGGTCATAGGCCCATGCAGAGTCTGGCAAAGCAGGAACTAAGGCCTTGCATAGAGAAAGCACGACTTGAGGGAGAGCATCTTGGGAGACATCATCCGGGATCCCCCGAAATCTGATATTTTGCCTCCTTGATCTGTCCTCCAGGTCAGCCATTTTCAGCTTTAGGGATTCATTTTCTTCTGAGAGAGATTGAAGTTTGTCCACAACTTCATTGTGTGCGTTGCAGAGATCTCCCGTTTTGTTTTCGAGATGGCTCGTCCGGTCTCCCAGGCTCGCAATTTCCCTGCGTAGATCGCTATCTATACGGTGAAAATCTGCCGTAATCGTCGTTCTTAGCTCCTGGAGCATCTTATGCAGGCTTTTTTCAGTGATTGGAGCGTTAGAGTATTTTGAGGAGGTCGAATCTTGATCTGAGGTGCCGTCCGACATAGCCTCAGCATCATCGGCGCCATCTTGACTCATCGGGTGGCGGTCTCTTTTTTTTGTTTTAGCCATTTCTTGAATCTTAGGTTGTTTGTAGGGTGACATCCTGCTATGCTGTATGTGCCCTTACAAGTTTAGCCAGAAATTAACGTGAGTTACCGCTTTAGAAAGCTTGTTTGTAGCTGATCAGGGTGGGATTTTGCCGGAGCTCTTAGTCCATGCGACTGCTCGCGCCGGAAGTCAGACACGCCCCCTAGAGTGGGTGATCTTAATGGGACAGGTTGAGTCTGACCAAGCCCCCTGTCAGTCTTCGCTCGTCAACTGCTCAAAATATATCCCTTGTCTCTCAAGTTATTACTAGATTAGCCATTCAGTAATACTGCCGGGGGAAGAGATGTGTAATATTGGAAGTATCTTCCGTTTACCCTGGCTTGTGAACTCTAAACATCTGTCGCACCACATCTCAGAGGCATTGATACTTTTCTCCCTTGCATCTCTGTTCTTACTGTGCGCCTTGGTAGAGTGCCGGCCAACAAGACCAGGCTATTTGTAGGGATAGTGCTACCTGGTGTGTATTGGCTGACATTTTTTCGTACTGGAAGTATTGATTGATTTTAACAAACAACTCATTTTTTGAGGGGTGATATGTTGTTTTCCAATTAGGTTTCTAGTTGCCAAAATGACTATTGCCACCACCTTTCTATGTGTCTTGGACCAGGAGGGGGAAATAACAAAAGCAGTGTTAGGTAAGGAGTGAATTCAGTGTCAGGAATCTGAAGAGAGTGAAGTACTTCTCGGGTATCTTTTCATAATTGTTGTATCAGTGGGCAGTCAGCCAAATATGACTCATGTTACCCTCCAGTTGAGTGCACCTCCAGCAAGTCGATGGTACGTTTGGGTATATTTTATGTAATGGACTGGGGGGTGAGGAATAGCCAGTTTATTTTACTCAAAACGAGCTATCTACATTGCCCAACCCTTTCCTACAGCATTGTAAAAACATATGTAAAATTCAAAGCAGAACTGATACAGCCTTCCTGCTTCTAATGTCAATAAAATTGCCATTGGTAAGTTGGTAAATTTTGGCATCTATACACCAGGGTATACTTGATACCCGTAAAAAATCTCGTAGTGTTATTTCTAGTAAAATACACAGATAATATATATATATATTTTTATTATCGCTGAACCTTTCTATCACTTCTTGAAATTTCTATTGAACCAAAGCATACAATCTTAAATGCATGTAGACTTCTTGTATTATAAACATGTAATCATTTGACTTATCTATTAAAAACATTAATTAAGCAGTTAGTTATGAGCTAAGAACAGAGATTTAAGCTGAAATATCTGTGGTGAAGAAATGTGTCCACATCTGGATTATATATTGTTTCAAATTTTCCCCCAAATTATACAAATCAACTATAACTCTTTAGTAAACAAACTTACTAGTACAGTACACAATTGTTGCAATGTACACCCTTTGAAAGAAAAACGTAAGATTTGAATTAACATGGTTTTATTAATATAATACTCCACGTTAGCATATTCTTTGTTATTTTGTTATTTATGTAACTGTTTTACCTATATTAGTAGAGAGAGAGAGAGAGTGATACCGGAGAAACTGACGGAAGCCAAGCACAGAGAAGTGGACACAGGTTTCTTCAGGAAGGAAGAGATCTTTATTCGATTCCCCGACCGGGGCTCAGATGGACTAGCATCACCACAATAAACAGTCTGAGCCCAGAACTGACTGTGTAAATGCATAATATAGACATATAGCTCCTCCTATAGTTAACTCTACCCACATATACTCTTTACCCAATCAGCTGAACAAAGCCTAACTTCCCTTACCTGTTAGACCACATGGCTCACCCAGAACAATGGAGAAGGGGAAGTGTTTTCAGTTCCTGCATTCCTGCACTTGCTCAGTACACTGTTGATTGTATCTTAGCTACGTGTAACTGACTAACTGATACACCAACATACACATATGCCACGTGGAAATCTCGGCCTACTAAATTTAATTTCTACCGAGCTTCCACCACAAGAGAGCGAGAGAGCGAGAGAGAAAGAGAATAGAGGTTAAAATAGTGTAGTGCAAAATGAATTCACACATCAGAGCCCTGTTTCGCATTCTCCACACTGACCAATAATTACCTACCAAGTTAAATGGGATGGAATGGATCTTTGATAGACAAGGCAGGTAACATTTACTCCATACACACACAAACATATATATATATATATATATATATATATATATATATATATAATTGCAGTATTGCAAGGATACCTTTCTTTATTGGACTAACATAATATTTCAAAGACAAGCTTTCGAGAGTTTTCCTCTCTTCTTCAGGTCTCAAGCAATACTGATCAATCTGATAGAGTCTAATACTTAAAACAACTGATGTTAGAGAAGGGGAGAGAGGGGGGGGCGGTGAGTGGGGTGTCATAAATAGCAAAATATGTGCCTGAAAGGTGCAGGTTGGTTGAGAATAGCCAGAAAAAGTAATTAAACAGAGGAGAGTCAATAAGCTAGCTGAAGAGAAAAAAAAAACACAAAAAAAAAAAATATTAAAACAGCAGAGCACGGCATGCAAGTAAATAGCTGCATAGATGTATGTATTTAAATTGATCCAATAAAGGTAAAGCGAGAGTTAGTCCAATAAAAAAAGGTATCATTGCATACTGGTATTTTGGCATCTTGTCTACTGGACTAATACGGCTAATCCAATCTACACTATATATATAATTGCTAACACACTTCAGCAAAGCCAAATAACAGCATAATGTAACTTTTAGAGACAGCAATGTCATTCATTACAAATTCTAAGGCCCATGGCTTAACGAGAGTGCTTACTATTATATTGATGTAATTAAATAAGGACGGGGACCTGGTAATTTTCTTCTTTCTTCTTTCAGAACTGTGCACTGTATTGGTTAATTTATTAAAGTGATTGCTCAAAATCCAGGCTGTCTGATGTTATGGAAGATAACAGCTTTCTCGACTTTCATGTCACTTCAAAGCCTTAATTTCACTCATTTCAGGGCAATCCACTGTCACCTTACACATCTGATCATAAGGGATGCAGCCTTTCCAATGGGTGGTCTTTACTACTTACTAAGACCTGGATAATATTCAGTGCAGTTTGAAGCACAACTATAAATGCGAAGTGGATAAAAACTTGTATGATTTCATTTATATGGTTATTCTAATATAAAGGGCAACTATGGATTGTAAATGCACAGCATATTAGAATCACAGACAATTTTAATTGTACATGATTGGCTGTGAATCATAGAATAATACACTGTTGAAATAAGTGTCAACAACGGGAATGCTGTATCAAAGTTGTCTAAAATGGTGTAAATATGTAAAAGGGGAAGGGCCACCAATGCGAGCTACCTAGTGGTTCTGCTTGTCCATGGTGATTGCCCAACTTTAAGTACTTTAGAACACTGTTTAGAACAGAACAGTTTGATAAATCCTCCCCGCCCCACCCAGCCCCACCCCACTTAGACACCAGAACACCAGAAGTAATGGAAAGATACAAGGAGTGTCTGCATCAAGCTTATGACATCCACGTGAGGGATGGACCAGGACAGAATGTAAAGGGGGTACTTCAAGCACCATGACCAGTTATGTGTTTTGAAGTGGTGATGGTGCCATGATCCTGTGACACTGCACTGAAATATTTAATGATGCTGCTAGAGCAAGATAGAAAGAGATGAGGTTCATCCATTGTAGAATATGCATTGTGATGGTCAACCCAGGAAAACATTACAGGGAAGGACTTATTTGAAATATTTTTTTTTCCCAATAATATGAATGCATATTGTTTGTCACTACAGGATGAAACAGAACCTGGAAACTAAATCATGAAATGCAACCAACATGTATGTTTATCTATATGTAGACTCAATTTTTGAAAAATATTATATATACATATATATATTAAAAAAAAAAAATAGTCTCGCACTCCACTTACTGGTGTCTCTGCCCGGTGCTTATTGGCATAGTATAACAAATTGCATAGAGATAGCACTCCCAGGACTCCAAAGGTGTAAAAATAACATTTTACTTTTACTTTCCAATTTTAAAAGATCAATGTTTCAGTTTGTCACCCAATCGCCTGATGAAAGTAATATATAATATGTATATTTTGCATTTCATAGTGTAGTATAGAAATGTTATACTACCAATTAACAATGTTAGGACATTCCATGCTGTCCTCCAAAGAGTGTGCTTAGGATGGCACGGCATGTCCTAATGTTTTGGTCTGAACAGGAATAAATCCCTGCTCACATCATGAAGATCCAGCTATCAATAGATACCTGGGCTCCCCTCTATCAGATGGGGTCATATTTAGTGGTCCCGGAGTGACAGATGAGCTTTATGCAGTGTTCACAGTTAGAGTTAGTGTAAGCATGGGGTATGAGGTAGGGTTAGTATAGAGTTAGGGGGTTGATAGAGGGTCAATAAAATGTATTATACTTACTTAGGTATATTTTTCATTTAATAATCAGGACTGATACGTGAATCTGTTTTGAGATCTTTTTACATAGTTACATAGTTACATAGTTACATAGCTGAAAAGAGACTTGCGTTCATCAAGTTCAGCCTTCCTCACATTTGTTTTTTTGCTGTTGATCCAAAAGAAGGCAAAAAAACCCAGTTTGAAGCACAATTTTGCAACAAGCTAGGTAAAAAATCCTTCTTGACCCCAGAATGGCAGTCAGATTTATCCTTGGATCAAGCAGTTATTACCCTACATTGAAAGATTATATCCTTGAATATTCTGTTTGTGCAAGTATGCATCTAGTAGCTGTTTGAACATCTGTATGGACTCTGATAAAACCACTTCTTCAGGCAGAGAATTCCACATCCTGATTGTTCTTACAGTAAAAATACCTTTCCTTTGCCTTAGATGAAATCTTCTTTCTTCCAGTCTAAACGCATGGCTTCGTGTCCTATGTAAAGTTCGGCCTCGTGTCCTATGTAAAGTTGTGAAACGATTTGCACACAATGGTTTGTATTGGCCCCGAATATATTTGTATAATGTTATCATATCCCCTCTCAGGCGATGTTTTTCTAAACTAAATAGGTTTAAATTTGTTAAACTTTCTTCATAGCTGATATGTTCCATTCCTTTTATTAATTTTGTATCCCGCCTCTGCACTTTTTCTAGTGCCATGGATGTGTAAAATTATTATAAACAAAAATGTGTTTTGCCCATTTTTATCATTTTTGAAAGATTTTATTAATATTTAATGTTGTTGGGTATACATTTAGAATATCAAAAGACAACAATGTATAAATAAAATAAATATCAAAAAAAGAATATCAAAAGACAGCACTTTCTGTCCTTTAAAAAAACAAACAAACCCCCCCCCAAAAAAAAAACATACATACACTGAACAAAAGATACCGACTGATTTTCACCCCCCCCCCCCCCCCCCCGCGTCTCCCAATGCAGTTAAACTGCACATTTTAGAGTGGCCTTTTATTGTGGCCACCTGTGCGACAATCATGCTGTCTAATCAGCATCTTGATATGCCACACCTGTGAGGTGGATGGATTATCTCGGCAAAGGAGAAGTGCTCACTAACACATATTTAGACAGATTTGTCAACAATATTTGAGAGAAATAGGCCTTTTGTGTACATAGAAAAAGTCTTAGATCTTTGAGTTCATCTCATAAAAAATGGGGGCAAAAACAAAAGTGTTGCTTTTATAATTTTTATATATATATATATATATATATATATATATATATATATAACAAAAAAATAGGACGGAACCCAAACAAGGTCCCTAATTGGGAGAGTTGTGATGAGAAAGGAGTCCCTACCTTTAATAATCCTAGGGATATAAGGGAATAAAAATAGTCAGGTAGAGAAGACAAGGTACAGGGATAAGATGTGTAAATACACATGCAAATCCAAACAACTCTTAAACAGGGAGATAGCCAAACGAAAAAAGGAATGGTACTAATTACTCCAAAGAGTTTTCTTTTATTTATTTTGTTCAGTTGATTCACTTAGGTAGCACTTATGGATTAGTTTAAGTTAAGTTAATTTGTATTTTTAGCTACTTAGCCAGGAAGAGAGAAGGGTAATAGGTAGGCACTTGTGATTTTCACTGTGCCGAGGTATAATAGTTTTAGGGACCTCTCTTAGGAAGAAGGTCCTTATTGGGATTGGGGGCCGTTGTTTATGGGGGATTTAGCTTGCTCCTTTTTTTCCCCCTTTGGAGGTGTTCCTCCCCCCTACCCTCTACTTTTTCCCTCAATCTACCTATACTGTCACAACCTTACAGTTTGGAGTAATTAGTACCATTCCTTTTTTCGTTTGGCTATCTCCCTGTTTAAGAGTTGTTTGGATTTGCATGTGTATTTACACATCTTATCCCTGTACCTTGTCTTCTCTACCTGACTATTTTTATTCCCTTATATCCCTAGGATTATTAAAGGTAGGGACTCCTTTCTCATCACAACTCTCCCAATTAGGGACCTTGTTTGGGTTCCGTCCTATTTTTTTGTTATTTATAATTGTGGGTTATTCCCCAGCAGGGAGGAGTTAGTAGGGCTTTTCTCACTTTTTTCATACATATATATATATATATATATATATATATACACACACTGAACAAAATTATAAACGCAAAACTTTTGTTTTTGCCCCCATTTATATATATACTGCTCAAAAATATAAAGGGAACACAAAAATAACACATCCTAGATCTGAATAAATTAAAAATGATTCTGAAATACTTTGTGTTTTACATTGTTGAATGTGCTGCCAACAAAATCACACAAAAATAAAAAAATGGTAATCAAATTTTTCAACCCACGGAGGTCTGGATTTGGAGTCACACTCAAAATTAAAGTGGAAAAATACACTACAGGCTGATGCAACTTTGATGTAATGTCCTTAAAACAAGTCAAAATTAGGCTCAGTAGTGTGTGTGGCCTCCACGTGCCTGTATGACCTCCCTACAATGCCTGTGCATGCTCCTAATGAGGTGGCGAATGGTCTCCTGAGGGATTTCCTCCCAGACTTGGACTAAAGCATCTGCCAACTCCTGGACAGTCAGTGGTGCAACGTGACGTTGGTGGATGGAGCGAGACATGATGTCCCAGATGTGCTCAATTGGATTCAGGTCTGGGGAACGGGCAGGCCAGCCACATGAGGTCTAGCATTGTCTTGCATTAGGAGGAACCCAGGGCCAACCGCACCAGCATATGGTCTCACAAGGGGTCTGAGGATCTCATCACGGTACCTAATGGCAGTCAGGCTACCTGTGGCGAGCACATGGAGGGCTGTGCGGCCCCCCAAATAAATGCCACCCCACACCATTACTGACCCACTGCCAAACCGGTCATGCTGGAGGATGTTGCAGGCAGCAGAACGTTCTCCACGGCATCTCCAGAATCTGTCACGTCTGTCACATGTGCTCAGTGGGAACCTGCTTTCATCTGTGAAGAGCACAGGGTGCCAGTGGCAAATTTGGCAATCTTGGTGTTCTGTGGCAAATGCCAAATGTCCTGCACGGTGTTGGGCTGTAAGCACAACCCCCACCTGTGGACGTTGGGCCCTCATACCACCCTCATGGAGTCTGTTTCTGACCATTTGAGCTGGAGGTCATTTTGCAGGGCTCAGGGAGTGCTCCCCCTGTTCCTCCTTGCATAAAGGCGGAGGTAGCGGTCCTGCTGCTGGGTTGTTGCCCTCCTATGGCCTCCTCCATGTCTCCTGATGTACTGGCCTGTCTCCTGTTAGTGCCTCCATGCTCTGGACACTACGCTGACAGACACAGCAAACCTTCTTGCCACAGCTCGCATTGAAGTGCCATCCTGGATGAGCTGCACTACCTGAGCCACTTGTGTGGGTTGTAGACTCTATCTCATGCTACCACTAGAGTGAAAGCACTGCCAGCATTCAAAAGTGACCAAAACATCAGCCAGGAAGCATAGGAACTGAGAAGTGTTCTGTGGTCACCACCTGCAGAACCACTCCTTTATTGGGGGTGTCTTGCGAATTACCTATAATTTCCACCTGTTGTCTATCCCATTTGCACAACAGCATGTGAAATTGATTGTCACTCAGTGTTGCCTCCTAAGTGGACAGTTTGATTTCACAGAAGTGTGATTGACTTGGAGTTACATTGTGTTGTTTAAGTGTTCCCTTTATTTTTTTGAGCAGTGTATAATAATATGCGTGTGGCCCCTTAAAGAGAAGCCATTAAATTACGGTGGAACAAACACATATTATATATTTAGTTTTGGTTCAGATGTTGGACAAATGTCTCCATCCTTAAAGAGTTAACTAAAACAGGTATATGGATTAGGCCCCTTTTCTAAAACACTAACCATATAAATATAAATAGATCCCCACAAACATTTGCAGATCGATCCAGCAACATGTCCTACTTATATTTATTTATTCATTTGGGCACTTATGTAGTGCCAACATATTCCTCAACGTTTATATGATATTAAAATATCTAGCAGTTGATACATTGTGAATAAAATATAATTTAAGGGACACTATAGACACCCAGAGCACTTCACCTCATTCAAGTGGACTGGGTGCAGTGTCCCCCTTAGCCCTGCAATGTAAAACTAGAGGGCATCCTGCATCTTACGGAGGTTGACTCTATGTAACTACGCTGGACGTCCTCACCTTTTGCATGAGGACATCCAGATTCAAGCAAAACATCATTGGAAAGCATTGATTTAATGTTTCTTATAGTGAAGGCCTAACTTGCCTGCCAATCACCGCTCGTTTGGCATTTGGTCGCCCCCATCAGCTGATGTAGGTAGAATAGGAGTCCAACCCTGCGCCAGAATCAGGTAAGTGACTTAAAGTTTTTTTTTAACACTTTCATTGAGAAAAGAAAAGGGGATGGAGGGTTGGGGCAGAGGGACACAATAGTGTTAAGAATACATCTTTGTAATCTTTGTATTCCTAACACTAAAGTGTTCCTTTAAAGTAATTTGTGCCTTAACAATTTAAGCAGAATATCACGCCTAATCTCATCTGCATTTATTCTTAGTTTAACAGAATTAATTTTGGGTTCTGTGCATCAGCACATGTGTGGACTTGAGAATCCACCTTTTACAGAATGTCCTAATTTGCATTTTTCAGGCTATAGATAGAGCTGAATAAAAACAGCAAAATTCACAAAATAAAAGCAGTCAATCCATGGCTACAGTAATAGAAATTAAACTCCCTATATACCATAGAACATAAATAAAAGAACAATCCCAGCATTTGTTTTGAGGTAATGGTACTCATGACTCTTTTACCCCTCCTGCAGGTCTTTCCATAAATTATATTTGCAGGGATCTGCAAGCCCAACCATCTCTTAGATCACAGGTCAAAATAAGCTTTATTTTTTACTTACTCTATTGATATTGGCATCATTGTCAATTTTTCCTGTTGCTTTATTTTTTGCTAAAATTTACTTGCTTGTTTAATTGTGTGTTTATTAACCTCTTCACTACCAGGATTTTTAAAAACATTTATTTATTTCATTTACCTTGCAAAATCAAATTGACTCCATAAAATCTCACTCATCCGTATTTATACTCTAGGAATGTTAACCAGTCAAGTCAAGGAACACATTTTTCTGCCAGAAGCCACTGGCCAGGCATTTAATGTCTGCAAGTTTATTGAAAATGTTGCATCAGCTCTCCTTTCAAACAGCACAGAAAGGTTCAATGGGTTATACCATTCCTAATGTCAGGAAGCAGAGGAGTGAATGGGCTCACCCATTTCACTTTTAGTATTACATTAGCATTCTAGAAATTGATGCCTTCATGGTCCTTCCTAATACCTAGAAAAAGGGTGCATGACCATTTGTATTTATTGACACTTACTATATGTGAGAATTTTTTTATTTTTATGGGGTTATTTTTACTAACTTTTTAGACCCTGTGTGAAATATTGCAAGATAAAGGACACTGATTAAGCTTTTCCTTATCCCCCAAAATTATATAAATGATGACCAAATAAATAAAAAAACTAAAATCTAAATGTTGTGGATATAGATGTATATGTACTGTCTATGCATCCCTTGAACAAAATACATGTTATGCTAACATTTTTAAACAAAAAGTGCTTGATAGTAAAGGGGTTATTTTTATTTTAAATGTGTATTAATTTACAACAAAAAAAAAAAAATACAGAACAAACATGAATTATATAAAAATAATGCTATCATGTGATTAAAATAATAATGCCACACATAGATTAAATTATTTAAGAATCCAGAAAAAACAAAGCCTAGGAAAGACAGGAAATGCAATAACACAGCACATCACTGCATAGGTAAGTAGTGGTATTTTATACAACTAAATCAGGCAATTAGTTTTGAGGCTTCTAGACTGGAACAACAAAGATAAACTCCAGGGGATAGTCTGCCCTGAAATTATCAAACATTGTTCCAGCAGAGAGATGATAACTAAAATACTACCTGTGATTTTGTAAAGATAAAGGCTGACTGATTATTCATTGAATTACTTACAATGAGAGGAATTGGGATTGTAATTGTTACTCTAGATTTGAATTATATTCTTCTTAAACTCTGTAGCTATCCTATATTTTGTTGTATTTTTGAGAATGTTTTGAACAAGTTTTGTTTTTGAATTACAACATACACTCGTCTTACTTGCCAGAAACATAGATTACATGATCCCATATTCTGATGAATTAGCAGAGGAAAATGCATTTTTATGTGAAATGCTTGAAAATGTACCATAATAAAATAAATTGTGCTAATTTGTAGATCAGTCGTCCATACTTCTTGATAGAGTTTTTGGGTAGAAATTCATACATTTATTGCAAATATAACACATACACATGTTATTAACAAATATATGGTAATATGGATATTTATCAAGAGCCTAGAGTCTAGAGTTGAAAAATAGGATTCCAGCAAATCACACAATATCCAGGTACTCAGTGCATAAAAAAGCATTAGACAAGGTAACACTTTGGTCATTATCTGCGGCTTGATGAAGGTCACAGATGGGGACCGGAACGTTGCTCTGTTTAAACCTTCATTAAATTAATTAATTAGAAACAAATTTCACTTGCAATGATTGTGCTGATACCAGAGTCGGCGCCTTCAAGAGCCGGCTCGGCAGAGCTCCTTCACAGCCCCACCACACAGCACAGGCTGGTAGGGAGAGCTACCATGTGGCTGAGAGCAACACTCAGCAAATGCTTCCTCTTGAATAAAAATTTAATCTATGCGTGACTGTCTGAGATGGAGTGCCGAATAGTATGTGAAGTCCCTTCCTTCCGGATGTAGTGCTCTCCAGGTGTCCGTTAACCGCAAGTTACTGAGGGATCTCTGTATGCTCCGGATGGCCGTTTGGGGTTTGCTAGCTTGGCGAGTAGAAGAGTTCAAGATGGGGTCGAGTGGTACATTAAAGTCCACACCTAGTATTAATGCTCCTTCTGTGAAGCCCGATAGGAGCTGTAGAGCCATGCGTAGGAAGTTGTCTTGCCTGCAATTCGTTGCATTTATCGATGTGAATGTGTATATGCGCTGTGATACCTCCCCTTTCACAAAGAGCTACCTGCCCCACATTTTGAACTGTATGTTTGCTGCCAGTAAAATCCCCACTCCTGCCCTGTGGGCATCCGTATGATTACTGAAATAGTTTACCGAGTAGTGTTTGTCTTTCAGAGTCGGTGCCGCATCTTCCCTAAAGTGCGTTTCTTGAAGTAATGCTATGGAGATATGTTGTCGTTTAAGTTCCCATAGAAGATATGAGCGCTTTTCAGGGATGTTCAATCCCCATATAATTCTGAGATAGGATCCAAAGCAGAGCCGGGGCGTACGCCATGTCGTAAAGGCTGGACTCTGACTCCGGAGGGTCACCAGATGCATTATGGTGTGGCCAAGCTGTTACATGGTCTCCGCGTGGCTTGCTGGGTTGTCCCCCCGCGCACCAGCCATGAAGGCGTTAGGAGAAGAAAGAAACCGTGGTGAGCAGATAAATGGTCTCCCAGCTGCGTCCCACCAGCTGCCACAGCGGGAGGTGACCAGAAGAGCAGAGCCGGGTTAGTGATAGTCAGGTGCAATGTGCAGAGGGTCTAGGTTAGGTAAAAGGTTGAGGATCCCGAAAGCACACCCCGGGTCTGGTCACCCCACCACGTCCCACCGGTAAGTACCGATGGGAGGTAGCCGGGCGAGCAATGGTCTGGTGGTGAGAAGGTGGTAAGAAAGGAGAAAGGGTGGGGGAGGAAGGATAAAGTGAGAAAGAGAGAGGCGGGAGTAAGGGACCAGAGATTGCCCTACATTGGTTGTGTCATAGTATGGTGTATCAGTGGTGTGTTCATTGGCAAGCTCAGAAGCTACGTCTTATTTGCTCATCAAATCTAAGAGGAGGATGGGAATCGATAGTGGCCAGGTTGGGGCTGCACTGGACTGGGCATGTGTACTGGTCAATAACTGGCAAGGCCAAACACTGGAAACCAAGAACGCGACACCGTCGCAGCCCCGGACACCCAGATTCCTAGCCACTCCATTAAAAGCAAGACGGGCACATGGGATCCTCTCTTCTTGGTAAACTGCACGCAACACTGAGACCCTAAAACACCCACAGATATGGGTACAGAGGTGTATTTATCTATATTGTAGCATGTCTCCCAGACGTCTGGAGAGGAGACAGATATCATATTATCCCCCCCCCCCCTCCCCATGCCTTTCACAATTTGTCTGTTCTCTCTCCTCTGGGGCTGCCTGGGTCTTTATCTCCCCTTGTTTTTCCTTTTTTTTCCCCGCAATTTCCACCCTCCCTCCTCTTTTGGCCCCCCCTACTCCCCATTCCCCCCCATTCCCCCCATAACTTTGGCCCCCCCTTCTTGCGTCCCCCCTTGTACGTGTCCTCTCTTTGCTCCCGCTCAGTCCTCGGAGTCTGGCTGGTGCCTGGATGCTTGGTACGACCCATCTGTCACGGTTTTGTACGATGAGGCATGCTAGTAGGAGCTTCGTGGGAGAGAGCAGTAAGATCAAGCGGCCATTACAATTGGTGGCCAGAACACGCCCCCAAATGCTTCCTCTTGATCAGAGACTCAAAGGTAGCATTCTGAGGGGTCTGCTCTCAGCCAGAGGACAGATTCATCTGGCAGCCCACTGGATCACTATGGAAATTGCATCAAAATAAACAAAAGAGCACATTTCTTTTAATCAGACATGCATTTGCATTTAATTAATGTTTTCTTCCAACTACCTTGAAATATTGGTAATGGGAATCAAATAAAAATACCCCTAATAGTGTCTTTAGATATTTTTATTTTTTATCTGAAGCTGAAGGAAGCAAGGTGAATTGTTAGTGTAGGACCCACCTAAAAGATTTGCCTTGATGTGACAGGTGTGCTTATATCTAATGGCCAATGGAGTGGAACCTCCATTTATTTAAATATGCATAGGGATTTGGGCTAGTGCACAAGTAACTATTTTCTTTGTTTTTTATTACATGTATTGGCGCGTATGTGCACTATGGTCATTGCTGCTGCCCCGGTGTAGTGGGAGTCAGAGCACAGGACTTATTATTGTGTATTTAAAGTTTGGTAATGGGACTAAAATGCTAAATATATGCTGTTGCACAGCTTCAAAAAAATGAAGTAATCTTGTTTATTTTGAATCCCCTATATTTTAATCCCCTTTACTGCCTCATAAAAGACTACTTCTCCCCATCACCTTAACTTTGGGTGAGAAGTCTATAGACATTTTAGCACTCATAGATGCTGAAGCAGCTGATAATTTTATAGACCAGGGTTTTGTCAGGGCCCACTTACGGAGACACCCTTGGTCATAGATGGTAGACCTTTATATTCTCATTCATAAGACAGAACAGTTGACTACACGTTCTGGTCTGTTACACATGGAGGATTTGTGTATTCATGGGGTTAACCTCCCCTTCTTTATCAATCCCACTGTGTTACCCTTGGTTATGTCTACATAACCCCACTATTGATTGGAGACAGGGTGAGATTTGTGGGTTTCCTCTTTCCTGCGTGTTGGGGTATGACTCCCGTGACAGTATGTCTCTTACCCCCATACCTTCTGTGTGTTTCTCTTTCTTCTGCCTCAGCACCTCTGTGTGTCTCTTTCCTCACAGCCCATTTGTGTGTCTCATTCTCCCCTTGCCCAGCCCCTCTGTGAGGTTTTTCTCCTCCCAAACACCTTTGTGTGTCTCCCCCTTCCCTTCCAAATGTCTCATTTCCCTCCAGTCCCTCCATGTGTCCCATCCCCCCAAGCACCTCCATTAGTCTGATTCCTCCCAAGCCCCTCCATATGTCTTATTCCCATCCAGCCCTTCCATGTCTCATTCCCCCCTCAGCCTATCCATTTCTCATTCTCTCCCCAGCCCCTCCATGCATCTAATTCTTCCCTACAGCACCTCCATGCATCTCATCACCCCCCTGCAGCCCCTCCATGTGTCTCCAGTTTAGAGGATTGTGGTTTAGAAGCACCTAGAAAAAAATGATTAGGGATACACCAACTAACCAATCAAACTGTTGCCTCAAATTGGAAATTGTTTAGAATGTTACTGTACTGTGTAGTGCTATGATATACCTTTATTAATATTAAAGGGATACTATAGTCACCAGTGCAACTACATGTATTCCTGACCCTATAGTTTTAACACGATCATTTAGCCTCCCCCTGGGCCCCTCATGCCTCCATAAATATAGTAAAAATCTTACTGTATTCAAGCCAGAAGCTGTAAATCTGCATGCTGTTAGACTCAGGAAAAACAAGCAGTCTGCTGACATGTGATAGCCTGATCCAATCACAGTGCTTCCCCATAGGATTGGCTGAGACTGACAAGGAGGCAGATCAGGGGCAGAGCCAGCATGATTCAAACACAGCCCTAGCCAATCAGCATCTCCTCATAGAGATGAATTGAATCAATGAATCTCTATGAGGAAAGTTCAGTGTCTGCATGCAGTGGGAGGAGATACTGAATCACAGGATGCTCGTGCACAGCAGATCTGAGTGGATGGAGGCATATTATGCCTCCATCAACTCAGAAGTCTCTCTGGTACACTCTGAGTGACTGCAACTGGAGGTGTTCCTAGCTTTCAATGTAAACACTGTATTTTCTCAAAAAAAACTGTGTTTACATAAGAAAGGCTGCAGAGAGGTATAGTTCTCCCTGAACAACCTCATTAAGCTGACGTTGTTCAGGTGACTGTAGTGTCCCTTTAAGGAATTCAGGTCCAGTGTTCCTCCACAAAAATTTCAGTTGGCATTATGTGGTTAAAAATGTAGCTTTCATGTAGCATTTGCAAAATTAGGAGTTTTACATTAAACAGCTGCAAAATGTGTGAGTTCTCACTCCTCCAAAGAAAGAGTTTCCACTGCTCCTGATTCAAGTGGATGTGAACTTTAAACCAATATATACTTTGCATTACTCTTGGTGATTTAAAGCTTAAATGGACACTACAGGCACCCAGACCACTTCTGCCCATTGGAGTGTCTGGGTGCCAACTCCCACTACCCTTTTCATAAACTGCAATATTTACATTGTAGGGTTAACTCTTCCTCTAGTGGCTGTCTACTATACAGCCACTAGAGGACACTTCCTGGTTTCTAGCACAGATTTGTGATCTGTGCTATAGCTATAGTTGTGATCTGTGCTATAGCGTTGCTGGACGTCCTCACGCTGTGTGAGAACCTCCAGCGTCGCTAAAATCCCCATAGGAAAGCATTGAAAGCATTTTCAATGCTTTCCTATGGGGAGGTCTAATGCGCGTGCGCGTCATTGGCGCGCATGCGCATTAGGTCTGCACGCGCAGGCAACCGCGCATGCGCAATCGGTCTCCCCCGCCGGCTGATGTCAGCGGGGGAGGAGCATGGGCAGACCCTAAAACACCGCCAAGGGACATCGGCGGTGGTCTCAGATAAGTCACTGAAGGGGTTTTCACCCCTTCAGCAACATGGGATGGGGGGTGGGAGGGAGAGGGGACCTGCAGTGCCAGGAAAACGATTTGTTTTCCTGGAACTGGAGTGTCCCTTTAAAAATGGCTTCTTGGTCATGCAAACACAGACTCTTGCCAAACATGTTTCAGGGTGATGAGACAGAGTCTTAAGTGAGATAATGTTTACACAATTAATATAAAATGGTTTGGTGGTGCTGTTCTGTAAATTGCGTTTTAACTCTTTTGAGTTGAGCTATTACTTAGGATACCAAATTATGTCGCTGTGTAGTAGATAGCTCCCCTGATTGGTACCCTGAAGTGGGATTGCCTTAC
The DNA here is from genome assembly GCF_036172605.1 of Pelobates fuscus. Classification (NCBI taxonomy): domain Eukaryota; kingdom Metazoa; phylum Chordata; class Amphibia; order Anura; family Pelobatidae; genus Pelobates; species Pelobates fuscus. The sequence continues at coordinate 75,663,088 of NC_086323.1, read as the reverse complement.
TTAAATATACCCAATTAGGGAGCTGTTTGTTAGTGCACATAGTCATAAACACTGTTATTTACTAATACGTGCACATATCTACTAAATAGTGCTTTAATTTGGTATCCTAAGTAGGGAAATGCTACATTAGGGTACCATACTTGGTGAACTATCTACTAAATAGAACCTTAATTTGGTATCCTAATGGGGCAGTCCCACATAAGTGTACTAAATTAGAGGAGCCATCCACTAAACAGCACCCTAACTTGGTATCCTAGGTAGGGAAATCCCACATGAGAGTACAACATTAGGAGAGCCATCTACTTAACAGCTCCCTAATTTGGTGTCCTACGTAGGGCAGTTCCATATCAGGGTACTAAATCTGGGGAGCTATTTACAAAACAGCACCCTAATTTGGTATCGTAAGTAGGTCAATCCAACATCATGGTACTAAATTAGTGTGTCATCTCCTACATAGCGCTCTATAGGTAATAACAGATATTCAAATTTTGGATATTTCTGAAGATTTTTGTATGAATTTCAGTTTATTTTGAATTGATAATTACTGAATTTCACTGAAACAAATTTCGAAAATGAACCAACTTGTTTCCCTGTACGCATGTCTAGTGTATAAACCTATTTGAATTCTATCTGAATTTTACCATTATTAAATAACCCTACATTTGCCATAATTTGCGTGAAGAAGCTTTTTTTTTGTCTATACTATGTCTAGAATTAACTCTTTAATGTAACAAAAGCTTAACATTCCAAGGATCAAATTCAGGAACTGAATTAAATGGTCTTAGAAGAATTGTAAGACACATTTTACATGTGTAATATTAGTGTTACATAGAAAAGATTCGCATTTCCCCTACCAATCCATGCGTAAAAACAAATCTACTCATCCTCAATTAAATCAATTAGACAGTTTATCTTTTACAGTCTTAAAGAGGGTTTTGGAAGAAGTTAATGCAATATTCATTTTATTTTCTCTGCTAAGTTTAATATATCTGTTGCTCCCAAAATTTAGCATCTTCTGCTTTTTCTCTATGTGACCGGACTATTGTTACTCCTATGCAATGCTACAATAAAAATTATAAATTGAAATATGTATGATATTACAGGTTTTCAAGACACTGAGTTATTTTGCAATGATCCATCTACATTCTAAATAATTAAAAATAGCTGTGATGATATACTAAATAACTGCAAATGATATTAGTCACAAAATGCCAAACATGTCCCCCACACACAGGATATTAAAAGGGATTTACTTCCAGCTGCTAAATAAATTGCTCAGATATGTAATATAATGTAATAAACAATATGGATATATATAGATATATATATATATATATATATATATATATATATATATATATATATATATATATATATATATATAGCGCTAATGAACAGTCAGTTATTGAATTTCATGTGATAGAAGCAGTACAAATGGGCATGCAAAAAAATCTGAATGACTTTGACAAGGGCCAAATAGTGATGGCTATATGACTTAGTCAGATTATCTCCAAAACAGCAAAAAAAAGTTTTGTGATTTGTTATTTGTATGTTAGTACCTACCAAAAGTGTTGAAAGGAAGGACAACCGGTGAACTGTTGTGAGGGTCATGCGTGCCAAAGGTTCGTCGATACATGTGGGGAGCAAAAAGTAGCTAGTCTGGCCCAATCACACAGCACAGCTACTGTAGCTCAAATTGCTGAAAGATGGAATGCTGGCCCTGACAGAAAGTTGTCAGAACACACTGTGCATCGCAATTTGCTGTGTATGAGACTGCATAGCTACAGACTGATGAGTGTGCCCATGATGACCCCTGTCCACCGCTGAAAGCGCCTTCAATGGGGACATAAGCATTAGAACTGCAAATTAAGAAGGTTGCCTAGTCTCAAGAATCATGATTTTTTTTTTCTTTTAGATCAGATGAATGGCCAAGTGTGTGTGCATAGGGAAGAGATGGTAGCAGGATGCACTATAGGAAGAAGGCAGGCCGACCGAGGCAGGATTATGCTCTGGGCAATGTTTTGTTGGGAAACCATGGGTCCTGGCATTCATGTGGATGTTACTTTGACACATACCACCTAGCTAAAGACACGTAGACCCACCCTTTACTGGCAATGGTGTTCCCCTGATGTCAGTGGCCCCTTCTAGCAGGATAACACACCCTGCCTCACTGCAAAAAGTGTTCAGTGTTCAAAAATAGTTTGAGGAACATAGCAAAGAGTTCAGTGTGTTTCCTTGGCCTCAACATTCGTCAGATCTCAATGCAATTTAGCATCTGTGAAATATGCTGGAATAGCAAATCCACAATATATTAATATTCACACACTCACATGGCTTTATGTACTAACCAAACCTTCTTCTTCAGACAAATGCCAATCATCTATCCTCCCATTTTCAAGTGACTAGAAGGATCTGATCCTTGTTTGCAATTAATTTACCTTTTAATTTACCTTTTTCCTGTCTGCAATGAGCCTAGAACAAACCCATGCATTTTAATTTTCTGCCTCCTGTGTACATTTTATTGTCCAATGATTGCCTGTGTTTGAGAATATATAACACTCCTAGCTTTATATAGAAATTGATTGATTTTTCCTCAAACCTTAAAGGTTTGATAATTTCACAGAAGAACATAAAATAAATACAAATTCATATATTTACATGAAAGCAAAACATTAAAGATATGCGTACATTTGTTTAAATGGGAAGGTTAATAGTATTACAATATAAAATAAATTTATATAGGACATACATATTTAATGTGACAAACATTAAGAAAGCGGTGATTAAAGTCTTTTTTTTTTATCTCTCACATTCTAGTGTATCCTTGTACAATGGGAACTATGTATAGCCTCATGCAATGTTTTGTTAATACATGTTTGACCAATATAAAAATACAAAATAAAGAAAGGATGCAGGAGAAAGTGCATGAAAGTAAAAATGTAAGACAATAATTAGAAGATTAAAACAACAGAGAGTACTAAAGCATTATATTAAATAGATACACACTATTTAGGAAGGATAGAAAAAACAGGAAAGATGGTGGGATATTTCTGTATGTCAACCAACATTCCAGTAGGTAAGCACTTGGGAAATAGTGATCACAATATAGTGTCCTTTGAAATAAACTAAAAAAAAAAAAAAAAAAAAAGGACCTGGGGTATACTAAAACATATAATTTTAAAAAGGCCAATTTCCACAAGTTAAGGTGAGCTTTACAATACATTGAGTGACATAAACTCTTTAGTGAAAAGAACACTGAGGATAAATGGAATATCTTCCAACAAATATAAGATTAGGTACATTTCTCAGTATGTACCATTGGGTAATAAATATAAAAGAAACTAATTGAAACCACTGTGGCTTAAGTACATCAATTCTAAAAAAAAAAAAAAAAAAAAAAAACAATGTAAGTGTAGGTACACTAAAAACTGGGATGGGGGTATCAGTTAATGAAGACCAGGAAAAGGCAGAAATTTTAAATAACAATTTCTCCTCCGTATATATTAAGGAAGAACCTATGGCAATAGATATGCAAATGATTGCTGCAAAAAATGTGCAGATAATAATTTGATAACTCAATACAAGGTCCTGCAGAAAGTAAAGAAAGTTAATTTAAACAAAGCTCCAGGGCCTGACGGTATTCATACATGAATACTTAAAGGGAAACTCCAGTGCCAGGAAAACAATCTGTTTTCCTGGCACTGGAGGGTCCCTCTCCCTCCCACCCACCAATCCCCAGTTACTGAAGGGGTGAAAACCCCTTCAGTCACTTACCTGAGGCAGCGGCGATGTCCCTCGTCGCTGCCTCCTCCTCCGCGCCGCTCCTCCCTGTGATTCCATCGGCCGGTGGGTGAGACTGATCCCGCCCACCGGCCGAGGAGACAGCCACTAGAGGTGGAGTTAACCCTGCAAGGTAATTATTGCAGTTTATAAAAAACTGCAATAATTACACTTGCAGGGTTAGGAGTACTGGGAGTTGGCACCCAGACCACTCCAATGAGCAGGAGTGGTCTGGGTTGTGGTCTGGATGCCTGGAGTGGTCCTTTAAGAGCGAGTACTTAAAGGGACACTATAGTCACCCAAACAACTTTAGCTTAATGAAGCAGTTTTGGTGTATAGAACATGCCCCTGCAGCCTCACTGCTCAATCCTCTGCCATTTAGGAGTTAAATCCCTTTGTTTATGAACCCTAGTCACACCTCCCTGCATGTGACTTGCACAGCCTTCCATAAACACTTCCTGTAAAGAGAGCCCTATTTAGGCTTTCTTTATTGCAAGTTCTGTTTAATTAAGATTTTCTTATCCCCTGCTATGTTAATAGCTTGCTAGACCCTGCAAGAGCCTCCTGTATGTGAATAAAGTTCAATTTAGAGATTGAGATACAATTATTTAAGGTAAATTACATCTGTTTGAAAGTGAAACCAGTTTTTTTTTTTTCATGCAGGCTCTGTCAATCATAGTCAGGGGAGGTGTGGCTAGGGCTGCATAAACAGAAACAAAGTGATTTAACTCCTAAATGACAGTGAATAGAGCAGTGAAATTGCAGGGGAATGATCTATACACTAAAACTGCTTTATTTAGCCAAAGTAATTTAGGTGACTATAGTGTTCCTTTAAGGAAATAAGTAAACCTCTGCTTTTAATCTTTCAAGATTATTTTCTTTCAGGAAGTGTTCCTCGAGGATTGGAGGAAGGTGGATGCGGTTCCTATATTCAAAAAGGGTTCAAAATCCATGCCTGAAAATGATAGACCTGTGAACTTAACTTCTGTGGCTGGGAATGTATTTGAAAGGTTATTAAAGGACTACTATAGGCACCCAGACCACTTCAGCTCAATGAAGTGGTCTAGGTGCCTGGTCCATCTAGGGTTAACCCTGCAGCTGTAAACATAGCAGTTTCAGAGAAACTGCTATGTTTATACTAGGGTTAATCCAGCCTCTAGTGGCTGTCTCATTGACAGCCGCTAGAGGTGCTTCCGCACTTCTCACTGTGAAAATCACAGTGAGAAAATGCTGACGTCCATAGGAAAGCATTGAGTAATGCTTTCCTATGGACTAATTGAATGCGCGCATGGTTCTTGCCGCAAATGCGCATTCAGCGCTGACGTCGGAAGAGGGAGGAGATTTCCCCAGCACTGAGGGAGCCCCGTGCTGGAGAAATGTAAGTGTTTAACCCCTTCCTCGCCCTTCAGACCAGCGGGCGGGGGACCCTGAGGGTGGGGACGGGACCTAAAGACCCTATTGTGCCAGGAAAACTAATTTGTTTTCCTGTCACTATAGTGGTCCTTTAACCCCTTACGGACCAAACTTCTGGTATAAAAGGGAATCATGACGTGTCACACACGTCATGTGTCCTTAAGGGGTTAAGGGATAATATCCAAGAATTCCTTGAGAAGAACATGGTTATCAGCACAAATCAGCATGGTTTTATGAAGCACGGGTCATGTCAAACTAACTTGATTGCATTCTACGAAGAAGAAAGTAGAAGTATAGATCAGGGTGTTGCAGTGGATGTGATCTATTTGGATTTTGACAAGGCATTTGATACTGTTCCACACAATAGATTAGTGTTCAAACTCAAAGAAACTGGTCTAGATAAAAATTCTTGTTCTTGGGTAGAACATTGGCTTAAAAATAGAGTACAGAGAGTTGATGACAAATTTTCAACTGGACAGAGGTGGCAAGTGGTGTCCCTCAAGGTTCTGTTCTGGACCCCTTCTATTTAACATGTTTATAAATTATCTTGAAAAAAGCATTGAAAGTCATGTTTCAGTGTTTGCAGATGATACAAAACCGTGTAAAGTAATACAAAGTGAGCAAGATATTACTTTTCTGCAGAGGGAAAAGATTGGGGGATTGGGCACTGAAATGGCAGATTACATTTAATGTAGAAAAATGCAAAGTTGTGTACTTTGGCGTAAAGAATGCACAAGCAACTTATACCCTTAATGGAAGCGAATTAGGGATAACAACACACAAGAAGGACTTATGAATTGTTATAGACAAGCCATGCAACAATGTGCAATGTCAATCAGCAGTGGCTAAGGTATTGTCATGCATGAGAAAGTGCATTAATCCTCAGGATGAGAATATAATGTTGCCTCTTTATAAATCGCTGGTAAGACCACATCTTGGATATGCTGTGCAATTGTGGGCACCTGTTCTAAAGAAGGATATTATGGCACTAGAAAGGGTGCAAAGGAGGGCTACAAAATTAATAAGGAATAGAATATTTTAGCTACGAAGAAATGTTGCCAAATTTAAACCTCTTTAGTTTAGGAAAACATTGCCTCAGAGGGGATATGATAGTATTTTACATATATACTCGGGCCAATACAAACCATTGTGTGGAAATCTATTCACAAACAGGACTTTACGTAGGACACAAGGTCGTGCGTTTAGACTGGAAGAAATAAGATTTAGTCTAAGGCAAAGAAAATATGTTTTCTTTACCATAAGAACATTAAAGATATGGAATTATTTGCCTGAAGAAGTGTTTTTATCATGGCCCATACAGATGTTCAAACAGCAACTAGATGCATACTTGCAAAAACAGACTATTCAAAGATATAATTTTTCAATGTAGAGTAATTGCTTCTTAATCCAAAGATAAATCTGACTGCCATTCTGGGGTCAAAATTGATTTTTTTTCCTAGTTTGTTGCAAAATTGGGAGTGCTTCAAACTGTTTTTTTTTCCTTCTTTTGGATCAGCAGCAAAAAACAAATGTGAGGAAGGTTGAACTTGATGGACACATGTCTATTTTCAGCCTATGTAACTATGCAACTATGTAATCTTGGATATGAATGGTGTTGAGCAGTTGTATAATATAATTAAAGTTAGAATGCTATCAAAACTTAAATGAATAGTAAACATAAAGGCCATCAACGTTGTATCACCATGTTAGTCAAACTGTTTTTTTGTTGTTGTTGCTTGTTATAACGTGGACTAGTCTTGCCTAGTGGAGATCAAATATATATACATCTGTGCAACTCTCTGCAGTGAGGAACAGTATAGAGGTGACCAGATATTTTACTTATTGCAAGACACACTGCCAAACTTAGAGCTACAGATACAAAATGGTGGCTTATTTCAATCTTTAATGGCGGCAAATGCCATTTTCGTTGCTTTGAGGCCTAAAATGCTCAAAGTATTACAAGTGGTCAGAAAACACTGACTTGACTGGCACTTATGTATGTCATTTGTACCTCATTTCTAGCATTCTCAAGTACCTCTTAACAGATCTCAAGAGTCTTGTTGGACACTGGTGTCTTCTCATTATGGCTGCAAAGCCCTTTGGAAAAGCAAAAACAGTGACTAACCCAGCTGCGTTCGTCTGATGAGGAATTAATGAGACACTTGAAAGCTACATTTGATTTATTCTGAATTAGATATTGGCTATATATTTGATAGCATTGATTGCATTGAGATGAATTAAGAAAACTTTTACCCCAGGTTAGTACATGTAATACAATACCCCTGATAAATATGGTGACTTATGGCAAACTATGCCCATTCTTTAATTTTCCAAGATGAAAATCATTTTACTATGGAACTTTAACTCAGAAGTTGCCATTTTGTACTATTGCAGATCTCAATGTATAAGAGTAAGCACATTAAATCTATGCACTATCATCACAAAAAAAAAAAAGCGATAACATTTAATGACCATAAAAAGATATGACAGAACTATTCCAGCAATAGGTTACAACTTAACTGACTAAATCTAACATAATTTTGTAATCACTGTTTTCTTTAGAAATGCTCCCTGTTTCCAGTTTAATCTAGACCTGGCTACTTGTGTATTAATCTTTTTAACACTGCTCAAAGCATGTGGAATACTCTAGGGAAATAAAACCAGTGCTCGCTCTGATCTCGCTAATCCCACTCACAGTTGTCGGGAAGGATTACTTTTGGACTCCCCATGCACTTGTGTTGCTGGTAAACAAAGAGATACAAGATGAGACAATGAACTAATTATACATCAAAGGACTTTAGGATCATTAGACCACACTCAGTGCCTATGAAGTTGCTTCAAGCACAGCTTCCTTCTAGATCCATGGTGCATGAGTAGCTCTTCCAAAAATGTCTACTTCCCTGATGCAAAAATATTTAACTCAGAATCATTAATCTAAATGTTGTTTTACATCTCTGTACTCAAAATAAATGTGATGAACAATTTACTCCCATTGTTAGTAAGTCTGTAATCTGATAATTCAGACGTGTCTCTACCGGAGGGCTGTAGATGTGTAGATGTGTCTCTACCGGAGGGCTTTTAGCAATATACTTACTTTATTTTTCTTAAAAAGTGTCTATTTCTTTTAATAATTTAACAGTAGTGCAAAAAAACATGAGCAAAGATAAAATATCACAAAATCTCAAAAACAGCAATATGCAACTGACAATGTTACAGGAATAAACAAAAGACAGCAGGGTCTCCAAAATCAGATTGAGTTTCACAAGCACAGTAACTTTCACAGGTAGAGTGTGACTGTAGTGAGAAGAGATTTATGAACTAAACCTTAAGATGCATCCCAAATGTTAAGCAATCTAGTTGGAATCTTCATGCAGCCCATTGTTAGCAAGTGTTAAATATGGTCAATGTAAGCAGTAATTCTAAAGTAAAGTAAAAGGTCTACTGTCAGTCAGTAGCTTTAGCTAATATACCTCTAGGCACATTGAGCACAGGGTCGAAATCTGGATTACCCTTTTGACTTAGGGAGAGCCTAGGTTAATGTGGATCCCATGGGCACTATCCCTAGAGGGGTATCAGCTACACCTTGTTGCCGAGGTCCAAAAAAATCCAAAATGATGCCTGGGTTGCTGTATCTCTTATGCAGATGGTACTTACCAGCATTTCGGATCTGGACTGCTCTTGTGGGTTGAATTGGTCTCATATGTAAATCATGTTAGGTTCTCTCTGTAATGGCACAAGCGAGAAAAGGCATTTTTAAGAACTAAGTGAGGAATAACCCTGAAGGCAAGCTTTTGAGGTGCAATATATTGAGTTTATTTAAGGTCAAAACAGCTGAACTGTAGGGGGGGCGTGGCTTGACCGCCGAGAGTGATGGCTGCTTAGGCAGAGAGCTCTGCGCCCTGGAAGATCCGAAACACCACGCAAACAGCAACTTACCCCTGCCACCGCTCCTAAACTCCTCTCACTACCAGAGGGAAGGGTCAGGCAATGGCAGCAAACAAAAAAATCCATCAAGAAGCCGAGGGAAGGTACCCCATCCGTCGCCGACCTGCTCACAACACCTAGGACGCACGCGGCTAAAGATGGCGGCGGCCATATGAGCGCGGGCTCCCTGGACTCCCCGAGCTCCAGAGATCACAGTCGCCTACCGCAACAGGCAAATAATGCTGAAATACTACAATCTCTCGCAGAGGTGAGACATTACCTGGTGGGGGAGATAGAGAGATCCGCAAGAGAAGTCAAGGCAGAGATACAAACAGTGGGCCAACGCACGGAGGCCTTGGAATGGAGGATGGATCACGTGGTGGCGGCCCACAATGAAGCAGCCTCCACTACCAACCACCTTATTACAAAAGTGGCTGAACTAGAAGCAGAAATAGAAGATGCCTCCAACAGGTCTCGCAGAAACAACCTGAGGATAAAAGGCCTGACTGAAAGAATAAAAGATTCAGAAATCCAGAGGGTGCTCATAAATTTGTTTAAAGAGCAATTACCTGCAATACCAGAACACCTGTGGACCATAGACAGGGCGCACAGGGCACCCCCCGGACGGCCCACTACGGGATGTAATCATGCGGTGGCACTTTTTCTCCACCAAAGAAGCCATCATTAAAAGCGCACGCCACCATACTTACTCATTCGAAGGCTCCACACTACACTTATATTAAGACATAGTGCCTGCCACGTTAGCCAGAAGAAGAGAATGGAAACCAATAGCTAACCTAGTCAGAGCCAAAGGCCTTAACTTCGCATGGGGACACCCCTTAAAAATGCTGGTATTCAACGGACCGAGGCCGGCCATACTCCTGCTCACAGCAGACCCCAAGGCCTTCCTACACGGCATAGAAGTCCCAGAAGATTTCCGACTCCCCCACAGAGGCACCCAGGCACTGGGCCAATTGCCTAGAGAGGAAGCTGCACAAGACAGCGGCGCTCCTTGAGGGGCCTGAAAGGACCTTCCCCCCAGCAGACTAACAGTACATAACAGACAGAAACAAACTACCAAGACCCAACCCAAACAGACCTAAACACCTGGAATACAAGTCCAATAGACAAACGAAACAATAAACAACAACAACAAAAAAGAAAAGAAAAAACAAACAAAAAAGAAAAGAAAATAAAACAATAAGAAGATGAAAGAAAAACAAGAAAAAGGAAAAAACAAACGGAAAAAACAAAGAAAAAAAACAAAAAACAAAAACAACAAAAACATCAAAACACCAAACATAGACAAGACGCTGAACCAGAGACGACGGAACAAGAAGACAAGAGAGTGAATAAGCCAAGACATGACACATGACCGGACAAACAAGGAACTAAACACAAAACAATGAACACTGACTTTACCACCTAACATGTAAAAAAGGGACAGCACCAGTGAAAAACGAGGAACGGGTCTGTGTCCCGTTGTATATACCTATGCTAATAGAAACCGAATTGGGCTACAGGGACCACCGCAAACACGACCAGACACGCAAGTGTAAACCCTCCCCCCCCCCCCCCCCATGCTGTACATTAACGTAAACACCAACTTATGGGCAGGGAAATAGCCAGGTCCCCCAAAAAGGAAAAGTAGACTTATACCTGCTAATGATTAAAAAACTAACATAAGGGTTTCAGGCCTATCACACCCAGCCAAATACGCCCCCCTCCCTACCACCAACTTACTGGACATGAGACGAGAAGGTAGGATCTCCAACAGATCGTACAATGACTGGACGACACCCCCTCTCCTTCCTCAACCCCCACCCTGGTGACCCCAAGAGATACCCAAGATACCATACGAACAGGGGGGTAACCACAAACTGTAGACAGCTTAGGTAGCCGGGCAGCCGGAACTACGGGGAAAACCGGCCCTTCCATGAAGCTTAAACCTTAATGTTAATTATAAGCATACTTGGCATGTTAGTGTTGGAAGACAGGTTATTTGGAAAAGTTAATATTTCATCTATACGGTTATTCACGGTCATGTATATAATGTATATAATATATAATGTTGTTACCTATTAATCTATGCGACTTGACGCGAGAAGACACACAGACCGACAGATTTCGCAGGGAACAGAAGTATATGTTAATGGATAAACTATTATTCGGATCGGTACCAGGGTGCTTGGCGAATGATTGTCCCCTCCGTGCACGAAAACTTTTTTTTTTTATAATTCTTTATTTTTGAAGTGCATAAGCAAAGTACAGTAGCTTGTGAGGTACCCCAAAGGCACGCCTTCAGCGTATTATAAAACATTTTAACAGGAAGGGGTAAAGATGACTTTGCACATTTTTATATATTTAAGTTATGCATTACAGTTTCGGTTGTTCTGACTTAGGCATATTCATATCATAAAATAAGCTAAACTAAAATAACATCGCTTATCTTTCCGATCATGAAATAAAAGAAAGTTAAGATGCTGTGTCATGTGTAACGGTAGCTATACCAGTAGACTAGTGTAGTCGATGTAGTATTGTGAGTCGCTTAATAGAATTGCGTTTTTTTAATTAGCTGGGTCAGGATGCTACGGAGTAAGTGTTGCCTTTCTCGTGTAAATGGTCGTGCAGGAGTAGTATTACCTAGTGCTAGCTACGTAGTAAGGCAGAGTCGTGCACTATTTTATGGTGTGTCAAAAACAAGATGAATAGCAGGTCTTGCATACCTTACGGTACAATGCAATATAAACACTACTATAAACAATGATTGTAGTGAAACATATATACAAATACTTAGCTTGATTGCTACAATGCAGCCTACTTGCATACCTTAGCCTACTCTGGGCCCAGTGACGTCAGAAGGACGCGGATTCAGATTTAAGCATAGTGCTTCATGTTATAGTGTATGCTAGACAAATTATGAGGTTAGCGTTCATATATATGAGCAGTTCAGTTAAGTCAACGTTTGTAGGGCATGCTAGGCAAGTTAACAGTGTATCATTTATATGTGTGTAGGTTGAGACAAAGCATGTTGCATGTGCGGTCATAACGAACTGGTACAATGCTAACAATCAAACATATTTACGAGTCTTTGCGTAAAAGTAAAAAGCTTTAAACTAAGAAAGAAAAGAAAAAGTCCTGGAGCCTCCCAGATGCTCCGGTCGCCATTAGAGTGCCTAGTGGCAATTGCTTAACTCAGTCTATGGTATATTTACGTGGTGTAGGTAGTTCGTATGTCAACGGCTGTTGCCCGCTGTGAACGTGCCCTCCAGATGCAAGTGTGGCATGTTCACTTGAGAGATACCAAGGCAGGTCCCTCAGCCGATGCCCAGTGCATGGACGTGTCTCTTGTCCTCAAAGGCGTACCTGCGTTGGGGCTCCGCTCCATCAGTATTCAGCAGAGTGTTCAGACGTGTAGCTCCCCGGTTTGCAGCTCTGACTTGGAGGGACAGAGATGGGCTTTGCTGGGCGCCGGTTCTCGGAGCTGGTGAGTGGCTTGTGTGGTCGGCTGGTTTGGCAGTCTTGTTCTCTTGAATGCGGGGGCCTTTGCGTTCGCCCCTGCAATATGGCGTCATCTCCCGCCCTTGGGCTCGGCAGTGTTTGCGGGGTCTGGTTGCTTTTCTAGGTGCTTGTGGTGGATGCCTGTAGTGACGCCGCCTGGTTGCTGGACGGATCCACGTGGCCACTAGTTTCGCTGCCCGACGGTAAGCCATTCCGCGTTCACTCAGCATAGTCCAGAGGCTCTCGCAGAGTTTGTCGAAGTCCCCCAGGGGGTTTGTGGGTGGCTGAGCATGGGTGCTTCGTTTTTGGGGCCTTCGCTGGGCGGCCATCTTAGCTGCTTTCCAGTGACCCAATGATCGTTAGTGCTGTTCCAGCTGTGTAGGACAGTCACTTCTGTGCTTTAGTCGCTGTGTCTCATGCTTTAGTTGCCGGGATATCCCTCTCCGGCAGGGGGGGGGGGTAGGAAGTATGCCGGGGAGACCTCCAGGCGGGTGGCTGCAGTCCCTCGCTTTGTCTGGTAGGCCTCAGGTCTATCCCCGGGTAGGAGCCTCTGATTTCGGTCGGGATGCTTGGCGCTTGGCTCTGAAATGTTAGGGCTCCCTCCTCCAGGTCGCCTGGCCGTCGATTTGGTAAGTTTTTGCCCTGATTTCAGCTGTTTGATAGCGTTCTTACCCGGAGCTCTTCTCCAGTGCGACCGCTCAGCATTGCAGCTTAGCTCCGCCCCCAACGAAAACTGTTTCGCGGAGCGGATAACCACCCCCCGATACACCCGGCATGACTTAGACCGGGGCAACTACCTACCTCCCCCCACCAAACCTTTCATTCCTCCCCTCCCATTCCCCCCATCTCAACCTCGCACAAAGAAAAGACCCAGGACTCATACGCAGGCTCACCGGGCTCCTTCAACCTTTGGAGGGGCCGCGGGGGACACGTGTCTGCGGTCCTCACTAAGGCCTAATAACTACACCCCCACCTCCCAAACTTGCGAAACCTCCCTAGGGAGGTGTCCCCCCCCCCTTTTTTTTTTTCACAACCGCACCTTGGAGGGGCGTGCGGCGGACGGATCTGACACTGACGTAAACGTAAACGGCCTTAACACGCCGACCAAAAGACGACTGTTAACGAAGGAACTCAAAAGACAAAAGACGGACATAGCCTTCGTACAAGAATCACATATGCTGCGCTCAGCCCGGATTCAGCTAACTGATCAACTGTACACTAAGTCATACTCTTCCAGAGCTCTCGTGAAGAAAAATGAAGTAGAAATACTCCTGCACAAAAAATGCCCTTTTATCACCCAAACAGCACAGACCGACACCATGGGCAGGTATGTCATCCTCACAGGGACCATATACACCACTACATACCACCTGATAAACATTTATGCACCCAAACAACCAGACCCAGACTTCTGGGAGCAATTACACAACTTAATTCACACACTGCCACACGGAATAATAGTGCTCGGGGGCGACCGTAATGCAACTCCCTGCCCAACAGTCTACCGTAGCATGCCGACGGGAGGCCAGAGGGCACCAAGAGCTGGGGGACAAGATAAGATGCTAACCCAGTTCATACAAAAGACGAAATTGCTAGACCCCTGGAGGCTTCGACACCCGGGACAGAGGGACTACACATTCTTCTCGGCGGCACACTCCACATATTCCCGCATAGAAATATTTCTGGTCAACCAGGGAGAGATCCCATGGATCCAATCTGCACGAATAAACCTCATTACTTGGTCAGACCACGCTGATATAGAGCTCATAATAAGACTCCCAGGGCCCAAACCGCCATGGAAATGGAGGTTGAACAGCACACTCATAAAAGATCCCGAGGTGGCGAAGCTAATTCAGGACGAATTGATGACCTATTTCAATACGAACGATACGCCAGACTTAACACAATCCACGATATGGGCCGCTCATAAGCCGCTCACAGCGGTAGAGGATCTCGGAAGAGATCTGGTCCGCAAAAAACGCCTCTACTACGAACGCTCTAATAAGATGGACACCCTCTTAGCTAGGGCACTAAACCCCAAACAGCAATTCAAAGCCATAACGGCGATCCAGGACAAAAAAGGACAGGTGACCCACAATCCCATGGAGATCAACCAGATCTTCACGGAGCTCCTCGCCAACATCTATAATCACTCCCCAGAACTGGACGGAAATAACAGGGTATATGCACAAGCGGTTGCAGATTCCTTGGGAGCACCTATAGAGGAGGAAGAGGTGAACGGGGCGATCACAGGCCTCAAAGGAAACAAAACCCCGGGCCCAGACGGCTACGACGCCTCCTACTACAAAATCATTAGAGACACGTTGATCCCAAGGTTGGTGAAGGTGTACACGGAATGGATGGATGGAGGACATCCTAATCCAGAAACACTCACGGCAGACATCACACTCATCCCCAAGCCAGGTAGAGACCCAACAGAAGCAGGGAATTATAGGCCCATCTCACTGATACATTTTGACGTAAAAGTGTTTGCAAAAATCTTAGCGACGCGGCTAAACCCCCTACTGGGAACACTGGTCCACCCGGATCAGGTTGGCTTGTACCATATCGGCAACTGTACAAAAACACCAGGAGGGGTAGCGGATGTCATTTGGTGGGTAGTGAGGACTCGGACGCCTTCTCTGATTCTATCCTTGGACGTGGAGAAGGCGTTTGATAGGGTCCAGTGGCACTACCTCTTCTCAATTTTGGGGCATCTACAAATGCCTAAAACATTCATTAAAGGCATAAAAGCCCTATACACAGAACCGCGGGCGCAAACCGTTGTGCCAGGAACAGCTCCGACCCCATTCAGGCCCGCTAACGGCACCAGACAGGGATGCCCCCTCTCTTTGCTATTCGTCCTATCACTAGAGCCACTCCTGCAATGGATAAGGGAGAATGGGAACATAACAGGCATACGAGCAGGAGGGGAGGAATGCAAAGTCTCTGCGTATGCAGACGATGTCATGGTCACACTTACCGATCCCCAGAGATCCCTACGCCAACTACTCTCCCTCCTAAAGGAATATGGACTTGTCTCAGGCTATAAAATTAACTTAGAAAAATTGGTGGCCATGCCATTGGAAATGGACAAGGCGGAGATTAGCAACATAAGAGCCAACCACTCCCTCAAATTCTCAAGAACTGACATTAAATATCAAACTCACTGCAGACCCAGGGAAACTGTATGAAGCGAATTACACACCCACTATGCAAGCACTCTACCGGGATCTAGAAAAATGGCAAGAAAAACCAATCTCATGACTGCATGTAATAAAAATGACTGCATGCAATAAAAATTACGTTGCTACCTCGCCTACTCTTCCTGTTCCAGGCCCTACCGATCAAAGTTATCAAGCAAGACCTCACAACACTACAAAGACACATAGATAACTTTATATGGGCACAAAGACGACACAGAGTAGCTAGACAAGTATTGTACCGACCGAAAGCAAGGGGATGACTGGGTCTCCCAAACCTGTATCAGTACTACTTGGCAGCTCAGTTATCCCAAATAGTAGCTTGGCATGCACCAGAGGGCTCACACCGGTGGGTCGACCTAGAAACAAAACTAAAGAGCACGGATCTGCCACAATTCTGGATATGGGTACTCAAACAAAACAGACCATCCCTACGAACCACTTGCCCGGCGATCCTAAATCCCATATGTATATGGGACAGGACAGCCACCAAATATGCACTTAAACACACACCCTCACCACTGACTCCGTACCTGCGAAATAAAGCGGTTGAACCCGGGCTGAGCGCACTTTCGGGGAATAGAAAGTACAGGGATACAGAGATATGAGCACATGTATGATGGGGAATCCTTCAGAACGTTTGATAATCTGAAAACCTTAGCACCCCTAACTACGAAAGACGTATTTTGATATGTACAACTGCGAGACTTCGCCAAAAACCCAGAGGTTAGAAAAGCAACTCACACCACAATGACATTCTACGAACAGCTATGTAATGCCGAAACCGTTCAAAAGGGCTTAATAACAGCCATACACACACAACTCAGCTCCCCTGACAAAGACACTAAAGACCCATGATACATTAGCCAGTGGGAGACGGACGTGGGAGGGGAACTGGAAGGTGAGGACTGGGTGGACATATGGGAAGCGACAGCTAAGCCATCGATATGTGTATTGCACCAGGAACAATCCTACAAAATGCTCATGAGGTGGTACACCACACCGGTGCAATTACACAGAATGGGGAAAACCACGACGGACACATGTTGGAAGGGTTGTGGCTGTAAAGGCACCTTCGTGCATATGTGGTGGGAATGCCCAGAAATAAACAAATATTGGACGCACATACAGACACTATTGACCGACGTACTGGGGAGATGCATAGATTTATACCCATGGTCGGTCCTGTTGTCCAAACCCATAGACGGCCTCCCCAGGAAAGAACAACAACTCTTTAATAAAATCACACTGGCAGCCAGAAGGGCTCTAGCTCAGGCATGGCTGAAGCCCACGATACCCACAGATAATGATAGTAAAGATCAAAGATACATATTTGATGGACAAACTCACAACGCAAATTAGAAACACAGAAAAAACATTCCATAAAATTTAGCAACCATGGGAAGACTATGCTGATGAATAAACCCCCACGAACTAGACAAAGACAGAGGCTCCAGAAGTGGCCTAGATCTGCCGCGCGCCCCGACGAATAGCGTAACCCCCCCCACCCCGCTACCTGGCTCTGTCCCCCACCTCCCTTCCTCCAAACAAAGGGAGAGTGGATAATGACAGTAAAAAACTTCTTATAAAACTCCTTAGAGCCACAGGCACACCAAAAAGAGGGTTCCGCATAGACGGCAGACGAAAAGGTAGTACTACGCCAAAAGCTGGCATCGAGAATTATAAGGAGGCACTACTACCACCCCAAGACCACGACCCAGCACTAGGGTCTATTTATGATAATTTCCACGGCCAGAAGAAAGAACCCAAAAGGGCACCACAACCCTCGACCAAAACAATTTCCTGAATAGGGTGGCACATAGGACGGGAAAACACTAGACGCAACTGCCAGGAACAGACCTACACGACTTTAAAGATCACTACGGCATGACTCCAACTCACATGCAGCATCGGACATAGAAGGCAGCCAACAGCACAATATTCCGAACTGCTTTACGCAGAAACACTGACCGATGTGACAAATGTGAATTTGTTAGATAGCATCTTGACTTGCATTTTGTAGTCTTATAGTTTATTGTATTTTATTGTATTGTTGTGTTCTTTTATTTTATGAGTGGGCATGACATGCCCTCCAAAGTTAAAAAAAAAAAAAGCGACACTGAGCGGCAAACCACAAATGTTATATAATCTGTAAAACCAATTATCTATTGTTACATGCAATGTAAAACTTATTGGTAATCGGCCCCTGCGTGAGCCAATGTATATCGCAATGCCGCACTCCGCGTCGACACAAAAATAAAGAATTAAAAAAAACAAAAACAGCTGAACTGTAATAATTCCATCATTTAGCTATTATTCAGTTTGGCTATTCTGGCTTTAAACTTATAATTCACTTTGAATTTACTTTGAATTTTATCTTTAGTGAATAACCCTAAAAATATAATACCATTCCTAGAGTCTGGGAAAGGGAGGAGTGAATTGTATCTTTTATATGACTTTTTTTTACTCGAAGCTTTAAAGTAGCATCACAAAGATGGCTATAAAACATTTTAAAAGCCTTTGCTTTAGAAATATATGATTTAACTGCATTTACTATATGTACATCTGCCCAAGTGCAGGCATTCTTTTTTTATACTCTTGTTGTAATTATAAGTTGCCAGTACTACTAGTTCTGCAACCGGTCCTTACAAATACTGATAAGCAGGGACCAGTTTTTGTCTTTTGCTTTTATACTAATAGCTTAGACCATATATATATATATATATATGTGTGTGTGTGTGTATGTATATTCATATCATACACATGCCTCTCATGCACAGAGAGGAAAGTGATGGGAGAAATCTGCAGATCTGCACAGGTGATAAGATGCTTACCACTTCTTCTTACCTAGACTATTACACACCACATAGAAACATAGAAACATGTCTGGGGAAATATCTTCAACTTTTCAATGATTTTCTGTCTGCAGAGCAATAGCCGTTGTTGATTTCCTCCAATCATATTCACAGGGGATCAGCGGTAAATGTTATCTTGCTGTATTAAACATAATTTCTGAAACAGGAAGAAAAAACTAGCTGCAGATTCCAGACAAATATATTAAGAAATAAATGTGATGGGGCTGATTTACCCCTTGTGTTCCAGAACAGTACAACTCACTACTAACCAACAAGAAGGACAATTTGAAAACCCCATTTAGCCTTTCTCAGACAGTGACATCATGGAGAAAGGTGGAGCAGGTTTTCACATTTGATTTACAACAAATTAACTGTTTCTGTAATACATGTTTGAGAAATGATGGCGCCGTAGAATGATGCAGGGCACATTTCTATAGGTAGTGTCAGGACACTCCTTGCCCCATAACCATTACAGTGGGCTGTAGAGTCTGTGGTGCTTTGATTGTTCCTCTAACTAAAGCTTCCCTACTATTATTATTTTTGCAGTCTTCACTAGTCCAGTTCATTCCTCTCGATCACAGTCTTTGAAGAAACTCATCTCTCTCTTTCTACCATCTCAAAGGTCAGTTTGCAACCTCTTTAGGCTCCCCCTACCATACACCATCTGATCTCTTCTAAAGAGACCTACAATTTGGTCATCTCAAGAATATCCATGATGATCTCTTGTGATCCAGTATGAGTAAGCAGACAAAGCTACAGCAACTATGAATTGCTTGTAATGAATTGACTAAGATGAGTTGGCCTGACATCATGCAATAGGTGTTATATTAAACCGTATGTACCAAACTTTCAATTTTACCATAAATGTTAGATTATGTTACAAAATAAAAATACAACTTAATTGTGTGTATTAAGATTGAATTGAAAGGACTGCAGTGCGATAACAGATTTCCCATGGATTTTTAAACAATATTTTGTTAAAAGGACACTTCTAAAATAATTGTCATGTTATAACAATTTGTAGAATAAGAAAATGATTGTCTCACTTTAAGGTAATGACATTCTGCTAGCACACACATACTTTATTCTTTTTCTATTGCTATTATTCTCAGATGTCGTTTACTGTCCTTACATCGTTGAACATATTCATTGCTCAGATAAATTCTTCATGAGGTTATGTATTTGTTCATTTCAAAGATCAACAGACGACAGTATGACAGCATAGTCTGGTTTTAGAATAACCCATTGTTCTAATTATTTGCTAACATATTCCAACTATTGTCAAATTCTAAGTCATGTTCTGACTTCTGACACATGACTTATTGGTGATTAAAGAAAGAGCCACACGTTTGCATATTGATCACTTTAGTACGGGAAAATCAATTGCTTCTTGACTACAATATGATGCTCAGACTGCTCTGAAGATTTAAAGAGACAGTTCCTTGGTCCTTCATCCTAGTAAATGCTATTTCAGTACTTATTGGCCTAAATAGAGCAGTGGAGATAAGTAAAAACGTACCTCTGCTGCACTTATTTTGGTGGGTATGCTGCCACATGCTGCCTCGGCAATAGCATGCGTGCTCAGGCCTATAAATGGCATCTAGTGGGATTTTCAACAACTCTACCAAATACATGCATGATCTGTGCATATGGTACTGCAAGGGTAAACACATTTATAAACTTTGATTTGTCTTGACTGGCAAAGTATTTAAGTTAAAAACTTGAGAAATATGATTCATTATTTACATTTTTTTTTGTAAATATATTTTTATTTGTTTGTGTAAGAAACATGTTATCAGCAAATGCACTTAAGGAAGCACAGGATCCCAAATCAAATAACATGATAAAGCTAGTCATCTGTCTCAACAGGAGACTCAAGTATCTCTGCCTTTGGGAACAACAATATACAGTAATAATGTAATAAAATAATAATGATATGCACATAACAATGCACATTGGTCTATTCATGTGGTCGTATGTGGTGTGCCAATGGATTGGATTGGATTTACTGCCTCATGTACTTTAGGAGGCCAGACACAATATTTAGAATAAGTAAAGAAAACTCAAGGACAGAGAAGTGAGAGGGGGAAGAAAAAACTGGGATGAAAAATCTAGAGAAAAAAAAGAAGGGAAAGGTGGAAAATGAAGAAAACTAACTCCCTATTTGTCCATGTAGGGGAGATATGTGCACCCCCTAACATGGCAACAACAAACTGTAAACCAGCCAATCCCCCTTCCCACCAGCACCCTATTTTCTTCTGCTCTCGAAATGCATCAAAGAGCCGTGGAGCCCAGATATACATATGCACCTGTGTACTACTCTGTGCAAAATGCCAAAGCTCATCAAGGACCTTCAGTTCCTCCATCTTGGTAATCCAGAGTGACATTGGTAGGAATTGTTTAACATTTTTAGCACTAGGTAACTTTTAGGTAACTTGTAGTTTTCTATTTGGTTGCTTTAAAAGTAAGGAAGTGACAGTTCCTCTTTAATGGGTTAATTTAATTGGAGGCGCCATTACATACCACCAGGTCAGGACTACCATATGCATTTAAGAGTGCAGAAGCATATGTTCAAGTATCAGGATATAGAAATTGAACATGCTTAGTTTTTCTTACAATTTTTACAATATTTATTTGATTAACCAGGGCTCCCTAATATGTGTGGGCCCCGGTACCACCACTTCTCCCAACTCTGGTATCCTAAGAATCAGGATGCCGGTGGGAGGGAAGAAAAGGAAGTGGTCCAGTAATACAATTTTGTCACTAGCTCCATCCCCAATAAGGGTGGACCTTCCATCATCTTATTTCTTAACCTTCTGGCGCTTCATTTACCAGGAACAACGTTAGTGCTGTATTGTTGCACATGCTCAAGGATGCAGCAATAATATTTATGGATATTTATGGTGGAAGTTTGTAGATGAATACATATATCAAGTCTCTTCAAGTCTTGCCCAAATGTGAAAAGGGCAACTTGAAAGGTGGAAAAATTCTAAGCATTAGGTCATCCTCACGTTAACCGGTTTTAGAGACCCTATTCATTTTGATTTTATCCGAAGGTCAATTGTTACTTTTGGTAGTCCTGGGAACCCTGCTCGGATGCAGCTCTGAAATGATTAATATAGCATCTCTTCCGAGAGAAAACTAAAATTCTGAATGTCTTGCTGAAATGTGAAAATGGCAACTTGAAAGGTGGAAAAATCCTACACATTAGGTCATCCTCATGTTAGCAGGTTTTAGGGACACTATTTATTTTTATTTTAGCAGAAGGTCAGTTGTTACTTTTGGTAATCCTGGCATCTCTGAAAT
This sequence comes from Pelobates fuscus, assembly GCF_036172605.1. NCBI lineage: Eukaryota > Metazoa > Chordata > Amphibia > Anura > Pelobatidae > Pelobates > Pelobates fuscus. Next base: position 75,641,106 of record NC_086323.1, on the reverse strand, counting down.
GGTTAATATAGCATCTCTTCGAAGAATAAACATGATTGAAGTCCCTTAGTAGCCAAAGGAATGTCTAACATATTATCTTCTATGTCCCTTTACCCCATATGAGGTTGGGTGAGGGGGCATAAGCTGGACTATAACCATGAAACCTCGGTCTATATAAATGTTGTCCAAATGTGCAAAGCAGCCCCTTTTCACAACCCAAACCCTTATTTACCTTGAATTATGATACAATTATTAATAAATAATTTCTTAGCTTTCTACTTACCTACCTAACTAATTATTTCACACTTTTTAACTTAGTCATTGCAAATATAAATCTAATTAATCCCCATTTTTAATCGTTGAGTCATTAAATTACAACCACAGTTTTTTTTATTTTCAAGCATAGTAAAAATGGAGAGAGTTATATACTTTTCAATATGCTGTACATCAAATTGTATGTCAGATCATAAATTAACAAACTAGAAGATTGGTTATAGTTTAGTTTTATTTTGCGGCGAAGGAACACTTAGATGCACTCTAACTATGTCATATATTGTGTAGACATTGACACATTCGATAGATGACCATTTTATGTCACTTCCCAGAATCCTCTGTTTTATGGAATCACTACGGTCAATATTTTTGGCACTCAATGAAGTAGCTATGAGGTCTTTAGAGATTGTAATGTACGTATCAGATCAAAACGAACAATGTTTTAAAGCTAAGCCACGAGGTGTGAGAGTCTGTTATTACCAAACTGTTTCTGATGTAAACAAGAGTGGCTTGTGAGTACCCTTAGAAATACGAAGCAGCCTCTTTGGGAGCTGGCAGCCATAAGTAGGGAAATATCTCTTATCAAATGGTACTTTCTGAATTGGGGTTAATTGGAACCTGTCATGAAGCAGGCAATTACCGACATACACTGGGAAGCAGCTTTCACTGAAAAAGATTCAGTGCTTTCATGGCTGGCCTACTTCATATGAAATGGCCTGTCTCATGTAAGAAGAAATAGCAGTTTATCAGCTGAACATGCTAGTTTCCTGTATGTTTATAACCCTTCTGGACTGGAAGGAGTGTTTTTAAAGCATAACTGTAGCAGTGTGGGTTCTTGTAAAATAGCTTTTTTGTTTCTAAGCCGAAAGTCACAAGTGGTCAAGAGAGTTTACAAACCAAACAGCTTGTGGGATCTACACATTCCCTAATCTCATAAAGTCTGCTTCCCTCAGGACTGTCTCTCTCTCTCTTTCTAAGCACTGCAATGAAAACCTCTTATTGGTCTGAAGCACTGAGATGTCACTATTCAGCTGCAGGAAATCTAAGAGCGGCATATTAGTTTATCCCTGAATGAGTTATTTTAAATTCTGGCCATCACTGCTATTTTAGTATCAACGGAATATCAAAAGAGATTGGACTTTTGTGAAAAAAATATAAAAATTGAATGTTATCTCTAATATGTGTTTTAATATATTTAAACTTTTGCAAGCTTGAAGGAATAAATAGCTGTTAAGAATTATTCCTTTTGTAGTAGAGGAAATACTGACATGCATAGGGTTAGCTAAATAATAATTAGACAATGTATATACAGTCATGAGAAAGGGAACGCACACCTCTTTGAATACTATGATTTTACATATCAGGACATAATAACAATCATCTGTTCCTTAGCAGCTCTTAACATTAGGTAAATACAATTATAGATGAACAACACATTACATATTAAACAATCATTCCGATATCTAGGCATTCGAGTGTAATCTTCTACCCTTTTTTCAGATAACTATGGTATATACCCTTTATTGACAACCTAAAAAAGATATAAAGGGGTAGTAGACTCAACCTATATATTGGATATGAAGGACACACTGTATTAAAATGAACATTCTACTCAGACTTCTATTTCTATTTCAAGCATTATCTATTAGGGTCACCAAGGGGATTTAGATTGCTTATAAAGAGCAATAGACAAGTTCATATGTATTAACAAATGCCACAGACTAGCTAGAAACCTTCTCTACAGACCAAGAAATCAGTGGGATTTGGTTGTTTCAAATCTTGTCGTATACTACTATGCCGCACAACTATCCCAAATCATACCCCAAAGAGACAAACAATGGGTGGATCTGGAGACAGGCTTTTTTGGGATCCAACATACCTTCATTTTATATGTGGCGGGAACAGTCCTGATTCGAGATTTTTTTTACCTGAAATCGAAAGCAGCAAGGTGAATTGTTAGCGTAGGACTCACCCATGGCCGGCCTTAGGCCTTTAGGCACCCTGTGCACCCCAGCGCCCTCTCCCCCCTCCATCCATGTATTGTGTGTGTATGTGTATAGGGGTCTAGTGTTTGTATAGGAGACAGTCAGATACACAATGACAGTCATACACAGTTAATAACACACAAAGTTACAATCACACACACACACACACACACGCAGACAGTCACACACAAACTTACAGTCACACTCAGGGAGACAGTAACACACAGTTACAATCACACACAGTTACAGTCACACACGCACAGTTACAATCATCCACACAGTTACAGTCACACACAGGTAGACAGTCACACACAGTTGCAGTCACACACAAGCAGACAGTCATACACACAGTAACACACACAGACAGACATCAACACACACACACACACAGTTGCAGTCACACACAGTTACAGTCACACACACTGGACACAGTCACACACAGGCAGCCATTTACACACACACAGGCAGACACACACACACACACACGGGACAGTCACACACACAGTTACAGCCCCACCCCACTGCCATGTTAGCCCTACCCTTATGCTTGGTAAGCCCCACCCATACTGCCATGTATTTTTTAAGGGAATAGTGGCAAGTGGAGAATAATGAAATCCTCCACCCAGGTAGCAGGTGCACACACTTCTCACCCAGCCATGTGTGAGTTGTGTCAGCTGCATTGCGCCCCCTGCTGCCAAGGTGCCCTGTGCAGCCGCATAGCTCGCACACCCCTAAGGCTCTAGAATCACCTAAGGGATTTTCCTTGACTTTGTAGGTAAGCTTATACTTAAATGGCCATTGGAGGAATACTAAAAAATCTCCAGTTATTTAAATGTGCATAGGGATTTGGGATATATGATGTCAAACCTTGCAACTTCAAAAGCCATTATTTATCACATTTGCCACCCCTTACCAAAGAGTGCTGCTTTATTGTAAGACTATAGAACCTCCAAGATTGTTTTGCTGTCAGCGCAGAACAGGAGTTATATTTTAAAGCAACTAAACATAAAGTCTGTGTTTATAATCTATAACTATGATAAATGTATATTCCTTGCATAAGATGATATTAGCTCTAAAGTGAATCTGTTATAGCAGCTTTACTTTCAGATAAGTATATATTTTAATTTCTATGTCTTCTAGCAATCTTATTTGAACAACGTATTATGTACATGTGTTATTATCAGTAGCTAACCATAAAGCAGTAGATGATAGTAAAAAAGACATTCTTAAAGTGACATTCCACAGTCCAAATATAAAAAAAATCAGTTTTTAGTACATATACCCCAATAAAAACATGCATGCATTTAATGATGCATTTTTTCCATTAAGGCATATCTAAACACAAGGCAATGGGGCCACAGTAAAAAGAAAAAGAAAAAAGACAATAAATATATATATAAGTCCTAGCTTAGTTAAGTTGCTGTTTGATCAGAGTCCAGAAGGTAGGAACTGTGATCTTATACTGATCACTTCACCTGCGGGGTTCCGCTTCTTGCAGTGGTCAGGTATACAGGAGAGGGCGACAAGAGATGAGAGAGACTAATAGTGCGTTCCAAGAGGTGACAATATGGATAAGGTAGAACATTTGCTAGAGCTTAATCCAGTTCTGGTGTGTATAGCTTGCAGCGGTATGATCCACGCTTACGGGATATGCAGTGGGTGTCCTCTTGGTGCAGTAACGTAGATTCAGGGAGGAGACAGTAAAAATGGAAACAGTAATGGTGCAGTACGTTCCACGGTAGATAAAAATTAATAAAATATAGATATAACACTCACATTTAGTAGAGCTTATACTAGCTCTAGTTTGGTAGGCATACAGCGGTACAATCCCCGCCTCTGGGATATATGATGAGTGTTCTTCAAAGATGGTGGTAACAAGGACCCAAATGGAAATAAATAAAAACAGCAATAGTGCTCTCAATAAACTCTTTCTGGTATGGTCTTTTGCCATCTTTCCAATTATTTTTAAGGACACGTGAGGGAGTGTGTGGGTGGAGAAAAGCTAAAAGAAGAATTAACCAAATTATATATTTAAAGGGACACTATAGTCACCAAAACAAATTTAGCATAATTATGCTGTTTTGGTGAATAGATCATGCCCCTGCAGTCTCACTATTATTGTTCATAGCTTCTTGTTTATTGTTCATAGCTTTATTGTTTATAGCTTCTGTGATCCATGCATTATTGCCTACTTTCCTTAGACCCTTCCTTCACCTTTTTTTCTGCCTTAATTTTCTTATTCTTGACTTTTAGGTATGTGATCATTGCCTTGCTTTTTTCAGACTATAACCCATTGCTGCTGTAACTGTCCTATTTCTTGGAATTTTCTTTCTTACATAGTACCTCAGCTCACTAACATTCTTTATTCATGCATATGAAACTAACACACACAACCTTTGGCATTATGAAGCCTCAATCATAACATTCCATGAGTTGCAATATTATATGTTATAACAGATACTTTACATATGACATTTTTCTGTGGTGCCTGCTCTTGGAGAATATTATATGTTCTTATAAAAATACTTTACATATGACATTTTTTTATGTAATGCCCACCATTTTATAATACTTGGTATTATGGATTCATATTTGACTGTATATTCTGGTGAGTGTGCTTATAGTTTGTAATGACATTATGCATTAAAAAAAGGGGCAACCCAAAACATTTGCTTTACTTTCTATTGTGTCCTTCAGTAAACTATTATAGCACTCATGGTGCACTCAGCATCTGGTTGCATTGCCCTCATTGTCTCATAAATGTTGTATTTGCATTACTCTGCTTGAGCTACAGTTGGAGGTGCATGCAGCAAGGAAAGGAATGTACCGTATTTTTCGCTCCATAAGACGCACCACACCATAAGACGCACCTAGTTTTTAGAGGAGGAACCCCAGAAAAAAAAATATTCTGAACAAACGGTCCCATAGTGTTTCTTACTATGAGAAAGTTTGTTCAGAATATTTTTTTTTCTCCCCTGTCCCATAGTGTTCCTTACCACCCACTCCCCTCTCCTGTTCCATAATGATCTTTAACCCCCCTCCCCTGTCCCATAGTGATCTTTAAACCCCCCTCCCCTGTCCCATAGTGATTTTTAACCCCCCTTCCTCTGTCCCATAGTGATTTCAACCCCTCCTCCCCTGTCCCATAGTGTTCTTTAACCCCCTCCTCCCCTTGTCCAATAGTGTTCTCATCCCATAGTGTTCTCCCCCCTCCCCTTGTCCCATAGTGCACTTTCCCTCCCATAGTGTCCCCTCCCCTCCCCTTGTCCTTAGTGTCCCCTCCCTTCCTCCATAGTGTCCCCCTCCCCTCCCCTTGTCCCATAGTGTCCCCCTCCCCTTGCCTCATAGTGCCCCCCGCCCCTTGTCCCATAGTGTCCCCCAATTACTTACTTGTCTTGTAGCGTGGGCCGGCTTCACAGCGCGCACCGCGGTACTGGAACTTCAATTTCAGGTTCCGGTTTCCGGCGGGACTGAAAGGAGGTGTGCACACTGAGTGCGCACTTCCTTTCAGTCCCGCCGGAAACCGGAACCTGAAATTGAAGTTCCAGTACAGCGGTGCACGCTGTGAAGCCGGCCCACGCTTCAAGACAAGTAAGTAAAGCTTCACATTCGCTCCATAAGATGCACAGACATTTCCCCTCACTTTTGAGGGGGGAAAAAGTGCGTCTTATGGAGCGAAAAATACGGTATTTTTCTGATTTTTACAGATCTGTATTTTAGGTACTGCACTGCTGTAACCTTTACCTCTATCTAATTTTCTTGAGGCCACATTTGTGTATTTCTCAGATCTCTAGAGAGGTTGTTCCATATTCTACTTGAATTTGTCATTTTCTGGCATTGCATGCTTAACCAACAACAAAGCAGAAGTGTTTGCTTGTGTACATACTTTCTTTCCATTCTCCCAACCAGATCAAAACATTGTACACAACAACGGGAACATCCTATAACTAGACAGACAAGCGGGATACCTATTTAAGTAACCCCCTTTATGTGCAAATAAAAAGGGCTATAGTTAGTTAAAAAGGCCATATTTAGTTAAAACTGATAATCTGACTCAAAGTATTCAACCTTTCCTGTCCAAACCTGTATTTGGTACTTACCCTTACCTGTGGCTGCTCACTGTAAAAAAAAACCAAAAAAAACACAGTGTTCCTCCTCCCGAGCCCCCACCCGTGCCGCACGAATGGGGACTTCTAACCACCTGAAGGGGAGACCTATTGCCCCCATGGGACCCCACCCCTGAGCGGTGGGTGGGGGCCCAAAATCTGAAAAATGGGGGGGACCTATTGTCCTGTTTGCCACTGTTTAATAGACATGCCCCTACTCGTGTTATAGCGAGTAGGGGGCAGAATTTACTAATACTAAGTAATCACTAAGTAATCAATTTTGGTCTTTCAGCGTTTTAGTAGATAACTCCCTAATACCGTGGGAATTAGAGAGTTATCTACTTATTCATTCCTGTCATTCCATTGACTGGCTAAGTAACTTACATTTTATATGAATGTGATTGCTGTACGTGTTCCAAATGCTTACAGCTGAATCCTGGCTATGTTTGTATACTTTTTTTAAAACTGGTATACATTGTAACATTCTTCATTCTTCCACTGAGTATATTAGTACTTCGGCAATTCTGTGCTTTGGATCTTTGGCACTTCGGAACTTCGGCACTTTGGAAATTCGGCAATTTCGGAACTTCGGAACTTCGGCAATTTGGAACTTCGGCAATTTGTAAATTCAGCTATTCGGAAATATAGAAATTGCTATAGAAACATCAATTCTAATAAATAAAAACACACTGGTGTTCGGTGGTGCTTCACCCAACTAAGGACCTATTACCACCTATCCACCTGCAGTCTTACATGCTGCTTTGGCAATGTTTACATCAGAATTACATCCATCTTACATCCGGTTTTGGTGCAGCTTTTATGTATGTCAATGGACATGCATTTCTCATCAGGTTTCTGTCTGTCCAGCTGCACCAAAACTGCATGTAAACTGTGCCAAAGATGGTACAAGGGGGATACTCCACTTGTAATATAATTACATGCCAGACTGAAATTGTATGAAGAGCATCTCCTCCTCCTCCTCTCCCCCCAGCATCTCCTCCTCCTCCCCCCATCTGCTCCTCCTCTCCCCCAGTATCTGCTCCTCCTCTCCCCCAGCATCTCTTCCTCCAATCCCCAGCACCTCCTCCTCCTTTCCACAAGCATCTCCTCCTCCTCTCCCCCAGCATCTTTTCCTCCTCTCCCCCCAGCATCTTTTCCTCCTCTCCCCCAGCATCTTTTCCTCCTCTCCCCCAGCATCTTTTCCTCCTCTCCCCCCAGCATCTTCCCTTCTCTACCCACAGCATCTCCTCCTTGTCTCCCCCTAAAATCTCCTCCTCCTCTCCCCCAGCACCACTTCCTCCTCTCACCTCCTCCTCCTCTCCCCAGCATCACTGCCTCCTCTCCTCCAGCATCTTCCCTTCTCTGCCCACAGCATATCCTCCTCCTCTCCCCCCAGCATCCCCTCTCACCCCTTTCCCCCTAGCATCTCCTCCTACTCCTCTCCCCAAGCATCCAATTCCATTCCACTGCTGTGGGGAGGTGTGGGCACAAGGGAGCACTGACTTACCTGCTGTTCCAGCACTGCTCCCTCTGCTGATGCTGCTGGGAGGCAGGAAATTATGTCAATCTGGTCGCGCCGCCTGATAGACGTAATTTCCTATCTCGCGGTGGCATCAGCGGAGGGCACGGAGGGAGCAGTGCTGGAACAGCACATAAGTCGGTCCTCCCTCGCAGCCCTCCATCCCACCCACCAACGATTCAAAAGCAGAATAGGCGCCTGCCATTTTGGGCAGGCAGGTGCCTACTCAGCATTGGCGACAGGGGGTCTAAGGCTGCCGACCGGCACCAGCGGGGCCCCCCGGCAACTTATGGCTGCATGCCCACAGAGAGGGCTCGGCGTGCCAGCTGTGTCACACGTACAATTGGTTTACCATCGCTGGCCTAGAGGATTGATCCTGACACCATCACACCCTTTCCTCTTCATCTATATCTTAATCTTACTTTGTCTATCTCTAGTTATCCATCTTAAACACTCTATATGCTTTTTTATCTATGTTGAAGAGGCACTTATTCAGATGCAAATTTGCCATGATGCACGCCGGCTCTTAGCTGCCCAGCACTCCAGCAACGTTCTGAGAGCTGATTGTCAGCCGCATGTGGCTCTGTTTGGCCACTTACCTGATCTCTCCTGTGACTTCTGGCTCTGTTGTGTGGCACCAGGCTATGCTTGGTTGCTGCCGCGCCAAGATGGTGCCCAACACACAGACACCGGCGCAGTGTGTAGAGGGGATAAGGGAGGGCGGGAGGCTTACAAAGACAGAGGGGCGGGACTGAGGAGTAGACAAGAAGGCACTTAGTCTCCTCCTCTCCTTTATAGGTAATGATGGCTCTGCAGAAGGGGATGGAGGCCAGTCACATGGCCTCCTCTCCCTATAAATAGCTAAGCACTGCACTCAGTCAGTGCTTAGGTGTTCTGGTGCTTGCTCTAGTCTCCTGGTGTCCTGATTCTTGTTCCTGTTTCCTGATTCTTGTTCCTGATCTTGAGTTCAGGTTCCTGGCTCATGTTCCTGATTCTTGCTCCTGGTTCCTGGTCTCTGATTTCTGGTTCCTGATTCCCAGTAATACTTCTCGGCTTCAGGCTTCTGGCCTCTGGTCGTGACCCTGACCATGCTTCTTGTCTCTGACCTTCTGGCATCCTTCTCTCTATTTGTAACTTCTGACCTCTTGATTTCACTCCTCTGCTGCCACCCTTGACCATAAAACCGCCTGACACTGCTTCCTGCCTACTCTTATCTGGCTTCTTTGCTATCTTTGTAAATAAAGGCACCCATGCCCTTATAGATCTACCAGGCTCTGGTATTACTCTTAGGCATCTGAGAGGGTCATGTTTGCAATTGGCTGCCATTCCACTACAACTGAGTTTCTCAAACAAACCAACCAGTAGGTTGTCACACATTTGGAATCTCAAATATTTTCTAAAAACAGTTGAATTAAGCAAATAAAATCTCAATAAGTAGAAGCATTAGTATAATGAATCTCTATGAGAAGATGCTGATTGTGCAGTGCGTTGATAACAATGCATGCACAGTAGGACCCCGGTGTGTCTCTGTATAGAAGAAGTGGATTGGCTGAGTTTATCCTAGTGATGATTTCAAAAGAGGAGGAGTGATGGTTGTGAAAAAACAGCAGGGGGAGGACTAAAAGGTGACTATAAGTATCTCCTTAGAGATGGATTAGTGCAATGCATCACTATGAGGAGATGAGATGCTGACTGCTGCATTACGATAATTGCTGTTCATGCACAATAATGCTTTTCTGTGGAGATGCATTGGATTAGTAGAGTTTGTCCTAGCAATTATCATAGCAGAGAAAGAGTGGTGGACACCGGCAATGCAATTGCAACACCGACAGTGCTAGGGCTACAGGTGACTAATACATATTTACTTTTACTTTTAACCCCTTAAGGACACATGACATGTGTGACATGTCATGATTCCCTTTTATTCCAGAAGTTTGGTCCTTAAGGGGTTAAACATGGACACTTATATCTAAAAACATTGTGAAAAAACACTAACATTCAAAATACAGGGTTGTATATTTGAACTAGGATGAGTAAGTTGGTGGTGAATTGCATCTTCTTTGTTTTGCAGAGAATATCTACATATTTTGTCAAATACACATGCAGACAATACCAGTAATGCTTTAGGAATCAATTAAAATGTATTTTCAACCCATTTGAGCAGTGTTTAACATCTGTTATGAACGGAGCATCAAAAGACTACCTCTTACCTATAACTGGGGTAAGTCCAGTGAAAAAGGAAGTTTCAAAGAAATGTTATATTCTTTCTACATTCAAAATTTTTACAATCTGTTTTCTACCACTGAGCATAATATCATACAACAAGCGATTTAACCGTTTTCTTTAAGGTAATGTAACACTTGATAAATATGTATTTGTTTTGTGTATATTGGTGGAATATAAAGTGTAAGTAAGTGTCAGAGAGCATTTAGAAATGCCAGCAGCTCCTCTGCACTGGGCTTGTGCACCTAATTACCATAATTGAGAAGAGGTAATCACTGCAGAGAAATGTAAATTCTAGCTTGCTGGGTTTTTATTAAACATCTATTGTACGGTAAATGTCACTTTTTATATATTATTTTCTTTGGCTTTCACAAATGTTAAATTCAAGATATATTTCAGGTATAATCTGAAATAAATATATATTTTAAGCATTTGCAGCATACTGAGCATTGTGAATGCCCAATAAAGCAATATGAAAACAGCAGTATAAAAAAAAGAAATGTTTCTGTTTGAGATTCAATGTAATTGCAATATAAATTGTCACTCATCTTTTATTCTTCTCTATACATATACGGAACGGTTACAACTTTTTTTCTTTTGTATATCTACTTATGCACATGCCTTGTGAATAGCGGAAAAATTTGTTTTCGGTCGAACCACTTGGAGATGGCAGATGCTGATGCATGTGACAGTTTGGCTCGTCATCCGAAAACATTTGGACAGCCAGAATCGTTGAAAAAAAATCACCTGTTAGTGTGCAACAATAAAAAAAACTGATACAAAACTACCTACCGTATATACTCGAGTATAAGCCGACCCGAATATAAGCCGACCCGAATATAAGCCGAGGCCCCTAATTTTACCCCAAAAAACTGGGAAAACTTATTGACTCGAGTATAAGACTAGGGTGGGAAATGCAGCAGCTACTGGTAAATTTCTAAATAAAATTAGATCCTAAAAAAATTATATTACCGTATATACTCGAGTATAAGCCGAGTTTTTTAGCACATTTTTTGTGCTAAAAAACCCCAACTCGGCTTATACTCGAGTCAATAGTCTGTATAATGGCAATTTGCATTGCCATAATACAGACTGGGGCTGTGGGGGCTGCAGAGAGCGTTACTTACCTGTCCTGCAGCTCCTGTCAGCTCTCTCCTCCTCCGCGCCGTCAGTTCAGCACCTCGGTCAGCTCCCAGTGTAAACTTACACTGGGAGCTGACAGAGGGAGCTGCACGGACGGCGCGGAGGAGGAGAGAGCTGACAGGAGCTGCAGGACAGGTAAGTACAGCTCTGCCAGCCCCCCTCTCCCCCCACTGAACTGCCAATGCAGGACCACCAGGGAAGGAGAGCCCCCCTCCCTGCCATGTATCAAGCAGGGAGGGGGGACGAAAAAAAAAATTAGTAATAAAAAAATTATAATAATTAAATAATAAATAATACAATAATAATAATATTTACATTAAATAAATAAAAATAATAAATAATAATAAAAAAAATTAAAATAATAAAAAAAATTAAAATAAAAAATTGCTCACCCCCCACCAAGGCTCTGCAACACACACACACACACTGCATTCATACACACACACTGCATTCATACACACACACTGCACTCATACACACACACACACACACACATGCACACACACACATGCACACACACACATGCACACACACACTGCACTCATACACTGCACTCATACACTGCACTCATACACTGCACTCACACACGCTGCACACACACGCTGCACTCATACACTGCACTCACACACGCTGCACTCACACACACTGCACTCACACACGCTGCACTCACACACGCTGCACTCACACACGCTGCACTCACTCACGCTGCACTCATACACTCACGCTGCACTCATACACTCACGCTGCACTCATACACTCACGCTGCACTCATACACTCACGCTGCATTCATTATACACACACTGTAAATAAATATTCAATTAATATATATTTTTTAGGATCTAATTTTATTTATAAATTTACCAGTAGCTGCTGCATTTCTCACCCTAGTCTTATACTCGAGTCAATAAGTTTTCCCAGTTTTTTGGGGTAAAATTAGGGGCCTCGAGCTTATATTCGGGTCGGCTTATACTCGAGTATATACGGTAATTGAATATTTATTTCCAGTGTGTGTATATAATGAATGCAGTGTGTGTGTATGAATGCAGTGTGTGTGTATGAATGCAGTGTGTGTGTATGAATGCAGTGTGTATGAATGCAGTGTGTGTGTATGAGTGCAGCGTGTGTGTATGAGTGCAGCGTGTGTGTATGAGTGCAGCGTGTGTATGAGTGCAGCGTGTGTATGAGTGCAGCGTGTGTATGAGTGCAGCGTGTGTGTGTATGAGTGCAGCGTGTGTGTGTATGAGTGCAGTGTGTGTGTGTATGAATGCAGTGTGTGTATGAGTGCAGCGTGTGTATGAGCGCAGTGTGTGTGTATGAATGCAGTGTGTGTATGAATGAGTGCAGTGTGTGTATGAATGCAGTGTGTGTGTGTGTGTGTGTGTGTGTGTGTATGAGTGCAGTGTGTATGAATGCAGTGTGTATGAATGCAGTGTGTATGAGTGCAGTGTGTGTATGAATGCAGTGTGTGTATGAATGCAGTGTGTGTATGAGTGCAGTGTGTGTATGAATGCAGTGTGTGTATGAATGCAGTGTGTGTATGAATGCAGTGTGTGTGTGTGTGTGTATGAGTGCAGTGTGTATGAATGCAGTGTGTATGAATGCAGTGTGTGTGTGTGTATGAGTGCAGTGTGTATGAGTGCAGTGTGTATGAGTGCAGTGTGTGTGTGGATGAGTGCAGTGTGTGGATGAGTGCAGTGTGTGGATGAGTGCAGTGTGTGCATGAATGCAGTGTGTGTGTGTGTATGAGTGCAGTGTGTGTATGAGTGCAGTGTGTGTGTGTATGTGTGTGTCTGTATGTGTGTGTTGCAGAGCCTTGGGGGGGGGGCAATTTTATTATTTTTTTTTACATTATTTTAATATTTTTTTTTCATTCTTTTTTTTTATTTACTTATTCTTTTTTTAATTATTTTCATATTTTTTATTATTATTTATTATTTGTAATGTTATTTTTTTTTAATTATTATTTTATTATTAATTTATTTTAGTTTCGTCCCCCCTCCCTGCTTGCTAGCTGGCCAGGGAGGGGGGCTCCTTCCCTGGTGGTCCAGTGGGGTTGGTAGTTCAGTGGGGGGGCTGCGGGGGCTGCAGAGATGTTACTTACCTGTCCTGCAGCTAGTGTCAGCTCTCTCCTCCTCCGCGCCGTCCGGTCAGCTCCCTCTGTCAGCTCACACTGTAAGTCTTGCGAGAGCCGCGGCTCTCGCGAGATTTACACTGGGAGCTGACCGAGGTGCTGAACGGACAGCGTGGAGGAGGAGAGAGCTGACAGGAGCTGCAGGACAGGTAAGTAACATCTCTGCAGCCCCCAGTCTGTATTATGGCAATTAAAATTGCCATAATACAGACAATTGACTCGAGTATAAGCCGAGTTGGGGTTTTTCAGCAGAAAAAATGTGCTGAAAAACTCGGCTTATACTCGAGTATATACGGTAAATTACATGTCCGGATTCCCATTAGGCAGAGCAGGGATTGGAAAAACAAAAGATCGACTCTCCCAGGCCATTTAAAGTAAGTATAAAGTGTAGCATTTATTTAAAATTTAAAAGCACTTAGAAACACAGCATAGACCACACACAATGCAGAAATTTGTGGTACTAGAGTACCTTTTTGGAGCTTCTTGGTGCAGGTGGGAGATCTAAGTTCCAGGGATTAGTCCTAAATAGTCGAATCGGTCTATGCTCAATAGCAGAGCTGCAGGCACAGTTGTAGAGGAGGTAAACGTCCCAGCTGCTCTAGTGTCTGAGTGTGAGACTCGACAGGAAGTGGAAGTGATAACTTCCCATTTGTCCACTAACAGCATCTCACACAGGAAATGCCCTTCAGGCATTGTATAAAAGATTCTGTAGCTCTATTATCAATCATACGAGGGTGACTGGACTAAAGAAGACATAGGAGGGTGAGTACTTGGCAAATAGTGCTTACAACTCCATATGTCCTAAACACATCTTTTCCATAACAATGAATTTAATCCGTGCAAAAAATGTATATATAATACACTGTGTCTTAGGGCCAAAACCAAACAGTATTACAGTATTACAGTGTACAGTGTGAATATTTTCTAAATGCCAAACATTGGTATATAGGGGAATATTCACTAAATGCCAAACATTGGTATATAGGGGAATATTCACTAAATGCCAAACATTGTTATATAGGGGGATATTCACTAAATGCAAAACATTGTTATATAGGGGAATTTTTACTAAATGCCAAACATTGTTATATAGGGGAATATTCACTAAATGCTAAACATTGTTATATAGGGGAATATTCACTAAATGCAAAACATTGTTATATAGGGGAATTTTTACTAAATGCCAAACATTGTTATATAGGGGAATATTCACTAAATGCAAAACATTGTTATACCTACTGTCCTCCCCCCACCCCCACCCCTGCGCGGTGGGTGGGGACCATAAAAATAATGAGGGGGGACCTACTGTACTCCCCCCCGCCCCCACCCCTGCGCCGTGGGTGGGGGCCATAAATCACAATGGGGAAGGACCTACTGTCCCCCCCAGCCCCCACCCTTGAGCAATGGGTGGAGGCCCAAAAAAAAATAAGGGGGGGGACCTACTGTCCCCCCCCAGCCCCCACCCCTGAGCGGTGGGTGGGGGCCATAAAAATAATGAGGGGGGGACCTACTGTCCTCCCCCCGGCTCTCACCCCTGCGCGGTGGGTGGGGGCCTTAAATCACAATGGGGGGACCTACTGTCCCCCCCGGCCCCCACCCCTGAGCGGTGGGTGTGGGCCCTAAAAAAACAATAAGGGGGGGACCTAATGTCCTCCCCCCTGTCCCCCACCCCTGAGCGGCGGGTGGGGGCCCTAAATACAAAGGGGGAGATAATCATAGAGATTAAACAACTATTTAGACATTGAAATATATAAAAAAAATCCTTATGCAAATACATCTATTTAATATCTGTTTCATTTATGCAAAATAGTTTTTTACCGAAACTCATTATGTATGGATAAATATATGCCCTTTATATACACTAAACATATAGCTTGCTTATATTAAATGAATCACCATTAAAAACAGTAAAGAAAATAACACATTTTTTTCTTCTAATATGCATTTTATTTGGAGGCAATACCATGTAGAGACTCTAATTTTCGGAAAGGAATTCATTTTTCCACCGCAAAACGGACTAACCCGGAAGTTACAAGTGAAACCTAGAGCATTATGGCACTTGAAGTTCATCGAAACAGGAAATGACGCCACGTCACCAAAACGCCGGAAAAGAAGAGAGCTGATTGGATGATTGACGAATAGGCGGGGTTTTCGATCGCATATAAACCGGAACTGGCAGAGTACAATCCATGGCCAACTGAGGAAGCTGTTCACAGCGAAACGCGTCTTGGCGGAGGAGAGACACACTACTGCACTTTATCAACTATTATTATTTTTTCTTTTCTAGCATTGTGTTATTTATACCCTTTTAATTACAGCTAATAATACATTTTCTTATATTTTATTACTGCATCCTGCACTTTGTTCCGGTAAGGGGAGGTGTTACCCCAATTTGACACTAGGCCTACAAACTTAGAGCCGAGGACTAATAGGATCTAAATAAGGTGAGCACATTTGCCTATATTTGGACATCATTTAAAGGGATCTCATGTTGAAATACTACACCCAGAATTCCGTTTTCTCTTTCTTTTCTCTCTGCACCTATATGGTGGTGAGATAAATAGGAGAAAGAATCCAAAGAAAAAAAGAGGGGTTGCGCTGTCTACCTTAAAGACACAGGAGCCTGGAAGTTTAGAGCCTAATAACTAAAAAGGCTCTAAATAATGTGAGTAATTTTGTACTCACAACAATATATAATACACTTTATACAGACAATATTGCACCATTATTCTGTATTTTTCTCTTTTGTTTTTCATATATACCCCCTCAAGTTATTAATACTGGGGTAAGTTATGTATACCATATATTAAGCGCTGCACTCCAATTTTGAGACCTGGTGAGTGGAAACACTAACCAGATCCCAAGTTATTTGTTTACTTTGGTGTTATTTTATGGTGGGATATTGGGAATACCCACAGAGTGTTCACAGCAGTTAAAACTATTGTAACTAAAAAAATCTCTTACTAAGCGCCATACATCTCCACACCTCTTTTGTTGTTTATATCCAATCAGAGTGCTCTGTGTCATTTTACACAGCGTGGGAAAGTTCTTTGGAATTTTCCCACGCTGTGTACAATGACAAGAGCACTCTGATTGGCTTAAACCAGCCAATCAGAGTGTTCTTAGCCTAATTGCAGGGCGTGGCAAGGCTTTATAAACCTTCCCCCGCCCTGCAGAGCTCAGTCTTTGCGGAGCCCTCCATGGGTGAAGATGGATTTTTTTTTTTTGCGCTCGTTTTTTTTTTTTTTTTTAATTGCGTCGGTTATTATGTTTTTTTATTTGCCCTTTTTGGGGCTGAAAAAAGAAGATTTTAGAAGAAAGAAAACATCGAATGGTAAGATGTTTTTTTCTAATTTTTTTTACAGGTTCTTAGTTAAAGGTCCCCCCCTCATTATTTTTAGGGTGGGGGGGTAGGTGGATATTTTTTTTTGGGGGGGCGAGGGGGTGACTAGGGTCCCCCCCATTTGTATTTAGGGCCCCCACCCGCCGCTCAGGAGTGGGGGCCAGACGGGAGGACTTTAGGTCCCCCCCTTATTAGTATTTAGGGCCCCCACCCACAGCTCAGGGGTGGGGGCCAGGAGGGACAGTAGTTCCCCCCCTTATTGTATTTTTTAGGGCCCCCACCCACCGCTCAGGGGTGGGGGCCGGGGGGGGACAGTAGGTCCCCCCTTATTGTTTTTTAAGGCCCCCACCCACCGCTCAGGGGTGGGGGCCGGGGGGCAGTAGGTCTCCCCCTTATTGTTTTTTTTAGGGCCCCCACCCACCGCTCAGGGGTGGGGGCTGGAGAGGGGGAGGACAGTAGGTCCCCCCTCATTATCTTTATGGCCCCCACCAGCCGCCCAGGGGTGGGGGCCGGAGGGGGGAGGACAGTAGGTCCCCCATTATCATTATGGCCCCCACCTGCCGCACAGGGGTGGGGGCCTGGGGGGAGGACAGTAGGTCCCCCCCCTCATTATCTTTATGGCCCCCACCCGCCACCCCGGGGTGGGGGCCGGGGGGAAGGAGAGTAGGTCTCCCCCCCTCTTCAATCACTATTGTAGCCAGAAAGAGTCCCTGTGGGTTTTAAAATTCACCTGCCTATTGAACTCTATGGCGGTTCGCCCGGTTCGCTCGTTCGCGAACATTTGCGGAAATTCACGTTCGCGACTTGCGAACCGAAAATTTTATGTTCGTGACATCACTACTTATACTACAACTATAGTATTAAAGCATTTCAATCCTCTTAACCACTTTGAACATTATCTGAAACCCTTATGCATTTACACAGCTAAATAACCTCACTATACTCAAAGATTCAACCACAATACATTATAAGCAGAAATATGCACATAGATATATAATGATGCAGTTTTCAAGCTTTTAGATATTTTTATGCTTGCAATGTACAGTTAATAAATTAATTTATCTCACTTTATCTGTCTTTCTGGGGCTTGAAAAATTGCAGAAGTTTAACAGTTTCCCTTGTGCCCACACCATGGGCATTCAGTGGTGTACTTTAAAATAGTAAAAGAAAAGTGATTTGTCCACTCCCTGTCTCCACCCATGGTGAGTAGGTGGGGGCATTAATTAAAGAAAATGGATCGACATCCTAATGTCCCTCTTTACCTCCACCATTGGATGGTGGCTACTTATCATTAAATGAAGGGTCTAGTGTCCCCACCCAGCCCCCACCAATGAGTGGCGGGTGGGAGCACTAATGATACATTTTTAAAAAATGTTTTAAATATTGACCCCTCCAGCTCACTATGGGTGGAAGCAGGCTACATTCTTAATGATGGATAAAATGAAAGAGGCCCAGCAGAGGCAATTCCTTCCAAAAGAAGGGGTGAATATAAGTTCTCACAGAAGAGTAGAAACCATTCCTACCCCGGGATTCCCAACAAGGCAGCAAAGGACTCCTTTTGAGTTCCATACGTCCTGTTTGGTCAGTGACACATTGGGCCACATTCTGTTCTATCGCAATGGCTGGCTATCTCTAGACTCGGTCTTATAAATCCACTTGTTCTTGTGAGCAGCTGACCACCTTAGAGACGCTCAACCACACCCAAGGGACATTGTAGTACGTATGTCGGACTTGGTTCGATGACCAACCCTAGAGGTTAATCTATTTATCTGATGTCAACTTCTACACCTCGTTATCACCATACAGAACATAACTATTGTTGAAGAATGTCTTGCGTTAACATTTTTCAATGTTGCTTCACAACTGTCATCAACAATACTTGACTATCTGATGCATCTACATTTGTGATTACACATTGTACTATGTATTGCCTACAAAATAAAAAAAATATAGAAACCAGTGGTAATAAAACTGCAATATCTCTTAAAGACAAAGTGTACAGTTTGAGAAATACAATATAAACAGTTAAAGGGGAAAAAAGGCTTTGGAAACGTATTTTTCATATTTAATAATGCTGTACCTTTCATGCAACACTACTGCTGTCACTCTTAGTGCAGGCAGGGTTCACTTGTACGGTAAACTACTAGTGGAAGTTGTCTGAATTCTAGCTTGTATACTATCACTTGATTTATTAATTCTAATGGAAATGATGATGATGGTGATATTGGTTATGTTAAATAATGATGGTATTGCTGATTATGGTGGCATTGGTGGTAGAAGGGATGTTGGTAACATTGACAGTTAGTTGAGTAGCTCCTGGACCAGAGGTACAAGTACTATGTCTGCAGTGGTGGGGGAGAATTAGTGAAACAGAGGAGGAAAATAGAATGATCAATAAACAGACAATGTAAATTCACCTGTGTGTAGATAGCAGACACACTTAGTGGGTATTAGGTGAAACAAAAACACACAAATTACCCTTAGTTAACTGTATCGTAGATAAAGGATTCCTCTTATATCCTCAAGACAATAACAACAAAGCACCAAAAAGATGGCAATCTACAATACAGAAATAATAGAGACGGACATAGCGCAATACTGTTGCAAAATAATTATAATCGTAGTTATAAATAATTGCACTCACAAAACCAATTTGATTGAAGGCATATCAAAATATGATGGTGTGGATAATTCAGGACTTGTGGAGCATCAGAATCATGTATAGGAGGAAAAAGACAAATAATAGTGCAGAGTATCCAAGTAAAAAATGACACACTTTATTCACAGGTACACTTACAAAATTGCAGTGTCAAATAGGCACATCAAGGTTCAGATGGAGTCACACATCCCAATGGAGAAATCCAGTGGAGCAGAGGAACCAGATGCATAAAAATTAAATAAATAAATAAAACCGATAATGAAAGTAAAAATGCTAATACTCTAGCACTAAAAACAAAGCCCTACGCGTTTCATTCAGAGATGAACTTCATCAGGGGCATCGAGCATACAATCATCCATATGCAAGCATTGGTGGGGGAGACAGTATTATTATGACCAGATTCATCAGCGCAACTATCACCACTAAGCACGGACATTGGGGACAACTACCTTGGTACTCTGCATCTTCACTAAAGAGTGACTCTGTTGCCTCCCACGAAGCATACCCTGCCTTAATTGCTTTTTGGGGGACTAGCAAGAGCAATAGCAAGCGTTATAGATAGATCTGTGTCCTGAGGATAATTCACTTGATGAACCAAATTGTCAATTATTTTTGAAGAGATATGTTACAAAAAAAATAGAATTTTCTGTAAAGACCCTGAGTGCTGGAATGACTAATATTTTTATGTGATTTTTTTCGAGCAGTGGGTATCGTATGCTGAATGTAAGGTTGGAGTGCAGGACTGTTTATATAGTACTACGAAAGTAGTGTAAGCATAATACCATCCCGCATTATCTCAGTCAGAGCAATTTGTGATATGGTTCTGATGACCCATGTATCAGTGTATTACTATAAATAAAACATGTGTGATACGTGTCTCTGAGCACTCATGGAAGAAAGGAAAGACCACATAGCTGCTCTCTGAATGTGACACAGCCATTTATATAAGTGTCCAAATGAGACCAAGATTCATGTATATTTGTGTAGTGATGTAAAAAAAAAAACACAAATTAAGGTGTAGAAGTGAATGTGTTAAATTGAATACTTAGCATAGAGAGGAATACACCTTTTCACCTACTTATATCTAACTACTGAAATAATGCCATTGTCCTATTAAAAGGCTTGCTGTGCTCACAACAACTTATCAGTGAATACAGCCTTTTGAAGTGGTGCAGGCAGAATTATATCTTTATCTGCTAGCTGAGTCATTTCCAGCCAGATTTAGAAAAAATAAATCACTTTAAAATGTGTGAATTGCCTGAAGCCAATATGAGAGCATCCTGCTCATTCCTAAAATATATTCCTGTATATTTGGGTAGCTCACCCCTCCCTTAGTTTAGAATGACATTAAATGAACTCATGGGATTAAATGTGTAAGATATTAGTTTAAAAAAAAAAAAAAAGGGCGTAGAAATTAGAACAATATGAAAACAAAATAGACAAAGTAATGTCAAGATTTTTGTCAACAAAATAAATAAAAAATAAAGCAATATTGTAATGCTATCAAGATTATTCACCAAACAAAAAATTTGCTAATTGTAAATGGTAAATATTTTTAATGAACAACTTGGAATCGGCAGTATTGCTGTTGAGAATATGTCGACAGGCACAAAACCCAACCAGCATGGACTTAGGGCTAGATTTACATGACAGGTGCCTATAGGCACAGAATCCAAAGGCGCACCTGCACCCCTCCAAAAAAGAAAAGAAGCAGATTGATGTGTTAAACAGACATTACAGGCATAAAAAAATCTAAAACTTTGAGTGGCTTAAATGGGGAAAGACGGATTGGGTTTGTTTAGGTTTTGTCATAGGTTAAATTTAGAGTTAGTGGAATTTGAAGTGTTAAATGCAAAGTACTCATTACTCTATGTCTTCTGTATTCCGGTTGCCCTTCTATGATTGATAATCGAGCTACAGTAGCTGATATACAATATGCATCATTCAGTGCTGACCTTGTTCCTCCTGAAAGGCACTTCCTGTGTGAGACGCCATTAGTGGGCAGGTGAGAAGTGACCCTTACCACTTTCTGTCCTGCCTCACACACAGACATTGAGCACACAGATACTGAATAAGCTAGGATAGAACTGAATTTTGCACTCCTGGTTCTTATCTCCCCATCAGCCCACTTACAGTTGTGCACATAAGTTGGCATACCCTGGCAGAAATTGTGAAATTTTGGCATTGATTTTGAAAATATTAAGTTAAAAGTGTACAGAAGGATCAGCGCTTAAAAACTTAAATAAAGGCAGCACACCTAAAGGATAGGGCTCCCTCACAGGCCCTATAGGTATATAGGTGCAAGGAAGTAGAAAAAGGTGGTGCCACAGAAATAATATGCACAATTAAATATAAGCAAGAAGTAATATAGAAATAAACAATGATATATATATATATAAAATCCAAGGTGTTCCTGCACTCACACTTAAAGTATCCCAAAAATCCGGGTGCTAGCATGCCATGGCTAGTGTTGTATTTACATCCCAAATAGGCAGGTGCACTCACTTGTTAAAAATTTATAATAAATTTATTATAACATCTTTAAAAAACGATCAACGTTTCAGTCCTACACAGAGGACTTTCATCAGGATCAAAGATAAACGAAATACAAACAATTATTACTTACACAGAAATATATACACAGAAATATCAAGCTAAATGACTTACCCCCAAGTGAAGTGCTGTGTGTGATCGGCGTTCTGCCGTTCCCAGTGCGCATGCGCGATAAGCTCCGCCCCCAAAATGACACAATTACGTATTGACGTCCAAACCGTCTCCATGGTGACGCGAATAGCTATTTGTTTCACCATGGAGACAAACACAATACCGGGGAATCTTTAACAACAATAGTGCTCACTTTGATAAAACCAGGAGAGTATATACAAATACCAAATGGTTACTCACATTTAATTGGGCAGACACACTGCTCAATGATAGGGCGTAAGTGGTATAATCCCCACCAAGGATGCTTTGGAGTAGTATCTCTCTGGAACAAGTAAAACTCAGATGCCAGATAGTAAACTAATAAAAATGGTAAAAAAGATAAAATGGCTAACTCACAACAAAGAAAGTGACCAAAATACCTTTAATAAAATACAGTTAGTTAACATTTCCACAACGCATTTCTCCCCTTAGGGCTTTCTCAAGTGGATAAAAAAGATGACCAAAGACCTTGCATGACCTGGAGGCATTTTGCCAAGACGAATGGGCAGCTATATCACCTGCAAGAATTAGTGGCCTCATAGACAACTATAACAAAGTGGACAATACACAGTATTAAGAGCTAGTTGTATGCAGACTTTTGAACAGGGGTCATTTCATTTTTTTTTCTTTGTTGCCATGTTTTGTTTTATGATTGTGCCATTCTGTTAAAACCTACAGATGAATATAAATCCCATAAGAAATAAAATAAATGTGTTTTGACTGCTCACTCATGTTTACTTTAAACATGGTTCATATATAACCAATTCTCCAAGGGTATGCAAACTTTTGGGCACAACTGTAAGCTCCCAAAAAGGCACATTATAAGTGCCAAAAAAAAAAAGCCCTTTACTGTATATCCACATGCCCCTAATGGGAAATCTATCCTTGCAATAAACTGTTTCTCATCTTTCTTGCTTATATAAGGTTCTTATGATTATTTTATTTTTGGAATTTTTTTGCAAGAATTTTTTTGGAATTGGGAACAAGATTATGTCCAGACCTGGAGGTCCCGCATAGTTCTATATGGATTGCAAACCCGAAGCCAGAGTGCTAATTTAAAAAAAGGCATAAAACAACAACATGTCCATAAAATAGATTTCATGCTGAGTTTAAAACAATGTGTCCATAAAGTTGATTTCATGCTGTGTTTCAAATAATAGTAGGACTGTGACAAAATCAAGGCTCAATGAATTCTGTCTACGTTTCTTTCACAATTATATAATGGGGTGATGATGGTGAAGAGAATGACCCAGAATATGTATCATCGATAAAAAAGCAATGTGATGCAAAATGAAACTCATGTTGCTGTCATTGAAAGAGTCAAACGACCTTCCCTTACCACATACTGTATACAGTGATATGATTAAAAACAGACTTTCTGAAAAAAATATCAGTTCGTTTGGTTTCTCAAAAAGTATCCAGGGATAATTTAGTGTATTTTCAGCAACAAATTTTGCCATTATTAGATGAAATGATAAAAAAAAAGTAATCTTAGCATAACTAAAAAAAAAATATTGGGTGTATACAAAAATATATAAATATAAACCAGATACAAGTTTCACCTGCAAGGATACAAGAAAATAATAATTTAATACTAATTGGTAACAACAACCAACTTTTATAAATGTATCTAATAGGCTACAGAATGAATGTGAGTCTATTGATAAACCACAATATATTTCACTCATATGCTCTATATGATTCAACAGTGGAATACAAGGTCAATAATGGTCTTCAGCCCACTTTTTTTCCTGGTTAACTTAACAACTAGTCAGAAAACGTTGTGTCTTTATTTACCAATACGCACTCAAAAGTAAATACACGTTACAATGTGCAAAATTTGAAATCAAATATTCAGGCAAACAAATTATTTCTAATACACAGGATACTGCATGTTGAGCGGTTGCTTCCAACAGAGAAGCATTGAAACCAACGAATCTCAAGTTGAGTTTCCACTTTGTGTTGGGGCACTAATTTAATGAGAATGAGCATCCACTCTGCTCTCTGATTGACACCCGGGAGGATGCAACCCAGACACATAATACAAATGCCAATTTCTCTTGAATTCGATACTATTTTATAAAAGGTGTCAGATAGGACACTCTGTTAACCTCTACAATGTTTCAGTAAGATTAAGCTTAGAGTGTTTATTTAACCTCATTTTAGACATTATGTTATTTGCAAAAACATACACAAAGAGTACTCTCTATACTGTATAATATTATCCAAAGCTGTATTCAATTTATTTACTGCATTCCTGTGGGCTTTGTCTACAATAGTAAGCCTTTCAATATTCCAAGATAATTGGAGAACAGTTTTAACACAAAAGATAACTCCAAGTTAGTATTGCCCAACAGGATTCCTACTTTGACAACTGATAGAAGCACATGGAAGCTTTTGCACTCTTTATAGGCGTCCTATAGTGATCTATTCTGGTGATGCATGAAGTAAACTGGCTAGCTAGAATACATTTGGTGGCAATGCACTAATATAAAGCCCCGGGATACAATGTTACATTATATCTATAGGATCCTAAACCGTACCTCATCATCTCGCTCTCTCTATTAGTACACCTACTAAGTGTTGCTTACTCTCATATTCTCTTCCAGACATCATAGCATTTGCTTCACTGCTCAGTGTAAACTTTCTATGGTTAGAACTTATAGAAGGACAGACAGATTCATTTTAAGCTATTTTGGATGAGACATGCAATTAGTCTGTCACCCCCTATCCTACTCTATGTTTCCTTCCCTACACTCAGTTCCTATTGTTATAATTTATTATGTGATGTACTTACTGTTTTGTGATTTTGTAGTTACATGTTACAGTATTATCATTATCAAGTGGACATGGACTTCATAAAGTGGACCTATAACGAGCTAAAGAAAATCCCTTTGTCAAATGCATATGTATTGAACTAATGAGTACCACACGATACATACAAGGCTTCCCAGCAGTATCATACCATATCACAGTATCCTTTAATTCCTTGACTTCCATGCACTTGCATTTTTCTATCAGTAAAAAAACAATTAAAATCAATCTTCCTGGGCTTTATACTGAAGCACAATTCCAGAAGAAGAAGGTCAAATTCAAAAGAAGATGGTTGGAGCCAAGTTGTGTAGAAGAATGATATAGGGTCAAGGGTGGAATGCTTTGAAAGTGAAGGGGCAGGAACACCATATAAACTAAATTCTTATTGGAGGCATCTATAAACTTACAAAAAGGGGAGCTATAGTTTTAAATTTTCTTTACAATAATTCCGCCACGCCACTAATGAGCATTTCTTATAATCTAAAAGATATAATAAAAGGTTAATGTTGACATTAAACATATATTTAAAGAGTTGTTTTTTTTTTGTTCACCAAAGTAAATGGACACTTTCTTTGTATATTGTAAAGACAAAATTTGCTTGCTAGCTAGAGATGTCAAGACAGTGCTACAACTGTGGGATGAGCTTTTGGCCAAATATAATGTTATCTTTCTTTTATAACATTTTTCTTTTTAGATTTCTAGAGGCCTTGATGTCTCTACCATTAAAGATCACTATAAGCAGGGCTGGACTGGGAAAAAAATTCAGCCCAGGCATTTTTTAATCACCGCCCACTGAAAAGAGGGCAGGTCCAGATAGGGTGTGTTTTCTCACCCCCGATGACAAGCACGCCCCATCTCAAAGTGAGCATGTTGGTTCAATGCTCTTCCAAGGCAGACCATGCGCAGAGCTCTGCTGAAGAGCTCCAGCATGAGAAAAAAGCCCAGTATTTGTTCTACGGAGCAAAAGCAAATGTAATAACATGCTTGCATTGTGTTTGCTTGAAAATTGTCTCTGGTGTCTCCATAAATGGGATACCAGAAGACAAAAATGCCAGGAAAGAGTACTGTGCATTAGTGATGCCCCGAACTATTCGCTGGCGAATAGTTCCTGGCGAACATAGCAGGTTCGCGTTCGCCACCGCGGGCGAACACATGCGATGTTCGGTCCGCCCCCTATTCGTCATCATTGAGTAAACTTTGACCCTGTACCTCACAGTCAGCAGACACATTAGAGCCAATCAGCAGCAGACCCTCCCTAGCAGACCCTCCCACCTACTGGACAGCATACAATTTAGATTCATTCGGAAGCTGCAATTATTATTTTTTTTTTTGTGTAAAAAATTTTTGTGCTCGTTTTTTTCGTTTGATTTATGGCCCCCACCCACTGCGCAGGGTGGGGGCCGGGGGGAGGACAGTAGGACCCCCCCCTCATTATTGTTATGGCCCCCACCCACCGCTCATGGGTGTTGGCCGGGGGGGGCAGTAGGTCCCCCCCTCATTATCTTCATGGCCCCCACCCGCCGCCCAGGCATGGGGGCCGGAGAGGGGGAGGACAGTAGGTCTCCCCTCATTATTATTATGGCCCCCACCCGCCGCACAGTGGTGGGGGTCTGGGGTGGGGGGACAGTAGGCCTATTGAAGTCTATGGAGGTTCGCCCGGTTCGCCCCGGTTCGCGAACATTTGCGGAAATTCTCATTCGCAGTTCGCAAACCGAAAATTTTATGTTTGCGACATCACTACTGTACATGTGTTTTGAGTCTACTTATGGGATTGCATGTGTGTAGAGTGAGTTGATTGTGGTGTGGTTTTGTGTTAATATGTTGGTTTCAGTCATGTTGTGTTTGTGGTGTAATGTAATGTATGTGTGACTTGGTGCTGTAGAGAGTGTATAATAATAAAAAAAATTAGGCATTGTATCCCCCCCCCTTCTTACTTTTAGCTTGGGAGCGGGGACCGTGCTGCTATCCCTGGTGGTCCTAGTGGTGAGTGAACCCTAGCCTGTGGCAATGCTCTGGATCTCACAAGAAGAACCCGGCGGAGCTGCAAGATAGAGCTCCTCCGGGTCCTCTCCTTTTGCCCTCATTCCCTAGCCGGCGTCCGCATGTAACTGCCTTTGGGCCGCTGAGGAAAATCTTTGATCTCCCCACTGGCCCGTCATGGAGCACAGTGGGGCCGGCGCTCAGAAAGCGGGGCCCTGCATGGACCGGCCGGGGCGATCCTGTGACCTCCCCTGCCGGCCTCGGACCATGGCCATCGCTGACTATAAGCAATAACACAAGGAGAGGTATGTATGCTAAAATAATAATTTGTTTAGGAAAACATGTCCCCTCTTTAATTTACTTTACTAAGCAAAGGACTCAAGATTCCAGGTGTAATAAAAAGTAAGGCCTACTTTAAGACATAGGACAGTATCTAATACATGAGTTAGGGACACATTATTAAATTAAATTAAAAACATATATTACAAATAAGTGTAATATGAATTAAAAAAAAGAAAAACATTTTGTGTAAGAGCTCTTGCTATATTCTTATATTTCCTATCACTATCATGGAAAAAAATATTTTACCTTATAGTATGTAATACAATCATTTAACATATATATATATATATATATAGTATTTATTCTATATTGTTTATTTTAGATATTATTGCAAAAAATATATGATTTCATTATCCTGTTAGTACATGTACATGATAGCATAAACGTTAGTGATAGATAGATAGATAGATAGATAGATAGATAGATAGATAGATAGATAGATAGATAGATAGATAGATAGATGGACAGACAGACAGACAGACGTACGTACGTCTGTCTGGGGGACAGATCGATTTTGTACAAAGAACCTTTAGATGTACAGAAAGACCAAAAAATCACATTTCTGCAATCCAAGCTTTCAAATGGGATCTCTTAACTGTCTGTTAGGTTATGACATAGTGTAACCCTTTCATGGCATAACGTGTCTCTCAAAAATTAATTTTGACTCTGGTTTCCATTGAATTGTTCTGAAGTAAACGACCACACTCTATTTTATTTTTTTAATCATTTTAGCTTGCCCCTGTGGTGAGCATAAGCAGAGCATCAATCAGGGAGAAGGAAACACTGCTAGATTTGCTTTATCTATTGATCGGCTATTGCCTCTGATCTCTGCAATTTCCTCTCTACTCTTCTTGTTCGAGCAGCTGTATCTTAAGACAGGTAACATCTCTATGCAGACGCTTCATCATTCTTAGATATCTAACTCGACAGACAGTTAAGAGGTCCCATTTGGAAGCTTGGAAATCACAAATGGAATTTGTTCCTCAATTGTGCATCTAAAAGGTGAATGTAAGATGTTGTTTGCGAACAGTGAAATCTACCTTGTAAAAAAAAAAAAAAAGTACTTTATGCTTTAATGTCTCAGTCTTCCTTCCATTCTATCAAGAAAATATTGATTTTGGATCTGCAACATGTTTTACCTACTGTGGATCAATACAAATGCAACAATATTATTCTGATAGATTAAAAGTTCAAATAAAGAAACTTTCTGATTTGTTTGTTTGTTTTTGTCTGAAGTTTAGATGTTTTTTTAAGTTATTGCTTTCAGTCTAATTCATTATTAGATTTGGATTTTCAAAGACAATTTCTTAAAGCATGAATTATTAAACCTGGTACCAAGTCACATAAACTTTTTTTTTAAGAGTGCTATCTCTTTTTTTTTTACTTACAAATGCAAAACACTTCACATTTCTGGTCTATCCTGCACAGTCTGTGCATAATGATATAGTGTGATATATCTTAGGCTGGAACTATATATACAGTCATGGGAAGAAGAAAGTAAACCACACTTCATTTTCCTGCTCTAACTTGAAATTATAATTTTCTATATGACTTTACCAGTCTCTCACATCGTTGTAGAGGAATTTTATAACATGACAGGAGGCTTCGTATTTGCTTAAGTCTCTCTTTACTAGAACTCCACAGCAGCACAGAAAACAACCAATCAGAAAAAAGTTAGGTACTATAAAACTCCCCTCCCCATGCATCATTTCCTCTTTCTTTGCTGCTCCGCATCAGTACAGGTCAGAGTACCACTGCCTCCTGCTAATATTAGTTGGGGGCTTTGGGATTGATTCATTTATTTATGTTCAGTATTTATATTTTATCTGTGGGGGAATTTTCTGTAGTTTATGCCTTGATGGTTTCTGTGTTTATGCATTTGGTTTAGGGGTTTTTGGGACTTTTCTGCCCTTACTATCCCCTTATTTTTCTTTCCCCCTCTGCCCATCTGTCAGAGTAGCTACATCTGCTCCCATTAGAATTTCCCACTGAAATGGCCTGATTTGTCTGTGCCCTCTTACATGGCCTGCTATGTCTGTGCCCACTGAAATGGCCTGCTATGTCTGTACCCACTTAAATGGCCTGCTGTGTCTACTAAACGGCCTGCTGTGTCTGTGCCCATAAGAATGGCCTGCTATGTCTGTGCCCATAAGATTGGCCTGCTGTGTCTGTGCCCATAAGATTGGCCTGCTGTGTCTGTGCCCATAAGATTGGCCTGCTGTGTCTGTGCCCATAAGATTGGCCTGCTGTGTCTGTGCCCATAAGATTGGCCTGCTGTGTCTGTGCCCATAAGATTGGCCTGCTGTGTCTGTGCCCATAAGATTGGCCTGCTATGTCTGTGCCCATAAGATTGGCCTGCTATGTCTGTGCCCATAATAATGGCCTGCTATGCCCGTGCCCATAAGAACGGCCTGTGCCCATTAAAACGGCCTGCTATGTCTGTGCCCCATTGATTGGCCTGCTATGTCTGTGCCCCATTGATTGGCCTGCTATGTCTATGCCTATTTGATTGGCCAAATATTCTGTGTCCATTCGTTTGGCCTGCTGGGCCTGTGCCCTTCTGGAGGTATACCACTGAGGAAAACCCAGTGCCCACCAGTCACATGGAGAAAGGCAGGTGCCCAGGCAAGCACCATTGCCATACTATCCAAGAGGACTCCAGTATACAGCCATCTGAGTACGGTGGGAAGGGTGAAGGCCCTAAACCTCATGCCTGGAGGGCAAGGTTTCTTATGTAGACCCCGGGCACACATCCACGATTTACACCAGACCGGCGACGGCACATCTCTAAGGAGAACTTCTCACAGGCAAGGACCGGTACTCAGACACCTACAGGAGGACGCGGTGTTTCCCTGTCTTTAGCATCTAACCCTCTATCTGCCTCACGGTGTCCATATAGATATCGGTGGTTGTTCCTGCGTAAGGTTAGCTCCTGGCCCTGTTCAGTGGGGCTTACTTGCCTTGTTCTTCCGGCCTGCTATTTGCCTTCTGTCCGAGATAGAATTTACGTATTTACTCTTATCTACGTTTATTATTGTTTTTGTTTTCGTGCCTTCCTTTTAATTTCACTCGGGTCGTCGAGAGGCCTGACTTGACCTCCTCCGATCTCCCGAGTGCTCGTGGATTGCGGAGAACGTCTCCAGCTTTCCTCAGGCTATCAACGGTCATCCTGGACCCCGCGCGCGCGCACGGGATCCGGGCGGTCAGTTGGTAGTTTTTCATCTTTGTTCCGAAGGTTGCATTTTCGCACCATTCCTTTCTGTTGTTAAGGATGGACACGGCCCTAGGTTGTATTCTATACCATCGGTCTGGTTTACTGCCAGTTAATTCTTTCTCAGGTGAGCGATTCAGAGAGGAGTCGCGTGGTCGGGGAGAGACCCACCTAAGGACCTCAGTCTTATGCTGATATTGGAAGTTGGTGTACCCCTGCAGTTGGTCTCCCTGAATCTCTAAGGGACTTTAGTTTGGATCACAGGAGGGTGCAGCCCTCCATCACCTCGATCCAAGAATATCTTATTTTCAGAAACAGAGAGCGTACCCCTCTCATATACAGGACCGGACACTGATTTGCTATTAGAGGACGCAGCCCTCCCTCAACCTCAGCCAGATACTGAGCTGGATACAGAGGACATGTTAGGAATGACACATTCTCAGAGAGAAACGGTCACAGATGTAGACTCTCTACTGTTTGGTTATTAACGGGTGCGGTCCGCTCAGACTATCAGCTGGACGCTGTCACGGAATTCGATCACATTATTAGAGAGTGCGGCTCTCTCATACACTCGACACTCTACGGTGCCGTCCATTTGTTCATCACACATGCTTGTACCTGTGCAAGACGTTGATGACTGCATAGAGGGGCGTCCCTCCTGCATCCAATTAGATCTGAAGACCGCGCTACTGATCTCGTTATAGAGGACTGCCTGGTCATGCATGATATACATATTTAGACTGGATCCCCTATTTTATCTCCTGTAATGGATCTACTGGATCCGGACCACTGTACCACGCGCGAGAAATACTCACAGGGGCATAACGGGGGGAGTCTCCCACTTATTTACGCACACTCCTGGAGATGGTACGGCTAACGGATGAGCATCAGGTATTCATCAGGTCTGAAGGTAAACCGTACGCATGGATCGCATGGTAAGACCGGACACCCCGGTTGTCTTGAATTCCCCGGTCATTACGATCTTGGGATAAGATGACAGGAATGCCCCATCTCCTCAGAGCACGTACCTGGTGCACAGGGTTTGGAGATGGTGGGCCCTCCGTCTATACTCTATAGATCCCTCACGGGAGCCGTGTTGTTTTGGATTCGCACTATCCCACCTTTTCATCTACTGTCAAGGAGACTTACGAGACTCTAGGGAGGTACCTGGTGTGCCTCGACTCCCACATCAATGTCGGGTCACATCCTGCTGCTTGAGTAGAGCTCAGGATGGTAGCAGACTCAGATAGGGCTGCCGACTTTCTCTAACAGGACACCACATGTTTGGACGGCTGAAGCTAGACCCTTCCTTTTTTCGCTATATCTGCTCTCTGGAGTCACCTGTCATGAACTAAGGTACTTTACGCCTTGCCTGCGCATTGGAGAACGCAATGTTGTATGCGGGACTCCAAGATAAGAAGGGAGGTATCCCTCTATAGGGAGACTTTGGCTTCAATTATCAAACTCACATTCCTGGGTCCCTTGACCTAGGGTCTACTCTGGGAGTTACGTGCCTGGACAGTCAGGGGTACAGGGACCTAAGGGTCTCACTATATTTTACCCTATCTTGTAGGTGGCGTGTATACCAGGAACCCCTACACAAATTTTGACAGGTCGGGCATGGAACAGGATCGTACTATGGGTAATCGGATTATCTCACTCACTCACTACAGCTTCGTGGTTTACAGGTCCCAATCACCATTGGATCCGTACATCTTTCATTCCTAGCCGAGGACATATCTGGATGGAAATCTCCACTCCGCTTTACGCTTCCCATCCCTTTTGAATATTTCTGGAATTCACTACTCCCTGAATAGTCGACCACCGTTTCTCCACACAAGTTCAGTTCGGAACCTGAATAGACGCCTTTTTGGAGTCTTTTCTCTATCTCGAATGAGACATCTCACCGGGTAGACCAGGAGGGAACGAAAGATCCTACTCGATTCTATTGCGATATTGGTGGTGGACTTAGACGCATTCCTTGAGATTGGAGATCTATCTGCAAGGCCACATCACAGGATGATCCTGGCACGAGCGGAGGAACCTCCTTGCAGATCAAGAGTTGAGACATGGTGGCAGTTTTTTCTCGCGTCCCTAAGTCCGCAAATGACCTTCGATTTTTACTGCTAGAGGAAAATGGCTGATAGGTCAGCTTGCCAGCTCGTGGACCGACTGATAGGAAATAGGTCGCAACGCCACGTACAATGGATCTTTCAGCGGATGGTGTTTTTTACCGTGTTTGAGATGCTTCGTCGGCTGGCATCTTCTTTGATCAGTCTACTGTCGTTTATCGCAGTTGGAAAGTCCAATTAGGATTACTCTGATATCTCCTGGAATAGGTACCAGCGACACAATCAGCGTTGGATTGGTGGACTGAGCGTTGAAACAGCAAATACGAAGCCTCCTGTCATGTTATAAAATTGTAGATTATGCTAGCTTTAGTGTACCTATAATCTTAATTTTATTAATGACAGGAGGCGAGTATTTCCCACCCATTCTTATCCCTCCCTTGTTTAATTTCATAGTTTAGATTATCAGGTACGTATGCAACTCTGCTTGTTGTCTCTGCTACCTGTCAATTGTTTCTATTTCTGTTTTTCATAAGTAGGGCTGGGATATCTGCACATTTAGGTAATTTTGGTTGCTACATTGGGTACCTGCATGTTCGTTCAGAGTACATTTAATTGGATAATCAACCTGTTCGATTCTGTTTTTCTCTCGTTTCAGTTTACAGTCCATCAACACTATCTGATGTGGCAGTTCTTCTCGGAGGATGGACTTCATTGTATCAAGGACTTCGTTTCTCCCCATTATGCTTTTCTGCCTTTTGTTCTGTTTTGTCGCAGCTTGAAAGAGGAAATGATGCATGGGGAGGGGAGTTTTATAGTACCTAACTTTTTTCTGATTGGTTGTTTTCTGTGCTGCTGTGGAGTTCTAGTAAAGAGAGACTTAAGCAAATACTCGCCTCCTGTCATTAATAAAATTAAGATTATAGGTACACTAAAGCTAGCATAATCTACAATTTTGCCCCGCTCTTCTTTACAATGTTGCTTCAGTTCATTTAGGTTTGCTGGCATTTGTTTATGAATGTCTCTCTTAAGGTCCATCCAGAGCATTTCAATCTGATTGAAATCTGGACTTTGACTAGGCCATTGCAACACCTTTTAGCCATTCTGTTGTAGATTTGAAGGTGTGCATGGGATCATGACCCAGTTTAGGACAAGCTTTAGCTGTCAGACAGATGGCCTCACATTTGACTAAAATACTTTGGTATACAGAGGAGTTCATGGTTGACTAAATTACTGCAAGGTTCATGGGTCCTGTGGCTGCAAAACAAGCCCGAGCCATCATCCCTCCACCACCGTGCTTGACAGTTGGTATGAGATTTTTCTGATGATATGCTGTGTTTGGTTTTCACTAAACGAGGGACTGTGCATTATGGCCAAGCATCTACACTTTGGTCTTGTCTGTAGAAAGGACATTGTTCCAGAATTCTTGTGGTTTGTTCAGATTCAACTTTGCAAACTTAAGCCATGCTGCCATGTTCTTTTTAGAGAGAAGAGGCTCTCTCCTGGCAACCATTCCAAACAAACTATACTTGTTCAGTTTTTTTTTCCGAATTGTACTGTCATGAGCTTTAATACTTAACATGCTAACTGTTACACTGTGGTCATGCTTGCTGATGATTAATTAATAAAGGACATTTGATTAGTAGCGCATGCCAGCTAGTGAGCCTCTTAATTCATATGGAAGCACTATTTTTGTTAATTATATAATAACACAATGTAATATGTCAAGTGTTGTTGTTCATCTGTGGTTGAACTGTATATTACATAGTTACATAGTTACATAGCTGAAAAGAGACTTGCGTCCATCAAGTTCAGCCTTCCTCACATATGTTTTTGCTGTTGATCCAAAAGAAGGCAAAAAACCCAGTCTGAAGCGCTTCCAATTTTGCAACAAACTAGGAGAAAATTCCTTCTTGACCCCAAAATAGCAGTCAGATGTCTCCTTGGATCAAGCAGCTATTACCCCACTAATTAGAAATTATATCCCTGTACGTTATGTTTTTGCAAGTATTTATCCAATTGCAGTTTAAACATCTGTATAGACTCTGACAAAACCACCTCTTCAGGCAATGAATTCCATATCCTTATTGCTCTTACTGTAAAAAACTTTTCTTTGCCTTAGATGAAATCTCCTTTCTTCAAGCCTAAATGTGTGACCTCGAGTCCTATGTATAGCCCTGTTTATGAATAGATTTACAGATAATGATTTGTACTGGCCCCGAATATATTTGTATAATGTTATCATATCCCCTCTCAGGCGCCGTTTTTCCAAACTGAAGAGATTTACATTTTTTAACCTTTCTTCATAACTAAAATGTTCCATTCCTTTTATCAATTTTGTAGCTCGTCTTTGCACTTTTTCGAGTGCCATATGCCATATATGTCACATGCCATATATGTCACAGGAAGTACAACAAATAATGTGTGTAGTGTTCTCTTCTCATAAAGAGCAGCAGTCCACCTACAAGGAGTTCTCACACCTTGTGAAAAACAAGCAGATAAATACAAACAAATTGTGAGCTGCGCTTAGTAATTAAAAAAGGATTATACAGTACATAAAATCAACGAAGGGGGATAATTGTGAGACGCATCTTTAACAAAGAATAGTGTAATTCTGTAAGAAATGCAGTAGCTATAAAGACAGTGCCAATAGAACACTCACACTTTCCAGAGCTTTAATTAGCTCTTATATTGCACGCCAGGATGGAACAATCCCCGTCCAAGGATATGATGTCAGATATCTTGAGCAGCAGTCAGTAATATATATGGAGGGAAGCACAGATAGGAAAACCAATAGTGTAGTCCAATTGAAAAATGAACATAATATACAAGTAAGTATTCTACTTACATTTTTCAGAGTGTGAACCGCCTATAGAGTTGATGGCTATCCAGGGAGCCAAGGCTGGATACTTACTTAATAAAGCACTCTATTTAAAACCTTAAAAATGATACCAAAAAATACTATTTAAAGTAAAAAAAAAAAAACTTAAAAAACCTTAAATGTATACCAGTCCACAGTGGAATTTCTTACAGTATTACACTATTGTACATTTCTTTGTTAAAGATACATCTCACAATTGTCCTCCTCTGTTGATTGTATGTATAATCTTTTTTAATTACTAAGCACGGCTCACCACTTGTTTCTATTTATGTACTGTATATGTACATATATACACTGATCAATCACAACATTAAAACCACAGACAGGTGAAGTGAATAACATTGATTATATCATTACAATGGCACCTGCCAAGTGCTGAGATATATTAGGCAGCAAGTGAACAGTCAGTTCTTGCATTTCATGTGATGGAGGCAGGAAAAATGAAAAGATCTGAGTGACACTGTCAAGGGCCAAATAGTGGTGGCTAGATGACTGGGTCAGAGCATTTCCAAAATGACAAGTCTTGTGCGTTGTTCCTGGTATGTAGTGGAACATACTACAAGGAAGGACAACAGGTGAAATAATGTTAGCGTCATGTGCACCTAAGGCTCATTGGAGCACCTGGGGAGTGAAGACTACCCGTCTGGTCAGATCACACAGAAGAGCTACTGTAGCTCAAATTGCTGAAATATGTACTGATGGACATGACAGAAAGTTGTCAGAACACACTGTGCAGTTTGCTGTGCATGGGATTGCATAGCTGCAGACCAGTGAGTGTGCCCATTGATTACCCGTGTCCACCGCTGAAAGCGCATTTAACCCCTTAAGGACACATGACATGTGTGACATGTCATGATTCCCTTTTATTCCAGAAGTTTGGTCTTTAAGGGGTTAAAGAGTATATGAATGTCAGAACTGGACTATGGAGAAATGGAAGAAGGTTGCTTGGTCTGAAGAATCACATTTTCTTTTAGATCAGGTGGATTGCCAGGTGTATGTGCGTCATTTACCTGGGAAAGAGATGGCAGGAGGATGCACGATAGGAAGAAGGCAGGCTGGTAGATGCAATGTTATGCTCTTGGCAATGTTCTGCTTTTAAACCTTGGGTCCATTCATGAGGCAAGTACCAGCTTCCTAGAGTGTTGTTGCAGACCACATACACCCTTTTCATGGCAATGCTGTTCCTTATGACAGTGACCTCTGTCAGCATGATAATGCACTGCAAAACTTGTTTAGGAATGGTTTGATGAATATGACAAATAATTCATGATATGGGTTTGCCGCCAGATTCCCCAGATCTCAATCTAATTGAGAATCTTTGGGAACTGCTGTAAAAACAAATGTAATTCATGGAGGCTCCACCTCGTAACTTGCAGGACTTATAGGATCTGCTTCTAATGTCTTGGTGCCAGATACCACAGCACACATTCATGCATCACCGCTGTTTTGCAGCATGAGGGGAACTTGCATAATATTAGGCAGGTGCTTTTAATGTTGTAGCTGATCAGTGTTTACGTACATACAGCCATATTTAATTGTCAGCTGCATATAGACACATAATTCTAAGATGCCCCTTTCTTCAAAAAATGAAGAAGAAGCAGATACATTTCTTAACTGGACAGTGCAGGCAAAAAAATCCCCAAAAAACATCTATAGCTTTGAGTGCTTATATGTGGGAATAAGTAAAGAGTATAAATAATACATACAATAGGTGGAGCACACATCTGTAGGTTAAGCCTAGAGCCAATATTACATATGGCTCTTATGTGCAGCACGGTGGGACTCTTAAAAGGATGTCCCCATCCTTCTTGGTATTCCTCCTTGAATGATTGGAAGGCAGTAGTAGAAAATGGCAATATTCCAATATGTTGATCCAATAAGGAGACTTTATTATAAATGGAAATAAATCTTCCCGATTCAAATTCAAAATATAAAAGCAAAAACAAAGAAATCTGTAATAGACAATGTTGTCCAAATAAAAGTTCAAGATGTAGACTGTATATGTCCAATGTCATATGGACTCTAGGCTTAACCTACAGATGTGTGCTCCACCTATTGTATGTATTATTTGTATTTCTATGTAAGTGGTAGAAGGGGTTTCCACTTAGGTGGTTTAGCTACCACACATTTTTTTCTCACTGTACATCTATTATTTTTCACTTTACATTGTAAGTAAAGAGTATGTTTAGGTTTTGGGAAGAGTTACATTTATGGCTAGTGGAAAGGGTGTTTAGAGCATATGGTGTTTGAAGAGGTATTTGGAATGTACACAACATACAGCATAAGTCTTCTGTAGTTCAGTCAGCCTACTATAATTGGTAGCAGTACTGCAG
Organism: Pelobates fuscus; assembly: GCF_036172605.1. NCBI lineage: Eukaryota > Metazoa > Chordata > Amphibia > Anura > Pelobatidae > Pelobates > Pelobates fuscus. The sequence continues at coordinate 75,603,411 of NC_086323.1, read as the reverse complement.
AAGCTGTTATATAGTGTGCATCACTCAATGCTGTCCCTGCTCCTCCTGCAAGGCACTTCCTGTGTTAGAGATTTTTAGTGAGCAAATGAGAAATGTCTTGCACTTTATGTCCAATCTCACACACAGACATTGGATGCACAGATAATGGAAAAGCTGGGACAGAACCATGCCCCCCAAGTTTCCCTACTTATAAGGACAGCTGTCATTGTGGTCCCAAATGCCTCTATGCCTCTTTTATTATTATTATCATTTTATTATTTATATGGCACCAGCAAATTCCGCAGCGCTGTACAATGGGTGGACTAACAGACAGGTAATTGTAACCAGGCAAATGGAGGTTCCTGCTCAATGAGCTTACATGCTAGAGGGAGTGGGGTATAGTGACATAAAGGGTATAAGTAGGGGTAATGAAATGGGTTACTAGAAAAGTAGTCACTTTTCTATTTTAATGTCCTTATTTACTAGGAGCTCCATATTGTTGGTGCCTACAAGTGTATAACAAAGCTCCACAGCAATAAATGTGTATAGAAATCTGCTTGTGTAAAAAATACAAAAACATAACTTTTGTTCTACATTACCTTTTGGTTGCAAGCATTTATATAAGTAAGTCACTTAAAATTCCCAGAACAGCACTGCCACTCTCTACACCTCCACTCAAAATCCTCAAATGAAAGTATCCCTCTTTGATAATTTCAAATGTTGGGAGATGTACATAACTTATTTATATCCTCTAAAACTGTTCCTGCAGTTCTGCTACCAGGCACAGAAGAACGGCTGCATTACACAGAACACTGGCCAGGTGGAATAGTGTTTGCTTGCTGTTTTAAAAGTGATACATGTCCCTATAACACTTTGATTGCCATAGATCAGGCCTGCACAACCTGTGCTCCATCCCCAGATGGTTTGAACTACAACTCCCATGATCCAATGGCTATCAGCCATGTTACCCTGACTATCTATTTTATTTTTGTTTTTAAATGAATGTTGGCTGTCTGTTTCATTAAAGGGACACTCGAGGCACCCAGACCACTTCTGCCCATTGGAGTGGTCTGGGTGCCAACTTCCACTACCCTTAACCCTGCAAGTGTAATTATTGCAGTTTTCATAAATATATTTACATTGCAGGGTTAAGTCTCCTCTAGTGGCTGTCTACTAGACAGTCACTAGAGGAGACTTCCGTGTTCATAGAAGCACTGGAATCCGGTAAGTCACTGAAGGGGTTTTAACCCCTTCAGCAACTTGGGATGGGGGGTGGGAGGTAGAGGGGCACTAGAGGATCCTGCAGTGCCAGGAAACGAATATGTTTTCCTGGCACTGGAGAATGCCTTTAAATAAATCAACTATCTGTTTTATTGAAAGAATCATGGATATTGGAGTTCAAAAACATCTGGGGGTCCACATGTTGTGCAAGCCTGTCATAGATGTTTACATGTTATTGAGAATTGAGCTCTCAAAGTCTTTAACAGACTAAAAATGATAGATAAAATTAGCAATTTTTTTAAATTGGTGACGTATCTACTGGAACTTTAACTACGTTATCTAATATTATAGATATAGTCCTTGAAATGTTTTCTGGTGCATACATTTAACGATAATTGTCTCAAAACAATTAATTGAGGACAGTACAATGATTAATTACATAATTGCAATACCTGAACAGTTGAAGGATTCTTCACAATACATTACATGGTTTAGTTTAGTTCAATTGCCAAACAAGACACTCCTAGGTGATATCAGAAATAAAGGGATCATATAAAATGTCAGCTAGAGTAAGGTTATAGACCTCTGTTGTGCAGGCTATAAATTATTATGTATTACATATCGATGAAGAACCGCTACTGCCCGATTGTCTCCTTGCATTAAATTTATGAGTAACCTTTTTTTTTTTCTACTTTACTCAGATACTCTAGTTTCCTACAATGAAGTTGCAAAGAAGGTGACATACCATGAAAGCTTACATGAAATATAACTAATAGATAAACAAGGGGTTGGGCCCCGATTTCACAAATGTGTTTTCCAGGTGACATCTGGTGTTTTTTGTGTAGCTGAAATAGTGGCCTTAGTTTCAAATTATAAACAAGAACATCACAATATATGCTAAAGCTGAAAAGATGCAGTAACCAAGTCAAGATCGTACATTTTCCAAAGAAGGAATACAGGCTGTTGTTAAATCCTTGTCAGTACTTTAAAAAAATGTATACAAAAATAAATATATTTTATAAAGTATTACATCTTGTAGCAGGGATGTTGATAGGTGGGAAAAATACCAGGGACTTAGTCAAAAAGTACATTTTATGGCTAATTTCACCCTATGTTGTTTTGCTATTCAAAGCTATGCCTCTTACATGTTGAAGGGTTACTCCAAGCAACATAATGATTTGGAGTGGTGATGGTGCCCGGAGTGTGTATGTGCGGTGTTTTGTTATAAAATGCTGCACATATGGAGTATAACTTCTCTGCTGCTAGAGGTATAACCCCACCTACAGCAGTGTCATGGTGGTATCATTAGCCAGCCCTGAACAAGAGTACTGGGCTGGCAAATATAATTGTATGCATAGTGTATGTCTGTTGTAAGCACGTTTGTGACAGGTGTCTATTGGCAGCACCTATTCCCCCACTTTGCTACACCAATATCCTCTCCTTAGCCTTAGATCCCCCACTCCAGCAAGAGCGAGTGACCTCAGCAGCGGAGGATCAGGGTGTGGAGAGAATTTGTGAGGGAGGGGGATAAATACTTTTACCAAAAACAGCTTTTTCTTAAAACAACAGTTTTTGGTTGGAGTAATCATTTAAATCATTAAATGATTATTTAATTTGTTATAACATAACTGGGTAAAAATCTTACTATATAACTGCTGTGTCTCTATTGTGTTTTGTCCAGATAACCTGCCTTGCAAATACTGCTCATTGAACTGCACTAGAAAGTCTGTGATTGAACAGCCACTGAAAGAATGGGTAGTGTTAGAAAGGGAGGGGAAGGGGAAGCCACAGACAAGAGAAATATAGATGTTGCATGAGATTTTTAGATATAACTCGAATGGAAAAATACATCATTAAAAGCATGCATGCTGTCATTTCAGGTATGTGGCAGACCGCTTGGTACACTTACTGGATACCTCCGCCAAACACGCTTAATAGCTATCGCCGGGACACCATAAGCAATTCAACCCCTTAGCCACTGCAGCTTGACTGGGGTCACTCTGTCTCTTCCCACCCTGGACCAGGGTCCTGCATCCAGTGATCAAAGCTCTCCCACAGAGACTATAGCTGTTTAGTCGATAATTATAGGCAGTATAGCATTCCCCCCACACATTAGCCAAGACTTAATGCTGGGAGTAGTTCTATTTTATTCAGGCAAGCACCCTCAATTTATACACACAGTTCCTGAGAGATAATTGAGTCAGGAACTGTACAAACTCAATTATCTCCATGTACAGAAAAACACACAATTTCACAACTTTCCAAAAGTACCCCCAAAATCCATGAAAACCCCTCAAAGAGTCAAAAAGAGTCACATACCCGGAAAGCCCTGATCTGAGTTACCATCACATCCACAAAATCACTCAGATTAGGTCGTTGGTTCGGATTTTCCATGGAAGTCAACTTTTGACCGAACGCACACGTGGCTTCTGCCCAAAATAGTTCCATAAGGAAAGTGGTAGTGATCGGTCAATTTCGGGACTCCAAAACCAGACAAAATACCAAACTGATCCTCTGGCTCCTAGGTAGTGATTGTTCACCTAGTTCATGTGAACAATCCTACTGGATATGTTGAGCGCTCAGATCCAAGCCATCTGGGGATGGGTTGAATGTGGGGGTTCTGTTTAGTATAACAGGAGTTATGTATTTTTATGTCTTTTGGTGGTTGCTGGTAACATGTGCTTAATGGAGGCTGTGTTTGTCCCTGGATATAATTTAATCAGCTTCTCCATTGTCTCCAGGATAGAGGATTCTGTGGAACTAGTTTGAGCTGGAAAAACCATGCTTCCAGAAGGTCAAATGCACATTTGTACTAACTTTTGAACCCCTGGTCCAATTCGTATGCTTTTTGAGTATGTTGTTCCCCCGAATGGATTGATTGTGAATATGCATTTTTATTTATTTATTTATTATTTATTATTGCCATTTATATAGCGCCAACAGATTCCGTAGCGCTTTACAATATTATGAGAGGGGGATTTAACTATAAATAGGACAATTACAAATAAACTTACAGGAACAATAGGTTGAAGAGGACCCTGCTCAAACGAGCTTACATTCTATAGGAGGTGGGGTGTAAAACACATTAGGACAGGAATTTACAATCAAATAAGGTGGGCTGCCCTTTAGGAGAGGGCAAGAGACAGGTATGTGAGGTAATGGTTAGTCTTGGAGGCCATAAGCTTTCCTAAAGAGATGGGTTTTAAGGCACTTCTTAAAAGATGCAAGACTAGGGGAGAGTCTGATGGCGGTAGGCAGGCTATTCCATAGGAAGGGAGCCGCCCGCGAGAAGTCCTGCAAGCGTGAGTTGGCCGTACGAATGCGGACAACGGACAGGAGGTGGTCACGGGCAGAACGGAGAGACCGAGAAGGGACATACCCTTTGATAATTTCAAATGTTGGGAGATGTACATAACTTATTTATATCCTCTAAAACTGTTCCTGCAGTTCTGCTACCAGGCACAGAAGAACGGCTGCATTACACAGAACACTGGCCAGGTGGAATAGTGTTTGCTTGCTGTTTTAAAAGTGATACATGTCCCTATAACACTTTGATTGCCATAGATCAGGCCTGCACAACCTGTGCTCCATCCCCAGATGGTTTGAACTACAACTCCCATGATCCAATGGCTATCAGCCATGTTACCCTGACTATCTATTTTATTTTTGTTTTTAAATGAATGTTGGCTGTCTGTTTCATTAAAGGGACACTCGAGGCACCCAGACCACTTCTGCCCATTGGAGTGGTCTGGGTGCCAACTTCCACTACCCTTAACCCTGCAAGTGTAATTATTGCAGTTTTCATAAATATATTTACATTGCAGGGTTAAGTCTCCTCTAGTGGCTGTCTACTAGACAGTCACTAGAGGAGACTTCCGTGTTCATAGAAGCACTGGAATCCGGTAAGTCACTGAAGGGGTTTTAACCCCTTCAGCAACTTGGGATGGGGGGTGGGAGGTAGAGGGGCACTAGAGGATCCTGCAGTGCCAGGAAACGAATATGTTTTCCTGGCACTGGAGAATGCCTTTAAATAAATCAACTATCTGTTTTATTGAAAGAATCATGGATATTGGAGTTCAAAAACATCTGGGGGTCCACATGTTGTGCAAGCCTGTCATAGATGTTTACATGTTATTGAGAATTGAGCTCTCAAAGTCTTTAACAGACTAAAAATGATAGATAAAATTAGCAATTTTTTTAAATTGGTGACGTATCTACTGGAACTTTAACTACGTTATCTAATATTATAGATATAGTCCTTGAAATGTTTTCTGGTGCATACATTTAACGATAATTGTCTCAAAACAATTAATTGAGGACAGTACAATGATTAATTACATAATTGCAATACCTGAACAGTTGAAGGATTCTTCACAATACATTACATGGTTTAGTTTAGTTCAATTGCCAAACAAGACACTCCTAGGTGATATCAGAAATAAAGGGATCATATAAAATGTCAGCTAGAGTAAGGTTATAGACCTCTGTTGTGCAGGCTATAAATTATTATGTATTACATATCGATGAAGAACCGCTACTGCCCGATTGTCTCCTTGCATTAAATTTATGAGTAACCTTTTTTTTTTTCTACTTTACTCAGATACTCTAGTTTCCTACAATGAAGTTGCAAAGAAGGTGACATACCATGAAAGCTTACATGAAATATAACTAATAGATAAACAAGGGGTTGGGCCCCGATTTCACAAATGTGTTTTCCAGGTGACATCTGGTGTTTTTTGTGTAGCTGAAATAGTGGCCTTAGTTTCAAATTATAAACAAGAACATCACAATATATGCTAAAGCTGAAAAGATGCAGTAACCAAGTCAAGATCGTACATTTTCCAAAGAAGGAATACAGGCTGTTGTTAAATCCTTGTCAGTACTTTAAAAAAATGTATACAAAAATAAATATATTTTATAAAGTATTACATCTTGTAGCAGGGATGTTGATAGGTGGGAAAAATACCAGGGACTTAGTCAAAAAGTACATTTTATGGCTAATTTCACCCTATGTTGTTTTGCTATTCAAAGCTATGCCTCTTACATGTTGAAGGGTTACTCCAAGCAACATAATGATTTGGAGTGGTGATGGTGCCCGGAGTGTGTATGTGCGGTGTTTTGTTATAAAATGCTGCACATATGGAGTATAACTTCTCTGCTGCTAGAGGTATAACCCCACCTACAGCAGTGTCATGGTGGTATCATTAGCCAGCCCTGAACAAGAGTACTGGGCTGGCAAATATAATTGTATGCATAGTGTATGTCTGTTGTAAGCACGTTTGTGACAGGTGTCTATTGGCAGCACCTATTCCCCCACTTTGCTACACCAATATCCTCTCCTTAGCCTTAGATCCCCCACTCCAGCAAGAGCGAGTGACCTCAGCAGCGGAGGATCAGGGTGTGGAGAGAATTTGTGAGGGAGGGGGATAAATACTTTTACCAAAAACAGCTTTTTCTTAAAACAACAGTTTTTGGTTGGAGTAATCATTTAAATCATTAAATGATTATTTAATTTGTTATAACATAACTGGGTAAAAATCTTACTATATAACTGCTGTGTCTCTATTGTGTTTTGTCCAGATAACCTGCCTTGCAAATACTGCTCATTGAACTGCACTAGAAAGTCTGTGATTGAACAGCCACTGAAAGAATGGGTAGTGTTAGAAAGGGAGGGGAAGGGGAAGCCACAGACAAGAGAAATATAGATGTTGCATGAGATTTTTAGATATAACTCGAATGGAAAAATACATCATTAAAAGCATGCATGCTGTCATTTCAGGTATGTGGCAGACCGCTTGGTACCCTTACTGGATACCTCCGCCAAACACGCTTAATAGCTATCGCCGGGACACCATAAGCAATTCAACCCCTTAGCCACTGCAGCTTGACTGGGGTCACTCTGTCTCTTCCCACCCTGGACCAGGGTCCTGCATCCAGTGATCAAAGCTCTCCCACAGAGACTATAGCTGTTTAGTCGATAATTATAGGCAGTATAGCATTCCCCCCACACATTAGCCAAGACTTAATGCTGGGAGTAGTTCTATTTTATTCAGGCAAGCACCCTCAATTTATACACACAGTTCCTGAGAGATAATTGAGTCAGGAACTGTACAAACTCAATTATCTCCATGTACAGAAAAACACACAATTTCACAACTTTCCAAAAGTACCCCCAAAATCCATGAAAACCCCTCAAAGAGTCAAAAAGAGTCACATACCCGGAAAGCCCTGATCTGAGTTACCATCACATCCACAAAATCACTCAGATTAGGTCGTTGGTTCGGATTTTCCATGGAAGTCAACTTTTGACCGAACGCACACGTGGCTTCTGCCCAAAATAGTTCCATAAGGAAAGTGGTAGTGATCGGTCAATTTCGGGACTCCAAAACCAGACAAAATACCAAACTGATCCTCTGGCTCCTAGGTAGTGATTGTTCACCTAGTTCATGTGAACAATCCTACTGGATATGTTGAGCGCTCAGATCCAAGCCATCTGGGGATGGGTTGAATGTGGGGGTTCTGTTTAGTATAACAGGAGTTATGTATTTTTATGTCTTTTGGTGGTTGCTGGTAACATGTGCTTAATGGAGGCTGTGTTTGTCCCTGGATATAATTTAATCAGCTTCTCCATTGTCTCCAGGATAGAGGATTCTGTGGAACTAGTTTGAGCTGGAAAAACCATGCTTCCAGAAGGTCAAATGCACATTTGTACTAACTTTTGAACCCCTGGTCCAATTCGTATGCTTTTTGAGTATGTTGTTCCCCCGAATGGATTGATTGTGAATATGCATTTTTATTTATTTATTTATTATTTATTATTGCCATTTATATAGCGCCAACAGATTCCGTAGCGCTTTACAATATTATGAGAGGGGGATTTAACTATAAATAGGACAATTACAAATAAACTTACAGGAACAATAGGTTGAAGAGGACCCTGCTCAAACGAGCTTACATTCTATAGGAGGTGGGGTGTAAAACACATTAGGACAGGAATTTACAATCAAATAAGGTGGGCTGCCCTTTAGGAGAGGGCAAGAGACAGGTATGTGAGGTAATGGTTAGTCTTGGAGGCCATAAGCTTTCCTAAAGAGATGGGTTTTAAGGCACTTCTTAAAAGATGCAAGACTAGGGGAGAGTCTGATGGCGGTAGGCAGGCTATTCCATAGGAAGGGAGCCGCCCGCGAGAAGTCCTGCAAGCGTGAGTTGGCCGTACGAATGCGGACAACGGACAGGAGGTGGTCACGGGCAGAACGGAGAGACCGAGAAGGGACATACCTATGGATCTGTGAGGAGATATAAGAGGGGCTAGAGTTGTTCAGTGCTTTATAGGTGTGAGTTAGTACCTTGAATTGACTCCTATAGCATACAGGAAGCCAATGTAAGGACTGGCAGAGGGGTGAGGTGTGAGAGAAACGACTAGAGAGGAAAATCAATCTAGCAGCAGCATTCATTACGGACTGTAAGGGTGCAGTACGGCTATTGGGGAGACCAATCAGGAGAGGGTTACAATAATCCATGCGGGAAATTACTAGAGCATGGACAAGCTCCTTGGTAGTATCTGGTGCAAGAAAGGGGCGGATGCGGGCTATGTTTTTAAGATGGAATCTACAGGATTTGGCAACATGCTGGATGTGAGGCTCAAAGGTGAGACCAGAGTCAAGTATGACGCCAAGACAGCGCGCTTGCAAGGATGGACTGATGTTGGTACCACAAACTTGGAGGGAGAGCGAAAGAGGAGGATCAGTATTAGGAGGAGGAAAGACAAGGAGCTCAGTTTTTGAGAGATTGAGTTTCAGAAAGCGGGAGGACATCCAGTCAGAGATGGAAGAAAGGCAAGCAGTGACACGTTGCAGGACGGCAGGGGAGAGGTCCGGGGAGGAGAGATATAGCTGGGTGTCATCAGCGTACAGGTGGTAGTGAAATCCAAAAGAGGTAATAAGTTTGCCAAGAGAGGCAGTATAAAGAGAAAATAGAAGGGGACCAAGGACGGAGCCTTGGGGAACTCCAACTGAGACAGGGCAAGGGGAGGAGGTATCATTAGAAAAGGAGACACTGAATGAGCGTTGGGAGAGATAAGAGGAAAACCATGAGAGGACAGAGTCACAGAGACCAAGCGATTGAAGAGTTTGAAGAAGGAGAGCATGATCAACGGTGTCAAAGGCCGCTGATAGGTCAAGAAGAATTAGTATGGAGTAGTGGCCTTTGGATTTAGCTGCGATTAGGTCGTTAGTAACTTTGATAAGGGCAGTCTCTGTAGAGTGGAGAGGGCGGAAGCCAGATTGAAGAGGGTCAAGGAGAGAGTTGGAATTGAGGAAATGAGACACACGGGTATGGACAAGTCTTTCCAGAAGCTTTGAGGAAAAAGGGAGCAGGGATATGGGACGGTAGTTAGAGGGGGTGGATGGGTCGAGGGATGGTTTTTTTAGTATAGGTACTACAGTGGCATGTTTAAGGTCAGCAGGGACGATGCCAGAGGAGAGCGAGCAGTTGAAGCAGAGGCGGCTCTAGACTTTATGAGGCCTTAGGCGAAACGCAAACATGAGGCCCCACTAACAAAAAAGTGTCACATATACACATTGACGCACTGTCTACCTGTGTATGTGCCTGAGAGTGTGTCTGACAGAGAGTATCCTTGTGTGTGCGAATGTATGTCTCTGTGAGCATGTTTGTGTTTTTGTCTGAGACCCTATGTGTATGGGGTAGCTGATGGTGAGAGGGAGCGGGGGGTGTGATGGTGAGAGGGAGTGGACGGTGATGGTGAAAGGGAGCGGGGGGTTGATGGTAATGTGAGAGGGAGCAGGGGGTGATAGTAATGTGAGAGTGAGAGGGGGTAATGTGAGAGTGAGGGGGTTAATGTGAGAGTGAGGGGGTTAATGTGAGAGTGAGAGGGGGTAATGTGAGAGTGAGAGGGGGTAATGTGAGAGTGAGAGGGGGGTAATGTGAGAGTGAGAGGGGGGTAATGTGAGAGTGAGAGGGGGGTAATGTGAGAGTGGGGCGCGTAATGTGAGAGTGGGGGGTAATGTGAGAGTGGGGGGGTAATGTGAGAGTGAGAGGGGGTAATGTGAGAGTGAGAAGGGGGTGATGTGAGAAGGAGGGGGTGATGGTGAGTGGGGGGAAGCAGAGGGTGGTGACGGAGGGTTATGCTGAGGGTGGTGATGCTGAGGGTGGTGGGGGGTAATGCTGAGGGTGGTGAGGGGTGATGCTGAGGGTGGTGATGCTGAGGGGGGTGATGCTGAAGGTGGTGGGGGGAGTGATGCTGAGGGGTGGTGAAGCTGAGGGTGGGGTGAGGCTGAGGGTGGTGGGGGGTGAGGCTGAGGGTGAAGGGGTAATGGTGAGGGTGGTGGGGGTGAGGCTGAGGGTGGGCAGGGGTGAAGCTGAGGGTGGTGGGGGGTGATGGTGGTGGGGTGATGGTGACGGTGGTGGTGGGTGTAGCTGAGGGTGGTGGGGGTGAGGCTGAGGGTGGTGGGGGTGATGGTGGGGAGGGGTGATGGTGAGGGTGGTGAGGGGTGATGGTGGTGGGGGGTGATGGTGGTGGGGGTTAAGCTGAGGGTGGTGGGGGGTGAGGCTGAGGGTGGTGATGGTGGTGGGGAATGAGGCTGAGGTTGGTGGGGGGTGATGGTGACGGTGGTGGGGGGGTGAAGCTGATGGTGGTGGTGGGTGTAGCTGAGGGTGGTGGGGGTGAGGCTGAGGGTGGTGGGGGTGATGGTAGGGAGGGGTGATGGTGAGGGTGGTGGGGGTGATGGTGGTGGGTGGTGAGGCCGAGGGTGGTGGGGGGTGAGGCTGAGGGTGGGGAGATGGTGGTGGGGGTGTGGCTGAGGGTGGGGTGATGGTGGTGGGGTGAGGCTGAGGGTGGTGATGGTGGGTGATGGTGGTGGGGAATGAGGCTGAGGTTGGTGGGGGTGATGGTGGTGGGGGGGGTGAAGCTGATGGTGGTGGTGGGTGTACCTGAGGGTGGTGGGGGTGATGGTGGTGGGGGTGAGGCTGAGGGTGGTGGGGTTGATGGTGGTGGGGGGTGAAGCTGAGGGTGGTGGGGGGTGATGGTGGTGGGGGGTGAAGCTGAGGGTGGTGGGGGTGATGGTGGTGGGGGGTGAGGCTGAGGGTGGTGGGGGGTGATGGTGAGGGTGGGGGTGAGGCTGATGGTGGTGGGGGGTGAAGCTGAGGGTGGTGGGGGTGATGGTGGTGGGGGTGAGGCTGAGGGTGGTGGGGGGTGATGGTGAGGGTGGGGGTGAGGCTGATGGTGGTGGTGGGGGTGATGGTGGTGGGGGTGATGGTGGTGGTGAGGCTGAGGGTGGGGTGGTGGGGGTGAGGCTGAGGGTGGTGGGGTTGATGGTGGTGGGGTTGATGGTGGTGGGGGGTGAAGCTGAGGGTGGTGGGGGGTGATGGTGGTGGGGGGTGAGGCTGAGGGTGGTGGGGGGTGATGGTGAGGGTGGGGGTGAGGCTGATGGTGGTGGGGGGTGAAGCTGAGGGTGGTGGGGGTGATGGTGGTGGGGGGTGAGGCTGAGGGTGGTGGGGGGTGATGGTGAGGGTGGGGGTGAGGCTGATGGTGGTGGGGGGTGAAGCTGAGGGTGGTGGGGGTGATGGTGGTGGGGGTGAGGCTGAGGGTGGTGAGGGTGATGGTGGTGAGGCTGAGGGTGGGGTGGTGGGGGTGAGGCTGAGGGTGGTGGGGGTGATGGTGGTGGGGGTTGAAGCTGAGGTTGGTGGGGGGTGATGGTGATGGTGGGGGGTGAAGCTGAGGGTGGTGGGGGTGATGGTGGTGGTGGGGGGGTGAAGCTGAGGGTAGTGGGGGTGATGGTGGTGGGGGTGAGGCTGAGGGTGTTGGGGGTGATGGTGGTGGTGGGGGGTGAAGCTGAGGGTGGTGGGGGGTGATGGTGGTGGTGGGGGGGTGAAGCTGAGGGTGGTGGGGGTGATGGTGGTGGGGGTGAGGCTGAGGGTGGGGTGGTGGGGGTGAGGCTGAGGGTGGTGGGGTTGATGGTGGTGGGGTTGATGGTGGTGGGGGGTGAAGCTGAGGGTGGTGGGGGGTGATGGTGGTGGGGGGTGAGGCTGAGGGTGGTGGGGGGTGATGGTGAGGGTGGGGGTGAGGCTGATGGTGGTGGGGGGTGAAGCTGAGGGTGGTGGGGGTGATGGTGGTGGGGGGTGAGGCTGAGGGTGGTGGGGGGTGATGGTGAGGGTGGGGGTGAGGCTGATGGTGGTGGGGGGTGAAGCTGAGGGTGGTGGGGGTGATGGTGGTGGGGGTGAGGCTGAGGGTGGTGAGGGTGATGGTGGTGAGGCTGAGGGTGGGGTGGTGGGGGTGAGGCTGAGGGTGGTGGGGGTGATGGTGGTGGGGGTTGAAGCTGAGGTTGGTGGGGGGTGATGGTGATGGTGGGGGGTGAAGCTGAGGGTGGTGGGGGGTGATGGTGGTGGTGGGGGGGTGAAGCTGAGGGTAATGGGGGTGATGGTGGTGGGGGTGAGGCTGAGGGTGTTGGGGGTGATGGTGGTGGTGGGGGGGGGGTGAAGCTGAGGGTGGTGGGGGTGATGGTGGTGGGGGTGAGGCTGAGGGTGTTGGGGGTGATGGTGGTGGGGGGTGAAGCTAAGGGTGGTGGGGGTGATGGTGGTGGGGGGTGAAGCTAAGGGTGGTGGGGGTGATGGTGGTGGGTGAGCCTACCTTTCCCTGGTGGTCCAGTGGGCTCCCTGGTGGTCCGGTGGCCCCTGCTCCCGGTCTGCAGCTCCACAGAGCTGCAGACCGTGTAATCTCGCGAGATTCAGAGCGTTGCCGTGGTAACCCGCGGCAACGCTCTGATTGGCCAATTCTCGCGAGTCACATGGTCTGCAGCTCTGCACACTGCGGAGCTGCAGACCAGTGTCTGCGGTGGCCGGCCTGGCAGCAAGGAGGGGCCTCGCACCCGGCGGCATACTGGGCAAGCCGCCGGGCCCCCTCCTGGTGTCAGGTCCTCGGTCACTGACCGAGGACCTGACACACTCTGCTAACAGGCGGTTTAGGCGGCCGCGAGGCCCCCGCCAGCGCGAGGCCTTAGGCGGCCGCCTAAACCGCCTAATTAGAGAGCCGCCTCTGAGTTGAAGATGTGTGTTAGAGAAGGCACGAGACAAGTGGAGAGAGATCTAATAAGGTGAGATGAGACAGGATCGAGCGGGCAAGTGGTGGGGCGAGAGGAGCAAAGAAGAGCAGCCACCTCTTGGTCAGTAGCTGGGGAGAATGTCTGAAGGGTAGGAAAGGCATGATCTATGTGTGATTGAGAAACAGAAAGGCAAGGAGGGGAGAATTCTTTCCTTAGCTGTTCAATCTTGTCAGTGAAGTAACATGCGAAGTTATCAGCAGTAAGGTTAGTTTTGGGGGTGGCCACAGCAGGGCGAAGAAGAGAATTAAAGGTGTGAAAGAGACGCCTGGGGTTGCGGGAACATGAACTAATGAGAGCGGAAAAATAGGACTGTTTGGCAAGGGCAAGGGCTGCACTGTATGAACACAATATGAATCTATAATGGAGAAAGTCTGATTGTGTACGAGACTTCCTCCAGGAGCGTTCAGCACAACGGGAGCATCTTTGCAGGTAGCGCGTTGATTTAGTATGCAATGGTTGGGGGCGGGTCCTCCTCGAGGTGCTTGTTTGGAGTGGCGCTGCAGTGTTCAAGGCAGATGTTAGAGTAGAGTTATATATGGAGATGGCCTGTGAAGGACAGGAGAGGGATGGGATGGACAGCAGTTGTGAATCAATGTCAGCTGACAACTGTTGGAGATCAAGAGAATTAAGGTCCCTCCTGAGTTGAGGGGGGTTAGGCTGAGGTTTTTGGGTGAGGGGGTATGTGAGAGCAAATGATAAGAGGTGGTGATCAGAGAGTGGATATGGAGTGTTGCAGATATTAGATACTGTACATGCATAAGTGAAGATTAGGTCAAGGGTATTGCCAGCTACATGGGTGGGAGAATCTGCCCACTGCGATAGCCCGAGGGAGGAAGTCATGGAAAGTAGTTTGGTGGCTGCAGAGGTCAAAGGTGGGTTTATAGGAATATTGAAGTCCCCGAGAATTAGGGATGGAATGTTAGAAGAGAGGAAATGTGTATGTGATGTATATTTTGGGAGTTATGAATGTTGTGTAAAAACTGTATTTTCCCTACCTATGATAATTGTATTTTCCTGTGTGTACAGATAATTAGTTTACAGGTAGAGGGGAGGGCTATGTGTGGGATGTAACTATTGTGTGATTGGTTAATGTACGTTATGGGAGCACGTTATTAGGGAGCACCTGATAAAAAGGGCTGCAAGCTAGCAGCCAGAGAGTTCTATTTTTACCCTCAACTTGAGTCCTGTCTCTTATTGGGGGAATCTGCTACAAGGGATTGCTATGCTAGGCATATTCCCTTGCTATAATCACTGAGCTCTTGTAAGAGCTTGTTCCTGCTTCGTTCTGAAGGGAGATAGCTGCAGCCTGCGGTGCTTATGGTGTCTGGTGGAGTGCTTGGAGTCCTCTGGAAGCGCTAGGAGCATCTTTCAACGGACGTACCCAGTCGGGGTGCCAGTGGATCCGTTACACCTGCGTTCCTGCGAACAAGATGGCGGCCAACTCAGTTCCCACGTGTTTGTGCATACGAACGGCGGCCACCTAGCCGAACACTTATAATCCATAGTGTGAAACGATGATGTCAGGAGAGGTCAATAGGGGTTAACAAGCAGAGAGGCGGTCCGCAGTTCGTGGGTTTGTTCGGTTTCCGAACAATAAAAGGAAAGCACACGTACCAAGTCTTTTAAAAGTTATTTTACATGGCCAATATTCCTTGGGTAGGAGGCCTAGCCAGTAGGCTCCCCCATGAGCTTGTGGCAGAGGCATCCTTGCCACAAGGTAAATATACTAAATAGTGATGTTTCATTTTATTTTGGACTTGGGCAGTGGGATGTCCATTTAAACTACTTGAGAAGATTGTGTGGATCAGCTTATGAGGTCCAAAGTATAGATTCAATAAAATCGAATTTCCAATGAAAGCCCAACAGAACCTTTATTTGAAATTTTATGACCTCAAGGGTAGCATTTTTTCATTTGCCAGGGGCCACACAGGTGCCATTAATACACTAGCTTACATTTTATCTTTCTCCATGAACACTTCGATTTCCTAAAACTTAAAAGCTGCGCAGAATAAAAAAGCTCCAACGGCAATGAATCCAAAGGAAAACATATTTGCAAATTCATTATTGTTTATGTCAGGAAAGCAACAGCATGTGATAAATTTGAACAATGCAAGATTAATATTGGCATAGAAACAATATTGCAATGCCACAAACTAATACATTCTGAAAATGTTCTGCTATCCGGCATGCGGATATTAATAGACTATCCTAAATCATTTTAAACTTGGTGCTAACAAGCAAGAGAATTGTAGATGTTGAGAACTTTGTTACAGAACTTTATAATTTCTCTTTCTTAGCGATTCTTTTGAACAAGATCACTTAGAGGCTGAATTCCCCTACGGTGTTTCCTAAAAGAATGCAAATTCAGAGCCCTTTGTAACAGCATACAGTGGACAACTGAAAGCAGAACAGTGTTAGCCTTTATTATATTCATATCTGAGTATAACATTATTTTAAGGTGGCTCGAGGTGCTGATTTTTTTCAGGGGCAATAGTTATCTGAAATGTTTGTTCCTTCATAGTGCTTTCTGGACATATCCACACTGATATGCTCAGTCAAACTATATGGAATTTTATTACATTTTTGCTATTAAATATTAAGCATTTTATTAAATAAATAATACACCCAGAGCCACTTGTAACCTCACCAAACTGAATAATTTTGATGAAAACTAGCCATAAGTAAATTTAATAATTTGATTTTTAAAGCATATAATAATAATAATAATAATAATAATAATATTAATAATAATAATTTGTGATTTTTATAGCGCTTTTCTCCCTGTGGGACTCAAAGCACTTTACAAATATACAAACATAAAGACATAAAAGTTAGGAGTTTATAAAGATCAGATGAGCGGACTGAATGCCTAATGGCTCAGATGAGCTTTATTTTAAAAGTGCCTCTCTGATTGCACACAGTAAAGGGGTCCAGAAGGTAGGGACAGCGTGGCTGAATGCCCTGTAACCGGAGTCTGTCTTTATTCTTGGCACTGACAGGAGGGTTTGCTGGCTGATCAAAGTGAACGGGATGGAATATTGGGTGTCAGGAACTCTTTCAGGTACTGTGGGTCTTGATTGTTTAAGGCTTTGAAGGTTAGCAGGCCAATTTTAAAATATGTTCACCATTTAGAATGGAGAACAGGTGTCATATGGCAGGAGCTTGATTGATTGTTCAGTAGTCTGGTTGCTGCATTTTGTACAGTCTGAAGGTGATGGAGTTATTTTTCTGGGAGGCCCACGTAAAGTACATTGCAGTAATCTAGCCGAGAGGATACAAATGCATTGATTAATGTTAGCATATCATTCGGTGGAATTAAGTGTATCCACTGTTTTTCAGATGAAAAGTAGGCAGATTTTATTACGGAGGAAATCTGCTGTTTAAATGATAGTCCAGAGTCAATCAGCACTCCGAGGTTTTGTACCTTTGATAAACTAATGAGTTTATGTTTCCCAGCGTCCCCTCACCAAGAGAAACTCTGTTTTGACCGGGTTCACTTTAAGCCAACTAGCATTCATCCATTCTATGAGGTCTGCTAAGCAACTGTTGATGCGGCATGTTGGGTCTGTGGTTTGCTAATACAGTCTAAATAAATAACTTCATTATTTAATATATAAGATATATATATATATATATATATATATATATATATATATATATATATATATATATATATATATATATATATATATATATAATAACCTCAGGTACCTTGGCATTTCACATAGTACTCCCAGCATCTCTCCCACTGTTCAAAACACTCTGCAAAATATTTTTGTTGGAATCACCATCAGCTTCTAGTTAGTTCTTTCTCTGTCATTCGTTGATCTTTGATGATTGCAGCCCATCAAACATTCAACATTCTCAGGTCTTCTGCTTGTTGCAGGCCTTCCAGAACATGGGTCACTTTCAACAGATTATGGACCATCTTTGAAGCATTTGTGCCACACTTTTATTTGTTCTGCACTCATTGTACCATCCACGAAAGCCTTCTGAATCATCGGAATAGTTTCCGCATAGGGATGTTCTAGTTTAACGCAAATCTTGATGTAGATTTGTTGTTCTACTTGCTCAGTCATTTTGGATGCAACGGCCACACACAGTGCACATGCTCACTCAACTGTATTTATCACCCCTATTGACTAATACAGTGAAGGTGTCATTGTTCACGCATGCACATTCCAGTCCACTCTCCAGGTTACATTGATGTTGCACAAACCATTCTCATTATATTAAGAATGGCAGAACTTTTTCCAGACAGACCTTGTGTATATATATATATATTTATTTGGACTGTATCTGCTGAAAAAGAGCGATACAACAAACGATCCTGTGGGACTTTCAGATCCAGAAAGACAAGCAAGTAGGCAAGTACTATCAAACCAACCTGACATCTGACATAGTGGTGGTAGACAAGGAAAGAAAGACTGCAGTGGTGGTGGATGTGGAAATATCCAGTGACAATAACATCAGGAAGAAGGAACATGAGAATGTGGACAATTACCAAGGACTGAAAGAACAGCTAGAAAGGATGAGGAAAGTTAATGCAGTAGTAGTCCCAGTTGAGTGAGTTACTGCAGCAGATTCCAGATGGGACATCTGAGATCACTGTCCAGAAGTGTGAAATTCTAGGAACAGCTAAGATACTGTGCAGAGCCCTGAGACTCCCTCTACTACTCTGGTAGAGTACCCAAGAATTAGGAATACACAAAAATATACCACCTGGAGGGGTGGTAAATTAAATATATATACTCTGTTTAGTCTTTGATCACACTGGGACACATTAGGCAGTAGTAATTAATAGTGATAGATGATGATAGATAGATAGATAGATAGATAGATATTTTTTCATTTGCTTTATTTGTTTATTTTATTTATTTATCGTTGATCCATGTCTGGAGATTTAGAGGATTTTATTAAGGTTCTTAATTGATTTAGCAGGAAATGCAGTTCTGGAGCATATAGTTTATTCTAACCACCACCAAGGGACAGCCCTTCCACCTTGGATGAGATTAAAGACATAGAGATGTGATGAGGAGCCATTGAAAACTATATGTAGGATTTGAGTCTGGAGACCAAAAAGAATGTACATCACCTCCAACTTGCCCTTGTAATTTCAATCAACTAAGGATTCTAAAACACCTGATCCAGATGGCATACACCTGAGGGCACACTTGGAGGTTAGTTCAGTAATTGCAAGGCCACTATTTATAAACTTCAATGACTCAGTTTACTCTGCCACACTGCTATATAAATGGACGGAGACGTTTGAGGAAATCAGATTACACGGGATTTAAATAAATGTATGTCTAGCATTATAGTGGAATGTAGGAGAATTACTGGAGGATATAACTCAGGCATGAAGTTTTAACATGATTAAATGTTATATACATGTGTGTATGCTTGTTCATATATGATTATGTACACATATAGATGAATGTCAAAGTGACCTAGTATTGCACTGTTGATAGATTATGTCCCCAGAGCTTCGGATATCATTTAAAGTATACAGACTAGGGAAAACATTTCAAACTGGTTGAAAACAATTGAAATTGAAAGTGCTTAAGAAAGTTGTACAAATTTGTATTTACGTAGAAGTAGATAGCATGACAATTTCTGAATAATCCATCATGCATTTTGTGTTCATTTATAACCTTTAAGTGCCTCAATATAGCATATTGCATTAGATGATCCAAGGTATAGTAATGTTTATCTTTTGCCTGTGTATTGGGGACAGTTAAAAACACAAACAAATCTCAAACTTATACAAAATTAGTATTAGAATGTTATGTTAATAATTGGTGGAGAATAAGTATATGTGATGGCAATTAATCATTTGGCAGTCAACAGAGATGTATTTAGGTTTAGTTTGATCATTCCTTTGCATCTGGCACTCATAAGGTTAAATTTGCATTATCTACTCCCCTTTCCCATAATCCAACAATGTAGGCATATTACCTACATAGTAGGGTTATTCACTAAATACCGGATTTTGTCCAATGAAAATAACCAAATTCCAAACACAATGGCAATAGTCATGATTACTAAAGCCAGTTACGGTTGAAAATTAGTCAGCCGAAGCATATCTGCAGCCATTGCCTGGATGCATTTAGAGTCCAAATTAAATTCAGTGCTCTTGCTACTGAGTCCCATACAAAATATAGGATTTGAATATTCTCATAGCACAGGTTTTATTAAAATTTGGAGTTTGCTAATTATATAACAACGTTGTGAATGACATCTTTGCCTTAAAAAAATGGCAAATTAAATTCCATAATTCCCAAAGTAACTGATAAAAATAAAACTCAAAAACCCACCTGATTCACAAAAAATAAAATAAATAAAAGAAAAAAGAAAACAAAAAGTGACACTAAATTTCCTATGGTATGCAATATCAGTAAAATCTCTCTGATTCGTTGGCTGTATCAAAGTATGTGAATGTAGTAAATGTGAATCTGAACATATTTTTGTTCTTCCTGGTCTCTGATGCCTTTATCTCTTCCCTACTAGAGTGTCTCTCTCCATCTGGCCATCACTCTGGACATCACTGTCCTACCTTTGTTTTTCCCACTCCTACTATACTCCACTTGTGTGTATCTTTGTCCCCTATCTTCCCCACTTTTCTCTTTTTCTTATCTCTCTAACTACTTATGTGTCTTTCTATTACCCATGTCTCTTATGTCTGTTTGCTTTCATTTCCCTCTTGACTCCATGTATGTTTTGCAACTATCTTCTACTTTTTTGTGTTTCTTTGGCAACTATTTCTTTATTTGATTGGTTAGAGAAGCTTCTCTATCTGGTCTTCAAGTGTACACAATGCAAGAGGGAGAGGGAGATATTGTCATGAAATGCATATAACATGGTGAGCTGGTTTCAACATGTCTTTATTGCAGAGCTTAACTTGAGGCCAGGGAGGGGGGTAATAATGGTGATGGCGTGAGGGAGGGGGGGACTACATACCTTCTGTCATTCCTTGGTGGTCCGACCGAGGACCCAACACTGTCTGCCCTAAGGCACTCTAGGTGGACCTCCTGGAATCTGTTGAAGCCACTCCCCCAACCTAGGAGTCACAGACCCGAGTGCTCCTATCACAACTGGAACTACTACTGCCTTCACTTTCCACATCCTTTCTAGTTCTTCTTTCAGTCCTAGGTATTTATCTACCTTCTCATGTTCCTTCTTCCTGATGTTATAGTCACTGGGTATTGCAACACCCACCATGACTGCAGTCTTCCGTTCCTTGTCTTCCACTACGATGTTGGGTTGGTTGGCCAGCACTTGCTTGTCTGTCTGGATCTTGAAGTCCCACAGGATCCTAGCACTGCCATTCTCAACTACCCTTTGTGTTATCTCCCATCTGGACTTAGGCCGTCCAAACCATATTCTGTGCAGATGTTTCAGTACACAATCCCAGCAACTTGGTTGTGTCTCTCTGTGTATGCTGTTCCTACTAACATCTTGCATCTGACTATTAGGTTCTGGACTGTCTCAAAGGCGACACCTCGAGACTTGCCTGGTGTGGTAGACTCCAGCTTCTATTGATCTGGTGCTGAGTGCTTGTTCCTGTGCTGCTAGGATTAGTTCCTCAGTGCTGTCTTCCAGTCCTGCCTTTTCCAACCACAGGTAGGATTTTGAGCAAAATCCACTATCTGCCGGTGGTACACCCCATTGAGAGGTTTGTCTTGCCAAGGAACCTCCTCTTTTTTTCATCCTCTATCTGTTGAAGTCTCAGGCATTCCCTTAGCAATTCATCTTTGGGAGCCATCTTCGTGTTGTACTTGTGGATGCTCTGTGTTTCATCCAAAACTGTGGCCCCATCCTTCTTCCTTCTGGCTGGTAAACATATGTATATAGCTAAACATAAATAAAATAATATTTATTAATAATAATAATAATAATAATAATAATATATAATTAAAAAAAATTATATATACATACATATTTAAATTCTATGTATTTATTTCTAAGATATTTCTACATAATTAAGTAATTCTAACTATAGTGCTAATCTCGGTAGCTCATTGGAATCTTCACAATTTTACCACTTGAAGTAATTTAATGTGAGATTGGTGTGACTCCACTGGAGGCAGCGCTGTATCCACACCAGATTCTAGTCTCAAGGAAGTTACACTTCTCATGACCAGGGATTCCACCAGCTGTCGTCCCAAATTCTCAGCACCTAACATTTTGGTGCCTTTTATTCTGGTGGGCAACAGCCCTGCCTTCTGTGCAGACCACATAGGTCCTTGTCGTTGGAAAATGAAAATGGTCTAATACAGTAGCCCGTGTCTTCAATCTCTTTTTGTCATCCAACTTGACTCAGACACTTTGACCGGGTACTGCTCAGGCAATGGGCATGCAGAGTGTTTTCTATTGTAAAATAATCTGTAATTCCACTTTACCTCCTCAACCCTACTCCGAATTCCCTCTGGAAGAATAGTGCAATTAGGCTGGAATGCCCCCACAGCAGGTATGAATATGTTGTCCTAACATCAGCTGTTTAGGGCTATATCCTGTGGCTTTTTTTGGGGGGGGGGGGGGGGCAGGAGGGGTTGCCACGTAGGCTACTAGTTCCAAGTAAGGTTTTGGTTGCTTCAAAACAAACTTTGTGGTTTGAACCACTCTCTCAGCCATCCTATTGGCTTGCGAGTAATGGGGACTGGACGTAGAGTGAAGGAAATAATACTTTCTACTAAAAGATCTGAACTCCATGGAAGTTAACTGAATCCCATTGTCATTCATCAACTCTAAAGGTATACCCCACCTGGTAAATATGCTTTTAAAACGGGTGATGACAGCCATGCTGGTTGCCTCACCTAAAGGTGTAATTTTTGAGATACATGGAGTAGTATTCTACAACAACCAGATATTTAATTCTGTTGAGTTCACACAAATCTGGAGCTATCTTCTGCCAGGGGCCCACAGGTAGATATTAGATAGCAGGTAGATATTAGAGGTTCTTTCCTCTATGTAGGCCAACATTTATGGCAAAAGGCACATCTTGATATGTATTCTACAATGTCAGTGCTGATTTCAGTCTACCACACTGTCGTGACTGCTCTTTCTCTACACTTAGAAATCCCCAAATAGTCATCATGAATTTGACTTAACATTTCCTGCCCGCATACTGGCAGATATTGATATGGTCTTAAAACAACACTCAACCATTTTGTTCTGTGAAATGTGCCAGTGTGTTCTGGAAAGCACCAAGCAGCATCCTCACTGCTTGACTCTCTGGCCAGCCACTCTTTATTTAGCTAATAACTTTCTGGAGATTAGTATCCAGATGTGTCTCACTTTTAATCTGTTCCAATTTCCCAGACGAGATAGAATTGGATGTTAATATTGAATCCACATATACCTTAACATCTGATTTTGTTGACAACTCTACAGCAGCAGCCAAGGGGAGCCTGGAGAGTGTATCTGCCACCAACAGTTTCTTCCCCAGCAAATACACTGCCTGTACATGGAGTCTTAGTAGTCTCATCAAAAGTCTCTGGCATTTCTGAGGAGCCATGTCAATGTCATTAGTGTTTATCAATGGAACCAGTGGTTTGTGGTCAGTCTCCAGTCTCCAGCAAGACATTCCTTTTCAACCTGGTCCTATGTTGTTTCTGCCACTGTCAGTGTACGAAATCAGTAGGCAATGGGCTCTAGTTTGCCTTAATTAAGTTGGAACAGGGCTGCTCCTAGGCCACAACTGCTAGGAACTACGCACATAGAATGTAACAGCAGATAAGAACCATTTGACCAAATTTCAAATTACTTTCATTAGTCCCTGGCCTTATCTTAAGTCTAGGATAGTCTTATTCCTATCTCACGCATGCTTTCACTCCCTGACTGTATTAACCTCTACCACTGCTGGCTGTGTTCTGATTACACATGCCCACAGAATGTTTTATTTTTTTTTCGTATTCACTGTTTGCAAGAAAGCACCTGATAAATCAATGCGACCTCTAGGGCTGTGAACTTTTATTGCAACATCCTCGAGCTGTGGTCATCGTGCCAGTTTAATGAATGTCGCAAGAGCTATAACGGTAATGTCTGCTTCAGTGTCAATCTTAATAACAATCCTTACATCCATCACTTTGAGAGTAACTTGCTAATCTTCATCAGGCCTGAACTGTTAAATCACAGAATCTACAAAGGGCACCTCTTGTGTCTCTTGGTCACTGTCCAGATGCATTTCCTTAACGGACACTGATTTGCCAACAACCTCAAAATGGCCAATTCAGTTGTACTTCTTGCACCTCTTGTTTTTTTTACAGGGCATAACAGCTTTGTTCTATTAGTGAGGTTACATCACGTGCAACAAGCCTGTTGTACCTAAACACCTCTTAACCTGCAGTAGGCTACTCACATCCTGCCACTTGCAGCTCTCGTGGACTGCTGCACTTCTTGTACCATGTTTTCAGATCTCATCTCTGCACTTTGTTTCTTCACCAGTTCTCTGGCGGGACATTCGTATAACCTCATCAAGTGTTGACTCAGACTCCAGCTGCAGTTTCAGTGAGTCTTCTGAGTCTGCAATTCCTATGACAATTATGTTTCTGATCTGCTCCTCTTTGGCAGCACCAAACTCAAAGAACTCGGGCAATTCATAAAGGCTGTGCACAAATGATTCCACTGATTTGTTCACCATGCTGGGCATGCTTGTAAAATCAGTCCCTCTCATGAGTTAGATTCCTCCTGGGCACAAAGTGGGTACTGAGCCTATTCATAATTATCTCAAAGGCAAATTCTTCCCCCTCATGGAATGTAAATGTATTGTAGCAGTGGCGTACATACCAGGGTCGCAGGGGTCGCGGCTGCAACCGGGCCCGGCCCACCAGGGGGCCCGGCCGCCCTGCGACCCAGGTATGTATGTCACTGGGCCAGCCTCTTCACTTGGGGGGCCCAGGAGCCGGCCACCTCCGGGCCCCCCGAGGCTGGCCCTGCTGTCACCCGGCTGGCCGGTCCTGCGGGCGCGCGAGGGAGCACTGTCTCTTGAGTGCTTCCTCTTCAGCTCCCTCGCGCACCGCACTGATACCGGAGCCGGAAGATGACGTCATCTTCCGGCTCCGGTATCAGTACGCGGCGCGCGAGGGAGCTGAAGAGGGAGCACCCAGGGGAGAGTGCTCCCTCGCGCGTCCGCCAGCCGGGTGACAGCAGGGCCAGCAACACCACTGGACCCCAGGGAATCCCCTCAGCTCTCCCAGAGGTAAGGAGGCTGGGGGGATTAAATTAAAAAAAAATGTTAGTGTGTGAGTGTGTGTTAGAGTGTTAGTGTGTGAGTGTGTGTGTTAGTGTTAGAGTGTGTGTTAGTGTGTGTGAGTGTGTGTGTTAGTGTTAGAGTGTGAGTGTGTGTTAGAGTGTGTGTAAGTTTGTGTTAGTGAGTGTGTTAGTGTTAGAGTCTGTGTGTTAGTGTGTGTGTCTGTTACTGAGTATGTTTGTGTGCGTTTGTTAGTGAGTGTGTATGTATGTCTGTCACTGAGTGTGTGTCTGTCAGTAAATGTGTGCGTCTGTTCATGAGAGTGTGTGTGTGTGTCTTAAGCACTTACCTTTCTCCAGCGCTGGACTCCCTTGGCGCTGGGAATCTCTCCGCCCCGATCCGCCTCTCAGGTTCGAATGCGCATGCGTGGCAAGAGCCGTGCGCGCATTCAAACCGCCCATAGGAAAGCATTGCTCAATGCTTTCCTATGGATGTTCAGCGTCTTCTCACTGTGATTTTCACAGTGAGAATCGCAGAAAATCCTCTAGCGGCTGTCAATGAGATAGCCACTAGAGGTTGGATTAACCCTCAGTGAAACATAGCAGTTTCTCTGAAACTGCTATGTTTTCAGCTGCAGGGTTAAAGGGACACTCCAGGCACCCAGTCCACTTATGCTCATTGGAGTGGTCTGGGTGCCAACTCCCACTACCCTTAACCCTGCAAGTGTAATTATTGCAGTTTTTTTTTTTTTAAACTGCAATAATTACCTTGCAGCGTTAAGTCCTCCCCTAGTGGCTGTCTAATAGACAGCCACTAGAGGGAACTTCCTGGTCCCTAGCACAGATTATCTGTGCTAGAGCGTCGGTGGACGTCCTCACGCTGTGTGAGGACCTCCAGCGTCGCTCTATTCCCCATAGGGAAGCATTGAAATTCATTTTCAATGCTTTCCTATGGGGTACGCTAATGTGCATGCGCGGCATTACCGTGCATGCGCATTAGGTCTCCTCGGCCGGTGGGCGGGATCAGTCTCGCCCACCGGCCGACAGAGGAAGAAGGTGGAGCGGCGGGGGAGGAGCGGGCAGCGACATGGGACATGTCGCTGCCTGAGGTAAGTCACTGAAGGGGTTTTCACCCCTTCAGCAACTGGGGATTGGGGGGTGGGAGGAAGAGGGACCCTCCAGTGCCAGGAAAACTGATCGTTTTCCTGGCACTGGAGTTTCCCTTTAAAACTAGAGACCTGGCACCCAGACCATTTCATTGAGCTGATGTGATCTGGGTGGCTGTAGTGGTCCTTTAAGTGTATGTGTTTATGCATGCACTCAGGGACGGACTGACAGCCTTCTGGGCCCCCGGGCAAAATCATATCATGGGCCCTACAAAGAACAAATATTAAGTATTAAAAGGGACCTATAATCACCAGAAAAACTACAGCTTAATGTAGTTGTTCTGGTGTCCACAGCCAATCCTTGCTGGCTTTTCAGAGAAAAGGCATTGTTTACATTACTACCTAGGAACACCTCTAGTGGTAGGCACTGATGTTCAACGTCCCTACACACTGCATGGAGACTTAAACGCTTCCCACAGAGTTGCATTGATCCAATGCATCTCTATGAGGAGATGCTGATTAGTGCAGCAGGCCTTTTGCCGCGCATGTGCAATTGCCTCCCAATGCTTTTCTATGAGAAAGCATTGGATTGGCTGAGATCATCACATCTGACAAAACCGGCGCAGCACAGGAATAAAGTTGAGTTAAAACCCTTTTTACTCCTCTGACAGGGGGCTGGCCTTTTAAACTATGCTTTCAAAAATAAAGTGTAAGAAATACACATTTGTATTCCTTTAAAGGGAAACTCCAGTGCCAGAAAAACTATCAGTTTTTCTGGCACTGGAGGGTCCCTCTCCCTCCCACCCACCAATCCCCGGTTACTGAAGGGGTGAAAACCCCTTCAGTCACTTACCTGGGACAGCGGCGATGTCCCTCGCCGCTGTCTCCGCCTCCGCGACGCTCCTCCTAGTGATTACGTCGGCCGGTGGGCGAGACTAATCTCGCTCACCGGCCGAGGAGACCTAATGCGCATGCGCGGAAATGCCGCGCATGCGCATTACGTCTCCCCATAGGAAAGCATTGAAAAATCATTTCAATGCTTTCCTATGGGGTTTTGAGCGACGCTGGAGGTCCTCACACAGCGTGAGGACGTCCAGCGACGCTCTAGCACAGGAAACCTGTGCTAGAACCCAGGAAGTGACCTCTAGTGGCTGTCTAATAGACAGCCACTAGAGGTGGAGTTAACCCTGCAATGTAAATATTGCAGTTTATGAAAAACTGCAATATTTACAGTTGCAGGGTTAAGGGTAGTGGGAGTTGGCACCCAGACCACTCCAATGAGCAGAAGTGGTCTGGGTGCCTGGAGTGTCCCTTTAAGTAAATGTTCCTTTAAGTAAATGTTAAATATATCTTTCAAAAAAACCCGGTCAGGTTTATTCTCTCAAGCAAGAATTGCTGGGGAAAGTGAATTTTAAATTATAGGCCTAAATAGTTGTATTAGAAAAAATCTCCAGGCCAATTTTGTTGTTCACTTTGATTATTTAGGCATTCAATTTGAAATTCAGTTTGAATTTCAGAAAATTCTTGCTTTAATAAATAACCATGTGTCCTTTTACAATTTAATATTATTATTCTATGTGTCAAAGCAGGAGTACATGTGTGTGTGTGTGTGTAAATCCTACAGCATAATTTGTGTAGTACCAGAGATTATGAAATGCCGACGTTTACTTGCATGTAGTAAATGTGTAAATGCATTGTTCTATGAGTGAGTAGAGCAGATGTTTGTAAAAGCAGGAGTGTGTTTGAATGGAATGTTAAATGTGAATGCAGGGGTGTATTTTGTGGAGTACGTGTGTGTGTAATGCTAATGTGCGTAAATCCTACAGCATAATTTGTGTAGTACCAGAGATTATGAAATGCCGATGTTTACTTGCATGTAGTAAATGTGTAAATGCATTGTTCTATGAGTAAGTATAGCAGATGTTTGTAAAAGCAGGAGTGTGTTTGTATGGAACGTTGAATGTGAATGCAAGGGTGTATTTTGTGGAGGACTTGTGTGCGAACACAGGGGAATGTTGGTGTATGAATGCCAGTGTGTATTAGTGTGGAAAGCCTGCATATGAATGCCAGTATAGATTTGTATGGATTGTCAGTGCGTGAATGCAGTATGCTTGAACAGTGTGTATGTGAATGCTGTACTGTATTTGTATGTGTGCAGAGTGCAAGAGTGTGAATGAGGGTATGTATCAGACATCTGTCTGTGTATGTGTGAATGAGGGGTGCATCTAAAACCTGGGTCAGAGTGTGTGAATGAGAGGTGTATTTGTGTGTATGTGAATCATATTAAGTCAGTGTCAGCATGTGTAATGAGGCATATTTATATGCTGCAAGCATTTTTGTTGTTGTTTTTTGACTCTCCACCTTCTTATAAGTTTCTATCTCTCTCAATCTTCACCAATCTGTATGTGTGTCTTCCCATTAACGTCTTCTTGTGACTCTCTAACAACACTTTTCACCCATTTCTGTCCCCCTCTGCACCTCTTACTTCTCCTTTCCAAATTACCCACATTTGTCTTTCATCTCACTTAAAGGGACACTATAGTCACCCAGACCACTACAGCTCATTGAAGTGGTCTGGGTGCACTGTCCCAGGTCCCTTAACCTTGCAATGGTAATTATTGCAGTTTTTAATAAACTGTAATAATTACCTTTGAGGGTTAACTCCACCTCTGAAACAAAAAATAAAGTATATACACTAAGAGAAAACACGTATACTGAGGTAGTTCCAGGTGAACTTCACAACCACCTGTGGAAATATGTTACAAAGAGACAAAAGTGGAGACCACCCAGAATACGTATAATGAATAAAATACAAAGGGACAACCTGATAAGGATCCAATTCCCTAGAATGGGATCTGTGTGAAAATGAGAAACACTTTCATAGCGTAAAAAAGTAAATATAAATGGTGTTTAAAGTGAGATTAGAAATGCACTCACAAACAAACGATTATTCAGGCCTTTCACCCTCTCAGGGGTAATAAGATGAGCACAGAGGTCCTCAAATTTTCAGCATAAAAAAGGCATCTCTCCATAAACATATGGAACTCCTGGTGATGGTAATCGAGTGTCCACAGTCCAGAATCAGGAAGAAGATACAGCATACAAATAAAATAGAATAAAAACAATAGTACATAAGTAAATGAGAAGTATAGTGATGTCCAACGCGTTTCGTCCTATTAGATGACGGACTTCTTCAGGGATAGAGGTAGATCCACTTCTGAGGGTTTTTGTACCCTTCAACATCATTATCTTCATCCGGTACAGCTGTTTTCGGGCATGCGATTCACTGTGGAACGCAGAAATCCGGCGCGAATACAGGAGGTTTCTCTAACAGTTCCGGGTAGTAGTGCGCATGCGCGTAATGTCCGCGCATGCGTCTATTGAAAAGACCACTGCCTGTGAGGGACAAAAAGCATAGAAAGGCGAAAAACGCCTGAGAAACAAACCGAACCCCTATAATTACAAATTCTAATGAAGTAAAGGAGTATACCGAAATTATTACATCATACAAATTAATTATACATATTTACAATATCTCTCCTAACAAAGTATATGTACACATATGTACATGTAGACACAGAATGAAATGTATAATATAGATAGTACATATATATGCATGCAGCCATATGTAAATATAAATTAATATAAATTGGTACATGAAAATGGATTTAAATCCAATTGATATAAATTTATTAGGGGGGACATATAACCCCATAATGAATTAATTGGTATACACCATACTAGATGTGATTGTTATTATAGAATTATTATGTGAAAAATAAAAATAAAAAGTAAAGCTCAATTAAAGGGCCATGTATACCCATCATACATTGTTGATATACAAGGAAAAGGTATAGATTAAATTGATTGAAGCTTAAATTGATCTAAGAGCTTCTTAATACGTGGATTAAAGAATGTAATGTTATTATATTCATGGTGGGAAATAAATATACTTAAAGAATATAAAAGAATATTCTATATATTTACATATAGGCTAGTATATATATATAGACGTATCAACAACGAAATTAGAGAAAATTGATGACATCTGGTTATAGATATTTAGACAACAAAGAGAACCCTTAAGAAAATGATTAGATGAGACCCTGTAAATCTATTTCTTGGTTAAGTCCCATATTCAAGGTTTTTAAATTAAAAATCCACCAAGCTTCCTTCCTGATTAGTTCCTGTAATTTATCTCCCCCTCTCCATCCTGATTGAACCGAGTCTATTCCATAGACTTGCAGAGTATTCCAAGAGAATAAGGGGCAGGAATTGCAGTGTCTTGGCACACTGTGGTCAGTTTTATTTTTGCGAATGTTGTTATAGTGTTCCAATATTCTGATGTGTAACTTTCTGGAAGTACGTCCGACATATTGAGCACCACAACTGCATTGCAGTAAATAGATTACAAAATTAGAGGAACAATGAATATAGTTTTTTATTTTGTATGTTTTTTTAGTGTATGTGCCAGTGAAATCTTGAATTTTTCTTTTGAGGTGTGTACAGGTAGAACAGTGGCCACAGCTGTAAAACCCTTGTACTTGGGTCTTAAAAAAAGGATTACAGGGAGGAGTGGTGGGTAATAGACTGGGTGCCAATTTGTTCTTTAGATTGCTAGATTTTTTATAGATTACTGTGGGTAAGTTTGGTAATATATCTTTTAGGATCTCATCTCTCTTTAAGATGTACCAATGCTTCTTAAGGATTTTTTCTACCTGTCTAGCTTGAGAATTGTATTGTGTGATGAACGCAAATTCGAATTTGCTTATAGTATCATTTTTGTTACTTTTACTTTTTCTTATATCTGTACTGTCACTTAACTCCTTATTTCTGTTTTTCCATTTGAACCTATTTTTTATTTTTTGCTCAGCTGTTAGTAATTCCAGACCCTCTTCATTTTTGTTAGTCAATAGTATTGATCTGTCAGAATTTAATACTTCGGATTTAGAAATCTCCATTTTTTTCACATTGTATCCTTTATCAGTATATCTTTGTTGTACAATCTTAGACTGTTCTAGGAACATATGGTTGTCTGTACAATTCCTTCTGAGCCGGGTAAATTGGCTCTTAGGAATGTTTGAGAGCCAGGGAGGATAATGAGTACTGGAGTACTCGATAGCTGTATTGCAGTCTGTGGGCTTAAAATACGTCTTGGTTTTTAGTTTGTTTTGTTCTACATATATAGTTAGATCCAAGAAATTAATAGTGGAGTCACTAGATGTGGAAGTAAATTTTAAATTATAATCATTCTCGTTGACTTGACCCAAAAATAAATCAAGGTCTTCTATAGAACCATCCCAGATGATTAAGACATCATCAATGAAGCGCCGCCACAGGACCAAACCACCCCCACCTTGCTCCGCCAACTCAATGTGCCGCCGCTCCCAATGGGACACATACAAGTTGGCAAAACTGGGGGCGAATTTGGTTCCCATGGCGACGCCGCACCGCTGGAGAAAAAACTGGCCATTAAACCAGAAGAAGTTTTTGGCGAGTACAAATTGGATGCAACTCACCAGAAACTCGATCTGGGCATCCTCTAAAACTTGTGGTGATCTAAGGGTATCTTGGATACAAGCAATACCTTTCGTATGGGGTATGTTAGAATAAAGGGCTGTTATATCTGCTGTTGCTAGAATATACGAAGATTTCCACTCTATGGATTGTAAATCTTGCAAAATATGTCTGGTGTCTTTAATGAAAGTATGATGTAATGGAACATACGGCTGTAAAAATAAATCCACATATTCTGATAATTTGCATGACAGGGAATTGATTCCACTGATAATGGGACGTCCTGGTGGTTTTTGAATGTTCTTGTGAATTTTTGGCAAAAAATAAAAAACTGCCACTTTGCAATTTGGGTTAAAAATGTATTTAAACTCCTCCTGGTTTATGATATTATTGTTTAGACCAGTGGACAGTAGTGTGTGTAGTTCTGCCAAAAATTCAGAAGAAGGATTTTTATCCAAAATTTGGTATGTGGTGACGTCATGCAAAATATTATAGGCTTCCTGTAAATAATAAGTTTTATTCATAATAACAATCCCACCTCCCTTGTCAGCTTCTTTTATAACCAAATTGTGATTTTCTGTAAGTGTAGTAAGAGCTAGTTTTTCTTTTTTGGTGAGATTAGGTTTAAATTTTTTGTCAACCATTTTGTTTAAATCTTCCTGTACCAGGTCATTAAATACCTCCAAGAATTTTCCCTTGGCTGCCCATGGGAAAAAATTGGATTTGGGTTTTAAAGAGGTATGAAAAATTTTAGATTCTATATCTAGTGCCTTGTTCTCTATATTTGGGTCTAAAGGAGTATTACTTAGACCAGGTTCTGAATTTATCAAATTCATTTCTTTACTTCTGAAGAATCTTTTTAATGTTAATTTTCTTAGAAATTTTTGGTTATCTAAATACAGGTTAAAGGGATTACAGTTGGAAGACGGGGCAAAATTCAAGCCTTTCTTTAATAATGACATTTCTTGTGGTGAAAGGGGTATGTCAGAGAGATTAAAAATGCCTGCAAACTGGTCTAATTCTGTCTGTATGAGAGGTGGAGTGGGGGGTCCTCCTCCTCCACCTCCAAGTGTGGTCTTTTCTTTGTAGGAGATTTTAGATGTTGAAATCTGTTTTGAGTGTGTATGGAAAAATGGTTTGTATATGGTTTTTGGTTTGGCTCCTTGCCTAAAAAAACTTCCTGATTGTTTTTAGAATATCTAGAATGATTGGGAGAATGGTTACCTGTTGTTCGTGTGGGGTATTTTTTATACTGTGTGGGATTGACATTGCCATGTGAATTTTTTCTGAATAGAGGTTTGGAGAATGAGTTAGAATTAGAGTTGGAAAAACGTCTTATGTCTGGTCTTTTTTGATGGGGCTCTTGGGATCTAGAATTAAATTGATTTTTGTACGGGTATCTAGATTGCCCATGTTCAGGTTTTTGTCTAGGCCAGTTTCTTTGATTGCCTTTTTGGTAATCATCCTGATCCCTCCTAAACTTGGTGGACTTAGTATTTGAGATTTTATCGTCAACGGCTTTAATTTTCTCTTTTAAAATTGCATAGTTGTTTTCTACTGCTTTTATTTCTCCATGCACAGAGAGTTCGTTTTCTATTTTGTTGATTTCCTCCTCTAGTGCTTTCAGAGATCTTTTTTGATAATTAATTAGACCCGTCATGTATTTTTTTGAGCATTCATCATTGGCACTGTGCCAGTCCTGCATTAGTAATTCATCCTCTAGGCCAAAAGCAGGCATTTTAAGTATTCTTAGGCCCCGTGGGATGATATCGTAGGCTAAATATTGTTCTAAAGATGTGATTTCCCACCATTTCCGAGTTTCTTTCTCTAATAGACGTTCTAATTGTATAAATTTGTGATTTAGGGAACTGTCTATAGATTTGTTCTCCCCTCTAAATAAGGTATCAATCCTTAATTTTCTATCATGTCTCATCTCATCATAAACATTTTGTGCGGCCATAACAATAGTGATATACAATAGTGAAGTGATCAAATAATGAAACAAAAAATAAAGTATATACACTAAGAGAAAACACGTATACTGAGGTAGTTCCAGGTGAACTTCACAACCACCTGTGGAAATATGTTACAAAGAGACAAAAGTGGAGACCACCCAGAATACGTATAATGAATAAAATACAAAGGGACAACCTGATAAGGATCCAATTCCCTAGAATGGGATCTGTGTGAAAATGAGAAACACTTTCATAGCGTAAAAAAGTAAATATAAATGGTGTTTAAAGTGAGATTAGAAATGCACTCACAAACAAACGATTATTCAGGCCTTTCACCCTCTCAGGGGTAATAAGATGAGCACAGAGGTCCTCAAATTTTCAGCATAAAAAAGGCATCTCTCCATAAACATATGGAACTCCTGGTGATGGTAATCGAGTGTCCACAGTCCAGAATCAGGAAGAAGATACAGCATACAAATAAAATAGAATAAAAACAATAGTACATAAGTAAATGAGAAGTATAGTGATGTCCAACGCGTTTCGTCCTATTAGATGACGGACAAGACATCCACTTGAGTGACTTCCAGGTGATTAGCCAAATTTTGATCACCTAACTCAGGGGTTCTCAACCCGTGGTACGCATACGCTCACATTAGTACTTCCCCTAAAGGAATTACTATCCTGTTTAGCCACAAGGCCAGACAGAATTTTGGATACTTTTTTTTCTCACATTCGCTACAGCTGGGTGCCCAAAAGGTAGATGCTTTCCTATGAGGTTTGACATGACGCTGGATGTCATTTATGAGGTTTTACATGACGCTGGGTGTCATGTATGGGGTTTTACATGATGCTGGGTGTCCTCATGCATAGCGTGAGGACGTCCAGCATCAGTTAGGTTAGTGGTTCCCAAACTTTTTTCATTTGAGTACTCTCGGCAGCCCATCCCTGCCTGCACCGCCGCCATTGTCTTTTTTCTTTATTTGCATACCCCCAGGGGCACTAGATTGTAGCCCTGGGTACGCAAATAAAAAAAAATAGGTAATAGCGGCGGTGCAGGCAGGGAGACCCTGGGTCAGAGTAGAAGCAGAGGGAGTCTGGGGCAGAAAGCAGAGGAGTCTGAGGCAGAGAAAAACATGAATTTGAACTAACAGCAACTATATTAATAACAAACATTTCACTAATTTGAGGGGTACAATTTATGGAAATGGGCTACCAAGGGGAACTCAAGTGAAAAAGGTTGTGAACCACTGATCTAACTGATGCTGGACGTCCTCACGTTATGCATGAGGACGTTCAGTGTCAAGCATTATGCATGCTTTCCTATGGGGGGGGGGGGGAGTACTAATGTAAACACTGCCATTGCTGTGCATGCGCATTAGGTCTTGAAGGAGCGGAGGTGGAGCCTGTACCACCACAGAGGGGCAACGGAACTGGAATCAGTTTTTAACCCCTTCTGCACTACAGGAGGGAGGAATGCGGGGAGGGCAATACAGGGAGCTATAGTGCCAGGAAAACAACTTTGCTTTCCTGGCACTATAGTTTCCCTTTAATTTTTTTAAACAATTTGATAATTATTATTTTTATTTTTTTTATTTAATCTTTCTTAAATTTTGGACACATTTACATATTCCTAGCATAGGGAACTCGCTTAAACAGCAAAATAAGTAATATATAGGGAGTTGTACAAAATAAATGATGTAAGCAGGCAAGCAATATGGTAATGGCACATTAGTTAAACTAAAAACTATTTTTAAAAAATCCCATGAGTTCTCAATTGAAGATAAAAACACACACATCAATAAATATTAGACAAAAATATGAAGAAATTAAAACAAATAAAAAGTGAACCAACCAAAATATGTTAAAACAATAAATAAACAAAAACCAAATCATTGAGGTGTCTCACCACATCTATCCCTCATCTCTACCAAACCCCTTTGTGCCCTAGCCCTGTGTAACCACTTCACCCATAGCCTGCTTACCTGTACCAGCCTGAGTATTTTTCCTGCTTCCAGCTTGGGAGGATCTGCCGTTCTCACCCTCCATCCATGCTGTGAGTGCTCCGTGTGAGAGGGGAGCAGGGGATGTGATGTCACTTCCTGCCCCCTCACACGGAGCTCTGAGCACCAGCTACAGGGAGAGAGAGAGGGGAGACCTGGCAGTGAGAGCAGGTAAGCTGCCAGGTCTCATGCTGAATGGGGGGATGGGAGTGCAGGGTGACAGGTCGCTGGGGCCCCCTGTATTACCATGGGCCCCTGCAACCTTCCTTCTGACTGTGGAGATCTCTGATCTCCACAGCAGAAGCTTGGCTTTGCTGCCGGGCCCCCTGACTGCCTCGGGCCCTCGGTCCATGACCGATCTGCCCGACCTGTCAGTCCGCCCCTGCATGCACTGGCGTACATACCATGTGTTGCGGCCCCAGCCCGCGCAGAGTAATCGCGCACGTGGGGGGGCCCACGGATCAGTTTTCGCACCGGGGCCCCATGGGTTGTGTGTACGCCACTGTATTGTAGACAGGATCCACAATAAAAATAAAAGAGAATTAACTTGTACTTCACCACTCTCCTTATCCAGCTTGGATACAATCCTGAAACGTGCAAACTGATGGCGCAGGCTGAGAAAGATA
The DNA here is from genome assembly GCF_036172605.1 of Pelobates fuscus. NCBI lineage: Eukaryota > Metazoa > Chordata > Amphibia > Anura > Pelobatidae > Pelobates > Pelobates fuscus. Next base: position 75,567,701 of record NC_086323.1, on the reverse strand, counting down.
GGCCATGACGCAGGCTGAGAAAAACCAAATGCCTCAGGTAGAGTACATTTAGACATCCTCGTGGATTAACAAACAGATGCACAGGTTAGTACTTCTGACACCATGTCATGTGCACTGCAGGGATTAGAATCTAACACAATACTGAATAAAACCTTATACATATACATATAATAAACCACACCTACACAGATATGAGCATGACAAGTCTGTGGTCTTTTATCTAGTTTACATATTGCAGCAGTAACTTTATTCACTTTAAAAATGACATATCTTGTAACCAAACATCTCAGTTCTTTAAACCATCCAAGGATTTAACTCTTGACTTACCAGAGTTCAGAGTTTATTACAAATACCAGCTAGTCCTCAACCCCCTTTGAATAGGCAGGTTACCTAAACCCCAATAAAAGCAAACATCATTAAATAAATGAATAAAATAGGAAGGAAGGGCAGCTCAATTTGTTTTATTTTTTTGGTGCCAAGCCATTACTTCAGAACGGCTTATATATGAGAATTTCCCGCCAAATTTGTCATCATGGACAAATGCTGACAATCAGCGAGCTGCAAAGGCATCATGCAGACAGCTGCTGATGCTCTTGCACCACTTTGCAAAAACGCTTGAAGCATGCGTCACAATTGACCCTCCCAACCTCACAAAGCACCTGTGTACACGGTCAATTGACCATGTACAGAAAAAAGGAGATAGGGTCGCACTCAATCACATCAATTTAAACACAGGGTGCTACTGGGCAAGGGTCAGCAAAAAAAACCCAAGAAATGTATGCATATAGAAAGAATCCCAGGCACTCACTGTGATTGTTCTTCAAGCAGATTTATTGCAACGTTTCGACCTCAATGAGGTATTTTTCAAGCTAACACCACTGTGACAAACTTGAGCTTATATACACACACAAATTAATGAACAGATAATCCATCAATTAGATGATCAATTACAAGATTTCATTAAACAAACATATGTTACAAATAATTCAATTAATATATCAATTTAATACATAGAAGTAAACAAAGACATGTTGTGGAATAAATAAATGCATGGCTGTAAACAAATAGCTGAAAGTAAAGAGAAAAATCCCGGTTTTGGAGGTAACCACATATACATTAGTTCATGCACAGATCCTTCAAATCAAGCTTAATTATTAAACTTAAATTGTATGATTAATAATAGAGAGTTGTACCTGGGAGGCAATCAAACCTATCACACAAACCGGAAGAGACCGGGACGCCTAACCCACGTGACTTGATGCAGCAGCGTCATCCGCTACGTTACAGAGTACGGTGGCCGCAGAGGGTATACAGCGTCTGGCACTCACGGCGCATGCGCGACAAGAAGCCCAATCGCGCATGTGCAGGAAAAGACTCAGTCACGCATGCGCGCGAGACACAGCATGTATAACCACGGCGGCAAACAGTACAATCTACAATCATATGTGAAACCTATAAGGATCCCTAGGTTAAACGAGCAGTTGAATATCATAAGTAATTGGCACCAGGAAAAAAAAAATAAAAGGAAGAAAGAGAGAGTATAAAGTAACACAATAAGAGTAAAAGAAAAAATAGAATATAGAAGACAATAAATAATACAAGACAGAAAATAATAAAAAATAAATAATAAATAAAAATTAATGAAAAATAAAGTAAAGTGAAAAAAATAAATAAAAATAAAAATAAATAGAAAAATAAAAAATAAAAAATAATAAATAATAAATGAAAAATAAATAATAAAATATGAAAAATAATAAATAATAAATAAATAGAAAATAAAAAATAAAAAATAACAAATAAAAAATAAAAAATAAATAAAAAATAAAAAATGAATAATAAATAATACAAAAAATAAAAAAAAAAAATAAATAAAAAATAATAGAAATAGAAGAAAAAAAATAAAAAATAAATTAAAATAAATTAAACAAATAATGAAAAAATAAAAATAGAAGACTAAATAAAAAAATAAAAAATTAAATTAAATAAAAGTAATAATAATAAAAATAGAAATAATAATAATAGTAATACAAATGAAAATAAGAAAACATAAAAGAAGGAGAAAAAGAAATGGAAATACAACATAACTAAAAATCAGCCAAATATTACAGCGTATACCAAAGACGAAAGAGGAATAAACATCCTAACACTCAATTTAAGATACATATATATATATAAATATACACGCAAAAACATATATGTGTATATGTCCGCAGAAAGATACACATAGGTTTTTTAGCATGTAGTATAAGTAAAAATAAAGCATAGTGTATATCACAAAAGAATGAAGGTTAAAATTAAGAGACCTAGAATACCTAAGTCCAATCTGATCTAACTGTAATAAGGGGTCCAAAAAGAAAACCCTTTTGTTTGGACAGTTCACTATTTCCTCCACCAGTACAGAGGAACATATTAATCGTTATACCACTCAAAAGTAATAGAGAAAGGCTATACACTTGTATACATGTGTATACACATGCACACATATGTACAACACAAAAAATGTAAAGCTAAGTGTTAAAGAACATGCAAAAAGTTAATCAACAGTGTAAATTATTTAATAAAGTGCATCAATAGTTGATATAATACACTAAGGAGAAAAGTGCTTAAGTGACTAATAAAGTGCATATAGTAGCTAAATGCCATATTTCAATAAAGTGTACAAAACACATGCAAAAAAAATAACTAAATGGGTACAGTAAAAGTACTCTCAGTGATCAATTCGTTTATATAGACCATAGAAATTGTGATTAATATGACATATAATACGTATCCTATCCGTGAGGGAGTGTGTGATATTGACAAAGTCCCAATAGCAAAATTAGTTGATCAGCAGATGTATAACTTCTTGTAGACCAACGGGATATCAGAAGAAGGTCTCTTAAGAGGGTGAAAAGAAAAAAGAAGAACCCAAACGAGCAAGGCCATAGAGGAGCCTGTAAAAACAAAAAATTGATAATTTAGTATAATACATGAAAGCAAGTCAATTGAAGAGAAATCTTCAAATCAAAGGTAACAAGTCATATTCTAGGTTCAGCCCTCTAGGTGATATTGTGTCCAGTTCCCTAATCCAAAACGCTTCCCTCATTAATAGCCTTTTAATCCTATCTCCCCTTCTGGGAGTTTCAGGGACATAATCAATAATTTGAAATTGGAGCTGAGAGATGTTATGAAGCGCTTCAGAGAAATGGAACGGTATGGGCAGATCAATCATTTTGGTACGGATTGTGGATTTGTGTTTGGAGAACCTCTCTTTCATCTTTTGTGAGGTCTGACCCACATACAACAAACCACAAGGACATTTGAGAATGTAGACTACATATGAAGAGTTACATGTCCAAAAGTGTTGTAATACATACTTCTTGCCACTACGTGGATGATAAAGCCATTGGCCTTGTATCATAGAGTGGCAAGACACACAATTATAGCATGGAAAATTACCCTTCCTGGTCGTTTCAGGTTTGATTAATGGTAATTCCGCTCTCACTAATTTATCTTTTAATGAAGGACATTTCTTGTAAGCTATCATAGGTTTTGAATTAAATTCGGGAATATCGGGGTGGCAATCAGACAAAACGTGCCAGTGTTTAAAGATGATTTTGTTTAGGGAAGATGAACATCTCCCAAATTTAGAGATGAACTTAAGTCTTACATTTTTATTATCTTTCCGCCTTGGGTGTAGACACTCATCTCTGCTTTTATTTTGAACTTCGTCTAATTGCTCTTTCAAAAGAGCCCTAGGGTAGCCCCGTTTCAGAAATCTATCAACCATGTTGTTCAATTGAATATCAATCTTATCAGTATCTGAGACCAGCCTTTGACTCTCATGAACTGGCTTTTGGGTAAAGCTTTAAAGACAGAAGAGGGATGGTAACTCTTAAAGTGCAAAAGAGTGTTTCTATCAAGTGGCTTACGAAAGACATTAGTCTCAAATCCCTTAGATCCCTTGGTAATTAATATATCCAAAAAAGGAAGTTCGCTGTTACTATGAGTCATAGTGAATTTGATGGTCTGGGAACACGAATTGAGAAAGGAAAAGAACTGCTCTAAGGGCTCCAACGTGCCAGTCCACAACACCAGTATATCATCGATGTACCTGATCCATTTGTCCACATGTCTCTTAAACAGTACATTATCATAGATACATTTTTCTTCGATCTCGGACATGTATATACCGGCGTATGTGGGTGCCACATTGGAGCCCATAGATGTTCCTCTAAGCTGCAGATAGATATCCTCCTGAAAAAGAAAATAGTTATCTCTCATCACCATTTCCAACAGTTGAACAAGAGAAAGTAAAGTATCACCTTCAAAACCCAATGTCGCAAATGCATTTTTTGCTGCCGACAGACCCAAATCATGTTCTATGGAGGTATAGAGACTAGTTACATCAAAGGAAACCAGAGTATAATTCTCAACATTCCTCACTTTCTCTAATATTTTTAATACCTCAGTCGTATCCTTCACGTATGACTTGATGTTTAAGAGGAAGGGTCTTAACAGGCAGTCCAAAAATTGTGCAAGGGGTGACAGTACCAAGCCTATCCCTGCTACAATTGGCCTACCCGGAGGGCATATTAGACTTTTATGGAGTTTGGGTAACATATAGATTACTGGCACTATTGGTGTTTTTTCATATAGGAACCCATAGGTATCTTGATCAATGATTAATTTGTCTAAGGCAGACTTAAGTAATGTATCAATTTTAATTTGCAGCATATTAGTGGGGTCAGAGTCAAGTTTTTTATATGTCTCAACATCTCGTAATTGTCGCAGTACTTCTTGTACATAGTCACTTTTATTCTGAACCACAATGGCACCACCCTTGTCCGCTGGCTTAATAACCAGATCCTTATTATTTTTCAATGAGTTCAAGGATCTCAATTCTATTTTAGTAAGATTTAAAGGGCCAGGGTGGTGTTTGTGGCCAGATCTCGAGTGAAAAAGGGAATCAACATCTCTTTGAACCAAGTTGACAAATGTTTCAACCGCATGATCATTACATGGAGGACTAAACGAGCTCTTCTTCTTGAGCCCAGTATCACTTAACTTAATATCTGTACCTCTTATAGGTTCCTCGGTCAAAACAGGGAAAACATTTTTAGAAAAGAATGCCTTCAACCTAACATTGCGAAAAAAACGAGTTAGATCTAAATCAACATCTAATCGATTAGGGGTATAGGTAGAGCAAAAAGTCAAACCTTTAGATAGTAGAGACACTTCTTCAGTAGATAATTCAACAGAAGAAAGATTAATCACTATATTTTCTTCCGTTTGGATCCCACTTGTTTCTGTCTCCATAATGATGGTAGAGTTTTGCTTCTTGTGTTGACCATGTACAGTCTTGAAATGCATATAAAATGGAGAGCTCATTTCTACATGTCTTTATTGCAGAGCTTAACTTGAGGCAAGACACCATCTTCAGACATCATCTTCACATTTGAAAAATGACAGTTAGTTGCCCCAGCCATCTCCGGCAACGCCCCTTTCTGTGATGTCACTCAGGCTCTCATCACAGATGTGATGTCAAGACACATAGCCTCCCTTTATCATTCCTTTTGGAAATAGATAGAGGTTATTTCAGAATAAATGGTGTGTAGGTTTAGGGAATGTTCCATTTTAGTGAACTGTAATATTCATATTTTTTTTGTAAAACCAAGCCAAATCTTAACCTGATGGTAGCAGTAGTTAATGGCAATAGCTCTCCTCTAATAAATGCATAGACTGTGACAGCATAATTAGTAGCCCTGACACTTAAAAAAAAAACATGTCTAATTTAAAACAATGACGCCTACACTTAAAAAGACAGTGCTACATTTAACAATGATGATGTGAAAACCTGAAAAATAGCGACCCACTAATTGCTATGTGGTTAGCCTTCCTAAACAGCAATCTTATTTTTCTTTTTTTCATATTGTAGGGTATCTTAATGTCCATAATTATAATAATACTCTGCACAGAATACTAGGATTGCCATATGGACAATAATCCTAGACAAATTGGCATAATAAGCAAATATGCCCTCCTTCCGTACCTTTGTGCCTTCAACTATAGCTCATGATGCATGAAATCCACGTTGTTCTTCTAAATAAGTTTACATAGTTCTGTAACATTCCAGGAGCTGAGATCAGTCCTCAGAGGCTCTCAGTTCTGCCATATATCCCAAGCTGTTTTCAGCAGCATAGAAAGCGGTGGACAATTTTCACTTCTGCTTGTTTCAAGCATCTTGAACATTAAATGCTGGTTTAAGATGCTAATGAGTTGGCCCATGTCCTCTACAAACATTGATTTGCTTGGCATTGAAAATATATTGATCATTCCGTGATTGCAGGTTAAAGAGTCAGTCTCCCTGGAAGGCAATGTTATACCAGTGAGCGGCAGAGAAGCAGGACGGACTATATTGTTTACAACTTTCCGAGAAATGCTTTAACCTCAACAATGTCACCAGAGCAAGGACCTCATTTAGCGGTTGCCATTTAGCATTTGTAAAGTAATCTGTTAGCAGTGGTTTCTGTCTATCTAGATTGTCCGTCTCATAACAAATAGCTTGAGGAAATGTCTAGCTGTGAGCAGAACTGCCCTTTTGTGCTGCAGTGCCCTTGTTATACGACTGCATTACATTAGGTACTGTAGAATAATCCAGTGATGGGCATTCTATGAGTATATGGCAATCACATGCAGTCATGCTACAAAGACTCTTCCTGTATCCCATCTAAATCTTCTTATGTTAAGAAAGGCAACCAAAAACGTTTCTGACAACTTGTTGTAGTGCCCAAACAGGCAACATCCCTCTATCCCTTGTCCGTTTTCACTATAACATAGAAAGCGAAAACTAACACAGATAGTAGACGGCAAATAAATGCAAGTAAATATTTTCAATGTTCTTATAAGGAATTGGTGAATTTAAAAATTTACATTTTTCTTCATTGCAATCAGTCACAAATAGAAATGTATCTTTCTTTTGCATGTAGACTCAATGGGACACTCCAAGCACAAAAAACATTTTCTCTTTTCTCTGTGTAAAAGAATGTAATTTTTTAGAAAAGGTAATTCTGTCATTTGGCCAAAACCCATCTCTCGTGGCTGTCAGACGGAAAGTAGCAGGGTGACATATCACTTTATTGCTGTTCCTTTTTCAAGATCTCCGGTTTTAAAGGTCGTTGTGTTTAGCATTAGTGATGTCGCAAACATAAAATTTTCGGTTCGCGAATGGCGAACGCGAACTTCCGCAAATGTTCGCGAACCGGGCGAACCGCCACAGGGACTCTTTCTGGCCACAATAGTGATGGAAAAGTTGTTTCCAGGGGACTAACACCTGGACTGTGGCATGCCGGAGGGGGATCCATGGCAAAACTCCCATGGAAAATTACACAGTTGATGCAGAGTCTGGTTTTAATCCATAAAGGGCATAAATCACCTAACATTCCTAAATCACAATGGATATGGATTGACACCTGACATATGACATATTGACACCTTGACATATGGATTGACACCTGTCCTCAGAGACTCTAATACACACTGACACAGAGCAGAATAGGGACTGTTCCCCCTACATAGGGTCACTTGGCAGATATAGATTGACACCTGTCCTCAGGGACCCTGATACACACTGACACAGAGCAGAATAGGGACTGTTCCCCCTACATAGGGTCACTTGGCAGATATGTATTGACACCTGTACTCAGAGACCCTGATACACACTGACACAGAGCAGAATAGGGACTGTTCCCCCTACATAGGGTCACTTGGCAGATATGTATTGACACCTGTCCTCAGAGACCCTGATACACACTGACACAGAGCAGAATAGGGACTGTTCCCCCTACATAGGGTCACTTGGCAGATATGGATTGACACCTGTCCTCAGAGACCCTGATACACACTGACACAGAGCAGAATAGGGAATATTCACTAAATGCCAATAAGTACAAAAGTGAATAATACACTATAAAACCAGTCCTGTATAAAAGTCCAAAATTCTTCCTCACTTGACGCGTTTCGCCGAAGCTTTCTCAAAAGTGAATTCACTTTTTACTTATTGTATTAAAGTATATATAATTTTTAAACCATCCAGTCATTTTTTTTTTTTGTCCTCCTTCCTATTTAATACTGCTTTGCTGCTATACCTGGGTCCACTATATCCCGAGGTGGGGATTATTCCACCTGAAATTCTCCAAACTAGAGCAGGTCGTTGCTCTAGTATATGTAAGTAGGATCATCTACTCTTACTACAATATTTTATATTTACGTACTAGACCATGTGGCGTATTTTACTCTTGTCTTTCATATAACGAATACTTACTCACCAACGATCTGGAACCTCAAGAAATCCATAGATGGGGATTATTCCGTCCAAGCTCTTAACACCGAGCTGATATAGCTCCTCAAAGTGTGAGTGTGAATATAACACCTTTGTTCTTGTGGAATTATATCGTTCATACATACTGTACCATTATTTGCATCTTTGTTTTCTCCTTTTTTTAAGTTACTCCGCTGGCCAGTATTTCTACTAAACGTATGTACAAATTCAGATTTTTAGCGCTGTTCACCTTTCTATTTTATCTGTCCATTTATCACAAGGTAGAGGGAACACCTTGTTGGTGAACTGCTGCTCACCCTTGAGAAGAGAGCGCTTATTACCCTTTTGCATATATATATATGGAGAGTGCTACTCATAAGAGGGATACATTTTTCAAGTGGTAGTAACATTTTCTCAAAAACAAAATAGTTGCATAGTTTGTAGATGGTAAAATAAATTTCTCTGATGGTGGAGTTCAAACTGAGCACCCTGAGGCAGGCTTTAGGTGCATAATGTGTTAGGTTATCTTTGTGGTTTAACAAAAAACCATAATATGTTCTAATATATATATATATATATATATATATATATATATATATATATATATATACATTGTAGTAGCTTGCACTCCAAGAAGACTTTTGTAGTGCCTGGTGCTGGTTGTGGCAAAGGTAGATATGGGTGTAGAAACAATCGCACTCCTGGGACTTGGTTGAAGTAGTAAAATTTTGCTTTTATTTATTCCATATAAAATATCAACGTTTCAGCTCACATGTTACCTGTCCTGATGAAAGCTCCATGTTGGAGCTGAAACGTTGATATTTTATATGGAATAAATAAAAGCTAAATTTTACTACTTCACCCAAGTCCCAGGAGTGCGATTGTTTCTACACCCATATATATATATATATATATATATATATATATATATATATATATATATATGTAAAGGTGGTGATTTTTTGAAATACATAAAAAATGTATTTCAAAAAATCACCACCTCTACATCAACGTTTCGACCCTGATAAAGACCCTGAAGGGTCGAAACGTTGATGTAGAAGTGCTGATTTTTTTAAATAAGTTTTTTTGAAATCCAAGAGAGTGCTCCTGTTTCCTGTTTTGTTTATATAATTGCTGGGAAGCACCCGGGTACATGTTACTGGTTTGTGAACACGTGTTTTAGGTTGAGTGCCAGAGGTTGGACATTTTTTTATATATATATATATATATATATATATAAATATATATATATATATATATATATATATATATATATATATATATATATATATATATAATGGCATCAAGGCATTTTGAAGCTTCATATTCTTTGTGGATAACAGTAAAATACTATACTGTATCTTGGGAAACAGTGCTCTCAAGAGTTCTTTAGTATAAGTAATTATTGTTATTGTTTTGTTACCCTGAGGAAAGTCCCGAGCTGGGACTGAAACGTTGGTCTCTCTTTTAATTATTTTTCAATAAAATTTTGGACTTTTACAAGACCGGTGAGCGGCAGTTTTTTGGCAATTATATATATATATATATATATATATATATAATGGCATCAAGGCATTTTGAAGCTTCATATTCTTTGTGGATAACAGTAAAATACTATACTGTATCTTGGGAAACAGTGCTCTCAAGAGTTCTTTAGTATAAGTAAAGAGTTCTTAAGTGTGCGTAAAACGCACATTTTTAATCTATGCTTTATAATAAAAGGAGCTTATCTGTTGGCTTAGTAGTAATACATTACACTGCCAGAAACAAACAAATATTAATTATATTTTAAGCTGTTCATTAATGCCATTGATATATCTTATTCACTGGTTTTGGGGGACAACACCTCAGTCCTTCCCTGATAGAATGGTGGCTGTCTCTTTTCCTACTTTGCAAGCTAGTTTGTATAATAAACACATGATTTATTAATCTAAGTAGATACATATTTATTAAAGAGACACTATAGGCATCCAGACCATCTCATTGAAGTGGTCTAGATGCAGTGTCCTTGTCCCCTTAACCCTGCAATATAAAACATTGCAGTTTTAGAGAAACTGCATAGTTTATATTGCAGGATTAAGACTTCCTCTAATGGCTGTCTTCCAGACAGTTTCCTGCTGTTTCACGAAGTTTGACTCCATGAAACGACGCTGGATGCCCTCATACTGTGCATTAGGACATCCAGCATCTTCAAATCCTCCATTGTGAAGTATTGATTCAATGTTTTCCAATAGGAAAACCTAATGCTTGCCACTCATGCGCTTTAGGTTTGCCATTGGCACATCGGAGGAGATGGACTGGAAGCCAGTGCCGAGGCTCTGGAATAAGGCGAGTGTATTCAAGAATTATTAAACCCTTTGAGTGCCTGTGGACGGGTGGTGGGAGGAAGGTGTGGGGGGGAAAGAGTATCACTTCAGTGTTAAGAGTACAGCTTTGTATTCCTAACACTAAAGTGTTCCTTTAGCATCTAATTATCTTTGCATCATACATATTAATTAGAAACTAAAGGGCCATTAAATGTGCAGAGCTTGTTAACCAGTAATCACAGGAGATGCAACCCCATTCTAAAACGTATCAATTTATCTTAAACACTATAATTCAAGATGGCCTTAAGCACTAGACCCAACCCATGAAGTATACAAATGCTCACTTAGCTTGTCTTTTTAAGTTCTTAGATGAATTAATTCTGAAAGGGTCAATCAATAAAGCAGACCCCTTGACCTCAATACTATGTGATTACGGATGGCTTTCTATTTACCATGTCCTATTGGGAATACCTCCCACATAAATACGACCATTTGTCTTTAGTACAGTGTGATTACATTAGGATATTTACCATATTACGTGTCCCACATAGAGCAAAACAACGGACCTTGGAACTTATTGGTATCAGAAATCATTATTATTTACATCACATATCTACTGGTGAAAGGCTTGTATCTTTATATTCCAGATTGAAGGTGTTTACCTCATTCTAAGTATTGTGGAAAGCTTTTCCTTACTTTAAAATGTAGGAGTTCAGTTTTAGTGGATTCCTGCCTGTCCTAAATTAATGTAGTTGGTGCTGAGATAGAAAAGTCTGGAAAAATCATTCAACATCAATTAATGGATCAATGCCTGTAAATTCAGAATGTCCAGGGCAGTAACAGATACACAAAGGTGCACAAATCTACTGAGCATCAGAATACATGCAACAAAAATCAACGTATTAACTTTAAGATTATGCATGTTGGATTGCAGTGATTGAACATGTACAGCAATATATGAGTAAGTTCTACAACAAAAACACCTTACCATTAAATTATTAGTAAACAGGTTGTGGATAGCACAGAGGCGTACTTAGGTTATCTGGCACCAGGAAGAACAGAAAACAGGATGCAAGAGAATACTGAGAACAGACAAGAGCTCAAGTAGCTTGCCCTGCGATTGGTCCTCACACAGATCTAAAACTGACTGGCACAGGGGGCAGAAATGTATAATGGCAACCGCCCACTGAACTGTAGACAAATTCATGCACTTACATTTATAAAGACAGGCATATTTACACACATTCACATTAATATACACACACAACTTATTATCCTGATACATACTCACATTTATATACACACATACGCACACACACTAACATATACGTCAGATGTCCAATATGCAAAGAATTGATAGTAGGAGCTCTTGCTATACCTTGATACACATCCAAAAGCAAAGGGGTTAAACTAATCACTGAGGTGTTCATGGTGCTTGGAGTAACCCTTTCCTTTCTATTTAATCAACATATCAAATGCTCTTTTCTTACAACTATGGCACATTGACAGCTATTTAGGTCCTTCATAAAACAAGTTTAAGAAACTTTATTCCAAGCAGAGTATGTTTTGTGCATCTACAATTCTTTGTTAAAACTTTTAACTATTAGTGTAAAAGATAACTTCGAAAATAGGATTGCGAAAGCATTACAAATAATTTTATTCTAAATCTTTCACTTGAATCCAGTTAAATTTAGCTGAAGATTAACACTCATTTGTCTCAACATTCATTTAATTTAATTTTTCATCTACATACATATTAATGCAACCATTATTCCATTAAACCCTCTTCCTTCTATTATAGCTAGTGTTAGGAGTTGTGAATTGAAGACATTTCAAAGGAAGAAAGCATTTCACAGAATTAACATATGCTTAATATGGAAGTGCCATATGTTCTTAGAGGATTCATAACAAAACAATATTGTTAAATAAATATTACTCCGTGTTATTTCAGCTGAAAATCCTTAATAACTATTTATGAGGGATACTGACTCCTTCCCAGAGCACAGTTGTTTCTTTAAGTATATGTGGTATATCACACATTTTGAACCTATGCTATGGTAAATAGGCAAGCTTAATTTGTCTAATAAATCAAATGACACTCTTCTGCTATTAGAGGCAAGCCAGTATCTAACTGAAGTATGTAATATAATAGGCACATTAAATATGTTTAATCCTCCCAGTCATCCATTCTGGTTTCCAGTCTGCCCACCCAACTGAAACAGCGCTCCTGTCTATTCCACCCACAAGCACAACATTCTAAACTCTTGCCATCCTCATTTTTCATTGTCTATATATTACTTTCAACACTGTTGACCATCCAACTCTTCTCTTCTTCTTGGTCACCCTTGGTGTTACTGGTACTGCCTTCACATGTCTCCCATCCTACTTTTCCGATCGATCATATCAAGTTTCCTTCAACAATACATCCACATCTTCTAGTTGGTGTTCAGTTCACATACATCTCCTTTTCCCTCACTATATGACTTCTTTGTCTGACCTCATCTTTTCACTTGGCTTCACTGTCCATTTCTTTGCAGATGAAATCTAGATATACCCTCTCTACTTTTACACCTGATTTTTTTACTCCTGCATCTATTTCTTTGACATTGCCCAATTGATGTCATTAGATTTTCTTCAAATTAGCCCAACCAAAACAGAATTAAGTGCTCTTCTTCTTTTCACCCTCCCCTTTACCTCCCATTCCAACCCCACTCTCCACTTCCCACCTCTGATTATCTATCATGTGTCAACAGCTTGCAATGTTAGTGTCATCAGATGTTCCACTTCTGACATTCTCTTGAACACGTATTTTATTGCAAAACTTCTTATCCACTCTCTCATCATCACAAGGCTGTATTACTGCAACTCCCTTATACTGGCACAGTACTCTTGCTCCACTTCAACAAATCCAAAATGCTTGTTCAAATTAAACTGGCTTCTGGTACACCAGAGATCTCTCTTCAAATTACTCCTTGTTCCTTCCTACCTCTCCTCATCCTCACTCATCTCCCACACTCCAAACCATCATCTTTGCTCCTTCAACTATACCTCTCTCACCCAGCCCTCACTCACACCCACATGCTCTCTCACATCTCCTCTCATTTTACCTCTAACCCCCCTACCACTTCTGCCATCAATCTTCTTTTTTCCAACAACATCTTGTTATGGTGTTATAGGTAGAATTAGGAATCACAAATCAAAATGAGCATGCCTGTCTGTTGTGCTTTGTGGTTGGTTGGTGATTGGCTACATTTCAGCTTGAAATATGGTGATTCAAAAATCACCTGATCAGGCCAAATTCTAAAGAATTGTTGTTCAGAACAAAACACATATCCAAGTCTTATAATGCCACACTGACAAGTACTAGACAGAGAGTCACAAAGTGCAACACTTTCCACAATACATTTGCATGTCTATTTCTAAAGAAGAACAAACCATCTTTCTATGCTGGCTGTGTCAACATTCCCCAATAAAGAATAACTGAAAATGGGAAACATAAACAAAATACCAACCATCCAAAAAAGCTGTGGTTCATTGATCTTTGAAAGAAAGGAGGAATGTCAAAGGAAAATGACATTACTTGTCAATCCTCTGCCTCTGTGCCCTCAGTGCTGCTGAATTTGTTGGTGCTTTATAAATGGCAGTAATAAATAATGAATAAAATACTATGATAACACTCGCAATTAAGCCAGAGTCTTCTCGCAGGTAAGTAGGTTAGTGCGGAGATTCCCTCTGTAGATTAGTAGGTAGGTTAGTGTGGAGATTCAGGGCAGGGGTTCATTTTGCTTATTATTGTTTTGCTACATCAGTCTAATTGTTTTTTGTTTTTTTTTTTACATATTTATAGTTTTTGTATAAATTATTACAATTATTTATAATTTGCTAAAATATGCATAGCTTAATTTCAAATAATTTTAGGCAGAGAATGTCATATTTATTGTGCTCATATTGGAAAAAAAAAAGCTTAATCCGGCTAAAAAAATATTCTTTCCTCAGGTTCCAATGTATGACCGTATGTGTTTGTAAGCTTGAGTATCTTGAAATCATATATTAATAGACAAAGCCTGACAGAAAAGAGATACAGAGAAGGACCAGTACTGCATTATACCTGGACATCAGAAACACACATTTTTCTGTTATAGCAATTTCCTTTACTGTGTGAAAAACAGGTAAATGAACAGCTGTCTAAGTTCCTTAGGGTTTGTGAGCACAGAAGCTGCAGGAGGGATTGTGATGCACACATGACCAATAAGGATGAAACCAGGGGCACGGAATACAGGAGAGGTCAGAGAAAAGGAACGAGTAAAGAGAGAGAATATCAAGTAAACCCACCAATATTTTGTTCTACATGAAATGTGTTATTTTGTTTATATCTGGCCTCAGTATTGCATACTGTCATGTTCTGATCAATCAATGACTACATCATTAGAATTAAGTACAATAGGCAATACATCAACTAGGCATAATATCTCAGACAGTCTTGGATTAAGTAGCACTACCTGCAGTGATGAAGGACCACAGATATGTCTAAAGCATATGTAATATAATACAATATAATATAATATAATATAATATATTTTACTTTGAAATATTTTATTGCATATATTGTTCAATTAAATATTCCAATATCTTAGTGCCACTATTGACATGCTACTCAACTTTAAACATATACATGCAAGCATTAAATACAAACTGATTGAAATGTCATTTAGTAAAATCTAAATGTAACTCTTTATTTTATTTTATTTAAAATTTTCTAAAATAATATTTTCTATTATTTAAAATGATTGAGTTGCATCTCATAACAGGGGCTGTTATTGTTCCTCCAGAGAACAATCACTGATTAGAGGCACTATTTGTTGAAGAATTAAACATGAAAGTGTCTTAATCTCTCATGCTAAGCTGAGGTTCAAACTCTTCTGAGGTGCCACATAGTTCCTGACCCTTGCACTGTGTCTCCAGTATGCCATGAAAAAGAGTTACATATGGTACCCAGTTCTACCAGTTACCCAGATAGATGACAGACTGATATAACAGGCTGATATGTTAGTAATATATTTTTCCATTCAACTTTACAATATAAAAAATACCTGGTTGCTAACAACCTAATTACCTATCCTATCAGCTCTGACATATATTTCCTTCAAGATAACCTAGTGCATATCACAAAGTACAATGGTTTCAGGCACCTAATTTTAGAATTTCAATCTATAGGCAAGAAAGGTAAAATTTATTAATGCAAGACTTGCATGCTTGCTAAGTAGAACCTTCAATAACCAAAATAATGTGTCAACAGGAATCCAGAAAAGCATCTCCTTTCTTTTAACAATGGACAATTATAATCTAACACCTGAATCTGAGCAACCTGACCTCTGTTCAAATGTATTTCCTTTTACTTTACTGCAAGTGAGACTTGAATATGAGTGATTTAGATCAGATGTTCTCTCAGTCTTGCCACTCCATTGTAACACTCGTGTAATCAACATTGTACAATAATTATACATTGTCCATCTGTAGATATAGGTTAAAAATTTATTCTCTTTATTTTCCATTAAAGGACCACTCTAGTGCCAGGAAAACATGCTCGTTTTCCTGGCACTATAGTGCCCCGAGGGTGCCCCCACCCTCAGGGTCCCCCTCCCGCCCGGCTCTGGAAAGGGGAAAAGGGGTAAAATGTACCTTTTTCCAGCGCTGGGAATGGAGCTCTCTGCCTCCGATCCTCCTCCGTTCTGCCCCGTCGGCTGAATGCGCACGCGCGGCAAGAGCTGCGCGCGCATTCAGACGGTCGCATAGGAAAGGATTTACAATGCTTTCCTATGGACGCTTGCGTGCTCTCACTGTGATTTTCACAGTGAGAATCACGCAAGCGCCTCTAGCGGCTGTCAATGAGACAGCCATTAGAGGATTTGGGGGAAGGCTTAACCCATTTATAAACATAGCAGTTTCTCTGCTAAAAAAAATGGGTTAACCCTAGCTGGAACTGGCACCCAGACCACTTCATTAAGCTGAAGTGGTCTGGGTGCCTAGAGTGGTCCTTTAATAGTTATTGGGCAACTAGTTCAGTATTTTGGCTTAAAGGGACACCGTAGGCACTGTGTCCGCTTTATCTCATTAAACTGGTTATAGTGTCTGGAGTCCCCTGGTACCATCATTTCTTTCCGCAACAGTTTTTAAGATTTTAATGCTAAACAAGAATCCCCGGCAGTCCATCTCCTCTGTGCTGCTTTGTCTAATAAGGAAGTATTAGCCTGAGCAGCAATTGGCAGCTGTGATTGGCTGAGAGTGTCAGCTGACTGCTTTTAGACTGTCAGAACTCCAACTGATGGTATGAATGGGTATGAAAACAAGTGTGAAATATTTGCCTTTGCATCACATACAGAAAGGGCTGGACTCTGGGTGGCCAGGACTCTTATTTTGTATCATATGGCACGAACATGGTGCAACACTAAATGGAGGGACAGTGCCAGGGCACTCCAGGCACTGTAACCAGTTCAAAGAGATGAAATTATTATAGTGATTACAGTATCCCTTTAAAGCCTTCTGTTTTGGATGACATCCTTTGGTAGTTTATCCACAGTAGTGTTATCTGTAAAACTAGGTGACCTCTCTCTGATTTCAATCAATTAAATTTTATACTGCAACTAATTTTACTGGGGAAGAATGAATCACTGTTGATTGACTACTGGAATGTCTATTGGGTTATGTAATTCACTTAATATTTGAAAAGTGTTGTTCTTTAATCTTACTGAGTTTGATTCCACTTTTATTTTGAAGGTACTACTTTAACTTCATCAGTATAAAGTTCTGTTTTCTAAGCTTTCCTCGTGTCTGTTTTCATTGGGCAGTATATATTTTCTTCTGTCAATTTTCTAATCCAGCGGTATGCAACCTTTGGCACTCTAATATCTATGTCTCCCTGATGCTTTGCCAGCATTATGGCTGGGAGATGTAGTCCACAACTTCATAAGTATCGTAGGTTGCCTACTCCTGGAATTGTCAAATGTCATTTGGCCTCTGTCCTAATATTCCTAAGATATGACATCCTCAGTCAATGAACAGAAGTATAATATCCTCCAACTGAAATATAAAATTAGTGAGTGTAATCCAGAGAGTAGAAGAAGGGGGGATAGACTAAATAAACTCATTTTCCCCAATGCCTTTTGAATTAGGGAATTTGACTTGAGTAGGTCCGACCTTTCATTGTTTTTATCCTTTTTTAAAAGTAAGATTTCATATTAATTTGCACTGTCACTTTAATTGAGTATATGTTCTATTAAGGTATCTTTATAAACATTTTTTCTATGAATTCCATATGTAATTATTGCACACGTCACTTTTATTAATATTTTATTAGTTATGTATAAGACACTTGACTTGTCAGTGATCCTACATCTAATAAAACTTACCTAGTCTATAAACTGTTTAACTGCACTTTATTTTAAATGTTGCACTTGGCCTTTAATTATTTCACAGTACATTGTGTTCACTAGTATGGGATTTGCATCTCTTTAGAAAAATTCTCATGTGATTTTAGTACAATACAGTTTATAGTAGCAGGTAATAAAACTTGAATACACGTTTCAGGGATCTTTCCTCTTCACTATACATATATTTATTTTGTGATAAGTATGTGTATATTCCTGTTATGTATGTATTATGGATACAATACAATATTTTTATGCACATTACTTTCCCATTCATATGGGGTAGATTTCTAGTTTGTGTTTAGAGATATGTATTTTTAGTTTAGCGTATTATGTTTTAGTGGCTGACTTTATATGAGTTCACTCATATGTGCTCTTTGTGTTTAAACTTTGATCTCATTTCAGTTGTACTATATATTTTTTCCTCTGATTTGTTTCTCCTGCTGCCTGGTTGGACGCGTATGGAGACTTTCTTATTCTCCGTGCGCTGCACATCTGTTTATATCATGTAACAGCGTTTGCCTACATCACTTCTGTTTCTTTGACACCAGGTAAAATGCAGGTAAATTGTCGATTTGTTAATTTCACTCGTTCTATATATACTTTTTGTTTTACTGTGTGTGGTCAACTTGAAAATGGTTTGATAAGGCCGGAGCATTATTCTACTCATTGACTGAATAAAGCTGCTTAATGCCAGGGGTTGAGTGTCCAGACTTTTCCTTATTTCCATTTACAGTCACTGACATGTCTTAGCCAGAATTCTTAAATGTATGATTTATTGAATTATTACACCTCAGCATGGGGCCTGGTCATGTTCCATCAAGCTCTTGGTGTGATTTGGAGGATCTTCTCTTTCATGAGCATGTGTTGCATGACTTCGCAGTATGCTCCCTTACTCTCTTTCAGATGAGTTCACCATACATTTTTAGTTGCAGTGTGTCTGCTATACCCTGTATGTGCAAACTAAGCTTTTTAACTGTTCCTAAGTTTGCTTTGAATTTTTTTGTTTCCCAATTTGTTTTATACACTGTGTGCAGAATTATTAGGCAAATGAGTATTTTGACCACATCATCCTCTTTATGCATGTTGTCTTACTCCAAGCTGTATAGGCTCGAAAGCCTACTACCAATTAAGCATATTAGGTGATGTGCATCTCTGTAATGAGAAGGGGTGTGGTCTAATGACATCAACACCCTATATCAGGTGTGCATAATTATTAGGCAACTTCCTTTCCTTTGGCAAAATGGGTCAAAAGAAGGACTTGACAGGCTCAGAAAAGTCAAAAATAGTGAGATATCTTGCAGAGGGATGCAGCACTCTTAAAATTGCAAAGCTTCTGAAGCGTGATCATCGAACAATCAAGCGTTTCATTCAAAATAGTCAACAGGGTCGCAAGAAGCGTGTGGAGAAACCAAGGCGCAAAATAACTGCCCATGAACTGAGAAAAGTCAAGCGTGCAGCTGCCAAGATGCCACTTGCCACCAGTTTGGCCATATTTCAGAGCTGCAACATCACTGGAGTGCCCGAAAGCACAAGGTGTGCAATACTCAGAGACATGGCCAAGGTAAGAAAGGCTGAAAGACGACCACCACTGAACAACACACAAGCTGAAACGTCAAGACTGGGCCAAGAAATATCTCAAGACTGATTTTTCTAAGGTTTTATGGACTGATGAAATGAGAGTGAGTCTTGATGGGCCAGATGGATGGATTGGTAAAGGGCAGAGAGCTCCAGTCCGACTCAGACGCCAGCAAGGTGGAGGTGGAGTACTGGTTTGGGCTGGTATCATCAAAGATGAGCTTGTGGGGCCTTTTCGGGTTGAGGATGGAGTCAAGCTCAACTCCCAGTTTCTGGAAGACACCTTCTTCAAGCAGTGGTACAGGAAGAAGTCTGCATCCTTCAAGAAAAACATGATTTTCATGCAGGACAATGCTCCATCACACGCATCCAAGTACTCCACAGCGTGGCTGGCAAGAAAGGGTATAAAAGAAGAAAATCTAATGATATGGCCTCCTTGTTCACCTGATCTGAACCCCATTGAGAACCTGTGGTCCATCATCAAATGTGAGATTTACAAGGAGGGAAAACAGTACACCTCTCTGAACAGTGTCTGGGAGGCTGTGGTTGCTGCTGCACGCAATGTTGATGGTGAACAGATCAAAACACTGACAGAATCCATGGATGGCAGGCTTTTGAGTGTCCTTGCAAAGAAAGGTGGCTATATTGGTCACTGATTTGTTTTTGTTATGTTTTTGAACGTCAGAAATGTATATTTGTGAATGTTGAGATGTTATATTGGTTTCACTGGTAAAAATAAATAATTGAAATGGGTATATATTTGTTTTTTGTTAAGTTGCCTAATAATTATGCACAGTAATAGTCACCTGCACACACAGATATCCCCCTAAAATAGCTATAACTAAAAACAAACTAAAAACTACTTCCAAAAATATTCAGCTTTGATATTAATGAGTTTTTTGGGTTCATTGAGAACATGGTTGTTGTTCAATAATAAAATTAATCCTCAAAAATACAACTTGCCTAATAATTCTGCACTCCCTGTAGTTTGTTCAGGCATTTCCAGTAGAAGCTAGTTGTATAGTCTTACCAGGTTAATTCAATAGATTTATTTTCTCTATCAAACTAGTAAACCTACTTGGCCATGGCTATCCCAGTCTTCTGTGCTTTGATTTAAAGGACCACTATAGTGCCAGGAAAACATACTCGTTTTCCTGGCACTATAGTGCCCTGAGGGTGCCCCCACCCTCAGGGACCCCCTCCCGCCGGGCTGGATGGAGTGGAAGGGGTTAAACTAACCTTTTTTTACAGCGCCGGGCAGGGAGCTCTCCTCCTGCTCTCCTCCTCTTCTCCGCCTCCTCGGCTGAATGTGAATGCGCGGCAGGAGCCGCGCGCGCATTCAGCCGGTCTCATAGGAAAGCATTTACAATGCTTTCCTATGGACGCTGGCATCTTCTCACTGTGATTTTCACAGTGAGAAGCACGCAAGCCCTCTAGCGGCTGTCAATGAGACAGCAACTAGAGGCTGGATTAACCCTAATATAAACATAGCAGTTTCTCTGAAACTGCTATGTTTATAGAAAAAAAGGGTTAATCCTAGCTGGACCTGGCACCCAGACCACTTCATTAATCTGAAGTGGTCTGGGTGCCTATAGTGGTCCTTTAACACATGCTCCATATGTTTTTGATGTTAAAATATTTCCAGTCTCTGAAGTCACTCTCCCTGTATTATACATGATTTCTCTGTATTTTGCTTTCCCTGACCTCTGTAGAACCGGGTAACCGGGTCAGTGAAATCAGTAGACTAAGCAATCCGTGGCAGATGGTTGTTCTGGAAGACACATTCCTACTTGCAATGGCTTGTATCTTCTGCATACCCGCTAGTAGGGTGCTGTACAATGACTTTAACTGGTAGTAGGTTTTTTACAGAAATATAAAAGTAAAATCTCCACTATTTTTGTAGTGTTTATCTTAGAATGATATCAGTCCCTAGAATGCTTTTTTCAAATAATGCATTTGTGTTAATTTTGGTGCCCTATGGGTTGGACTCTCTGAGTAGAGTAAGGGCTTACTCTGCTTAATTACTCTTGTATAGTTATTGAGCATTCAGCGTGAACCCTTCCTCTGCTAAGGGAAGCTAACCCTATGGATTTGCTTCCTGTACTATCCAAAGAATTTATCTCAATTGAGTGAACAGTGAACTGTGAACAGCTCTTGATGTTTTGCACACATTAAAATTCTATAATTCTTTTTTGTCATTTAATGTAGCTGTAGTTTTGCAGTTTGTATTATGGGAGGTAGCATATCTAACAAAGTGATTGTTAAAGTATTTGTCATGGATATGGGACAGTTAGTGTTTTACTGTTCATTTTATGCCTTTGCTGTAGGCTTTAATTAATTCTTTGTTATGTAAACGCTTTGTGTATTTGAAATGCGATCCTTAAGGCTCTTAGTGTTTGCGCTATAATAGGTTCTACTTAAACTATAGGATATTTTTCCTATGTATCCTATTAAAAATCTGATTAGGCATATTCTTACCTGCACAAAGAAAAAAATGTGAAAGCCTATGGGGTTATGTCAAGCAAAGAGATCCCATGAAAGTTAAAATGAAAATGTGATTTCCAGAGTAATATTTCTACTGGCTATTTCTGAAAATGGCAACAGAATTATTTTTAAAATATGACTTTCTTTAACTTTTTAAACAGAGTAAGAAAACTTGATGCTGTAATAATTCTGCATGAACATTTCTACATTAAAAATGAACCTTGTGGAACTTCAACCATCAAATGTAATTATAAGAGTGAAGCGTCAGTTTAAAATGTCCATGGGGCATCTGTCAGTCAACCTCCTGTAATTGCATAGATTGTATATTACGTCATTTTTATAATGACTTCTTAACGTCCCGTCAGTGAAATCTTTCTGACTGACAGATGTTCTGTGCAGGCAAGATATAGGTTTGGTTTTAATTGTGTATCTGCTGGGGATGTTAGAATTGCAAGCATTGTAGATCAAAGACATTTAAACATAAATTGAGAAGCTTGCTGGGATCAAAAACGTCATATTAAAGATTTTCTGAAAGTCATAGGAAATTGAGTTTGGTTTCTAAATGGTGAGGAACCCGTAAGATTTAGAGATGATTTAAAGAAATAATGTAAGTTAAAGATTCAATCCAGTGCAAGCTCATCGGAGCAAGGATTACATTCAAAATGGCAATTTGAAAGGAATCAACATCCCTGGACCTTTCAAGGATATACTCTATCACATGATTTAAAAAAAAAAAAAAACAGAGCAACTCTGTATTTTAAAGTGGAAATAGAAATGTCTCATTTATTTAGTGCTCTGGCTTTGTTTTTTTTAGCTTAATAGAGCGGTCCGGGCTCCTCAATGCAGTTGTTGTAGTGCCAGGAGGTTATGGGCATCGTCTTACTTTAGGGGGTAAACTGTTTACAAATGGTTTAACGCTAAAGTTGCAAAGGCGATGGTTTGGGCTTCAATCAGGAAGCCTTGGACTGGGCGCTCAGTTGACTGTTAGTGAATCACTAGCTCACCATTCATGAAACTATGTGAAAAAAGTACATACCTGTTAAGGCTCTGATCATATCAATGACACACAGTCCAAGGCTACCTAAATCTGAGGAGAGGGGCAGAGCAGACAGACACTATTTTTGTAACTTTAAGGTTGAACTGGAAAGTTAATGTTCCATGTTGCAAGTATATTTTACAGTAAATAATGCTATGGATATTCTTACAAAAAAAAAATGCTTGAAAAAATACAATACTGCAGTTAATCTTTTTTGTCATTGGAATTAATAGAATAATTAATTACGTAAAAACTAATAATTAGTATAAGTCTGTTATTTATAACAAAAGTTATTTTAAGTTAAAAAAAACAGAAGTCAGTCTCTCCAAACATACAGTAAGTAGACTTTACGTTTTATTTCAATTGTGAACATTAAAAGTAAATGTGTACTGCACTATGTATTACAAGGTGAGTAATCTTAGTCATGATTATATTACTAAACTATGTTAGACAATGTTTGTTCTGTTACTACATTATGTAGAAGTTCTACTACTAAACTATATCATTTTACAATGAATTTAGTTAAGTTAAGCAGATGCTTTTTTCGGCTTTCAGGTCCTTCAATATAGGTCACTATGGCTACCTTCACGTATCACTCCATAAAGTACACTCCATAAAAAAAAACACTCGGTAAAAAAAACCTTAATATATTCGCAGTGGCAATTGTCATAATAAATATGAGACTAGAATATATGAGGGAAAAAAAAGGGGGAAGTAAAAAAGTAATATTAAAAATATGTACTAATAGATATATTAATTAAATTTATTAAAAAATGAAATAAGAGGGCGATAAAAGAGGGGGGTGGAGAACAATCAAGGCCAAGCCGGAGAGAGAGGAATCATAAGAAACAATTAGATCAAAATCAACATTAAGCTCTTTGGGCTGTAATGTTTGGAGTTTATGAATCCAGAATCCCTCTCTTCTCCTTAACTTCCTCATGATATCTCCGCCTCTCTCATCTAAAAATGCCTGATCGATGATAGTAAAACCTAACTTATTTGGCTTAAAAAACAAGCATTGATTGCAATGATTTGGCACTGAATGTGTAGTTATTTTCTTTTGAATGTTATTCAAATATTCCAAAAAATGGGTCTTAGCTTTTCTTCTCGTTCTTCCCATGTACTGTGCACCACATCCACACGTGAGGAGGTACACAACATGTGTGGAAGAACTGGAAACCCTGCCTTTTATCTTAAAATCTTCCTTTGAGAACTCTTAAAATACATAGTTTTAGATGGTAAAACACTACAAACTTTGCAGTGGCCTCATGTATAAAAGCCCTGCTTAATATGTATTTTATACCTATTTTTTTATTTTGCATCCTAAAAGTACTAGGGGCCAAATAGTTCATAAAACATTTACTAGTTCATAAAACATTTACCTTTTCTAAAAATTACATTTGGTCTATCAGGCAATTGTGATCCTAAGAACTCATCCTGGAGTATTGGCCACTAAAGTGCCTGGGAGGAGCCTCCACAAGGTAAAACATAAACATATAGAAATAAAAGCTCAAGTAAAGTAAAATAAACATTATATTTTGTCATAAGTACATATAAGGGCTAAAATAATTGGAGGAAGTGTTAGCCCTGTAACATAGGGTTTTGCTGTTCTGTTTCAGACTAGGGTTCGGAATGTTGGGGAGTATGTTCACGGTTTTGGCTTTGCTGGCCACTTGCAAAGTGTCTTATTAAGCTATTAATCTATACATTAACGTTAGTTTAAAATCTAGTATAGTTCTCCAAATCAAATGTGTTTTCTAGCGTGACTGTTTTGGCCTAGACAATGCACTTGAGTTCTTAATTAACCACAATTCTTGATTTAATAAATAGTCTATGAAATGATCTTCTTCTCCTTTCACTGCCTTTAACCACAACCATTATTTCTCCCTCATTATTTAGCGCAATAATATGTATTTATTTATAACCTAAAGAAAACACATGGTTGACAAAGTAATTGCAAAACAAGTTCTGTACAAATGATCATTACATTTTAATCAATAGTTTTATGGTCTGCATCAATTCAGAATTGTAAGAAAGAAATTGTCTTTTTTTCCCCGTAGAAAACATGTACAGTAACCGTGCTCATTTATTAAACTATTAAGACATAACGTACCATTACTGCGTAGTTTTTATCTGATCTGTTCTGAGGAAGATTACATTTTTTTCCTTCCTGTTGACTGTTTTATTTTGTCTTGGTTAGAGCCATTTTTGCTCTCTGATTCACTGCTGCTTGCTTTATAAAAATGACAATTTTCTCTAAAGATTTGTCAGTTTGAGAAGATTATAGCTTTGTCAATAACAGACACAGTAGGCTTGGCTTGAGGTATCAAACAATGCGGATTGTCAGAACAGTGCACAAAGCCTCTCTATGAAGAGTCACAACTACCCCGCTCCCAGAATATACAACACTATATTTAGTATATTTTATCGGTAAACACATTTTGATATAAAACTGTACAGTATTATTTTGGAAATCTGACTCATAGCATGTGATTCTAAGTCCCTGAAATAGTCAGAAAAGTATGTTCTTATTGCTAAAATTTTTACTCATTTAATATATTTTTTTTATATCTCTGTTAAATTTGCGTAAAAAAAAGAAAGTAAAGTGGTTGCTTTTTATACCCACACATTATCTTATAGTCAAGGTAAGAAAACCAAACCGTTGTCTCTATCGCATGCTGCTTTTATACAATTTATTTTATACTACCAATGTATAGATTTACCTGTCCCATTCAATTTATTAATTTTTATTGTATACATATGTTGTATTCTTTTCCCATGAATTCAGTTGCTTACTCATATCTCAATCTTAAGTATCCCTTCCTAGCATTTTTTTTTCAGGTTCTCTCTTTTATGTTCTCTGCTTGCAAACATTCTTTCCTGATTTGGAGAAAAGTCTTCAATGTCATTTGTCGATGAACTTGGCTCAGAATAAAACAGCTTGGAGATCACACCCCCAGTTCACAGCCAGGCGATATTGTAATGTTTGCAGAAACTAATTATCTTCAGAACGTGTGCCCCGAAGACAGACTGAGAAGAGAGGAAGCGAGTAATACAATTATAGGCTAAAAATGAATATAACATTTATTTACTAAAACCATTTTGTGAAATGTAAACTTCTCCCGAGGGGAATAATTCTCTATTTACACAGCATGTTCACCCTTTCTCTGCTGGAACGACATGCAGAGGTTATATTACGCAGCTGGGTTCGTACATACTGTAAGGGTTACAAATACTAATGCATTGTGTGATAGGCATTGGTCTCACAGTGCAAGTAGTAACATGAAACAATTGCAAATAGAATGAGGGTTCATTTAGCAGGGTAGGTGGAATAATATAGACCAGTGGTTCCCAACCCAGTCCTCAATTACTCTCTACCAGTCCAGGATTTAGGGATTACCCTGTTGTGTCTAAAGTGTTTTTTTTTTCTTTCTAAAAACACCTTAGACACAACTGGGTAATCCCTGAATCCTGGACTGTTAGGGGGTACTTGAGGACTGGTTTGGGAGCCACTGCTAAAGACCATTAAAAAAAAATAAAGAAGGGGGGGGCAGAGCTAGCCGGGGAGCCGACAAGACACATGGTGCTGGAGATCTCCACCAGGTGCGAACAACTGAACACACGAGTCGGACAAATAGAGGACTCAGCATGCCAACGTAATCTAAAGGTAAGGGGGATCGCTGAAACAATATCTGCGGATGAACTGAATTCTGGTTAATTGACTTTGGCATTGTTTTTGACTTCCCTGTTTTCTGGCATCCCTTGATTTTCCTTATTGTTGTGTCTCTTTCTGTATCCCTTGACCTCGGCTATTCCTGACTATTCTTTGGTACGTTAGTCCGGCCATTCTAAGGTCCGGTATACGTTACCTATCAGTCCTCTGTGTTACACAATTATACGTGCTGGATCATACTGTAATCCTGACACACAATATAACTCTCCCCCCCATTTGAACCTCGGAGTTATGGAGTTCTTACAGCATGTAGTCTTTCTCACATACATAGGACCTCGCTTATGTGATATGGTTTAAGTGCCAAATCCACTCACAACCACCTACCACTATCCCACGGGCCCCAGACCTAACCACCCTTACCCAATAGACCACCTATTCCCACCTTAGAACCTTAGGCGATGAGCCCTGTATGCACCTATGTCTACTTACTGTTTTAGCAGTGTGATACGTACCGCTCAGACCTTGGGTGTGTTTTTTATGTTTCTCTTGCATACTACAATATAAAAATGCGCAGCCTACCTGAATGCCACAGCATTGAGTTAAAAATTCTGTTATGCCTGTACTCTACACTGCATGGAAAACTGTGCAGTACACTCGCATGCCATGTAAATACTATGCCTTGTCTAATTAATTTTTCTTGCCAATGCTGTTGTGGCATTGTAAAAAGGTCTGTTAATCTTATGCACACAAAAATAAAGAATTATAAAAAAAGAGATAAAGAGACGTGTAATACTTTTGTTTTTAAAGTCACAGCCCACTTAGTGATAAATTCCCAATATATGAACCTCTGTCATGAAATAATTAATGTTACCACAATTTAATTTACATCATTCAAAACAAGAGACTTGCAAATGTCTACAGATATCCTAAAAGGTCAATCACTCTGCCATCTGTTAATGAACCCTAATATCACCATTATGTAATAGACCAATAGGCATAGTATACATCATATGTAACATGAGACTTATAGCAAATATCAGCTGGGTTCTTTAATATCATGTCTGGCATTTAAAGGGAAACTGTCATTTCTCTTAAATTCAGATTGACAGGGAGCTAAGATGGAGGTGCCTATTTGTAGGAGAAAGAGTGGTTGATTTTTACATATAGTAATAAGCAAAGATAATATTAATAGTCATATGAAGTAACAGTTCCCTTTTAATACACACTTTCAAAGTATTTTTTGTTTCCGACCCACCACAGACATTGTGTGTGTATCTATGACTGACAAGTCTGTTCTGGCAACAAAAAAATGTGTCCGTCTAATCTGTCCAATATGAAATTGCAAGATTGTTTTAATTAGTTTTTTTCTTTGGGATATCTCCAGATACATCCCATTTAATAATTCAATGCATTAGTCTTGAGTTCTATCACAAGTCAATTCATGATGTCTATTATCTTTTCAGTAAAACAATATTATTTCACATTATTTCTTAGTCTTCCATCAACCCGCTTCATATCATTTTGACAACTGCAGAGTCATAGGGAATTTTACAACTAAGTGTAAAACTGGGAAATTCATAAATCAGACACATACACGGTGGTCTATTAAGAATTGTGAATATGAATGATGACATCAAAAACTTGATGCAAATAAATGCAAAAGGTCATAGAGTCACGCTTGCTGCTAACAATTCTCTAGATATCTTGATATTAATAGAAAGTATGTGCTCTTTTAAAAGTTGATTGAATGTGTTATTGTTTTATGAATCATGATCATTAAAATTGCATCAAAGCTCCTCAAGAGAAGTGTTAACACATTTAGTGTTTATTCATTAACCAGTATTGTTGGATAAGCTTCTCAAACTATTTATTATTTTTGGATAAATCTTTAAAATTACTTTTAAATATTAAAATGCCAAATATATGTCATATATAAAAAATGTGAATACAACAAACATTATCAAAATATTACAATATTTAAATATATTTTACAATATTAAATTGTTAATATCCAAAAATATTAAATCATTTGAAAAGCTTATATAATATTAAATAGGGGCCTGAGATTGTCCAATAATATTGAACCAAGGCCTATGTTGGAATAAAAATCTCCAACTCAGGACTTTTGTTTCTAAATTTGCTAACAATTTACAGATCTCATGTTAACTGATGGTGGCTTTTAATGAATAAACAAGATAATGCAGAGTTGAGGAGGTCAGTCAGCATCTATTTTCAGAGAACGTTCTCTTCATTCTATATATCTCAACATTGAATAGTATGAAACAGGGGAATTAGTATGGGCGGCCAGAGCCGATCCTGGGTAGATGCCCTGTAGATAGGTGGGGTATACGGTTCCAGGCTCTGCCTTCTACAGAAGATCTACTCCTCTCATTAGTCCCCACCCCTCTGCTACCCACTGCCAATTGCAATGGGTGAGGCCTAATGAGAAAGGATGAGGTCTCCATGGGGGCAGAGCATGGCACTGAACACCTATCTACAGAGCACCTAGGTGATCTGCACCTACCGAGGATCGGCTCTGTGAGTTGTAGTATGTCAGGGGTTGGCAACATTTTAGTAGCACTGGGCCAAAAAAAGATCTTGAAATACCTTGATGTGACAATCCTATTTTTTTAAAATTAAGGTGTGTATGTTGCTGTATAGGGTGCTGCAGTTGCTTTGTAATGTGTTGGAGTGTATATGGGCTGTTATATTGTATATGTTCATGAGTAGTTTGTGGTATTTTGCATGAAACCTATGAATGTAGGCAGTGTATGGGGGCTGCTTGTAGAATTGTTTGTCTGGATGATATTTTACATTGTGTGGCATAACTCTTTTCGCCCCATGCAGCTCTAATCCTGCTATCTTAGTAGGCGCTGGCTCTCCTCTCCTGCAATGTCACAACATTTACTGGTCATCACGGATGCACTCAAATACAAGCTTGAGGGCCTGCGCCTTGTCTGCCTCTTTTGCACCTTAAAGGGACAGTAGCTCATGTTACTTCTGGGCTAAGGGCACCTATTATACTTGTGTACTAATTACTCTAATAGACTCTCTAGCTCTCAGTCCACACCTAGGCCTATTTATAACTCCCACTGACATCACGTCCTTGCCCTGTCATGGTCTTTGTAGCCTGAGAGTGGCCTTCTATTGCTTTGATTTTTCTGGTATCTCAATTGTCCATACTTCTAGTATCCTTGACCCTTGGCTTTTTTACTACGTTTATTCTTCAGTCTCCATTCCTGACCTTGGTCTGTCTGACTATTTTCAAAATTTGTTGTACAACTATATACTTTAAATCTGGCCATTCTAATTCCCGGTAATACGTTTCTTTGTTTCTGTATAGGGAAATTACTCCATAACTTACGTGTTAGGGTATAAGACCTTGACAGTTTGTTGGTGTGTGTAAGTGTGGGGTTGCTTGTGGTGTTGCATGAGTGGTGTTGACCTTGACAGTTTGTTGGTGTGTGTATGTGTGGGGCTGCTTGTGTTGTTGTGTGCATGTATGTGAGTTGTCAGTTGTTTTGTGTTTGTGGGGACTGTGTGTGTTTGTGTGTTTTTGTTTGTTGGCTGTTTGTGTTGGCTGTTTGCCTTTTATGCAGCTCTATAGTAGTATAAATAGAAGCTATGGAGACCAGTGGGAACCAGGCTGGCCAGATACAGGTCAAGGGCATGAGCTGCATTGGTTACTGTGGGTTCTAGGCTGATTCCTGTTCACAAATGCTTGGAGGAAGTGATCTTAGATCACATCCTCTAAGGCCTGCAATGCATTAGATTAGTGTTGTGCCTTACCACCTTCAATCTCTGCATTGTCATGCTCCTTAAAAACTCTTAATTTAGGTACATGCGGCACCCTTTATGTTGGACTTTTCTCTGATGACGTGGAATTGTTTCATAAGATTCAGATTTGTTGGTAACAGTATCATATGTTACATTTTTACCCCATACATAAGCAACTGTATATTAGCTGCAAAATTCTGAACCACTGATGTAATAAACAGATGTAATTTGACCTTATTGCTTTCGAAAAGCCCTACTGCTGTTGATCTGTACCTACAATTTTTTGTTTAGTTGCTTTTTATAAACCTGTGTTCCAGAAAATGACATTGCACGTAATTTCTGTACCGCTTAATTTCTATTAAAGAATAAGAATTAGCGTAAATCCTCTTCTCCTTTGTAATACAATATTGTAGGCAATTATCTCAGTCATGTTTAGATTAGCAATCCAACAGCTTTCAGTATGTTCCAACAAAAGACAAAATGAAGCATTGATCCACATTTATGAGATAGAATAAAAGGTTAAATAATCATGTGGTAGAGGAATATCGCCAATTTCAAAACAAGTGTGATACTTCATCCAATTAGCTCTCTTTTATAAGAATAAACAATATTAACGTAATTATGAAATAAACTATTTCAAATCAAAGAAAACATAATCTTACTCCCCAGGTAGAATGAAGTGATTAACGATTATGGTATAATTGTTTTTTGTAAAGATAGTGGTATATTTTTATTATAGTGTAAAACTCAAGAAATTCCCTCAGTTAATACTGATACATAGAGATGTTGCGGACATAAAATTTTCCGTTCGCGAACGGCGAACGCGAATTTCCGCAAATGTTCGCGAACGGGCGAACCGGGCGAACCGCCATAGACTTCAATAGGCAGGCGAATTTTAAAACCCACAGGGACACTTTCTGGCCACAATAGTGATGGAAAAGTTGTTTCAAGGGGACTAACACCTGGACTGTGGCATGCCGGAGGGGGATCCATGGCAAAACTCCCATGGAAAATTACCGTATATACTCGAGTATAAGACGAGTTTTTCAGCACATTTTTTGTGCTGAAAAACACTAACTCGTCTTATACTCGAGTCAGTTGTCTGTATTATGGCAATTTACATTGCCATAATACAGACATGGGCTGTCAGGAAGCTGTTACTTACCTTCACAGCAGCTCCTGTCAGCTCCCTTCTCTCTTCTCCGTCCGTGCAGCTCCCAGGTCAGCTCCCTCTGCAACTCTCGCGAGAGCCGCGGGGTCAGAGCGTTGCCACGGGTTACCGTGGCAACGCTCCGCGCGGCCGCGAGAGTTGCAGAGGGAGCTGACCTGGGAGCTGCACGGACGGAGAAGAGAGAAGGGAGCTGACAGGAGCTGCTGTGAAGGTAAGTAACAGCTTCCTGACAGCCCCCTCCTACAGCCCATCCACTGGACCACCAGGGAGTGAGAGCCCCCCTCCCTGGCCAGCTAACAGGCAGGGAGGGGGGACGAAAAAATAAAAATATTAATAATAAAACAAAAAATAATTAAAAAATTAACATAAAAATAATAATACAAATAATAATAAAATAAAAAAAAATAACATTTAAAAAAAATCTTAAAATAATAATTAAATAATAATTAATAAAATGCCCACCCCCCACCAATGCTCTGCACTCATACACACACACTGCACATACACACACTGCACATACACACACTGCACATACACACACTGCACTGCATTCATTATAAACACACTGCACTCACACACACTGCACTCATATACACACACTGCACTGCATTCATTATACACACACTGCATACACACTGCACTCATACACACACACACTGCACTCATACACACACTGCACTGCATTCATTATATGCACACTGCATTCATACACACACACACTACACTCATATACACACTGCACTCATATACACACACTGCACTGCATTCATTATACACACACTGCATACACACTGCACTCATACATACACACTGCACTCATATACACACTGCACTGCATTCATTATACACACACTGCACTCATACACACACACACACTGCACTCATACACACACACACTGCACTCATACACACACACACTGCACTCATACACATACACACTGCATTCATACACACTGCATTCATACACACACACACTGCATTCATACACACACACACACTGCATTCATACACACTGCACTCATACACACACACACTGCACTCATACACACCCACTGCACTCATACACACACACTGCACTCATGCACACACACTGCACTCATGCACACACTGCACTCATGCACACACACTGCACTCATACATACACACTGCACTGCATTCATTATACACACACTGCACTCATACACACACACACTGCACTCCATTCATTATATACACACTGCACTCATACACACTGCACTCATACACACACACTGCATACACACACACAGCACTCACACACACACACTGCATTAATTATATACACACACTGTAAATAAATATTCAGTTAATATAATTTTTTTAGGATCTAATTTTATTTAGAAATTTACCAGTAGCTGCTGCATTTCCCACCCTAGTCTTATACTCGAGTCAATAAGTTTTCCCAGTTTTTTGGGGTAAAATTAGGGGCCTCGGCTTATATTCGGGTCGGCTTATACTCGAGTATATACGGTACATAGTTAATGCAGAGTCTGGTTTTAATCCATAAAGGGCATAAATCATTTAACATTCCTAAATTGTTTGGAATAACGTGCTTTAAAACATCAGGTATGATGTTGTATCGATCAGGTAGTGTAAGGGTTACGCCCGTTTCACAGTGACAGACCAAACTCCCCGTTTAACGCACCGGAAACAACCGCAAACAGTCCATTTGCACAACCGCAAACTCCCCATTAGCACAAGGTTGGATACCAAGCTAGCCATGTCCCGTTCCTTGTCCTCACTGATGTCAGTGTCTCTTCCTCCACCCAGCCACGTACAACACCAAGGGTCCCCGAAAGGTGACAACAAGCCCCCTGGGACGCCTGCTGTGTTTGGTCTTCCACCTCCTCAAAGCCACCTTCCTCCTCTGACTCCTCTTCTTCATACTCCTCTCTCTGCGTTGCCTCTCTCTGCGTTATTATAAGGTGTGTTATGTAGTACTATTCCTATCAGTTTAATACCTGTTACGTCCCCTATCAGGGGACGTGTATATGGCATCGATTTTAGGAACCGGGAGATGGAAAAAGATGCTTGGTCGGTCCTCCTACTTCAAATTTGGGGCACTGCGCATGCAATCTAATGTGCCACCAGATAGGAGTGGTGTGTTAAGTAGTACTATTCTTATCAGTTTAATCCCTGTTACGTCCCCTATCAGGGGACGTGTATATGGCATCGATTTTAGGAACCGGGAGATGGAAAAAGATGCTTGGTTGGTCCTCCTACTTCAAATTTGGGGCATTGCGCATGTAATCTAATGGGCCACCAGATAGGAGTGGTGTGTTAAGTAGTACTATTCTTATCAGTTTAATCCCTGTTACGTCCCCCTCATCAAGCCTTTTTAGTCGAATGTATTGCCCACTGTCAGTCCCTTCGGGATCCATCCCTCATTCATCTTAATAAAGGTGAGGTAATCTAGATTTTTTTTGACCTAGGCAACTTCTCTTCTCAGTGACAATACCTCCTGCTGCACTGAAGGTCCTTTCTGACAGGACACTTGAAGCGGGGCAGGCCAGAAGTTCTATTGCAAATTGGGATAGCTCAGGCCACAGGTCAAGCCTGCACACCCAGTAGTCATGGGGTTCATCGCTCCTCAGAGTGTCGATATCTGCAGTTAAGGCGAGGTAGTCTGCTACCTGTCGGTCGAGTCGTTCTCTGAGGGTGGACCCTGAAGGGCTGTGGCGATGCATAGGACTTAAAAAGCTCTGCATGTCCTCCATCAACAACACATCTGTAAAGCGTCCTGTCATTGCCGGCGTGGTCGTGGGAGGAGGAGGATTACTTTCCCCTGTTAGATTCCCGTTGTGCTGTGACATCACCCTTATACGCTGTGTAAAGCATACTTTTTAATTGATTTTGGAACTGCTGCATCCTTTCCAACTTGCGGTAATTCAGTAACATTTCAGGCACTTCCTGCTTATACCGGGGGTCCAGTAGCGTGGACACGCAGTACAGGTCGTTCTCCTTCAGCCTTTTTATACGAGGGTCCCTCAACAGGCACGACAGCTTGAAAGACCCCATTTGCACAAGGTTGGATGCCGAGCTACTCATGCCCCGTTCTTCCTCCTCAGTGATCTCTCTGAAGGTATGTTCTTCCCCCCAGCCACGTACAACACCACGGGTCCCAGATAGGTGACAACGAGCACCCTGGGATGCCTGTTGTGGTTGGTCTTCCTCCTCCTCCTCAAAGCCACATTCCTCCTCTGACTCCTCTTCCTCACAATCCTCTTCCAGCGTTGCCGCAGGTCCAGCAAGCGATGCTGATAAGGCTGTTTCTGGTGGTGATGGTGACCACAACTCTTCCTCTTCACGCTCATCTACAGCCTGATCCAGCACTCTTCGCAGGGCACGCTCCAGGAAGAAAACAAATGGTATGATGTCGCTGATGGTGCCTTCGGTGCAATTGACTAGGTTTGTCACCTCCTCAAAAGGACGCATGAGCCTACAGGCATTGTGCATGAGCGTCCAGTAACGTGGCAAAAAAATTCCCAGCTCCGCAGAGGCTGTCCTAGCACCCCAGTCATACAAATAGTCGTTAACGGCTTTTTCTTGTTGGAGCAGGCGGTCGAACATTAGGATTGTTGAATTCCAACGTGTCGGGCTGTCGCAAATCAAGCGCCTCACTGGCATGTTGTTTCGCCGCTGGATATCTAAAAAGTGCGCCATGGCCGTGTACGAACGCCTGAAATGGCCACAGACCTTCCTGGCCTGCTTCAGGACATCCTATAAGCCTGGGTACTTATGCACAAAGCGTTGTACGATCAGATTACACACATGTGCCATGCACGGCACATGTGTCAACTTGCCCAAATTCAATGCCGCCAACAAATTTCTTCCGTTGTCACAAACCACTTTGCCGATATCCAGTTGGTGCGGAGTCAGCCACTGATCCACCTGTGCGTTTAGGGCGGACAGGAGTGCTGTGACTCTCTGCTTTCAGGCAAGTTAACCCCAAGACGGCGTGACACTGACGTATCCAGGATGTGGAATAGTACCTGGGAGCTGAGGGGGTGCCGTTGATGTGGAGCAAGACGCAGCAGCAGAAGAGGACTCAGCTGAAGAGGTTATGGAAGAGGATGGAGTAGGAGGAGTAGAGGAGGTGGCAGCAGGCCTGCCTGCAAGTCGTGGCGGTGTCACCAACTCCTCTGCAGAGCCACGCATTCCATGCTTGGCAGCCGTCAGCAGGTTTACCCAATGCGCAGTGTAGGTGATATACCTGCCCTGACCATGCTTTTCAGACCAGGTATCAGTGGTCAGATGGACCCTTGACCCAACACTGTGTGCTAGACATGCCATTACTTCCTTTTGCACAATCGAGTACAGGTTGGGGATTTCCTTTTGTGCAAAGAAATTTCGGCCGGGTACCTTCCACTGCGGTGTCCCAATAGCTACAAATTTTTGGAACGCCTCAGACTCCACCAGCTTGTATGGTAAAAGCTGGCGGGCTAAGAGTGGAGACAAGCCAGCTGTCAGATGCCGGGCAAGGGGGTGACTTTGTGACATTGGCTTCTTACGCACCCACATGACATCCACGGACGCATCGTCATCATCAACCGCTTCACTTGTATCTGACAACTCAGCAAAGGAAGCAGCAGCGGTACAACATCATCATCATCACTCCGTACGTCCATGTGTGTAATGCTGCCTGACTGAGACATATCCCTGTTATCTACATCCTCTGGCAAGAATGGTTGCGCATCACAAATTTCTTTCAACTGATGTGTAAATAACTCCTCTGACAGATCAAGTGAAGCAGCTGTGGTGCTAGTGTTGGTGGTGGTGGCAGGCGGGTGAGTGGTAACTTGAGAGGTGCCCGAAGCTAAGCTGGAAGAGGATGGTGCGTCAAGGTTCTGAGCGGAAGCTGTAGAAGATTGGGTGTCCTGTGTTAGCCAGTCAACTATGTCCTCAGAACTTTTAGAGTTCAGGGTACGTGGCCTCTGAACACTGAGCATTATTCTAGGGCCAAAGGGAATCACAGCACCACGACCACGACAGCCCCTGCGGGGTGGCCTGCCTCTGCCTGTAATTTTTTTTCAATTAGTGGTACTATGCGTGCAAGCTACTGTGACAACAGATATGAGTGGCACTGTGCACTGGCAGAAGTTGGCAGAGTAGACGCTGTAGGCCTGACACACACGCTTGCAGACAACTAACTGCTATTCAATCTATTACAGTCAAAAATTGTTTTTTTTTTTTTTAAATGTACACTACTGTTACACCAGATATGAATTGCACTGGTATGACACTGTGCCCTGGCAGGCCCTAAAATGCACACGTGTGAAGGAAACTGACTGCTATTATATTACAGTCAAAACAGTTTTTGTTTTTTTTATTTGCAAGCTATTGTGACACCAGATATGAGTGGTGGCACTGGGCAAGTGGGCACAGTATATAGTCTAATGTTCTAGCCCTAAAAAGGGCTTTCTGGGGTGCTGTCCTTACAGCAGAGATCAGATGAGTCCTTCAGGACTGTAGTGGACACTGAATACACTAGCCTAGCTATCGATTTCCCTATTAAATCAGCAGCACCTACACTGTCCCTCCTCTCACTAAGAATGCAGCTTCCGGGGGGGCGGGGCCTGGCCAGCATGGCGGACGGACGTGCATGAAGTGAGCTCCCTGCATACAGCCCAGCCTCCCACAGAGGGAATAATACCGTTGGAGGTTGCTCACTGAACACTTACCTGTTCCTGAACACCAGGGAGCTTACCCGATCAAGTTTGAAGCAGCCTATGACTACGCACTGTCCTGCGGCCTATCTGCTCTGGGGCTTCTGTGGCAGGGAGAAGCGGACGATCTCCCGGCCTGGAGCTCTCATCGTGTCTGCACCACATATCTACAGCCCCATTCCCCACCCCTCTGGACCGGTGGGGGTTATCCCGGTCCCCACCAGGGAAAGGCTAAAGTAACCCACAAGGCTAAATGGCCACTACTCACCCTGACAAAACGAGCCATCGTGTCACAGCTAAGATGACCGCCACTCCGACAGAGCAATCAAGCCCACACTGGGAAGCTAAGTTCCATGCAGCCTTTGATGCTCTCTGTGCAGCCTTCTGGAATCGGATTGAATCACGGCAGAAGGCTTTGCTACTCACTTCACCTAGGATGGAAGAGATCTCCAGAGGTGCCCCAGCATTGTGCTCTCCTTCGGAACAGAGAGCCAGGGGGGATGGCACGCCAACCAGCCGCCCGCGACTGAACAGGACTGATCCCAGAACCTCACAGGTTACTTATACTGAAGCTGGAGGGCTGGGGGGCGATCAGGCATCTTCTTCCACAGTGGGCTGGGCTCGGGGAGCAAGGGTGCTGATGCGCCGACCTGCTGACCCTCGTGGTCTGAGCGATCCTCTGGTGCACCCGGCAGGCAGTGGAAGCACTACTAAGCAGCACATGGATGTGAGTAGAGACGACCACTCTCTGAAGCATGTCAGAGGAATTGGCTAAAACATCTCTGCTGCTGAGAATCTAAAATGCCCTTGTTATGAGGTGTAGTCAGTTGTCTAGCATTTAACAGCACTCACTAAGAGGTTATTTAGTCTACTTATTTCTAGTTTTGATATTCTGATTCACACATGTTGATCTATAACTAGTGGTGTTAATCCCCTTACCCCTCTTCAGTTCAAGCATGTGTATTCAAACTTACGAACACTCTCAACATGTCTGACGATTTCCCTATGCCATGCTTTTCACTTATATCAAGGCAAGTTTACCTAGCATGATTGTTTTATATTTTAAAAATGTGCAGTTCCTCTTGACATTTTGTTTCATAACTCTAAGTCTGTATTCCAATGTTTTGCATTGCACCATATGTCATTGTCACTACGTGTATGTTCACTGCACTTAAAAAATAAAGAATTAAAAAAAAAAAAAAGAATGCAGCTTCCGAATGAATATAAAATGGATGCTGTCCAGGAGGGGGGAGGGTCAGGGAGGGAGGGTCTGCTGCTGATTGGCTGGAATGTGTCTGCTGACTGTGAGGTACAGGGTCAAAGTTTGCTCAATGATGACAAATAGGGGGGCGGACCGAATATCGCATATGTTCGCCCACCATGGCGAACGCGAACAAGCTATGTTCGCCAGGAACTATTCGCCAGTGAACTATTCGGGACATCTCTACTGATACATAGAATCAATGTCACAGTAATGCTAGGTCTTGATGGAATGCAGACTTGTTAGCCCCCTAAGGCATGAAAAATTATTTCAACCACTATAGGAATATAAAAAGATAAAATCTTAGTAATGGAATCTATGTGTAGAGAATCTTTTAATTGCCTATTTAGACTTTTGAATTATATTTATTGCAGATAGAATATTGTATATAATGTAAATTGACCACATGACAAAATGTTGCTTTTCAGGACACGTCAGCAAATTACTAAAAAGAAGCCAAAATAAACCACACTGGTCTTGCTGATCTGTGATGAAATAAATCGGACATTCAATACAATATAACCTATCAATAACATCAAGTCAGCATTTGAAATGTGCTCTCTTTTGACATACTATTGATTATGACATTTCAGATATGCCAATGTAAACTATCAGTGAAGAATATGTGGTCTATCTGCTAATGACAGAGTTGCAGAGGTTGAATAGCTGTCACAGCGAAAAATCTTCAAGTCAGTTATTAAGTAAAGTCATCTGTTTTAGTTGATTTAACCATACCTAGGACACTTACAGTTTAGTACATCTACAAAACATTGTGATACCTGTCTGCTTTGTGTCTGATGTTTGTCAGTGAGCTGATTGGTTGTTATGTTTGGAGATATGAGGATATTATGTCTATAACCGAATAATTGTGGAATAGTAAAATCTGCAGGAAATCCATTATTTTTTAGAAGACTATTTCAAATGACAGAAAATGAGGATTAATGGGCACTGGTGACTGAAGTAATTTTACTTAAAAGTCTTGTCCAAGTCCTGTATTATTAGCCAGAACTAAAGTTTTCCACTTGGGCTGCTTGGTCTTTGTCAGACTACTGTACTTGTTGTATGTGAGAATTATGCTGATTTTTTTGTTTTTTAAATTTTGGTTAAAATTTTGAAATTTTCACTCTTAGTTTCAAGTGGAGTCCTGTTCCTATTTTAAAATTTTACCTGGGAAATAGAACATAATAAAACATTAAAGAATACATGAAAACAACAGGGATAATTTGTGTGTGAAGAGTTTGCTGACCAGAATGCACTCTAAACATGACACTTCCATCTGCCTCTCTGCTTCATGCTCCTAGGTAATTATTGAAGCCTAGTTGGTACATTACCCCTGAGCTAGCATAAAGTCCAGAGGGGTCACGCCATGAAAAAAATGTTCGTAGGCCTCTTAAGGGACTTGCAGTCGAGACCAGTGACCTCTGGTCAAGGCATACTTTCCTTATAGGTGTGGCATCTGTTACCCTATCCAGTAGTCTCCTACTGGTGCAGAGGGATCACTCATTTTAGTCCAAGGGTAGTAAGCTTTTCAGGAGTGGGAGAGTTAAACATATTGCATGCCGCTGGCTGGAACACCAACAGAAAAGATAAACAAGTGCCTCAGCACAGCAACAAACAAACTTTATTTGTATCCAACTATAACTATAATTTTTTGGTAGTAAGGAGAGGGAGTTGAAGGGACAACTTTCTAGGGCAGGGTCAGCAACTTTGAACAGCACTCAAGGCTGCCAAAGCTAAACAGGCTGTGGCCAATTGTCACGTCCTGTTCCTGCTGCAGATCATTTCTGGCTATGGCTTTGGGTATCCAATACTCTTTTTACAATTCTTGTTTAGTTTTTCTTGGTTTTCTGGTTCTCTATTCCATGTCTGGTTTTCTTTATGCTGGGTTTTCTGGGTTCATTCCTGTATTCTGTTCCTGGAATTCCCAGTCTCTTGGATTCCTTTAAATGTTTGTTTTTTTGTTGCCACACTTGTTCCTTTCCCATTAATCCTTTTTGTATCAGTTTGGCCCTGCAGGCAGTGGTTTCATTCCTCTGCTCATTCCTTTGCAGGTAAGTGCTGTGTGTTTTTTTTATTGTTTATTTGGTCATGCATATCTAGGCAGATAAGACCCACCGTAATTGGAGTACTTTGGCTCAGTGGTGGGCTGCATACATCTTGGCCATTTATGTATGTCTAAATCTCCAATTTTTTTACATATATAGTACTAAGTTATGTCTCCTCTTGTTTTGCCTTGTATCTCTTGTCTTGTTTTATTTTGTATTGTATTCCCAGTTCATGTACAGTCCTGTCCTGCCCTGTTCATGTTTCCCTCATGCCTTGTGTACATGTTCTGGGTTCTGCTTCCTGTCCTGCTCCGGTTCTGGGTTTGTCTAGTCTACACTTGTCTTGTCTTGTTTGGTGCCTGTTCTAGTCTTGCCTTGTTTCTAGTACTGGATACATATCTGCTGCAGAGCCTGCCTATTCAGATCAGGGAGATCTGCATATTTTCTTCTATTTCCTGGGATCCACAGAAGCTGCATCAGGGCCCTGGTATGTGGCCGCGCTAACCCTAGTGCTCAACGAGGTTGTGTGGTTACCCTGCACCAGGCCCTGATTGTTTCATTTCCACAATGTTGACTCTGATCATCATCAGGCACACAGGGGTCCCAGTCTCCATACCATCACCCATGACACCAATCAGGTGTCCCTAGTAAAAACTGAATGGTGTTTGCAGGTGGTGACGCATGGCAGCAATTAGAGGAAGTGATCTCAGTCCACTTCCTCCCAGGACTTGTGAACAGAAATCCGCACTGGAGTAGAGCAGCCCACAGCAGCTATTGCAGCTTGTGCCCTTGACCTGTACCGGGCCAGCCCTTTCCCCACTGGACCCCAGGGAAGCCCCCAACACTGCTAGATATACACAGAGTTGCAGAAAAAGCCTCTCCCTCATAGAAATAATGCAAAAAGCCCACACACAGTCCACACAAGCACTGACAATCCACATACATGCACACAACTCCACAAGCAACCTCTCATTTGCAAAAAACAAGCAGTCCCACACATACACATACCAAACACAATGTGACACATCATCCACACAAACAATTACACAAGCAGCCCCCATACATAAACCAAATTCATAGATATACACAATTCCATAAATTACTCATGAATGTATACTGAACAATATAACACACATACATGTTCACATACAATAACAGACACACACAAGCACAGACATACACACACAAATACATAATCACACATAATCACAAACATATACAAACACAATAATAGACCCACACACATACATTCACAAACACACAATCACATACACACATCATTACTAGCATACACACACATAAATGACATTCATACACATACATTTAGTAAATGTATGTGGCCAGTGGTTACCGCTGTAATAGGATCACTGTGCTTTTTCTGCACAGGTTCCTTGCATGCTCAGTAGTGATGCTGATGCCAGGATTACGTCATATCCCAGCTGCTGGCTCACTGCACGGTGCACGAGGGAGCTGTGGAGAAAGAGCATAGTAAGTAATGGGCTCCCTCGCACCCGGCAGCCCAGATTGCAAATGGGTCTCACAGGGGCAGACTGACCACATGGTAAGATAGGTCATGGACCGAAGGGCCTGAAGCAGTCTGGGGCCTGGCTGCATGCACCTTTCTGAAGTGGAGATCTGAGATCTCCACAGTCAGAAGGAAGGTTGCAGGGACCCAGGATGAAACAGAGGGCCCCTGAAACATATCTCCCTGCAAATGCATTTCCCCGTTAATTGTGAGACCTAGCAGCAGTGGCGTACATACCAGGGTCGCAGGGGTCGCGGCTGCGACCGGGCCCGGCCCACCAGGGGGCCCGGCCGCCCTGCGACCCAGGTATGTAGGTCACTGGGCCAGCCTCTTCTGCTGGGGGGACCAGGAGCCGGCCACCTCCGGGCCCCCCGAGGCTGGCCCTGCTGTCACCCGGCTGGCTGGCGGGCGCGCGAGGGAGCACTGTCCCCTGGGTGCTCCCTCTTCAGCTCCCTCGCGCACCGCACTGAAACCGGAGCCGGAAGATGACGTCATCTTCCGGCTCCGGCATCAGTACGCGGCGCGCGAGGGAGCTGAAGAGGGAGCACCCAGGGGACACTGCTCCCTCGCGCGCCCGCCAGCCAGCCGGGTGACAGCCTGGCCAGCAACACCACTGGACCCCAGGGAATCCCCCCAGCTCTCCCACAGGTAAGGAGGCTGGGGGGATTAAAAAAAAAAAGTTTGAGTGTGTTAGTGAGTGTGTGTGTTAGTGTGTGTGTGTTAGTGTTAGTGAGTGTGTTAGTGTTAGTGAGTGTGTGTGTGTTAGTGAGTGTGTGTGTGTTAGTGAGTGTGTGTGTGTTAGTGAGTGTGTGTGTGTTAGTGAGTGTGTGTGTGTTAGTGAGTGTGTGTGTGTTAGTGTTAGTGAGTGTGTGTGTTAGTGAGTGTGTGTGTGTTAGTGAGTGTGTGTGTGTTAGTGAGTGTGTGTGTGTTAGTGTTAGTGAGTGTGTGTGTTAGTGTTAGTGAGTGTGTGTGTTAGTGAGTGTGTGTGTTAGTGTTAGAGAGTGTGTGTGTTAGTGTTAGAGTGTGTGTGCGTGTTAGTGTTAGAGTGTGTGTGTTAGTGAGTGTGTTAGTGTTAGTGAGTGTGTTAGTGTTAGTGAGTGTGTGTGTGTTAGTGTTAGAGTGTGTGTGTTAGTG
This sequence comes from Pelobates fuscus, assembly GCF_036172605.1. Lineage (NCBI taxonomy): Eukaryota > Metazoa > Chordata > Amphibia > Anura > Pelobatidae > Pelobates > Pelobates fuscus. The sequence continues at coordinate 75,524,304 of NC_086323.1, read as the reverse complement.
TTAGTGAGTGTGTGTGTTAGTGTTAGTGAGTGTGTGTGTGTGTGTTAGTGTTAGTGGGTGTGTGTGTTAGTGTGTGTGTGTTACTGAGTATGTTTGTGTGTGTCTGTCAGTAAATGTGTGCGTCTGTTCATGAGAGTGTGTGTGTGTGTGTCTTAAGCACTTGCCTTTCTCCAGCGCCGGACTCCCTTAACGCTGGGGATCTCTCCGTCCCCATCCGCCTCTCAGCTCCGAATGCACATGCGTGGCAAGAGCCACGCGCGCATTCAAACCGCCCATAGGAAAGCATTACTCAATGCTTTCCTATAGACGTTCAGCGTCTTCTCACTGTGATTTTCACAGTGAGAATCGCAGAAAATCCTCTAGCGGCTGTCAATGAGACAGCCACTAGAGGCTGGATTAACCCTCAGTGAAACATAGCAGTTTCTCTGAAACTGCTATGTTTTCAGCTGCAGGGTTAAAACTAGAGAGACCTGGCACCCAGACCACTTCATTGAGCTGATGTGATCTGGGTGTCTGTAGTGGTCCTTTAAGTGTATGTGTTTATGCATGCACTGGCATACATACCACGGTCGCACGGGTCGCAGCCCTGCGACCAGGTGCCCGCCGCCATGTGTTGCGGCCCCAGCCTGCGCAGAGTAAGCGCTCGCGCGGGGGGAGGGGGGGGGGCCCGGATCAGTTTTCGCACCGGGGCCCCATGGGTTGTGTGTACGCCACTGCCTAGCAGCATACCTACTTTCACTGCCAGGTCTCCCCTTTCCCCCTGCAGCTAGTACACAGTGCTCCGGGTGAGGATGGGAGTGGGCAAGAAGTGACATCACACCCCCTGCTCCCCTCTCACATGGAGCACTCAGCATGGGTAGAGGGTGAGAAGCAGCAGCCACAGCAGATCCATCCCAAGCTGGAGGGAGGAAACAAAAATAAGGCTGGTACAGGTAAGCAGGCTATGGGTGTAAAGAGCAGATAAATATGTGGGATGAAGACTGAGACAGGGGAGAGACACACAAGGGATTGTAGAGATGTGGGGAAGATGTCGTCAGACACCTTAGGGGTTTGTTTTTGTTTATTTTTGTATTGGTTTTCTTTTGTTTTTCTTTCTTAATGTTTTTGTCTATTTTTTGTGATGCGTGTGTTTTTATCATTACTTGGGAACTCATGAGTTTTCCACTTATAGTGGAATTTTTTTTGATTATTAGTTTAACTAAGATGTCATTACCTAATATTTATTGCTTGCCTGCTTACAGATTTAGTTTTTGTACAGTCCCCTAAATATTACTTATTTTGCTGTTTAAGTGTGTTCCCTATGCTTATGAATATTTAAATGTATCATGTCCCCCCACTCCCCAACCCTGTGATTTCCTGATTTGAGTGCATATGTCCTTTGATGCTGGAACAGGCTCCGCCTCCACTCCATAGACCTAGGGTGCATGTGCGGCAATGGCTGCACTTGCATTAGTACTTTCCCCATAGGGAAGCATGTATAATACTTTTTTACATGATGCTGGATGTCCTCATGCATAGTGTGAGGACGTCCAGTGTCAGGCGACCAAAAGTCGCCTAACAACCCAAAAGTCCATCTAGTGGCTGTCTGGTAGACAGCCACTAGAGGTGAAGTTAACCCTCAAAGGTTATTATTGCAGTTTCTTAAATACTGCAATAATTACCTTTGCAGGGCTAGTGGACATGGGACAGTGCACCAAAACCACTCTAATGAGCTGATGTGGTATGGGTGCCTATAATGTCCCTTTAAGTGAGATGGAAAACAAGTGTGGGTTATTTGGGAAGGAGAAGTTTGAGGTGCAGCACAGGCACAACTGAGTGGCTTGTGAGGGGGATAGAAATTGGTCAGATGGGTGACAAGTGGTGGTAGAGAGTAAAAAAGGGGAGGCAAGGAGTGACATATTAAAGAGAGAGTTAATGGGAAGACACACATACAGATTGGTGAAGATCGAGAGAGACTGAAACTCAGAAGAAGATGGAGAGCCACAAAATAACAGAAACACATGCAGCATATAAATGTACCTCATTACACACATGCTAAAACTGATTTCACACTGATACAGGTTTCAAATACAATTCTAATTCACACATGCTCTGACACAGCTTTTAGATACACCCCTCATTCACAAACACACACACACACACACACACACTGATGTCTGATTCATCCCCTCATTCACACACGCTTACACTCCGCACACATACAAATAAACTCCCACATTCACATACACACTGCTCAAGCATACTGCATTCACACATTGACAATCCAAATAAATCAATCTTGGCATTCATACATAGACTTTCCACACTAATACATACTGGCATTTATAAAATGTTACTGTAATTTCCAAATATGAAAAAACTATTTAGGGAATTTATTATTTATAAGGAGTACATGACCATCTGTTTCTTTTAAGAGCTAAATTATGATAACTTACCAGAAGAAGGAGTGCTTAAATGTGCTTGATGGTCCTCAGAAAGTTAAGACATGAGATAAAATAGTACCCAGAGTTTTACAACAATAACATAAAAAACATAACAATAATAATAATAAATAACATTAAAAAAGATGCATTAGAACAAAGAAAAAAAAATGGGTAAAAAAAAAAGATAAAACATAACAGACAATATTAAAGGTGTTGAATATCCCCCCAAAAGAGATTTGAAAAGGTAACTTTGGCAGGCAGCTGAGGTTTACCTGTTTTTGATAATGAAGATCTTTTTTTTCTTAAATATATAACTGTTAAGCCTATTATGTTTCAATGTTAAAGGCACAGTCACCCCCCCATGAAATATTATAGATCTTTATGAAATTTATAGAATCTTAGAATCTTTAAGAAATACTCATTAACACAGTGTATCACTGAAATTCCAACTCAGTCAAGAGATATGCAGAGACAATGTTTGGACTACTTTGTCTCTGTATTTCTCCTCTGCTGGACTTTTCTTGACAGCCAGATCGGTCTTGCGGGATCCCCCATAGACCTCAATGGTACTGTCTCTCATGTCAGCGCTGATGAGGACCACACCGGAGCGAAAGGTTCATGTATATAAACTCATCTTAACCTGCCATTCTCTGCCTCCGTACCTCAAGCAGTGATGTCACCATCACTGCATTGCAAATTTAAGGGCCATCATATTAAATTAAATATGGACAGCACTAGTAAATTTCTGTTTCACAGGTGAGGTTATATGTTTAAGAATTTAGATATTTTGTATGTTTATCTTTCTTAACAACGTAAAAGCAAAATTCTACTTTTGCACTTTTGGAGATTACGTTTGCCATTACTGAGTTAGTTGAATATTGACTAGTATATCCTCACTTTAGAATAAGCCTTGAATTGATTTTTGATGGATTTATAAAAGAGAACTCTGCTGCTTTAAGGGTATTATTTGCTTTTCAGACCTTTGAAGAAAGTGAAATATTATGAGATTTTTTTTTTTCATGTGCAGCCTTGGTAATCTGATTTTCTTCAGACACTAGAGGAGTTTGATATATGGGTATCTCTTTCTGAAATTGGTTTACATGGGTAAAAAAAGGAGATTTTTTTTTCCCACAAAATATAATAATGTTTTGGTATCAGAGGCCTGACACTGAAACATTTAAGGATTATATGCAAACGTGGGCTGTCAGCTCTGATCATTCCTTCTGCAGATCCCGACAGAAATTGTCTGCTTATTTCTTCCTGGGATATAAAAATAAAGATAATGCACAGGGATCAGATCCCCATGTGGAAATAGCTCTTTGAGCAATATGGATAATAAAACATTCTGCTACATTTGTCCTGAGATAGAAATATTATCCTAGCCTTGTTCTCAAATTACAGAGAGAGATTTACTCCATAAGATTAACAATGTGTGTCTGTATATATGTATTTTCTTCCTCTGTGTGAGTTTATCTGTTACTAAATCCCTATACCTACGTTCTATGTTTATCTACCTATTATTTTTTATCATTGTCAAAGCTCGTTCTTCCGGTGTATATAGATCGGCGGCACTACCACACAAATAGCTGGAGTGGGGAGTCCTTTGTTAATGAGACATTCTATAGATAAATCTCAACTTTACATCACAATAGTACATTTTTTAAACTAACTAAAATAGTAACATTGAAGTGGGGTTAAAAAAACAACAGGGTTAGTGGGACCCGTGGCAATCCTAAGCAAGTCATCCCACCTCAACACCTTCAATCATCTTCCTGTTCCCCAGCCTCCCAGAGGTGACACACTATTTAAAGCAACGGAAATACTAAACTCATTCATGAATACAGGTAACACAATTTTTTATCAGATGATAATATTTTTTTAATTCAAGCAGATGATGATGTTTACACTTTCTAACATTCACTATTGTTTCAGGGGATTAAATATAAGATATCCTTTCACATCTTGGAAGTCAACAAGGAATTGACAATTTTAGGCAGTATTAGAAAATTTTAACTAATTCACCTGAACAATCCTTGTTAACAGAAACTCCCTAGACTCGACTCTTTGGTGGCAATGGCAATCCTCTTCAAACATGAAATATTTAAAATCTCCCCACCTGTCCAAGATGGATGTAAGACGTGCACATTTGTCATAAACCTTTGCAAAGATTAGTTAAAAAAAAAAAAATCTTAAAGAAGCCATGTACATATACAACCCATATGCTTTTGTTTTTTGATTAAGTGAAAATAAATAATGGCTTCCATTCATTTGCACACAAAATTTTGACTATTTTTTTAAGTATTCATGAACACAACTGCATTCCTCATGTGTGCGGTTTATGTTCCATATAAAACGTTTTTTGTTTACTGCAATCTATACTCTTTGCAGAAGAAGGCGAGTGAATGGAGTAAAACTGTAAGTAGAATTTGCTAACATCCCGCATTTGCATCATGCAAAAAAACATTACATTTATCACAATGCTCTCTATGATATGCATTTTGCATCAATGTTCTATGATATGCATTTTGCATCTATGATATGCAGTTTGCATCAATGTAACATCTTCTGCCCACATCTGTCCTCCCTACTCGCAATTTAACCTATTTGGCACTCAGCTAACCTTTTTCTCGGTGCTAGTCTTCTGTCACTATGTTTAGTGCCAGTGTTCTTTAGGATCCCTGAATTTCCTTTTATGCCTCCAGGGATTCTGGTAACCAAGTCACTGCTACAAGATTCCTATTTTGTCTTTTATCACTTGAGAAGCTCACTGCCAGAGGATTGCTGGTCTCCTAAATTATTTGCTAACTCTTTGATAAGCCCTTCTTTGACAAGGAACTATTTTAGACAGTCATGTTCATCCTTCTGGTTATGAGTATGTCTGAAGAAATGGGGTGTCATTGAGATTGTTTGCAGGATTAAGGCTGGGTATATACACACATATACACATATACTTTTCTCATACATGAATGCACACACACTCATGATATACATACTTTTCTCAGTTGGTCAGTAAAAAGCAGACACCACCCACTCATAAAAAGCAGATATTACACTGATAATATATAATTCATTGCCTGAAGAGGTGGTTTTGTCAGAGTCTATACAGATGTTTAAACTGGAATTGGATAAATACTTTCAAAAACATAACATACAGGGATATAATTTCTAATTAGTGGGGTAATAGCTGCTTGATCCAAGGAGACATCTGACTGCTATTTTGGGGTCAAGAAGGAATTTTTTCCTAGTTTGTTGCAAAATTGGAAGCGCTTCAGACTAGGTTTTTTGCCTTCTTTTGGATCAATAGCAAAAGCATATGTGAGGAAGGCTGGGCTTGATAGACACAAGTCTCTTTTCAGCTATGTAACTATGTAACTATGTAACTATGTAACTATGTAATATTTGGAAACAGTGATGTACATTCACAAAGACAACACAAAAATAGCTCAACATCATACTGGAATGACAAAGACTGTTAGTTTGTACTGCAGCCAATAAGATGATGCCACATTTGTACATATTTTGTAAAGACCAGTCAGTAGTATTTTACCTCAATTCTAACTCGTGAAAGGGTAGCCTGCAAGACCTCTAAATTGGGAATAGTGCCTTTTTTTGTTGGAAATGTCCATTTGCACACAGCAGCAACTATGCACTTATCAATTGTGATTGTTTTTTCTAACTGCTTGCTACTGACAGAAATGCTGTTTTATGTATTTCCAAATAAATGCTACTTTTGCCAAAGCCACATGTAGGTAATCTTCATTATCTTGGCACAAATGTAAATGCACCTGCCAAACCTCCCGCTCTGTGGGCAGAAGATAAGAATTATTTTTTGGTTTGACAAAGTCAAGTCATTAAAGTCATGTAAGTAGTTCGATAGATGCTAGTTAATCATTTTAATGACATGTGTTTATAAGATGAGAAAGACTTAACTAAGGAAGTTATATAATAATAATTGTAATGGAGGTGATAACACACAGGCCAGTAAAAGACAAAATTAAGCTGAATTCTGAATAATAACAAGATATTGAAGTAAAGAAATGCACCAATAAAGAAACAGAATAACGGAAATAAGTTACGACATTAAGTGAAATACAGTGTCAGTAAAATCCCCATAGGAAAGCAGTGAGGCATTGCTTTCCTATGGGGAGGGCCTAATGAGCTTGCAGCACTTACTGCGCATACACCAAAGGTCTCCTGTCTGATGATGCCAGAGGAGGTGGAGTGTGACCCAGCGCCAAGGGACATCGGCGCGGGAATTGGGTGAGTAAATAAAGTTTTATTTTAACCTTTGTCTGCTATGGTGGGGATGAAGGGCACAAAGGAAGAGGGGACCAGAGGGCAATTTAGTGTTAGGAATACAGATTTGTGTTCCTAACACTCTAAAATCCCTTTAACTGTTCTGATACAGTTTGTTGGTTTATGTTATTCGCCTATCTTTTTCTTTTAATCAATAAGTTAATAAGCTAGTTAAAAAGAAAAAAGAGAATAAACAAGAAAACAGCATGTATAAAAACTGATCAAATAAAGGTGAAACGAGAATATTGAAAAAGAACTATATAAGACATTAAGATGTGTGTTTATGAAAAGTGTTGGTAGTGTGTGCGAAAGCCAGAGTCTACATTAAGTCCTTAATTTCTGGTGTTGAAATGTGTGATCAATTTTATATCAAATGTCTTTCGTTCATACAAGTCTTTGAAATTACCTTTAAGAACTTTAATCCTGAGGTTTTAGATGGAGTGACCAGTTTGGGTGAAGTGATGACCAACAGGGGTACAATATCCATTTTCCTTGATTTAGTGTCTGTGTAGATTCATTCTGAGATGCAGCTTAAGGCCAGTTTCTCCAATGTAGCAACCTTTGTCACACAATGTACAATGCATCATGTACACCACATTCGCAGATGTGCACAAATATAAGCCCTTAATGTTGTATGATTTGTTATTATTGTCTGGATGTGTCATTGCCACATATGCCACCCAGGCAAACACAAGACCGTGAGAGTGAGTGCTGGACCCACATGGATATATATATATATATATATATAATATATAATTAATTGTGGAATTTTTATTGTGGATATATCTAAAAACAGCTTGTAAAAGCTTCAGGTCTTTTGGCTGAAACCTTTGAAAGCCTGCCCCTTCTAACCCACCCCAGACTTTCTGTGACTGTCCATTCAGAGACTTTTCAATGCAGCTCAATGAGAAGTATTTGCAAAGCAGATGCTCTTGACAAATGCTTCATCGAGCTGTAGTGCTTTAGGGGCCTGGAGTGGCCTTTAAACTAAACTAAAATGAAAGAATAATATAATATAATATAATATAAATGAAACATAGCAGAAAAATATTGACGGCAATAGAACAAGAATGAGTGAGATGTATGCTAGTGTGACAAATTATGATCTTGCTTATCTCTTCACTTCTTGTATAAAACAAATGAAATAATCTTCAGTCCAAATGGATCTGAAAGAAGAGTGTATTCAATCATAAAATTGACCTAGTAATTTTTCAACCTCAGAAAGATCCCTCCCAGAGTTCAAACCATTGACACGTCAGTTTTATGGCTGAATAAACTCTACTTCAGCTCAATATGGACTGAGGATTGTTTAATTTATGCAAATTGGGTATGTAAAGGTGAAGTCATCTTCTTGGCAGTCCATGGTTAGTAAGTGCACCTTATGTGATGTCTTGCCTTGTATGTGTTCAAATATTTTGTTTCACTGCAAGTAAAAGAAAAAACTATGCCTACACACAGACACTTAAGACATTTGAAGGTCAACAGAATGAAAATGTAAGGTTCACTATAGCTCATGTTTTTTCATGTTTAGTTTTTACAAAACTAGACTAGTATCAAGATTGTATATCTCACCAAATAACCAGGTATGTTTCTGGCACTGAAAGATGTATCCATCAAAGATGTATCAACCTTCTTACCTTACATGCTTGTTGTCATTATAGTGGAGACACTTTCGCATTGCCTGAACAAGTTGACATTTACACATCTACATGTTGTGTATATAGAGGTCAGTGCTGCACATCATGGTTTATATAGAGGTCAGCACTGCACAACTGACAAATGATAACAAACTCGCTTTATGAAAATCTAGAGTACCTTGCTGTCTTATGTACCCTGTCTTTCAAACCAGTAACGAATTACAAAGTTCAAAACAACAATCCAGCTGTGTCCTTTTATAAGCCCCAAATGTCACAACAGGACTGGTATAACAGAAAGAGCTTGTGGGTCACATGAGGGCCATTCCCCAGGTCCTGTTAAAATATAAAGTGGTAATGTCAAATGTACATGGTTCATAGCTGACCAATAACATAAAAGGCAAACTGTGTTTTAAGATGCTATAGTTTAAGCAGCTTCCATTAGAAAGATGAGCAAATTGCATAAATCAGCTGCCAGATGCCTCCTGTCTCTGATATACAAAGTCTTGCTTTTATGTTACCTCTGAATATTCAGAGCACAGGGTTAGTGAGTGATACAAACACTCTCTTACTTTTGTGGCCACTAATTTGCCAGCTGGGAATTCTTCTTTTAAAGCTGGTTTTCTGAAGCTCACACCACAAGATTCCTTCCTGCCGCTTGCTCCTAAAACCTCAGCGTAGTGGGTTTGAGTTATGGTGGAGGTTTTATTAGCAGCACACTGGGGGCCTCTTGCTCAGTGGTTGAAGTTTTATTGACTGTGACTGGAGCAGATATTACACCTCCATCCGGCAACCTGTTAATTATTAATAAGATACAATGCATCAAGATGCAAAACAGGGTTTAAAGTTGTAGCTCTGGTATTTTCACAAGAGCATCGTGTACAATTTAACAAATCACTGCCTGAAGTGGTCTGTTTTGCTTTCCAGAACAATGGGATAAGCTTTTAGTACACTCAATTTATTAAGTGTAATAAAAAGAGACAGGTACCGTATATACTCGAGTATAAGCCGACCCGAATATAAGCCGAGGCCCCTAAATTTACCCCAAAAAACTGGGAAAACGTATTGACTCGAGTATAAGACTAGGGTGAGAAATGCAGCAGCTACTGGTAAATTTCTAAATAAAATTAGATCCTAAAAAAAATATATTAATTGAATATTTATTTACAGTGTGTGTATAATGAATGCAGTGTGTGTGTGTGTATGAATGCAGTGTGAGTGTATGAGTGCAGCGTGTGTATGAGTGCAGCGTGAGTGTATGAGTGCAGCGTGAGTGTATGAGTGTGAGTGTGTATGAGTGTGTGAGTGTGAGTGTGTGAGTGAGTGTGTGAGTGAGTGTGTGAGTGTGATTGTGTGAGTGTGAGTGTGTGAGTGTGTGAGTGTGAGAGTGTGTGAGTGTGAGAGTGTGTGAGTGTGAGAGTTGCAGAGCCTTGGTGGGGGTGGGTGGTTTTTTTTATTATTTAAATTTGTATTATTTAAAAAATTTTGTTATTATTATTAATTATTATTTTTATTTATTTAATTATTATTATTATTATTGTATTATTTTTTTTATTTTTTTTTTTTATTATTCATAATTTTATTTTCGTCCCCCCTCCCTGCTTGATATATGGCAGGGAGGGGGGCTCCTTCCCTGGTGGTCCAGCATTGGTAGTTCAGTGGGGGGAGAGGGGGGCTGGCAGAGCTGTACTTACCTCTCCTGCAGCTCCTGTCAGCTCTCCCCTCTTCCGCGCCGTCCGTGCAGCTCCCTCTGTCAGCTCACAGTGTAAGTCTCGCGAGAGCCGCGGCTCTCGCGAGATTTACACTGGGAGCTGACCGAGGTGCTGAACGGACGGCGCAGAGGAGGAGAGAGCTGACAGGAGCTGCAGGAGAGGTAAGTACAGCTCTGCCAGCCCCCCTCTCCCCCAGTCTGTATTATGGCAATGCAAATTGCCATAATACAGACAATTGACTCGAGTATAAGCCGAGTTGGGGTTTTTTAGCACAAAAAATGTGCTAAAAAACTCGGCTTATACTCGAGTATATACGGTAAGTGCTTTTTTTTTCTTTTTTTTTTTAAGCATCAATATATTTAGTGTTTTTTATTTTCTTGTCTAAGCTTCTCTTCTGTATATGAGCAGGAATACTATAATAATCTGCAAATTTATTCCTAAAATCAGGGCCCTGTAGGATTTTAATCATTTTCCAAAGATTTGAAATAATTCTACTTGAATACCCCAATTAATAAAAGATAATGTGAAAGACCTCTAATGATGGCTCAATTTAACTTTTAGAAAATTATGCTTGGGACCACTGAAACTGGATGTTACGACATGATTCATACTATTATACATATCATACTATTTGTCAGTAAAGTTTATAACTGTGAAAATATAATCAGGGATTTTAACTATTTTAACAAACTCACTGACCACACATTTAAATGGCGCTGTAATGTGTTCTTTTAATGTGCTATCTTCAAGAGATATTTACGGAGTGCTATTTTCACAAATAATAAAAAATAAGATGGAACAATCATGATTGCATTTATTTCCTTCCACAGCATTATTCCTTATGATTGTTTTCAGTTTCATCTGGATAATACACCCAAACGTCTGTATCTTGGGTACACTAACTGTTCTGATCAAACCATTTCATGTGTTTATTTTTCATATTGATCTTTGTAGAAGCATCCTGATATAATAAATGAGCCTTCAAGTGCAACTTGTAGATAGTATTTTAAATATCTTGTCAGTCTTACAAGTGTCTCACAAGTGTTGGATTTCCTATCATAAAACCATATTTAAAGGAACACTATAGTGCCCTAAGGGTGCCCTCACCGTCAGGGTCCCCCTTCCTTGGCGCTGAAGGGGTTAAAGCTGCTTACCTTAATCCAGCACCGGCGCTTGTGACCTCTCCTCCCCCGCTGACGTGAGCTCCCGAGTGGAGCGGAATGCGCATGCGCGGTGTGGCGAAACCGACCTCGCCACGTGTCCTTGGAGGGCCCGCCTCTTGCCTGCTGACTATGGCCCCTGGCTGTACTATGTTTGTGGATTGGGAATAAAAGAGACTGTATTTGCCAGTACAGTCAGATTCTGCTTGACCCTCAAAACGAAGTGTCGTCTCGTTATTGAGGGAATTGGATTGTATGCTGACTGCCAGGAGTGTAAACCTTTCGTATGGTTTTTCCTGTTCGGCTGTTTCCAGGATTCGTGTAGTTTGCAGTTCAGGAGATTGGTACTTACAGTAGCTGCCTGTGCATCTGGAAAGGGGAATATCGCCTAAACGGTTTTTAACCTCTGGTGAGCAAAACGGTCCGTTACACGCAGCAAGTGCCGCGCGTTCATTCAAACAGTCCATAGGAAAGCATTTCTCAATGCTTACCTATGGACGCTTTGCACGCTGTATGCGAAAATCGCATCCAGCGTTCAAGAAGCACCTCTAGCGGCTGTCAGGAAGACAGCCACTAGAGGTTGGATTAACCCTGCTATGTAAACATAGCAGTTTCTCTGAAACTTCTATGTTTACATCTGAAGGGTTAAACCTGAGGGACCTGGCATCCAGACCACTTCACTGAGCTGAAGTGGTCTGGATGACTACAGTGTCCCTTTAATCATCACTAAATAATTAAATGGACACTGTAGTCACTATAACCATTTAATCTCTTTGAATTGGTTAAAGTGTTTGGAGTCCCCTGGCGCTGTCACTGCATTCAGTAATTAATAATTTTAGAGCAGTTTAACACTAAATACGGGTCCCTGGTCACCCACAGTCTGGCCCCTTCTGGAGGTGTCTCAAAGGCAAATATTTCACACTTCCTTGTAGTCAAACCTGTTCATACCAGCAGTTGGAGCTTTGATAGGCTAAAAGCAATCAGCTGACACTCTCAGCCAATCGCTGCTTCCCATTGCTGTGGAGGCTCATAATAGCTCATTAGTCAAACCACAACAGAGGAGATGGGCTGCTAGGATCTCTCGTTTAGCATTAAAACACAAAAACATTAAAAACTGTTTCATGTTGAAGGAAATTATGGTACCAGGGAGCTTCAGACACTATAACCAGTTTAATGAGATGAAGCAGACACAGTGCCTATAGTGTACCTTTAAGACATATTATTCTTGTCTCTGTTATCACATTTAAAGAAACTATGGCCAGATTACTTGAGAAATAAAAGAAAAAAAAAACACTACAAATAAGTCTATTATTACAGCCTAACAAGGAAGTAAAATGGTGGGAGGCTATACTTACCAGTGTTAGAACGAGCGCATGTACTGCACCAGCCCTTTTGGTAGAGGAGAGAAGAAACTTTGGGTAAATATGATTTGAATCTATTTTGTTTCAAGGGATTTTTTTTTTTTTTTAATTGTTTTTATTGTGCAAGTATCAACATTCAAGCTTTATATGCCACAACAGTATTATCCAACATAGTATAACAAATAAAGGGTATTTTTAGTATGGCGTCAATAGAAGTTGCACATTTTTATATTATAATGATAACGCGGAACAATAACATAACAAATGTCAGTTAGTGAGGTAAACGGTCTGGTGTCAGCGCGTTTTGTGGTTATGGTATGAGAGAGCTATGGCGCCTTCTGGCGGTGTCAGTTAAATCTGTGTGTGCCTGCCTATGTGTCTGCGATTAATGATAGGTTGATACTGATGCAGTACGTGAGAGCATGTGTGCATCAGTTGCTCAGTGTTTGTTTTGCTCGTGTTATCTTTTTTTTTTTATTCTTTAGCTTTTCTCGTGCAGAGAATGACAGAAGATCCTGCGTTGCCACAACAGCAAACGACAGGATTTGTAATACATTGAATGACACATGTGTGGTAACATTGAGGACCGTTAGAAACAGTACTTTGCATCATTGAGGAAATCAGCACGACTTTTTATAGTTAAAGTATTGTAGCTAGTTAAACATAACATCGTGAAACCGTGTAAAATGAGTATCCCTGTTGCAAAGGGAACATGGGTTAGACATAACAATGTTCTTAATTACCATAAGGAAAACTGGTGATGTGGTATCCCTGACGGCCAACACATCAAGGAGCACTATCTAGCATGATACATTAAGTAAGGCTTCATCTAGAAGGTGTATGGTCTATGTGGTCTATGTGGACAGTCAGCGCAATGAACAATATTAGCAGTGGTTACATGGCATACCTCGATGTGTACCGGGTGGAATGATGGGCTACGGTAATGAGTTACTGCGTTATGCTGCACGGGTCGAGTGTAGGTGGGTTAAAGATCCATAATTATTAGTAAAATAAAATAAAAATTTAAAAGGGAGACATAGTTAACCGTGAGGCAAGTGGTCCTTTTGCCTGCTCCTGTGGTTCATTAGTATTGGATGCCCTACAGGAACTGTGGTGTCATATGGGCATCCTGATATACTTTGTGTAGTCATACCGCGATAGTTTTAGGTGACATATATTGTGATTGCGCTGCATGGTAAGTAATCGTGGCCCGTAAGCTCTGCCTTTCTGGAGGGGGGGGGCGACCCGGAGGCCTGTTAGCTAAGGTTCATGGCTATAGGTAGTATGGCTTACTTGGCAGGTCCCTACCAAGGTGAGGGCTGTCTTAGTGTCATATGGGTTGCCGTAGCACTCATATACCCCCGAGTGCTGGGGGGCGCTGGTGTACTGTGTTAGTGCTATAAGCAGGGCTCGAGTCCTGCAGGAACGCGTGGGAACGGCGTTCCTGCACTTTTTCTAGTGCAGGTACGCCGTTCCCGTTTATGGTCCTGCAGGCACTCAGGGGGCGGCAACAAATGCTGCCCCCAAATGTTCCCGTGTTCCCCCTGTCATGGGGGGCCCAAGAGGTGGCCTAATGGCCACCTGAAGGATCCCCCCTGGCCGGCTCTTGTCTCGCTGTCAGACGTGGTGAGGGAGCTGTGTCCTCTCTGCTCCCTCTCGTCGCGCCGTTTGCTGATGCTGGGAGCCGGAATATGACGTCATTTCCGGCTCCCGGCATCAGCAGACAGCCCGCGCGGTGAGAGGGAGCAGAGAGGACACAGCTCCCTCACCGCGTCTGACAGCGAGACAAGAGCCGGCCGCACTGAAGCCCCACTGGACCCCAGGGACAGTTCCACACCAGCTCTCCAGGTAGGGAGGCTGGGTGGACATTTTTAAATTTAAAAAAATATATACAAATAATTTTTGTGTATGAGAGTCTGTGTCTGTGAGTGTATGTGTGTGTCTGTGTGTCTTTGAGTGTATGTGTGTCTGTGAGTGTGTGTATGTGTGTGTATGTGTGTGTGTCTGTGTATGTGTCTGGGAGTGTGTCTGTGTGTATGTGTATGTATGTGAGTGTATGTGTGTATGTGTGTGTGTCAGGGAGAGTGTGTGTGTGTCTGTGAGTGTATGTGTGTGTGTGTCTGGGAGTGTGTGTGTGTATGTGAGTGTGTGTGTCTGTGTATGTGTCTGGGAGTGTGTCTGTGTGTATGTGTGTGTGTGTCTGTGAGTGTATGTGTGTATGTCTGTGAGTGTGTGTGTGTGTGTGTGTGTGAGTGGATGTGTGTCTGTGAGTGTGTGTGTATGTGTCTGTAAGTGGATGTGTGTGTGTGTCTGTGTATGTGTCTGGGAGTGTGTGTGTGTCTGGGAGTGTGTGTGTGTATGTGTCTGGGAGTGTGTGTGTGTGTGTGTGTGTGTGCGTATGTGTCTGGGAGTGTGTGTGTGTCTGGGAGTGTGTGTCTGTGAGTATGTGTATGTGTGTGTACGTGTGTGTCTGTGAGTATGTGTGTGTCTGTGAGTATGTGTGTGTCTGTGAGTGTATGTGTGCACCTGAGTGTGTGTGTACGTGTTTATATATGCATGCAAGTTTTGTTTTTTTCTGGTGGTGGGGTGAGGGTGGAACTCGAGTGAGTTCCCACACTTTATTCCCCAGGACTTGACCCCTGGCTATAAGGGTAAGGTTGCAGGGGGTTAACCTAGTGTGTGGGCTAATGGAAACAACCATTAAGAGTCACTGAGGCATAACTTTCAATTCTTAACAGAAGAAAAGAGAGAAGCAACAAACAATAAAAAAAAAGGGGGGGCGTGGCCTGACTGCTCAACCGGACGGTAGCATGAGCTGTTAGCTCCTCCATGAACTGACCCTCCACAGCTAATAGATAGAGCTTATTTTGCCCAAATTCATGAACTAAACCTGCAACAGGTTTCCCACAAGAATGGCATCCAAATCTGCCAAAAAAACTAAACAGAAGCAATCCGTGCTGCAAATACAAGCGCTGACGACGCCACGTTTGCAGGCCCAAGATGGCGCCGACCTGCAGCGCTCACCAGCGGCCTACTCTGACGGCAGCGACACCACCCCAGTCTCGGAACCGTCGATGGCTCCAGCTACGGACCTCTCGGTCCACAAAATGTTACAAACCATGCAGACCTCCTTACAAGCCGACCTGTCTAGAATGGCAAGAGACATCAGGGCCGATATCCAGGCGCTCGGAGATCACACGTCGCGCCTAGAGGACAAAGCAGAGGAAATCATCTCCGCTCACAACACCCTGGTGGATGCCTATGCAGACATGCAAATCCAGCTAAGCCGCCTGATGGAAAAAGTCGCTGACCACGAAGATAGAGACCGGCGCAGCAATATCCGCCTCCGCGGCATATCAGAGGAGGTTCTCCCCCAAGACCTCCAGGCCTATGCTACTGACCTTTTCCAGCACCTGGTCCCCGATCTCGCCCAGTCAGATTTCCTCATTGACCGGATCCACAGGCTGCCAAAACCGAAAGCCCTGCCAGCATCAACACCAAGAGATGCAATTGCCAAACTGCATTATTACACAACAAAAGAAAAGATCATGAGAGCATCCAGGCAAGCACAAATCTTACCGGAGAAATTCAAAGGGGTTCAATTATATACTGACCTTTCTGCATCCACTCTCCTGAAGAGGAAAGAACTCTCCCTGATAACAAGAGCCCTGCGCGAAGCTAATGTGCTCTACAGATGGGGCTTCCCAGCTGGGCTGATTGTCAGGCGCAACGGCACAGACCGGCACATCACCAACGAAGACGACGGCAAAAAGATCCTCGCTGAACGGGACATTGCTCTGCCGCGACAACACCCACAGGGAGAGCGCAAAGAGCAACGCAGACCACCGCAGAAGGTCCAAAACGTCTGGAACGCAGTCGCTACAGCTAAGTGACACTGTCAATACTAGCACCTGTTTACACGATAACGGGCACGATAACCCAACTTTCTCTTTTACGAGAACCACTCTTAGTTCTACCTCTTATATGTTTTATAATTATATTTAACAAAATGTTTGTTTAATGCATGTATATATTCACGACCCACTCTGAGTCACTCCCGCTCGCCTACTAGGCCTCGCCGAAGTGCCGGGGCCCCGGTAACTGAGGCGACGCTGACGAGGCTACCGCCCACGCTCCCAGAGAAAATCGGCTGCGGCCTAAGACCATTACACACTAAGCCCACTAAGTGGCTTGTGACAAGCGTCCACCCTACCCCACAATACAAGCAAAGCACCAATAACGAACTAGTATATATAAAAAATAAAAGAAATTAAAAAAAAAAAAAAATAATAATAAATAAATAAATAAATAAATAAAAAATACCAAATAAAAAAAATAAAAAATAAAATAAAAAATATAAATAAATCCATAAATAAATAAAAGAAGGGGGAACTACATGTACATATGGGTGAATCACCTTCCAAGGCAGCTTACTGAAACTGCAACATGGACTTGGGCTATCCAAAGCTAGAGAGATGGAGAAACCCAGGGCAAATCCGATTATGCCCAGACATAGAGGGTCAAATGTCTCGATACTTGCTAACCCCCCCCCCCAGGCTCAAAAGAGCCGTGTTATTGCCGAGATGGACACCTGTACATAGTTCTCCCCACCCAGTTACCCCACTATACCCGATGTATTTGTTACCCATCCCTGGTTACACACCTACCCAACTGCATAAAGCACATACTACCACATGCGGCTCAGCTTAAGAGCGCGCACGGCTATGGAGTCGCAACCGGAAAACCAAACACAGGGTCGTTTAGGAGTACAAACCCTCATAGATCACGGAGATATTTTAAGACAAACACAAATCTGCAAATTAAGAGGCTCAAACCAGGTTATCCCGCCCCACAAATAGCTATCTGGCCCCACCAATATAAATGACACTCACGATATTATCTTTGAACACCAAAGGCCTTAACTCCCCACACAAAAGGAGATTGGCATTAGAAGAAGCGAAAAAACACAAATCCCACATCGCTTTCTTCCAAGAAACCCACTTTCAGTGGGGAAACCGCCCCAAATTCCACTCCGCAACGTTCCCCCACGACTATCACTCCTGCTACAAGAAAAAGAAACGAGGTGTT
Organism: Pelobates fuscus; assembly: GCF_036172605.1. Lineage (NCBI taxonomy): Eukaryota > Metazoa > Chordata > Amphibia > Anura > Pelobatidae > Pelobates > Pelobates fuscus. The sequence continues at coordinate 75,506,630 of NC_086323.1, read as the reverse complement.
TCCATCCTCATCAGCAAAGCTGTGGCATTCTCATTAGTCAAAAAAGTGGGAGATAAACGAGGGAGATTCCTCTTGATACAATGCTACATTAATAATGAGCCTTATACTCTCCTTAACTTTTATGGCCCACACACAAACCAAACGGAATATATGGACAATATTTTTGCCTTAACCAACAGATATAAATTTGGGGAACTCATTTTAGGAGGCGACACCAATTTCCTTTTAGACTGCTCATTAGATACAACATCAACCCACAAACTCACCTCTGCGTCAGCCCGCAAGCAAAATAAAACCACAACAGCACTATGTAACCATATACTACAAAACAACTTTCTAGATCCCTGGAGAATCCTACATCCATTAGAACGAGACTACACCTTTCACTCCCCAGCACACAATACCTATACAAGAATTGACAGATTTCTTCTACCGGCCTTGACTATGCATAAGGTCCTCTCAGCCCAAATAGGCCTGATCACTTGGTCGGACCATGCACCGATCACGATCTCTTTAGAAGAACACTTCCCCTCTACAGGGAAAGGGTCATGGCGGCTGAATAACTGTCTCCTAACGGACCCCAAAATTAATGATCAAATAAAAGCGGACCTGATCTCATACTTCCAAACAAACATGACCCCCGAAGTGAACATTTCCACTGTATGGCAAGCGCACAAAGCGGTCATTAGAGGCCTGCTCATTAGAGCAGGTAGCTTCGCCAAAAAAGAACGACTTAGAGAATATACTCTAATCTCAGACCTAACAAGCCTTACTCACAAAAATAAAACGGCCCCAACACAATCCCTCCAACGCCAAATTCTGACACTACAGACCAAACTCCGCGACCTGGAACTACAAAAAACGACTTTTATGCTCAGACGCTATAAACATAACTTTTTCGTGCAAGGCAACAAAGCAGGGGCGCTCCTAGCAGTGCAAATAAAAACACGTGTCGCACACTCAAAGATAGCCTACCTATGTACGAGCTCCAAGCGAAAACTTACTGACCCACAGGATATAGTAGAGGCATTCGCCTCGTACTATAGTACCCTTTATAACCTTAAGGATGACCCTGGGATCACCCCACCCCAATCCCCCGCTATTCAGGCCTTTTTAGCCAAAGCAAACCTGCCCAAACTCACTCCTGCAGACATTAAGCCCCTATCTGCACCATTCACCATACAAGAAATAGAAAAAACTATCGCACAACTACCCAAACACAAAGCACCGGGCCCAGACGGATACACAAATCTCTATTACCAATCTTTTGCACCGATTCTCTACCCACATATAGCTACACTGTTTAACCACTGCTTCTCTGAGGGATCACTGCCACCTGAGATGTTGACAGCTCACATATCTACACTCCCAAAACCGGGAAAAGCGCCCACACACTGCCCTAATTGTCGGCCGATCTCCTTACTCAACACAGACACCAAACTCTATGCCAAGTTAATAGCGAACAGACTATCCGAAATCCTCCCTACACTAACCCATAACGACCAATTTGGCTTTGTTAAAACAAGACAGGGCTCGGACAACACCAGGAAAATTTTGAATATTCTTGCCCATGCGAACATCCACCAAACCAAGGGTCTTCTCCTGGCACTAGACGCCGAGAAGGCCTTTGATAGGCTCAACTGGGATTATATGCAACATGTCCTGCAATCGTTTGGTTTCACCCTACCAATCATATCGGGCATAATGGCTCTGTACAATAACCCCACAGCACGGGTGGCAAACGCCGGGTTCATATCCACGCCTCTTAACATCACCAATGGAACTAGGCAGGGCTGCCCCCTCTCTCCCCTGTTGTTCGTCCTCTCCCTGGAACCCCTGGCACACATCATCAGACACCACCCAAATATTAAAGGAATGTCAATAGGTTCCACCGAATACAAACTCTCCATGTTTGCGGACGATATTCTCCTAACACTAAGTGATGTACCAACATCCCTACCAACACTAATACAACTATTAGACACATATGGCACACTCGCATACTACAAACTAAACCAATCTAAAACCCAAGCCCTACCTATAGGTCTACCACACTCTTTGATCCGAGACCTCACTCAAACATATACCTTCGACTGGAGAAAGGATCACATTACCTACTTAGGGATCAAAATAGCGCCCACAACGAATGACATGTTCCGCTACAACTACCAACCACTGCTCCCTCTTTGTAAGTCGATATGCCTCCAATGGAAGCCAGTCAAACTGTCTTGGTTAGGTAGAATAAAATGACCCTACTCCCAAAACTGCTCTACGTATTCCGCCTCTTGCAACTGAAGGCTCCACTCGCATTCTTTAAAAAGCTCCAACAGACCCTATCCTCATACATCTGGGAATCTTGTAAACCCAGACTAGCCCGCCGCCTCCTACAACAACGCACTGCAGATGGAGGTGTAGGCCTACCGGACTTATACAGTTACTATAAAGCGGCTATCTTAGAAACCGCAGTTAAATTACACACACCCAAAGGTATATTCCAATGGGTAGATATGGAAACAAACCAAGCAGGCTCAACACCTATAACAGATATCTTATGGACTCCTAAGTCGCTTCGCCCCACAAACGGGAACCTTTTCCCGACCACATTGCTCACCATCTCTCAGTGGGACATGTTACGGCGCACACAGAATGCCACACACAAATTCCACCCCCGCACTCCTTTGACAGCCTTGAGAGCAATATCACCCTGGCTCTCAATGAAGTCCTGGACGAAACTGGGTATCACCTCAATGGACCAAATTTTACAGAACAGCACTATCAAACCCCCCTTCCCCCCTTCCTTCTGTACCCGTCCCCATCACCCATGTTTATGCACATACAACAAAATAAACAAAACTTAAATCTGAAAAAAAAAAAAGGGGTCCGCATGTAATGGAGGGTACTACAGTGCGCAGGACTGTTTGTTTCCCCTGACTCAGCCGGTGTCAGCTGCAGCCCTTACCACAAACGATACCACTCTGTCCATGTCCCATGTGCCATTCTGTCCGCCTCCGGTTTCAACCTGTGTAGTGAGGCCCATCTTTTGAAAAAACGCTTCTGAATCCTCTGCCGAGGTGAGTTGATGGATGTGTCCGTCCTTGGTGGGGATGTGGGGCTGGATCCACCTATAGGGGATTCCCTTTGAGCGTAGGGTCTGTGTGACCGTCTGGAGGGACTTTCTCCAAGCCAGCATGGATCTACATAACTCCTGCATGAACTGGAGTTGCATTTGTTCAAATAGGTAAGGCGTTTTATTCTGCACTGCCTTCTAGACTGCCATTTTGTCCCGGTTCAGCATGGTTCAGACCGTTTTGTCCCGGTCCCGGACCAGCACGTCGCGGGTGGTCCCTGCAGGGGCCCTGTTAGATTTTTGGAGGCAGAAGCAGCCATCTAGGCCATCTAGTTGTATCCCTTTAGCCGAGCGTTGAGGCAGCAGGGACGTCAGCAGACGACGTAGAAACTGAGGTAATTCCCCGTCATCCACAGCCTCAGCTATGCCCCCTATTTTCAGATTGTTGCACCTTCTTGTATCCTCCATGCAGTCCAGTTTAATCTGGATCTCTGTGTGGGCCGCTTGCAGTTGGTGCAACTGTGTATTGTTGCTGGCTTGTTGGTGAGCCACAGATGTGATGCGGTCCTCCGTGGCCTTTGCTGGGGCCGAGATCCCCACGACCTCTTCTCTAATTATGTCGAGGTCGGTGGTGAAGTAGGCCCGAAGATTCTTCATGAGGGCCTGGATGTCTCCTTTCGTGGCCGGAGCCTGTAAGTCCTCAGGCGGTAGTTCGGCTGCAGTCCCACCTGCATATGTGAATTTGTCCAGGGCATCCATGCAGTCTTCCTCGGAGGAGGAGTAAGGGGAATCGGGTGGCGGCGCCATTTTGGTTTTAGGCCGCTGTAGTAGCAGTTCGCTGATATTGCGGGAGCCTTCCCCAGCGAGGGTTTTCATTTTTTTGGCTTTCTTCCCCATCTCTAGTAGGAGGTGTTGGGTGCTTTCGCTGCCGAAATCGGGTGTTCAGACGCCTTAAAGCTGGTGTCTGTGTGCTTTTTCGCCGGAGCTCAGCCGCCATGCGTCTGCTACCCTCAGAGTCGAAGCCACCTACCTTCAGAGTCAAAGCCACCTATTTCAAGGGATTTTGCAAGCATAATGAACAGATTACATTTTATAGTTTTGTCATCCACACAATTTTAAAAACACCTTTATATTCTTTAAAGCTTTTTATTCATTCCAGTGTAATCTATCATTTAAAAAACTATCTATTTATTCCAATAATACAATATTATTCTCTTCTGTACAGTCAAACGGTTGTCCCTGTGATTGTTCGTAATGGGTTAATAAGCTGAGAATTGAAGAGTGTTGTAATGTACTGTGAAAATTTTATTTACGCACGGTTAAATAAAATCCTAATCTTATTACCTCCTAATGTAATTTTCTGGCTATTATGTCATAAACACTTGTATCATCCCTGTAATGTTTATATACCGTCAGTTGCTTTTACGAGCTCTGTAAAATTCCATTTGTTCCAACGGTGTGAGCCCGTTTGAGGAGACACTTAAAAGCTGACAGAGAACACATCCGCTGAAAGGGCCAAGCTTGTTCTCTGCTCAGATAATCAACTTATCAACATGTTTGTGGCATTTGTGTTACAATGTACAGGCACAGTTTGCAAATACATTTTCAAAGAAGCAGATGTTACAGATACAGAAATCCATTGGAATTGTTGTAAAGGAAGGTTCAAACATTTTATTCACTGCTTACTTTTATAAAAGTGCATTAGGAAATCAAAAAGACATGCAGGAGAACTGGAACTTGTTGTCTGTATGGGAAAACTGGAACTTTTTGTGGTTTGTGTGAGGGGTTTTAAAAATAGTTTTGCTGTTTTGGGTGTGATAGCTTATATTTCTTTGCAAAATAAAAAATCTTTGCAAAACTCATACCGTTTCTCTGTAAAAATAACATCTTTTGTATTGACTACAACCAACTAAGGGCATTTTTGCAATAAAAATACAAACTAAAGACGTCAAAATCTATCTAGATAAAAAAAAAATGTGAATTTCCCCATCTCAAATGGGATAAAACCAGCTGCATTGGAAGCCTCAATGGTAAACTGGATGGCACCTCCCATGTATATTGATTTAATCACACCTATACAAAACTCTATGTCCAATCTTAAACATTAGCATTCGTTATAAATCACATTATTGCAATAAATCACTGAATGAATTATTTTATTTTTATAAACTCCAGTCTTCTGAGTTAAACCTACATTCGCTGTAGTAACACAGCACCCACAACATTAACTTCAAAATTACATCAATAACCCCACACTGTGCTGTATAATTACCTCCAAATGTGGACACTGTCACAAATGATTTTATTGAGGGTGTTATTTCTCTCACAGTTTTAATGGGGAGTCAGGAATAACAATGAAAGGCTTCCAAAATTAGGCCTGGGGCTTTACGGGACCCTCCTCAATGCTCCCGCCACAGTCAATCCTCCCTAGAAAATCCTGTGGATATAACATATTATCGAAATAAAACATTCCTTTTTAGAGGTTTCTATTTCTTAATAATAGAAATAGGAATGTGTATTGTTATTTTGGCATTCTAATTGTGTTTATTTTTTAGTCATCCAAATTCTAACCGTGCATTTTCAGTCATTCAAGTAACTGAAACACAACTGACCTCCATGGATTTGTATGAACTAAATTCTGAAGAAATGTAAGAATGATGGTATCAAAACATCCAGAAAGTGAATCATTCCTACGTGAAAAAGCCTTGTTAATTAGAGAGGTCAGAGGAGAATAACCGGGTTCGATCCAGTTGACACAAATAAACAACTTTCTCAAGCTTTAAATTAGGCTTCCAGCTTTGATGGCCTTTGTTTAATTTTTTTCCAAAATAAAAGTCATGAAATGAAGCAGGATTATAGATTCAACAGAGGGAAATAAGATACAATGACATCATTAGTTAAAAGTCAAGAATAGAGGATATGTGTATCATGATCAAAACTAAGAGTATTTTTTTTGCTACACTAAACTACTCTGTTTATATTGTGTTTAACCCCTTAACACCATTCTATGCCGTCCCCATTCTAATGGGCTTTAAAGCCGTTGCGGTGGCATAGAACGCCGTAACGGCTTTCTACCCCAGGAGCTCCAGTGGACTTACCTCTACTGCGATCCTCTTTGGGAGGACTGCCTGACAGCCCAGGCAGCCCTCCCTTGGCAAACCAGGCCCCCAGGGGCCATGTGATTGCTCTCAAAGGGCGATCACATGGCCCCCTATAGCTGGCTGTGGATCTGCCAGCAGGGAGACTGTCTGGGCTGACAGACAGTCCCCCTGTTGGTGGGTAGTGTAAAAATATATATATATATATATATATTAAACATGTTTAAAATGAATTAAATGTGTGTATATATATATATAAATATATATATATGTGTGTGTAATGTCATACGTAGTGTATTTTAATAGTAATATAAGTATGTATATTAGTATTAAAATACACTTAGAATGAAGTTATATATATATATATATATATATATATATATATATATATATATATATTATATGTCTATATATATACAGGGAGTGCAGAATTATTAGGCAAGTTGTATTTTTGAGGATTAATTTTATTATTGAACAACAACCATGTTCTCAATGAACCCAAAAAACTCATTAATATCAAAGCTGAATATTTTTGGAAGTAGTTTTTAGTTTGTTTTTAGTTTTAGCTATTTTAGGGGGATATCTGTGTGTGCAGGTGACTATTACTGTGCATAATTATTAGGCAACTTAACAAAAAACAAATATATACCCATTTCAATTATTTATTTTTACCAGTGAAACCAATATAACATCTCAACATTCACAAATATACATTTCTGACATTCAAAAACATAACAAAAACAAATCAGTGACCAATATAGCCACCTTTCTTTGCAAGGACACTCAAAAGCCTGCCATCCATGGATTCTGTCAGTGTTTTGATCTGTTCACCATCAACATTGCGTGCAGCAGCAACCACAGCCTCCCAGACACTGTTCAGAGAGGTGTACTGTTTTCCCTCCTTGTAAATCTCACATTTGATGATGGACCACAGGTTCTCAATGGAGTTCAGATCAGGTGAACAAGGAGGCCATGTCATTAGATTTTCTTCTTTTATACCCTTTCTTGCCAGCCACGCTGTGGAGTACTGGACGCGTGTGATGGAGCATTGTCCTGCATGAAAATCATGTTTTTCTTGAAGGATGCAAACTTCTTCCTGTACCACTGCTTGAAGAAGGTGTCTTCCAGAAACTGGCAGTAGGACTGGGAGTTGAGCTTGACTCCATCCTCAACCCAAAAAGGCCCCACAAGCTCATCTTTGATGATACCAGCCCAAACCAGTACTCCACCTCCACCTTGCTGGCGCCTGAGTCGGACTGGAGCTCTCTGCCCTTTACCAATCCAGCCATGGGCCCATTCATCTGGCCCATCAAGACTCACTCTCATTTCATCAGTCCATAAAATCTTAGAAAAATCAGTCTTGAGATATTTCTTGGCCCAGTCTTGACGTTTCAGCTTGTGTGTCTTGTTCAGTGGTGGTCGTCTTTCAGCCTTTCTTACCTTGGCCATGTCTCTGAGTATTGCACACCTTGTGCTTTTGGGCACTCCAGTGATCTTACAGCTCTGAAATATGGCCAAACTGGTGGCAAGTGGCATCTTGGCAGCTGCACGCTTGACTTTTCTCAGTTCATGGGCAGTTATTTTGCGCCTTGATCTTTCCACACACTTCTTGAGACCCTGTTGACTATTTTGAATGAAACGCTTGATTGTTCGATGATCACGCTTCAGAAGCTTTGCAATTTTAAGAGTGCTGCATCCCTCTGCAAGATATCTCACTATTTTTGACTTTTCTGAGCCTGTCAAGCCCTTCTTTTGACCCATTTTGCCAAAGGAAAGGAAGTTGCCTAATAATTATGCACACCTGATATAGGGTGTTGATGTCATTAGACCACACCCCTTCTCATTACAGAGATGCACATCACCTAATATGCTTAATTGGTAGTAGGCTTTCGAGCCTATACAGCTTGGAGTAAGACAACATGCATAAAGAGGATGATGTGGTCAAAATACTAATTTGCCTAATATTTCTGTACTCCCTGTATATATATATTGGTAACAAAATACACTTAGAATGACATTCTATATATATCTATATATAAAATACAAATAACCACATATATATATATATATATATATATATATATATATATATAAGTGTCAATCAATGAAATTTGAAATAATAATATTATGTACAATGGAAACCTAACCTATAACCAAATGAATGAACACTCATCATCAACAATAGCAAAAAAGTCACATCAATTAATAGTCACTTTGGGTAAACGATTGGTTAGCCTATCCCCCAGGGTGGGATCACAATAACACCTTTAACGTGACAACATACAACTATAAAGAACTTGAAATAATGTAGTGGAATAATCTAAAAACGCATGCCTATCCCCCAGGGTGGGCATCACATTTCATCCACACATTATAAAAATGCTGACAGAGTGTATTTCTCATTGAGACCGTTTGGATACACGGTTCTCAAAGCTCTGATCCAATAAAGTTCTCGTTGTAGTAAGATTTTCTTCCTGTCCCCTCCTCTTCGTGGGTCTGGAATGTGATCAATGGCCATTAGTTTCAAGGTTGGTAGCGTATGTCCTTGTTCCAAAAAATGTTTAGCCACAGGAAGGTCTGACTTCTGGTCTCTATATGCCACTCGTATACTCGATCTGTGATTCCGAATGCGTTCTCGTAAGGGTAAGTCAGTTTTGCCAATGTATGTTAGCCCACAGGGACAGCTTAATTTGTATACTAAGTGCAAAAAATATCAAGTAAGTGAAGGCGCTAGTGAATAATTACAAGTGAAAATATAAAAAGGCAAGCAGCACTAATTAAGTGTAAAATAGCTCAAGAAAACACTATATATACCAATAAAAAAGAAAAAAAGTGTTCTGTGCCTATAAGTGATTAGTGCATACATTGATGTGCATATACTCATACAAAATAGTTTTACAAATGTAAAAACTTCATACACTATATAGTGTATTAAAAAAGTGACCAAGTGATATAATAAAGTGCAAGAAATACAAAGCACTTATATAGACAACTTTTGAAAAAGGGGGGACATTTATCTTCCCAGATGTAGTATGACTCAGGAGATAAAACAGGGGAGATAAAAAGAGAAAGAAAAATACATAGTGTAAAACTATAGTGTCAAAAAAGCAAACAAAATGGTATAGCAAACAAAATGGTAAGCAAACAAAATGGTATAAAAAATAAACCAATCAACTCACAAAAGTGGAGCAGTGATGGTCTGCTCTCACTGTAATAGCCCAGAAAATATCAGAATGCAGGACCACGATATTATAGGCAGGACGACAGCTGGATATTTTTCAAACCTTTATTAGCAGCATACAATAAAAATCACGTTGGCTCCGTCCTTATATGGCCAGTCCTCAAACCCTTGTTGAACGTCTGCAGTATGTTCGGGCACTGGGACACTGCAAACAACTTCCAAAGGATGCGGGCTCACTCGGTGCGTCCTGATGTTGTACGTCGTGTGTCTGACAACGTGATGATGCATTTCGCCTGGGTGGCTTCTTCGGATCACGTTTCTGGGTCTACTCTCTATGTGGATTTATATCCATTCAGTTGATTTGTAATTAGTAGCATTTGTGGCGATTTTGATTCCAAAAGTCATTAAATGAATCTTATTATAAAAACTTTACAAAACATGTCGCCTAAAGGACTTTCTTGGATACATATCAAATATTTACACACACATTTCTGCACAATTCAATATGGTTCAAAATTAAATCAGTAAGAAAATAACAATATTAAAAATGACACAACATAATTATATAATGAACAAACAAAGGAGCATATTATTTTCTTAAACCTCAGAGGTATATACTGGGTCTATAAATGAGGATTGGAAAGACTATGTAGTTAAAATACAATCCATTAAACATCAAAATATATTTTTAAAAACATATAATATTAAAATTTATAATATTAAGAGAATATCTCTATAAAAAAAAAACATACTTATACAGAACTATACATGACACCTACTTGAAAGAAAAGGAAGGGGGGGGAGAGAAGAAGAAATCGTTATACAAATATATAAAAAAAAAATCAAATTCAATATTTAATCCTTTGGGTTGTAAAGTAATCTGTATACTACATAGTCAGTAGTGCAGGTTAGTCGATGTTTAATGTTATATCTTTTCCCTGTATGTGGGTAGGTAAAGAATTTCCCTGAGAGCATGTGTCCACAGGTAACACATCCTAAACACCTATAGCAGCCTAGATTTGTAGTTCTTTCTTCCTGTAGATAACAATGTGTAGGGTCCGTCTTGACCAATAAGTCCTTGAGACTCTTATTTCTCTTATAACACATCATTGGCGGATGACTAAACTGGTCCGGTAATGTAACATCATGTCTCAAAATTCTCCAGTTTTTATCAACAATCTCTTTAAATTGTAAAGAAGCTGTTGAGTAAGTTGTTGGAAATACCAATCTCTCCATAGATGACTTACCTGGTGTAATGCAAATTTGTTGGCATTTATCCAATGCTTTCTGTAATGTGTAGTTACTGTAACCACATTGTTGAAATTTATCCCACATATCTCTTAATTGAACTTCAGCCTTCTCCTTATTCGAATTATTCCTCAGAACCCTGAGGAATTGTGAGTAAGGTAAGGATTATTTTAATGCCTTGGGATGAAAGCAATTGGCTTGTAAGAGAGTGTTCCTATCGGTCGGTTTTGAGTACAATGTATAGGCTAACTTGTTGCCTTCTCTCAAGATTCATACATCCAGAAAGTCTACCGTCAACGGATCCACGGTCATTGTCAAATCCACATTTGGAGTACATAAATTGATATTCTGCACCATAGCCTCTGCAGTACTGGTGTCACCTTTGATAATCGTAAAGATATCATCGATATACCGTCCGTATATCATGATGATATCCTTAAAGGGCTCCAATATATGTTGTGATTCGAATCCAAACATGTAGCCATTGGCATACATTGGAGCCATAGATGCTCCCATAGATGTACCAGCTATTTGTCTATACCAACTTGATTCAAAACGGAAATAATTCTGTGTAAGGACCAATTCCAGGATTTCCATCACATAGTCAATGGAAGGTCCTTCATATTTTTTTGAATCGCAAAGTATCTGTCTCATGGCTTGTACCCCTCCTGCATGGGGTATGATAGTATAGAGATTCTTCACGTCGCAGGTAACCAGGGATATTGGTTTCATTGGTAAATCCACAGTGGAGATAAGCTGAATAAGATTCGGAGTATCCTTAATGTATGTAGGTAGACTCTCAATTGTTTCCTTAAACAGAAAATCTAACCATCTTGCCAAAGGTTCCCAGATGCCCCCAACTGCCGAGACAATTGGCCTTCCTGGGGGGTTCTTGGAGATTCTTATGGATGTAAAAATTCCCAAAGGTCTCTGTCAATGAACTCATTTTCCAAGCCTCTCTGTAGAACATTTTCAATCAACATATTAACTTGGATGGTAGGATCTCCGTGCAATTCCAGATAAGTATTGGAATCAGATAATTGGTGTAGGATTTCCAATCTATAATTGCTGTAATCTTGGATGACAATGCCGCCACCTTTATCAGCCGGCCTAATAACGATATTTTTATCCATGGCCAATGATTTAATAATCTCCCTGTCTTGTTTTGAACAGTTGGAATGATGTGGATGTATAGTTCCTAGATGGTCAGTAGTTTCCTTACATACTGATCTTAAAAAGGTTTTGATAGTAGCTTGATTGGGCATTGGATCGAAAGTACTTTTTTTCTTAAATGGTACAATTCGTTTCTCTAATGGAGCAGGGTTGTTCTTAAAAAAATCTTTAAGCCATAATGTTCTTCCAAACTTGTACAGTTCAACCTCCCAGTCCAATGCATTAGGTCTGGCTGTGGGTACAAAAGACGGACCCTTACTAAGAAGTTTTGTTTCTGCTGCTGTCAAAATTCGAGAGGATAAATTGAAAATCGGTATCATCTCTTCTGGTGTGGAGGTTTCCCTCTTGCCCCAGAAGGTTCGCCCCTTCTGTTCACGTCTGGTAATCGTCTGTCTTCTGAATTTGTAGTTCTGTTCCGATACCGAGTTTGTATTCCCAAATGGTCTCGACCTGTACCTTCTGAAAAAGGTTGCACCTGTGGAGTTCTTGCAGTCGTATCCTCTCCAATCTCCCTGTTGTGATCAGATTCAGAGCTAGATTCACCGGATGTTTTATCTATAGTAAATTGCCTGGGTTTCTGTATTGGTCTTCTCTTTCTTGCAACTCTGGGACGGTCACTAGTGCCACTTAGCCACTTATAGACTCTGTGCTCCTTGTAATCAGCTGCCACTTTCTCCTGTTTGTCTCTCTTGAAACGGATAAGATCAGTTTTGTATATCTTCACAATGTTTTCAAATTTTAATAATGTTGGGGTTGCCTCAGGTGTAGCTAGTAATATAGCTTGCCGAGTTTCCAGTTCTGTAATTCGTCTTCTTATATGAATTAAATCCTCCCTAACATCTTCTATAATGATCAACATTAGATCTAATGAGCACTTATTTAAAACAGAAGTCCACTTTTTGCAGACACCAGGTTTTAATCTCCCAATAGTGGTGTAACGGAGCTCCGTGTACTCCGACCGAGTACCCTCCGTTGATGGACGCTTCCTAGCTTGCGCCGAGGACCACAAGCACCGCACTGGACACCACAACCACCGCAGACTCCACAACTGCCGTAGCTTAACTGGAGCCGCGCCGTCTTCCTTCCACCCTGGATCAGTTTCTGTCCTCCAGGACCGTGTGGGGAATACATCTCCTCCAGGAGAGCGTATCCGGAACAAGCTCTTAAAAGAGCTAAGTGATTAAAGCTCAGGGGAATATGCAGAGCATAGCAATCCCCAGTGTGATACAGCAATTCCCTCCAATAACGAGACGAGGCTACATTTTGAAGGGTCAAGAAGAACTGAGGACTGGAACACCCAGCCTGCTTTTTATTACAGTCAGGTACAAACAGAACACACCCAGGGGGAGGTATAAAACAACCAATAACATAATAGTACAGCCCACAGTTTCCCTCCCCTCTGCTTGGGAGATAATTGAGTTTCCTACTATATCTACTCAATTATCTCCAAGCTAAAACTTACACATTTTTATAACTTTATGATTTGACATAGTACATGAATAAAACTTACATTTTTTTATAATCAATCCATTCAGGGGAACAACATATTAAAAAAAATGGCACGAATCAGACCAGGGGTTCAAAAGATAAGGGAAAGTCCTTTGTGACTAAATGAAGCATGGCTTTCTGGCTCAGACCGGTTTTACAGAGCCCTCTCTCCCTCAGACTCCATTGAGCACATGGTTGCAAAAAGACATAAAACACTTTAAAATACATAAAGTCCCCTTTTACACATAACACACAGACATTTCACATATCCCCAGATAGCTGGGATCTGAGCGCACAAAACTACCGAATAGCGCTTCAGATCCTATTCACACAGTTCAATTGCCATGGAGCCGAAGTCTTTAACTACACGAATGGGCTCCATGGCATAGCTATCTGCGTTAACACATTCCCATAAAGTCTGGTCCATAGTCCAAAGGCAAAAGGCGGGCAATCAGCCCCCTCCAAGGACACGTGGCAAGGTCGGTTTCGCCACACCCAAATGTAAGTTTTACAGGGCAATACAGTCCAGGGCCATAGTCGCAGGGGAGGAGGCAGGCAAGCAGGCCTCTCCAGGACAAAGTGGCGAAGGGCACTTCGTCACAAGTGGGTATATTTCTTACCCTAAAAAAAAAAAAAATTTGGACCCATGGAGGTCCAAATCGGTCTAGGACATACGTTATCAACCTTGAACTAATGGCCATTGATCACATTCCAGTCCCACGAAGAGGAGGGGACAGGAAGAAAATGTTACTAAGACGAGAACTTTATTGGATCAGAACTTTGAGAACGGTCTCAATGAGAAATACACTCTGTCAGTATTTTTATAATGTGTGGATGAAATGTGATGCCCACCCTGGGGGATAGGCATGCATTTTTAGATTATTTCACTACATTATTTCAAGTTCTTTATAGTTGTATGTTGTCACGTTAAAGGTGTTATTGTGATCCCACCCTGGGGATAGGCTAACCAATCGTTTACCCAAAGTGACTATTAATTGATGAGACTTTTTTGCTATTGTTGATGATGAGTGTTCATTCATTTGGTTATCGGTTAGGTTTCTATTGTACATAATATTAGAGGAAGCTTTTTTCTGCTAGCACTTTTTATGGGATTCTTGTTATTGGGATCCATAATTTGATATGGACATCATTTCTTGACAATTGAGTTACACTAGCAATATTTCTTTTTATAAAAGAATATGATGTACAGTACTTGACATCTTTGTAATATCTAGGATATCTATTTGTCCATTTTCTCTTTTGGTGGTAGCTATAATTGCCTTTTTTGATTAGATTGCTAAGTGGGATCAGCTCCAAGCATTGTGAGAGTAGCACTCCATTACTTTAGTGGAGTGACTATAGGATGGAGAGTGAAGGTCCAGGAGAATTCTTTTTATGTAGATGTACTATTCATATTTTTCAATTTGGTCCATATTTAGGGTCAGGACATGATCGTAATTGGTGTGGACTTGAGGATACTGAAATATGATATCAAATATTCCAGCGTTTTTTTGAGAAGTGCAGGATGTGAAAAATGGGAGTGAGAGTCCTCTCCACTGGTGTGGAGTAGCTCTACCATAATGGTTATTATTAAGTGTTTTTTTTCAGGATCAGATCGTGGTTAAGCTTATGTAGACCATATTATTGTTATTTAAGTTTATTTCGAATTTCATTGATTGACACTTTAAAAATATATCTCTGTGCGGTATTCTAATGAACAATACGTTTGCAGCTATCATCCCCGCATCGTGATATAACTTATAGGGTTGTTTTTATGTTGTTTTAATTATTTGTATATTTAGGTCACGTCATTGAGCGCGACACCACGTGGTTGCGGACTTACGTCAAACAGCCCGCGGCAGTCTCGGTCCGTTGTCCTGGGAGTCGGATACTACACAGGTGGGGGTAAGTAAGTGTTATGTTTTATGCTTTATATGCTGGGATATTGTTTGTGTACAGTGTGTCCTGAGGAAAGCTTGAGAAGATCAAGCTGAAACGTTGACCATTTTTATTTTTGGAACTAAATAAAAGTAAAATTTTATATGAAGTCCTTGGAGTGCTATCCATCTATATATATATATATATATATATATATATATATATACATATATATATATATATATATATATATATATATATATATATATGTTAAAATTCTACGTATATTTAAGTAATCTTTTAACATAAGTATGTGATTTAAATAATTAAAATTTGATTGACGTGCCTGACAACCCAGGCAGAAAGTGCAGAGAATTTAATTTGCAAGCACTATATTTAACCCTGTAACTTTCCAAGACACCATAAAACCTGTACACGGGGGGTACTGTTTAACTCGGGAGACTTCGCTGAATACAAATATTAGTGATTTAAAATGATAAATTGTATTACAATGATGTTATTTTCAGTAAAAGTGAAATTGTTTACATTTTTCACACACGAACTGCACTTTTACTGATGATATTATTGTTGTAATATGTTTTACTGTTTTGAAACACTATGGTGTAAGTTTTACACAGCCTCCCTACAAACTTCCTGTAAAGAGAGCTATAATTTTTAAACTTCCTTTATTGCACAGTGCATTTTAAAGTAAACTCTAAGCGCCAAAACAATGTTAGCTTGAAGGAGTAGGTTTGTTGTAAAAACCCTGCAGTCTCAGTAGCCAATTATCCGCCATTTAGGAGTTAAATCACGTTGTCTTAGCCACACCATCCCAGCTTTAATGCACATAGCCAAAATGAAAAGGTTGTTTAATTTTCAATCAGATCTTACAAATCTTATAGTGTTTAGTTTAGAAGATCTTATCTACTTCCCTGCTAATTTAACTTTAATCCCTTCAATTAGGTTGTTGCAGGTTTTAACAGGTAATTAAAAGAGCAGGAGCTAAGACATTCTAAATTAAACATACTATGCTGTAAGGGGAGTTAAAATCAATTTTTCAGGAAGTGTACAGAGAGATCTGTATGACTCACGGCAGGGACAATGTGGAAAGGGCTGTATAAGAAAAGTGAATTGACGTGACTTAATATTTAATGGCAGAGAACTGAGCAATGTGACTATTGGGTATGATCTAGAAATGAAAACCACTTCATTAAGCTAAAGTTGTTTTGGTGCGTACAAATTTAAACGTTCATGTCTCCTTCTTTGTTAATAGCCTGCAGGCACCTAGCGTGTGTGATTAAAATATATTTAAAATAGCAGGAAATAAGAACTTCTAAAATTAACACACTGTGCTATAGGATCATATTGAACATGTAATTTTTTTTATATTGGCTGTGTGGCATAGAAGGCATAAACAGAAGCAAAACCAATTTAACTCCTAAATACAGATAATTGAGCGGTTAGAATGCAGGGGCATGATACAGCAAAATTGATTTATTAAGCTAAATGTTTGCAGTTTTGCAGTTAGAACATCTCATTAACTTATATATTACCATCCTGATTGTGATATTGACCACTTCTTCAATGTTAAATCTTTTGAAAATGAAGGCAAGATGGTGCAAGGGACTCTTTGCCCCATAACCACTTAATTAAGATGAAGTGATTGCATTGACCGAGTCATCTAGCCATCTATATTTGTTCTTGTAAAAGTCACTCTGGTCTTTTTGCTTTCCCATATTACCTACTTCCAAGAATGAAATTCAAGAACTGACAGTTCACTTCCTCAGATATCCTACACCTTGACAGGGGCAATTGTAACGAAATATATTGCACTGATATAACCATTGTTATTCACTTAACCTGTTAGTGGTTTGTGGCTGATCTCTCCCTCTCTCCCTCTATATATATATATACATACATACAATGCCACATGTCCTGCACTAACAGCTCCTGGTCTCGTTAGTGCCTTGGTGCAGTCTCCGGCCTTCGTATATAATACCTTGATGGAGAGCACTCACAGGACTCGATATGTTTCAACAAAGTGCTTTTTATTTCAGCAACACACAATCACATCCAAAGTGTCAGTGTCAATGTTTCAGTCCACTTTGATAAAAGTCCGGTACGACTGAAACGTTGACACTGACACTTTGGATGTGATTGTCTGTTGCTGAAATAAAAAGCACTTTGTTGAAACATATCGAGCCCTGTGAGTGCTCTCCATCAAGGTATTCTATATATACTGACCACAATTTGTAGAATTGTGGGTCCACCAGTTGCAAGCCAAGCATCCATGTCCATTACTCATCACACTACCATGTAAGAGAAGGTAAAAGCATGGCAATGGGCGTAGAGATCCTCTAAGTCATACAAATAAATATTTTAGGAGGTTCATGTTGTACTTGACCTATGAAACGACTAAGTCTGAGCAACGTAATATGGAAGTATGGCTACGTAATTACTTTAAAAATGTTGCAGTGTGTAACTTCAAAAAGACAAAGCAAATTCCCAACTCTGTACAATCAGTACAGTACTCAAACATGGGCCAGAGACAGACAGAATGATGAGCCTTGATCTCTCACATTTACAATGCGCTGTCTTCCTAACTATCACACAGAGGGATAATAGGCAATGTACATTCATTCGCTTTTTATCAAAATAGATTTCTTTGAAACACATAGAGCAATTGCTTGTGTCTCTGAATACACAAATACAGCAACATAATGATTTGTAAATGGAGCAATCTGCAAGATGCATTGATACTTTTGGATCTGTATTATCTTTATGGATCAGTAAATCTGCTGGAGACGTAGACAGGTTTTTTTTTCTTCTCTTTAATAAGAGCAACCAAGTGCATTAAATTTTCCCTTTCCCGCTCTGGTGCCTCAGGCCTGTGTTTAAGACAAATTTATAAGGGACGTCTGTTTTGTTTCATATGGTTAGTGGAAAGGAACAGAGCAAATTGATACTCTGAACATCTCAGCAAGTATGGCTTTCCTATGCTGCCACTCTACTGTGAACAATGTTATAACCTGTAAATGCATTGAATAGATACTATCAATGTGCTGTAATGGAAAAACATATTGTTACCCTTTTAAGCTGCATGGGTTACAAGTGTATATAATTCTACTGTCATTAAGATTACCTCTGAAAATGCACAGTTTACCTTAAATAGACATTTGGGTATTTACTGAAGCACTCCCCTTTTACTCTTAATTTTAAAGCAATGCAATATTAAGATCTATTAAACCCTACAATCAAATGTTGACCTGTCCCTATTCCACCCTTTACAATTTACACCATTCCCATTCTCAGCAGAAGCCTTTGAAGGTCAAACTTTATGCATGCATTAGAGCAGCAACTCTGAGAGGGTAGCTCTAAGAACTTTGAATTACTACGACGGGTGTTTGCAGTTGACTACATTGTACAGATTTGCGGTGTAACTGTATGCACTGTATAAAGATTGGTGTTAAAAATACAATCATTGTGTGACAAATATCGGATATATGAAAATCTCAAAAAAAGTTGAAAAAAAGAAATAAAATACAAGCATTATTTTCACATTCTACTGATATTCTTAGAAACACCTGCATGTTACCCACAAACACCCAAATGCCCTTGTTTAAGTGACTAACCAATACTGTCCATTTGTATGTAATGTTTAAAACCTGTCAGCTGGGTTAATTGTGTTACATTTTGTATGAGCAAATTGTTTTATGTGTACCCTTTAGGATCCATTACAAACTAACACTAACCTACAAAGCCACCAATGACTTCACTCCTCACTATCAGGGTGACTCACTAAAGTGCAAATTCAAAGTGAAATTTAAGGCCAAATACTGATATACTCGGGAGACTTCGCTGAACACAAATATTAGTGTTTCAAAACAGTAAAACGTATTTCAACAATGATAACATCAGTGAAAGTGCCGCTTGTGTGTGAAAAATGCAAAAAACGTCACTTTCACTGACAATATCATCGATGTGATATGTTTTACTGTTTCGAAACACAGGGTTAAACTGTTTGGAAAGTTACAGGGTTAATAAAGTGCTAGCAAATTAAATTCTCTAGACTTTCAGGCAGGTCCCCCAAATTGCAATCAATAAAATTACTTAATTATGTAAAAATATTACACAAATATGCATGTAGAATTTAAATATATATATATATATATATATATGTATATATACACACTTATTTATATATATGAAGTCTACGTGTATATTTATGAAATTATTTATGTAATTATGTATATGCACATATGTGTATTTCGTATTATTTTTATTTATTTATTTATATATAAATATTATATATCAAAATACAGTTAGAATAACATTATATATATATATATATATATATATATATAAATATATATAATTTAAAAACATGTTTGAATTAATTTTTAATTAATTCTTTTTTATAATGACATATATTATATATATAGTTATTACATATTATATATATATATGTGTAATTTTACTCTAAGTGTATTTTTATAACATGTATATATTATGACGTTATATATAATATATATATATATATATATATATATATATATATATATATATATAATTTTTTTTATTTTTATTTTATTTATAAACATTTTTTTCTTTTATTTTTTTCACTTTTTCTACCAGACTGTCAGTTCGGCAGCCCCCCTGCAGCAGTACTATGGACGCCTATTGTGGCCATGTGACAGGTCTTTCAGAGCAGTCACATGGCCTGCGGGGTCCTAATTTGTTGAGGGGGGACTGTCTGTGCTGTCAGACTGTCCCTTTCTCCCCCCCCCCCTCGCTCCCCAGACGGAGAGGAACACCAATTGCTGGCGGGGGAACGGCGTCGATCAGGTAAGTAAGTAGGGATTCCGTGCTAGGTATGTCCGAGGTCCGTTTTTGTCGGACGTACCTAGTAAGCCCGAGGTCGGGAAGGGGTTAAGAAGTCACTGAAAATATGCCTCTATAGGAAATCCAACAATCTAGAAGAGCTCCTCCAATTACAGTTGCCTTCATCAGTTCCTTCCCCTCCATAGATTAGCTCACTCTCCCTCCTTCCACTATTTGGTTCTTTCACACACCACTTTTGCAAGCTTATTTCAACACAGGCATCTTATCCATCAGTCCCTCCTCCCCTCTGACATGCTGTTATTTCATGTGTTTGTTTATACCCTTTCCTCATAGACTGTAAGCTAATTTTAGCAGGGCCTTTTGCACCTCTTGTCTCTGTTAATATTTTTTTATGTCAACTGCTTGTTTAAATTTTGCCAATTCTATAACTTTAAAGTGTTGTGAGAGATGTTAAAGGGACACTGTAGGCACTCAGACCACTTCAGCTAATTGAAGTGGTCTGGGTACAGTGTCCCTATTGCCCTTAGTGCTCTTTACACTGCAGCACTAAGCCAACCTCTAGTGTCTGTCCACCAGACAGCCACTAGAGGGCTTCCTGGTTTAAAGCGGACTGTTGGTCCAGTATCTGATGCTGGATGTCATCACGCTCTGCATGAGGACATCCTGCATCAGATTTTTCCCCATAAGAAAGTATTGATTCAATGCATTCCTATCGGGAGGTCTAATGCGCACTGCATTTGCTTCGCATATGCATTAGAGCCCACACGTCGCGGAATGGATGAGGAAGAAGAGCTTTGACACAGCGCTGAGGGACATCAATGCTGGGATCAGATAAGTAAATAAAGGGTTGTAACCCTTTATTTACTGGGGAGGGGAGGCAGAGGGAGCAATAATAATGTTAATAATTAATATTACATTAATAATAACTTGGGGATATTTATCTTTTCTAAAATAGTCTGAAATACTTAAAGTGGACTGGAAATCGCCAAGAAACTAATGGAACTGGGAGGGACATTCCAGTGGTACCTCCTTACCTTTTACATTTTTTAACTACTTTTTAGAAAGACCACGTTAAGTCCGCATAAATCTCTCTGTTTGTTTCTGCTGCTAGTTCTAGTAAGTCTCCTCCTACAAGATAAATTAAAGTTGCATTAAGTAATTATATGCAAAGCCGGATACAGGATAATGTTGGGTCCTTTGGTTGCTGAAATCCCCTAACGCAAGACCTGTATACCGACAGCATGTGATGTTAATGACATCTGCTGTCAAGTGACTCTACTTGCCCAGGAAGCTGAGTCTTATCTGGTGCTATCACTGATTGGCTGCAGCCTGCAGTTGGTGAGGCCACCAAACTGAATCTGTAAAATAATTATGTAAGTGCCTTCAAAATAAGAAGAATTGTTCTGAAGTACAAATTTTAATCTAGTGATGTGGAAAATGAATTGGAAAAAATATCATTGCGATGAACTGGGGCAAATGCCATGGAGTCAATATGGGGTAAATATCATTAGGTTGGAAATAAGGAAATAGTTGGAAAGTTGCTACTGTAAGGTTGGTGCTTCATGTGGGTGACTTTTGAAGGTTTGGCCTTTTTTGCGCAGTTGCAAGGAAGCAGTGTTTTGACTTTACTTTCAGAAAGCGTAGTAACATGGGCCATCCCCAATTATTTGGTAGCAAACATTTACATTAGATTATGTAAGGTCCTTTAAGAAAAAACATGCACACATCAAGTTAAGTAGTGCGAGAGTTGCTTACAGTCAGGCCACGTAATCACTAAGCAAAGCAGTAGTGGCTATGAGTGCATCTGTAATCCATTTTTCCATGTTTTACATTTTAAAAATCATCAAAAAAATCATCGTCTAGTCCGTAAAGACCGTACGCAAGAATTGATAGCCCTTCTAAATGTCAGTTATCTGAAGTAACTAATTGAGTGTGTCATTCCATTTTGGAACAGGGTTTTTTAAATAATAAATTGTAATGATGACATAGTCCCTCATTGGTGCTTAAAGGACCACTCTAGGCTCTTGCCGCGCGTGCACATTCAGCCGACTGGGAGGAGAAGAGGAGGATCGGAGGAGGATCGCTCTCCGCCCACCGCTGGAAAAAGGTAAGTTTTAACCCTTTTCCCCTTTCCAGAGCCGGGCGGGAGTGAGACCCTGAGGGTGGGGGCACCCTCAGGGCACTCTAGTGCCAGGAAAACGAGTATGTTTTCCTGGCACTAGAGTGGTCCTTTAAGGGGTTATTCTGTTGAGTTTGAATAAAATAAAATTTGTGGTTAGTATAGATTCTTATTTTTTATTTGCTTAGGACAAATCATACATAATTAAATGTAGGAAATGTATTCAGAACTAAAAGTACATTAGAACTTTGAATTGCCCTGAATGGCAACTACATCATACAATTTTGAGGCTATATATGTAGCCTTCAGTAAGTAATCTTCCATGTGTAAGTTTACATCTATTCATAGTTATAGAGCAGTCCTCATGAAACTTTCACACACACACTTGTGCATATAAATATAGATATATATATATTTTTTATTTATATATAGATTAAGTAGCATATTTAAATTGTTATTTAAATGGCAATCCCTACGTCTTTTTCTATTACACAGCCATCTGTATTTCCCTATAGATTCCTTTATACTACATTTTCGATATTTATTCTCACAAGGAAACTTTGTCCTTATGAATTTCAAAGTAAGTCTGCATTATTTTTCGAATGAAACTTCCCTTTTTTCAGAAGTTTGTTCAAAGAAACTCTAGAATCAATAGTAAGGGACTTTCTTCCGAAGACAAAAGTAACCTCATCTTGGCTGCTACAGATTCTGCCAGAGCGGACTGGTTCAGACCAAGCTTTACTTTGAAGTCAAGGTTACCTTCCACAGCCGAACACTGTGCAAATTCCTGGTAGAACGGTGATTCATTTCCATAGCTCTGATGTTCTAGAGGGCTATATTGCCATTAAAGAAAGAAGATTCAGTGACGCCGTGCTGTGAGCGGAGGGGGAGAAAAACACTCCTCCCTTCCTACACACATTAAACTGAATCTTGCAACAACATAACATTGTATCCTCTATTGTCCTCCATGGTGTTTAGATACCAGGGGGTCATTTATTGCATCTCTATTAGTGCTGACTGCACATTACAATATGAAACCTCCCATGACAGTTAAAATGAATGTCTGTGGGATATTAATGTCATTATTATTAATATAAATTATTTATAAAGTACCAAAATATCATACAGTAGTGAGCAATAGGGAGACGGAACATTCTATTTTTAATCATTTTAAAACATACAGAAACAGCTTAGTCTTCATCTAGGATGGCAATAATCCTATCAATTACCCATCCTTATTTTAATGTGTGCATACAGAGTTAGGTTCAGTGACAGCCACATAAATGTACTTTTTTTCATGGAATGTGAAAAACAGTTTGTAAGACAATAAAGCATATGAGTTTATATCATGTGTTTTTTATGTACTTTGTGTTCTTATGTATTATGTGTTTTTTAATATTCTTTTTGTGCTTACTAATATCACTGTAACTCTGCCTTGACGTATGGTAACCTATGACATGTGAGCCTCTTGTCTCTATATCAGATCAAATTAACTAAGGGTCAAACTGACCCCTTTTCCCTGGCACTTTTTTTTAGGGCACTTTTTTTTTTTTTGGGGGGGGGGGGGTATTCCATCCCCTGCTTTCAGGCTGAAACAGTTCCTGGAATTAATATAAATTCGGCCCCCAATAACACTCCCTGCTCTCTGACTTATAAAGTTCACCAGTTTTTCAATCCCAAGCTGCCTATTTTTGATGGACACTTATCTGTATATTCATGTCCCTGTCATCTAACACACAAGACCATGAGGAGCCAGCCAAAGCTAGCCGGATAAAGGAGCATGTGTGAGTGTGTGTGGGGGGTGGGGGAGGAGTGTAAGAAAGAGTGATGGGGTGGGGCTGGGTGTGGTCAGCAATAAGTGATTGGCAGGATGGGGGTATAAATAGGAGACATGTTCTGTACTTCCCCCCTGCCATTTTATAATCAACTAGGAATTGTTCCCTCCCTCCCTTTAGTTAGGTTGTTGCTTTGTTTATGTTTCACTGTTTTCTCACTTGCCTTTCGTCACAGCAGGCGGGTGGTTGTCCTTGCCAATTATGGGTTGGACTGGGGGAGTCAAATGGGTGTGAAGGAATGTGGGGCCAATCCCTCCCCTAGCCTTGGTGAAGTTAAGGTATGGTTTATTACAGAGGTGCCCACTGAGCCGAAGGTCGGCTAGTATTTAGCATGGTGTTGAATGAAGGCCAGGTTTTGTGGCCAGTGTTGGTTGGGGCAAGGGGGAGGGCAAGTGCCCACGTGAGTTCCAAGGTTACGGATGATTGATTGGCAAGGTGTCAGGATTACAAGTTGATCCAGCACGCAGAACTGTGTCACACCTAGGACTAAGGATAACGTATAACCGGACCTTAGAACCGGACCTTAGAACGTATCCAAGAATAGTCAAAATACTTGCCGAGGTCAGGAACACAGAATAAAACACAACGATGAGGGAAAGCCAAAAGTCAATGAAACCAGAATTCAGGGGAGTCAAAATGAAGCCAAAGTCAAATACCAGAAAATCAAGATCAGAAACAGTGCGTTATACCATCAGGATGAAACCACGACAGGGCAATGAGCAAAAGGAGAATTGGGTTTAAATACCCCTCCTGTGGATCCGATTGGCCGTAACCAGCCTCTGACCCCAAAAGCAATTACCAGGTTTCCATGTGCATGATTGCTGCTCAGCACAAACCCTCCTGTGGATCTGATTGGCCGTAACTGGCCTTTGACCCCAATAGCAATTACCAAGTTTCCATGTGCATGATTGCTGCTCGGCACAACTTTTCCTGTCAGGATGGTAATGTTGCTCAGCACAACTTTTCCTGTCAGGACAGTAAATGCCATTAAGCACATTTTTATGTGCGGATGAATACGTGACACAAGGACAGGTAGGTTTATGGAACATTGTTAAGTTATATTCTTAAGTTATATTGTTTGATGTTCAAATTATTAAAAACTTTTTATATATTTGATACAAATTATTGGTAATGTCGTTTGTTGAAATAGTTTAAGAAAATAGCTGTGGACTATTTTCACAAACTATTTCTCATGTCCCATTATTGGGATGTAAAGAGGGTGTAAGAAAAGGGGCACTACACACAACTCCCCACTACTTCCACACATGCAATCTATGACTATGACTTACTGTCTGTATCACAACTACCTCACTCTCTACAGAACTCTGTAAAGTGTTACTTTAATGCTTCCTGCTATTATTCCTCTCCCCAAGTCATATGGAATATCCCTATCAAATAATCTAACTTTCATTCAGAACATGTATCCTTCACAGCCCAAACTTACCTCATCCATGTTAATCTTATTTCATTCATGTCCACAGGTCTTGTCAGAACCTGTCTGAAATACTTCAAGTAAGATATTATCTTAACCTTCTGTTTCTTAACCTGCTGACTTATGTGCAGTTTGAATACTTGCTTGTGTCAGGTTTTTGTATTCTAATATTGCCTATTTATACCTTGATTTTGCCTTGCTTAATTGCTCATTTATTGAGTCCCCTGGCTTGCCTTGCTATGTGTAACCTTGTTCTTTTATAGCCTCAGTTACATCTCTCAATATTGACGATAGACCTCAGTTCACATTCCTGAATACTCTTGCAAATTGTCCTTGTCCTCCATTGTTGGCTCTTTACCCTACCTCTTGTTCCTGACTACTCTTCTGGATCAGCCCTGTTTGCATGCTGCCCCTTCATGGCTTCTGATCTTGGCCATCGTTACCTGATTACTCTGAGGGATTGTTCTTGTGCCTTGTTACAACACAAGTATCAGACCTCAGCTTACAAGTCACGACAAAACTCTTGGGTATTTCCTTCCAACCATCGCTGCATTCAAAAGGACTTTCCTTACAAATGCTCAACTCACAGTAAAGTCCATAATTGCCTTATATCTATACTTACTTACAAACTTTACCTCAAGTGCTTATTCCTTGTTAAGCTTCCCCATTGCCCTGTAACTGTTCCTCCTGCTAAAGACTCCTGTTTCATGAAAGTATCCACTGTTAGAAGCATCACTTCACAGCTCACTGTTATTTCTTCTCTGATCTTCCACCCTGTGTTAGTCTGCCCCTACATGACTCCCTCTTACTTTGTAGTTCTTCTGGCACCTCTAACTAAAAAGTTTAATATTTGTCCAGCAAGCAAATCTAGCTTATTACAAGGAGATTCTACATTACCGGGCTTCTACCAATACTGTGCACCATACATCCTAAACCCTCAACATTGCAATGTTGCTTTTATTATAATAACAATGGCAGAGCCATACAGAGGCATGTTGGCCAATCCATCAGCAGAACAACAGAAAACCAAACCAGGATGGTAGCGAAGGAGTCTAGGATTGTCCTGTCCAATTCCGGACAGCTGAGAGGTATGTCTTAGGTTCCCATTATCTGTCTGTAATTCTACTTACTACTGGCTCAATCCAATTCACTGTAATCAACTCTATAATGAAAAAAAGTGTGATTTCTTGTTAGATCGCATAACCCTCCAACTCTAAAATGTATCCTTCAGAAAAATCATGACTTTTATTCCTGTTTAAGAAGGAAATAAGAAAAAAAGTATCTTGACAAATGTGCTTTTCTTCTCAAAAAGTGTGTATATAGCTTTACATAAATTCAATTTTTTACTGCAAGAGATTTCCTTTAATAAAAAATACTCTAAGGAAGCAAAGAGACAGAGGATCATTGATTTATCACAATATTAATCTTTCTGAAACCCTTTGTCATTTCGTTTTTAACCTGCCCTTAACGATCCAGGTTTGATTTGTGATTCCAGCACTGAGCTTAGAGTAATTATTACAGGATAAACCTTTATTGCTAATCTATACCTTTTCTAAAGTCTTGTTGATTTTAAGTGAACAACATCAACTAAAAAAGATATTAGTTTCACTCAACTGAACGTGTGCAATAAAGATCCAGGGATAGCAGACGGATTACCTGCTAATGAGTCCAAAATATATGACTGGGAAATACTTCTGGAATGTTAAATCTGAAGGAGCCATCCAGTCAAAATTAAACCATGTATAGATGATCTAAATGCATGTAAATTATATGCCTAAATTATATAAAAACATGTTTTCATTGTTAATTACTGTACATATTGATTAGTTAATATATCTGCCAAAATTAATGGCAGTTATTTTTCATTTTAAGTACTCTGATTATTTGGTGGTTAATGGCTGTCTTCCTCGGTTTCTGTTATAGGTTAAAAAGATACATCCTTGTTTTATATCTCAAATTTTTCTTTTATAGCTTATGAGAGAATGTGATAATAAATCTATTGACATGTTTATCGCAGGTAGTAGATTCGAGTTCAGGTTGAGAGCACAGAATTCTAAATATCATATACAGAACTATCAACTCACCCTTGATTCTAAAGAATTATAGAAGAACTATGCATTCAGTTCAGTGAATTCAGCTTTTAATAGCTTTTTATAGTGCTAGTGTCTTTGCTAAAGAGTTGTGTGCCTACGAATATTCAGGAATTTTTTGAACATTACAAACAACCTGACCAGGAGAGGCTCTATCAGGAGCTCCTAGCAATTAGAAGAATACATATGGGACCATTATCTTTATCATTATCAAGTCTGCAGGTGTAGTTTGGGCTGCAAGTTCCAATTAAAACCTTGTCTTTTAGCTGCAGAGCAATAAGGCCAATATCTACATATATGGAATGGTATGTGTATAGTTATGAACTCCATTTATACTATCTGTAAATTCTCCCAGTCACCCACTTGTTCAGCAACTTCCTGAATTATGGTCCTTCTATAATGACTCACACTTGTCATTCAGACTTCATGTAACCCAACAGGCCATCTTAGTCTATCTTCCTTTGCATTACCTATATGCAGGGCTGAAATCAGAGTGTGGACCCCCTTACATAGCTCAAGGCAAGGACACCTGGGGCCCACTTGAGTTTGCCCATAAGACTGGCCTTGAGTCTGTTTACAGGGCTGCCAACCCATTCCACCACAATCTTGCAGGCACTTAGAGCTGTGGTAGGTGATGAAGTTTATAGGGGATGTAATGTGTGTGTTTAGAGAATGTAGTGTGTGTGCATAGAGAATTCAGTTTGTGTATGGGAATTAATGCATGTGCATAGTGTATTCTGTGTCTGTGTGTGTCAGGGAGAATGCAGTGTGTGTACAGAAGATTAGATGTGCAATTTGTTTCGCATTTTCGTGAAATGTACAATTTCGTGCAATTTGGACATCAGGATGCTTACGAATGTTTGAATTTCCAAATTACAGAAGTGCCAAATTTCCGAAGTGCCGAATTGCCAAAGTTCTGAAGTAGGTTAGGGTTAGGAGTAGTGTTAGGGGTTAGGGTTTAGGACTAGGGGTTATGGTTAGGGTTTACGGGTTAGGGATTAGGGTCCGTATTGCCGAAGTTCCGAATTGCCGAAGTACCAAACCAAATGCCATTGGTCCGAATTGCCGAAGCATACTAATTTTTTTACTTACCCGAACCGAACCAAATTTGTTGCCAATGCACATCCCTACAGAGGACGCAGTGTGTATAGTGAATACAGTGTATATGTAGTAGTGTGTGTAGTGGATGCTGTGTTTTTGTTTGTATAGTGGATGATGTACGTGTGTTTGTGTGTGTGTAAGGAATGCAGTGTGTGTGTAGTCTAGGCAGTGCATGTGTATGAGATAGGGGCTGTAGAGGGGGATTAAAGGAGCAGTTTCTTCTTTTATTTATTTTATATTTCTCCCCCTTCCTGCTTCTTTCCTCTGGCCAGGAAGGGTGGACACTGCTTGCTCCTGCCGGGGGCCCAGACTCTTCTTCTCAGGCCCAATTCCCAAATTAAGAGAGTAATGCACACACCTTTATATTGGGAATATCTCACCAGAGTGCTTCCAAGAGGGAGGGCCAGGCTCCCAAGAAAGTCCAATGGGAACAAATGTGAAAGTCTGGTCACATCCAATAGCTTCTTTCAGAAGGCAATCTTTTATTAGGAGTATAAAAGTAAAGAATTTCGGCACCTATCCGGACCTTTGTCAAGTCTTCTTCCCAGGCTCGGGAGAGTGTATCATTTGAATGTTGCCATGGCAACATGCAGCAATAATATAACAGCTGGGATTCAGAGAGGGAGGGTCTAGCAGAAAAGAAGACACAGTCTATTGGGCTTCCTCTGTGAAAGCATGCAGTGGCACAGGGAGAGAGATCTCTGACTGAGCCCTGCCTATATGCCTATATATCAGGAAGAGCACATTTATATTTGGAATCCAACAATATCCCATTAACACAGGGTTATTCAATCATGACAAAGGACATACAGGATACAGTACATACCCCTTAAAGTAAGCCTATGAGAACGTACGGTTTAAGAATCTTAGAGTTAAGGATAGGGGAATTAGGGTTACGGAGGATTAAGGGAAAAAGATTACCTGCTTTTAATGTGTCATGAACTGTGACCCCTATCCCTCTCAGCCGGGCAAAAACACCCCTTGACCATAAAACTATTTAATGCTACAACAACCACCATAAACGCTATCTTACCCTAAACCCCTTAAACCCCTTAAACCTTATTTTGTCATTATCCTTTTCAATGCAACATAATGTTTCCACTTTCTTAAGGGCACACTAATCCTAGGACTAGAATATTAGTATTGTATCTCCCTATGTAAAAGCAAACATTTTAAATGTCACCAATACAGATGAGCTTTTCAATGCTTTTGTATGAAAAGATGCTTTTTTTTCTAAGGAGGTCATTATGTAAGAGTTAATACAAGCACCATGACTACTTTAGTGTTTTGAAGTGGTCAAACCGCCATTGGCCATCTGCTGGTGACAGACAGCCAATGGTGGTATGCCTCACTTCATGCCAATTAAGTCCTCCACTCAGTCCATCATCTTTGACACCCTCCTCTCCAGTAAGGGGGAGGGATGTCACCAGGAGTGGATTGGGCTGTAGGGAAAATGTAGCCCTTTGGAACTTAACTGGGAACTGACAGTCCATTAGAAATTAATGAGCTTACTGGGGTGTGTTATTTGAGAGTATTTTCTCCCTAGCTTTTCTTAATCCGTCAATTTAAAATATCAATTTAAAATGGTATTTTATTTTTTCTTTCATATACAATGTATACTATTTTAAACTAGTCTTCAAACACTCCTAATTGCTGAGACAGATATTTCTATATGCTACCCTGAAAAAAAAATTATTCTGTTTAAATGCATGCATATGTTTAATAGTACTAAGTATATAATTTTAAGTTTTGCTTCCTAAGCCATGTTTTGCTGCACTAGTTTAATGTATTAATGCTGCAAACATAAGATTAATTATGTTTATTGAAATTGATTTATATTTAGACGGGAAGAGTTTACCCTGAGGAATCCGCTTCCTCTCCTCTTCCCCGTAGCGTGTAATTATGAAAATGTGTTGAGTTAATGAGAGTGATTGATCAGAGTGTATTGCCCAGAAATTAATACATTGGCTATTTTTTTATTTTCCCGCAAAGCATGTTAACCTGACTCGCTTTGAGTGTTGTACAATTACGTATAATTGGTGAGAGTATCACATTCTACGCACATTAGACCATAAAACAGATACATTAATATATGTGTTTTGCTGATGAAAATTCAGACTATTTACCACTTCCGCCAACACTCCTTCCCAGTGCTTAAATCATTTTTCATCTGTGTGGCAAGAAAATAAAATAATGCAAAAAAACGAACAAGGCATATAGATCAGCAGTGCAAAGTAGTGGATAGTGAATAAAATAAAATGCAAGGAGGTAAAAACAGGAACCCACCATACATTTTCAATAGTATACTTGGACCATACAGCTTAGAAGCTGGAAAAAAAACCATTGTTGGTTAATAATTGGTTAATCATTCTCTGTAATCCATACACATAGGATGAGGAATGGTATAGTTGACTATTGTTCACTCCACTATAGGAATAGGACTTTTCTTTTTTAATACATTATTTTTAACTGTTTGATTCCTCACCCACAACAATAAAAATATAGGTTATTGGCTTTGAACAAGTGCATTTTTGTGCACCCAATACCTGGTCATTTGAGCCACAAACACCAAAAAACTTGTTTTCCTACAACACATTTTGGAAGTATCAGAACTATTTGTTCTTAGTATTTTCTAGCAATCGCTTACATCATAGTATAAATATTAGCAATTATTATTTAAGACAATGCAGCAATATACTGCAGGTATGTGACTTCTAATCTGTGTGCCCATAGAACGATTACCAAACACCATGTCAATTCTGGCAAAGAACAGTGTGTCATATGGTGCAATAACATAGTATTTATCGTTATGGCCGAACTACACCCTAAGGTGGCATTTTGTTTTTTGGTCAACATTAAATAATTACTTCTCACACAAATGCAAGCTGTGCATTTTATTTGACTTCCATTAATATACTATAAATGCTATAATTGGAAAAATAATTAATTCTTCCAATGTAGCATTAGTAAGATAGAGTTGTTCCTTTGTTCCTCCTCTAATAACATAAAATATTCGAACATTATTCTGAAAAATGTTTTGTCTATGTGCATAACATAGATGCAAAATATCAAAATGGTCCTATGTTCTTATTGCTATATATCCACGTTAATGGATTTCAATATGACCTCCTAATCTTGGCAGTAGTTATCCACTACATCACATTCTACAGCAGCTTTTAGTCTCTAGTAAATCTGCTCCGTAGATCTTTCAAAAGAGATAGAGAAAACGAAAGAGCATTACATGAGCTACAGGTTCCCCTGTAATGGACAGAAATTGCAAACTCGTCGTTCTTCAGCCTGAGCATTCATGCTACGTTACATTTTCAAATTCTTTTAATTTAGCTATTGTTATGAGTTACACAATAATTTAAAATGGACAGACACAAAAAAATAGACAGACAGAAAGAAGGAAAGAGCTTGCATTGAGAAAAATAGAAAATAGCTTCATATAAAATATAAAAATGTACAAATGTACAAATTCTTTCAGACAATTACCCCTCTGTCAACGTGTGGCACATGAGATGACAAAAGCGGTGTTTCAGCTGAACTGTTTGTGCCTATTGATCTGTTTCTTGACAAACAAAGCACTTTGGTTGCATTTTGTTCAACATGTTAACTCTGCATGCCTGCAGCTGTCCTATTTTTTTGCAACTTCTTTTATTGTTCATCTTTAACAAAATGGAAAGCAGTTTAATTAAGGATTTGGTTCTTATTACTTGATACATGCCGATCTCAGTGTTTCATATACAGAGAGTCCAGAAAAGAAAATGGAAAGAAATGGAAGATTGAAAGAATATTTACTAAGCTGGGAATGTTATAGAATTTTCTGCGGAGTTAAACAATTATGAAAGTTGAACTCCTTTTTTCTATTTCCAATTTTAGTCCAAAAGTTGTATTGTCCATGCTCCACTTCACATAGTAATGATTAAACCCTCAGTTAATTTTCTTTATATAGTGCAGGTGTAGGCAACCTTCAAAATTCCAGAAGTTGCACACTTCATCTCCAACAATGCTCTTACAGACATGATGCTGGCAAAGAGAGTAGTCTTCAACATCTCAAGTGTCGAAGTTGCCCAGCCCTAACGTGGTGCATATAAGTATATTTTTGACCTAAGCACTCTTTCTTTTTATCTATCACAATTAGGCATATTAATGATAATTTTAAAGTAAAATGCAAAAGGGGTATTGAGAGATAGTTCACATTAATTCCATTACATTGAGTAGCAAGACTCTAGTAATTACTATGCTGAAATGTAACACAATACTTAACCGATCATTTCTCAGAAATGAAACAGAATATTTAACCAACTAAAAAAATAAATAAAAAAGATGAGGTTGCACATAATAATGCATATTATATTCAGAAGCCTTGGGGGGAGAATCTGAAAAAAATATATGGTTTGAGGCGGTTCATGCAAATTAATTTAGGTGATAACATCATACCCCCCGTGGTGGAGAGAGTTTTCTCCAGAAGGTGAGATACGATCTAGATAACATTTTAAACTCTCGGTATTTGTTACACATTTGTGTTTTTCTTGCCACAGTAGACATTTCTGTGTAATATTATGATATTATTAATTGTATTATTATTTATTTGTAACCTTAGATTGAAAAACAGAAATCTAAAATGCTTGGTCCAAATTTGTTATATGGTTAAAATACCAAACTCAGCTAGAAAAAAATTGGGGGAGGTATCAGAATTGTTCTATAGATAGCTGGATTTAAAATGTCCCCCAGTCAGTTTTTCTACCATTTCATATCTTAATAGCACCAATATATATTAGAATATTCTTAACAATATTTTGGATTATACGCAATACCAGGGGTCGAAGGATGTTGTAAAAGTGCAGCTGTCATGATGCTTTGTCATTCAAAACCATCTGCTTTGCCAACCAACTACCAATTGGGAACCCATACTATATATTCTGTTCACTTACGCCCAGCCCCCACAACAAAAAAAAGAGTTTTGAAAGGAACCCTACGCTTTCAGTCCTATGAGTTTCCTAATGGGTCTTGTTAAAGGGACACTATAGGCACCCATACCACTTCAGCCCATTAAAGTGGTCTGGTTGAGAACTCCCATCACCTTTAACCCTAAACATGTAATTATTGCAGCTTTTATAAACTGCAATAGTTACCTGCTAGGGTTAACTCTTCCTCTAGTGGCTGTCTAGGAGTGTGGGCAGAGCTGAGTCTGCGCAGAGGGACATCGGCGCTGGAGCCAGGTAAGTGACAGATTATTAAGCCCTTCTGAACCATGAGGCGGGGGCCTTGACAAAGGTGGAAGCTATAGCTTCCCTTTAAGCAGTTTATTTATACAGTCTGCTGTAAGCATAGTTTGAACAAAATTTAATTAAATTAGATCAGCGATAGAACACTTATTTCTTATGTTTTCTTTTCCTTTCTATCAATTTTTTTTATATACTGCCACTAAAAACCACTAAAGAGTTAAGCAAAATAAAAAAAAATAAAAAAACGGTTTTATTCCAGGCAGAACCTTAACGAGTCACAATGATTTCCATAATTTCGTAGAAAATAAAGAATAAAAACATAACCTTGTTAGTATTTTAACAGAGCAATTAAGGTTTCCTTCGCAGACTGCTAGCAGTTAAACATATTTATGATCCCACTTTAAACACTTAGCATAAAGCACAAATACAGGTCATTATCCTCAAGTATCTTAATTAGGAACATATGCAGTTCCCTTTTTACTTTTAATTTAAACCAGCAGGTTCATCACAACATTGTGAATAGGCTTGGATTTGAGAAAAAGGGTATTATAGCAAGAAATTACAGAGTCTTATAATCATTGTAGTCAATCTTTTCTTAATTTGGTTGAATAAAACAGAATCCTTACATATAGAACATTTTCTGGATTTGAAGGTGATGTAATGATGGTGATGCCAGAGCAATTTGCCTAAACACTGAAGACAAATGAGGCTATTCATTTAGCCAGGAACTTTAGAGAATCACCATATGTAGGTAATTATGGTATTCCAAGATTTAATTTGCAATGTACCCATATGGTGTGTTTTTGAATGGCAAAATACAAAAAAACAAATGCCACCTAGCTGATTAGAATGACCTGGTTATATTACCAGATGCAAATACATATAACTTATATGCATTGATTGGAGTAACAAGTACTGTACCCAGTCATTGACAGTATGTAGAAAACAATTGCTCCAAGAGAGAAATAATGTGATTAATCATTGGAGAATAATAAGAATTCTGCCTACTGTAGCGAATAACTTCCATGTGCTTCCCATGGGCATGAAACAGTGATATGTGTGCAGAAAAACAATGGTTGATATGGAACCCTAGTGAAGATACTTAGGGTTGTAAGGATCAGATCCGTTTTAAGCTCTCTCTATAGACCATGGCTAGGCAATCTTTGGCACTGCAGTTGCTGTGGAGTACATCTCCATTAATGCTCTTACAGTCATAAGGCTGACAAAGATATAGTCCACAACATCTGGAGTGCTGAAGGTTGCCTGCCCCTACAACAGGTACTCTGTGTATTTGGTAAAAATACAAATAAAAAAAAAAAATAACCATTGTGTACTCGTCAGATTAATTTTTGATAACTATATGCTGTGGAACTGCCTTATAACAGTGCTGTTTGGTTTGATTTGTCTTTTGGACTTACATTTGCCAGCCAGCTCTTAGCCAGCAATTTTTTTTATATCAAAGATCAACCCAGATGCAGGTTACTGAGCATGAAGCTTTAAAGCTAAACCTCTTGGTTTTCAAAATCAATCCCATCAATCACATCCTACTAATTTATTATTTCCAGTTTCATAACTCTTGCACATGCATCTTGCTAGATGTTTTATTCCCTAAATAGTGAGCTCCCAAGTTTTTTCCACATGACTGCTGACCCATATCCAACCCCCACCGTTCCCCCAATAACACACTGGACACCTTTTAATTAGATAAGGGCAACGGTCACAGCTTTATTAAACCATAACATAACATTGTTAAACCTGTCAGCTGTTGGGTGAGAGCCCAACAGACAGTTCTCCATTATACTCTCCAAGAGCCCAACACAGCCATCACTATCCATCCACCCTGTGTACGACTGTAGTCTCCCTAAGGTGCCACTGCGTCATACTCCTTCCTTCGACTGCACTGTCCAGGGAACCCGCCAGCTGTGACAATAAAGAAAAAATAAAGATATACAACACAAACACACAAAAAAATCAGGGAGGGAGGGTGGGAATGTTCCACATAAAACTCATCCATTTTCTGCAACATTGTTTCAACCTTTAATACCAGCCCACAATCCTTGGGCAGCAGTCATGCTCCCCCTTCCCAAACTTGTAGTGCCAGGTCGCTGTGCAATGAATAATCCCTTCTTTTCTTTGTCATTCAGATATTGTTAAACATGTTGTCAGGCTAAGATAAATGTACCAGAAAAGGATTTTATGGGGTATAACTTAAGCATTAGAGCACTGTGATTGGTGTCATATATATAAACATATAAACATATATATATATATATATACTTTTCTTCGGTTCCCTGCACACACACTTTAAATTTTATATAGGTGCCTGGTGCATATCAGCCATAGCCAAAAAATAATAAAGAGAATAATATAAACAAAGGCTTGCACTCACGGTCTTATGTAAAAGTTTTTTCTTCCTTTATTCTATAACTTTGTTAAAAAATCAACAATTATACATTTACTAACAAATACACTTATATAGCTAAACTAACTAATTACATAATCATAAAATCACTCACCACCTGTACCGCTACTTTGCCGACATCTATCCTTCGTTTCCACACATGTGTGGAAACCTCGCAACCCGGGCGGGGCTTGATGACGTCATTAGCCGCAACCCGGAAGTAGCGTGTTTCTTTCACCGATCGTTGCCAGGGTTACTCAGTATGTATACCGGCTCCCTGGCAGCCGGGTGAATCAATTTCTAACAAAATATTACATCAATGGTGCAAAAAAATAGACGAACAAATTAAAATCAATAATTTAAAAACTACCACCATACTTGTACTTTCTTTATAACATACATGGTAATAATACCTTTCTTCCTTCATTATATTTACATATACTTGAATATATCTTAATCTTTATGACAATATTATCTTATGATCAACAGGCTTAATTTTACTATTTGGGTTTTATTAATGTGCGAAACGAAGGATAGACGCCCTGTGCCCAAAATATGCTCTTTCCCAAGCAGTCACTATCTCCAGTGATCTTTTGTCAAATCACCCCCTCAATACATTTAGTTGAGTTTCTGTGCACTGGGTTTTCAGAATGGTTCCACATAGGTTTGGTTTCTCTCCCTACAGGTATATTGGAATGTCTCAATTTACAATCTGCCTTGGAAAATCATCTTACAGTATCTTCACTGTTAAACAAAGAAATAAAGAATGATTTTGTGATTGGCCTCTTTTTGAATCCCCCATTTTCCTGCTGGAGAACCAGTTTTTTGTTTTTTTTGGCTCCTCATTCATCCACAACACCTAGTCTTAATTCCCTTATACCATCTGCTGACTTTTCCCTATGATATGCTACACTAGACGATGCCATCAAAGCCATACTCTACCTAGGTCCTAATGTTTGGATGAGCAAAACTAATATTTCTAACGATTTTAAACTTCTTCATATACATGAATCACTTTGGCATCTGCACAGAATTAAGTGGAACAATATGTTCTATTTTACCACTAAACCTTTGGTTCCAAAAGCAGTCCAAAACTTGTTGATGTTTTTGCGGAAACTTTGTGCTAGCTCTTATTGAATTGGTGCAAATGTCCTATGGTGATACATTATTTGGACGATTTCCTTATTTTGGAAAAACAATCTATTACTCCCATTGGTTTACAGGTCACTACAGGTATTGGATAGCTTGGGTATCCCGGTAGCATTAGAAAACAGAAGGCCAGAGTCATTGCATCACCTATTTAGGGATACAGCTTAATTCTGAAACGTTGGTTGCTAGTTTACCTTTGGTAAAAGTTGGCAGAATAGTGGAGTATGTCAATGCTTGTCCTACACAAGGTTCTTGTACTAGGAAGGAAAT
Source organism: Pelobates fuscus (assembly GCF_036172605.1). Classification (NCBI taxonomy): domain Eukaryota; kingdom Metazoa; phylum Chordata; class Amphibia; order Anura; family Pelobatidae; genus Pelobates; species Pelobates fuscus. The sequence continues at coordinate 75,469,027 of NC_086323.1, read as the reverse complement.
ACAGTAATTGATAGGTTCACTTAATTTCGCAATGAGGTTCATTCCCCAAGGACGGTCCTATATTTTAAGGTTACTCTACTTGTTACACGGTCTCCCAGATGACAGTAAACAATTTCCCTAGATGTACATGCCAGGGCTGACTTACATATGTGGGAGACATTTATTTTTTCGTGGAATAGGAAATCATTGTTGATTCCTCCTCTTTCGGACAGTTCCCCAGTGGTTTGGACTGATCTGGCTGCTTCGGTAGGCTATGCAGCAAGTTTTGGTAATGAGTGAGTTCAGTTATGCTGACCTACTGAGGTATCGCAATTGGAGAATTGGAGAATTTTCTGAAATCTTCGGCTCTGTTCGAAATATTACCTATTGTTGTGGCAGCCCTTGTCTGGGGCTATAAATGGGAAGGACAAGCTGTTAGATGCCTTACAGACAGTCAGTCTGCAGTTCATATCGTGAACAAAAGCAAGTCTCAGTCTCTCACAATCATGAGACTTGTACGGAAAATAATATGGTTAGCAGCCTCTGGTCAGTTTCACATAGAATGTATACACGTTCCTGGGGTTTGCTTATGCTCTATCACAATCTAAATATCAGGAGTTTTTTCTAATCCACCTGCCTGCAGACCCACGCTCCAAGAATCCTCCAATTTCCCATGATCTGATTATGGACTAGAATTACTGTTGTCACAGAGTAAAATGCTGACCCAGAGCCTGAAGAGGAGTAAAACAAAGGGTTTTATGAAATCAGAGCACATAAACTTTGTCAGGCAATCAATGTTGATGGAAGGGTTTGTAGACAGAAGAAAAGTAAAAAGTGTTTAATTTGCCTGTCCTGCCACCATCTAATCAGTCCCACGTACCAGATCTTGGACCCATAAGATATGTTTTCCCAGATGCTGGTGTTCAGTTACGAAGCTCACCAAGGGTGTCCAGAATATGAAAGGTTGTATTAAGAAGCAGTGAGAGCTGGCTTTTTAGTTGGCAGAGAGGCAGTGGGGATGGTGAGAGACACGTTCAGGCCACAATGCAAGCAAGATGACATCTGTGGCAAACATGCCTATGCCACAAGCTCCTGGAGTAACCTGCTTGCTAGCCTCCTGCCCAAGGACTATGGGCCGTATCCAAAGACCCTGTTTGGGAGTTAATCAACTTTCCCTGGGTGCCCCTGGTTTGGCATTTTCCCTTCATGCGAATGCAACCAAACACTAGCTCCCTGGTGGCCATTCGCATGAAGAAACCCACAAATTGTACTCAGCGGTACTTAGCCATGATCGTTATGGAACTAAATTCGGCATGAGAACTTTGTGGGTCCCCGGTCACCTCAGCGGTACTTAGCCACGAATGTTATGAAACTGTTTTCGGCATGAGGTGACCGTGTGGCTCCCAGACAACTTCGTCTGGGATTTTTAAATGACTTTGCAACCCGCCAGGAGAGCGCTTTTTGGAGGGAAGGTGCCTGAGACTAAGATGCACAAATGCTGCCTAAGAGCCAACCAGAGCACCCTATATTTCAGACGCCGTAGCTCCCAAATGTTGACCGGCCAAAGAACCAAATGTTCTGGAACTTTTTTGGGCATAGGACCACGTGTGCAGCCGGTCAGAACTTTAACACGGTTGCATTTCCCATACACTGCATGGATCTAAGCGCAATTTGGAGAACTTGGGTGCTCAGATCACGGCTATTTGGGGATGTATTATTTGTGGGGTTATTATATGTTTCTATAATGTTTTGGGGTGTTTTTGTGTTTTATATTTTTATCTTTGCCTCTCTGTTCCTGGGAGATAATTAGGTTACATGTCTTTAACACAATTATCTCCCAGGCACAGATTTATGGGAGGGGCTTGTCTTACATAAATGGAGATCCCGTGCTGGGGACTGTGTATAAAAGCAGGCAACCTGGCCATAATAAGCCAGTTGCTTTACACCCTTCACTCAGTCTCGACTAGTGTTTGGGTGTACCAGCTATACAGCTATACTCTCTGCAGGAGAGTTTTAATCAATAGAAACTGGATCCAGGACACTGTTCCAGGGTGGGAAGTGATGGCGAGAATGCGGCTAAGCTGTGCGGCTTGGTGCTAAAGTGCTGATGGTGTCCCGGTGATAGCTAGGAAGCGTGTTTGGTAGAGGTACCCAGGCGGTGCACCAGGCAGTCCACCACAACCACCATTTGCCTTGGCCATGTAGGCTTGAAATTCTGGGATGGAAAAGAGTTCCAAACAGCACTTATATAGGCAACAATACAGCGGAGGGAGAGTGTTAAAAAGCAAGAGCAAATGTAGCCTAGAAAATATAACAGATTACTGTGTGTGACGAAGTGCCCTTCACCACTTGTGCCTGGAGAGGACTAATTGCCAGCCTCCTGCCCTGTGACTATGGCCCCTGGAAGATTTTGCCCTTTTAGATACTTTATTTGGGCATAGTGAATTTTATTAGACTGATTCTGGCCCTTTAAATGCTCTGCAGTTTTGCTATGCACTTCGGATGCAGAGTCTGAAGAAAACCCCTGTTTTATGGACTTAGTTAAAAGGGTCAGACAGAGTTTGAAAATATGACAGTTATTAAGGGTTTTAACTGGTGTTCTAAGAGGGGGGAATAAAACAGTCAAACGGTCATTTTTTTGTTTTCCTCGGAGGAGGAGTTGTTTTGCTGCATGAGTGCTGTTGCTTTTGTGTGCTCATTAAACAGACCTGCTTGACCCTTTCTTGAAGCCTTGGCTCATGTTTGGGGGATGGGATAGGTCTGCAGTGCTGATGGTGTCTGTTGGAGTGCTTGGAATCCTCGGCAAGCACTAGGAGCATCGATTGGCGGAGGTAGTCGGTCGGAGTGCCAGTGGGTCCGTCACACTGTGATATCTTTCAAATAAGAGGTTGAGAAAAAAATGCTAGCCAGCCAGTAGTCAATGAGCCCGAAGAGGAGTAAGACAAAGAGATTAATTAAATCAGAGGACATTAACTTTGTTAGGCAATCAAGATCGATGGGATGGTTTGTAGACACAAAGAAAAATACAAAGCCTCTAATTTGCCTGTCCTGCCACCATCTAGTCAGTCCCAAGTACAAGGTCTTGGACTCATGTGATACTGTGTAGACCAAGGTTTTCCTAGATGCTGGTGTTCAGTTAAGAAGCTCACCAAGGGTGTCTAGAATATGAAAGGCTGTATTAAGAAGCAGTGAGAGCTGGCTTCTTAGTTGGCAGAGAGGCAGTGGGGATAGTGAAAGCCATGTTCAGGCCACAATGCAAGCAAGATGACCAAAATGTTTCCTTGGCCACATAGGATTGATATTCTGGGATGGAAAAGCAGAACTTTTATTGGCAACAATGCAGCGGAGGGAGAGTGTTAATAAACAAGAGCAAATGTAGCCCAGAAAGTATTACAGATTACTGTGATATCTTTTCAGTAAGAGGTTTGAAGTCACAGAGCTCTATCTATATTTTATGGCGAAGATCCTGGATGTGCATTCTGGATGTTAGTAATTATGAAAAATCTGAACCATATAAACTCCACTTTCCCTGTCACAAATACAACTTCATATAAAGTTTACTATTTTGAAATTATCAGGCAAGACATGTTTTATTCCTTCAGTTTACAAAATGTGTTTTAATCAAGCGCGTGTTGTGTTCAGGGTGTAATTGCTGGTTTAAATTCAAAAGATAATCCCCTGATAGGCGATTATAAAAACAATTTTCATGCTTAGGGGAAAACTGCTTATACTATTTTGTTAAAAAAAAAAAAAAAAGAGATGGAGAGATAGAAAACAAGATCATAGAATGAATTCCCACAGTTAAAGTAGAATGGCACAATCATAAAACAAAACATGACAAAGAAAAAATGAAATGACCCCTGTTCAAAAGTCTGCATACCCCTAGCTCTTAATATTGTGTATTACCCCCTTTAACATCAATGACAGTGTGCAGTCTTTTGTAATAGTTGCTGCCTCTTGGCAAAATGCCTCCAGGTCATGCAAAGTCTTTAGTAGTCTTGCATGAACTGCACATTTGAGATCTCCCCAGAGTAGCTTGATGGTACTAATGTCAGGAGACTGTGATGGCTACTCCAGAACCTTCACCTTTTTCTGCTGTAACCACTGAAGGTTCAACTTGGCCTTGTGCTTAGGTTTATTGTTATGCTGGAAAGTCCAAGAGCATTCCATGTGTAGCCTTCATGTAGAAGAATGCAAATTATTATTTATTTATAAAATATTTTACCAGTAAAGATACATTGAGATTTCTCTTGTTTTCAAGTATGCCCTGGGTTGTCTGCATTCATCTTGCCATCACACCCTCCAAAACATCATTAAGCCACCACCATGCTTCCCAGTAGGGATGGTATTCTTTTAACGATAGGCCTTGTTGACCCCTCTCCGAACATAGGACTTATGTTTTTTCTTTGTATCCAGAACAATTCTTCTGGCAATTGGCGCTGAAATCTTTCTTGGTCTACCTGACCTTGGCTTGGTATCAAGAGATCCTCAAATTTTCAACTTCTTAATAAGTGATTGAACAGTACTGACTTGCATTTTCAGGGCTTTAGATATCTTTTTATATCCTTTTCCATCTTTATAAAGTTCCATTACCCTTGTTAGGCTGGACCTTTGACAGTTGTTTTTTGTTCCCCAAGGCTCAGTATCTAGCCTGCTCAGTGCACCCACGTGTGAGCTAACAAACTCATAATTATACACAGACACTAATTGAAATTTAAAAAGCCACATGTGTGGTAAATTAACCTTGAATTGATATTTTAACCTTTAAGTGTGTGTAACCTTGTGCGTCTGTAACAGTTTCTGTGTGTCCAAGATTATTGAATTACTGGCTACTGACCATTTGCTATTATACTACTGACTGTGCTGCTCTGACCTATGATTCTGTTCCTGACTTTGTTTCTGCTTCTTCCCTTTGATACCATTTTGATATTTGATTTAGCACTTCTTGCTTATTGTTTTGGAGTCTGTTCCCATCTTCAGATATTTCAGGGAGTATTTATTCATTCTTTATTCAGCTGGGTGCTCATTTGCTCTATCTGATAAAAATATATATATATATCATTTTGGGGCACTGTAGAACACGTTATACTTTACCCTCCATCCCAAAGCACATAGGTGAAAGAAGCAGTAGCATTCATTTGCCTAGTGAATGATTGCCTTCCACATCCATGCAAGTGACAAGGAAAACAGAGAAATCATTGAGTCCTCTCTGGCCTTAACAGCTCCTGAAGACGACATTCTTTTCTCCTTAGTGGGTGGATCATAAATTAGCTCATGTACACTCATGTTCCCTGGACTAAAACTCAGCCAGTATTGGATTGATGCTCAAGCTTGATACCATTTAATCAAAGTTGAAGCTGGTTTTCATACTCATCTTATCCCTGTCAATTTTGTAATACCAGCCCCACATTACTAATGGGAGTAACAACCTACACTCATATTTTGTCTAGAGAGAGTCCTGTTATTCTTCCAGCTGTCTGCATTTTAGTGGAATGCAGTATACAAATCACAGTCTTTCATTTCCCACTTGATACTGTGTACAGAGCAGTCCTTTTGCAAGGTCTTAGCGAAACGTTTAGCAGAAATAAAATACAATATTTCTTGCACAGTATAAGTGAGAGGTTATTGCAAGTATCATTTTCAGCTGTCTACAAAAAAATCAGGAAGAGACAAGGATTTAATAAGTCATCAGTCAGCAGGGCAGCCGGAATACAGGCAACAAGGTTTATATATCAAGCGGCTGCATTAATAGCACGCAGAGCAATGCTGATTTACTGACACATCCTTCAGATTCCACGTCAAACAAAAGGAGCATGCTGTGATATGTGACACGCAAAGAATGAGGAAAAGACAGCAAGACTATCCTAATATCATGTGCATATCGAGAGTAATAACGTCATACTGAAGATTTGTGTATGCTCTCATATTTATCATTATCAGACATGTTTTAATTCCATTCAAAAGTTCCAGGTAGCCTTCAATATTTTGCTCACTATTCAACCCTCCCCTTTTGACTATTACATTTTATCAACTCTCACTATCGGCCTGCAGGCTGTTGGTTTCTTTTTACCAGGCCTGGTTTTATAGACATATATTAACATTACTTAGAGGACATCTAATGTAATGTCAATATGGGACTCATTATATGACCTCGCATAGCCCCACAATGACAGTATGTGCATTAAGAACCTTCTCCCTGCGTTGGGTACTGGTGATAACAGTAATAGTAATTTGCTGTCAATGCATATCCCACAAACAATAGAAAGAGCCACAACCAAGGTGATCATTTGGATTGGTCTTCAAGGCAGAGCGATAGTCACGCACCAAAAAGATAAACATAGCTCCTTTTATCTGGTTATTTCTTTTTCAATGTTCCTTCATGTCAGCCTTTTACTATTCACATACTTAATTGGCATGCTTTCATCACAACATAATGGCTTTCATTAATTCAGATAACTAACATAGATTGTCTGCATTTATTGTGATTTTTTTTTTTTTTAGTGTTTCTCCTTGTGATTAATGGGTTTAATTGATTCACCAAAATACTTTTTATTGCCAATTAATAACTATATGATGATTGTACATGAAAAAAAAAAAAACATGATTACCGGCACTCAGGACATCATAGCATTTAGTGATCATTGCATAGCCTGAGCAGGGAGTAACCGAACGGTTAGCTTTTGAGATTTCTCTGATCTTTTGCCCGTTCTCAGAGTTCTCAGAGACTCTGTCTTTGTTGCAATGAATTTACTTAGTCTCTCCCTAAGTTTAAAGGTTAATCCAAAGGTAGACCCTGTGTTCACTGCGTCCAGAGTGGTACCAGCTACACCTCACTGACGAGGCTTAAAGAAGGCCAAAAAGATCACCCAGGATTGCTCTATCACCTGTGAAGTGTGAACTTGCCAGCATGTCAGATCTCGATTGTTTTTATGAGTGTAATAAGTCTGATAAGCAAATGCTATAGGATCTCTCTGTAAAGTCACAAGTGGGAGAAAAACATTTTTGAGACCTAAACAGTGACTAACCGAAAGGCAAGCTATTGAGTTTTCTCTGAACCGTTACCCATACTTAGAATTCTCTTATACATATATTCTTGCATAGGCTGTAGTGTAGTTCATGAAAGGGGACAGTAATTTGATTCTACAAAAGTTTCAATTATTGCAGTTGTAAGCACACCCTGTGTACATTTGTATTTGTACAAATTTTGATTGATTTTTTTGTAACCTTTTCTTCTTTATAAAACACTAATATGGGGCTCAGCTGCAGCCTGAAGAGATTTCTATGATACTTTCTTATCCTGTACCCTCGTCCATGCTATTCCTGTAATAGGTTAAGGGGAGTTTTACAATATATTGATTGGCATAAACTCTTTAGTGAAAAGAACACTGAGGATAAATGTAATATCTTCAAACAAATATTAGAAAAGTACATTTCTCAGTACGTGCAACTGGGTAATAAATATAAAAGAAACAAATTGAAATCAATGTGGCTTAGTGGGAAAGTAAATCAAGAAATTAAAAATAATAAAAGGGCATTCAAAGTCTTTCAATCGGATAAACAGTGTTATCCTATAAAAGATATAAGCAAGCCAATAATGTGTGATTAAATTCACTATACTTCAAAATGAAAAAATGATAGTCAAAGAGAGCAAAACCAACGACAAAGCATTTTTAAGTACATAAATTCTAAAAAAAAAAAAAAAAAATGAAAGTGTAGATACACTAAAAACTGGGATGGGGGTGTTAGTTAATGAAGACCAGGAAAAGCCAGACATTTTAAATGACTATTTCTCCTCTGTATATTTTAAGGAAGAACCAATGGCAATAGATATGCAAATGATTGATGCAAAAAAATGTGCTGAAAATTGCAATTGGCTAACTCAAGACAAGGTGCTGCAGCAACTAAAGAAAGTTAATATAATCAAAGCTCTGGGACCTGATGGTATACATCCACGAGGAACTAAGTGTAGAAAAAAGTGAACCTGTTTTTAATCTTTCAAGATTCTTTACTTTAAGGAAGTGTTCTAGAGGATTGTAGGAAGGAGGATGTGGTTCCTATAATTAAAAAAGGTTTAAAATCCTTGCCTGGGAATTATAGACCTGTGAGTTTAACTTATGTGGCTGGTAAAGTATTTGAAGGGTATTAAGGGATAATATTCAAGGAAAAAATGTGGTTATGAGCAAAAATGGTTTTATGAAGCATAGGTCATGTCAAACTAACTTGATGACCTCACATCACACTGAACTTAGTGAAATACTGCATTTAACATCCTGCAGTGAAACACCTACCACCCTCAGGCCTCACATCACACTGAACTCAGTGAAAAGCTGCATTTAACATCCTGCAGTGAAACACCTACCACCCTCAGGTACTGACTGAAGCTTGGAAGATACTCCACCTCATATATTCCTGGATTGCTAACATATTCCCATGTGTTACTATAGATTTGTTACCATTTATACCACTGTATACCATTTTTCACTGTAATATTTCTGAGCATGCAGTTTGTACTATAGTCATTTAATGTTTCTGACCAATATTTCATGTAGACAGTTATTAATATTTTGGGTGATAGAATTTGGTTTCTAAACTTTTCAGTAGTATAGAACACATGGCTACTCTAATGTAATGTAGAAAAATGCAAAGTTATGCACTTCAGCGTAAAGAATGCACAAGCAACCTATACCCTTAATGGAAGCAAATTAGGAATAACAATACATGAGAAGGACTTGGGAATTGTTAGAGACAACAAACTATATAACAATGTGAAATATCAACCAGCAGTGGTTCAGGTCTGAAAGGTATTGTCATGCATGGAAAAGGGTATTAATTCTCAGAATGAGAATATCACTTTGCTTCTTTATAAATCACTGGTAAGACCACATCTTGTATATGCTTTGCAATTTGGGGCACCTGTTCTAAAAAAAGACATTATGGCACTAGAAATAGTGCAGAGGCGGGCTACAAAATTAATAAAAGAAATGGAACATTTTAGCTATAAAGGAAGATTAACAAATTTAAACTTTAATTTATAAAAATGTTACCTCAGAGGGGATATGATAACATTATACAAATATATCTGTGGCCAATAGAAACCATTTGTGTGAAATCTATTCACAAATCGGACTTTACATAAGACACGAGGTCATGCGTTTAGACTGGAAAAAAAAAAGAAGATTTAGTCTAAGGCAAAGGAAAGGGTTTTTTTTTTTTACCATAAGAACAATCAGGATGTGGAATTCTCTGCCTTAAGAAGTGGTTTTATCAGAGTCGGTACACATGTTTAAACAGCAACTAGATGCATATATGCAAAAACAGAATATTCAATTGTTAAAACAGAATTAATTAATTGTTCAATGTAGGTTAATAGCTTCTTTATCCACGGATAAATCTGACTGCCATTCTGGGGTCAAAAGTTTTGTTGCAAAATTGGTTTTGTTCTTCAAACTTGTTTTTTTTTTTTTTAACCCTCTTTTGGATCAACTGCAAAAAACAAATGTGAGGAAGGCTGAACTTGATGGACACATGACTCCTTTCAGCCTATGTAACTATGTAACTATGTAATGTATCACTTCATTATGAATGACTTGTATTCTATACATTTAGTTTAAATATTTTAATCCAGTTTAGTCTTTTAGTCACATGTCTGAACTTTGTTACATTTCCTGTCTGTCTACATTTCCTTGTCTGTCTACTAAAATCCTACAGCATATGACAATAAATATATAGTTCAGCCATATACGTAAAATTGCCAAGATGACGATCATCTGGGCCACTCTGCGCAGTTTCATTCCAGATATGAAAAAAAGAGACATTAATATGATTATACAAGATTATATAAACATTAGCCACAATTTTCAGCCTGCAGAACTGCAAAAATATCTGAAGCAGAGCTATAATAAGCACAATTTCATTTTCCTCAATCAGTAATTTTAAATGAAATCAATTTTGCTCTAGTTTGCCTTAAATCATTTTGTGAAAATGGAAATATTGTCTGACTTAATAAATGTACCATTGTCTGTTTTCTGATAATAATGCTAAAATGTTTACATAACTAAAATCAGGGACAGAGAGATGTGCAACAACATATTGAAAAGTAATGTGCATCATTCTTTTTGACATTTAAAGTATAAAGTAGGTACATATGTAATTGGACCATCATTTTCTATTTGTTAAAATTTTGCAGCTTATCTTGTGATCCAGACCTCTGACAAACAATTGCTAATGCTTGTAAAGCTAAATTCCTAATGTTAAAAAAGAAACGTAATGGGGCATCACAGGAGAAACCATGGGAGAGCAGACCGGATCCAAGAATGGGTCTTTAACCTCACTACCCTTAGTTTGAGAAGTAAAGGATTAATACACCAAGCAGCCCATGGTGTGTGGGATAAAACTAATGATGGAGTGGTGGACCAGAGGTTTCCTCACCAAAACATTCATGACCAAGATGCTGAAATGTTGCCCAGATAAGTTTAACCAATTTGTCACACTCCCCTGCCAACCTGTAGCATAATTCCATGACCATGTAAAATATTAAAACAAAATAATGAGCACTATTGATCTCTTCCATCACTTGTTTTACAAAAATATATAAATATAAAATAAAATAATAATACTGCTTTCCTAAAATAAGTTTAGCCTATCTTTTTTTGCTTGTTTACACTGGAGCTGTGACGTTTTGTTCTGAATTATGAGATTTAGTTTTCTGTTGGGTCATAACAAACTGTTGCCATTTACCTTGGGATCCATATTTTCAAGATTATCCATGTCCACATAGTGTCTGTTGCTAACAGGATTGTGAAGTTCCGTGTAGATGATATTCAAGACATGCCAAGTGTCCCAATGTAACTGTTTTGTACTAATAATTCACATACCAGTACTGTTTGTTTTCCTTAGTTATTTCAATAATACCTCAAATAAGACAGACAGGCATTGGAAAATAGAGACAGACAGATATAATTAGATTCAAAAAACAGTATGATAATTCTTGGGCCAGACACTTCATGATCCAATGTAAAGTACCTTAAAACTGATCTGATGATACCAAAGAAATTAGACAATCAAGAACTAGACAATCAGCAAACATGTGTGTGTAAATTGATAAAAGGACTTTTTTGACAACCCATAAGGGTATCAGCAGTGCTCTGTGCATGGGTAGCCTTAGTTGATTGTCTTGCTGGACAGGCTTTTTACACATCCTAGTGATTGCTGAGTATGGAGCTGTGTAACCACAAACCAGACAGTGCCCATGACGACCCATGTCCACCACCGAAAGCACCTTCAATGTGGATGTGAGAGTCAGAACTGGACCATGAAGCAATAGCATAAGGTTGCCTGGTCTCGTGAATCATGTTTTCTTTTAGATCAGATGGTGGCTGTGTGCATGTGCGTTGTTTACCTGGGGAAGAGATGGCAGCAGAATGCACTATGGGTAGATGGCAGGCTGGTGGTGGCAGTGTTATGCTCTGGGCAATATTATACTGGAAAACCTTGGCTCCTGGCATTCATGTGGATGTTATTTTGACATCTGCCACCTACCTAGAGATTGTTGCAGATCATCATGCAGTACACACCAACAATAATGTTCTGTAATGGCAGTGGCCTCTTACAGTAGGATATTGCACACTGCCACACTGCAAAACACGTCCAGGAATGGTTTGTAGAACATGCAATGAGTTCAAAGTGTTCCCTAGGCCTCCAAATTCCCAAGATCTAAATCTGATTGTACTGCTAATGTCTTGGTGCCAGATACAATAGGACGCATTCATAGATCTTGTGGAGTCCATGCCTTGATACACCAGAGCTGTTTTGACAGCACAAGACTGCCTGCATGGATCATTGAGTATGTTTGAGAATCATTGGGTCTTCATAAAAGCCAAAGTTTTCAACACTTTTAAATTGTGGGGGACTTATGTATGTGCAAAAATATATATTAGTATACATATATTATTATATATTATTATTAGTATATATATATATATATATATATATATATATATATATATATATATATATATATATATTATAGTATATATTAGTATATATATATATATATATATATATATATATATATATATATATTATAAGCAAAATATATATTAGTATATATATATATATATATATATATATATATATTATAAGTAAAATATAAGATTACTACAGCATACATGCATTAATATATATGTATAAGCAGGGGTCATATTGAGGAGCTGGCCTTGGGTCAGCAAGGAGGGGAAATCCGGCCCTGTATCTGTAATTTCATTTCTTTTTATTTTTTTATTTTAAAAGCATATCTATTCTAAAAGGCATGCTGCTTTTAAATATTTCTACCTGTTTTCATTGTCCTTTTCTAAACAAATAAAAAGAAAATAAGCATTCTTATAGCTGAATCTTGTTCTAATTGCAGGCTTTTAACTGCTCCCCGCCGAGAACACAGCTCTGATTTAAGCGCTGATAGTGAAGGAAAGCTTAGTGTGACCACAGGTACAGTTTAATAACGTAAAGTTTTCTCTTAAAACTGAATTATTCAGTACAGCTGGATAGATTAGTAAGAAACAGCAGGCAGGGAGAAATAGATTTTGCTAGCTAAATTAAACTTTCAGATTAAAGGATTTGCCCCGAAATATTCTCAGCAAAGGTGAGGCGAGCACTTAAGGGTATTGAAGGTTTTATGTGACTCTGGAGATCTGCTGGGGAGCAACACAACAAACCGGAACATTTTATTGATTAAAAGTCCTCAGATTAATGCTGGGTGCAGCTGTCAAGCAGGCAGATTTAACAGAGAGGAAGATTCAGGTATTTAAGAGCATTAAAATAATAATATTGGTATTACTTGTATTTAATATGCAGGAAGTCTCTTTCTCTTGCTGAAGAATAGACTTCCCCCCCCCCCCCCCCACCCACACTCCTGATTTGGATGAGACAATAATGCAAAAATAAATTAAATCAAGAAAGGAGAAAATACACACACACTCACAGACACTATATAAACACTGAACAAAATTGTAAACGCAGCACTTTTGTTTTTTGCCCCCATTTTTCATGAGCTGAACTCAAACATCTAAGACTTTTTCTATGTACACAAAAGGCCTATTTCTCTCAAATATTGTTCATAAATCTGTCTAAATCTGTGTTAGTGAGCACTTCTCCTTTGCCGAGATAATCCATCCACCTCACAGGTGTGGCATATCAAGATGCTGATTAGACAGCATGATTATAGCAATGGTGTGCCTTAGGTTGGCCACAATAAAAGGCTACTCATGAAAAATGGGGGCAAAAACCCAAATGTTGCGTTTATAATTTTGTTCAGTGTTTATATATATATATATATATATATATATATATATATATACTCTTCTCTCTTTCTCTCTCTTCCTTTCTCTCTCTCTCTCTTCCTTTCTCTCTCTCTTTCTTCTGCTCCCCCCCCCCCCATTGGTGACTTGCTTCAGAAAAAAAAATGCTCCTTTCTTGATTTAAATTATAGGACTGTTAGGGGGCCTATGAGTCCAATTGAATTTAATTATGACTTATATACACTGATCATCCACAACATTAAAACCACTGACAAGTGAAGTGAATAACTGATTATATTGTTACAATGGAGTGGAATATATTACGCAGCGTGAACAGTCAGTTCTTGAATTCCATGTGGTAGAAGCATAAAAATATGTAAATATGTAAACGTGAAAAGATCTGGGTGACTTTGGCAAGGACCAAATAGTGATGGATAGACAACTGGGTCAGAGCATCTGTAAACTGGTAAGTTTGTGGGGTGTTCCTGGTATGCAGTGGTTATTGCCTACCAAAAGTGGTGCAAGGAAGGACAACTGGTGAACTGGCATCAATGTCACGGGTGCCGAGGCTCATTGATGCACATGAAGAGCGAAGGCTAGTCTGTCAAGAGCTACTATAGCTCAATTTGCTGAAAAACATAATGCTGGCCATGGTAGATCATTCTAGAATGGGAAGTAAAAAACTAGTGAATCATAAGGTGTATTTAGTTTTTCACACATGGCTTCTCCATTTTAACTTTATTTTTGTTGAATAAATCATAACACAGTGTAATATTTTATGTGTTGTTGTTCATCTATGTTTGTATTTACCTTATTTTAAAGGGACACTCTAGGCAGCCATTTTTACTCACCTCGTTCCAGCGCCGGGAGCCTCGTGAAGCAGCGCCCCCTATTTCATCAAGATGACGAAATAGGCGGGCGCGAGCAGGGAGCAATCAGACACTTCCATTTGGAAGCTTCGCCACACATGCGCACATACTTCATAGGGTGGCATTCATGCCACCCTATGAAGTCCTGAGCACGGTGTGCGCGGCCGCGAGCTGAGCTTACTGACAGCTCAGCTCGCGGTCTTTGCCCGCCCCCTCTCCTCTGCTCACAGGCAGGAGAGAGAAGGCGCGCACATACTGTGCCTTTTCTCTCCTGCACACATCAGACATTTTTTAAAACGTCTGACGTGTACATGGCCTTTTTAGTGCCATACATGATAGGAAGTCCCTCTGGTGGCCATCATTAGATTGCCTGCAGGGAACTATAGATCTCACCTGAACAACTACATTAAGCTGTAGTTGTTCAGGTGACTATAGTGTCCCTTTAAGACCTGCTAAGGAACAGATAATTTTATTTTATTTATAAATGATTTTACCAGGAAGGATACATTGAGATTTCTCTCGTTTTCAAGTACATCCTTGGTCCACAAAACATTGCATTGATACAAAAGGGTACAATAAAATACAAAAACAATATTATTACACAACATATACAAATATAAAATTAAATTAAATTAAATTAAAATGTAACATAGAACAGGTAGTTAATATATAATCAACCATCACCGGTGCATTCTGTTTTGAGATATGTAGAGAGGGATTCATAAAGGATTTAGGCCTGGGGAAGATTTGAAAGTGTGTAGGAGATCGTTCCATAATTGAGGTTGCTCTGTAGGAAAAGGAGGATCGGGCTGCTTTCTTTTTGTATTGAGATAGACTAAATAAAGTGCTGGTACTGGATCAGAGGTTATAGGAGGTGGGAACAGCCGAGGAGAGCATTCTGCTCAGGTAGGGTGGGAGCTTCCCAGAAAAGCTCTTAAACACAAGGCTGCAAAGATGAAGGGTGCGCCTGGATTCCAGCGATAGCCAGTTTAGCTCTTTTAGCATGTCCCAATGGTGGGTCATGTAATTACATTGTAGCACAAAACGGCAGAATGCGTTATACAATGTATTGAGTTTATTATTGGGGGATTGCGGTGCAGAGGCATATACTACATCCCCATAATTAATGATTATCATAAGCATTTGCTGTACAATCTTTTTCTTTACTGTAGGGCTTAGGCAGGATTTGTTTCTGTACAGGGCACCTAGTTTTGGATCAAATTTAGATGCATTTTTTTATATGTGGAGGCCAAAAGATAGATTGGGGTCTAACAACATATCCAAGTATTTGAAATAGTGGACTGCGGTCAGTGTGTTATTTGATTTTGTTTTGATGGATAGGTGGGAATTGTGTAATATGTGTAATTTAGGTACTGTTCCAAAGATCATTATTACAGTTTTGTTAGTGTTTAGGTAGAATTTGTTTTTAGTGATCCACTTTTCTACCTCTGTGAATTGGTCTTGGAGCACAGTCTCAAACTGTGGTAGATCGGATTTGTTTGCAAAGATTACTGTGTCATCTGCGTTCATGTGTACATTTGAAGATTTGCAGACATTAGGCAGATTATTTATAAATAATGTGAATAGTAGAGGTCCGAGATGGAACCTTGGGGAACATCATAAGTGACTGGGAGAGGGAGGGAGTTGCTCTCAGAAATGGATACATATTGTGAACGATACTATACATATGATCGAAACCAGGTTAGCGGACGATGATTGTTACTATGTCCTGATATGTAAAACTATTGAATTCAAAGAGGGTGTACTTTATTTTTACTATGACTACTTTATCACAACACTATATATCACAATATTGCATTCTGGGAAGGGCTATTGTAGAAATACAATGTTCCTGAACTGATGTACACAATTTACACCAGTACCTGTGAGAATTTTCGATAACAAATGGGAGGTTTTATGGCTCGTTTTCTTACTGCTTCTAAAAGTGCAGGTAAAGGACATTCTTTTGTCAGTACTATACATATTGTGATGGCAGCATCTCCCTGCCTGACCATCAGTCAGTACTGTGTGATCAGGTGCTCAAAAGCCATATAAAAAAAAAACTCTGTCATATGTCCTCAAATCCCATACAAACCTGATGTATGATTCTGTAACATGGTGGCAGTGGTAAATGGTTAAAATACAGAAATAGCATCCAAAAATCAGCACACAAAAAGGTTCTGCAGTGAATAAACCCTACAAGTCACAAGAAAACAGACTGAGACAAAACTGGGACGTATAGAACCTGTATAAGATCAGTTTATTTTGGGAGTACCTCTGCACGGCAGTCCATCATTTTACACTTGTGTTTTCATGTCATTGGGAAAGATAGACTGAGAGTCTGTGACTTCACTTACAGAGATCTCTTTCTCTCCCAGGACAATAAATCAATGTGACTTAGACTTCATGTGTCCACTAGAGAAGATGTACGCCAAATCCTGAAGATGTTTTTGTATAAGAGGCTTCAAACCCTGTAAAAAACCTGAAGGACCTGCATAAAATAAGGCAAATATAGATATGAATCACCATGCATTGTTCAGATAGAGCTGCTCATGTGTACACTGTGTTTTGTGGACAGCTCAGATATAAAAAAAACGTATCTAATGAAGAATACAAGCACACGGCTCTTTATTTCACACAGCATATATATTAAAAAACATTGTCCAGTGTATCATTCAAATAATATGTTTTGCATAAAATGCCAATGTTCTCATTGATCTTTGTGTAACGCACCAGAGGCAATCTGGCTCTGAAAGTTTAACAGCCTTAGGCATTTTGCTAGGAGATGCCCAGTCTCTGGGCCCTCTTATTATCTCCAAAGTGGTTAACATCATAAGAGGTTAACCCCTTAATAAAGATTGTTCTAAAGAATAAAAATAATAATAATAAATAAATAAATACACACACACACACAAAAGCACACACACACACACACACACACACATATATATATATATATATATATATATTTATTTTTTATTTTTTGTGGTCGGATACCATAGCTGACCGTAAACTGATATACTAATATATAATAAAGTCAGTAGTGGTGTGCTGGAACCGACGACATTAGGCCTGTAATAAAGAGGGCCCACCTGTTTAAATGTGATAAAATTTTAAAAGGGGCAAGGAGGGAGGGCAATGCTGGAACTCAACTACAGGTAAGGGGAGATGATCTGGAGTTAGATAGGCCAGACAACTCCTCCCACAACTACACTCTGTCGCCTTTACATTTGTGGTCAGAAACCAAACACGATCGTAAACTGGTTTGATACTAATATATAAAAAAAAGTCAATAGTGGTGTGCCGGAACCGACGAGTGGTTAGGCTTGTAATAAAGAGGGCAAAAAGTTATGATGCAGTACTTTATTAAACCAGCAAATCAATACTTACAATGCCATGGTATTAAATGCATTCATAATTTCCTGTTCTGGAATGAGTATATACCTGCAATAAGTGGATGATTTCCAACGGCCCATTCTCTTTATTATGTGAGGGGGAACGTTGGGGCTGGATGCAACATGGAACGAATGACCGGAGTAAGAGTTGGACTAAGGCCTAGTCTAGGTAATAGGGTTCGAAGATACAGAACAAACTCGTTAGAGGGTTTCTATGTAATTCGAGTAGTGGTGATGTATTTGACAAGTCTATAAGCGTACTAGAGAGTGAGTCTAGAACCTTGACCGGGCACCATGGCGAATGTGTTGGATATTAAGGAATCTCTACTGTGGAACCCATTTGACTAGTTTGCTATTGTCCTTGTGTCAGAATGTAATGGTTATTAGATTTGACAAGGTCGGATATTTTTAGGTAATTGGTGTCAAAGAACTTTGTGAAATTAAATTCTCTGGGCCTAAGGAAAACGTAAAAAGCAAAGTATATAGCTGCTTCAATGATGAGATTAGTTTGTTGCTCAAATGGTGCATTGTCAAGAAGGTTTGATTTGTCTTGGAATTTGGGGCTTTTGATTGGTAATCTTTGTGGAACTCCTGGAAACCCCTGGAGGATCTAGAGGTTATTAAAAGAGCAGGAGATAAAAGATTCTAAAATAAACATAATATGCAATAAAGAAAGTTTTAACATTTGATCTCTCTTTACAGGAAGTTTTTAGGGAGGCTTTGCAAGTCACATGAAGGGAGGCGTGACTAGGATTGGATAAACAAAGTGATTTAACTCATAAATGGCATATAACTGAGCAGTGACACTGCAGGGCATGAGCTATGCACCAACACTACCTTTTTATGCAAAAGTTGTCTTGGTGCCTAAAGTAATCATATTAAAGCTGCAAAACAGTCAAATAAAAGCTATAGAAATAGACAAATACAAAGTATATAAAAAAATACAATATACAAAAAAATTCTGAAAATGAGTTACAAAACCAAAACCACATTCTTCATTTATAATGTTTTATACTTTTGATATCATTATTGACACTTAATAGCCTTTCACTAAGTGTTGTCCCCTTTTTTATTGAATGCATTCTGCTTACTGTCTGTCTAACCTGGCCCTCCCAGTTTAGAGACCCGCTGGTGGCATAATTCCCAAGTTAATAGCGTATGCATCACCCCTCTACTCTGAAAATGCTAACTGACTGACTTGGCACTGATCTTATCTTTATAATATATACTAAACCATGGGTAATCAACCTGGTCCCTACAGCCCACTCATGGGAGGTTTGGGATTTCAGGTGGGCGGTGGTGTGTTCTGCAGAAAACGACCGGTGGGCCTTGATGGGCCTTGATGCCCATGCAGAGCCAGCCTTGCTGTAAGCCCTCTTGGGCTTAGTTCCAGTAGTGGGAGGGAAGGGCCTGGGAACTGGTTCCACCCGCGAGAGCAGGCTGGTTGGAGTGTTGCCGTGTATTACCGTGGCAATGCTCCGATACAGTGCTGTGCTTGCAGGAGGACAGGAGAGTCAGCCTGCAGCCAGAGGAGTTGCAGTCTACAGTGAACATGCCACCACTGGACAACCAAACACACACGCCACCCTTCACACACACTGCACCATTCACACACTCACACACTACACCTCTCACACCCACACACACACTACACCCTTCAAACACACACAGCACCCCTAACCAACACACAGCACCCCTCATACCCTCACACCACCCCCACACACTCACACACACACAGAGAACCTCTCTCACACACACACACACACATCACCTCTAACACACACACTGCCTACTCACACATATACTGTCCCCCTCACACACACACACTGCATCCCACACACACACTGGACCTCTCTCACGCAATTACCACCCTCCACACACACAGCACCCTCCACACACACAGCACCCACCACACACACACAGCAACCCTCACACACAGCACTCTTCAAACACATAAAGCACCCTTCACACACACAGCACCTTTTACACACCCACTGCACCCCACACTGCACCCCACACACATAAAGCACCGCTCACACACCGCCCTTCACACACACACTGCACCACACACACACACAAAAACACACACACACTACACCCTTCAAACACACACTGCACCCCTTACCAACACACATCAACCCCACACACACACACACACACACTCTGCTTCCTCACACACACTCTGCCCCCTCACACACACTGCACCTCTCAGACACACACACACAGCACCCTTCACACACACACACACACACATAGAAAAAAAGGAAAAATAAATAGATACATTTAATTACATATCTTTAAGTGAACTAATGTGTGTTAACCCTGGTTATATAAGTTAAATAATAAATATGATTTTATAAGTCATGACCACCTGTATGGCAATTATTTTAACTATGTAACAATAGCTGTAATTTCAAAATATATATTATTTTGTTAAGAAGTATTATTATTATATTATAATAAAAAAAATAGATAACATACATAAACTGACATAAAGTTAATATACAATTTAAAATAGTGTCCAGTGTCTCTGGTGTCACTAACACTGAATCCTAGGTGTCTGGTTGGTAAGTGGGGGTGTGAATTTTCTTGTTCAAGTTTTAGAAATGATTTAATTATTTCCATCCTAAGCAGTTAGCATTTAATTTTCTGTATGATAATAATTAGTCATTCCACTAAATGAATTAACAATTATCCCCTGAAATTGAGATGACTAACCTCCGTAGGAATCTCACCCTAATTCATGCCCTGCAGAGTTGTTGAGAAGCCTGCTTATTTTGATATGTGATATTAAATATAAAAAAAATCACTTTATACCATTACATCTCCTACTCTGGGGCCAATGATCTAGAGAATTCTACATATATGATTCTACACTATCCCAAAAGAAAGAATTCTCATTGCAGCAAAATAATTTATTTATATATGTATATATATGTATATATATATATATATATATATATATATATATATATATACAGAGAGAGATAATATTCCTTTTTTAACCCGCAAAATCCTATTTACAAAAATATTTTTGCTTAATCCAAATGTGACACAACAACAAATGTTTTGAATTCAAGATTCACTACGTTTGTGGAAATTAAAAATGTACACTGTTTCACATAGAAGGCTTATCAATAAACTGCAATCTTTAAGTTTGGATTCCAATATTGTTGAATGGGTAAGGCAGTGGCTGAGTGACAGGCAACAGAGGGTTGTAGTCAATGCAGAATAATCATAGCACGTCTTGTTATCAGTGGGGCACCTCTGAGATCTGTATTTGGACCCATTCTCTTTAATATTTTAATTAGTGATATTGCAGAATGTCTTGATTTTAAGGTATGTCTTTTTGTTGATGATACTAAGATTTGCAACAGGGTTGATGTTCCAGGAGAGATAAGCCAAATGGCAAGTGATTTAGGTAAACAAGAAAAATGGTCAGAGCTGTGGCAACTGACATTTAATGTGGATAAGTGCACGATTACCCAAGGGTTATTGAATATTTGATACACTATTAACCCTTTAAAATCTGAAGAAATGGATTTAGGAGTAATTATTTCAGAGTACTTAAAGGTAGGCAGACAATGTAATAGAACAGCAGAAAATGCTAGCAGAATGCTTGGTTGGATAGGGAGAGGTATTAGCAGTAGAAAGACAGAAGTGTTCATACTATTTTGCAGAACACTGGTGAGACCTCATTTGGAGTATTGAACGCAGTACTGGGGACTGTATCTCCAGAAGGATATTGATACTTTGGAAAGAGGTCAGAGAAACATAGAAACATAGAATGTGACGGCAGATAAGAACCATTCGGCCCATCTAGACTGCCCAGTTTTTAAATACTTTCATTAGTCCCTGGCCTTATCTTATAGTTAGGATAGCCTTATGCATATCCCACACATGCTTAAACTCCTTTACTGTGTTAACCTCTACCACTTCAGCTGGAAGGCTATTTCATGCATCCACTACCCTCTCAGTAAAGTAAAACTTCCGGATATTATTTTTAAAGGTTTACTAAACTAGTTCATGGATTGCAGCATAAAACTTACAAGGAAAGGTTAAAGGAACTTAAAATGTATAGCTTGGAGGAAAGACGAGACAGGGGGATATGATAGAAACATTTAAATACATAAAGGGAATCAACACAGTAAAGGAGGAGACTATATTTAAAAGAAGAAACACTACCACAGTAAGAGGACATAGTCTTAAATTAGAGGGGCAAAGGTTTAAAAATAATATCAGGAAGTATTACTTAACTGAGAGGGTAGTGGATGCATGGAATAGCCGTCCAGCTGAATTGGTAGAGGTTAACACAGTGAGGGAGTTTAAGCATGCATGTGATAGGCATAAGGCTATTCTAGCTGTAAGATAAGGCCAGGGAGTAATGAAAGTATTTAGAAAATTGGGCAGACTAGATGGGCCAAACAGTCTGTTACATTCTATGTTACTATGTTTCTAAGTGCATGAAACAAAAGAAAGTTGTAATACCCTCTCAACAGTAGTGATGTACCGAACTGTTCGCCGGCGAATAGTTCATGGCGAAAGTTCAGATGGGGAGACAGAGAGGAGGAGGAGGAGACGAGTTGGAAGCAGTGGGAGGTCGTTGCAAGGACCTAGTGGCAGAGTCAGACAGCATGCATCGGCACCCGGGGTCAGCCCGACAACACGCCAATCTACGCATGCTGTGTCCACCACCAGAATGCCGTCATTGCAGAGCTCAGCAGTGTGCCATTTTTTTTGTGTGTCTGCCTATGACAACAGCGATGCCATTTGCAACCTGTGCCAAAAGAAACTGAGTCGTGGGAAGTCTAACACCCACCTAGGTACAACTGCTTTGCGTAGGCACATGATCGCACATCACAAACGCCTATGGGATCAACACATGAGTACAAGCAGCACACAAACTCAAAGCCGCCATCCTCCTCCTGGTCCAGCATCTTCAGCCTTGTCAACCACTGCTGTCCTCCTTGCCCCCTCAAAACCATCCGCCACTCCGTCTCTCGCCTTGAGCAGTTCCCGCTCCTCTGCCCACAGTCAGGTGTCTGTCAAGGACATGTTTGAGCGTAAGAAGCCAATGTCAGAAAGTCACCCCCTTGCCCAGCGTCTGACAGCTGGCTTGTCTGAACTATTAGCCCGCCAGCTTTTACCATACAAGCTGGTGGAGTCTGAGGCGATCAAAAAATGTGTGGCTATTGGGATACCGCAGTGGAAGGTACCCGGACGAAATTTCTTTGCACAAAAGGCAATCCCCAACCTGTACTCGATTGTGCAAAAGGAAGTAATGGCATGTCTGGCACACAGTGTTGGGGCAAGGGTCCATCTGACCACTGATACCTGGTCTGCAAAGCATGGTCAGGGCAGGTATATCACCTACGCATTGGGTAAACCTGCTGACGGCTGCCAAGCATGGAATGTGTGGCTCTGCAGAGGAGTTGGTGACACCGCCACGACTTGCAAGCAGGCCTGCTGCCACCTCCTCTACTCCTCCTACTCCATCGTCTTCCATAACCTCCTCGGCTGAGTCCTCTTCTGCTGCTGCGTCTTGCTCCACATCAACGGCACCCCCCCAGCTTTCCAGGTACTATTCCACATCCCGGATACGGCAGTGTCACGCCGTCTTGGGTTTGACTTGCTTGAAAGCAAAGAGACACACCGGACACGCACTCCTGTCCGCCCTGAATGCACAGGTGGAAAAGTGGCTGACTCCGCAGCAACTGGATATCGGCAAAGTGGTTTGTGACAATGGAACAAATTTGTTAGCGGCATTGAAGTTGGGCAAGTTGACACATGTGCCGTGCATGGCACATGTGTGTAATCTGATCGTACAACACTTTGTGCATAAGTGTCACGTTTAAACACTTGCCATGAAGGAACACAACTGCAGACCTCGTATAGTTGAACATTCACTAAAGAAAGTAAAAGGTAAAAACTTTAATTCCAATTCACAGGCACTGTAGCTTAAGTAGTAAACGATAACTGAAGTCCACAATTACAGGCACTGTAGCTTTAAGGAGTAAACGATAGAAAATTGCAGACACTGAATCAATAAAGAGTCTCTTAATAGAGTTAACGGTTTAGGTGAGAAGTAATTACAATAGCTGTTCCATACTTTAACTTAAGCAAGCCAGATGCAGATAACTGATATGAAGTATGAGTTGAAGTTAGCTGTAACAGGATTGTTTTTTCCGAAGGACTTTTGGAGACAGGTAATAACAGCTTTTAGATGCAACTCTTATCACATTGGTTTTACTTAGCTTCCTGCACATAGAACACTGGTTCCCGAGATTCCTCAGAGGTGGATTATCCTGCATGGATAGAGTTCAGCTTTAGCCGTGGATGAGGAAAGGTGAAGGGAACTTGAAGTCTTCCAGTCCGGTCCGGTAACAGCAGGCTTTCACAACGATGTTGCAGCCGGTTCGTGAGTACGGAACGTAGTTCATTAATCCAGCGTCGATCAGCTGGTGCGGTCAGATTAAATAGGGAGACTGGGTCATGAAGAGGTGTGGCTAAGCTCCGTGGAACCAGGAAGTAAGGGGATAATATAATTAAGGCATGACAGTATCCCCTCCTTAATGAGCAACCTCTGGGTGCTATTGACTTGGCTTAGAAGGGTAGCGTTTGTGAAACTTGGAAACTAATTTGTCAGCATGAACGTCAGAGGAGTTTTCCCATGTATCTTCATCAATTCCATATCCTTTCCATCTGATGAGGTATTGTAAGGAGCCACGATGGATCCTTGAATCCAGTATACTTTGAATTTCGTATTCTTCTTCACCCTGGAAGAGAAGAGAAGATAAGATTCCAATGACTTTAGGCAAAGGAGGTTCTTGAGGAGTTTTGTGTTGAGAAAGGACAGCTCCAATTGCAAATTCCGAAGCATCCGTTTCAAGGACATAAGGATATGAAGGATTTGGAAGTTGAAGGATAGGAGCTGTTGTAAACTTTCTCTTTAATTCACCAATGACTGTAGGAGGAGGAGACTCCAGTTCGGTGTCAGAACAACATGAGGTTGTAGCTGGTTCTTTCGTAGACTGAAGAATTGGAATTTGCTGTAAACATGTTTTTTTACAATAATGTGAGTTAAAGGTGAGAGAGAAAGGAAACCATGAGATTTGAGGGTTGTGGTTCCTTAACCAGTTGATCCCTAATATAATAGGAAAAAATGGTGATGAGATAACATCAAATATAAGACTTTCCGTATGAGTATGATTGATGGTTACTTTTAGAGGGACGGATTCATGAAGTATTGGTCCCGATGAGATGAGGGACCCGTCAATCACTTTAACAGGTACAGAAGTTCTTTTACGAACACAAGGAATTTTATTCTTTGTTACAAAGGCTGAGTCGATGAATACTCCATTTGCACCGGAATCGATAACAGCCTTGGTTATGATTCTTTTATTGTCCCACTGTAATACAAGAACGATAGGGGACATTTGAGTATTTGCTGTAGAGGGAAGTACACTTAGGATGGAAGAGGCATGAGACTGCCTTCTGCCTTTTATCCGTTTTAATGAAGGACAATCAGAGACTAAATGAACTTGAGAGGCACAATACATGCAGAGGTTTAATATACGTCTTCGATTTTTCTCTTCAGGAGTGAGGGGACTTCTTATTATCCCTATTTCCATAGGTTCACTTGGTATGGAATTCTTATCTGGAGCTTTTGAGGGAGTGAAAGGTTTGCGGTCTTTTGAATGTGAAAGGGCTTTTTCGGCCTTTCTTTCTCTTAATCTTCTGTCAATGCTGATTGATAGGCGAATTAGAGCGTTCAAATTAGTAGGGAGTTCTGTTCTAGATAATTCATCTTTTACAGCTTCCGATAAACCAATTCGAAACTGGTTGCGCAATGTGATGTCATTCCATTGCGTTTCTATAGCCCATCTTTTGAATTCAGCAATGTAATCTTCAACGGGTCTATTTCTTTGCTGTAGTGTTCTGATTGTTAAATCAGCTGTAGCTTGTTTGTTAGGATCTTCATAGAGAAGTGACATGGCTTCAAAAAATTCATCTAGTGAATCTAAAATGGGGTCATCGTTTTCCAGAAAGGAATGAGCCCATGACATAGGTTCACCTCTTAGAAAGGAAATAACCGAACAAACTTTAGTTCTTTCTGTAGGATAGGATCTAGGTTTCAAAGCAATTAAAAGTTTGCAAGAGTTGAGGAACTCCCTGTATCTGGAACGATCTCCATAGAACTTTTCAGGGTTACACACAGCAGGATCACTAGCCGAGTGCAGAGTAGTATGAGGAGTATGAGTTTGTAAATCTCTGATATAAGTGAGAAGTCTTTCATTAGTAACTTGCAGGTCTTGCACACTTTGGGCTAGTGCATTAACTCTTTGATTCAGCGTAGTTATAGTAGAATCGAAATCTGCTGGATCCATTACAATGGCTGGATTATTCTGTCACGTTTAAACACTTGCCATGAAGGAACACAACTGCAGACCTCGTATAGTTGAACATTCACTAAAGAAAGTAAAAGGTAAAAACTTTAATTCCAATTCACAGGCACTGTAGCTTAAGTAGTAAACGATAACTGAAGTCCACAATTACAGGCACTGTAGCTTTAAGGAGTAAACGATAGAAAATTGCAGACACTGAATCAATAAAGAGTCTCTTAATAGAGTTAACGGTTTAGGTGAGAAGTAATTACAATAGCTGTTCCATACTTTAACTTAAGCAAGCCAGATGCAGATAACTGATATGAAGTATGAGTTGAAGTTAGCTGTAACAGGATTGTTTTTTCCGAAGGACTTTTGGAGACAGGTAATAACAGCTTTTAGATGCAACTCTTATCACATTGGTTTTACTTAGCTTCCTGCACATAGAACACTGGTTCCCGAGATTCCTCAGAGGTGGATTATCCTGCATGGATAGAGTTCAGCTTTAGCCGTGGATGAGGAAAGGTGAAGGGAACTTGAAGTCTTCCAGTCCGGTCCGGTAACAGCAGGCTTTCACAACGATGTTGCAGCCGGTTTGTGAGTACGGAACGTAGTTCATTAATCCAGCGTCGATCAGCTGGTGCGGTCAGATTAAATAGGGAGACTGGGTCATGAAGAGGTGTGGCTAAGCTCCGTGGAACCAGGAAGTAAGGGGATAATATAATTAAGGCATGACAATAAGTACCCAGGCTTACAGGACGTCCTGAAGCAGGCCAGGAAGGTGTGTGCCATTTCAGGCGTTCCTACACAGCCATGGCACACTTTGCAGATATCCAGCGGCGAAACAACATGCCAGTGAGGCACTTGATTTGCGACAGCCCGACACGTTGGAATTCAACACTGCTAATGTTCGACCGCCTGCTCCAACAAGAAAAAGCCGTTAATGAATATTTGTATGACCGGAGTGCTAGGACAGCCTCTGGGGAGCTGGGAATTTTTTTGCCACGTTACTGGACGCTCATGCGCAATGCCTGTAGGCTCATGCGTCCTTTTGAGGAAGTGACAAACCTAGTCAGTCGCACCGAAGGCACCATCAGCAACATCATACCATCTGTTTTCTTCCTGGAGTGTGCCCTGCGAAGAGTGCTGGATCAGGCCGTAGATGAGCGTGAAGAGGAAGAGTTGTGGTCACCATCACCACCAGAAACAGCCTTATCAGCATCGCTTGCTGGACCTGTGGCAATGCTGGAAGAGGATTGTGAGGAAGAGGAGTCAGAGGAGGAATGTGGCTTTGAGGAGGAGGAGGAAGACCAACCACAACAGGCATCCCAGGGTGCTCGTTGTCACCTATCTGGTACCCGTGGTGTTGTACGTGGCTGGGGGGAAGAACATACCTTCATTGAGATCACTGAGGAGGAGGAACGGGAAATGAGTAGCTCGGCATCCAACCTTGTGCAAATGGGGTCTTTAATGCTGTCGTGCCTGTTGAGGGACCCTGGTATAAAAAGGCTGAAGGAGAACGACCTGTACTGGGTGTCCACGCTACTAGACCCCCGGTATAAGCAGAAAGTGGCTGAAATGTTACCAAATTACAACAAGTCGGAAAGGATGCAGCATTTGCAAAATAAAGTAAAAAGTATGCTTTACACAGCGTATAAGGGTGATGTCACAGCACAACGGGAATCTAACAGGGGGAGAGGTGGAAGTCATCCTCCTCCCACGACCACGCCGGCAAGGACAGGACGCTTTAAAGACGTGTTGTTGATGGAGGACATGCGGAGCTTTTTAAGTCCTACGCATCGCCACAGCCCTTCGGGATCCACCCTCAGAGAATGACTCTACCGACAGGTAGCAGACTACCTCGCCTTAACTGCAGATATCGACACTCTGAGGAGCGATGAACCCCTTGACTACTGGGTGTGCAGGCTTGACCTGTGGCCTGAGCTATCCCAATTTGCGATAGAACTTCTAGCCTGCCCCGCTTCAAGTGTCCTGTCAGAAAGGACCTTCAGTGCAGCAGGAGGTATTGTCACTGAGAAGAGAAGTCGCCTAGGTCAAAAAAGTCTAGATTACCTCACTTTTTTTTGAAGTTGAATGAGGGATGAATCCCGAAGGGACTGACAGTGGGCGATACATTCAACTAAAAAAGGACTGATGAGATGAGCTGCCTTGGGCTAAAAATGGTCCACACGCTGCTGTATTTTAGCTCTAAATGCCGGTTGACTTGCGTGACTTATCCGCCACCAATTAGGGTTCAAGCCGCAATGTTTTAGGGCACTTTCTGCCTGGGAAACAAACATCAATTTGTATGGCCGCTGCTACAGCAGCGGCTGCAACAATACCTAATTTTTCAGGCATGCGTACATGCCTAATTTTTCAGCCCTCTGGTGCTGCACTGTGGCTTCAAAAAACAAACCAAAAAAAAGGCACATAACAGGGATTAAACTGATAGGAATAGTACTACTTAACACACCACTCCTATCTGGTGGCACATTAGATTGCACGCGCAGTGCCCCAAATTTGAAGTAGGAGGACCGACCAAGCATCTTTTTCCATCTCCCGGATCCTAAAATCAATGCCATATACACGTCCCCTGATAGGGCGCCAGCTCATTATTCTCTTGGGCGCCAGCTCGTTATTCTCTTTTTCACTTCACTAGGGACACTTTACTGCACTATGGGCACTTAGACCCACTCTTTGTCTTGCACACTGTTATTCCTAGATGTCAAATCGCCATGAAGCTGTAAATGTGTTAATTGTGCATTTGGCAGAAAGCATGAGCTCCATCAGTCTAGCTATCTGGGACAGTTCCGTTCATGGATTGTCAATATAACGAATGGCACGGCGTCCGTATGAACCAGAACGAAGAGATGGATGGTTGGTGATCTCAGCAGTGTTTGTGGGAAACAGTGTCCGAAATCAGTTCCATGTATTTGTCGACGAACACCGCTGGGTATTCGACTGTCCAAGATGGCCGCCGCCACGTGTTCATTCATACGAACGGCGACCACACAGCCGACCGTTCGGGAGTTGGAAGTGGCTGCGATTAACCACAATGTTAATAAGGTGAGAAATGTTAAGGAGCAACACTTCTCTGCTGGTTGGCCCGCCATCCGGTAGTTCATTTGTCTCTTAGGGAATATAATCAGGAAACACACGAACAATCGGGGACTGACAAACAAACAGACAAAATAGTTTATTATAACACTCTAGAGGTCTGC
Organism: Pelobates fuscus; assembly: GCF_036172605.1. NCBI lineage: Eukaryota > Metazoa > Chordata > Amphibia > Anura > Pelobatidae > Pelobates > Pelobates fuscus. The sequence continues at coordinate 75,439,887 of NC_086323.1, read as the reverse complement.
CACAACCTACATGTCCTACGTCCTCCTAATTATTGGACAAGGTCCGGCAATACTATATTTATAAATCCATGTCTTTAGATTCCACATGTAGGAAACAACAATTTGATCAGATTTGGGCAACATGGTTAGATACCTACAACCAGCAAAGACACAGCAATTCGTCCTAACTTGCCCGACTGTTGCCTAAACACTACATTCAGAGCTGTATGCAAGGTCTTATATTTCTGTTGACTGTTTTTCCAGTTTATGTTTAAGTTTTAATTCTACTTATAACTCTTATGTGGAAGATGCAATGATTGCAAAGCATATCATTATATCACTGTTGCTACATGACTCTGCCACAGCCCAGAACCCCTCAAATGTCAGATACAATAATTGATTGCTTGATTATTCTACAGTTCTGTAAACCTTAAATACACTTTTATTTTCTGACAAAATGTAAACTGGATAATAACTGTGCCTAAACCTGAGCTTTAAATATGCCTTATTGCTTTTTCATATGTAACTATGTATGAAATTTTGCTAACCATTGTAAAAACATATTAAAATACGAATACAAAACGAAATACACATAAAGGGACTGGTCCACACACAAAAAATGTACAGTTTCAAATCTTACAACCTGTCTCAAGCAAAAATCAAGAGAGCGATTTATATAAAACAGTCAATAATGAAACAGCAAACATAAAAAAGTAAATTTAAGTAAATAGAGACCACAATGCATGAATTTACCTGTTTGGAATTTTTGTTAATCATCCTCCGTGATGTTTCCACATTTACAGTTATTTTACCCATTGGGGTGTTTACACTATGTTTAATAAAAAACGTATTATTATTATTATTATTATTATTATTATTAAGCCCTCAATATTTGTGGGGCTTTACAAAGAGTAAAAAATGAACAACTACAACAAGACAAGTTAGATGTAAGTTACAAGAAGAAAATGTGTCGAGTGCTTGCTCAAGCAAGCTATCACTCTAAATAAATTTAATTTTCCAAGTGTGGGGTATAATTCTCACTGTTGTTAAAGTAAAGTTTATTCTATTAAAAATAAAAATGAATGCTGATAAATTATGCACAACATGAGTTTTTCTATCAACATTATAGGAAATATTTTGCATTATATGACAAATCAAGCATGTTGAGACTATGAGTGGTCCACTGGCTTTGCATCTCTTCCTGAGTTTTGTTTCAAGGCTGTTGTATACAGCAAACATAAAATGGAAATTAGGCAAAAAATGTGATTCTTTGTTTAATTCATTTGTATGCCAACCCAGAATCCCTTGCAGTAGTAACATCAACAACTATCCATCGTCTTAAGGTGGAAGGAGTTAAAAGAATCACCTTTTCCCTCCATAACTCACTTGGTTTGTGCTCTGCAAGAGAAGCCAAGTATCAATGCAAGCAAGCCAGTAAGAAACCTAAAGCTGAAAGCTGATGAATCGACGAAACAGCTGTACATGAGTGGTTCACTTGCTTTACATCTCTTCATAAGTTGTGTTTTAGATCTTCTGTATACAGCAAACAAACTCCAAGGAATCCAGGTTTAAAATGGAATAATGAGGCAAAAAGAATTCTTTGTTAAACCCATTTGCACATACCCACCCAGAATCCCTTGCACTTGTAACATCACTGGAAATGGGGGTAATTCTGTGGGAATAACAAATCTTGTGGCTTGACTGGTGTGTGCAGATATGTGTTTAACAATGTATTGACTATGCGGTGTAAAGAAATGCATTTTAGTGTATGCTAGCAAATTGAAAAAGCAGAAGTTATTAACTATTTAATTGCTATTTTTTCAGTGTTTAAAGAAAATGAGCTTATGGGAGTACCTAAAGGGATGTTAATTGGGCCAGGACTGTACATATTTATTGGTTAGGATATCTATTTTGCGGGAGCATTTAGAATAGATCAATAGGTAAGCACTAGGATTTTAAATTGCTCCTTAAAAATCGGAGAGATGTGTGAAAGAGGGGTAAAGTGTAGGAGACTGGAACCTCAGAAAGATGAGTTTACAGCTGCATCCGTTATGAATTGTTAAGGTACAATATGTGTACAATTGGTGCATGAGAGAAACAAGAAAGTGATGAATGGGTTGCAATAGTTAATGTGGGAGCTAACTGTAGAATAGATAAGCACTTTAGTTGCATCTATACAATAAGTTGTGATGAATTAAATATGGACTAAAATGATGCAGGCCAAAATAGCAGTAAACTCAACGCCAATTAATGTTTAATGAATAAACAGATTATTCCCTTACTTAGATGGGAACAAATTGCATTTCTTTGCAACTGTTTCTGCTTCATTTATCTACTTGCATTACTAGCATCAATTACAGCGATTATTAGTATATCTCTTTGATTCCAGAGGAGTCAACAATTTATATATTTGTTTTCTTTAGTTGAACGTTTTATTTAATCAGAAAGTATTCACTGGGAAGATGCATTGCATTTCTGTAGTACCGTTCTGGAAAATACAATTACAAGGTTACATACATAAAACAATATGCAAAACTAATGTAAATGAACCTATTACAATTGCATTTTTTGTAGATAAAAAAAGGCAGATATTTTCTGTGATTTTTCTGATGTAAATAATTGACACATATATTGTCAGACATAATGTAACAAACTAGCCCAACTTATAGAAACATAGAAACATAGAATGTGACGGCAGATAAGAACCATTCGGCCCATCTAGTCTGCCCAGTTTTCTAAATACTTTCATTAGTCCCTGGCCTTATCTTATAGTTAGGATAGCCTTATGCCTATCCCACGCATGCTTAAACTCCTTTACTGTGTTAACCTCTACCACTTCAGCTGGAAGGCTATTCCATGCATCCACTACCCTCTCAGTAAAGTAATACTTCCTGATATTATTTTTAAACCTTTGTCCCTCTAATTTAAGACTATGTCCTCTTGTTGTGGTAGTTTTTCTTCTTTTAAATATAGTCTCCTCCTTTACTGTGTTGATTCCCTTTATGTATTTAAATGTTTCTATCATATCCCCCCTGTCTCGTCTTTCCTCCATGCTATACATGTTAAGATCCTTTAACCTTTCCTGGTAAGTTTTATCCTGCAATCCATGAACCAGTTTAGTAGCCCTTCTTTGAACTCTCTCTAAGGTATCAATATCCTTCTGAAGATAGGGTCTCCAGTACTGTGTACAGTACTCCAAGTGAGGTCTCACCAGTGTTCTGTACAATGGCATGAGCACTTCCCTCTTTCTACTGCTAATACCTCTCCCTATACAACCAAGCATTGTGCTAGCATTTCCTGCTGCTCTATTACATTGTCTGCCTACCTTTAAGTCATCAGAAATAATTACCCCTAAATCCCTTTCCTCAGATGTTGAGGTTAGGACTCTATCAAATATTCTGTACTCTGCCCTTGGGTTTTTACGTCCAAGATGCATTATCTTGCACTTATCCACATTAAATGTCAGTTGCCACAACTCTGACCATTTTTCTAGTCTACCTAAATCATTTTCCATTTGGCTTATCCCTCCTGGAACATCAACCCTGTTACATATCTTAGTATCATCCGCAAAAAGACACACCTTACCATCAAGACCTTCTGCAATATCACTAATAAAAATATTAAAGAGAATGGGTCCAAGTACAGATCCCTGAGGTACCCCACTGGTGACAAGCCCAAGCTTCGAATATACTCCATTGACTACAACCCTCTGTTGCCTGTCACTCAGCCACTGCCTTACCCATTCAACAATATTGGAATCCAAACTCAAAGATTGTAGTTTGTTGATAAGCCTTCTATGTGCAACAGTGTCAAAAGCCTTACTGAAATCGAGGTAAGCAATGTCTACTGCACCACCCTGATCTATAATTTTAGTTACCCAATCAAAAAAATCAATAAGATTAGTTTGGCATGATCTCCCTGAAGTAAAACCATGTTGTCTCTGATCTTGAAATCCATGTGTTTTTAGATGTTCAACAATCCTATCCTTTAACATGGTTTCCATCACTTTCCCCACTACTGAAGTTAGGCTTACTGGCCTATAGTTGCCCGACTCCTCCCTATTACCTTTCTTGTGAATGGGCACAACATTCGCTAACTTCCAATCTTCTGGGACTACTCCTGTTATCAATGATTGGTTAAATAAATCTGTTAATGGTTTTGCTAGTACACCACTAAGCTCTTTTAATAGCTTTGGGTGTATTCCATCAGGTCCCATTGACTTATTTGTCTTTACTTTTGACAGTTGAAATAGAACCTCTTCCTCTGTAAACTCACGTGTAATAAATGACTCATTTATCCTTTTTCTTAACTGAGGTCCCTTTCCTTCATTTTCATCTGTAAATACAGAACAAAAATATTCATTGAGGCAGTCAGCTAGACCTTTATCCTCTTCTACATACCTTCCTTCTTTTGTTTTTAATCTAACTAATCCTTGTTTTACTTTTCTTTTCTCATTTATGTATCTAAAAAAGGTTTTGTCCCCCTTTTTTACTGACTGTGCTATTTTCTCTTCTGTGTGTGATTTGGAAGCTCTTATAACTTGCTTAGCCTCTTTCTGCCGAATCTTATAGGTAATTCTATCTTCCTCACTCTGGGTTTTTTTATAATTACTAAATGCTAACTTTTTGTTTTTTACTATTTTGGCTACATCTGTGGAGTACCACAGTGGTTTCTTGAATTTTTTGCTTTTACTGACAAGCCTAATGCAATTTTCTGTTGCCTTCAGTAGTGCAACTTTTAAATAATCCCATTTCTTTTGGACTCCATTTAAATTGCTCCAGTCTGATAATGACTCCTTTACACATATTCTAATTTTAGAGAAGTCTGTTTTTCTAAAGTCTAAAACTTTTGTTTTTGTGTGGTGTGACTCAGTCACTGTTCTTATATTAAACCACACTGACTGATGATCACTGGATCCTAAACTTTCACCTACAGTAATATCTGATACCAAATCTCCATTTGTTAACACTAAATCTAGTATGGCCTCTTTACGAGTTGGCTCCTCAACGACTTGTTTTAGAGACAATCCCAGTAGGGAGTTTAGAATATGTGTGCTCCTGGCACAAGTAGCTATTTTTGTTTTCCAATTTATATCAGGAAGATTAAAGTCACCCATGATGATAACTTCCCCCTTCATTGTCATTTTAGCTATTTCTTCAACTAGTAGATTATCTAACTCTTCAATTTGTCCTGGGGGCCTATAAATCACACCTACACGAGTTACTGTGTGATTACCAAATTCTAACGTAACCCAAACTGACTCTATGTTCGCCTCACTAACCTTTATTAGGCTAGATTTTATGCTATTCTTTACATACAGGGCCACCCCTCCCCCTTTCTTGCCTTCCCTGTCTTTTCTATATAAAGAGTACCCTGGTATTGCTATGTCCCAGTCATTTTTCTCATTATACCATGTCTCAGTAACAGCGACTAAATCTACACTATCAGTTGCCATTATTGCCACAAGTTCATGGATCTTATTCCCTAAACTGCGAGCATTTGTAGACATGACTCTAAGCTTATCATTTTTGAACACACTTGCTACAGGCACCTTCTGTCCTTGTTTTGGGGGACAATTGGATTGATGTTTTATCACCCTTTTGCCCCCCCCTACTAGTTTAAATACATCCTAGCAAAACCTCTGAACTGCTCACTGAGAACATTTGTTCCCTTTTGAGAAAGATGCAAACCATCTTTTTTGTACAGTTTATTTCCATTCCAAACAGAGCTACCATGAGCAATAAAGCCAAATCCTTGCTCCCGACACCATTCACCAAGCCACAAGTTAAAGTCCCTAATACGCATCCGCCTGTCATTCTGAGTGTTATGCACAGGCAGAACTTCAGAGAATGACAGTGTGGAAGCAACCTGCCGTATATCATTGGCAAAAACACTAAAAACTTCCTTAACCTCTGAAACCTCATTGCAAGCCAAGTCATTTGTCCCTAAATGGACAAGTACATCCAATTCCCCTTCCTGCTTTGCTTGCTTAACAATATTACCGATACGTCTCCTGTCTCTGTGAGCAGTAGCTCCGGGAAGACACCTCACAAGACCACCATTGTCCATCTCCACACCTCTTATGATGGAATCCCCCACCAACAACTGCTTTCTATTAGGCCTCACCAAGCCTCTCTGCACAACACCACTAGCCTCAGTGCCTCTCTGCACAACACCACTAGCCTCAGTGCCTCTCTGCACAACACCACTAGCCTCAGTGCCTCTCTGCACAACACCACTAGCCTCAGTGCCTCTCTTCACAACACCACTAGCCTCAGTGCCTCTCTTCACAACACCACTAGCCTCAGTGCCTCTCTTCACAACACCACTAGCCTCAGTGCCTCTCTTCACAACACCACTAGCCTCAGTGCCTCTCTGCACAACACCACTAGCCTCAGTGCCTCTCTGCACAACACCACTAGCCTCAGTGCCTCTCTGCACAACACCACTAGCCTCAGTGCCTCTCTGCACAACACCACTAGCCTCAGTGCCTCTCTGCACAACACCACTAGCCTCAGTGCCTCTCTGCACAACACCACTAGCCTCAGTGCCTCTCTGCACAACACCACTAGCCTCAGTGCCTCTCTGCACAACACCACTAGCCTCAGTGCCTCTCTGCACAACACCACTAGCCTCAGTGCCTCTCTGCACAACACCACTAGCCTCAGTGCCTCTCTGCACAACACCACTAGCCTCAGTGCCTCTCTGCACAACACCACTAGCCTCAGTGCCTCTCTGCACAACACCACTAGCCTCAGTGCCTCTCTCCATGACACCACTACACTCTGAAAGTGCAGAAAATGAATTATGTAGAGCAACAGACTGTGCAATATGCCTTTTATCCACAACTCCAAGTCTACCAGATCCTACAGTAATCCATCTGCCATTCCTAGTATGTCTCTGTGGCAGTGGCTTTGCAGCAGTTCCAGCCTGAGTTTGTTTACCAGATAATTTACAAATCTCAGACTTCAAAAATACAATCTCCTGCCGCAAAATAGAGAACTGTCTACAGATTAGACAACAACCAAACCTCCAAAAAGTGGAACGTGAAACAAATGCAAAGCAACTATTACACTGAACTAAGTCTGCCATTCCAATGAGGTGAATAATTTAAATCAAACAAACCTTAACTTTTTATTTATCCTCCTGAATACCTCCAGAATATCTCCAACCACACACACACTTAGAAGCAACACTTAGATGAAGCAACCAAGCTATATTAGCCAAGCTAATGACAACTACCCTTATATACTCCTAAAATCACCTCCCACTAGGAATGTTTAACACCTGGGTAGGCCTCTGCTTATTAGCAAACAATAGCTAATTTAAATAGCAATCAATAGCAAGTAGCTACCTAATCCAATCAAATGCCTTATAATTACCAACAGGAAATCAAACCTTGTGCAGTCAGTAACCTTTTCCTACAGATGAATCTTACCTGTAACAGTAAAAAAGAACTCTTAGCACAACTCTTAGACAGTTGAAGCTTCTGTAAAACTCTCCAGAATATCTCCAACCACACACACTTAGAAGCAACACTTAGATGAAGCAACCGAGCTCTATTAGCCAAGCTAATGACAACTACCCTTATATACTCCTAAAATCACCTCCCACTAGGAATGTTTAACACCTGGGTAGGCCTCTGCTTATTAGCAAACAATAGCTAATTAAAATAGCAATCAATAGCAAGTAGCTACCTAATCCAATCAAATGCCTTATAATTACCAACAGGAAATCAAACCTTGTGCAGTCAGTAACCTTTTCCTACAGATGAATCTTACCTGTAACAGTAAAAAAGAACTCTTAGCACAGCTCTTAGACAGTTGAAGCTTCTGTAAAACTCTCCAGAATATCTCCAACCACACACACACTTAGAAGCAACACTTAGATGAAGCAACCAAGCTATATATAATGTTTGGCCAACAAAAACAAACCATGTCTAGCTGAGGAAAGTTTTACATGTTTTGATTAAAATGTTATAACAAAAGATGCACATTTGTTTATGTCAATCCAGTGTTATCAATACTGGTTGGCATTGTTCCATAGTTGTTTGTGAGTTACATTGGGCCTGGCTGAATACCATAAATGTCAAAACTTTGCGCTTCACAAAACAAAAGAAGGTAGGGACAGGGCTGTATCAAGTTTGATAAAGGCTCTTAGCAGCCAACATTTTGCACAAATATCACATTATTCTGCCTGGGATTATATCCAATATGTGTATGGTAGTCATAGCTCCAGCTGCCACATGGCACTTTGGGCTCCAGTGGGAAACATGCAGCAGCCTTGAAGTTTGAGATCCTGCGCCGATCCCGTCATGCTGGCTGCGGCACTCTCTGCTACCTTCAACTCAGAGGCTATGCAGCATTCCTCAGCTCTTAGTGCAAGACGTGTTCTGCATATCAATGGTCATCCATGGTTGCCGGGTTATCATGGCAGACTTGTGCCAACTACAGGGGTCTGTAAAGTTACAGGACCTTGAAATACTAAGTCTATTTATTGCTAGTTTTTGTCAGGTTATGATAGTTGGAGGCACGTCTCTTACATGGGATAATTTCTCTGTTGTGGTTTCTGTTGCCCGAGAGTGCGTTCTGACTTATAGGGGTTCTTGTTACTTATCCAGCCTCGTATAGACCATTCTGCGTTTCTGTTGGCCTTAAATTCCAGCTAATTGAAAGGGACACAATAGTCACCAAAACAAATTTAGCTTAATAAAGCAGTGTTGGTGTATAGATCATGCTCCTGCAGTCTTACTGATCAATTATCTGCAATTTAGGAGTTAAATCACTAGTCACATCTCCTTGCATATGACTTCCTAAACACTTCCTGTAAACAGGCAGCTGTCATATTGTAAATTCTGTTTAATTTTGAATTTCTTATCTCCTGCTCTGTTAATAGCTTGGCAGACCCTGCAGGAGCATCATGTGTGGGATTAAAGTTAAATTTACAGAGCAGAAGATAAAACATTTTAAAGTAAGTTACAATGTAACGGAAAGTGAAACCAGTTTTTTTTATCCAGGCTGTGTCAGTCACAGTCAGAGGAGGTGTAGCTAGGGTTGCATAAGCAGAAACAAAAGTGATTTAACTCCTAAGTGTGAGAGAATTTAGCTGGGAGAATTCAGAGACATGACCAATACACCCAAACTGCTTCATTAAGCTAAAATAATTTTGGTTACTATAGTGTCCCTTAAATATTGTGTATTTCTGGAATCCTTGACCTTACATTCTGACACTGTATTTTCACCTATATTGGGCACAAGCCCGGCCACTGTAAGGTCTGGTATATGTATCTCCCTCTTTCTATTACTTCATACTAGCTACTGTTTTCTGATTATCTATGTGTGTTGGTTACCCCATCCTGAGACTGGTCTCTTCCTTCTTTTATTTGGTAAATTGCCTTGAAGAAGAGTTGATCTTTACTGGTGGCACAAGGATAATTTTGGTTGTGCTAATATTTGTCTGTAACAATATTGGCCCTCTAGGTATTGGACTACTTTGGTTATGACTTCCATACAAATTTAGTAGCTAACAACATAATTTAATCTCATGTATTGTTGGACACTTATATTACATATTATCGTTTCTAACTGTAAATTAATTTGGTTATTGTGATAAAGTGCCCTTCGCCACTTGGTCCTGGAGAGGCCTGCTTGCCAGCTTCCTGCCCTGTGACTATGGCCCGGGGGTGTATGGCCCTTTAAAAACATTATTGGGGCTTATGGACTTTCATTGGACTGGTGCTGGCCCTTTAAGCACATTTTTGGGACATAGGGAGATCGGAACAATGCCCCTTTAAAACTATGTCCCCAGAGTCCCCAGACTGTGAAAATAACTTGTGCGTGGCTTTTTCCCATATGGTTCGGTAATTGGGGCTTACCAAACCCTTTACTGCACAGGCGGACCACACAGAAGTGGAAGCTTGAGGCTAATTTACCTCCCAGGCTGGGAGGTTGCTGTAGGTAAATTGCCGACGGCTGGGTGGCCGCCGTTCGTACAAACTAACACGTGGCGGCAGCCATCTTTATTCAGGTGAACACGGTCAGCGGTGTGTGCAGCTACATCTCTGGAACTAAAATCGTCTACAAAACGGCACGAACACCACTGACCCTTACCTTCTCCTCCACTTAGTTTTCAGCCGCAGTGTCTAAGTCCCGTTCGCACAGTGAGACTAAGCTATTTGCACGAACGGTGCCCCGTTCATGCATGCGAATGGGACTTAGTAATTTTTCAGAGTGAAATTGACCGACTGCACAGCACAAATCTATGGAACTCTTTTGGGCAGGAAAGCATGCTTGCAGTCAGTCACAAAGGACTTCCAGCTAACTTTTTAACCCCTGGAAGGAATTGCCTGCATTTTGAGTATGTTTGTATTTGAAATATGCTGAGTAATACTATGTAACTTTTATGGAGATTGGATGTATAGTTTTAAAGTTATAAAAATGTGTAAATGTGTAAAAAGTATATTTTTCCTGCCTGTGATAATTACATTAACCCATTGTGTACAGTAATTATATCACAGGCAGAGGGGAGGATTTTGTGGCAATGAATGGGAGTGTTTCACTGTATATTACGTGTTTTATTGGTTGTTCTACAAAACCCTGTGGGTGGTACTATATGTGTAAAACCTGCATAAAAGAAAGCCCTTTGGTGCTGATTAAAAAGAGATCTTCTTGACCCACAAAATGTAGTCTTGTCTCGTGATTGGAGGGGACAGCTATATTCACACTGGGGATTGCGATACTTGTATACTCCCTTGAGCTTTAATTACTTAGCTCTTCTAAGAGCTGTTCCTGATATGCTCTCCTGGAGGAGAGGTCTTCCTCACACAGTCCTGGATGTCGGAGGTTCATACAGGGTGGAAGGAAGAGGTCTTTCCCACACGGTCCTGGAAGACAGAAGCTGATCCAGGGTGGAAGTAAGACGGCGAGACTACCTGTTAAGCTACAGCGGTTGTGGAGTCTGTGGTGGTTGTGGTGTTCGGTGCAGTGCTTGTGGTCCTCGGCACAAGCTAGGAAGCGTCCATCAACGGAAGGTACTCGGTCGGAGTACGGGTGTTCCGTTACAGTTATCTTATTGCAGGTACACATCATCAGTTGCAGAACATGTTCAAAATCAAACAAGGTAAGGGTGATGTGCAATACTGGGGTGTTAATATTTCTACATTGATAAAGTTGCCTAGCAACAGCATAGCCAGCCAATGATAGCAAGTCGAACTTAAAAAAAACCTGCACGGACTGAAGAAATAACAGGCACTGTGTTTAAGGTGGATGTATGACTTCGACCTAGTTTAATAAAAAAAAAAAAAATCAATGAATGTATAACATGCCATAAAGAAATCATACGTTTTTCATGGAATATCACACATTTTACTTATCCACATTACATTATTGCCATTTTCAATTAAAATATAATGTATTTTACGCTGTGTCTGTTTCCCAGCCATAAAGCTACTCTACATCCAAGATAAAAAAAATTGCTGAATTGTATTCCATTGGATCATTCATTACAAACCTTCTATTGATTCCCATGTGCTTTGATAAGTACAGTACAGCTATTTGCATTGATTTCACCCCAGTATTGTTGAATAGTCACTCTCCTGTTTACTGCTTTGGTTGGATGCCCACAGGACCTGGTAGATCAGAGTTTCATCCTTTCTTTTTTCAGCAATGAGTTTATAAACTTTTGAACTGGAAGCTGTCATGTATGGTGAAAAAGGAACAGCTAGAATATTGCTAAAATATTATTGTCTTGGCATGCCATCTATCAAGTGATAAGCAGATGTAACGTGTGTATACGTACCCAACAAGGGTGCACTATCCGTGTGATAGAGATCATTGTATTGCAAATATGTGAGCAATTATGGTATACTTTAAGTTAATGAATATAGGTTAGGAGCATGTGTAGCACTTGGGGATCCTAGTCTAGCCCTCAGAAATATAGCTCCTATATATGTATGGAATGTTCATACAGCGCTGGAATAAAATATTATTGTTATTACATTATTAGCATTATTATTATTTATAGTCTATAGTCTAGGGGTGCCCAAAAGCTGTATTCCAGCTGTATTGCAGATGTTTTGAAACCACAGCTTCCGTTATGCTTTGTCATTCTTAAATCATTCAAAAGGTATGCAAAACATCAAAGGTGTTGAAGTTCTACAACATCTGGTGATCTACCTTTTGGGAACCTCTGGTCTAGGCGCTATTGCGAACAATATTGACTCAATTTCTGATGTCATTGTGATGTCCACCAGTTGAGAAATTGTAGTGTGTTGAGTCTCTTTTTTATAATTATGAAGACTGCATTCCAACAACAGCTTTCATGGAATGGCTGGACAGCGAATTGTGGAATTTTGGTCCAACAACTAGATAGACAAGGTTGGACATCCCCGAAGAAGAACTGAAGAATAGAAAACAGCAGATTGTATTTCTGAGTAGGCTTTAATTGTTGCTTTCTGTCATCTGGGAGGTATTTACTGCTGAAATGAATACAGAACTCATGTTGGGAGTAATTCTCCCTGTGGGATCTGTACATAACATGGTTGTTGATCATTATATTTCCCCATTGGCTTATTCAGGGAATGATTATGCTTGAAGGAGAACACCAGGCTGTATGTAAAATACTTGGATGTTGCAAACATTGAAAACTAACATCAGCATTCAGAGTCTTGCATGTCTCTAAGGATCAGATCAAGATGAGATTTCCATAGGGACACATCTTATCTTTTATCATTGTTTTATATGCTTCACGGAATTATACTTTCATAAATCCTATGTATGAGCAAACTGACAAAATAAAGCACAGCTGGAATATACAGGTATGGACAGCAGAATATAGAAATCACAGTAACACAATAGACTACACAATGCACCGCTGTCATTTCCTCATTTAAAATCAAAAGAAAGGAAACAATATGTTACTATGCATGTGTAGTTTTTTTATATGTTTTCATGTGCTCATTGGTATACAGTATTTGCATAGTCATTCAGATTGTTAAAGTCACAACGTCCAGAAGATCCAGCATTTCCTCTTGAGCATATTTTTGTTTATACAGATTACCTTTTTTTTCTCTATTTTTCACGCTTGTATCAGATTGATTACACATAAATTTTCTCCACATCTGAAATTCAAAAAAATGGGCCTTTGGCAGTGAAACACCACCCTAACACCAAATCCCCAATCGTTTAACTTACTCACCTTAACCTCCCAAAACTCCTTATATCCTCTGTTTTTTCCCTATCCAGATCCTCCCCTTTATGTTTATTCCTGCTCCTTATTTTATTTTTGAAGGGTTCTACTAATCCATGAGACAATTATTGTTTTTTTCTTTTGTTTTTTCTTTTACATTTTGTATGCCTCCTTTGTTATTTATTAAAATGAATCACAATAAACTTTTAAATGTTAAATGCATTTTTCACTAGAATAAATGTTACCTAAGCTAACAATAACTGTGAGAGATGGGTGGGAGCTGCCATTATACTTTGGCAGGAGTTATTGTATCCTGGCTTACATTTTCATAATGCTTTAATAAATAAAATATTGCTATTAGGGTTTTGTGGTTCAGACGATATGTTAAATATCAAAAAATAGCAAGTGCAAATTTCAAAACATTGAGCTGTTGAAAAGTAATTGTCACTTTGTTTTTATTTATAGAACAGAATTCCGCCCATCTATAGGCAATTTTATATATCTGTACACTTGTATTTGGTAGACTGAAATCTAAAACTATTTTTGAAGGCATCATTAATTAAAGGAACATTTCAATGTTAAAACAACCATATTCAGTTTTAACTTTTGGTGTGTTCCTTTAACCATGTAGATGCCAGTCAGCGCTGGTCCAAGACATTGTGCTGCCTTGGTCCAAGGGTGAAATGCTGCTTCCTATCACACACACACACACACACACACAAACCAATACCACACTCACCAAACATGCACACATCCATTCATGTATTCAGTTTGTGTAGTGAATGCTGTGTCTGTGTTTGTATAGTGGATGCTGCATGCATAGTGTGTGTTGTGTGTGTAGTGCATGTGTTGTGTGTGTGTTTAGTGGATGCAGAATGTGTGTGCATAGTGGATGCAGAATGTGTGTGCATAGTGGATGCAGAATGTGTGTGCATAGTGGATGCAGAATGTGTGAGTGTATAGTGGATGCAGAGTGTGTTTGTGTAGTGTAAGGCTTGTCAAATTTGCTTGGAATCTAGGAGCCAGCTAAAAAAACCAAAGCTTTATTCAAAGAAAAACATACAATTATTAAAGGGATACTAGAGGCACCAGAACTACTACAGCATAATGTAGTGGTTCTGGTGTCTAAAGCATGTCGCTGTGGACTTAGCACTGTAAATGTTGCTTTTTTATAGAAAAGGCAGTGTTTACATTGCTGCCTATTAACACCTCTAGTGATGGTCACTCAGACGGCCACTAGAGATACTTCCTAGTCCAGTGCTGTACAGTGTGCAGCATCTACATTCAGCATCTCCACACTGTGCATGGAGGTGTTGAATGTTACCTATAGAGATGCATTGATTCAATTAATCTCGATGAGCGAAAAAGTGTGGATTCTGTGTTCAAAGGCGCTTAAAGGAGATAAATGATGTACAATATAGTGATAGCAGCTAACACACCAAAAGTAGGAACTCTTACACCTAATAACAATGAATAGTATACAAAGAAAGCATTATTGTGCAATAGCATGCAAAAATAGTGCAAAGGTGGAGCGCTTACATATAAAACACTTACTCCTGTAGTATTCAGGTGATAATATAAATGATGTTGAGGTCCTTTTGGGTGTTCAAAGAATGCAGAGAGACCTCAAAATGGAGACAAAAAAATAGAGAGAACAGGGAAGCAACGCTGACCCTGGTGTAGAAATCCTTGATAAGGTGGATAATAAGGTATAAATAACAATTGGCTTCTCACCTTATTAGGAGCCTATAACTGGGCTCCAAGTGTGCAGGTATACTGTCAATTATAGGGTGGCAGTTCCCTTCTTTATAGCAGCATAAGTATATAGTATATCACTAGTCCACTGATACTACAAGCAGTTCCAACTGCTTCAAGGGGGGAATCTGGGGGGGGGGGGGGGCGGAGTACTCAAACTAAACAAGGATAAACATATAAACAATAAAAATTTAAATTGAACAGTGCTTGTGAGATACGACACAGTGGTACCGGTCGTTAAGGTGTCTCAGTGTGTGTACAGGTCCCAGGTCGTGGTGCCTTTTGGTTCTGCTGTGTGAAGGGGACAACATTTGTCGGGTCCCAGACATGTGCTTCTCTGTGACTTTGAGTATCTTGCAAGTAGAGATATTCCCAGCGCCCTCAACAGTGTAGGTGCATCTTCAGCTGAAGATAATCTATGTGTTGTGCCGTTGTGAGTCACCATGAGCAATGTCGGATTAGTCCATCTTTAAGCCACTCTGGCCATTCTCAGCTGGCTTGTAATCTGTTTTCACCACTGCAAGGTGGACCCCGAGAGGTCTTTGTAAAAGGACCGATCAGAGCCTTTGAATGAGTATGGGGTGTTGTTCTGTAGGGCCATCAGCAAGGCTCTCTTATCTTGTGCGAGGGCGCAGCGCAATATTATGTCGCTCACTGCTGTGGTTGGAGCTCTAAGTAATTTTGGGGGGCAGAATATGCCATCAAAGTTGATCTTTTTGGCTTGTGTCGGGGACAGCAGTGAGGCCACCCGGCGCCTCACATAGTGTGGCAGCTCTGCAGAGGTGAGGTCTTCAGGAACCCCTCTGATTTTCAAGTTGTTGCGTCTGGAATGGTCATCTAGCAGTGCGAGTTGCAAGGAGAGGATTTGCTGTGTATTCTGTACACTGCAGAGGGATTCCTTCAAGATTCCTTAGAGGGGCAAAGGTTTAAAAATAATACCAGGAAGTATTACTTTACTGAGAGGGTAGTGGATGCATGGAATAGCCGTCCAGCTGAAGTGGTAGAGGTTAACACAGTAAAGGAGTTTAAGCATGTGTGGGATAGGCATAAGGCTATCCTAACTATAAGATAAGGCCAGGGACTAATGAAAGTATTTAGAAAACTGGGCAGACTAGATGGGCCGAATGGTTCTTATCTGCCGTCACATTCTATGTTTCTATGTTTCTATGTTTAAGGTCAACATTATTTGCCTCATTTCCAGTATGTCCTCCTCAGTGGCCAGGACCCTGTCCCTGACCATCTGTACCTCAGCCTGTATCTTGATGCTATCAGCAGCCAGCATCTGCCTAAAGTCAGTGAGGATGTTCTGGATGTCTTGCTTAGTGGCCAGAGCTGAGAGGTCTGGGAAGCCTGGGGCTGTCTGCTCCATACCCCGTGTTAAGGGTTGTACCTAAGGGACATTTGCGGGCCTATGATGGTTGGCAGAGACCTCTTGCTCCCCTTGAGCCGCGATTTTGTGTGGGGTCTGTCGTTGGAGTACGGTTACGATATCTTGGGTGTCGTTAGGCGTACCTGGTATAGATGTTTGCAAGCACCTCCCCATTGCTGTTGGCAGGTCTGGTGTGGTGGAGAGGGGCTAAAATTCCTCCTCCTGTGCACTCTGTAATGGGCCAGTCGCAATAGTTCAGGCAGAGGCTCGCGGGAATGTAGTACGCCGCATGCCGTCTCTTCTGCCGGTTCTGCTCGGATTTTAAAAAGAACGGCTTATGCTGGTGCCAGGAACCACCTAGAGATTAATATTTTGATTGTAGTCATTGGATGGGCTGTACAGGTCTTGATTTTTAAAAGATTAGACAGATTGCTGCCGGAGCTGTGAAAGATGGTGTCCGTTCAGAGCTGCGGTTAAGCCCCACCCCCTTTCACACATATATTCACATATAAACACTGCCTCCTACACAGAACACACTTATTCCTTTCATAAATCTCAATATACCCCCCCTCAACTTACAACTTTCATAAAGCATCGTCACTGCCTACATCAATCTCACAACACCCCACTTCACATACAACACGCTTTTAGCTTGCATCACTGAGTCTCATGCACAACTGTCAGGGTTATTCTTTAAAAGGAGAACTCAATGTGAATTTCAAAATAGATGGCTGGAAAGTCAGTTTGGCTACGCTTGTTATAAATTTGAAATTCATGTTGAATTCTCACTTTAGTAAATAACCTTGTGTGGGTACACTAGAGGAAGGCTGTCAACTTTTGACCTGGGAAGCAAACACAATTGAATGGCCTATTTTGGAACACAAAAATTTTAGCTCTCAATGTGGATGGTCATGCTCACATGGAACATGCATTATATTTAGATTTGACATTTATAGACTGCTGGAGCTGCAGAGTCTGCATGCCATTGCATGTATATCCCTGCAGCCTCCATTAGAATGGCTCCATGTGTGCCTAAGAGACATATTCGGTTTTCCACCGGCTCAATGTCATTATCGCTGTCTCAATCATTGCCGAACATCTTCAAACTTCTAGCAATTTTTCAGAAATGTTTAAAGTTGCAGCTGACAACCCCGTTATTAGCTCAGCCATATTATTGACCTCCCATAATAGTGGCCTAAGGGGCAATAGCCCTCCTTGCCAACACTACCATGGTCATACAACATTCTAACATATGCAACATCCTCACAACCTGAAAATCACAATAAACTTTTAAATGTTAAATGCATTTTTCACTAGAATAAATGTTACCTAAGCTAACAATAACTGTGAGAGATGGGTGGGAGCTGCCATTATACTTTGGCAGGAGTTATTGTATCCTGGCTTACATTTTCATAATGCTTTAATAAATAAAATATTGCTATTAGGGTTTTGTGGTTCAGACAATTTGTTAAATATCAAAAAATAGCAAGTGCAAATCTCAAAACATTAAGCTGTTGAAAAGCAATTGTCACTTTGTTTTTTTTTTTATAGAACAGAATTCCGCCCATCTATAGGCAATTTTATATATCTGTACACTTGTATTTGGTAGACTAATATCTTAAATAATTTTTAAAGGCATCATTAATTAAAGGAACATTTCAATGTTAAAACAACCATATTCAGTTTTAACTTTTGGTGTGTTCCTTTAACCATGTAGATTCCAGTCAGGGCTGGTCCAAGACATTGTGCTGCCGTGGTCCAAGGGTGAAATGCTGCTCCCTATCACGCACACACACACCAATACCACCCTCATCAAACATGTGCACATCCATTAATTTATTCAGTGTGTGTAGTGAATGCAGTGTCTGTGTTTGTGTAGTATATGCTTTGTCTGTGCATAGTGTGTGTAGTGGATTCAGTGTGTGTAGTGAATGAATGATGTGTGTGTATAGTGGATGCAGAATGTGTGTGCATAGTGCATGCAAAATGTGTGAGTGTATAATGGATACAGAGTGTGTTTGTTTTAGCGCCAGTGTCTTCTGGGCCTGAATGGGGGAATCTCTAAAGGCTGTTTTTGACTCGTAAAGATCTATAGTGATCATAGAATTTCTTCTAGGTACTCAAACTAAACAAGGGTAAACATAGAAACAATAAAAAAGTAAATTGAACAGTGCTTGTAAGGTACGACACAGTGGTACCAGTCGTTAAGGTGGCTCAGTTTGTGTTCAGGTCCCAGGTCGTAAGAGGCAATAGCCCTCCTTGCCAACCCTACCATGGTGTACACCCATAATGTCGTACAACATGCTAACATATGCAGCATCCTCACCACCTGAAAATAGGCATCACACATGACCAGAGGCGGCTCTAGACTTTATGAGGCAAACATGAGGCCCCACTAACAAAAAAAGTGTTACATATACACATTGATGCAATGTCTACCTGTGTATGTGCCTGAGAGTGTGTCTGACAGAGAGTATCCTTGTGTGTCTCTGTGAGCATGTTTGCGTTTTTGTCTGAGACCCTATGTGTATGGGGTAGCTGATGGTGAGAGGGAGCGGGGGGTGTGATGGTGAGAGGGAGCGGGGGGGGGGTGATGGTGAGAGGGAGCGGGGGGTGATGGTGAAAGGGAGCGTGGGGGTTGATGTTAATGTGAGAGGGAGCGGGGGGTGATGTTAATGTGAGAGGGAGCGGGGGGTGATGTTAATGTGAGAGGGAGCAGGGGGATGGTAATGTGAGAGGGAGCGGGGGGTGATAGTAATGTGAGAGTGAGAGTGAGTAATGTGAGAGTGAGAGGGGGTAATGTGAGAGTGAGGGGGTTAATGTGAGAGTAAGAGGGGGTAATGTGAGAGGGAGCGGGGGGTGATGGTAATGTGAGAGGGAGCGGGGGGTGATGGTAATGTGAGAGTGAGAGGGAGTAATGTGAGAGTGAGAGGGGGTAATGTGAGAGTGAGGGGGGGTAATGTGAGAGTGAGGGGGGGTAACGTGAGAGTGGGGGGGGGGTAATGTGAGAGTGGGGGGGCTAATGTGAGAGTGAGAGGGGGTAATGTGAGAGTGAGAGGGGGTAATGTGAGAGTGAGAGGGGGTAATGTGAGAGTGAGAGGGGGGTAATGTGAGAGTGAGAGGGGGGTAATGTGAGAAGGAGAGGGTGATGGTGAGTGGGGGAGGCTGAGGGTGGTGACGGAGGGTTATGCTGAGGGTGGTGATGCTGAGGGGGTGGGGGGGATGCTGAGGGTGGTGGGGGGTAATGCTGAGGGTGGTGATGCTGAGGGTTGTGGGGGTGAGGCGGAGGGGGGTGATGCTGAGGGGGGTGATGCTGAGGGTGGTGGTGGGTGGTGATGCTGAGGGTGGTGGGAGGTGAGGCTGAGGGGTTATGGGGGATGGTGAGGCTGAGGGTGGTGGGGGGTGAGGCTGAGGGTGGTGGGGGTGAGGGTGAAGGGGTAATGGTGAGGGTGAAGGGGTAATGTTGAGGGTGGTGGGGGTGAGGCTGAGGGTGGGGAGGGGTGATGGTGAGGGTGGTGGGGTGAAGCTGAGGGTGGTGGGGGTGATGGTGACGGTGGTGGGGGTGATGGTGATGGTGGTGGTGGGTGTAGCTGAGGGTGGTGGGGGTGAGGCTGAGGGTGGTGGGGGGTGATGGTGGGGAGGGGTGATGGTGGTGGGGGGTGATGGTGGTGGGGGGTGAAGCTGAGGGCGGTGGGGGTGAGGCTGAGGGTGGTGATGGTGATGGTGGGTGATGGTGGTGGGGGGTGAGGCTGAGGGTGGTGGGAGGGTGATGGTGACGGTGGTGGGGGGTGAAGCTGATGGTGGTGGTGGGTGTAGCTGAGGGTGGTGGGGGTGATGGTGGGGAGGGGTGATGGTGAGGGTGGTGGGGGGTGATGGTGGTGGGTGGTGAGGCTGAGGGTGGTGATGGTGGGTGATGGTGGTGGGGGGTGAGGCTGAGGGTGGTGGGGGGTGATGGTGAGGGTGGGGAGGGGTGATGGTGGTGGGGGTGAGGCTGAGGGTGGGGAGGGGTGATGGTGGTGGGGGGTGAGGCTGAGGGTGGTGGGGGTGAGGCTGAGGGTGGTGGGGGGTGAAGCTGAGGGTGGTGGGGGTTATGGTGGTGGTGGGGGGTGAGGCTGAGGGTGGTGGGGGTGATGGTGGTGGGGGGTGAAGCTGAGGGTGGTGGGGGGTGAGGCTGAGGGTGGTGGGGGTGAGGCTGAGGGTGGTGGGGTGAAGCTGAGGGTGGTGGGGGTGAAGCTGAGGGTGGTGGGGGGTGATGGTGGGGGTGAGGCTGAGGGTGGTGGGGGTGGGGGTGAGGCTGAGGGTGGTGGGGGGTGAGGCTGAGGGTGGTGGGGGTGAGGCTGAGGGTGGTGGGGGTTATGGTGGTGGGGGTGAAGCTGAGGGTGGTGGGGGGTGAGGCTAAGGGTGGTGAGGCTGAGGGTTGTGGGGGTTGAGGCTGAGGGTGGTGGGGGTGATGGGGGGTGAAGCTGAGGGTGGTGGGGGTGAAGCTGGGGGTGAGCCTGAGTGTGGTGGGGGGTGATGGGGAGGGAGAGCCTACCTTTCCCTGGTGGTCCAGTGGGCTCCCTGGTGGTCCGGTGGCCACTGCTCCTGGTCTGCAGCTCCGCAGAGCTGCAGACCGTGTAATCTCGCGAGATTTCAGAGCGTTGCCGTGGTAACCCGTGGCAACGCTCTGATTGGCCAATTCTCGCGAGTCACATGGTCTGCAGCTCTGCACACTGTGGAGCTGCAGACCAGTGTCTGCGGTGGCTGGCTGGGCAGCCAGGAGGGGCCTCGCACCCGGCGGCATACCGGGCAAGCCGCCGGACCCCCTCCTGGTGTCAGGTCCTCGGTCAGTGACCGAGGACCTGACACACTCTGCCAACAGGCGGTTTAGGCGGCCGCGAGGCCCCCGCCAGCGCGAGGCCTTAGGCGGCCGCCTACACCGCCTAATTAGAGAGCCGCCTCTGCACATGACATAAAGTTACTATGCATGAATGCATAACACCCATGTAACTTCCATCCACCTCACACTAACCATCTGCCATACAGCAGCCTTAGAGACTGTGAATATGTCATAGATCAAAGCAGAGTCAAAGCCTGTATTTATTTCACAACCATTTTATTATCTCATGAACATCTTCAAAGTTTGCTTTAATGTCAGAAAAAATGCTTAAAGACAAGTCCTGCGCTCACTCCCATCACTGGGCGGGCGGCTGCAAATGACTACAGTACACATCAGCCCCAATATATAGTAAAATCCAAAGAAAAACAAGTTACCTGCGCTCTCTCCTTAATCCCTATGTATTTTTAAACAAATGGAGGTTTTTTAGTTACCTCCAATGGCCATGAGAGGATGAGCCCACCTACCAATGTCAAGGCAGACCCCCCTAGGTAGGTGGGTCCTAACTCTAACCATTCACCTTGCTTCCTTGAGCCTCTGGCAAAAATCTCTACTGAGACAGAAAGGGGTATTTTTTAGATACACCCCTATACATTATTGTCTTAATGTCAGAACAGCCATCACATATACATCACTCTCACATCTTGTATTAATCTTCGATTACCCGTTGCATTTACTACAACCTAATAGTTTGTATTAATTTTGGGTTACCCATCACACATACATCAGCCTTATTACTGACACAGCCTGTTGCACATACAACAGTCTCATAGATGGCATTCCTCATTGAACACTCATCACACATGCACCACCCTCCCGGTTTTTGTTAATCTCTCAGCACCCATTTTACATACAACACCTGTAAAAGGGATGGAATACATTTACACTTGTAGCAATAATAAACAATCTACATGACAGGAATAAGGACATACCTGGTTTATTACAAATACTCTGTATTGTGCAGAGAGATGGACAATCAGATATACTACAAAGACTGACCATTATGTACATTATAGTGTGCAGAAATACATATATAACATAAACAGTTGTGCCAGATGTGAAAAAAACTTTTTAGATTTTCTTCTTTGCTTGATGATCCTCAGAGGCTTATATTTACATTGTTAACTTTTTGAGTCAAAGTTTCTTCTGGTGTTTAGTGCAACATTTATTATACATTTTCCTATAATTATTATATTGATCTCCACTATTATTGCTATTTTGTTTTTCTTACACAAACAGTCTTACATGGATATCAAATGATAAGTATACGTTTTTTGAGTGTACATCATTTTTATATCACTGTATGTTTCACGTTTCTGAATCGAGGAGGATGAACCAGTCACTATCTTGCTGCTTACTAATTTGAATGCCTTTTATAACACTTAATAGTACTATAGTTTATTTACCTTACTGTGTTGGATTCTTCTGGTCTGAGTAGCTATGGTAAAGCTCATATTTCCATATTACCATGTCAAATCATACCATGAATGGAAAGCATTCATAAGCTGAGAGTGCGGGCCAGTGTATGTATATGTGCATCAGTGTTGTGTGTCAGTGTGTATGTATCTGTGTGCCAGTGTGTGTCTGTGTCAGTGTGTGTGGGTGAATGGGCCAGTGAATGTATCTGTGTGCCAGTGTGTATCTATGTCAGTGTATCTGTGTCAGTGTGCATCTGTATCTCTGTGTCAGTGTGGATGTGCCTGTGTATATCTGTGTGTCAGTGTGTATATCTGTGTGTCAGTGTGTATATCTGTGTGTCAATGTGTATATGTGCATCTGTGTATCAGTGTGTGCATCTGAGTGTATACGTATGTGCCAGTGTATGAATATGTGTATCAGTGTGTGTATGTGCCTCTGTTTGTATATGTGTATCATTGTGTTTATCAGTGTGTATGTCTATGCATCAGTGTGTGTGTTTCTGTGCAGTGTATGTATATGTGTGTACGTGCCAGTGTATGTATCTCTGTGTTAATGTGTATCTGTGTCAGTGTGTGTGTGTGTATCTGTGTGTCAGTGTTTGTGCAAGTGTGTATATCTGTGTCAGAGTGTATCTGAGTGTGTGTATGTGTCAGTGTGTGTATCTGCGTGTCAGTATGTTTATCAGTGTGTGTGTGTCTATGCATCAGTGTGTGTGTATGTATGTGCCAGTGTATGTATCTGTGTGTCAATGTGTATCTGTGTCAGTGTGTGTATCTGTGTGTCAGTGTATGTGCAAGTGTGTGTATCTGTGTCAGTGTGTATCTGAGTGTGTGTATGTGTCAGTGTGTGTATCTGTTTCAGTATGTGTATCTGTGTGCCAGTGTTTGAATGTGTGTGTCAAGGTGTGTGTGTGTATGTGCGAGTGTGTGTATATGTGTGTCAAAGTGTGTGCATGTGTCAAGATGTGTGTGTATATGAATATGTGTGTATGTGTCAATGTGTTTATATGTGTGTATCTGTGTAAATATGTATATAGCAGTGTGTGTGCATACATCCCAGCAATCAAACACTAACACAACATGCAAACATACCCCATGCAAACATAAACATTACACACAAAAGACTCTTGAATTCAAACGCCAATATTACAGACAAATGTACATCCATATTTAAAAGCCAATACTACATGCAAACATTACATACAAACACACCCCTGTAATAAAAGCTTAAATTACATACAAACACCAACTTTACACAAAAAGGCACAGCTGCTCCTAAGTACTACAATCTGTTTACTATCTGTAAAAAATAGTGTAAAACGAATTTGTTATAAAAGGCACTCTGCTAATTAAAAGGTTTGTGCGATAGCGCAACATTTTGGGGGGGTTCCACGATGTCGGTACACTATGTCAAAGGGTTCCACGTGAAAACTTAACCCCTGCTTTAGAACATCCTGTTAAGTAACCATTTAGCAACCCCTAAAAGGGGTTTGTATTAGAATGAAGGGTTAACAAAAGTAGATGAAGTTGGTCACTTGACTGGCAAGACTGGTAGAAAAAAGTAATTGGCTCGAGAATGGGATCATTATTTCCTAGATTAATACTCTTCTGGTGAAGTGGCCACAAAAGTCAGCTATGTCTTATAGGGCAACCTGTGTCTGAGTAATTTAATATATGTTTTAAAGAGGATTGTTATTATTTTAACCATAAGATTTTACTATCAATATTGTTGTTCTCTTATTTTATTTTGCTACAGCTCCAAATGTTTCCTTTTCACAGTGGGAGTACCCAACCAGCATAGGATGCAGGAGGATATTGATACAATGTAAAGATGAGAGACAGAGATAAAAGCAAACATGCAACCAGGGAATATTAATATTTAATAACGTGAAGAGAGAATACACTAAGCTGAAATGAGATAAAAAACCTTGAATTGTTGAAGGATAACTAAGGGCAGTTGGACTCCCTCAGTCTGCCTATTTTAGAATATGCTGTGTGCTCTCAGACCTTGTTTAATCCTTTCTGTTATCCTTTGTGTGTGCTTGAAGCATTTCAGAATTAATTTGCTGCTTGCTTACAGTGGATAGAAATTCACCCCTACAGTACATTTGAGTTGTGACATAAATGTCATTTTATTCTTTATTTTATGAACATCCTGAGTGTGATTTGCTATCCTTTTCCAGATAGTGATAGGCAAAACACTTATATTTATCTCAACGTTCAATTGCCAAGTAATTTAACGTTATGGAGGGATGAAACAAGAGGTACAGCTATAACACACAGTTTCTGTGTGACTTTTGAATTGATCTCAATAGCTATACGTGGAAGTGAGGACAGACGTAGTTAACTCAGTAGTTAATGTTAGGTAGTGTCCATCACAATATGTTCAAGTTAGAAGGTATTATATTCTCTAATGATGAAATACCCTAAACAAGTCTGCAATATATACATGGGAGAAATATACAAATAAAGAAATCAATCAAATGGAGATAATGTCCCAAACACCTGGATAGGTGCTTCTTCAAAAGACATGTTAAGGAATGTGACAGAATGTCACAGTAAGTAAAATATAGCAGCTGCAGATAAGTGCCTAGGTGACATTAGACAATTGGAGTTATATTTCATATAAGCTGTTTAGTGGGTGGTTGCTTCACCACGTCATCACGTCAGATGTAAATTTAAAGTCCCATCAGCATCAGCTAATGTCATGATGAGAAAATTAGGATTAACAGTCCAGCAGAGGCAGGTAACCTCTTGCACACAACTTGATAGGGCATAAATTCAAAGACAGTGATTTGTACATTTTATTCTCTGCCTTTATGAAGGGCAAAGATCAAAAGCTACAGCCAAGTTTTTTTCTTTAATGCGGATTAAAATAGTTTAATTACCCAACAGTCAGGCAGCAGGAGCTCTGAAACTTTGCCTGTAGCTCAGCCAACCATGGTAGTAGCGGATTACAGCCCGTGTTTCAGGTGGACAGACACCTCTTCAGGTTGTCTGGCTGCTGGTATGCTCTGTGACCTCTCTGGTCTGCCCTTCATTAATTAGGTAGCCAGAGAAAATAGAATATCCAGGCACTATGCAATGGCTGTGTAAATCTATCTACACTGCAATACTGTTGGTATTGGGCTACTGCTGGCTGGGTAACAGACACAGGGAGAAACTGTCCACTGTGTCTGGGGTAAGAAGGTTGCATGCAGTGATGCCAGACACAAGATTTACACAAAATATATTGCCAACCAGGATGTGGTATACCATCTGGCTGACTGACAGTCCAGGAGGTGGCCCTACAGACACAAAAAATGAATTGTTGTTTATCTTCTTAATAAATATTTTTTATAAACAAAGGCTGCAAAGACACAATCTTTATGCAATAACTACTTCAGTAAGATGAAGTTGTTATGGTGCTTATTGACCTTATAAACACGTATGTCATTATGTTTTTTAACACAAACGATGGCCTTCGAACAGATTTTCCGTAAAATTCTGTCAATATATAATGATCACCAAGTATTCCATGAGTAATGGTGCATGACATGTGTAGATTACATGTAGTAAATTCATTAAAAACAAAGTAGACATCATAATTTTCACATTATTTCAGTAGTTTATTGTGTATTTTTTTAAAGGTGTAATGCTTTCTTTTTCAAACAGATCTTCCATGAGAAATAACTACTACAATGTTTCGTGTATATATACAAATTTGTGCTGTATAAACCCATTTTCCAAAATTTTCATGAAAGTTTGGTTCCCAAACATATTTCCTAATTTCATTAAAAGCAAAAACTAATTCATGTTCTAAATCCTGTAAATATGTACATGCACAGTTACATAAATAAATGGATTTTTAGCAGATACAAGGCCCCTTCTATTAAAAGGTTACTCAAACTCACTGGAGGGGGTCACCTTTCTGATGTAAAATGCCCTTTTAGGCACGATGGAGAATACACCCCTCTCCGTTTGCAGTACAACCTGCAAAAGGTAGTCTTTTATTTACCTGGCATCCACACCACTTACAACATCGCAAGGGCTTTCAGTTGTCCAGTCACGGGTATTTCATTAAGCCTGACCAAAGTGAATGTGCTGCTCTTGATCAGCGAGAGGAGGAAACAGAAAGGAGGGTTTAAAAAAAAAAAAAAAAAAAAAGAATATTGAGGGAGGCGGGAGGTAATACACAGTGGGAATCGAGGATGGGAGGTGGAAGAAATCTTTCCCTTGCTGGTACTCTGCCTGCAAGGGAGAATATTTCTACGTCTGTTTTCACCATGATGTGCGAACTCAGTTTTGGGCTGCCGATGTCATATGTGCTGGGGGTGCAACT
This sequence comes from Pelobates fuscus, assembly GCF_036172605.1. Taxonomy (NCBI): domain Eukaryota; kingdom Metazoa; phylum Chordata; class Amphibia; order Anura; family Pelobatidae; genus Pelobates; species Pelobates fuscus. The sequence goes on along the minus strand of NC_086323.1, from coordinate 75,412,984 downwards.
AGCCCTAAGCACAAAATTATGAATATCTCGGTATGTGCAGTGTCTAAAGCTGAAACTCTACACATACTGACTACTACCACCATGATGATTTTAAACAGGGCCGGACTGGGAAAAAAAATTAGGCCCGGGCATTTTTCAATCAGAGCGGCCCCATAAGAAGGGGGCGGGGCCAGAGAGGGTGTGTTTTGTCATCACTAATGACAAGCACAGCCCCTCTCAAAGTGAGCATGTTAGTTCAATGCGCAGAGCCCCGCTGAAGAGCTCTGGCATTAGAAAAAGGCCCTGAATTTGTTCTGCGCAGCGCAAGCACATTTAATAACATGCTTGCGCTGAGTTTGCTTTTAAATTGTCTCTGGTGTCTCCACAAGTGGGATACCAGAGGACAAAAGGGCCAGGAAAGTGTATGGTGCATGTGTATGGAGCCTGCTTGTGGGATTGCGTGTGTGTAGAGTGTGGTGTGGTATTGTGTAAATAGGTCAATTTCATTTGTGTTTGTGGTGTAATATGTGTGGCTAGGGGCTGTAGAGAGTGTGTGTATAGGGAGCATAGTGTTATAGGGGATGTAGCGAGTGTGTGCATATGGGTTGAAGTGTGTGTGTATAGGTGACGTAGTGTGTGTAGGGGTTGTAGAGAGGGTGTGTTTAGAGAATGTTGTATGTGTTTTCTGACAAGGAATGTAGTGTGTGTGGAGGAGATCTACTGTGTAAAGGACCCAGAGTGTGTATAGGAGATTGTGTGTGTGTGTGTGTAGAGGATTAAGAGTGCATATAGGGTAAGGGATCTAGCGTGTATCTGGAGCGTAATGTGTGTAGTGGTGCAGTGTGAGGGGTGCTTTAGTGTGTGTGTGTGTGTATATATATATATATATATATATATACATATATATTTGAACATATTGTATGCGTGAGGGGCGCAGTGTGTGTGTATGTAAGAGGGGTGCTGTGTGTGAGGGTGTTTTTATGTGCCGTCACATTCTAGGTTTCTAATTTTCTTTGTCTGTTAACTCACTGAGGGTTATTTTATATATATGTGTTTGTGTGTGGGAGTGTGCTGTATATGTGTGAGCGAGGGTGCTGTGTGTGTCTGAGGGTGCTGTGTGTGTGTGTTTGGGTGCTGTGTGTGTGTCTGAGGGTGCTGTGTGTGTGTCTGAGGGTGCTGTGTGTCTGAGGGTGCTGTGTGTGTGTCTGAGGGTGCTGTGTGTGTGTCTGAGGGTGCTGTGTGTGTCTGAAAGTGCTGTGTGTGTGTCTGAGAGTGCTGTGTGTGTCTGAGGGTGCTGTGTGTGTTTGGGTGCTGTGTGTAACTGAGGGTGCTGTGTGTGTCTGAGGGTGCTGTGTGTGTCTGGGGGTGCTGTGTGTGTGTGAGGGTGCTGTGTGTGTGTGAGGGTGCTGTGAGGGTGCTGTGTGTGTCTGGGGGTGCTGTGTGTGTGTCTGGGGTGCTGTGTGTGTGTCTGGGCTGCTGTGTGTGTCTGGGGGTGCTGTGTGTGTCTGGGGTGCTGTGTGTGTGTCTGGGGTGCTGTGTGTGTCTGGGGTGCTGTGTGTGTGTCTGGGGTGCTGTGTGTGTGTGAGGGTGCTGTGTGTGTTTGAGGGTGCTGTGTGTGTCTGTGTGCTGTGTGTGTGAGTGTGAATGTATGTTTTATTTACATTTAAATAAATATTTTTTATTAATAATAAAAAAAAAGTTATATCCCCCTCCTCCCTTCTTACCTTTTAGCCTGGAAGGAGGGGGGGAGCTGTTCTGCCTGTGGGGAGAGGGGGATCCGTTCTGCCTGGGGCTGGGGGGTGGGAGGGTGCAGCTTCCTTCCCTGGTGGTCCAGTGGTGAGAGTGAACTTTAGCCTGAAGGCTATAGTTCACTCTCGCGAGATCTCTCGCGAGATCTCTCGCGAGATCTGAGCGTTGGCAACGCTCAGACCTCGCGAGAGGACCCGGCGGAGCTGCTGGCTAGAGCTCCGCCGGTGTTCTCTCCTGCCTCCCTCCCTCACACCCTCTCCTGCCGGCGGCCGCCTGTCAGTGTCTCTGGGCCGGTGAGGGAGATCTTTGATCTCCCCACCGGCCCATGGAGGCACAGAGCAGGGCCGGTGCTCGGGTAGCGCTGGCCCTGCAGGGGCTGGCAGGGGAGATCGATCCCGTGATCTCCCCTGCCGGCCTCGGCCCCACGGCCATCGCGGCCCACCGGGCATTTGCCCAGTATGCCCGATGGCCAGTCCAGGCCTGATTTTAAATCACTAAAGTGGTGGTTAGAATAATCCTTTAAGCAGAGATTCAACATCATTCTGTCTGCTTTAATTTTTAAATGTAAGTAGCTAATTAATCAGTTGGAAACAGTGCAATGAAAGTTGGGTCACTCAGGTTCATGCTAAACAATTTGGTACTGGTACTCAAATGACGTGCATTGCAGCCCTAATTTTGCTTGTTCAATACTTGTAGATTGTGATTGAACATACATTAATACATTAAATATATTTTTTGGGGGTGCAGATGATGTGTAGAGTAAACTCCACTTAATTCTATAATTCATATCAAGTGCTAGATGGTCATAGATCTAGCATGATACTTCAGTACGGGTTGAGGTCCACTGTGGTTCATTGTAGCTTTAGTCAAAAAGCTTTCTGTCTTTTATTCTTTGCCTTGTTAGGATTACTGACCGATCCTGACATTCACCCCCTGTAACAGTTAGGGCCAATCTCTGTCCATCTTCCATTATTGCTCATGTTCTTATCTTTTTTCCTCTCTATGGCTACATTTTCTTACTCGATATGTGAACCAAATAGTGGGAAAATGCACCTATCAGTGTATTGTAAAATATATACATGCTAATTGTAGTTGACTAAGCCATTTTTGGGCCCTTTTGGCTTGTTTCATTAGTTTTCCTGAATCTTTCTTCATTAACAAAATTCAGCTGAGCCAAATCCTAAGATGTATTTTTGGCAGACGTTATTTGGCTGAAACCAAATATCACTTTACCTGCTGTCAGGGCTTGCTATGTATTGGTGAAGATTCTTTTGCTTACTTTCTCTAAATGCAGGAAAAGGATGAGAGGAGACTTCCTCGAGCACTCTTTTGATGCCCGTTTTTAGCAGGGACTTCCCAAGCGAGGAAAGACGACGATAAAGAACCCTTTTGAACCTTTTTTATGATCTAGTGGATAAGACACGCAATGGCTTATGTGTTTGTGTCTTAAAAGTTAATTGTAATGTGACTTATGGTTTGTCTGAACTCAGACCTTGAGTTTAATTAAATTTCAAAAGCAAACAGTATACAAAAAAAAGGATATAAAAAAAATAAAGAAAATTGAAAAAATGTTAGTCCCACTTAACATTTTATCACAAGCAATGACAATCACCGTCAATCCACCATCATGAATGAAAACTGGTAATTTAGTTATAACATATAATAATTACACCTGCATTATCCCATCCATATTAGATGCATCCTTTTCTTGCTGCCATGTTTCAAATTGTTTACCAACACAACAAAATCGCTAAAATGCCTGTCATAAAAAGGCAAGCGATTAACAGCTGTTTCTATGCTACAAAATCTATTGTTTAATGACTGGTAATTGGCAACTACCCAAATTTTTAATGTCTCCCATAGAGATTAATAGAAGTTGCTAAAAGCTATGTAACACCTGGTTTCAATGCTATAAGGTGAAAAATACCACCTGTCGGTATCTATCAAAGAGTTACACCTGTATGATCTGGGTGTGAAGAGGAAAAGACAACTTAACCACTGCAAACCTGCAATGCATCCTGGGTTAAACAAAGTACATTTATTCTATATTTAAGGACATTATAGCCCTAAAGCCTATTTATAAGCATGGTTTAATAAACCGTTTATAGTGGCCTGGTGGAATTATTACATCAATGACTTGTACATTCAAGCTGCATGTACATCCAATTTGAAAAGTGGTAAATGTTAAGTTGTGGTTTATGTGTGTCAAGGTGAATATGGGCAATGTACCGATTTTAAATCCAGGGGCAGGCCAAGAAAACCTGTAAGATACATTATGGACAAGTTTAGCTTAACTTTGAATATATAGTTACCTTTAAGAGATATATGTCTAGATGTATTTGCTTTGCTTCTATGTGTGTATATGTGTGTGTCGAAGGATATTTGTAGATATGTACATTATAAAGATGTGAATATATGGGTGTGCAAGTGTATGAATAGAAACATGTTTGCTTGCTCCTGTCTTATAGGCCATAAGATTTTAGTCTATATTTAACTAGTACAGAATGGTGGCATAGATAAAATCTTTCATATAGTTAATGTATGGGACTAATTGATGTAAATCCTTGCTGTGTTTTGGGTATAATTAATACCCAATATACAGCAAGCTGTAGTGGTTAGTGTTTCAGGAGTTCTATGGCACCTCCTAGTGTAAGGAGTTTGTAAAGAGTTTGAACAGTTTAAATTTTTACCTGAGGTCTGCTGGGTGCTTCTCCCCACCTCTACTACTAACAAATCCTTTCTGTTCCTTTTACTTTGAAGATTCGGCCTCTTCAATAATCAATTTATCAATTTGCAATGTTTTCATTTTGATAATATATATATATATATATATATATATATATATATATATATATATATTTACTAAAAATAATCAATATAATATGGCAAGTAGATAGATCCTGTAGATAGATGCTGTACTGCACCATAGAAATAAATATATATACCTCCCTGCCCCCATATTGGTGGAGAACTTTATATTAGAAATGGTTGGTGCACATCACTATTCATCCACTTACGCCCACCCGAAGACTTGTGGCTATTAATTAAAAAAATATATATCCTAATGTGGTCAGTGGGTCCTGTCCTCACTGCACATGTGCCCTGTCCTATCCTTACTGCCATTGTGTGATCTACCTTCCTGTTCCTGTGGACCCTGCTCTATCCTCACTCATTGTCCCTGTGTGCCTTGTCCTATACTAACTACCCTGTATATCCTGTGCTGTCTTCATTGTTCATTTCCTCAAAGTTTCAGTGTATCATGTGTTATCCTCACTTCCTGTGTGCCATGTCCACGTCTAATGTCCCTATGTATTATGCCATGTTATTACTGCTCCATTGTGTCTTGGAAAATTAACAATGACTCTATGTGTTGTGTTTCATTGTTACTGCCCAATATGCAGCCTATGTGCCTTCCCTGTATGTATATGTGGGTCAAGTCTTCCACCCACCTTCTAAATACATCATCTAAATCACCAGCCACCTCTGGTCAGCACTGTGTGCCTTCTGGAAATGTGTCCCTAATTGTCAACATTGTGTGTCTCTGCTAAAGTATGCTGCCAGACTTTGTCAGGTTTCCAGGTACAGTTTTGTGATTGTATTGTCATGTATCCTCAAGTCTTTAATAAATGGATTTTGTTCATGCTGATAACTGCACAATGTCACATTACATCTAATTAATTGTATCATAGCAGCAATAGTATAACATATTTGCATAAGCAATTTCTGCATACTAAGTAATGATCTATAAGTGTGTGTGTGTGTGTGTGTACGCATTTGTAGGTGTGCGTGTGCGTACGGGCATGTGTTTTAACCCATTCAGTACCAGAAGTGTGCCTCTTATATTGCTTTACAATGTGCTGGTCATAGCTCTTGCACTTAAAATTGTTAGACCAACTAAATAAAGGATTTTCCAGTGCATAGAAGGAGGTGTGGCTCCCCACCATCAAAAAACTTCACCAGCCACCACTGAAGAGACTTCACCAGCCACCACTGGATTTTAGAAAAATCTTACCTTTGTGAGCAGAAAATAAATTCTAGACCGGCTAAAGCAGACCCCTTACAAACTGCTGTGAAGGACATGAAAAATGACTGGCTGTTGGAGAGGTGGGATCAATTATAACAATTTCAGGGCTCTATTTCCTTTCCGTTTTGTTGTGAGGGGAGGAGCTAACCATACGTAAATGCTGCCATGTTAGATAACATTAAAGACAGTCCTGCCTAACACTGGCCATTAACACATAGAAGAACAAAGATCTGCATTAGTTCGATCTGTAGCTTTATGTGGCAAAAAAATAAATATTTTCAGGCTGTAACACTTCCTCAAACTATGTTAAAAATGATGCATCGAAAGACATTACGAGGTGACTAGTGAATCTACAGAATTAGACAGGGAATAGAACAAGGCTTAATTATTATGTTAAATCAAGCTCCAGTCTATCTTCAGTTGCACCATATAATTGTAGGAAGAGAAGAAAAGAAGAAAGTACAAAAAACTAATTACTATATTTTATTAAATTTTAATTATAGGCTAAGATACATTTCACAATTTTCCCTTTGTGAGTTTAAACGGACAAACATCCTCTCAGAATGCTGCTTGGGCCCATCAATTTCTAACAACTAGATAGCAAAGTGCTGCTCTCTGTTATTTTAATCAGATTTAATTCCCGCTGTAGGGCAGGAGCGTCCCTGTTCTTTTCCCTTCTTCTTTATGTCTGGGAGTTTATTCATTACATTTTTATTTTTGTTTAAATCATTGGAGATGTAGCTGTGATGTATATTTTGAAAATTAAGTTAAATTTTTTCGGCCTGACCTCATAATGCCCTTGCTAGAGAAATATTTGAAAAAATATTTGAAAAATATTGTTTTTGTGATTCGTTAACCCCTTAAGGGTCAGTAACTGTCTGTGTTATCATAACAATCTGTTATTTAAAGAGAAACTGTCCATTTCTAAACTTTGCACACCTAACAGCTAAATAAAAGTAATCTCTTGTTATTTGTATTTGCAGTTGTATGCTTTGCCAGGCAAGGCCAGCCACATAGAAAAATGGGAATTTGGGGCAGAACCAGAACATTCATTTCTACGCAGTAATGCTGCTGTTAAGACCAAAATCTATGAAAAATACAGTTAAAGCAACAGCGCACACACACAAACAAAAATACATTTTTAAATTTAAGGCTACTTAAAGTCATCTATCTTAGCAAGTATGGGGATTCAGTCCCACTATATGGCCATATTGTGTTAAGCCCACCACTATGTCACAGTAACCCAATATTGGTGGGTCCTACACAAATTTTAACACGACAGATTTACATACTAACTTGCAATACTTACAGCTTAAAAATCGATCAGAGACTACTCAATTTATGCTTTCCTGTGGTCACCTCGAATGTGGTCACCTCGAAACTGTCAAGATGACAGTTTCACTACTTAAATTGGGGGAGGAAGGTTCCATAGCACTCCAGGCTCGGTCTTGCTACGGACAGGTAATCCAGTAATACACTCTCGGTTTCTCCTATTTTTTTCTGTTTTATTCCATACTGTACTTGACATTGTATCTCTAAATATGTCATTACACTTTGTGTGCTAGAATATGTCAAACATAAAAAGTATTTGCTGCCAAATTCCACAGAAAGTAAAGTTTATTTTCCCCTCACCTCCCTAAGCCCCTCCTGCCACCAATCTCTTGAAAACAGTGAAACTCCCATAAATACCAGGTAAATGTTTCTGTCGAATGATATTTGAATCTTTACAATGAAGAATAAGACTCGGGCCCACATTAAATCAGCTCTCGTGCTATAATGTGAGCTGTATCACAAAAGAATTCTGATTAGGCAAATAGTTCCAGGGAGAACGTGCAGAGATATAATGCTGAATAATCAAACTGCTTGCATTTCATCTCTGTTTGGAAGCATCTTGATTCCTGTCTAGAATAATAGAAATCTTTAATACTTAAATCTTCAATATTAAAGGTGATTTAACCCAATCTGTTACTAGTAAATGACTGCTAAGTACATATGTCTTGCAATCAAATCAAGTCATTCAACCTTTTGGCCTTTGATGGTTGAAAAAAAGATTAACACCAGAAGCGGTGAAAGTCCAGTAATGCTTTTGCATTTTACAGCTGTTTGATTTATCATTTATTGCTACAGCAAATCTCTAAATGCCATTTGAAGATGTAAATGATTCACATGCACATATAAGGCCTACATCCGAGAATGAAAATATGATATTATGTGGTTGGTCAAAATGAATAAATTACCCTTAGCAATGGATAGTGTGTGTGTGCGCGTGTGTGTGTGTGTCTGTGTGTGTTTGCGTATATGTGTGTGTGTAAAATAAATCAATTTTCTGTAACCCTGAGGTTTAAGTGGCATATGTAAATATCCCTTGCTGTTAACAAGTTTCTTAATGGGTATGTGAACAGTATTTTGAAAACCCGAAGCATATAACTGCAAATCTTTCGGGGGTATTAACACATGTATTTATAATTCATGAGTATTCCTCTTTTAACTCAGTTTCATTCCTCTCACAGGTGTTAGTAAAAGGAAAGATCAAATGCATATATGTGCTGTTACAGCCCAATAAATCTTCACCATGCTTACCAATGACAAGTCGACCTGACCTTGAAATGGGCTTTAATCTGGTGTCTTAGAAGGATAGAGAATGAGCATTGACAATCAGAAGCTAAACCTGGCTAGCTAAAGACTATCTAGATATAGCTTAATCTTCTTAATCTACTAAGACAAATCCTTTTCTTTATCTTGATATTAACATATTTCAGTTTTGTTATGAGCTTTTCCTCGGTAATTCCCATTTCTGATTATTTGAAGAGCTGATTTGTAAATATAAATTGCTATAACCCATTTGCTAGGATGGTCTACTTATAAAGACCTTTCATATTTAGTAAAATTGATGCAAACCTTAGAGAAAAATATAAACATAAAACAAACATCAATTATTTCTAATTATAGTGCAAAGCGTGCCTTTTCTCTCATTCATTTTATGTCATTGGTACTCCGTGCCACATTGATGCTCAAAGTCATCGTTTTTGATGAGAGTATTCAGCTTCAATGAATTTTGCTTAATGTGTGCACACACTCCTTTCTAACACACTTGCCAAAATCAACGTGCAGCTTAATGCTACCATCTAGATACTTAACTACAAAATTACATTATTTTCAGATATTATTTAGTATTAGCCAAGGTTATGCATATTTATTAGATTGTATTAATACAAGGCATATTTATATGAACACACAATACATATGAGTGAGTTTTAGTGTATATATAAGAATAAAATATTTTTTTTCAAAATTGGACCAAACAATAACAAGAGCAAAAAGACTTTGTGAAGATAAATCAAAACATCCTTTAGTATAAATACCAACATGCATTGGTTTTTTTGTGTACTGCCTCCAGAATGCCTTACAAGATATACGACCTGTGGCTGATGATGACAGGTCAAGAGGTCCAGCAAGTGATTGCTTGACCAGAGATTTTTGACATGTACAATAAAGTGTATAAGGTGCATAAATCACCCTGTTCTCTTCACACTATTTCCATGTACAGCTTCAGTTGTACACAGTGAATATTAGAAAAGGGCAGATAGCTCCCCCTCCTTTTTTTTCTTCATATTATTATAATTATTAATATTATTATTATTATTATTTTATTATTATGTGAGAAAAAAAGTATTTGAGAAGAGAAGGGCAGATAGGACAGGTGAACCAATACCAAAAAAAACAAAAAAAACAATCAAATATAATTAATTAAGCTACAAACATCTATATAGAGTTATATTTCTACTCATGAAGTTAAAAATGGATAAATTATTAGGAACACATGCCAAAAATATAAAGCAACTAGGCAAAAAGAAGCAACTCCCTGCAGAAAGTTTCCCTACATTTTAGCTGTAAAAACAAAAAAGCTTTATGGACAGAACATTGGGGGTATCTACTGGCATCCTCTCCTGATTTATTTTGGTAATCTATATGACTGGTAAGCTTTCTTAATAATTGACAACTATTGAATTAAGTGTTTTTTACTTTGTCTTTGAGGCTGTTTCAATACCTCTTTGGATTTTTTTTTTTAAAAAATTCTTGTTGAATGCATGGTTTTAAAAAATATTTGACATTTTGGGGGGAGGAGAGGAGAGATCCCATTTCCTTTCCCCCATAATCTCCACTACCCTTTCCTACTTTCCTCTTTCCCATCTTATTCTCACCTGCCAAACAAAACCCGATAACGAGCATCAGGCAATTGCAGGACCGAAAGGTAAAAAGCGTACCAGCACACCACCCAGCAAGGAGAGAGACCAAAACTTACACATAGCAGAAGAACACAAAGGACATTCACCCAACGAAGACACCCAAAGACTTCAGCTCAGGTCATGGCCACTGGCCCACAAAGGAGCCTGGGCTTGAGACCCACACACTGAGAATGCCCTAGGGCACTCCCATTCCCTTTCTCTCCTAGCCCGCACACACTAACCTCCATACAGTCTCCACACCAGACACCCGGGCTCTGCGCAGGGAACCAACTACGGCAAGCCGAACCACACCTGGGTCAATAGAAAAGCCTCCCACACCCATCATTAATAGCTGCCATCATGTTATATATCTTCCTTTTCGTTTTATTTCTTCCTATAGTTATGTTTTTGTTATGTTCTCCATATTCTTACTCTTGATAACACAGGCCATAGAGCCACAAATTAGCTCACATACCAGCTGAAAGCGCCCACAGACAAAAACCCTGAACAAACACGGGTCACTCAACCAAATGGGCCACAGTATTAACGCCTATACAATGTATTGATAAAATGTATAACCATGGAAAAGTCTACTACAATCAGAATCCGCATACTTGTTGACTCATAATGCAAATGTATATGTACTAACCTGTGCAACGTTTCCTTTCTGTAACGATTAACTTTTTGCCAAAAATACCAAACCAATAAACACAGAATGTATAAAAGAAAAAAAAAATATTTTACATTTTGGATAAACACTGTAGAGTTTGTTCAGTAAACTGTTAATTTTGGAAAACTGACCATGGGTTTTTAGCCAAAAATGGTACATTAGAAAAAAATCTCCAAGGTAGCTATTTTCCAGTTCGGCTATTTTGTCAGTTACTTTCCAGTTTCTCTATTTTGTCCTAAAATACAAATCCTTTATCAGTTCTTCACAATACCCAGTTGAGTAAAAAAAAAAAACAACTAATAGACTGTATTTGTTCTGTTCATTCTTCTAAAATTCATCACAGGAAGGTATGCAAGAAGTGTGGAATTATAGCATGTGTCTCAAGGTATCTAATGCCTCAGTAAATCTATTAAACATATTTGTATAAATCTTGTGGTGAGTCCAGTTGAGATTTAGAATAAAGTGTTGTAATATGTAATCGTTAGGTACTTGAACATCCTTCTTCAATAAGAAATACATAAAATTATAAACCTAGTTATTTCACTAAATTTTTTTAATGAGAATTTAGTATTTTGATCTCCATGTTCTTCTCACTAGGAGTGGAATCAAGCACATACACTAAAAAATCCACTTCTTGATGGTAATTGCATTGTTCTCGAACACGAGACCCAAGAAATGCATGCAACCTTTAAATGATTTATCATAGAGCATTCAAAATCCATACAGTACCATTCATATTTTATTAATTTCCATCACATGTTTACCACTCACCCAACCTAATCTTCTGAATGATAATGGGCTCTTCATATTCATTTTTTTTTCATATTGGACTATGGGTTTGTGGGTAGAAGAAAATGATAGAATTGCATATACATAAGATAAATGGGATATTTAAAGTTTAATTTTGGGCTCAAATATGAATACAGGAGCAATGTATTCCAATGCTCAACTTTTTAGAGAAAAACCCAACAATACTATAAAATTGATCTGCTGCTTTTGTCACATTTCCATCATCTCCTTTAATGTTATTGTAGGTCCATGATATGATTTAAATAATTATTTAGCTTGATTCCCTAAATAATTATATCCCTTGTGTCTTGTAATTCACCAATTTCGTAATTCATAACTGGGAACACCCTCAATTTATTTTCTATTTTTTTGAATTTCACAATTGACTCAGTACCATCTATTTGTTAGATTCATCGTATTTTTTTTTTAATAACTTTTATAATATTCTTTTCCTGTGGCCACCTGCTGCAACCGAGTAGGTGCTTCATAGCTATATGACATGCATACAATCTCAATAGACATACATCCCAAAGACAATACAGGCCTGCATCAATGTCTCATCAATGATTCACACTTATAAATGAGCGATTGTCTCTTAAAGTCCTTAGATTTATTCAAACAGTGATTTTCGGTTCTTTTTTGTGGATATTCTTTTGGCTTGCTTATAAAATGTTGTCTTGACCAGTCACAACACTGACTGCATCCTAACTTGACTTATCTATGTTTGCTTATACCACTGATCCTACAACTATAAACCAAAAAGTAATGTAAATCTATGATCAGACCATGGTAGAGTTGATGCTGAGTTGGAAACATCTGTCATACGTTTCATAGAGAAAATACAGGATTCCTGCTAATTGTACATCATTCAACTCCATAATCAAAGAATTTTCCCTTCAATGCAGCTATTGTCTACAACACATCTCTCTTTGTCACTAACCCTTCATAATCCCCACTACTGTTTTCCTTCCTACGTCACTGATATGGCAGTGTTAAATTTTAACTTCATAATCTTCAGATGCATCTTGCACTCTGCTCTGGTATAAAAAATACTGTTCTGATCTTTTCTAATCTTTGTCATGTTTCCTGTTGGCTGCCTTGTTTATTATGTTCTGTTACTGATCCTGTTCAGCATCTATTTAATGCTTTTTTTCCTTGACTGTGTCTATGCTATAACACTGTTGCCAGTTTCTTTCACAGGTGCATCGCTTTGTCCGTTGAGTTGTAAACTCTGCAGGGCAGCAACATTCTTTTCTAAAATCATTAAAAATGCTGAAGTTTTCCATGTGCAGCGTTGTCTCATTCATAAAGCAATGTCTACATTGTGGTTTCCTTTAAAAATGTTATAAATGTTGAAAGATGGAGAGAGTGAGAGAGAGAGAGAGAGCGAGAGAGAGAGGGAGGGAGAGAGAGAGAGAGAGAGAGAGAGAGAGAGAGTAAAAGGGTAGGAATTTAGAAATGTGAAAAATATGCTATGGGGAAATAATGCATTTAGAAGTCATATGTTTTTTGTTTTTTTTAATTATTCTAATTATTTTAATAGAAATACTCATATTACATTTTATATTAGTTATGTCCAAGTTCAATGTACCTATAATATACATCACGGTGTGCATTAGATTTCTTCTTGATCCAATACTGGACAGCGGTGGCTTTCTCAGTTGTTGCAGTTAATCCAGCACCTCTTCCAATAGTGATATGCTGGGAGAGAAAATGGGGAGACAATATTATACTGCCTGCTCACCTATCCTCCAGCAATATTATTATTATTAGGAGAGTTCAGAATTAAAGTGTTTACATCTAGAAATAGCTGGCGCTGTGTAGGATCATAACATCCACTAATCTCAGGCAGACAGAAGTGCCACCTTGATTTCAGAAGGAGCAGTACTATTCAGTGTCAGTTAAACCACGTTTTAAGGGGAACAATGCACTTGGACAAATTATATCACCCAATGTGTGGTAAGGGGCTCAAAAATATGATGTATACACACAATATTTTGTTTGTAGTGTTCTTTGTCTGAATTCATATAATATTATTCTTATTCTATGCACATCTGCACGACGCTTATTTCTAAACTCTGCCTACAGCTTAAATATCCTAAAAAAACAACAAATACAAATAAATAATAAAATATATATATATATATATATATAACATCCAACCCCCCAGATTGTCATTAAACCCCGAGTGCTGTCACACATGCCCTGTCTATACCTCAGAAGGGTATTGTATTTCATTTCTAAACGAGCACAAGGGAAACTAGTTCTGCCACCAGTTTACCCCCAGATGGCCTCAAAACCGCAGCAATTAAAATTATATCAAGAAATAATGCTAAAGCATGACATGATTGAGTAGATTAACGGGGCCGATTCCATATGTCTCGCATTAAACTGGTCCCAATGCAGCCAGCAACGACTCATGCCATTGAGCAGCAAATTAATCATGCTAACTGTCAGCTGCTGTCACAATGCATCATTCACCCTTTTTTCTGATTTTTTTTTTCTTGCTGTAAGAAAATGTGCTATCAAGGAGGCAACATGTAGAACCTGATTCTTTCTCATTCCGTAACAATGCTGCGGTTAAAATATTGATGACATCCAAATGTGAACCGCAGACGACAGTGAAAGATTGTTCGTGTGACAAGTAGTTTGTTTCTCTCAGCTGTTGGCGCAGTGAGGTTTTATATGTGAAAGGTCACGTTTATATTTATTGTTCTCCTCTTATAATATGTGCCCCTTAGCAGTGGCAAGATTTAGTGTGTTTCACCATAACTAGCGATTGTTCTCTTTGCACTGGATTCCCATGCCTTAAAGGAACACTATTAAAAAAAAAATCATATATATTGAGATTTACTTTCCCCATTCCAAAACTATTGCTGGTGGATGAGAGGGTAAAGAGGGAACCCACTAAGAGCTGCATCATTATTATATATTTTTTCAAGTGATTTTGTGTCTTTTAGTTTGACATTTTCGCTGCCAGATTACTTTTTCCCTTTGATATTTCCAATTCACCCTGTACTTTACACTGCGTATCTCAGCACAAGTTACTCTGGGTTTTCCAACTGTAAACTAGAAATGATATAGTGAATTACGTGGATGTTATTTCTGAGATCTAAATAAATTATTTAGTAAATTATTTCCCGAACTTCTCTGGTTTCTGTGACAACTAGATAACTAAAATGTGTAATCTTATGTCATTATTCCCTGTAAGTAATCTTATTATTAATCTAACTGTAACACTTAAAATATATATTGTATTTTTTTTGCCTTACATAAATGAAAGCATTGCATAGTACTTAAAAAGTTACTCCAAGCATTATGAGCATTACAGTGATTTGAATGGTCATGGTGCCTCTGAAACACAGAGATTATCCCCTTAGTTGCCTGTTGTGTAATTCCATCTTCAACAGCATCATTAGCCAGCCCAGAACAAAGTTCCAGACTGGATAATGTCAATTCTGTGCAAAATTGGTGCCTGACGCAGGCACGCATAGCATGCTGGCACTAGACAGCCAATGGCAGCACAGTTTCACCTCCACACCATTCCTGTCCTCCCCTCTGTCTGCCCTTCGTGACATCCACTCAACCCCTGAAGGGAAGTGATATCAGAAAAAGAAGATTTGACTTGAGGGAAAACTTGACCTCGCCACTGGAAAAAAAAGGTAAGTTGAAGTATTTTTTTTCTATTTTGTTTTGTTTGAGGGGGTGGGACAACCATATATTCTATTCATACATTCTAAATTGAAAAACAGTACATTTGTTGCATACTTTAGGAATTTGACATAATTTTAGATATTTGAAAATTGTTTGTACTATGTTTTTCAAAGAAGAGGAAATAAATACTTTGTTCGGTTTCCTTTCCAGACTTGTCCTTGTGCAAAAGAGAGAACCAATACAAACTACAGAAAAGTTACCGGGCAAACCTATCCTTTCCAAGTTATGTAAGTAATATGAATATGTCGTATGTTCTGTATTAGACTTCGGATACACTATAATTTAAATGAAAAATATACCACTGATATTATTCACAGACTTGAGATGTTAGTAACCCATATCTGCTACCGCTTGACCTAACCATGTCTCTGTCAAAACACTCTTTACCATATGATACCTGGTTACTAGGTTACCTTCCCTGTCTACCCTGCCTGATCTTATAAAATGTTGCATTATCTAATTATGTGTTTTCTAACCCATTCCTTGTTCTCTGGTTTTATATACTTGGGAGAATGCCTTAATCAAAATTTAACCCCATAAGGATTAAGGATGCCACGTTGATCTATGTTTGGTCTATAAGGTAGAAATCTAATGATATATAAATGCAGAATATTAACATGTGATATGATTGTTCTGCCTCTCACCGTCTCTCCATGGTTTATAATTTTGCTACTCCATCTCTCATACAAATACAGTGTCATTGATTCACAGCCTGATTTACAAAGTAAGGATCCTACATGATGTATCCTTATGTTAGAAATGAATCATGCTTTGCAAGCATTTCGAAGGTAATCAATGTTCAAGATTTTTTTGTGTGATAGCAAGCATGTCCACTTATGTCATTCGATACATATCATTTTGATAAGGCTACAAAAGCTCAGTGTTCCTGATTGTACTGCTTATCATATTTTACAATGAAGGGGTTCATCCGTGAGACAGTAGAAGTAAACAGCAAATATTATGAGTCTAATCATCGATGCCAGTACAGAAAATATTGTTTATGAGTTGACTCATTGAGTTTATGAGTATTAACTCATAGGTCTGCCATAATTACCTAGAAATGTTTTAATGTTTTTTTTTGTTTTTTTTTTTTGCTGTTCTTTTGTATTTCACATCACAGTGCTGTATAATTCAGTGGTTCATTTAACATATTTGGAGTAAAGAGATCTTTTGTTTATACATCTTGATTTGCCTTCTGAGCAATGTCATGAAATGTTACGGGTACTAGTTTAACTTTCTCTGTGGTGAAAGCTGTGTTACTCAGACACACAATCTTTGTGTTTCAACTATAAGAGCAGGAGTGCATTGGTTGATTATGACATCAACGTATTGGCCTCTGTTGAGAAGCTATCAAGAAGAACAGAAATTAAATTGAATTGAAAACTTTTTACAAGAGGCACACCACAACATTACTTAACAAAAGAATGATGAAATACAATAACATGGGACATTATGTAGCTTTTATCAATACGGAAATACTAAATTCTACTTAAAGCATAGCTGTCTCCTAAAAAACCCATTTGGCCAAAGAAATTGTGTATTGTATGGATTGTGTTTTGAACACAAGGAACCTCTATTTATTTTTTTATTTTTTTCAAGGCTTGGAAATGTGAAATTTTCGTGCAAAAGGCTTATCTCCGCAGGTAGGGAAACATTTTGCAGAAGACTTCACGTTGACATCCTTTAACCCCTTAAGGACACATGACATGCGTGACATGTCATGATTCCCTTTTATTCCAGAAGTTTGGTCCTTAAGGGGTTAAACAAATACATGTTCACTTCAATACACATTGAAATAACTTGTTTGGCCAAAAGTGATTTTTCAGCTGGTATTAGGACATCAGTAAATAATTAGGTTTTCTTTCCATTATGTTAATTTTTAGTAAAGATACATTTACACAGATAACTAGTGTAGCTTATATTTGTGCAGGTTATGTTTTCCATTATTTTGGAGGGATAACATGTGATATAAAAGATTGTTTCTCTCCACACTAGTTCCCTTTCGTTGTACAATGATGCTGTTTAACTGAGAAGCAAGCTCCATTAGTATCAGCATAGAAATTGCATATGTGTAATGTAATAAGGTGGATTTTTTCAGGTGTGCACACATTCACAAACTAGCAAATCAAAAGAAAACCTAATGATAATGAAAATCTAAATCATGTCTAATCAAGTAAAGTTAATGTTTGTTTATTAGCAAAACACCATATATACCTTTACATGGGCATCATAACTTAACTGTTATTTTTTTGTGAGAGAAAGAAAGGAGAACAGTAGGGAAATGTAGTATAGTGGTCGGATTGCATTTAATTAACATGAAATAATACATATATTTACATATTGTGCATTCACGTTATTATTGTATTATTTATATAGTGCAAGCAAATTCCGTAGCGCTGTATAATCGATGGACTAAAAGACACGTAATTGTAACCAGACAAGTGGACGCACAGGAACAGAGGGGTTGAGGGCCCCGCTCAGTTAGTTTACATGCTAGAGGGAGTAGGTGACACAAAGGGTATAAGTAGGGGTAACGAAGTAGGTCACTGAGGGCTTAGTGGGTTATTTTTTACAGTTGCAGGAGAGGAGTCATGGGGGGGATGAAAGGCTGCTGACAGTTTAATTGATACACTTTCCTGAAGAAGTGAGTTTTCAAAGATTTTTTGAATGAGTAGAGACTGGGTGAAAGTCTAACGGAGAAGGGAATTGAGTTCCACAGGATATGTGCAGCCCTGGAGAAGTCTTGAAGGCGAGCATCAGAGGTGGGAGAATCGAAAGAGGATAGATGTAGGTTTTTGACAGAGTGCAGTGGCCTCGACGGGACATATTTGTGTATTAGGGAGGATAGGTAGGTTGGAGTAGCATTATGTAGGGACCTATAAGCAAGGACCAGAGTCTTAAATTTAGCCCTATATCTAACTGGAAGCCAATGTAGGGACTGACAGAGGGGGAAGGTGTAGGAGTTGCTGGCGGACAGGAAAATGAGCCTTGCCGCTGCATTCATTATAGATTGCATCAGTACAAGCTGGGAACACGTAAAACTACTGAGAAGGGGATTGCAGTAGTCAAGGTTAGAGAGAACAATGGCATGGACCAGCACCAAGCCATATCTGGTGTTAAATAAGGGCAGATGCAAGCTATGTTTTTGAGATGGCAGCAGCAGGATTTGGCAATCGACTGGACATGAGGAGTAAAGGAGAGGTCAGAGTCAAAGAGAACACCTATGCAGCGGGCCTGCAAGGTAGAGGTGATGGTGGCACCTTTGAATTGGAGGGAGACATACACGGGAGTAGCAACACTTGGGGGAGGAAAGACCAGAAGTGTTGTTTTGGACAGGTCGAGTTTAAGGAAGTGAAAAGCCATCCAGTTGGAAATCGCAGAGAGGCAGTCAGAGACACGAGTCAAAATGGATGGAAAGAGATCAGGAGAGGACAGGTAGATTTGTGTGTCATCTGCATATAATTGATAATGCAGTATCCCATGGACCTAAATTACAGAGAATGAGAAGAAGCTGTTGATGATCAACAGGGTTAAAGGCAGCAGAAAGATCAAGAAGAATTAGGATAGAGTAATGGCCGCAAGATTTAGCAGCAATTAAATCGTTGGATACTTTGGTCACAGCTGTTTCGACAGAGTGACGAGCATGGAATCCAGACTGAAGTGCGTCAAGCAGAGAGACATTTATACCACACTATTGTTTTAGTACATATTATACCTTTAACTTGTTTCTTGACAGTAAATATCAGAGGGGTTGTATACATGAGTGGTTGTAAGTGAGAGTGAGTGAAGGAGTGAATGTTAGTCTGAATGAAGAAATATAAGAAGAGGGTTAGAAACGGTGAGATAATCACGAGACGGAGCAGGAATACCCTATACTGAGACAAAGAGGCTGAAGAGGACTTAGAGGGGGAAGAAAGCTTTCTCTGATGTAGGAAAACCATCCGGTTATCAGGCACAAGATGGAGGAAAGCAGGCAGAAGAGCAGACACACCTACAATCCTTATTGAATCAGAGATGGCTTCCAGTCTACGCTGAGCAAGCTGCTGAATAACGGTAAAGAGAATACAAGTTAATCTAGATGGAGAGATTCAAAAATGTGCAGAGCATATTGCCTAAATTGAAGGTACTCTAATTCAATAACAAATGAGTTATTTTATCCAAAAAGAGACACAAATAAAAAGCTGTTGAAATACCATCACAGCATGTAGTTTTATGTGGAGGATGGTCAATGTAATTGAGAGGAGATGGGCAGACAATAAGCACCAAGTGAATATCAGTTTGGCAGATGCTCACTATAATACCAAGCAGTGTTTAATTACTTGGAGACACAATCGGTATTCCCTTCAACCTTTGGCCATAACGGTGACCATTACAAAATGTAGGTAGGTATCTGGCTAGAAATCTACATGCAAGTCATAAGTTCCATTTTCATAATCAATGAGTTTGCCTAGCACAAAAACTGGTATTCATATGTTTGTTATATTAAAAAGCATAGGCGTGCGCACGGGGTGTGCCGGGTGTGCCTGGGCACACCCTAATCCCCGCGGCACGCCTGTGAGTCCTGCAGGAACGCTGTTCCTGCAGGTACTCTGCCGCCCCCAAATGCTTTCCTCCTCCTCCCCCCGTCATGGGGGGGAGCAAGAGGTGATGGACACCCGGACACCCCCCCCCCTCCGGTCGGGCGGCTCTCTCCATACAACAAGCGGCGAGGGAGCTGTGTGCTCTCTGCTCCCTCTCGCCGCGCGCCGTTTGCTGATAATGGGAGCCGGAATATGACGTCATATTCCGGCTCCCAGCTACAGCAGACAGCCCGCGCGGTGAGAGGGAGCAGAGAGCACACAGCTCCCTCGCCGCTTGTTGTATGGAGAGAGCCGCCCGACCCACTGGACCCCAGGGACAAGTCCACGCCAGCTCTCCAGGTAGGGAGGCTGGGTGGACAATTTTTGTAAAAAATAATAATAATTTGTCAATGTGTGTGAGTGTGTGTGTCTGTGAATGTATGTATGTGTGAGTGTCTGTAAGTGTGTGTGTGTGTGTGTGTGTGTCTGTGAGTGTATGTGTTTGTAAGTGTGTATGTGTGTGTCTGTGTGCCTGTAAGTGTGTATGTGAATGTGTGTGTGTCTGTGAGTGTTTGTGTGTGTGTAAGTGTGTGTGTATGTGTGTCTGTGAGTGTATGTGTCTGTAAGTGAGTGTGTGTCTGTGAATGTATGTGTGTGTGCCTATAAGTGTGTATGTGTGTCTGTGAATGTATGTGTGTGTGTGTCTGTGTCTGTAAGTGCGTGTGTCTGTGAATGTATGTGTGTGTCTGTGAGTGTATGTGTCTGTGAGTGTATGTGTCTGTGAATGTATGTGTGTGTGCCTGTGTGTGTGTGTGCCTGTAAGTGTGTGTGCCTGTAAGTGTGTGTCTGTGAATGTATGTTGTGTGTCTGTGAATATATGTGTGTGTGTCTGAGTATGTGTGTGTGAGTGTGTGTACGCGTGTATATATATATATATATATATATATATATATATATATATATACACACACACACGAGTGTATATTTTTTTTGGGGGGTGGGAATCTTGGGAGAGATCCCACACTTTATTCCCCAGGACTTGACCCCTGCCGGCAGGGGAGATCTCTGGATCTCCCCTGTCGGCTCATGCAGAGCTGGCGCTATCTAAGTGCCGGCTCTGCTCTTAGCCTCCATGGGCCGGCGGGGAGATCAAAGATCTACCTCACCAGCAGCATGGAGGGAGGCAGGAGAGGACCCGGGGAGCTCTAGACAGAAGCTCCGCCAGGTTCCTCTCGCGAGATCTGAGCGTTGCCGCGGCAATGCTCAGATCTCGCGAGAGTGAACTCTAGGCCCGCAGGCTAGAGTTCACTCTCCCTTGGACAGCAAGGATCCCCCCTCCCTACATAAGGTAAGAAGGGAGGGGGTTATTTACTAATCTGCCCCCACCTTCACAATCCCTCCAAGCATACAGCACACACACACACACACACACACAGCACCTACACACATACAGCACCCTAACACAAACAGCGCGCACACACGGCACCCTCACATACACAGCACACAAACAGCACCCTCACACACACAGCACACTAACAGCACCCTAACAGCACCCTCACAAACACACACAGCTCCCTCACACAAACAGCACACTCACAAATACATGACACAAACAGCACCCTCACACACACATATCACACAAACAGCACCCTCACACACACAGCACACTAACAGGCCCCAAACACACATACACAAACACCCTCACACACAGCACACTGCCAGCACCCTCACACACAGCACACTGCCAGCACCCTCACACACATAGCACACTACGAACACCCACACACACACAGCGCACCAGCAGCACACACAAACAGCAGTATATGTATGTGTGTGTATGTATATATATATATATATATATATATATATATATATATACATGCGGCGTGTGTTTGTGCTTTAGGGTGCACACCCTAATGCAATAGGCTGCGCACGCCTATGTTAAAAAGATGCGGACTAGATCATTAAATATTTTCTGTAAGCTATTGTTAATACCAACAACCAGTAGACATAAGCAGACAAAAATGTCTGATGAGTTTCCAACATAAACCTCTTTGTTTAACATCTGGGTGCTAGTAATGCCTACTCCAACTAATACTGATTAGTATTACATGTATTCCTAATGTTATAGCCTTAATATACATATTATATACAATATTTAAAAAACACTGCAACAATCATATTCTTTCTAGGAGAGTCATTTGATCTTTAACCGAGTTTAACTTGGTTATAGCTGCTGAAAAGCCTCCTGCAAACCAGTCAGTATAAGTGTGTTAAAACTACATAGCCAATACACCCTGACCAATTATTTGAGATGAAGTGGGCTGGTTGCCTTTGGTGGCACTTTAGTGGATCTTATTATAGTTTTTGGGAACCATCAGCGAAAATGTCAGCCTTTTTTTCTCAAATTACTGATGGTGAGATTTTCCATTTAAGAAACGGCTGCCCAAGTCACAGTACAACATTTAATTAGTTACAATCCCCTGACAAATCAGTCTGCAGGGTCTCCTGATGAGTTTACCATGTAAGCAAAGGCAGAAACAGTTCACTGATATGGGATTATAAAAAAGTGTTACCTAATTAATCCTTAATCTCTTTTTATGTGATCATTTTTTTTTGTTCACTGTTTTTCAGTGTCTGTTGTTCCAAGATGATTTCCTGCATTAAAATTCAGTCTTTTGGAAGGGAACTTGGCTTTTTAAGTCTCAGTCACTCAGAATACAAAAAGAGAAGTCCCTGTATAACATACAGGGATATAATTTCTAATTAGTTGGGTAATAGTTGCTTGATCCAAGGAGACATCTGACTGCTAGTTTGGGGTCAAGAAGGAATTTTTTCCTAGTTTGTTGCAAAATTGGAAGCGCTTCAGACTGGGTTTTTTGCCTTCTTTTGGATCAACAGCAAAATCATATGTGAGGAAGGCTGAACTTGATGGACGCAAGTCTCTTTTCAGCTATGTGACTATGTAACTATGTAACTATGTAAGTCCTGCGCTCACTCCCATCACTACTGGGTCGGCAGCAATGACTACAGTACACATCAGCCCCAATATAAGTAAAAACCAAAGAAAAGAAAAAGTTACCTGCGCTCTCTCCTTAATCCCTATGCATATTTAGACAAATGGAGGTCATTTAGTTGCTCCAATGGCCATTGGAGGGAATGCCCGCCTGCCAACGTCAAGGCAGACCCCCCTAAGCGGGTCCTAACACTGACCCTTCAGCCTGCTTCCTTGAGCTTCTGGCAAAGATATCTCTAATGAGACAGAGAGGGGTATTTTTTATATACACCCCTATATACTTATTAACCCTTAATAGGGAACACACTCAAAAGCCAGAACAGTCATACTAAATATACATTGGAAAACAATCGCTATAGAAGGTACTACTTCGTCGAATTCTAAAAGTGTAGATCTTCATAATGTTATAACCATTTCTGTTGTAATTGCATTTTAATGTTTAGGGGGTATTTCTCATACATTAAAATGTAGCCTAATATATTTATGCAAAATAAGGGCAATAATTTTTCTTTAATAGTATTAGTAGCAGTTTGCCAATAGATTTCTCTCTTAAATCCTATACATTTCACAAATGTGCCTCCTCCTCTTGTCCCTCTTATTTTGATTCTAGACCTTTTCCAATTATTTAGTAGTGGATAGTATTCAGCTCTCCTTACACGCAATGTTCTTTGTTTCTCTTGCAGGCTAAAATGTTCTGTGGGTAAATTGCATTTTTGTCAACATCTGGCCTTTTGTATCTAAGCCTGGCAGAAATCTAAAATCTGTCCTCAGCCATATGACACTCAATTGATACAGCTAATACAAAATGCCTTAAATAAAGTCCATATGGTCATTACAGAGAAATTTTGACATGTCATTGTGCAAGGTCATTTTTTTTTTCGTAGAAGAAGAATTTTTCGACATGCAAGATCCGATTAAATAATCTAGGTTACCGTTTTCCCCTCTTAACTTTAGGATATCAGTAACATTACTTTTTTTTTTGTTTAGTTTTTTTTTTTTTTTGGTATTACTATATGTTCCAAAATAAACTTTTAAATATATCACTGTATTTTCTCCTACGTCTTTGCAAAAGATATGCATCTACTATACTGTCATTACTGTCTCCAAATTGTGTGTTAGCATGCTTAACCCCCTTCAGTACCAAGCACTTTTTGTTTGGAAAATTAATATTACATTTAATTGAAGTAAGAGTTGTATAGCTAGCATATAAACATATCAAAACACACAGATTTTGAGTATAGCTTGCTTTACAGATACCAGTAAAAAAATCTAATTATGCAAACTTTAGACCTGGGCATTCCTTTTTGGAGGAATTGCAATTCGGACGAAAGGTATTAAGTTCTTCCAAATTCCAAATAGCATAATAGCATAAAATGAACAAATCACTTAAAGCTAACATTATTTGATTTGTTCATTAGTTAATTTGTATAAAATTGGTACCCTTATGTGGGATTTCCAATCTATAAGGGTACCACTACGAAATTAGCGAGCAGTTGTGTTTAGTCAAAAGCTCCCTAATTTGGAATCATTAAATATGGAAATTACATGTAAGGTACCAAATTAGGGAGATATCTACAGCTGAATGATCAAAAGGAAGAAAATAACTTTCTAGTATCTTTATTAACAGCTGCTTAGTAGTAGTAGGCACCTCTCCCATGTGGTATAACCATATTGAAGGATATCAAGTAAGGGAGCTATATCTACTAAAGAGCCCTTACTTTGGTATCCTTAAATATGGCAATTTAACGTAAAGCTACAGCAGAAACAGCAAATATATCAAAGCCATTTTTGTAATTTTGATATTTCAGCTGCTTTATATATAACTCTGTATTTTGGTACCCTTATGTGCGATTGCCATATTCAACTATACCAAAATAGGGAGCTATCTACCAAATACAGCTGGTAGATAATTTAGTGCCCTAACATATGGCAATCTTATATGAGGACATATCTACTTTGTAAACCAATGAATAATTTTCCAACAATCATGGCATTCCATGTGTCTACATGGAAATACTATCTGAAAATGTTGGACACATGTAATCTGAAACAAATTGACTAATCGACAAAATTCAATAAAAACTAAATATATATTTTTTATTCAAATTCATTCAGACGAACAAAAATTGGTCTAACAGTTTTGTTATTTAAAAAGTATAAATCATTTAATCCAAGAAATGGATAAAAATATAGGTGGATTGGCGCTAAGTGACAGATGTGAATGCAATTACCCGGAGTATCTAAAATCTCTCAAAAGACACTAAGTACATAGATAAAAACAAACAAAATGTGGGGGGCTCAAAAATTTTTAACGGCACACGTGATTAATACTTATTAGTGTGAGACCTCCTGATCGTTCTGTAAAAACACTTAGTCTGAAATGTTAGTATAAAATAAAAATGTGCATTTTGTTTATCACATACAGTAGGTGTGACAAAAAAATAGATAAATAAAAATAGTCAAATACCTTGCTAAAAATATTTGTAAGGACTCAGAAGGAATTATTAGCATTGCAGAAAACTGAAAATTACAAAGTACATATGGCTAAATCATTTATTTAAAAAAAAAAAAAAAAAAAGGTATTTAAAACCGCTAAAGAATATCTAGCACTCTCTGGAAGGCAAATTTAATGCTAATAGTGAAATGGCACAGTCCATTCTCTCCTCACCCTATCTTGAAAATTATATGATCCATTAAAACTCCCTTTACTGTTTGGGAGCAGAGGTGAGCTTACATTTTCACCAAACGTGCAGGAAGTATATACATGGCTTGTAGCAGAGAAATACATTCCTTTACTAGTTAGTGCTCATTCCTAGGGTATAAATGAAGGTGAGTGAGGCTTATAGACTGAATGTCATGCTACAAAATACATAAAAATATGTATACTCAATTTTGGTAGTGAGCAGGTTTCTAATAATAATGTTATAAAATAATTATTTTTATCAATGATAATAGATAATAAAATCATGAAACTTAAATCAAAATCATGAAAATCAAATACTTAACTATGTGACAATAATGTCCAAATTAAGCTGCTCTAACCCTACTATATAGTTCTCTCAATCAGCACCACATAGGTAAATAATATTAAGTGGAGTGCTAATTATATTATGGGGGCGGGGTCTGACCTCGAAGATGGCCAGACGTGTGTTTCAGTTGCTCTCCCGAACAGCGGTGTTTTGCCGTCGAGTGTCTGGAACTAAAATCGGACACTCGACTAAGCAAACACCGCTGAGACCTCCAGACTTCCATGGATTCGTGCTGGAACTACCGAACAGGCCGCCGTTCAGTAGAACTACTCAAACGAACTAGGGGATTCCAATGAAGGCAAGCCACAGCTATTTCCTTCAGTATTTTCAGCCGGTTATACTCATAACCAGAGACTGACCGCAAGGCCAAACCTTATGGAACTATTGTCGGCTACTGTTGCCTGTGCGGTTGGTCATAACTTTCAACATCCATAACTCCCGAACCCCTGGTCCGATCTGGGTGATCTTTGAGTATGTTACTCACCCGGATCAGGGCTATCAGGGGATCCCCTAGTTAGGAGTGTACTCCAGGTATTTGGGGTACATCCAGAAAGTGGGGAAATAATGTACATGATTAAGGGGATTATGTGTCATGCTGAGGGGAGATGTGTGGGAGGTAACTCATGTGTGATGTATTGTGTAATTATTGTAAATCCCTCCCTTGCATGGGACAATCCTTTATAAGGAAGTTATGTGAATACATGAGAGCTCCTGTTTTAACCCTCAAAGTGAAGTGTCGTCTCATTCTTGGGGGGAATTTGAATGTATGCCGATTGCCAGGAGTGTAAGCTGTTTGTAGGGCTTTTCCTGTTCGGCTGCTTCCAGGGTTCGTGTGTTTCCTGTTCGGGAGTTTGGAGTTCGGGAGATTGGTGATTGCAATAGCTGCTGGTCTATCTGAAAGGGGATTATCACCTAAACGTTTTTTATCCTCTTGTGAGCGAAACGGTCCTTTTTCATGAGATGCTCAGTTATCTTTTAAATTTGTATCAAAGATTTAGCAAATGGCATCTTAATCCAATTCAGACAAGGCAAAGCCAGGACGAACACTGCAAATGTGGAAGATAAATAGAAACACTGTTCCATTTCTTCTCTTATCTTTATGCTTTCTCTATGCTGCCAGATATAAAGGACAAAGTTCATAACAACGACTAAGAGGAAGTAAAGATGGAGGTATCACGTTGCAGTATAGAGATGTGTGGATTCCTACACTTTATTTTTCAAAAAAATAATGTAAAAAACATTTCAACAGAAATGCTAATTACTGTTCACACTACAAAAATACATGTTTGTAATATATAGGGATAATTAAACATATTACCAAAAAACTAAATGAAGTAACAGTCCTTTTTTAAAGAGAAATGACAATCCCAATGCATATGAGCACCATGTTGACAGGAAGCATAAGAAGACAGGGCAGTCCATATGCAGGGGGCAGGGATACCCTGAAATACCTTCAGACAGCAATGAGTATGTTTAACAATGTGCTCACAATGCACTTGAAGGAATCCCCAAAAGGAAACTCTTTGGAAATTTGAGACAGTGGTTCCATAATCTGGATTGTCCAGTTCTTTCTAGGACACTTGGTAGATATGAAAGTTTAAGTTTACAAGTAACTTTTTCTGTTATTTATCGAAATTTTAATTGAAATGCATAGACATTGAAATACCAGATTTTTCTTTGTCGATTCACTGTACAAGTTTGGTATATTACAGGTCGGGCAACTCTGCTTCACATTGAAAAGACTGCAATTAAAAGTTACGAGTCAGGATGGATATTTTTTTTTATACAAACCAGGAGTACAATTCAGCCATAAAAAGATTGTACTAGATAATGCAAAGTAATAAAAATCTCTGCTCCATTTAAATGGTATTATCAAACACAGCAGCACATAGCTATTAAATAGCAGTGAGCAAAAGGTGCAGACGTGTTGAAGAAGAAAACAAAACATTATAAAAAATCTACATTGATTTGAATCTAATTTACAAAATGCCTTAAATAAAGGCCTGGTTGGTTCTTAAACTAAAATTATCAGCCACAGGCTTTTCAAAGACAACTGGGCATATCAGGCAGAAAACTGTATATCATAAAGAAGAAAGATTCAAGAGATCAAGGAATCCCCTAAGGGAAAATAGTTGAATTTGATATTTTTCCAACACAGATTTGGCCTACACTTTAGTAATTCACTTTATAAATTACCAAAATCAATGTTTAGTAAAAAAAAAAAAAAAAATGTGCCCAAAAATAATCTTTCTTGTCTCTGGTAGCTCGAATTCCTGTTCACAAGTGCTGGGAGGCAGTGATATAAGAGTGCTGCAATGTATAAATTGAGGATTGTCCCTCACCACCTGCAATCATCGTTTAGTTGTACTTGCAGATATCTGAAGTTCCACAGGAACCTGTTTGGTTCTGGCAGCCTTGAATGCATTGCAAAGGTATCTTGAGTATCACAAGAGTCATAGGTTGCTGACCCTTGATATAGAGCAGGGGTAGGCAACCTTCAGACACTCTAGATGTTGTGGAATACATCTACCAAAATGCTCTCACAGTCATAATGCTGGCAAAGCATCAAGGGAGATGTAGTCCACAGCATCTGGAGTGCTAAATGTTGCCTACCACTGATCAATACAATAACCACCTTCACTCTTGACTTTGTTTGAGTACTTTCTACTCCATTGCATGTGGGAGAACTCTTTAAACTATTTATGAAACTGTTTCCAGTTGTTGTTGAAAACCAAAAAAAACTAAAAAAGGTAGTAAAAATAAACTATGCAGCTGCACAGGAATTAAATGGTTACTCCAAGCACCATGACCACTTCAGTGATTTGAAGCGTCATAGTGCCTGGATTCTTTATGTGCAGTGTTTCGCTATGAAATGCTGTACATACAAAGTTTAACCCATCTGTAACTCCACCTCTGGCAGCGTTCATTGAGCTTCATTAGCCAGCCCAGCACAAGAGTTATGGGCTGACCAATATGAATTCTGTGAAAATTTGACATCTATCATCAGCAAGTACAGAAGACGTCTAACTTTGACCAGTGGGGGATCAGCACAGAAATTGTAACATAAATCAAAACCAGTGTTTTCTGAAAATGTTGTTTTTTTTTTGGTTGTAGTAACTATTTAAGAAAACAAATCATGAACAATAACAACAAAAATATAAATTATATGTTTTAAAAAGCTTATTTGCCATCCATTGCGCTCAATAAAGTGTCTTGAGTAGCTGTAAGCATTCCTGTTGTATATTAAAATATGGCACACTTCCACTCTGTATTTTACTTAGTTTCTACTTTTTGTTCAGTTCAATCTCTTCATGGTGTTGCTCCTTGTGCAGGAAGGAAATGCATTTTTCAAGGCTCTTACTCAGTGAAAGGTATTTTTCCTTGGAGACAGCCAGTAGCAGCAGTGGCTGTGTTTTCACCATCGTCCAACAGAACACAATTCACTCAGGAA
This sequence comes from Pelobates fuscus, assembly GCF_036172605.1. NCBI lineage: Eukaryota > Metazoa > Chordata > Amphibia > Anura > Pelobatidae > Pelobates > Pelobates fuscus. The sequence continues at coordinate 75,383,778 of NC_086323.1, read as the reverse complement.
TAAAAGTAGAGAATTTATCAAACCATCTTCTTTTATGTTATTCCCTTGACAGACTTTTCTTCCAGAACTTTGCCCCTGTCAGGATGAACCTACAGACTCTGAAGTGTTAAGTGGATGTTCTCAATACTCTGTGTAATACTTGAAGCATCTAGAATAATTTAACTAATCTGATGTTAACAGATCACCAGATCTTAAATAATTACAAAAAATGTAGACAAATTCATGATTGACACATTTGTGCAGGGTACTTCATTGTTACAAATTCACAACTTTTACCATATAGCTATTTCCTGGATATTTGTAATAGACATTTGAAGCAGACATGCCTTGATCTTTACTAAATAAAAAAAATATTTTGGATGCCTATGAGTTTCCAACTAGTTCAGCTTTATATACGTTTTATAAAAGTAAGTGTAAATATGGTGTTTAGATTACCAAAAAGGTTATGTTTCAGTATTTGCAATAGGGCTCATTCTGCATTTATATATATTTTTTACAACAAAAATGATTATAAATAAAATACTTAATCTAATTAAGGTGACTGCACATCAATGCAATATGTTGTTAGCTAATTTCTGATATGGATAGTAAAATCCCGTCATAAAAAATATTATTTAAAAAAGTCATTAAAGAAGAAAAAAAAATACTATTTATTGTCATTGAACATATATTAATATCATGTTCACCTAAAACCATACAAAAAATAAGTCCTGTGTTCAATCTGCCACTATTCTTAGGAGTACCAATGGCTATAGAATTTATCAACTCAAATATATACTCAAAACCAAAATAGTTACTTGTGCACTATCCCAAATCTTCATGGGCATTTAAATAGCACTGGGTTTTTGGTACAACTGGTACAGTAGCCTTTAACATATAAACTATGAGGAAGGAAGGATAGTGTTATGAACTGTTGCATGCTAATTAACCATTAGTACACACATAAAGTTGGACAGCAGCAATATGACATGGCCATGTAATACAAAAGCAAAACTGAAAGAAAGAAAACAAAAAAAAAACACATAGACATGGGCCCTGTGCTCAAACTTAAACATCTTTTAAAGGACACTCTAGATGTTGTGGAATACATCTACCAAAATGCTCTCACCTCCTTTGCAATTAGCAAGGCTGGGATTTTTGGAGAATTGTAGTACAGCAGAAATAGCAATATCAAGGTAGGCAGCTAAGTCTCAGCAAGTGCCACAAGGGTCCGAGAGCTTGAGATAAACAGGCGCTGATGGCTGTGGATTTGAAGGGGAGTGGTGGACTTCTGGAATGAGGTTTGCAGGGTTTCTAGAGTTTGAGCAAGAGTAGGCATGATAGAGATGTTGGTTGGGAAAAATATTACAATGACAGGTGGTAAAAAATATATATGGGCAAACTCTTGAGAGTGAAATGAGAAGTTAGAAAGCAGAAAGAGTGTAATGCTTGGAATAAGAGAAGTGGGACTGTAGTAGTGTGGGAGAAATGTGGATGCTTAGTGTTGATTAAGGCAGGTGGAAGGGAAAGCCGAGGGAGGACAGGACAAGGAGAAGGGGGGAAGTAATCCTGTTTCTCAGAAAGGTGGAGAGAAATTATAGGTATTTCGAGAATAGTAAGAAGAGGCAGTGATTCTATCATATAATGTATCTTTTATATTGATGTGTCTTGCTAGCACACGTGGCAATGCATCTTCTCCCATACTTATTGTCTCATTTATCCATTGAACAGAGTTATGGAAGTTGACCCAGTCATACACACTTTTTGTGAATGACATGTCTCCATTTAGATGTTTATCAGTTGATTCTTTCATAGGTTTTATTGAATCCTAAACTATTCTGGTCCCAATTTTGTCTATCTCGAAGTTCATCTGCCCTTGTCCATTACCTAACATGGGGGAAAAACACATTTAGCCATTATGCAGTAAATGCCCACTATTACTCTAATGGATGATTATCAAGTTACCATTTATACATGTTCTTACATGGATTTTAACTTCAATAATACTTTAGACAACTAAATATATATTTAAGAGAAATCAATAAAACATGAAAAAGTAAATCTAGAGTTTCCCTGACACCTGATACTTGACTCTCAAGTCTTTATAAAATGTAAAACAATGTAACAGAAAGGGCCTAAATCATTCCCGAGTTTCCATTACCTCCGATCAAAGAATAAAAAGCTTTCTAATACTTTAGATAATGCGGTTTTGTAACAGACCTCTCTTTAAACATAATCTGTTTAATAGGTATATTTCATGGAGAATAACAATGCCTCATAAGTGCCATCAAGGTTTAATCTGTCAGTCCTTCAGTTTTTTTCCTTCTTGAATTTCTGTATTTAAGACATTAGTTTAAAGAGCCAGCCAGCTTGGTAACTACGTTTAAATCATGCGATGGCCTTTCATCTCTATCCTAAGTATTTGTAGTTCATATGAGAGTAACTATGATAAATATTTAAAGTATACTTTCTAACTATCAATTTAAAAAAAATGTTATTTTATTTATCTTTCTACAGTGCAAGATTTTATTTTTAAGACAACTTATTTAAGGTGGTTAAACTATTAAATGTTGGTGTTCATATTATTGCTTTAAGAATTTGTTCGCATTATGTAGGACTGGTGTTTTTAGGTGTAAAGAAGGTAATTTTTAAAATATGATGTAATAATGAATGTGTCAAACTAATTTCTTGTCTTCATTTTTTGACTGCTTTGCAGGGACTGGAGTTACAGGATAACGCATTAAAGTTAAGTGTTATAGTCAATGAGAACTGCAGGAAAGCTTCATGATCAAAACACATGGGCAGGAAAGAGTTATTTTGGGGGAAAACTCCAGATTGGTCCTAACAGTATACGATCTAAGCAATATTTTGGGGTGATCCATTGCTCTAGCAGTTAAAAGTAGATGCAGTTAGCAGTTACTTTGTGTTACAATGCAAATTTAGGACTGTGGTTGTGACATGTCATCCTTCCTTAACTGTTGAAACAATCACAAAAATTGTAAATACACTTGTCTTGCATGTTATGTTCCTTCTCGTTGTAGCTGCTTGTCCTACTGTAAGTTCTGCTCTTATAACTGCCTTTTAGTGATATGCATTTCCAGCAGGAATTGAAACATTGAGGTGGACAAACATGTTGGGAGAAAAGGGATTGGACATAAAGACATTGGGTGGGAAAATATGAATGGAGATGGAAATAGTGTACTGGAGAGGGGAGGGTAGGGGAGGTAAAGATGACAATAACGCATAAAGTGTCTAATGAATGAACTTGGATAGTGGCCTGTACATATACAGTGGAAATGGAAAAAGGGTAGATGGACACAAAGAGAGCAGGCACCATCATAAGAAAATATATGGCATATGATATCATAATGTAAACGATGAAGTACTACAAATGGGAATGGGGGATAAAATTTAAAGTCACATGAGATCAATACATGAAATATGAAGAATGGCATATGGGACACATGGTTAATTTTAGCATATAGATCTATGGACTGCACAAAACATAAAAAGTATAATAGATGAAAAACATATTTACCATATTATTTGTCATATTCATCAATCCATTCTTGAACAATTTTAGCAATGTGGCAGGGTGCATTATCCTGCTGAAAAAAGGCCACTCAAATTAAAGAACGCCATTGCCAAGAAATGGTGTGTGTTGTCTGCCACAATCTCTAGATCGGTGTCAAAGCAACATCCACATGAACTCCAGAACACAAGACTTCCCAGCATGACATAGCCAAGAGCATAACACAGCCTCAACTGGCTTGCCAATTTTCCCATAGTGTATACTGCTACCATGTATACTGCCCCAGGCAAACAACGCACATGCACCTGGTAATCCACCTGATCTAAAAGAAAACATGATTCATCAGACCAGGCTACCTTCTTCATTTTTTCCATGGTCCAGTTCTGATGTTCACGTCCCCATTAAAAGCACTTTTGGAGGTGGACAAAGGTCATCATGGGCACTCTAATCTGTCTGTGGATATGCAGCCCCACATGCACCAACCTGCAATAGACAGGCCAAGTTTTGCTCCCCACATAGATCGTTGACATTGCGGCGCCTATGACCCTGACACTGGTTCAGCAGTTGTCCTTCCTTGCACCACTTTTGGTAGGTACTAATTACTTCATACCAGGAACACCACACAAGACTTGCCATTTTGGAGAAGCTTTGAAGCAGTCTTCTAGCTACCACTATTTGGTCCTTGTCACAGTCACTCAGATCTAACAAATTAAATTGACTTGCTGCCTAATATATCCCACCCTTTGACTGGTGCCAATGTAACAATGTAAACAATATCATTCACTTCACCTGTCACTAGTTTTAATGCTGTGGCTGACCAGTACTCTTTATATGGTGAAATAAAAAGGATTATGCACACTCGCTCATTAATAAAATCATAAAAAGCATACAAACCCCTACAATACACTCGCAACCCTCCACTGGCAAAATAAACAACCAAACACTGCAACACCCCCTAGATGCCTTTAATAATTATTTTGTTAAATGTGCTACCACCCTGGTTGCTAAGATAACAAATTACACTCGTTTTCAAACCACAAATAAAGATATGGCAGTGCCAAATCTTCAAAATCCTCATATAGGGAAATGCATTTTTAGACCTGTGCCTGTTAGTGTCGTTAATAAACATCTTAATAATTTAAAAATGAAAAAAACAGTGTGGACCAGATCAAATCCCAGCAATATTGCTGAAGTTCAGTGTGCCAGCAATTGCTAAACCTGTCATTACCCTTATCCATGAATCCCTGGTGTCAGGATACATTCCCAAACTTTGGAAGACTGCAAAAGTTGTACCTATCCATAAAAGTGGTGACAATACTCGGTTATCTAACTATCACCCAATATCATTACTCCCAGTATTGTCAAAAATCTTGAAAAAATGTGTCCACACGCAACTATGTGAATATTATCAACAATCAAATTATCTGACCCCTGATCAATCAGGCTTTCGTCCAAATCACTTTGACTGCCCTCTTAAAAGTTTGCAATGACATCCAAATTGACATGGAACAAGGAGACTTAACTGCAGCTATTTTCCTTGATTTTGCGAAGGCCTTGTTTCCATTGTATGTTTCAGACCGATTGCAATATGTGGCCATTTCTGTGGCTTCCCTCCCTCTTCCAGTCTCGTGCGGTGTTTCCCAAGGCTCCGTACTCTGCCGACTGCTATTCACATTATTTATAAATGACCTGCCTAATGTCTACCAATCCTCAACTGTACACACAGGGAAGTATCTATCGCGAGGCAAACAAGGCATTTGCGTTAGGCAGCAATTTCTGAGAGCCGGCAAAAAAACGCTGTCCTCAAATGCCCAGGCTAATGCCTTGTTTGCCTTGTTTTATGGGGGCCTTTGGGCTCCCCCAGGGCAGACGGCCAGTTGTTTCCCAGGCCGGCGGCGAGGGAGCACTTTTCCCTGAGCTCTCTCTGCTCAGCTCCCTCGCGCGAACCTCAGTGATACCGGGAGCCGGAATATGACGTCAGTCCAGCATCACTCTGCGGTGCGCGAGGGAACTAAACAGAGAGATCACAGTACCCTCGCTGACAATTTAGAGCAGCCCTAATGGTAAAGTGTGATACCTAAACATAGGATTTAAATATCTGACTGGGGAAACTGCATGCTTTGGTCCTGGTGGGGTGTTTATATTGATGCAGTACCCATTTAGGCTTTTTTTTGCTCCGCTGATCCCAGAAATTTGCTTCCCACAATGAACTACTTTTAATTAGAGATTCAAAGACAGTTGTGTGCTTTCTATCTTTAAACCTTTATCCTTCAGCTTCTGAGCACTGAGCGCTTAGCTAACAAAATAGAGAAGAAAAGTATATTTTCCCATCTCTACACACGGTAGGAATTAACAACAAAAAAAACACTGATCTACCCCTATTTCATTCCACCTCTACACCTGCCTTAACTGCGCTATTGGAGATTTAAAAATTGTGTGGATACAACCACCTGGTATTTTGTTGCTACATATGTATACATCTGACACTGATAACGAGCAAGTCACAGTTCCGACAGGCAGCACTAACCCTCAATCCAGTAAGGGAATCCTAAAGAAAGGGGTGGCTTTTTTAGGACAGCCCCCCCCCCCCCCCGAGAGGGGGATGTTCAAACTCAGAGACAGACCCGTTACAGAGGGCAAGCACGCAGACGTTACTAGAGGATGATAGGAGGGTTGTGAACCTATCTGAGGTCATTCTGACTCCTTTACAAGCAAAGGTACTACTTAGAGGGCTTTCTTTCGTCCCAATTCCTCCATTTAATCATTTCCAATAAAGGATATTAACCTTTTTGGGAGGAAGCTAGCCCTACATAAGTTCTTTAAGCAAAAGGATGACAAAAAAGCTAGGGAATTTGGCTTTAATTCTAGAGAATACCAATGCCTCCAAGAACTGGTGTCCCTTCTAGAAGATAGTGACACCAATCACACAGCACCCTACACTGATTTACGCTCAAAGAGCAAGTTTACTCCCAACCTGAGAGAATTCACAAATATTGAATCTTTCATAGATTCTACTACCAGTATGATCAAAGTTATCAATACGGATATGCTGAAAATGAAACCCAGGGGTAATCTACCCGGGAGGGAATGGAGGGCATTGTGTGAACTCAGGGACAATGAGAAAATTATAGTCAAGCCTGCTGATAAGGGCGGTAACATCGTCATTCTAAACAGGCAACACTATATACAGTTGGTCGAGGCTATCCTACATGATGATAGGACCTACAAACTATTGACCACAGATCCCTCTGTTAAATACCTAAGTGAATATAAGACCCCCCTTGATCGAGCCTTTGGCCAGGGCATACTATCAAAGGAAGAATATAGCAGTGTCTTTATCAAATACCCTACGATCTCCACGTTCTACTGCCTTCCAAAAAACCACAAGCAGCAAGTTACCCTGACAGCTAGACCAATTGTCTCAGGCACAAATAATTTTACTAGCAAGGGCAGTATCTATGTGGACAGAATTCTACGACCATTTGTAGAAAGTCTACCATCGTACCTGAAAGACACCAAAGATACCCTTAAATGCCTAGCATCAATCAAGGTACCAGAGGGAGCATCACTCTGCAGCCTAGATGTGGAAACCCTATACTCTTCCATACCACACGCAAGTGGCCTGGATCATATTGAGTATTTTCTTAAGAAAAGAGGGGTAGAGCACGACACCCACACTACCTTTGTGTTGGATTTGTTAAAGTTTATTCTCACACACAACTTTTTCCTCTTCCAAAATAAATACTATCACCAGGTGCAGGGGACTGCGATGGGGATGTCTTGTGCCCCATCATATGCCAACCTGCACCTGGGATGGTGGGAGAGAGAAATAGTCTTTACCGATCCCTATACCAGGTTTACTGAATGTATCTTCTTATGGAAAAGGTACATTGATGATGTCCTAATCATCTGGACAGGCACCCAACCACTTTTTGAAACGTTCGTAGAGACACTAAACACAAACAATCTCAACCTAAGATTCACCATGGAATTTGGGGATCAGACACTCAATTTTCTAGACTGCACTCTAAGGATAACCGAGGACCTTGGTATAGAGACTACCCTCTATCGTAAGCCCACATCTACGAACAACATGCTACGATGGGAGAGCCACCACCCTATCCCTCTCAAAAGAGGAATTCCAGTGGGGCAGCACTTGAGATTAAGAAGAAACTGCTCATCTATCAACGATTTCAAAATCCAAGCTGCAGATCTGCGCATAAGATTCAAACAGAGAGGCTATCCGAATAGGTGCCTAAAACACGCCTACCAGAGAGCACTCAACCTTGAACGAGAATAACTACTCACCAATAAACCCAAAGAGGACCCCAAGAAAGCTATAAGATGCATAGCAAGTTATGACGCTGGATGGAATGAAGTGAAGAAGGTGATGGGGCGTTTCTGGCCATTACTAACTGAGGATCCACACCTCAGGGACGTAATTACTACTAAAGTATCAATAACAGCCAGACGGGGTAAAAATATGAAAGAAATATTGGTACCCAGCCATTTTTCGGCACCAAAAAAGAAAAACAGCACCTGGATGAAGATACAAGGCACATATCAGTGTGGAAGATGTGTCGCATGTGTACACATAGCAAAAGGATCAAAAACAATTTTTGACTCTAGCAACTCCATAGAAATCCCCATAAAGCAGTTCTTCAACTGTAACACCTTGGGCATGATTTACCTACTTACATGCAAATGCGGTATGAAATATGTGGGCAAGACCATACGCCCTTTCAAAAGACGTATCATGGAACACGTCCACTCTGTGACCTCCAATAGGGACACACCAGTGGCCAGGCACATCAGAAACAATCATATTGATACCGCAAAGTGCATCAAATTTGCGGGCATTGAAAAAAATCAGTTAGGCAAAAGAGGGGGTGATCTAGATCAGACCCTCAAAAGGAGGGAATGCTATTGGATTTTTAAGCTGGACACGCTAGCCCCCAAAGGTCTGAATGAGGGCTTCACCTTCACTCCTTTCATAGACACATGATGTTCTATAAATGTAGATATGTATATAGTTAATGTGCTGTAATGTTCTTTTCCTTATGTCTCTCTTTATTTCACCTATTTATTTTCTCATATATTTTGATCCCTTTTAAACCAGGTACTACTCAACCAAACCAGCAGTGATATATATTCATAGACCATACGTAGACAGAGCACTGTAACTGGATATCTCTTTTCTCTAAGTAAAATTTAGACTTAAGTGATCGTATACAACTAACCAGCAATGGTTAGGTTTAGATCACAGAGACTTCCTCTCAGATCTTTCGGTATTCATCATCTACAGTGGGATGGTATTTTTCCCATAGATGCTTTTCAGACCGGAACTATTCTGTACAGCTCTATCTCTATGACTATACAACAATCAAATGGGGCTTTTATGCCTTTAATTTCCAGCTTAGTCTCCACATCATCCATCTATATGGTTACTGATACTTCCTCAGGGCACCCCAGACTCTTGGCCAGGATTTGTATCACTATACCGGCTGGGGCGATCATATCACTTCCCTACCCATAATGGGGGCTGTTAGGGAAGTGTTATAGAACGCACTCACGCAAGATGGGTCCTAGTGTTATCTTTCAGATATAACACTATCTTTGCGGACAGATCAGCCAGGCGTTTTTCACCGCTCACAGGTTCCGCCCCGTCTACACCCACGTGGGCAGACCTTAATGTTGACTGACAGCTCGCACAGCGTGCCAGCTTGGCGCGCGTAGATGAGACACACCTCCAAATATGATTGGTCGCTGGATCGCTCACAGGGCTCATATAAACGCCAACTGTCTCAGTACCAGGTTTACCTTTGACAAAGGCGCTTTGGCAGCGCCGAAACGTACGTTAGGTCCGCTATTTGTTTTTTAGCTTGTGCACGTTTGATGTGAACCTTTAGTTTAGGGGGTATGGGCACTTTTGGTATCTAAACTGGTGTTAGAACTAGTCAGGAGGATGCCTTCAGAGTAGAAATCTTTTTTTCCTTTACAGCAGCATTGAGAGGTGATATTTCTACAAAGCCCTGCACACACAGCAGGTTCTCTACAACTGCATCCAGTGTATGATACACTTGCAAACATTATTAAGTGTTTAAACCAGCCAGCAGTGTGCTTTTAGAGAATGCCTTCAGAGTAGAAATCTTTTCCTCTACAGCAACATTGAGAGGTGATATTTATACAAAACCCTGCATACACAGCAGGTTCTCCACAACTGTATCCAGTGTATGTTACACTTGCAAACTTTATCAAGTGTGAGAACCAGCCAGTAGTGTATCTTTAGATTAGTAATTGCTCTGTTCCAATAGCCATCATTTGAGCTCTGCATACAGAGGAGGATCTCCACAGATAGATCAATCACACTGTGCACTAGCTCACTGCATGAAGTGGCAGGGATACAGTAGAAATTACTTAAGTTAGTTGCTATTTAAAGATTTGCTCTCCCTACTTGGAGCCTTGGATTTACCCTGCAGCTGTGACATTGAGCCTCCACAGTTTGAGATACTCATACAGCTATTTTTTACGCAGGCTTATTTCCCTTCAGACTCCATAAGCATCACTACCTCTTGATCTGGTATACGCCCACAAAGTATATTGTCCTCCCCAACCCCATTATTTTATCCTTAGTGGTGATGGTGCATTAAGTTTTATTTTCATTTTCAGGGATCATTAAGTTTATGATACCCACAATAAAGTTATTTTTTAAGATTGGTATTTAAGGCAGAACAACATCTGCAGAACTACCCCTTAGCGCTCCCAAGGCTACCCAAGCCTACGGATCACGCTATCACCATTCTATACATATGTATACTAGTAACTATTCTTCCCATTCATTCTCTAAATATACTTTACTAGGTGCATTTGAATGGCTATATGACCTACTTAGTATTTGAACATTATAATAGTAGCCATTTCAAAAGACACCATATAGGCTACATAGATTCTTCCTTTTTAAGTCACTAGCATGTTTGTTTTTTCACGTTTTATTTTTATGTTTACTTTTTATTTTTATGTTTGCATGTTTTGTGCAGTACAACATAGTACTGAATAAAGATATTACATACTTGATTTTTTAACCCTCTGAGTTGCTACTCTTGATGTGGGTAAATCCCTGGTGGACTTCTAGAGAATTGATATCCGTGTGCTGTCGACACCCGTTTTTTCCGTCCTCTATCTACCTGAGGTATCTTTTTCTCCTAATGCCTTGTTTGCCTCGTTTCATGGGGGCCCAAGAGCTGGCTGCCTGGCCACCTTTGGGCTCCCCCGGGGCAGGAGGCCAGTTGTTTACCAGGCGGGCGGCGAGGGAGTATTTTCCCCTGAGCTCTCTCTGCTCAGCTCCCTTGCGCAGCCCTCAGTGATGCCGGGAGCCAGAATATAACACCAGTCCAGCTCCTGCAATCACTCTGCAGTGCGCGAGGGAGCTAAACAGAGAGATCACAGCACCCTCGCTGACAACTTAGAGCAGCCGCCTGCCCACCTGCACATCCGGCTGCCTTCTTGCCCAGCAGCCTGGCCAGCAGCCCCACTGGAGCCCAGGTGAAAAATCCACCCAGCTATCCCAAGGTAGGCTGGGTGGATTTATTAAATGTTAAAAAAATAATAATAATAATTGTGAGTGTTGGGGGGAAATGTGTGTGTGTCAGTGAATGTGAGGAAGTGAGTGAGTGTGTGTGGGTGTGTGTGTGTGTCATTGAATGTGAGTGAGTGTGTGTGTCTGTCAGTGAGTGTGTAGGTGTCTGTCAGTGAGTATCTGTGAGTGTGTGTGTCCAGTGAATGTGTGTGTCTGAGTGATTGTGCGTGTCTGTCAGTAAATTCATGCGTCTGTCAGTGAGTGTATTCATCTGTCAGTGTGTGTCTAAATGATTGTATGTGTGTCAGATTGTATCAAATCAGTGAGTGTATGGGTGTATGTCAGTGTATCTGAGAGCATGTGCTGATCCATGAGTGTGTGTCTGTCAGTCAAAATGTGTGCATGTTAACAGGAAGAGGTGTGGCCTTGGCAGGAAGAGGTGGGTACATTTAAATTAGGGGGTGCCCAAGATTTGTCATGTCTAGGGCAGCACCATTTCAAAATACACATGTATGTAGACAACACTGTAATCTATGCTAGTAAACTCAAGCTACTACAGCTTGAGCCTGTGCTCCAAAACCAATTCACAGAGGTAGAAAAGTGGATAGTGGATAACAAACTTTTCCTAAACACTGACAAAACTATTACAATGATCTTTGGAATTTTACCTAAATTACACAAACTACAAAATCAAAAACTGTGTATCAGAACTAATTCAAATAGCACACTGACAGCAGTCTGCTCTTTTAAATATCTAGGTATGTTGCTAGACCCCAATCTATCCTCTGGCCTTTACATTGAAAAAATCTTCAAAACTTTACCCAAAACTAGGTGCCCTGTACAGAAACAAATCCTGCCTAAGCCATACAGTAAGGAAACAGATGCACTGTCACAAGAGTGCAATAAATGCTAATGCTGGTCAATGATTATGGGAATGTAGTGTATGCACCCACACCGTAAACCCACCTTAATAAACTTATTACGTTATATAATTCATTCTGCCACTTTGTACTAGATTGTAATTACTTTACCCACCACTGTGACATGTTAAAAGAGCTAAACTGGCTGTTGCTCGAATCCCGACGCACTCTTCATCTTTCCAGCCTTGTGCATAAGAGCATTTCTGGGAAGCTCCCACCCTACTTGAGTAAAATGCTCTCCCCAGCTGTTTCCACCTCCTATAACCTCCAATCCAGTACTAGCACGATAATTTTTTTTTATTTTACAATGTTCAACTTTCAACACTGCAACACACTCCATCAGTCTACCACTAAGCTCATTAAGCTCAAGTTATATAAGCATTAAAATATATGCATTGTATGGGATGGTGTAACAAGGTGTCCGTGATTGTGGCTCTTTCAAGGCAGAATGTGCCTTTCTCTGATTACTTCTATAAAACTTTATCTCTCAGAACCAAATTAAATATAACTTGTTTTATGTTGAACATGAAATTTGACAATAGATGCAAAACAACTATCAGATTTAACATGTTTTATTTTATTTTTATATTAAACAACAGAGCATTAATACACTTTAAAAATACAGAAATTACTAACATCAAGAGGCACCAGACTTTCTTCAAGCACTGGGGATACCGGCAGAGTCACTTCCCCCGCCAAGACATGGGCAGTTGGGGCAATCCCACCATTTGTCCTGAGACAAGCTTTAGCTGGACCAGTCGACCCTCCAGCTTGCACCAGTTTGAACTTACTCTTGTTTCATGTTTTACTACATATTTCATGTGACTTATTTTATTTCCAAGTTTCTCCACTCTCTAATCATTCTGGCACTGTTACCTATACGACATAGCACCTACTCTGTAGTCCTATCCTCCATTACCTTTTTACTTGTGCCTGTTCTTTTGTAGTTTTCATTACCTGATCTGGGAAAGCCCATGGCACACTCGCGCGCACCATGGTTCCTCATATTGTTGCGGTGAATAAGAAGTTCTCTATGTATTGAGACCATTGATATTGTTTATTTTATTTTTAGTCTTTTGTTTGTTTGTTTGTTTGTTTGTTTGTTTTTTTTAAACTTCAGTTCACGTGTACTTCTTTTTTGATAAGCTGGTGGATGTATGCCTGTTGCTTTTTTTTTTTTTTTTCTTTTACTGGTATATGCCACTTGTTACACTTAGCATCTATACATGCTACATGAGGCCTTTGTCTTGATTAAATGCAATCGGAGCAAAAAAAACATAATAAAAAAAAAAAAAAACTGAAATGAAAATTTAGACTTTTAGAAAGTGACAATTATAGTGGCACTACAATCTCACCACTGTGATTTGACCCCAGCTTTCTTTTCGCTTATCATAATGGACTTTGTTACAGTGTGGTGTATATTGCTGTGCCCCATGCTTCAATGGCTTGAAATAAAAAGATGTACAGAATGCATTAATACAGAACATTTGGGTGGTTAATGTTAAGTTGTTTGCCTTCATAATGCTGTGGACTAATCTTAACCCTTTAAGGACCAAACTTCTGGAATAAAAGGGAATCATGACATGTCACACATGTCATGTGTCCTTAAGGGCTTAAGATTGCACAAACCATAAATATTCAGTAAATGCCTCAATTGTGAGACTCCTAAACCTAACTAAAGCAATATAACATAAAATGTATTTTAATTTAGAAATATGAAAAACAAAATCCAATTTCCACATTTATACATAGTGTAAACAAATGGAAAGCTAAAGAGTATGATGCTCAAATTTGCAGTTGTGCCTCAAGCTTGTAAAATCCCCACAACATCAACAAATCAATGTAGAATTTGAAGGGATCGTGTAATATCTCCGAAGCTCCTTAGTTATGACCTGTAAGAATGTGGAAAAATCTTTATTCTTTTTATTTTGAACAACTAGAGCACTGCTAATTTGATCAAAAATACAGTCAGAAGGCACTAAGCTTTTCTTCAAAGGAGAGAAGAATATATCATTTTTATTTATTTTGTATAAAAAATATAATGTTTCATATCCTCTTTTAACCATCTCCTTCGAAACCTTTCATCCCCTGCTGTGCCTGTCCCAGCTTGATTTCCATTTTCAAGCATGGCCTGTATGTTATCCTATTACAATTTATCTCCTGTCAGTGTGCCCATTCTCTCATATCACATCACAGCTGCCTAGGATAATATCTAGTGACTTATACATTTCTCTGTCACCTCGCAAAGCTGCTCGGAGCTATGTGTCATTCAACCCATCATTGCCAGCTGAGAGACGTACTCATTCAGTATTGGGTTTATTTCAATTAACATATAAACCCCTTGCTGAGTTTTTGGCAGAAAATTGTTTAATCCTATTGCTGCCATGGTGGTCCGTGACAATGGTAGCCTTCAAACTTCAAAAATTATAAATCAATAGTGAAAAACACAAACAAAATCCCTCGGTGTTAAACACAAATTTGTATGTACAAAACTTGTACCATTGTTTGCTTATTTATTAGTTTTTTTCAATGTAACCCTCTTTTACTTTATAATGATTCCTTGGAGGTCAGTATCATCAACTCTTCTAATATCTTGTGCCTTGTAGTAGACTAAACCTCCACTTTGCGTATTCTAACTTTAATTCTTCATTAAACTGTGCTTCCCTAGAATGACTGTACTTCAAGAGTGTGACTCGCAAACAAATATAAGATGCAAATAGATTATATTAGATATAAAATGAAAATCAGAAGATAAATGTACAATCTGCTTTTTGAAATTGTTGGTAGTTTGTATTAATAGATGATTTATATTTTACTTGCACTGCAATCCAAATATGAATGTCACATCCTGTTCCTAGCTGCGGATCATTCTGGCTATGGCTTCTGGTAACCAGTACTCTTTTTACAATTCTTGTTTAGTTTTTTGGTTTTCTATTCTATGTCTGGTTTTCTTTATGCTGGGTTTCTGGGTTCATTCTTTTATTCCGTCCTTGGATTTCCCAGTCTCTTGGATTCATTTAAATGTTTGTTTTATGTTGCCACACCCGTTTGTTTTCCATCATTCCTTTTTGTTTCAGTGTTCCTGCAGGCAGCTGCTCAAGGCTTCTGCCATTTCTTGCAGGTAAGTGCTATATATGTCTTCTTTGGTTGATTTAGCATACATTAGGCAGTGTAGGACCTGCCATATATGGGGTACATTGGCGTTGTTGGCAGGCTTATGCGATGTATGATCATATAATGTGACTAAATCCCCATGCTTTTCATATATAGTGCTTAGTTATTTTCTCCTCTTGTTTTGCTTATCTATTCTTGTCTTGTTTTATTTTGTATACCCAGTCAATGTACAGTCCATGTTATGGTCATGTTTCCCTCATGTCTTGTGTACATGTTCTGGGTTTAGCTTCCTATCCTTCTCCGGTTCTGGGTTCTTCTAGTTTTGTCTTGTTTTCTTGTTTGGTGTCTATCCTAGCCTTATCTTGTTTCTAGTACTGGAAACACTCCTGCTGCAGAGCCTCCCTATTCAGGTCTGGGAGGTCTTCCTAGTTCCTGCTCCTAGTTACTGGGATCCGCTGAAGCTGAATCAGGGTTCTGGTTTGTGGCTGCACAAACGCTGGTGCTCAACACAAGGGGGCGTGCGGTTACCCTGCACCAGACCCTGCTAATCCACCTCCACACTGTGACTCCTACTCTGAACATCAGGCATACTGGGTCCTGGTCCTCGCTCCACCGCCCGGACAGTGTCTGGGTCCCGGGCACCGGACCGCCACCCTGACAAAGAATGAGTGTCATGAACCTGTGGATAAAGACTTTATGGGTGGGGGGCATGCTACCCAATGGGGGCATGGAGGATTATGGGAAGGGGGCTTTTCTAGTGACTGAGTAGAAATGGTTCTGTGCAGCAGTGAATGGCTTTGCCTCATTTAGTATGGGGTCATTCAGACTTTAATTAATAATCCTGTTAAAAAAATATGTATAAATGTACTAATTTGAATCTCTCCAAATCAACAGAAAAGTTAATGGATTCAAATCTATTGATAGGGTAGAATCAATATAGTTTTAACAACTTTAGAAAAAGCCTCTACTTCACATGAAAACAGTAAACTAAGAGAGGTGAGTCTTTGAGAATTAGTAGCACCAGGAACAGAAAACAAGGAGTCCATATGGTATTTACTGGGAATTGATGGTGCAATGCAAATCAACTTTTGTAAAGCAAAGTCTATGTCAGTGCAACATCATAGTAATTCCTCATGGTGAGAGTTAGTGTCTCAGGCTGCCTATACGCAACACAAAAAACTAAGCATACAGTCGTTAATCAATGAAAATCATAACACTGTGCACCAAGCTATTTTTGAGACGTCTTCCTTGGTCGAGAACCTTGCTTTTCAAAAAAAACATTCACAAACTAGATTTTAAAGTGAAAAAAAAAAACTGGAGTGCTCGTGACATGTTTTTATGAACATTTTTAGTGTCTAAGGAGCTACTAAAGAATAGAAAAGCCAATAGTAATATGGAGTTGTATTACTCACCATGACTTTTTACTTGGTACATGATTTCCAAACACACATCAATTCACACAAAATAAGGTACCTGCTATGATCTGTCAGAAAACCAATGTTCATTGAATCCATTCCTTAAGCACGACAAGAGATTAAACAAATTCCATTATATTTTGATATGCAATTTATGATGTGTTTTTTATGGATTATAATCTTGAGTTGTTTGATCTGCTTTTGGTTTTGTTTAACATTTTTACCTTTCACAAGCCTCTCAGATAGTTGATGCACTAACAAGGAAAATACATATTTTTTTCAATGCACTAATACAGTGCTCTGCTCCACAAACACTCAATTCTTGGAGGTTCTGTGCATGCACACGCATCACTATTTTCTCCTATTTGAAAATGTTATATACATTTAAAAATGAAACCAGGGTACTATACATCCTTTGGTCCTATTCTTCAGGAAGTCCTATTCCCTGTTTTCTTTTTTTTTTTTCAAATTAAACAAATTATGGGTTGCACTCCTGGTTACTCTAATGTCCAATTAATGATACGCAAAATAAAATACCTAAATATAAAAAAAAATAACAAGAATCCTATTAAAGACACATACAATCATATTGTTTAATCTAATTTCATACACCTTTCATACGGAATATATATAGAATACTAGTCCACATTTTAACTACATCTTTAATTAATTTATTTTTTTCTGATATAAAAGTTTTAGAAATACACAATAGAGGAGTTAGGAAATATGTTATCAAAGTAGAGGTGAGGTCAAGGTCATATGGGTCAGAATCTGTGTGACAGATTACTTTCTTGTCCTGAACTCGCCTCTGTGCTCAAACAGAGGCTGCCAATAACCATCCACAAAAGAGAAGAAATAATATAAAGAAGATCAATAATCAAGAAAATTCCCTGACAAATAATTGTGATTGTTGCTGTCAATGGCATACAGACAAAGTGGAAACATATATAGTGTCCATTTAAATTTGTGAATAATGTGGTTCTATCATGTATAAGTAATTGTAAAAATTAAGGGTTTTTTTGGGGGGGGGAATGAGAAGACCACTTTAAATTAAAGTCCAATACAAAAATTGATTAGTGAGAATATGTTTTTTATAATTAATAACATTCAGCTACTTTTGGAATATTTTGTTTCTTGGAAATCAGTGATGGTCTTGGGTTCTTGTTGCACTAAAATTAATTAAATACATGTAGCTGTAGACACACTAAAACTTAAAACAAGATGTATACTTTGGCTTCATGGAATGGTGCTTGGCTAGATCATCAGTATTTGGCATAACTTGCAAGTGTAAGTAACATAATTCTTAAGAAGGCTCTACAAAATTAATGTCAAACAAGGCACAAATAAAGTGATGTAAATGATGTGCCACATTTATTATATCAAGTCAAAAGTAACAAGACAGAATTTGTTAATGATTAAAATATCTACTGAAAAATATATGCTAAATATATATATATATATATATATGACATGCATTTATAAATAGATTTTTATAAATAAAATAAACTATATAAACCTCCAGCACTTATCAAAAAGTATCAAAAAACTGTAATATGCCTAGGTGCTAACCCACACAAATATGAATAAACAAAATAATTGGCAGCACTCAAAGGACTTCCAAAAAAGAGTCTTTACTAATACATGTCAAACAAAATCAACGTTTCAACCCTATAGGTCCATTATCAAGATAATGCAATAACAATGGATGTGTGTACTCATTGCAGTATAATCTCATCACACACAGCGTGTCCTGTCCACCAAAAATGACATATGTGATCAAACGTACCACTTTTGTTCACCCCACTTTTGAGTTATACTGCTGCTTATTAATATTGGGTTAAATAGTAGTATTTGACACTCACAAGTGTAACTATATTGTGTCATTTCACCCACACCTATTCACACTTCTGATCTCACAATCAGCGTTTTGCATTGTCTTTCTCATATGATTAAAAGCTTTCTTTTTCTTACAATGGGGCCACATCCATATTACACGTTTTGCATTAATTAATATGGTAACAGATACACACTTATTAAACGTGGTCCTGTGGTGAGGTGGTGAACTTTATCACATGTTTTTTATCTGAGGATGTCACTTCTGGTGGGCGGGACTAACTAATGGAATTGAACTGCAATGGGTGAATTAAACCACTTACTTATTAACCTTATATATGCACACATTTATTGTCATTGCATTGTCTTGATAATGACCCTACAGAGTTGAAAGTTTTTTGAGTGCTGCCAATTATTATGTTTATATATATAATTATGCAAAAAAACTATTCTTATTTCATATCATGTGGTATACATATGGCAGATATGTAAATATACATGTTTTATGTAATCAAACTACTGATTTTTTTATTATATTTTCTTTTATTTTTTGACTGTAAAAAAAACGACGTATGCAGGGAAACAATTTAGACTTGCATTCCTTTTAAAAGATCCATAAGATTTACTAGTGAAACTAGTGGTATTGGAACGCAGTGTTAATGTTCAGATCCAGCTGGCATACAATCTTCAAAGTAGCTTTAATATTAGATTAGATATGCCAAATCATCCCTACATTCATCAATGGTAAACTGAGCATCTGCCGTTGCTACTTCGCATGCCTTAACAATTAATCAATTTGTAGGTTAATGGAAGCTGGTAAAAGTAGCAACTCTGATTACTTATTGGTTATTTAGTGTTTCTTAAAATCCAAAATGATTACAAACCTCTCACATCCCACTTACAAGGTGGGGAAAGAGTAGGATATTGATATTTCACTGCACTAGATGTTTTGCTGTCCTCCAAATTTATAGTAATATCCAAATATTGTATTCAGCGGAGGACTGTAGGGTAGTGGATGTTTGAGTTCCTGGTCGTTAATAAGCAGTCTTTGCATCAGTAGCTCATTTATTTTCTTGTTAATTCTTACAAGCCACATAAGGTTTGTGGTATGAGGACATTTCTATTGCTGTAATTGAAAATTAGTTCCTGTTCTGCCTCAACTTAACTTTATCCAAGCCAATTAATATTAAGGATGTGCACAGGCCAAAAATTTGTTTCGGTTCGGCATTCCGAAATTCGTCACGTTGGCAATTCTGGACTTCAGCAATTCTGCACTTTGTGCAATTTGTTTCTGCACTTCCAAAATTTGGGACTTCGGCAATTCGGCACTTCAGTTCGGGAAAATTTCCGAAACTTAAGAAATTCTTCCGAAACTTCCGAAATTCACGAACTATGGGAATTTGGCATTCGGCACTTCAGCACTTCAGGACTTAGGGTAAGTGTAGGGTTATGGGTAGGGTTAGGGTTGGGTTAGGGTTAAGATTAGGAGTAGGGTTAGGGTTAGGGTTAGGAGTAGGGTTAGGGCTAGGAGTAGGGTTAGAGTTAGGGTTGGGTTAAGAGTACGGTTAGGGGTAGGTTAGGGTTAGGAGAAGAGGTACCCTAACCCTACTCCTAACCCTAATCCTACCCTAACCCTAACCCTACTCCTAACCCTACCCCTAATCCTACTACTGACCCTAACCCTACCCTAACCCTACTCTTAACCCAAGCCTTACCCTACCCCTACCCCTACCCTAACCCTACTCCTTACCCAACCCTAACCCAAACTCTACCCCTAACCTTACCCTAACCATACCCCTAACCCTACCCTAACCCTACTCCTAACCCAACCCTACACCTAACCCTACCCTAACACTACTCCTAACCCTACCCTAACCCTAACCTAACCTTAACACTAACCCTACCCTAAAACTAACCATACCCCTAACACTTCTCCTAACCCTACCCCTAACCCTAACCCTACCTTAACCCCTATCCCTAACCCTACCACAACCCCAATCATACCCATACCCGTTTTGCCATTTTTCAGAAGTCTGAAGCACATCGTCACTTCCAAAATTTGGCACTTTGGCAATTCGGATCGGTTTGGCACTTCCGAAATTCAGCACTTTGACATTTCGGAAATTTGGCAATTCGGCACTTCAGCCATTCAGTTCAGTTCGGCACTTCGGAAATTCAGCAATTGCACATGTCTAATTAATATGTCTGCTGCACTTTCAGAAGGGAGCTTTGTAACTTTGCAACTGACTTGTCTTTAGAGACTAGTCACTATGAATCCCCCTGGTCAACTGAGAGATTGGGCAAATTTGCTGAAAAGTCCTTGAAACTTGACCTTTTGGAAATAACTCCTGAAATAATGATGATGTGTCTGTGCTTCTTTGAGCATATGTTGGTTGTGAGAATTAATGTTTGGAACAGATAACACTAGCTAGTCTATTTGGATTGAAACTAGAAATAGTTACATCCTTTGCCTTGCATATTTAATATTGATGAATCTTCATGCTAATGAATAACTAGCCACTGTTTGTCTCAGCTGGTTTGTTAATACAAAGGCAAAACCATCTCCATTATAATAACCTGCTTTATGGAGATTAAATGTCTTTGCAATTCAAACAAGGTAAAATTGCTTTAAAGCAAAATCAAACAGCACTGTGCTGGCTAAGGATTTGAGCGAGAGAATGAGAAATCTCTCCTATATTGTTATTGTGAACCGGTCAGTCCACAAGTAATTGCTTTTTCGTAAGATAAATTTGCTTTTTACTTTCACGTGGTAATGAAATTAACTCAACATGTTTCCGGCGAACGCAAATCCGCTCTCCCTCAAATGTCACTGGTGGAATTTTCATCTTAGGGCCCTGCGATGGATATAATGGGGTACACAGGATCACTGAATGATTGACAGATGAGAAGAGTTGTCTTCTTCATTTGGGGGAATTTTATTGAATTTAATTTTTTATTTATTTTTTATTTTACTTTTGCTGAGCCAACGCATAATAAAATAACTTGAACAAGCATGTGCAAGCCTCTTTCTAATGTAATACATTCAAAGAATATTAACACTTTTTCTGCCACGGTATTTTTCTAACACAATTGCAAGTTTTTTGTAGTATCAGAAAGTTTTTTGTATATTATGCAGTCACTAATACATTGATCTGTTGACTCAGGAGTGACCAAATGTAGCCTCAAGCTGTGTTAGAAATCGAATTTCAACAATGTTTTGTCAGCCTTAAAGAGGAACAGTCACTTGTATGGAAATAACACTATTGTATTAAACATTGAAAATCACGTATAATGTATTAAGTTATTGTGTTATGTGATGCAATACATTTTTAAATTTATTTTTAACTTTTAGCAAATTACCATAATCCAGTTCAGAGAAGGTATTGTCAGGACATACACTGCAAATGAGGACCAGCAATGAAAAAAACGGTTTAATTTCTCATTTTCTGTGTATTCTTTCTTTGTGCTAACAATCAGGTTTAACCCCTTAAGGACCACACTTCTGGAATAAAAGGGAATCATGACATGTCACACATGTCATGTGTCCTTAAGGGGTTAAATGACATAATTTGATTGACAGGGAGCTATGATGGAGATGCTCTGTTGCAGGTGAAAGATATATGGATTTCTACATTTAATTTCATTATTTTCACACTTCGCCAATACATATCAATTAAATGTAGCACATAGGCAAAGACATATCCAACAATTAGGAAGACATATCCTAAGTGATTTAGGAGAAAGAGCTTTGCCATTGGATGATAACCTATTGAATCATAGACATAAATTGGCAAGTGTAGAAACAGATCATTTGAATAGCATCTTTATGACCATGTAGTTTCATATATTTGATTTCAGAGCCTCTTATTACAGCATCATTTATAATCTGATTGCATGGAGAACAATTACGCCAGAGTGTAGTTGGATTATAGCCGACTTTAGGGTTACAATATTAATATAACATAGTCACTGCTACCAAGACCATTTTGTCATATTTTTCTAGGGGGGAAAAAAACTATGTGAAGTGGAGTTCCTCATTAAATTTTCACGTTTCACATGTTTGTTTGTCCTCAAACAATAATTATTTTTTCTAAGCTCTTCAATAGGACCGTACCTAGAGCATGTAAATTTAAAAAAAACACAATTTGTTTAATGTATATAGCACTGAGCAGTGTTTGTGTGCTGGGGTTTGAATGCAAGCATGCTTTTGTGTGTAGTGTGGTTTTTGAATGCAGTTGTTTGGTTATATATAATGGTGGGGTTTGTATGTAGTGTTGACGTTGAAATGCAATGGTGTATTTGATGTCAGATAGCGCCCCTATTTATTATCCTTATGTGGGATTGCCATATTTAAAGGGACACTGTAGGCACCCAGACCACTTCTGCTCATTGGAGTGGTCTGGGTGCCAACTCCCACTACCCTTAACCCTACAAGTGTAATTATTGCAGTTTTTCATAAACTGCAATAATTACATTGCAGGGTTAACTCCACCTCTAGTGGCTGTCACTTCCTAGTTTCTAGCACAGGTTTCCTGTGCTAGAGCGTCGCTGGACGTCCTCACGCTGTGTGAGGACCTCCAGCGTCGCTCTATTCCCCATAGGAAAGCATTGAAATGATTTTTCAATGCTTTCCTATGGGGAGACGTAATGCGCATGCGCGGCATTTCCGCGCATGCGCATTAGGTCTCCTCGGCCGGTGGGCGAGATTAGTCTCGCCCACCGGCTGACGTAATCACCAGGAGGAGCGTCGCGGAGGCGGAGACAGCGGCGAGGGACATCGCCGCTGTCCCAGGTAAGTCACTGAAGGGGTTTTCACCCCTTCAGTAACCGGGGATTGGGGGGTGGGAGGGAGAGGGACCCTCCAGTGCCAGAAAAATGATCGTTTTTCTGGCACTGGAGTTTCCCTTTAAGGACACCAAATAAGGGAGCAATCAACTAAACAACTAAATCAACTAAACACATACACATTTATCTATACACACACACAATAACACAATAGATCATGTCTGTGGTTGTGTATATATATATATATATATATATATACATATATATATATATATATATATATATAGAATATACAAAAGGAAGGCTTGCACTCACGGTCTGTATAATGAAATATCTTCTTTATTCCAAAATTTTAAAACATGATATAAGTCATCGACGTTTCAGCCATCTATTGTGGCTTTCATCAGGATCAGTTTAGCAGAAAACCTTCCTTTTGTATATTCTATTATTATCTTTGGCTATGGCTTTGATGCACCCGGCATTATATCAATAAATATACTTGAAAGTGTGTGTGCAGGGCACCAATGGATTATATATACTTCACTATGAAAGTGCCCACCCTAAACATGTGAAGGACTCATTGCCGTACTCTCAGTTTCTAAGGGTTATAAGAAACAACTCGAACAGGAGCCGCTGTGAGGAACAAATGCAACAAATGTACAACAAATTTGCACAGAGAGGCTACACACGAGTTACATTGGATTCAGCACTCAGGAAGGCCAGGGAACATATGACCGAGGGTGTGACAATAATCCGGGACAAAAAAACCCGAACCCCTTTTCCAATGACATACAACTCTTCCACAACCAACATCTGTCGAGAGATTAACAAGAATTGGCACATCATGGAGAATGATAAAAGTCTTCCTGAAAGCATACGGAATAAACCAATGTTTTCATACAAAAACAACAAAAGCTTGAGGGACCTTCTAGTTCAGACTGATCCCATTAAGAGTTATATGCCGATAAATAGGAATACGAGCAATAATGGATGCATAAGATGCCTGGGATGTGTAACCTGCGGTCACTTGATCCCCTGTAAAACCTTTAATCACCCACATACGGGACAGATTTTTAAAATACAACACAGAATTACCTGCCGGACGGACTTTGTGATTTATAAACTCTCATGCCCATGCGGACTCAACTACGTTGGGAAAACTGAGACGGCCCTCTGTGAGAGGATCAGGGGACATAGGTCCAGCATTAGACTGGCCTATAGGGACAACAAGACTGACAAACCAGTCGCACGCCACTTTTTGGAAAAAGGGCATCCTCTCACAACATTGAAGTGTGTGGCCATAGATCATGTTCCCGTCTCAAGGAGGGGCGGTAACAGACAAGAACGTTTACTACAAAGAGAAACATGGTGGATCAAAAAGTTGGGAACATTAGCCCCACATGGACTAAATGAAAAATTGTCGTTTATAGCCTTCTTGTGATAAAATTCACAAGAGAAGGGGCCTTATAAACCATGTTAGGGTAATGTAGGGAACGGGCCTTGGTATCCCGCTGTGTAAGGGTGCTAACCCCTCCTTGTGATAAGTTTATATTTTCCTCTATTTTTAAATTCACATTGATTATGATTTAATGTTTAACATTATGCTCACTCTATCTCTTGGATTGGGAAATCCTATTTGGGTGTTTGGTTGCTATACTATACAATAACCCTCCTAACCATGGGCCTCAGTATAGGTATCTGCATGGGAGGTGTCAGTCCTCTCGCTTGGGAGTCTGGGACTTCCTTTATTGAACTTTTTAGGATGGATGGAACTTTAACCCACTCAGCTGCTCACAGCAGTGTATTTCCTGGGCACTTTTTCTTAGTTCACGATTGTATTGCTTTTTAGTTCACGTTTGAATTTTCTCACACTGCAGCACTATGCACTTTATGTCCAATTAGCACTTACACAAATATTAGTAAAGACGCATTTTTGTAATTTGTATCAGGACACACTTAGATTACATCCATGAGGATGTTTACCACACATGGTGTTAGATACACTTATAAAGCGGGCATGACTTTATCCTGCTGACTATGACACTTTGGCAATAACCCTCAATATGGTGAGTGATACTGCTTTTTAATAGTTCTGGCCATCCTCATAGGGATGGCTTACTACACAGCAAGAGTACTTAGCACTTATCTACAGATGACTCGAACGGTATTTCCTTGATTTTACTATACCTTTAAATGATTTTTCACGGGAGGATATATAGAACTTTTGGTATTATTGGGGCTGTTATAAGCTCATTGGCTCCTCCGTATTTATTTAGCCTTTTTTATGTTTAAAACCAGATTCTTTGATAGGCAGACACCGACTCGTATTCATTACGAGAATGCATCCGGATTCCGGAATATCAGACCAAGTGCGCATGCGCAGTGCGTTCCCATAGTGATGGGAAACGCGATCTACCAGGAAGTAACTGGAGGGCAGATCGTTAGACGCAAATGGCGTCTCGATCTCCATAGTGATCGATAACGTCACGAGGTCATTCGGATCACGTGACAGCGCGAGCAATAGCCGGAAGGAGATGCTCCCCGGCGTTTGGTAACCAGAGGCTGGAGACTATCGTGAATTAGTTAGCGTCACACCTGAAATGTGAGTCCCAATCTAATTGATGTTCTTATTTAAGCAATGTATTTTCATTTATGTTTTGTATGCTGTCCTGATGAAAGCACACAAGAGGTGCTGAAACGTTGACTACGGAGTAAAGTAATATTTTTCTATTTATTTGAAAATCCTGAGAGTGCTGGTCTTTTTTGGCTTTATGTTTATTGTGCAACCAAGCACCGGGCTAAAACCTTTTTTTGGTAGGAGTGCAAGGCTTTTTTGTATTTTTTTTTATATATATATATATATATATACACACAAACACAATCAGAGACATACACCTACATAATCACAGACACACACACACAATTACAATAACAGACCTAAACACACAATCACATACATAAAGACACATAATCACAACCCACACACTTAACCACAGAGATGCACTCACAATCACAGATGTTATAGTGTAATTTAGAAATAAACAAAGATGTTTAAATGTCTATCTGTTCCTGTCCAAATTATAAAAGATTGAATTGCGTATATACGCTGAAGTAATTCAGACTGACACACGGATTTCAGGTTAAAATAACTTCGAGGAAATGTATTGGCAAGTGAAGCAAGAGCGGGCTCGCAGGCCCTTTTAAGGGGAACTTTGCATCATCATTGATTATCGAGATATCAGTAAATTAATTGTTAAGTGTTTGTGTCAGTGACCACCCATCAATATGATTAATTGGCTCAAAAACTAAGTGGTTAGCTAAGTGTCCACCCACCGAGAGGTGGTATTGTTCTGGACACGGGTGTGGACAGAAGGCTCAAGCACCATCTTTCCCAGCATGAGGTTTACTCGGTGGAAAGGGAGGCTTGAGCGTCATTTTACACAGTTAGTGATGTCAGTCTTGTGGTCAGGTGCAAGGTTCTCTTATGAATAGAACATTTCATTAGTACAGTGTTCTCATGGCCTTCAAATTATACTATGTTGCAAATTACAGGAGATTCAGCAATTCCTGGGTTAGTCATGTCTTTATAGAAAATACAGTCTCTGTTCATTGTATTAAATGTTGCTGGGAAATTCTGTCATGTAATGTAGTTTAAAATGGAGAATCTGTCAGGTAATGAGGACAAAATGGAGGGTCTGTCACTGTGTGAGGTTAAAATGGAGTTAGTACAATAATTCAATACAAGTTCAATAAAGATTTTTAATAATTCTACATCAGTCCCCCCTATGAAATGTTAGATTCTAAGAGATAAACTTTATTTGTTAGTACCAGAAGACGTGTTAGCCCAAAGGCACAGAAACCCTGTGGCCGCTAGCTAGGTGTTAATGCAAAGTGCAACTCTGTCCCTAACTCTGACCCTAATAGGCTAACTCATCGTCAGCATGGCTCTTGAGCACTTCACTCCCATGGGTGGCCCATGGTGGCTTGTCCACCACTTCTCCACACGGGGTCTTTACCATTCACTGACAGATGGTGTCCCTAAGCTGGCCCCTTCCTAGAACTCACGCACTTTATCAACAAAAGGGATAGTTTGCAGCGGTATACAGGGTGAGTTGAGATCTTGGAAATCTTGGTCATCAACTTCGAGATGTGTGAAAGTGGGTGCCGCTTGGTCTACAGTCTTCATGAGGGATTTTATCAGACAAGGGAGGACACAACAAACGAGAAGAGCAAAGATAAAAAGAAAAATTAGTATTGCTATACCAATATGCATTAAAGCTTTTTGCCATCCTGTCATCCAACCAAACCATCTGTCCCAGGGATCTTTTATCCCAGAATTCCTCTTTAACTCTTCAGAGAGTTCATTCAATTTCTCTATGGCTAAGGTAACTTTACCATTAGGGCCTGTGTTTTCTGGGATGTAAGTACAACATGTCATGGTGTCGGGCAAAATTTTACATACTCCTCCTTTTTCGGCTAGAATCATATCTAAGGCCATTCTATTCTGGAAGGCCATTTGGGATGTTGCCTGCAACTGTTCGGCTAATCCCTGGAGGGCATCCCTGGTGTAATTAACAAAGCGCAGTTGGTTATAATAAATATAATTTATCCGAATTCAAATTCTTGTTTGCGGTAACTATGGTAAAAAGTGATTCAAATCCTGCAGCAACTTCATCTCTTGCTTTAAATTCATTGGGCACCCCCCTAGGCACCCCAATGGCATCAATATAAATGTGAGGATCAAAACTTCCTTTTACTGGGGCTTCGCGCTTAACCTTGGCTGGGGTGTGTTTGGACTCATGGGTGTTGGAGTGTGTGTCAGAGATAATGTGTATAGGCATAATGGCTTTAGCCAAAGTACACTCCCCCCACCATTCCTTGTCCATTCTGGATCGTAGCTGTAAATCCCCACACAACCAGTAAATATCCCCTAATGACCTAGTATGGAACTGCAACAAGTTCATGGAGACATTTCTGTAGGTAGCACAATACCCCTTAGAGAAGTTACCCAAGAATTTACCAATTCCATCATAATTAGCATAGCAAGTGTTATTACCTTTATATACTGTAATACCATCTGGGGGTTTCACATCCTTGGCTAGAAGAGGATACTCTACTGTCCATGCTTTACATATGGACCTGTTGAAATCGTAGTGATAGGCAAAAAGACTCAAAACACATTCTTCTATATCTACTGGCAGGGTTAAAGGCATGGTGCCCAGGTGAGGCCGGGCACCGCCACACACATAGCATGCGGTTTTGTTATGCTTGTTGGCATTATATTTCATCCATTCTAACCATAGATTAACATCATTAAAACCGGTTTCAGCGGCCATGGTATCTTCAAAAGTGGGGTTAGCAATGGCCATCATGTCCTTAACCCCTTAAGGACCAAACTTCTGGAATAAAATGGAATCATGACGTGTCACACATGTCATGTGTCCTTAAGGGGTTAAAGGACTGGATGTGAGGTTTTAATGGATTTGAGACCATATGGGTGGCCCCTCGCCACTCAGAAGAGTTACACATATCTTTAAGGTAGAAATGCCCTAACTTGTTATAGGAACCTTTTTTCCAATACATTCCCATTGCATACTGGTCTGCATCTGTTCGGCTTGGATGCTCAATGTTTAGAATTAAGGAAGGCAGAATTTAAAGTTGTTGTAGTATATTCCGTCCTTTAGGATAGCTCCTTTCTTCTTCCATTTCTGGATTTCTTCGGGGGTAACTGCAGCTTGCTGTTCCCGCAAAATTCTTAGATCAGTAGGAAGGGTTTGCAAGGCAAAAATAGGAACTTCTTCTTCTTGTCCGGACACTTCTTCATCCACTTCCTGCAACTCTCTGGCTGCTTGCTTAGCAGCCTGATCAGCCAAATGGTTGCCCTTTGCTTCATCTGTATCCAACTTCCCATGTGCCTTGACTTTCAAAACGGCCACTTCTTCAGGGAGTAGGAGGGCATCCATTAGTTCTTTGATTGCAGAGCTGTGTTTGACTGGTGTACCGGCAGTGGTAAGAAATCCTCTTGTCTTCCAAATGAGGCCGAAGTCATGTGCCACACCCAGAGCATATCTTGAATCTGTGTAGATGTTGGCACGTTTTCCTTCGGAAATTTTGCATGCTGAGGTCAGGGCTTGAAATTCAGCTTCTTGTGCAGACATTGCTGGTGGTAAAGATGATGACTTGATAATTTCATCTGTTGTGGTTACGGCGTATCCTGTATGGTATTTTCCTTCTTCATCAGCATACCTTGAACTGTCCACAAACAGGGTAAAATCAGGATTTGGTAATGGTTTCTCATGCACAGTTGGTAAGTGTATTGTCTCCATTTTCATCTGTTCAAAACAGTCATGAGGTGTTTCTGGGTCATAATCATTCACTATGACCAGATCTTGAAATTCTTTTTCCAGGAAATGGCGTGGCCACGCTTCAAGAAGATCAGTTGCTGGGTATTTGGCAATGCCATTTTCCTGTAGTTGTGATTCATCCATGGTGGCCCATAATTTTGCCATGGGCCCAAGATCATTCCATGATCTTGTTTTCAACTTGGTGACAGGGATATGTGGAATAGCAGTATCCCAATGGCGGTACAGGTAATTGAGTTCTGGGGGTAGTTGGATCAGGACCATGCTATTGCCCTCAGAGTCACAGTACAAATCTTTAGCAGTGAGCTTCACTTCCATCCAATGATAAAGCTCGTCTTCATAGCAAGGCTCAGGAGTGATGTTTGGCTTGTACCACATGGTACAGAAGGCATAATCAGGGCCTTCACAGAGAGGTGTCTTTTCTTCATAAAATGTCAAATCAGGATGCATTCTCTTGATGCACCCACAGAGAAGGTAGATGTAGGTTTCATCTATGATAAACCCATAGTAGATACCCCCCTCAGGGAGTGGAAGAAGAGTGGATGGATTAAGAACTTGACATCTTTGTATGGAAATGTTGTCAGGGAGAAGAAGATGACACTGTAGACGCAGATGTCTGGCAGGAGACACGTGCTTGAGCTGGACTTGGTTGATAATGGCAGAAATGTCATGAGGGGCCAAGACAACCAGAGGGTGGCCGAGGACCAGATCTGCGGTCCTTTCAATAAGTTCTCTTGCAGCAAAAACAGCCCTAAGGCAGGAAGGGGCCCCCCTGGCCACAATATCCAGCTGGCAGGAGAAATATCCAATAGGCCTCTGGCGGCCTCTTAAGTCATTTGTTTGGGTAAGGACTCCTGTAGCATGGCCTTGTCTTTCAGAGACAAACAATTTGAAGGGTTTGGTATAGTCTGGTAGGCCCAAAGCAGGAGCAGATGCAATGGCACGTTTTAGAATGCGGAAATTGTCCAGAGCTTCATTGGTCAGGCAGAATGGGTCTCACTTGAGTGCATCATAGAGAGGTTGCATAAGCAGAGAGGCTTCTGGGATCCATGCTCTGCAGTAGGAAATGAGGCCTAAGAAGGCATGAAGAGATTTTGAAGTCCTCGGAGGTGGAATATCCAGTACTGCTCTGACTCGGTCCCGAGTGAGATGTCTGGTACCTTGAGATAGGCAATGACCAAGGAAAATTACTGAAGGTTGACAGAATTGCAGCTTGAGAAGTGATGCTTTGCACCCTTGTTCTGCCAGATAGCAAAGGAGACTAATTGAACAGTCTTCAGTTGTGGGTATGTCATCTCCACAGAGTAGTAAAATCATCCACATACTGGAGCAAAACAACTTCTGGGTGGTCTGCTTGCCATGGGTCAAGGATGGAGCACATGGCTCTTGCAAATTGGCTTGGAGAGTTTTGTGCCCCTTGGGGCATGACAGTCCAGGTATACTGTTGCATCTCATGGGTGAAAGCAAACAGGTATTGACAGGTTGGATCCAGTGGGACACTGAAGAAGGCATTAGCCAGATCAATGACTGTGAAGTATTTTGCAGATGGTGGGACTCCAGAGAGCAGAGTGTGAGGGTTTGGTACAAGAGGGGTGTCCAGGACAGTTGCTTCATTGACAGCACGGAGATCCTGAACCATTCTGTACTTCTCTGGCTCACCTTTTGGAGTTTTCTTCTTCACAGGAAATAATGGAGTGTTACATTCTGATTTACATTTCACTAGAGCACCCTTCTCCAAGAGTGCTTTGATTTGGATAGAAATAGCTGCAGCCTGAGCTGGTCTTAAAGGATATTGTGGTTTTCTAGGTAACTTTGCTCCTGGAATGAGCTTTACCACCATAGGTGGGACATTTAGGTGACCTATGTCCTCTGGGCCTGAGGACCATAATTTAGCAGGCACCTTTGTTTTTAACACATCTGGAAAGTTGGACCTCTGTTCCGCTGCTTCCCCACGGGGTTCTTCTAAATGCAGCATCAGAGGTAGGGAGCACAAGGCTGAGGTGTCTGATTCAGATAGAGGTGTAGACATTTCTACCTGTCCATCTGGAGTGAAGGGGATAGATGCCTGCAGGCGTGAGAGGACATCAGCGCCTAACAGGTTAATTGGGCATGTGGAGGATACCACAAAACGAGCAAGCAGGCTAGGATAGTTGCCAACTCGTAATGGAGTTGTTAAAGGACTGTGTCTTGGCTGGCCATCCACTCCAACACAAGAGACATCAATATTTGACAGAAAAGATGGGTCTGGCAGGTCTTGTTCTCGTAGAACACTTCGGGCTGCACCTGTGTCAACAAGAAATGTGGTAGGTTGACCCTCAATGGGTAAAGTCACTGTAGCAAGTGGCCCCCCCTTATCCCCTGTAGACACTGCCATGACAGGGGCTAATGACACAGGCTTGCCAATTTCCTAATCATCTGGTTCTTCAACAATTGGAACTGTTTTTGGGGCTTTGGGGGCAGGTGCAGCCTTTGTCACCTTCTTGGTTTCTTTCTTGGGCTCTGGACATTCACCTCTAAAATGTCCCTTAGCCCCACAATTAAAGCAATATCCATCCTCTGGTTTGGTGCCTCTTGGGACAGGGGTGGTGCGGGACACCATGAGAGGAGCTGAACTGGGCCTTCTGGGAGTCTGGGCAGATTCCAGACCTCTAGCAACTAAGAGTAAAGTATCCAGAGGAACAACCTTATATTCAGGGCGTGCAGCAATGATTCCCTTGCGTATGGAGTCCTTGACACCTTGGACAAACACACCTGACAGCATTTGTGAATGAATCTTGTCAGTAAGATCAAACCCCAAATCTGTGAACATTTGAAACAGTCTTGCATGAAACCTTTCCACTGATTCTCCTTTATCTTGTATAATATCAGTAAGGCCAGCAGCCTGATCTGCAAGTTTGTCCTTAGCCCATTCTCTCAGTTGGTTGCAAAAAGTTACTCCGGAGGGGTAATCAACATCACTTACAAGTAAATCTGTACTGAGGTGGCGGGCCATGCTGGGCCAATATGCATCCCCGGCTTTAATAGCACAAATGCTCAGTAAATCACGCCATGCTGCGGAATAAGTCTTTTGAATCTGAACTATCCCTCGGTAAAAAGGCATAGGCTGCTTTTCTGGGTCGGGGAGTGATTTCATTAAAGCACTAGCTTGAGTGGGATTAAAAGCAACATATTTAGGAGGGGCCCGTTCTCCCCGACCTTTATGTCCAAAAGGATCATCAATGGAATGGTGGGCCGAGGCCCCCGCAGCCTCCAGGGAGTCCTGGGATACCCCGTCATCCTCATCCTCATCTATGATCTGGGCCCTTCTACGTAAGGGGACCACCTGAGGTGACAGAACCGGGGGATGTGAGGGATTCCCAGATGCGGGGGTGGCTAGTGGGTCATAAGCTTGGGATGAATAGTCATCGGGAAGTACCGGCATCAGGGGTGCTGGATGACTGGGGGCCGCCATATTGGAGGCGTGAAAGGAAACTGCATTAGGGTTAAGGGAAGAAGTGGCGGCCATGTTGGATGTGGGCACTTCCGGGGCAGACTGTGCCGGACTGGGCATGACCGGGATCTGGGGAGTGGCTTGGGGAAGGGGGTATGGATAATTCGGATAGGGCAGGGACATGGGGTATGGGAAGGGGTATGGCCAAGCCATCTGGGTGGGGATTGGGGGCGGAACCTGGGGAGGGCGGGACAGTAACATAGGGATTAGGGAAGGAGGTGGGAACTTGGGCCGTGGGAGGAGTGAGTAAGGGAGAGGACGAAGAGGGATTAGTAGAGGTGGGTGTAGGAGGAGGAGCCGGAGCGGGTGCAGTAGGATTGGCAGTAGCAAGGGAGGAGGGGTCAGTTAGTTGGGCGGATGCAGATGGGAGGGTAGGATTATCAACGGAGAGAGAGTGTAGGGAAGAAATGGCAGATGAAATGTTTGGATTAGGCACAGAAGGTGGTGCAGGGATGGATGAGGATGATGGGAATGTTAGGGATGGTGAAGGGGAAAAGAAAGATCCATCAGAATTCAGGACCGGGCAAACAGGGGAGGTGACGGGATGGGTGTTGGGAGGATTGGGAGTGGGGAACATAGTCAGCTGGCTATCACCTATTGCTGACTGAACCTTGGGGATAGACATCCCCTGGGCGCCATTTTGGGGCGCTGGCTGAGGGAATGCCCCAGCAACACAATTTTTATGATACACAAACAATTTCACACCTTTGTGATTTATTTCTTCCTCAACCCAACCTTCCTGCTGAATAGCCTTCGCTACTCTGTACCACGCTTCAGCAGTCTTCAATAAATCGTTATCTGTAAGCTTGCCTTTCTTCTCTGTCAGTAATCTACGCCAGCTTTCTGGCTGCAATCTACCACATGAAGGCACAGCAATTTTACACACTTTAGCAATCTTTTCAACACCTTTAACCATCTCCTCTCCCTCTCTGTCTTCAACTAAATCACATGCGAGCCAGCCCTTACTGGGCTTACTCAATTCCTGTCCCATATTCCCCTCCCCCTATACAGGCGTCCCGGATATAGGGAAAGAAAAATTAAACAGAACGTCTACAATGCTCGACTGCCACTCAAGAAGGGTGGGTCCCCCTCAAGTGCGTCTTCCCAAAACGTAGACTAGTCACTGAATCCGCCTACCCGAGGTGGTAGACACGGATTGGAGCGGGGTGAGAAGTGTGTGACCAATCACTTCTCTATCAAGAGAAATAGGAGTGGATAGAGTAATAATACAGGAAGCGTAGAAAAGGTACAAAGTAAGGTGAAATTTTAGAGACAGACACAGGAGTTTGAATGACTCCTAATTAAACAAAAACACAACAATACAATTGAAATACAGTGCATGCATCACAGTTCAAATAAAATCAACAGTAATCCCTTTCCTTTACTCGTGTGACCAAAGTCACCTCCCTCAACCTCGTAGTGTCCCCGCTCGGAGAATGACTTCCTCAAGTCTCACTACCAGCGGCCACAGGAAACAGCAACCATCTCCGACCCGAATCCTGTATAGCCTCCCTCGTTACAGCAGTCCACAAAGTGTGGCCACCTCTATCCTCACCCTCGTAGCGCCCCTATGAACCCACTCATAAGTCTCACTACCCCGTGGTGATGGAGACAGCAATGCCTGCCCGAATCCACACGCCACAAATAAAAAAAATGGAATTCCACCAGCCTCAGCGCTCGAAGCTGGAGGTTACCACCTCTCTGCAAGCAGAGTTATGTGCACAATGAGGCTAGCTAGGCTATCAAAGTAACACCATGGGGAATCCCCAGGAAGCAATGAGTCTACACCCCTCCACAGATTCCCCCTCCTCTTTTTCCTTACAGCCACAGCCACGAGGCTCCTAAAAGAGGTAAACAGGCAAAGAAGACCCCCAGGAAAACATCCACAGGTCCACCCCCCTTTTTCCTTACAGCCACAGCCACGTGGCTCCTAAAAGGAGTAAACAGGCAACAGGACTCCAGGCAAATCCCCCGGGTCCACCCCCCCTTTATCCCAAAAAGGGGTAAACAGGCAAACAGGCAAACAGAGGACCCCAGGCAAAACCCCCGCAGGTCCACCCCACTTTATCCCAAAAAGGGGTAAACAGACAAACACTCTACCCGGGCACTTAAACTGAAACAGGCCAATTCAAACACACCCAGGCAACAGATAGACTAAATGCAGGTAAACAAGTGAGTAACAAGACACCGGGCAAGATATTACCTGTCTTTGATGTCCTCCCGGGAAGCAGTCACAGACACGTGGACGGGTCAATCAAAGGGGCCGGAACATACCGGTGGCTCTGCAGAAGTCTCTACCGTGTAATTGGAGGTGATCAGTCTCCCCTTCCTTCCCCCTGGATTCCTCCGTCCAACAGCGTCTTCCTTAGGACGGCTTACCGGCCAGAGGCCATAGCCCGATGCCCCACGTTGGGCGCCAAATTGTTATAGTGTAATTTAGAAATAAACAAAGATGTTTAAATGTCTATCTGTTCCTGTCCAAATTATAAAAGATTGAATTGCGTATATACGCTGAAGTAATTCAGACTGACACACGGAGTTCAGGTTAAAATAACTTAGAGGAAATTTATTGGCAAGTGAAGCAAGAGCGGGCTCGCAGGCCCTTTTAAGGGGAACTTTGCATCATCATTGATTATCGAGATATCAGTAAATTAATTGTTAAGTGTTTGTGTCAGTGACCACCCATCAATATGATTAATTGGCTCAAAAACTAAGTGGTTAGCTAAGTGTCCACCCACCGAGAGGTGGTATTGTTCTGGACACGGGTGTGGACAGAAGGCTCAAGCACCATCTTTCCCAGCATGAGGTTTACTCGGTGGAAAGGGGGGCTTGAGCGTCATTTTACACAGTTAGTGATGTCAGTCTTGTGGTCAGGTGCAAGGTTCTCTTATGAATAGAACATTTCATTAGTACAGTGTTCTCATGGCCTTCAAATTATACTATGTTGCAAATTACAGGAGATTCAGCAATTCCTGGGTTAGTCATGTCTTTATAGAAAATACAGTCTCTGTTCATTGTATTAAATGTTGCTGGGAAATTCTGTCATGTAATGTAGTTTAAAATGGAGAATCTGTCAGGTAATGAGGACAAAATGGAGGGTCTGTCACTGTGTGAGGTTAAAATGGAGTTAGTACAATAATTCAATACAAGTTCAATAAAGATTTTTAATAATTCTACATCACAGACATAATCACAGACATGCACAAACACAATAACAGACCCACACACATTTAATTACAGTCACACAATGACAGATACAAATATAATTAGATGTACACATACATACACACATTTAATAAGAGGTCCACCTAACCTTCTTACCTTGCTCTGGGAGGGCTGGAGTGGAGGGCTGGTGGTCAGTGGGTGCTGCTGGGATCTCTGTGCTCTTCTTGCACAGGTCTCTTGCATGCACTGTAATGATGCCAATGCTGGTGTTATCCCTTTTTGCCCTGCTCCTGGCAACAAGTCGTAGTTAGCAGCAGTTACACCTTCTTCTGTCGCTGACAGGGATCCTGAGCCTCCGCTATAGTTGGGAGATCGGGACATCTTGTTCTGACGCAGTGCAACTTCAATTTATGGGGCACCCACCCCACTGAGTAGATGAGTAACCTCCACTTAATAATACCTCAGAAACATAAAATAAATACAGACATGGGAATACAGACTGTATTGTGGTTAGAGAGATACACATATAACAGCGGAAATAACAAGGCAGTTCCTTGCTAATGCTGAGTGATGATAAAGTCCCTGATGTAAAAATGATACAGTCACAAGAGTCTTTAGCAGCAGGAATGCCAACAACAAAATTCCCTTAATAACGTCAATAACTACATCTAAACAGCTAAACTCATAGGTACCTGCAGATAAATTATGTGCACAACGTTGGGCCCTT
The DNA here is from genome assembly GCF_036172605.1 of Pelobates fuscus. NCBI lineage: Eukaryota > Metazoa > Chordata > Amphibia > Anura > Pelobatidae > Pelobates > Pelobates fuscus. The sequence goes on along the minus strand of NC_086323.1, from coordinate 75,346,880 downwards.
AGGTGTAGGAAGCGCTACCCAGATACAGTTATATGGAAGAATCCTAAAGCAATCTCTGAAGACAGTACCTTTGAGTACTTCTGTAACCGCAGATATCTCCAGAAAGATCAAGAATCTGCAGGGAAGTACTACAATCTAAAACAGGGAAGTTCTATCACTCAATTTCAGTCAAAGTATGCAATACATTGATTAACTTGCAAGTGTGGGGGTTCTAAGAATAGGTTCCCGAATGTTGTCATAGGACAAGAATCTAGGAGCCCTCCGATTTCTTCTGCCTCTACCTAGGTTGCCCTGTGGTTGTCCACTAATTTCTTCATCACAGGGTCTTTAACCCACACCATTGGAAAAGGATCCGGTAGACAGAGGTCCAGATCCTTATATAGAGTTAGAGTCCCTAACTGGTGAATGAGGGATGAAGCTGGGACTTTCAGGACTCAATTCGGATGAGGAGGAAAATAGAGAAGGAGCAGAGTTAGAAGGGACCAACTGTGTTTCTAGCGCTGTCCACCAGTCTCTTTCAGGGCTGGAAACAGTAGCTTCGGCTTAATCATTAGTTAGTAATGTCCCGCTGGGACCTTCTCCAGGGTTGTCTTCTGAGTCAGTTACTAAGAGAGGCTGTATGCTGGAATTCTTATTTGCTTCACCAGTGTTTTCCTTCAAATTACAATTTTCACATAGAGAAGGCAATAGGTAATAGGTGATTTTTATGACAAGCTTTGATCCTACCCTCAGGCCCTTTGATTGGATACACAGGGATCTTGGGAACTTTGGAAATAACCTAGAAGAGAGTATCTCTCCAGCAATCTGCTTATTTATGCTTCTCTGGAACTCCCGGGTTTCTCAAGAGTACTTTATCTCCAGGCTGAATGTCTTTGTAACGTACTTTGGAATCATGTATTCACTTGTTATTTTCATTAATCTTGTCAGTAGCTTGCTCAGCCAATTCATAGGCCCTCTGTAAACTTTCTTTTAAATACCTAACATATTGATTATGAGAAGTATGTCTGACACCATTAGAAGACACTCCCAAATGAATATCATTGGGCAATCTTGCCTCCCGGCCAAACATCAGAAAATAATGGAAAAACCCATTGGATTCATGTCTGGTACAATTATAAGTGTGGACCAGAGTTCTACATATTGACTCCAATTCCTGGTCTCTACATCTTTAAGAGTGCCTAACATATACAATAGAGTTTGATTGAATCTCTCCAGAAGAGCATCTCCTTCAGATGTAACAGTCTCAGCATTTCTTTAATTATTCTACTTTCAAAATCTGACCTTGGTCAAAATGTAATCGTTTAGGAAACCCATAATAGGTAAGGAATTTCTGCCATAACACTTTAGCGACTTTAACTGCCTTCCGATCCTTGGTAGAGTAGGCTTGAGCATATCGAGTAAAATTATCTGTAATCACCAACATGTTGCTCTTACCAGTAGAGTCAGGTTCAATGCATAGAAAGTCCAAACACAATAAGTCCATAGGACCAGAACTTGTTAGGTGACCCATGGGGGCAACACGGGTAGGTAAAGTCTTCCGCTGGATGGCTCTTCTGCACCTTCGGCAATACATCTCCACAGATTCTCTCATGTAGAGCCAGTAGAATTGATCCTGGATTAGGTCGAAAGTCTTGTCAATTCCTAAATGACCATGGAAATCATGTAGAGATCTAAGCACTATTCCTCTGAACTTTTGAGGGAGGACCAACCATTCATGGTATTGTATGACTCTGAATAGGATTCCATTTTCATGGTTTCGACTCCACTCCCTTTAAAAATGGTTTCGTAGTTCAACAGGCAAATTCTTCATATACTGGAAATCCTGTTTCTCCACAGCTTTAATGAGATGGCCAATTATTAGGTTTTGAGCTTGAGTTTGCTTTTTCTCATCTAAGCTGATAACAGACCATTCAAGGATAGTAATTGGGGGTACAACTAAGAGAATCAATACATCTTAACTCAGAAAAATTAACCCATCCATCTTCCACAATAGAAGTCTGACATAGGGCTCTGACTACTGGACCCGAAATCTCAACCCACTCCCCATCTTCATTGGTAACAGGCAATCCAGGCCTGGGGTAGAATCGTTTAGCCGAATGACATGCTGAGCACTCTTGGCACATCCCACATTCATATCCTCTGTAGAGAAAACTTCTTCTCTAGCCTAAAGGGCCTTTTGTAATCTATATTTCCATTCTGTAATCTATATTTCCAGACTGGTACCTTCTAAATCAATTTTCAACTCTTGAACAAAATCTTGGCTCAATCCAACTGGCAAAGATGAAATGTGCCTTACTTCTTCTAAAAGATGGATTAGCCCCAGCTTCTGGCAATGTTCTATGCGTACATCAATTTATGATCAATTGTGAATGGCTACTGCAAACACATCAATTGTCTCACTTCGCCAATCTTTTACCTCTGGCATGATAGTCCAGCCTTTAATTGAATCATCTTCAGTAAGAGACTCTAGGCAAAACTGACACTATCCTGATAGCATTTCTTCATGTAAAACTGCAACAGCAGGGGATTTAATTTCCCCTGGTTGAAGGTTAACAGGTGTTGGCCCCTAATAATGGAACTGAGCTGTTCCATCTTCAAGGACTAGTCTGTGACATTTTTGCCTCAGAGCTGGTTCTAGTTCATTCAATTTGTTTAAGAAGGCTATTTCTTTCAAGTAAACTCAAAACACATCTCTCACGATCTGAGTATTTGTCCCCAATATGTTGGGAACTCCAGGACAATTTAGATTTTGGCACACCAAAGCCTCCACATTCATAGGGCATTATTCACCAGTGTCCAAATGAGGAATCACAATCTGTACGTTAATTACTCCCTCAACAGGGTAAGTCTGAAAACTCAGCCCCCACAATTTTTTCATCATCTGCTGGTAACATTGGTAAATGGCTTAGATGCTCCTTATGAAAAGACCAGAATTCTATCATTACTTGAGACCCAGTGTCTAGGAGGGCAGAAGCATGGACACCTTCAATCACAAGAGATACAAGGGATTTTGGTCCAACTCTAGAATTACCAGCCATGTGGTCTCCAGAGAACTTGTCTTCTTTTCCAAAACCGCATTTTCTTCCCGTATCTGCCACATGTAGGGCTTGGGTCAACAGCTAAGCCCTCTGAAATGAGAGAATCCTCAAGGGACATTTGCTCAAGACATGTCCTGCTTGCCCACAGCCAAAACATTTCAATTCCCCTTTCTTCCATGGCTGAGGAGAGATCTGAGAACTTTTTGTTAGAGCTTTGAACTCTTCAATATTTAGCACGGCTGTTGGTAAGTAAGTCTTAGATGCTTTCTGATTTTCATGTGATGATGATTTCTTTATGCCATCATGATGCTTTAGGATATGGTCAAATTGTTTATGTATTATTTTGGCTTCTTTCATCATTTCAGCATAATAGAACAACACCTTAGCACGTAAAAGGTTGACCAAAACTGTAGCCATAGGATTATTTGGTAGAGTTCCTCTTAGAACTTGCCACCTTCTATATTCGTCAAACTTATCTGATGTGATAACATTCTTCTCAAACAAGTTTCCTAGCATTAATTCTAATCATATGAGATAGGAAGTGAGGGTTTCCTTCTTCTGTTGAACCGTTGAAGTATATTGTAACAGGAGCTCTTCCTCTTCACTTTCCTCACCATAAGTATGGTCTAACACCTTCAAAAGATCATTAGCAGGAGAATTCAGGAAGCGTAGTAAGTAGTTAATTCTAGTGCTGAAGATCTAATTCTAGTCATTGGCGGATCCAGGGGGGGGGCAACGGGGCAATTGCCCCCCCCGAGAAAATATTGCTGCCTGAGGCTCTCCCCTGCCGGCCCATGCAGGGCTGGTGCTATCCAAGCACCAGCCCTGCTGATTGCCTGCACGGACCGGAGGGGAGATCAGTGATCTCCCTCCCCGGCCCACAGGCAGATTGCTGAGCGACCGGCAGGGGAGGGAGTGGGAGAGAGAACCCGGGGGAGCTCTTACCTGCAGCTCCGCTGGGTTCTCCTCTCGCGAGCACGGAGCGTTACCATGGCAACGCTCCGTTCTCGCGAGAGTGAACTCTAGCCTGAGCTGCAGGCTAGAGTTCACTCCCCCACTAGAACTACCAGGGACTGGAAGAGAGCAATGTCTCCCCCTCCCTCAGCAAAGGTAAGAAGGGAGGGGGGACATTAGCTTTATTTATTTAATTATTATTTAATAATTAAAACAAAAAAAATATCTTTTATCTGCCCCCCTATCCCCTCACACACTGCACCACACAGCCCCCCTTGCCTACACAGCCCCCCCTTACATACACAGCCCCCCCCCTCTTACATACACAGCCCCCCTTACATACACAGCCCCCCCTTACATACACAGTCCCCTCTTACCTACACAGCCCCCCCTTACATACACAGCCCCCCCTTACATACACAGTCCCCCCTTACATACACAGCCCCCCCTCTTACATACACAGCCCCCTTACATACACAGCCCCCCCCTTACATACACAGTCCCCTCTTACCTACACAGCCCCCCTCTTACATACACAGCCCCCCCTTACATACACAGCCCCCCCTTACATACACAGTCCCCTCTTACCTACACAGCCCCCCCTCTTACATACACAGCCCCCCATTACATACACAGCCCCCCCTACCTACACAGTCCCCCCTTACCTACACAGCCCCCCCTTACATACACAGCCCCCTTACATACACAGCCCCCCTTACATACACAGTCCCCCTTACCTACACAGCCCCCCTTACCTACACAGCCCCCCCTTACCTACACAGCCCCCCTCTTACATACACAGCCCCCCCTTACATACACAGCCCTCCCTTACATACACAGTCCCCCCTTACCTACACAGCCCCCCCTTACCTACACAGCCCCCCCTTACATACACAGCCCCCCCTTACATACACAGCCCCCCCTTTACATACACAGCCCCCCCTTTACATACACAGCCCCTACATACACAGCCCCCCCTACATACACAGTCCCCCCTTACATACACAGCCCCCCTTACATACACAGTCCCCCCTTACATACACAGCCCCCCCTTACATACACAGTCCCCCCTTACATACACAGCCCCCCCTTAAACACACAGCCCCCTTACATACACAGCCCCCTAAACACACAGCCCCCCTTACATACACAGTCCCCCTTACACACACAGCCCCCCCTTACATACACAGTCCCCCTTACACACCCCCCCCTTACACACACAGCACCCCTTACACACACAGCCCCCCCTTACACACGCAGCCCCCCCCCCTTACACACACAGCCCCCCCTTACATACACAGCCCCCCTCTTACACACACAGCCCCCCTCTTACACACACAGCCCCCCTTACATACACAGCCCCCCTCTTACACACACAGCCCCCCCTTACACACACAGCTCCCCCTTACATACATACCCCCCTTACACACACACACAGCCCCCCTTACACATAGCCCCCAATACACTCACTGCCCCCCATACACACACACAGCACCCCTCACACACAAACACACTGCTCCCAATACACACACTGCACCATTTACACACAAACACACTGCTCCCAATATACATATTGCTACCCCATACATACACTGCACCCCTCTCACACACGCACTACCCCTTCATACACATACTGCGACCCTCACACACACTGCACCCCTCACACACATACACACTACAACCCCTATCCCGGCAGACATGGGTAAGTTATCAAACATTTTTTTAAACAGTTTGACTACTTACTCTGGGAGGGCACCACAGTAACTCCTGGCACCAAAACCACTACAGAGAGCTGTAGTGGTTATTGTGCCTGGATTGTTTCTTAAAATAATCTGCCAGTGCCCCTCCCGATATTAGCTTCTGGATCCGCCACTGATTCTAGTGTGGAAGATCTCAGGCCTTCGATCAATCTCGGTCGCTTGGATTCTTCAGTACAAGTCCACTCCTTTAGTGCCTGGGTTACATTACTTCTCCACAGAACAAATCCTTTTCCCCGGTTGGCACAGGCATAACTCCAGAGAAAGATTGAAGTATTTTGTAATTATGCTCATTAGATGCTTGAACCACACTTTTAGATAAATGAGTAAAGACTTCAGTTAGGAAGAGGCTCTCTTCTGTCTTCTGACTTGTGGGAACACACGGAAGCTTCCTATGGGTCCTATTTCTTTTGGGCAGTTTCAGACGCTGTTGTGCATGTTCATCACTGTTTTCTCCTTCAGTATCAGTCATAATTATTCTCCTAGGAGGAATACAAATATGTGATCACTGCCCCCATCGTCAGGATCACTGTCATCTTCTGACTCATCTTGAGCATAAATCAAAGGACTTCTGGGGAGCTGAAGTCTTTGGCAACTGTAAATACTCAGGACAATCTTCTTTGTTTAGTGGCCTATGACTCCTCACTAGAGCAACAGCAAGTTCTGCCTTCTCATCTTTCTGTGTCTATAGAAGGCGGAATTTCTGTAACCCTGGTATCTGTTGAATGGCATCATCAAAACATTTTCTCTCCAGGTTGAGAGGCATGTTACACACAGCTACAATTTGATTTGGAGGAGTGAATTTCTTCCTGGCCCAGTCCCTGACTTCTTTGGGGCTGAGACATTGTTTTAAACAATTTTGCAGTCCCGATTTATCTCAGCTGTGCCTCCACATGTAACCCCTTTTTGCCCTGCTCCTTGCAACAAGTCATGGTTATCAGCAGTAACACCTACTTTTGTCGCTGACAGGGATCCTGACTCTCCACTATAGTTGGGATATCAGGACATCTTGCAGTGCCTCCACTCTGCAACTTCTACTTATGGGGAACCCACCCCACTGAGTAGATGCGTACAGTCACACACTGGCACAGGCAAACAGTCACACACTCAGCCACAGACAGACAGTCATACACACACTCACAGGCAGACAGTCACACACACAGTCACAGACAGTCCCAGGCAGACAGTCACACACACAGTCACAGCCAGACATTCACACACACACACACACACACAGTTACATGCAGACAGTTACACACATAGTCACAGACAGACAGTTATGCACACAGTCAAAGGCAGTCACACATAGTCACAGACAGACAGTTATGCACACAGTCAAAGGCAGTCACACATAGTCACAGACAGACAGTTATACATGCAGTCACAGGCAGACAATCACACACACAGTCACAGTCACAGGCAGTCACACACAGTCACAGACAGACAGTCCCACACATGAATAAAAGAGAGTGGAAAAGAGCCCAAAAAGCTTTTAACCTCATGTCAGGATCGGGTCAGGGATCCAACACGCAGAGTACAAAGAGTAGCAGATACGTATACCGGTCCTTAGAATGGCCGGACTTAACGTATAACTACGATAGAATGGTCAGAGACAAGCCGAGGTCGAGGGAACGAGAAGACAGGTAAGCGAGAGACAAGCCGGGTCAAGGATAACAGAAAGACAGGAGAGTAAATACCAAAGCCGGATCAGAACCAAAAGGCAAGAGAATAACAAAGCACTGAGTGACTAGGCGGACTAGAACCACGACAGGGCAATGAGTAAATGAGAGAGCCACTGTTAAGTATCCTGGCTAGAGAGAGAAGACACGCCTCCGGCGAGTCCTGATTCGTCTCCCGAGATTTGAGTGACAGGATGTTCCGGGTTGGCGTCATGACGTCGACCTCCGGTCCTCCTGCTATAAAAGGAAGTGACTCCCTCGCGGCCGGCGTTAGCAAGACCGAGTGAACCGCGAGGGGCCGAGGGGACATGCCGTCCGGACGGATAAACTTCTAAGTCTCTACCTCTCTCAGAGGTAGAGGCTTCAGGTACCCTGACAGTACCCCCCCTCTCAGATACGCCCACCGGGCGGAAGGAGCCGGGGCGAGATGGAAAGCGGGAGTGAAATGCCCTGCGAAGGCGAGGAGCATGAACATCCTCTTGTGGTACCCAACTCCTCTCCTCAGGACCATAACCCTTCCAGTCAACCAAATATTGTACTCTCCCCCGGGAGACACGAGAATCAATAATGGAGTTAACCTCATACTCCTCCTGACCCTTCACCTGAACAGGGCGCGGAGGGGCGATTGTGGAGGAGAATCTGTTACAGATTAGAGGTTTCAGCAGTGACACGTGAAAGGAGTTCGGGATGCGTAAAGTAGCTGGGAGAGCTAGACGATACGCCACTGGGTTAATACGAGTCAAGATCCTGTAGGGACCAATATAACGAGGAGCGAATTTCATGGAAGGAACTTTAAGGCGAATATTCCTAGTACTCAACCAAACTCTATCGCCTGGAACAAAATTCGGAGCCGCCCTTCTACGTTTGTCAGCATGTTTCTTAACCAGTATAGAATTGTGTAGAAGAATCTGTCGAGTCTGATCCCACAACTTCCTCAAATTGGCCACATGGACATCAACCGACGGCACTCCTTGGGAAGGAGAAACCGAGGGAAGAATAGATGGATGAAAGCCATAGTTCATGAAGAAGGGGCTTGAATGCGTAGAGTCACAAACGAGATTGTTGTGCGCAAACTCCGCCCAAGGAATCAAACCGACCCAATCGTCCTGGTGTTCGGAAACAAAACAACGTAAGTATTGCTCAATCTTCTGGTTGGTTCGTTCGGCAGCTCCGTTAGACTGAGGATGATAGGAGGACGAAAAATTCAATTTGATGCCTAATTGAGAACAGAAGGATCTCCAAAAACGTGAAACAAATTGGGAGCCTCTATCAGAAGTGATCTCCGAAGGAATCCCATGCAAGCGAAAAATCTCTTTAGCAAAGATCTCCGCCAATTCAGGAGAAGTCGGAAGTTTAGGCAAAGGTACGAAATGTGCCATCTTGGTAAACCTATCGACTACGGTGAGGATAACAGTGTGCCTTTTAGAAACAGGCAAATCCACAATAAAGTCCATTGCCACACAGGACCAAGGTTTGTCAGGAATTTCCAGAGGTTGTAGAAGGCCACAAGGAAGCGAATGCGGTAGTTTAGTTTTAATACAGACCTCCCAAACTCCGATAAAATCCTTAATATCCTTCCGTAACGAAGGCCACCAGAAATCCTTGGAGATCAAAGAATACGTCTTGCGAACACCCGGATGACCAGCCACCTTACTCTCGTGAAGACACTGTAAGAGCTCCAATTGGAGTTCAGGAGGAACGAAATGTCTGGAAGCCGGAGTCAGTCTAGGTGCCAGATGCTGCAAGCTCCTTATCTGATCAAGTAGCGGAGAATGGACTTTGAGAGTAGTGTTAGCGATAATGTTACACTTGGGTACTATAGAGGACAAAACCGGCTCAGATACGGCAGCAGGTTCATATTGGCGAGATAAGGCATCGGCTTTAGAATTCTTAGAACCTGGCCTATATGTGAGTACGTAGTTGAAGTGAGTGAGAAATATGGACCAACGAGCCTGTCTAGATGATAGTCGTTTAGCCTCTCCAATATAGGATAAGTTTTTATGATCTGTCAAAATAGTAACAGGATGCAAAGTACCCTCCAATAAATGTCTCCACTCCTTCAAGGCCATTATAACCGCTAGTAGTTCCCTGTCACCAATGTCATATCTGCTTTCAGTACCTGATAATTTTTTGGAAAAGTATCCACAAGGATGTAATGGTTTATCTACACCCAACCTTTGGGACAGAACAGCACCTATACCTGTCTCAGAAGCGTCAACTTCGAGTAGGAAAGGTAGTGTAGTATCAGGGTGAACTAAAATTGGTGCGGAAGCAAACAGCTCCTTGAGTGTCTTAAAAGCCAGAAGTGCTTCAGTAGACCAATTCTTAGTATCAGCCCCTTGTTTGGTCATATTGGTGATGGGAGCAATGATAGAGGAGTATCCCTTAATGAAACGTCTGTAGTAATTGGAGAAACCAATAAATCTCTGGATAGCCTTGAGACCCTTAGGTAAAGGCCAATCTAATATGGATTGGAGCTTCTCCGGATCCATTTCAAACCCCTCCCCAGAAATCACATAACCAAGAAAGGTAGTTTGGTATTGGTCAAAGCTGCATTTCTCTAGTTTGCAGTATAAGCCATGCTGAAGAAGTTTGTGTAAAACCCTTCTGACTTGTCCGTGGTGAGTTTCAATATCCCTGGAATGTATAAGTATATCATCAAGGTATACAATCACACAGTCATCTTGAAACTCCCTAAGAACCTCATTAATAAGGTCCTGAAATACCGCCGGGGCATTGCAGAGACCAAAAGGCATTACAGTATACTCATAGTGCCCATATCGAGTATTGAATGCAGTTTTCCACTCGTCTCCGTCGTGAATTCTCACCAAATTATAAGCACCTCTAAGGTCTAACTTAGTGAAAATCTTAGAACTTTTTAATCGATCAAAAAGCTCGGTGATCAAGGGAATCGGATACACATTTCTAATGGTTATCTTGTTAAGACCTCGGTAGTCAATGCAGGGTCTTAAAGAACCATCCTTCTTTTTAACAAAAAAAAATCCAGCCCCAGCAGGAGAGGAGGATCTTCTAATGAACCCCTTGTCTAGGTTTTCACGAATATACTCCTCTAGAACTAAGTTCTCATTCGTAGACAAAGGGTATACATGACCCCTGGGGGGCATAGTACCAGAAAGTAAATTAATTTTGCAATCAAAAGGCCTATGTGGTGGTAAGGTATCAGCCTTTCCTTTGTCAAATACTGCCTTTAAATCTTGATACAAGGACGGTATCTGTACTTTGGGAGAGTCGGTAGCGTTATTAAGTGAGTTGACACTACAATGAGGTGACACTTTCTTTAAACAATTCTCTTGACAATCCTGACCCCATGAAACTATTTCCCCTGATCTCCAATCTATAACGGGGTTATGTCTCTTAAGCCAGGAGTATCCCAGGACTATGGGAACAGAAGGAGATGAAATGAGTAGTAGGGATATTTCCTCCTTGTGTAGAATACCAGTAGTTAAGTAAAGAGGTGTGGTCTCCCGGAAAATCACAGGCTCAACTAAAGGTCTACCATCAATGGCCTCAACAGCCAAGGGTGTCTTCCTTAACTGGGATGGGATAGTGTGTTTGGTGAGAAACTTTTGGTCGATAAAACTCTCAGCAGCGCCGGAGTCTATCAATGCCATAGTCTCTAAAGTTCCCTTTTCCCAAGTTAAAGAGACCGGTAATAGGAGTCTATGTTCTTTGTAGTTATGAGTAGAGGACAAAATCGAAACACCCAAGGTCTGTCCTCTAGAGAAACTTAGGTGCGAGCGTTTCCCGGACGACTGGGACAGCTCAAACGTACATGACCTCTGGCCCCACAATACATACACAGTCCCTCCCTTCTCCTGTACTGTCTCTCCTCCTCTGAGAGACGAGTAAGGCCTAACTGCATAGGTTCTGAAACCTGTGGAGTTTTGGTTTCAGAAATTTGAAATGATGGTGCTAGTCTAAAGGAAGATTTACCGGTTCTATCTCGAGTATTCTGCCTCTCCCTTAGACGTTCGTCAATACGAGAGATAAAGGAAATTAAGTCTTCCAGGTTCTCGGGAAGCTCTCTTGTCGCTACCTCATCAAGTATTACATCGGATAATCCATTTAAAAATACGTCTATATAGGCCTGTTCATTCCATTTTACCTCTGCCGCCAAAGACCTGAACTCTAGTGCGTAATCCACAAGTGTTTGGTTGTCTTGTCTAAGGCGCAACAGTAACCTGGCTGCATTGACCCTCCTGCCAGGGGGATCAAAAGTTATTTTAAAAGCAGCTACAAAGGCATTATAGTTATAGACTAATGGATTATCATTCTCCCACAACGGATTAGCCCATCTCAGAGCTTTCTCAATGAGTAAGGTAATAATAAAACCCACTTTTGCCCTATCAGTAGGGTATGAACGGGGCTGTAGCTCGAAATGGATACTGATCTGGTTCAAAAAGCCACGACACCTCTCAGGAGAACCAGCATAACGTACAGGTGGGGTAACTCGGGAAGAAGCACCTACAGTAGCTACCTCTAGCCCTGAACCCACAGAAGAAGCAGACATATTACGCATCTCCTCAGGTGGATTAATAGGACGAGATAGCAGCGCCTGTAGTGCTAGAGCCATCTGATCCATCCTATGATCCATGGCGTCAAACCTAGGATCAGGAGAACCAAGCTGACAATTTGTACCTGCAGGATCCATGGCCCTGTCGTAATGTCAGGATCGGGTCAGGGATCCAACACACAGAGTACAAAGAGTAGCAGATACGTATACCGGTCCTTAGAATGGCCGGACTTAACGTATAACTACGATAGAATGGTCAGAGACAAGCCGAGGTCGAGGGAACGAGAAGACAGGTAAGCGAGAGACAAGCCGGGTCAAGGATAACAGAAAGACAGGAGAGTAAATACCAAAGCCGGATCAGAACCAAAAGGCAAGAGAATAACAAAGCACTGAGTGACTAGGCGGACTAGAACCACGACAGGGCAATGAGTAAATGAGAGAGCCACTGTTAAGTATCCTGGCTAGAGAGAGAAGACACGCCTCCGGCGAGTCCTGATTCGTCTCCCGAGATTTGAGTGACAGGATGTTCCGGGTTGGCGTCATGACGTCGACCTCCGGTCCTCCTGCTATAAAAGGAAGTGACTCCCTCGCGGCCGGCGTTAGCAAGACCGAGTGAACCGCGAGGGGCCGAGGGGACATGCCGTCCGGACGGATAAACTTCTAAGTCTCTACCTCTCTCAGAGGTAGAGGCTTCAGGTACCCTGACACCTCAAGAGTGGAGCATTACAATTTTTCACTCTTGAGGTTTAAAGCTTTTTGGGCTCTTTTCCACTCTCTTTTATGCATGTTTTTGGTGGGATTCCCACTAGAGTGTTGTAGTGCAATTAAAATTGATACTCTTTATATTTTAAGTACCACACAGACCTTCTATCACACAGACCTTTGTGTGTGTATATATATATATAACCCACTGCTCAGCTGCAGATAATCAGCTGTAGCAGTGGGAATAAACCACTCCCTTCTAGGCAGGTACAGGGGGGATTGCTGGCTTCCTCCCAGGAAGCAAGTAGGAGAGAGGCTGTTCTCTCCAGCGAGAGAGTCAAGGAGACTAAGCACTAGGAGTGCAGAAAGGAAGCAGTCAATGCTGGCTTGGAGCACTGGGAGTGCAGGAGGAAGCAGTCAAGGCTGGCTTGGAGCACTGGGTGTGCAGGAGGAAGCAGTCAAGGCTGGCATGGAGCACTGGGAGTGGAGAAAGGAAAGCAACAGGTTAGCTAGCAGAGTGTTGCTATCTAATACGGTTGGTGTGATATGTTTTTGTTAGTTTAACCCTGATAGAGAGGGATATTAAAAGTGAGTCAGTGCTCAGACGAGCTAGGTTTTTGTTTAACCCCTTAAGGACACATGACATGTGTGACATGTCACGATTCCCTTTTATTCCATAAGTTTGGTCCTTAAGGGGTTAAAGGGGAAACCTGTTATATTTATGTTTTAGTTGTGTTGCTGTGTGGACTTTATGCCAATAAAGTTGCCTGGATTATATGAAAACCAAAGGACTGTGCCTGTTGTTTACCCTAGAGGACCGTGCTACCTGCTGGATCACAGACAAGGATCACAATAAATAAATATATATATATATATATATATATATATATATATATATATATATATATCTAGACAGTCACACAGTCACAGGCAGACAGTCACACACACACAGGCAGTCACAGGCAGACAGACACAATCACATTTACACACAGTCACATGCAGACAGTCACACACACACACACACACACACACAGTCACAGACAGACAGACACAATCACAGTTATACATACACACACTCTCTCTTACTTACTGGAGGAAGAGTGGAGTCACTGAAGTGTAGTTGTTGGGGAAGCAGGGACTCCTTCCTGCTTCCCCTCTGTGTGCAGCAGTAGCAGCAGCGGTGGAGGCTGCCTTTTTTTTTTGCTTTTGCTCCGCCCAGAGCTCTCTGAGAAGTTCTCCTGCTCCGGGCCCCTGCACGTGAGCTGTGTCGGCTGCCATGGCCCCCTGTGCAGCCACACATCTCACACCTCCCCAATGCCAGGTCTGGTGGCACCCCCTACCCGGTGGCCCCGGGGCAGACTACTCCCCCACCCCCACCTCGCAGGGAATTCTGCATGATGAAGTTCACAAACATGGCCAGAACCTTGATATATCTTTTGACTTGGCACATATTAAATTAAAGGGTCTTAGAAGGAATTAATTGAACTAAGTTTACTTTATACTGAGTGTTCTGGTTTGAATAGTATAGTTTCAATGTTTGTGATCAATGCAGGTGACAAAAACAAACGTAAGGTTTAGACTTTCAGTTTAATTCCTTAAACTTCCTACTTCAGAATGTGTTTAGTGTGTTTTGAGTTAAGTTGGCTTTGGAAATATGTGGCTAAAAGTGTACACGAATGAGTCTTGCGGCACCCAAAGGCATCACATAATTCCAGATTGTGGACATTTGATTGCAGTCACTTTCTACTCATTATAATATCAGTTCAAAGGTTACACTGGCCAATTAAATGTAAAAAAAATGTTGACCATGCTTTTACCATTAGAATTGATGTTATCATGGTCTCATTTGGTTGTCATTGTGTACTGATAATTACTGAATGAGCATTAAAGTATTGTGTTTATTGTTATTGCTATCGATCTATCTATCTATCTATCTTCATTGTGTCTATATATGATATTATATCTTGAAAACAGACGATAAGCTGGTACTCAAAATATAATGTACACTAAATGACAGATAGAGACATGTTGTAGCTATGTTTCTCAGGAGGTTCTACATTGAGGGGTTAAGATGAAAAGTTTTGCTGCATTGCCTGGTTTTGGGCTAGTCCAAAGTTTCCTCTTCGATCAATATCTTCTAATTAAACTGCCTGGTTCTCGACACATTATAGATTCACTGGGAATGGATCTGTTCAGAGCCAAAACTGAAATAGGGCTCAGCTGGGAGGGCAAGTGGCGTCTCTGCTTGCTCATTTATTTTGCAATTTTCAGACTTTTTGGTTGAAGAATTGAAGAATAATTAAACACTACATTTATATATCATCATTACATAAAAAAAAATGTTCTTCCAAAATTGCCTGTGGAGTGTGACTTTGTTGTATTCAGCATACTGTATTGTTGAGTGTTAATGAAGACAATTAAATATCAATGATCATACTGATCTGTGCTACAGTGATTATCATTGTGCATTCTGTACTATGGCAATCAGAATGTAAAAATCATTACTTTTGTGCATCATGTGATCATGTGTGTGAGCATGAATCGCTAAGCAAGTACCAATCCATGTCATTTCATTAAATATCACTATTGTCCATACGTGCATATTTTTTTCTATGTGTTTGCAGCTGAACAGTTTTCTGGTATGGTTATTTAATGCTATGCTGAAGAAACTTAAGGAATAAATAGCTTTAAGCTATATTTACAGTATAAACAAGAATTATTATAGAAATTAAATTGGAACTAAAGGAGTAGTTAAATGGATCAGCATTTGGTCATTTTCAGGCATTCTCTTTTTACCGACATAGAAATTCTTACCTCAGAATCCCATAATGTAGCAATACTCTAAAAGAAGTACAAATCTGAAGATTACTGTACATTGGGAAATACAAGACGTCTTCTGTAGATAATAAACAAATTGTGACCTGTGCATAGTTCTGGTATGAAATCTGCACTCTTTATCTAAAACTCTATCCTGTGAGGCTAGATTTCATGCCTGCTCTTGAAGTGGGACATGTAAAACTTTAGCGCCGACTACATTGGGCACAATACAGCTTGTTTCACAGTGATCCTGCAACATTTTCTTAGCTCAATCTCACCTAATCCTGTAAAACTTGATGACCAATTGATCCACAAAAAAAAAACCCCCATCAAATCTCAGTTTCTTTATTACAAGTGATAGCATTGGCCTTGAAAACCCACCAGGTCCAATACGGCACCAAGCAAGCTGTTTCTCCCACCTTGTGCTCAGGAGGGACTGGTGAGGTGAGAACTTAATGCACTGAACCAATCTCATACATGGTGGCTGCTACAGCAGTGGATGCATCGGTTCAGTGCATTAAGTTCTCACTCAGAGCAGACTTTGCAAAACTTGCAGTAGATATAATGGTTAAAATGCAATCATTCGATGAACACATTACTCACCTCGAAGAAAAACCATTGGAGCTGACTGAAGCCTAAAATTGACTGACAGACATATACTCAGTTGTGGAATCAAATATTCAAGTCCTGGAGACCAAAATGGCTGGTTTAGAGAATCAAACTAGGTGATAGATGTATTGAACAAGTAACATCAAGGGGATGCCCCATTTATAAATAGTGTCAACTTCTCTCAGCAATTATGTGATAGATGCAAAAGTCCTTCTTTAAGTCATGATTGATGCTGATAAATTAGTGTACAGCTGTATGTGAATGTATTGGTTGTTAAAAGCATAGTTACATCTAACTGCCTACATGAATTTCTATTAAACGCCATAAAAATGCACCCTGGTGATGGTGTCTTGAGGAAAAGCAAATGGTAGGTGTGATGGAGCTCCAATACTCAACTAGAGTATCTCCACCAAAACAGCTCTCCTAGTCCCAAAAGTCATTTGTGATTAATAGCAGCCCACACAACCATCAGTCAAGACTTGATGAAGGGCGAAGACAAGAACACTTTATTAGTATGGTACACAAATTTGTACACCCAGACCCCCAGCATGGGGCCATTATCTGAACAATGGTGATCCTACTCAGGTGACTCTGTGTCTGGAAAATGATCAGATTAAACACCACTTATTTCATTACCCCCAGGACACATAGTCACCCAACATGTGTTTCCATGAAAACACTGTAAAAAACAATAATAACCCCCCACATTTGGTATACCCGGATTGCTCATTCCAGAATGCCCAATCTGGCATAATTGGCAAAATAGTTCCCTGATAAAAGATTTGACTGCCTGCGGTTGAGATTAAATCTGAGAAACATTACCACGTGGCCTAGCACTGTTCTCCCAGAGCAATATCCAGTGGTTTAAGATGATCTGGTGGCTCAATTACAGTGAGCCTGGGCTGAAAGTGTCTGCAGAGAGGGAAAGGGAGACATTTTATTACTGTTTTTTTTTTAGGCTGAGTTTGTATTGTTTTTTTGACATGTAGGTGTTTAGACTTTGCTAACCTGTATGTGCAAACCAATAATAGCTCCTGGCCCAAGGCTTTTTCGTAAAAGCACAAGGATGGTGGCTTCTACATGAGATGGTAATTCCTGGGTAATTCCTGTCTCCCAACCTCTTCCTTTATGTCTCTGATCCTTATGCACAGGTTAGCAAAATGTAAGCACCTACGAATTGCATTTCCTTGAGTCACAATTAACAATATTAACCAAATTCAAACAAATTACATGTGTTTTCAAAATATGGAAATCAACAAAATCAGGCAATTATTTCAACATTTCCCAATCCGAACATAAAATAAACTGGAACCTGTAAAGGCATTTCTTCAGCTGTCATGTATCATTTGACAACTTACCTTGATGCTTTGCCTGTTTCCCTATCTGGCACTTTACCTTTTCTTCTTGTTAATTTCTAGGTAATTATTTTGTCTCTTTTCACAAAATTACAGCTGCAATGGCATGTTTCACATTTGTATTGCTTACAACACTTGTAACACTCTGAGATTGTACTGTTCTGTTGTTTCATGCCGGGAACACAATAAAATAAAATTTCTAAAGAAAAAAAAAGAAACAAAGACCATTGCGTTCATATGGAGTGTCATGTTTTTAGAGACATATGTAGAATAAACAGGAGGTCTAAAAGTTAGATCTAACTTATTTGTCTGGTGACCCATTCAGTTCTAGCTCTGTCTGGCTCATAATGAAAGAAGGGTTAGAATTACATTCTCTCTTCAAAGGCCTTAAATTAGCGTGTTTAGTAAAGCAGTATTTCAAGTGCTACCTGACTGTATCCAATTCACAAATTTGCAAAGACACTTCCCTTGCTTTCAGTGTTCCTGATACATTGAATGCACATTGTTATAAATGTCTATAATTTATAGATCTTACTACAGTCTGTAATGATCTGAAACAAAATAATGTTGAAATCTCTTCTATTTGTTTGCCACATAAAAACAGTGTGTTTATCATGTTAAAACGAGTAAACCATAAACAGAAGCAACCCTAGCCTCTCACAAAAACATTTAACAAATATCCGTATTACTGACATTGGCTAATAAAGCAAAAAACAAAAGCCCCCCAAATAACACACAATAAGGTTTATTTACGAAGCTTTGAATTGTAGTGAATGAAAAATGGAATTGCATAATTTAGGAAATATAGTAGGAAGAAATATACAAATATATCCAATTAAAACATTACAAATCTTGGGTATTAAAACCTACATTTTGTAAATCAGTTTTCAATTCACTACAATTCTGTGAATTAACCCTAGTGAAAATTTCACTTGTTTATATTACAATAGCATTTGTCTGCTGACTTTTCTTCTTTTTGGGATACTGAAGTTGTTATGCTGTCTTGAGTGATTTATTAACCTATTATACTGATTAAGTGAAATTAATAACATGTATTATATCGTTACAATGGCAGCCGTCAAGGGGGGCAGCAAGGGAACAGTCACTTCTTGAAATGTATGGTCAAGCAAGATCTGAGTGACATTGACAAGGGCCAAATAGTGATAACTTGATGACTGGGTCAATACATTTTCAAAATGTCAAGTCTTGTAGAGAGTTCCTGGTATGCAGAACCTACCAGAAGTGGTGCAAGGAAGGACAACCATTGAACTGGTGTCAGGGTCATGGGCACCCAAGGTTTATTGATGCATGTGGAAAGAAAATGCTAGCCCATCTGGTAAGGTAGCTCAAATTGTTGTACAATTTAATACTAGCCATGATAGAAAGGTGTCAGAAAATAAAGTACATCACAATTTGTTGCAAATAGGGTAGATGCAGGCCAGTCGGACTTCCCATGATGACCCCTGTTCATTTCCAAAAATGCCTGCAATTTAAGCAATAGAAATAGACCATAGAGCAATGGAAGAAGGTTGCCTGGTCTGATGAATCACATTTTCTTTTAGATCTGAGGGCTGTCCGGGTGTGGGTGAAAAGATGGCAACAGGATGCACTATTGGAAGAAGGCAGGCCAGCAGAGGCAGTGTTATGCTCTGCGTAATGTTCTGCTGAAAAACATTAGGAATTGGCATTCATGCGGGTGTAACTTTGACATGTACCACCTACCAACGATAAAGCACCCTTCCATACTGCAAACATTGTTTAGGAGTGTTTTATGATAACATTATACAAATATATTCGGGGCCAGTACAAACCATTATCTGGAAACCTATTCATAAACAGGGTTATACATAGGACATGAGGTCATGCATTTAGGCTGGAAGAAATTAGATTTAATCTAAGGCAAAGGAAAGGTTATTATTTACAGTAAGAACTTACATTATTTACAGTAAGAACTTTTGGATCAACAGAAAAAAACCAGATGTGAGGAAGGCTGAACTCGATGCACGAAAGTCTCTTTTCAGCTATGTAACTATGTAACTATATGACAAAGAGTTCAAGGACTTGCCTTGCTTTCCATATTCTTCAGATCTCAATCGTATGCACTGGAACAACAATCCATACCATGAAGGCCTACCTGGCAACTTGCAGGACTTAAAAGATCTGCTGCTAATGTCTTGGTTCCTAATAGAGGTCTTGTGGAGTCCATGCCTTGACACACCACAACTGTTTTGGCAGCACAAGGGGACATGATTAAACTGGTTGAAATGGCCAAGTTTAGTGTGACAGTCACTAAAATCCTTTTAACCCTGCAATGTAAAAAATGCTGCTCCTACATTTCAGGGTTAAGACAAAGGGGGCATGGCATCCAGACCACTTTAATGAGAGAACCCCTTCACTATCAATCACTTTGTGTTTGAAAAAAAATATTAACATAGCATTCAAGGGTGTGTTTGGCATAAAACAGCAAAATTCCTTTTCAGACATACATATACAATTTGTATTTTTTATTCATTTGTTCATCCTTTAAAAAAAATGTGTCCGGGAATAATACGCTTTTAGTTAGGTATACAGTGTCCTATATCTTGCAATATTTCACACATGGACTGAAATGTTATTATAAAAGAGAATTACATTTTTTTCTCATATACAGTATATGTGACAACGATAGATAAATAAAAATGGTCAAATAACTTGCTTATTTGTAAGCACCTTGAATTCATTACTATCGGTACAGCTTACTGAAAATGGCAACAGAATTTCTGCTTTTGAGCATAATGGCCACATGCAGTAAATACATCTACATTAGATATTTCTAAAATAAGGATATTTAAAACTGCTATAGCAATCTTTACCAATATCTGAATTTTCAATGTTATGTTAATATTGAAATGGGAGAGCCCATTCACCACTCCTACTTCGACTGTAGGTATGCCCTACTGAAAAATCCTTTGCTGTTTGGAAGGAGAGGGTAGCAATATTTGTCAGCACGCTTGCAGATATTAAATGAGATGTAGTGGATCCTTGCAGAGAAATTAGTTTTTCTACAAACTGGTAACCATTACTCACATATGCATGAGGCTTTATGTACTACATTTTATTTTGCAAAGTAAATGAAGGAGTGAAGGAGTTAAGATTAACATTAAAGTATGTAAGAATGAAGCAAGATCAGCAAAGGGTAAAACTACATATGAATGTTAGACATATTAGATCTATAGCATAACACAATGATGGATAATGTAATCATATTACACAACAAATTGACCAAATGAGTTATATAAAATGTCAGGTTTACTTAGATTGATTTGAAGTGCATATACTTCACCCCTCTAGACAACAAATGTCATCAACATTTGTTTTACTACCTATTCCCTTACCACCGACATATTTTTCTTTATGAAATCTTGTTCGGTCATCAGGATATGTTCACTAAATTATTGAATACTGAAGTTTTTAAATCTTAGAACAAAATATATTTTGGAATATAGTTGAGTTTGACAGTTATTACAATTAAGTCAACATTCGTTAAGACAGCCTAAAAACTCTCTATTAAATTATAAATGTTCAGATTTTATAACACAATAAGAAAATCACATAAATCAAAGGGTTTTCTAATACAAAGGATTTTCTACAAGAATTCCCAGATTTTACTATTAACATGACGTAAAGTCATGATTTTATTAAAGACACGGAGGCGAGTATTATGCATAACTCTTTCTTTATTTCCTCAGCAGCAAAGATAGAGGAATATGAATATTGTAAAAAATGAAGAAAAAACAGTATAGATACACAGGCAACCAATCACATAACAGAGGAAGTGAGTATATAAGGCCTGTGTTTCCCACAATCCCCCTCTTTCTTGCGAAAACCGAAGATCAGGTAAGAAGAACGAAATCCAACTTGTCCAGAACAGTAAATGGTAACCAACCGATAACATCAAGCTAAAAGAGAGAGAGAAATATGGTAATATCCAAACTCCAAACTGTAGACTTACCAAAACAAACTGTAGGCAAATCAATGAGAGAAAACTTGAATCAAAAACATAATGTCGATATCTCCAATCATAGAAAACTGGAATCTGAAAAACATAATGAAAATCATTAATATAACATATAAATGACATGCGTAAATCACAACAAAAGACAGACCGAATTGAACTTACCCAAAGAATCCAATAGCATCTCATCCCAAAAACCCACCTCGGGAGGGTGGGAGGGAATAATACTCGCCTCCGTGTCTTTAATAAAATCATGACTTTACGTCATGTTAATAGTAAAATCTGGGAATTTTATTAAAGACACGGAGGCTCCTATTATGCAAGTTTAAAGCTGTGCTATCACTTGAGATGCGATATGTTCAATAGGTCTGAAATAGAAGTTGCGGAAGGTCGATTCCCTAGACCAGTCCGCTGCACGCATGATGTCCTCCAGTCGACAGCCGACCGCGGACGCTTTTGAGGCCATGGCACCCCGAACAGAGTGAGGCGTAAAAACCGAAGTGTCAATACCCGCTGAAGACAAAAGCCAGCGCACCCAACGCGCCAGAGTCGGAGTTGACACAGGTCGATGAGGCGCTTTAAAAGACACGAATAAAGGATGTAGGTCCAAGGAGCGGATAGATTGGGTAGCATCCAGATAGGCCTTCAAGCAGTCAACCGGACAAAGAGCCGGACACTCTGGGAACCTAGGGTACACAAACGATTTGGATGCCGATTTTGTCCTTCTGGATATGTTGAAAGCGACACCTTCTGGGGTAAAAGCAATAGCGTCCCAATCAAGGGCTCTAACATCAGACACTCTTTTACACGATACTAAACAGAGAAGCATCACTAGTTTTGAGGACAATTGTTTGAGGCTCAGTTCATGATTAGGGTACCATGAAGAGAGGAACTGTAACATGATGTTGACGTCCCAGAAGACCAAGAAACGGGCTCTAGGAGGGCGAGCGAGGCGGATACCCTTGAGGAGATGACATACAAAGGGATGTCTGCCGACAGGTGAACCATCCAGGCCACTATGGCCGGCCGAAATCGCCGAGCGGAAAAGGTTGATCGTGCGGTATGCCTTGCCCGCATCAAATAACAACGTGAGGAACTCCAGGATCAGATGGAGAGGGGCAGATACGGGATCCATTGCCCGTTCCATGCACCAATTAGACCATGATTTCCATGAGGCCCGGTAGGCTGATCTTGTACCGGGAGCCCAGGCGTTATCGAGGAGCAGGAGAGTTGACCTCGGAACATCCGGGACAGTCCAGGTTCCCCTGAAAGGAGCCACGCTACCAGAGGTAGTTGCTGCAGGAGCACCAGACCGTGCGAGTTCCCGTCCGGATCCAGAAGCAGATCCGGGAAGCTCGGAATCAAACGGGGGTAGTCTATCGACAACTCCAACAGGCGTGGGAACCAAGGCCGGGATCTCCACAGGGGAGTGACCAACGCCAGGCAACAATCGTGGCGAACCAACTTCGAAATCGTTCGGGCGATCATGTTGAACGGGGGAAACGCATACAGGCATCCCGATGGCCAGTCTTGGAGAAATGCGTCTGTCGCCACAGCCGCCGGGTCCGGCCTCCAGCTGTAAAACTCCGGTAGTTGAGTGTTCAGACGGGACGCGAACAAGTCCATCCTGAACCGTCCCCATAGCTTGTCTAAGCTTTGGAATACCGAAACGTGCAAGTGCCAGTCTCCCGAGTCTCTCAAATGTCTGGAGTTCCAATCCGCGTCCGAATTGTCTAGACCCGGAATGTGTTCCGCTGTCACTGAGACATTGTTGGAAAGGCAAAAATGCCAAAAATCCTTTGCCAACAGGGCTGACATCCTGGACTTGGTGCCCCGAGATGGTTTATATAGCGTACTGCCGAAACGTTGTCCATCTTGAGGAGAACGCAGCAGTTCGCTCGTCTTGGGGTAAGACTGCGAATCGCGAATGCCCCTGCTAAGAGTTCCAGGCAATTGATGTGCAGGGATCTCTCTATCTCGGACCATCTGCCTCCGGTGGAAACGCTGCCACAGCGAGCACCCCAGCCGTGTAAGCTGGCATCCGATTCGATCACCACGTCCGGGACAGAACCGAAGATGGCCCTTCCGTTCCATGCTTCCATGTGTGCCAGCCACCACGCCAGCTCGTCCCTGGATTCCTCGTCCAGTTGTACCCGAGATTCGTATGAATGACCCGACCGGAGGTGCGAACCTTTGAGCCTCTGGAGGGCACGATAATGTAGCGGGCCCGGGAATATCGCTTGTATGGAGGCCGCAAGGAGGCCAATAATCTGTGCCAATTGTCTGATGGACAGGTCTGATACACGAAGAGCCCGTCGCAACTCCTTCCGAATTGCCTTCACTTTCGAGTCCGGTAGGTATAGAAACTGGCGGACGGAGTCCACCTTGAAACCCAAAAATTCCATCGACTGAGCGGGTTCCAGGACTGATTTGTCCCAGTTGACCATGAAACCCAGGTTCTGAAGCAGATCGATCGTCCACCTCAGATGTACCAGGAGATGGTCTCTGGACTGGGACATGATTAGAATGTCGTCCAGGTAAATGATCAACCGCACTCCACGGGTGCGGAGGAACTCCATTACAGGCTTCATGATCTTGGTGAAACACCAAGGAGCCGAGGAGAGGCCAAATGGTAGGCAGGTAAAACGCCAACGCCTTCCGTGCCAGGTGAAGTGTAAGTAGTCTCTGTAGTCCACCGCTATCGGGACCGTGAAATATGCGTCCTTCAGGTCCAACTTGGCCAGCCAGTCTGACTGTCGAAGGAGGTCCCTGAGGCAGTGGATACCTTCCATCTGAAAATGTTGGTAGCGGAGGAACGCGTTGAGAGGGCGGAGGTTTATCACTGGACGAACTCCGCCCCCTTTTTTCGGTACCAGGAAGAGATTGCTCGTAAAGCCCGGGGCGGCGAACGGCAATTCTTCTATGGCGCCTTTGGACAACATCTCCTCGACCTCCGCGGAGATCATCCTGTCCTGATCTGGGGGAAGAGACAGTTCCCTGGGGACATAAGATTGTACAGGTAGAGAGACAAAGTCCAGGTGATAACCTTTCACACATTGTAGGACCCAAGCGTCCGAAGTAATACATGCCCACCCTTGGTGGAACAGAGCCAGCCTCCCCGCTACCCGCCCGTGAGCGACAGGGGAAGAAAGGGTACTCACCATAAGGGCGTCTGCCCGAAGCGGCACCGCGGGGGTA
The DNA here is from genome assembly GCF_036172605.1 of Pelobates fuscus. Lineage (NCBI taxonomy): Eukaryota > Metazoa > Chordata > Amphibia > Anura > Pelobatidae > Pelobates > Pelobates fuscus. Next base: position 75,322,243 of record NC_086323.1, on the reverse strand, counting down.
TCTGGAGCCCCAAGATCTCCCTCTGGCCGGGAAGAAAGGAGGCGTCTTTGAGTCCTGAAATCCCCGGGACGGGAAAAAGGAACCTCTGGAGGTACGGAATGAGCCTCGGTAACAACGGCCGGGTGGACGGTTCCTGCTACGCCCGGCCCCTCCAAAAACCTTGGGCGCGAACATGCGCTTCATGTTCGCCTGAGCCTTGTCTATGGCCGTAAAGGTTTTAACGTAGGACCCCAGGTCCTTAACGAAAGAATTACCGAACAGGGCCCCCTCTTCGGAAGGGCCCGGCTCCGCTACCGTCATGGCAGCCAATTTCGGGTCAATTTTGAGGAGAATTGCCTTGCGCCTCTCAGAGGACATGGCGGTACTAGCGTTCCCCACTAGGCATATAGCCCTTTGTACCCAACCGATGGCTACATCCATGTCCAAAATCGAATCGCCAGTTCTAGTGGCGTCCAGCAGCTCGTAGAGCTTTGTAAGTGGGCCCAGGGTATCCAAGATCTTGTCCTGACAGCCCTTAAGGGAGTAGTCTAGGCCCTTTTTGGATTTCCAGCCTGATTTATTCAGGAACTGGGCAATTTGGGGGTCAATATCGGGAGTCTTGCAGGCCGAGCCCGGGAGGGAAGGCCTGGGGCACTCCGCCCGCAGCTTATTGCGACCTTCCTTAGACAGGGGGGTACGCATGCGTCTGGCCACATATTGGGCTATGTGTTCTGGGGGAACCCATTCAGCTGACCGGGGATGGCGGAGGTCGTCGGGGTCGAACAGGGGGTTACCCTGAGGGTCAAATAACGCTTTACTATCCCCAGCGGGGTCCTGAACGAGGCCCTTAGTAACGGTAGAGGAACCCGAGGGGGTTACGCCCGTAGGGGGCAAATCCTCGTCCGAGCCATCCTCATCATAGGAGTCATACTCCATAGCGTCAGACTCATTCTCCACACTCCTGTCGGAATCCGACACATCATTGAGGGCTCTAGCCCGTTTCCATAATCTAGCCTTTTTAGCCCGGCCAGGGGCTCTTTTGCGCGTGGTATGCGCGCTGTCTGTGACCGCGTCAAGCGAGTCCATCATGGCAGGCATAGCCTGCATCGGGGAGTGGGAGCTGATGTGTTTAGCCTTAGCCCTTGCCTTACGGGCCCCAGGCATGGCGGGGGCAGGCGGGGGGGTCCCATCACCCAGGGGGGAGGGAGCCGCCAACGAGGGCAAAAGCATACTCTGCAGAGATTGGGAAAACGATGTGGACACCGCTCCCATGGCAGAGGCAAAGGCCTTCTGCAAGGATGAAGCCATAGTGGCGTCCAAGAGGGCATGGAATTCCTGGGAAGCTATATTACCCTCTGGAGCATCCTGAGAAAAGGTGCCAGTAGGGCCTACTTGCCCTTCATCCTTGTCTTCCATAATGGTAACAATTACTCACAGATGACGTTGGAAAGGGTATGTAGAGCAACAGGGTTGATTAACCCACGAGAACAGGGAAAGATGCTGCTAGGTGTGCCAGGGGACCCAGGGAACGGCAGAGGCGGACAGCAGGCAGACCGCGAGCCGCAGAAAAGCAGTGGTGTCGGCCACGAGTAAGCTCCGCCTCCAAAATGGCCGCCGCACGAGGAGGCCGGCAGATAGCTCTCGCGGTCCGGACCTACTGGGGGAAGGGGCGCGTGCACCCTATCCCCGCGGCACGTATGCCGAGAGGGCGAGAGACATGCAGCCGCGGTCGGAACAAACAGACCGCGGCAAACAGCCGCCCGCGGAAAGATAGCGAGCGAGCACTCAGCGGGGAAAAAACAACCGCAGGGGAAGCAAGGAGGAAAATCTCCTCCGCGGAGAAAAAACAGTAATAGAGGGATGGGAAACCCACTAGGCACACCAGGAGAGAAAACGTTAAATACACAATCAAACGAGCAAAGTGCAAACAGCAATAAAATTCAATAAAATCAATAATTGCTGAGAACATGTAGAGCAAGATAAAATACTTAGCTGATCTGAGGAAGCAGCAAAGAAAGAGGGGGATTGTGGGAAACACAGGCCTTATATACTCACTTCCTCTGTTATGTGATTGGTTGCCTGTGTATCTATACTGTTTTTTCTTCATTTTTTACAATATTCATATTCCTCTATCTTTGCTGCTGAGGAAATAAAGAAAGAGTTATGCATAATAGGAGCCTCCGTGTCTTTAATAAAATTACATTTACATTATAGCCAAAGTGAAAAAAATGATTGTTCGGAGTTACGAGTTCGAGCCAAGAACTTCAATTGCATTGATGTTTGTGTCTAACCACATTGGCAAAAAAAAAAAAAATGAAAAAAAAAAAATACAAAACACAACAGAGCTTAGTTATATTTTAGTCAAATTCATCTCTTCACACACATGGCTCTTCAAAGAAACATTTTTTATTTTATTTTCAACTTTTCAGAGCATATATACAATGCAGAAAAAAAGTGCAGCTTTTTATTATTTCCTAATTACTACATGCAAATACCCCCAAAATGCCTTACTTAAGTATATAGTTTTCATTTATTCAACAAATAGCATATCTACTAAGAGGGGAGATCTGACAACTTTTGGTATGTGGGGACAAGTACAAGAGAATGGTCTTTTTTCATTATCGCACATTTCTGTGTGGATGGCCTTACTCAAGTAGATCATGCCATATATGAGTTTGTTGGATGAGTCTGTCGGAGTTGCAGGGTGTGGTATCATATAGCCTTTTAACCTCAATCAATAGGATCTGTGCAGTATGGCAGATCATTCACAGAGTACCTGCCAAAAGATACAAACACTATTTTCACAAGTGACAACCGATATATTTTAGGAATGTTTTGAGCATGGACTCGTTACACTGCAGTCACTTGAAAACACCTCCAGGGCCTGTATATTTACTCACAATAAGTGGATGTCTGTTCAGCTCCAAATACTGCAGTCTTTAAGAAAACTTCCCAGTAGGTGAGACTAAGACTGAAGAGCAATACTATTGTAAGCTGCTTCCAATGGGCAAACCCACAGAGTTGACGCTAGCAAAGGATCAGGCCCTGGGGAGATAGTACAGATAAGCAGACAAGGGCACATGTATGGGTGTGGGTATGGATGCTTCTGATTGACTGTGTATTTTAGTGTGGGAGTGTTTATGGTATGCATGAATTGTAGAAAATTTAGCTTACCTCAGTGCCACTTGCATTTTGGACAAGCGACAGCTTCCTTCCCTCCCACCCACTTTTCTGGGTCCTGAGTGTGTCCTTGCCAGCCAAATTTGGAGTCAGTCACTGGGAGTGAAATGACGTGGACAAGGTTCTAGTCTCAACCTACCCTGCTTTGTATGGAGCTAGATGCCGGCTAGTGGTAGAATTATATGTTAAATGTAATTTGGTGGATGAGAAGGGAGAGGAGAGCTTTTGGTGAATTTTGTGCTGAGTTATATGGCCAGTTGATTGACAAGGACGTTTTAACTTAAGTTAAATACTGTATGAAACTATGTGTTAATTTATGTTAATATTTTATTATGTATTAATAAATAATTTCATAAAGTGTTATAGTTAAAGATATGGATGTGTTATGCAGTATTTATAATATGTGGCCTATTTATGTCCAAAGCTGGTGTTCTTCTTCATTGAGGTTTGCTCTTCCTCCTCACAGATCTTATGATTGTTCCATTGATTGGTTGCCCGGGGCTATAGCTCCTAAAGGAGTGGTATGTGCCCTATCCCCACAAGAAAGGAAAATCATGGATGAGTACATCAAGTAATCTTTAAGTAAAGGCCATATACGTAAATCATCCTCACTTGCCAGTACTTTTTTGTAGCTAAGAAAGATGGAGAATTACAACCTTGCATAGACTACAGGGCATTAAACAAGATTACTGTCAAAAATGCCCCATTCCCCTTATATCCGAGTGGTTTGATACACTCCAGGGTGCTAAGATCTTCACAAAGTTTGACCTTAGGAGTGCGTACAATTTGGGGAGAATTAGGGAGGATAATGAATAAAAGACGGCGTTTAACACTAGTAGTGGGCACTATGAATATCTTTTTATGCCCTTTGGATTATGTAATGCTCCAGCCGTATTTCAAGACTTAATTAATGATGTACTCAGAGACTATATTTACTCTTTTGTGCTTGTATACCTGGATGATATCCTTATTTATTCCCCCGACATCCAAACACATCATGATAATGTCAAACAAGTTTTACAAACTTTGCTTAAAAATGGTCTTTATTGTAAACTTGAGAAATACGTATTTGATCAACATGAGTTTCAGTTTTTGGGGTATAACATTTCTGACTCTGGTTTCCAAATGGATCCTGGCAAACTAGAGGCCGTTATACAATGGCCATTACCCAGTGGGTTAAAACTCATACAGAGGTTTATTGGTTTTTCTAACTATTATAGGAGATTGATCAAAGGTTTTTCTTCGATAATAGCCCCCATAACCAAAATGACACGAAAGAGGGCTAATTGTACTATATGGCCTAAAGAAGCTAAAGAGGCTTTTGAGCTTCTTGAACAAATGTTCGCATCTGCTGACATATTAAGACATCCACACTAGTAAATCTTTTCTAATTGAGGTTGACGCCTCCGAGACAGGAGTCTGGGCTGGTCTTTGAGTCAGGATGCCCCTTTGCACCCATGTGGATACTTCTCCAGAACGTTATCGCCTGCCGAGCGTAACTATGACATTGTCAATAGGGAACTGCTAGGTGGGTGGGGGCCATAAAGATAACCTTTAACTAAAAACCTGAAAAAAAATTAGATAAAAACAACTTACCATTCGATGTTTTCTTTCTTCTACAATCTTCTTTTTTCAGCCCCAAAAAGGCCAAATAAAAAACCATAATAACCGACGCAATAAAAAAATAAAAAAATAAAAAAAACAAGCGCACAAAAAATAAATCCATGTTCACCCATGGAGGGCTCCGTGCAGACTGAGCTCTGCAGGGCGGGGGAAGGCTTATAAAGCCTTGCCACGCCCTGCAATTAGTCTAAGAACACTCATTGGCTGGTTTAAGCCAATCAGAGTGCTCTTTGTCATTTTACACAGCATGGGAAAATTCCAAAGAACTTTCCCATGCTGTGTAAAATGACACAGAGAACTGTGATTGGATGGATTTCAAGCCATCAAATCACACTGCTCTGTGTCATTTTACACAGCGTGGGAAAGTTCTTTGGAATTTTCCCATGCTGTGTAAAATGACACAGAGCACTGTGATTGGATGGATTTCAAGCCATCCAATCACACTGCTCTGTGTCATTTTACACAGCGTGGGAAAATTCCAAAGAACTTTCCCACGCTGTGTAAAATGACACAGAGCAGTGTGATTGCCCCCCCCCCCCTATTGGTATTTAGGGCCACAGGCTGCTCACTGTTTAATAGACATGCCCCTACTCGCGGTATTGCGAGTAGGGGCACAATTTACTAATACTAAGTAATTTTTACTTAGTATTAGTTAATTTGGTCACAAAAAAAAGAAAAAAAAATTGGGGCGGACCGAACATCGCATATGTTCGACGTCAGTGGCGAACGCGAACACACTATGTTCACCGGGAACTATTCGCCAGCGAACCTTTCGGGACATCACTAACTCCCAGCACTAACAATGTGCGTTCCAGCTATCACCATGGTACCTAGCTGGAACGCAGTGTCGGGAGCTCGCATAATTCTGCATACAATGCAGTGCCGGGTCAGGTCTGCGCGGACAGCCATGGGCAGCGTGCCAGAGTTCAGGGGGTGAGTACCCATATGGATGCTATTTCCTCATTACTGTAACCTTATTTATATGCACATTGTACATTTTTATCACTGTCCTGAATAAAGTGGGTGCACTTAATATGAAAAAGTTGAATTATGGTTGAACAGACATATGGCACAAATTCCAGGTTTTGATTACGTTTTGTTTTAATCACAACTTGTACAATTGGCTCTATCTTTAATGGGTTAAAACCATATACTTGACATACTACACTTTAGTATAGTCTAATTTCATGCTATTCTTATTTTATGTATCAACAAAAATACCCATCACCATAAGGACTGCCTGCCAAATCGGTGTCTATGCTATATCCCATTGCAGGGATCATTCAACCCAAGTGTCTAAGTTGGAGATGGATTTAGATCCTCAAAAGTATAAGTGCACTCTTTGCTAACCTCACTGTAAGTTTGGCATTTTAACTTACTACACTACCAGTTCTCATTATCTCCCCTCTTGTCAATACATATAACTCCTAAGGACATCCCAGACACTACACCTACCTTCCTGTTCTATCTATAGTGTATTAAACCCTGACATTTAAGCAAACTGCCCCTGGGAATATAACTTGGGTGAGAACTATTCCAAATTATATATTTTTGCCTAAATGTTACAATTTCGTAAGTTAACTGCTTGGTGTATAGGTCAATGAGTTAAACTGATGAAATGAGAGAAGATGCAATTCACCATGGTGCAAGGAAAAAATGCAATTACGGTGGAGCTTGCTAGCGGGACGAGACGGACGCCATATCTGTCAGCTCTCGACATCTAATAACGGCACATACCATACAAAACCGACGCCGCACAATAACGAGCACCACACCATCCTACCCAGGGTGAAACGCTGCACCAATTGATTGCCGTTCCAGTATCCCACAGGGTGACCCACGCCGAAATGCAAGGCCGCGGCCTACCTTCAGCCGCCACGCTTCTCCCTGGAGACGCTCCTGGGTGGCCCAATAGCATACAGAACACCCGGGAATACTCAATACTCACCTCCTCCACCTTCAGTATACACCATGGGCTGACGTTCCCAGAAAAATGAAGGTAGGGACTTCGGAGCTATGCTCCAAAAACCCCAACAAGGCAAAGCAGGCCAGACAGGGGAAAATCCAGACGCAGCCTCATCCCATCAATCACAGGAGGCCCAGGGAACAGAGCCCAACCAGACACCTGAGGCTGTGACACAGCCTTCCCAAGTGCTCACAGGGGGATCAACACCAGCCACAAAGGACGACCTCAAGGCCTTATTAACAGACCTGCACAGCATTATTGCAGCTGACAGGCCCTAGCACAAAGGGAGATCCAGTCAGTCACCACCAGGGTACAGGCCACAGAAGGCACTATACGTGAGGTACAAGCTGCGGTCACTACGCTTGGAGACGCGGTCCACCAGCTCCAAAGTACTCAGCACTCTATGCTTATGCAACTGACAGCACTGGAGGACCGCCACTGCCGCACTCACATTAAAGTCCGTGGAGTACCCGCGGAGATAACCGCGGAGGAATTGCCCCATTATATCCGGAGGCTATTGGCAACCATACTGCCACCCGGGACCGCCAAGAAGATGACTCTAGATGGGGTCTACCGAATCGCCAGGAGCCCACAAAGTACCAATGTGACGCCACGGGATGTCATCGTGAAATGCATATCATATGCAGACCGAAACCGCATTCTGTCAACCCTGCGGGGAAAAGCTCCGGTACAATTTGAGAACTCCCACCTCTCGTTTTACCAATATTTATCTAAAGCTACACTGCAGTGGCGCAAGACCATGACTCCCCTTACAACTCAACTACGAACTGCTGGAATACCCTATAGATGGGGACCCCTGGGCACCCTGCAGGTAACCAGTAACGGAACAAACCATGTAATACAATCCCAAGAAGAAATCCCTGCAATATCGACAACCATGGGCCTCACATCGCAGACACCAGGTCAACCAGCCGCAACCGGCATGACAACTTGGGACCCAGCGACGGTTACACCATTCACCCCAAGAGCAGGCACCTCGAACTCTCACGTGACCTGAACTGTAAACAGCTGACAGAGGCTATCACGTTCCCTTGTTCCCACACCAAGTTCGTCCTATGCAACAAATGTTTTATTTTCCTCCCCAATAAGTTATGGTTATAGTTTCTCCTCCTATTTTTAAACACTGCGCACAAAGGCCCATAGACATTGCGGCACACTAATGGGTAAGCCCAACAGAAGGCAGCTCCCCTGGGAGATGGCACACCAGCTCTTACACAGCTACAATAGCAAGCCAGAGTGACGGTACGCCATGAGTCCACTCACCTCCCCCCCCCCCCCGCAGCCCCCTTGGTTAGGGGTACCCACTATCTGTCTATATCACACGCAACTAGCACACGAATTAAGCCCTGGCACAAGCTTAGACACCTATGTTAGACGGGCACGACGCCCACAATAACCAGTGTCAAAGAAACCGGGATGACCGACACGAACCCTCCTGACACATTCGGGTCACACAGGCCCCCCAACCTTCTGCTGCACTAAGCACATTACTCCAAGCCACATGTCAAGTCCTACAACCCTCACATGTATGCCCACAAACACGCACCACTGACATGTAACTGTCTGTTATGACTGTTTTAAAAAAAAAAAAAAAAGTGCGCTGTTCGCAAACGCCAAGCACCTGTAACCTAATGCTTTACGATTATTTCTGTACACCTTTGCTTGGTCAAATTGCATTACTGTTATCGAATGCACTGCAAAAATAAAGAATTGAAAAAAAAAATGCAATTACTTAATGTAAATGAAAGTTTGACAAAGTGTGATTTGCTTTTTTTCATTCCATTGTGTGCAACTAATGTAGTAATAGTATGTTATCAGAATGTGCAGCATTGTGGTAAAATAATTACCATGTAGATTTAGTCCTAAGATCATATTCAGTAATAAACCTCTCCTTTCATGTAGCACCATTTGCCCAACCCTTTACTCATTAAAACTACTTTTTATTTAAAATCCATACAGTTCTGCTTTATGCAATCATATCAACTTCAGCAATTAGCATTTTTGGTTTTCCGCAAATTTATTTTTGCATCTTATCCTGAGAAGCTTTCAACGCCTACATCAAGGCCAAAATACATCACAAGCTGCGCTAACTTTTCAAAATGTTAATGGGAGAAAAGTCACCAGCCTAAAATACTGTGTTCAGCACTGCTGCAATAGAATCCATCTTATGCCAATATCAATTACAAAAGGTAATAAAATTAGGTTATATTAAAGGAGGCGTATGCACAGAGAGTGGTTATACGTGAAACTGTTTTTTTTAGTTAGTAAATTTAACTAAAAAAAATGTTACTTGAGATGTTAAGAAATAGGAAATTATATTTTTAGAGCTGCAGTACTTGATGAAAACGTTTTTGTTTTGTATTGACTTGTATTTTGGCAATGCGAAGGTTAATCCACAGAGCTCAAGGCTTCCTGATATCAGATAATGATCAAATGATTGAAATCCCAGCCCTCTGTTTTATTATCTGATAACAGCCCCTTGACTGCCCTCATTGTCTTACTGAATTCCCACCTGCAATATAAAATCTCACACTTGTTCAAAGAACGTATTGATTTCTTTTTCATTATAAAAATATAAAAAAACACTTAAATGTGATCCCTAGAGTTTAAAAAAAAAAAGTATATTTTTCAATATTTCTAGAAAATCACCCCTCTTCCACACTTCCTGACAGTACATCCATTTAAAATACATTTCTTGTGGAAATGTTTCCTTTTAAGTGATCTACTTAATTCTTTACATAGTCAAGTAAATAAAGTTACGGTGAAGAAAATTTACATGTCCAAATCATTGCACACTGTAATACACTGATATATATGATTTGTCATAAAAAGAAACAAGCAGCAATCATTTTGTAAAATGATTATTCTATGATTCCACTTTAAGAAATGTACTCTTATCTTTAGAAATTTTTCTCCATCAAGACAAACTCTTGAACATTGACAGCAACAAAGGCAACTGAACTCAAATCATGACTAATTAGAGCTGGTTTATAGTCAATTAGCCAATTAATATGGTGTTTTGAAAGAGAAACACTCATAAGTATGTTGATAATTTCAAAAGCTCTGAGTCACTTGACTGATCTGGTTAAGGCTATGCGGGACACAGTACTGTAGATCACCTTAAGATATGAAACTCTTAATAGACATGTGCAATTTGTTTAGTTCTGAATGTACATTCGGACGGATTTCGTGAAATTCGGACAGTTGGATGCTTACGAATGTCCGAAGTTCGAATTGCCAAATAGCCCAAGTGTCAAATTTCCAAAGTGCCGAAGTTCCGAATTGTCGAAGTTCCGAAGTGCATTCGATTTCTGAAAAGTGGCAAAACAAGTGGTTAGGGGCAAAAAGGTTAGGGTTTAGGGCAGGGGTTAGAGTTAGGGGTTAGGGGTTAGGGGCAAAACAAGACTTTAGGGTTTAGTGGCTAGGGTTAGGGGTTAGGTTTAGGGTTTAGGATTAGTATCCGAATTACCGAAGTTCCAAATTGCCGAAGGGCTGAATTGCTGAAGGGCTGAATTACTGAAGTGCCGAACCGAGTTGAATGCGATTGGTCTGAATTGCCGAAGCAGAAACATTTTTTTACTTACCCGAATTTCCGAGCCAAACCAAATTATTTGCCTATGCACATCCCTATCTTTTAAGAAAGTTGATAATTCCAAGAGCCTTCAAGGGATACTATAGGCACTAAAACAACTATAGCTTAGTGAAACAGTTTTGGTGAATAGATGATGCCCCTGCAGTCTCACTGCTCAATTCCCTGCCATTAGGCGTTACCCAGAGTCAGCCTGCACCACCCTGAATCCATTGATATCATTATTGGGGTTATCCTCTCTAAAATTAAGCTTCTAGTCATCTTGGCTTCTATTTTATAAGCTTTCAATTATTCAATACTTTTGGAAAACTATTCAAACAATAAAAAAACTATATAAAACTAATAACTATATATATATATATTTAAAGCATGCATACTTGTACAAAAGCTGGGTGTGGGGCATGACGTGAGATGAAATTTCTGTTTTGTTTTTTTTTTTAAAGAAAAATGTTGTTTTCTTTCTAGCTGGATTGGAATATAGTTATACAAGTTACAATGGTTGTCGTTAGTTTCCTGTTATGAATTTTGTTGTAAAGAATTTGGGATATGATGTTATTTTCCCAGATTACTGCATTTTTTAATGGATTGGCACAAAGAAAGAGGAATCAGAGTGACAGTTGATATAAGACCTGCTGCACTTTAGTTGGTTAAGGGGACCACCTCAGAATGAAAATTTAGAATGTTTAGTTTAGGAAATAAGCAGCTTTTAACTGTATTCTTCTATTTGCTGCAGTTGAATAGTAAGGGAAGTTTCTACCTAATACATCCATCTAACATCTAAGTCATAAAATGCTAGCTTTTCTACATTTTGTTCCAAAATACTTTAATTCTATATCTTTCTTGTCAGTTGAACATTGGCAATTGATAGTCATGATTTTACACATACTTGAACCTTTAGTAAAGAAGGATATTATGGCACTAGAAAAAGTGCAATGCGGGCTACAAAATTAATAAAAGAAATGGAACATATCAGCTATGAAGAAAGGTTAACAAATTTAAACCTATTTAGTTTAGAAAAATGTCGCCTGAGAGGGGATATGATAACATTATACAAATATATTCGAGGCCAATACAAACCATTGTGTGGAAATCTATTCACAAACCGGACTTTACATAGGACACGAGGTCATGTGTTTAGACTAGAAGAAAGAAGATTTTGTCTAAGGCAAAGGAAAGGTTTTTTTACTGTAAGAACAATCAGGATGTGGAATTCTCTGCCTGAAGAAGTGGTTTTATCAGAGTCCATACAGATGTTCAAACAGCTACTAGATGCATATTTGCAAAAACAGAATATTCAAGGATATAATCTTTCAATGTAGGGTAATAACTGCTTGATCCAAGGATAAATCTGACTGCCATTCTGGGGTCAAGAAGGAATTTTTTTCCTAGCTTGTTCCAAAATTGGAAGTGCTTCAAACTGTTTTTTTTTTTTTTTTTTTATGCCTTCTTTTGGATCAACTGCAAAAAACATATGTGAGGAAGGCTGAACTTGATGGACGCAAGTCTCTTTTCAGCTATGTAACTATGTAACTATGTAACAAAATGTTAATAACGTATGACATTTTGACATAAAACATTTAAAAACATCATACTATTTTCAAGAAATACACAAATAATGAGAACAATCTAATATATTGTAATATAGAAGTGAAAACCAGCTATTACTATTGGTACCATTTAAGGACACGTACATAAAATTATGATTTTCTGTCACAGTTGATAGACATAGAATGAGATTTAGGGTATTTTTGAAATAGTACTTAATGCCACTGACTGTTAATGTCTGCTGAAACCTCCTACACATTTTCATTGTTCAGCTTTGCTATTTGTAGGATTTAAAATATTTAACACCTTATATTTTGAGCTCTCAAAATTTTGACTCACACAATGCATATATTGTCCATTTGCTGGCAGAGTCTCAGCTTCAAAATGTTCAGCACAAAAGGTAGACAAGACTTATGCTACAATATATATATAATTATATGACCTGACTGTCATTTAAACTGCAGATCATGTTTTAGAATCCTGTGCAGCAGTTGGTGAGGTCATCCATGAGATTATTTGCTGTAGTTAATAGATAATTAGACGTGGGTATGAAAGAATATTTTGGTTTATCGTAATGCATTCGGACAAAAAATATTTTCATTCATCCAAACCATAAAATAGACTAGAAAATTGAGCAGGTATTTTTGCTAATTCTTGTCCTCAATGCTGGGCAATTAAAAAAAAAAAAAAAGGTGAGGGAACATAGTGCCCCCCTGCATCTCCATCCATGGCCAGCAGGTGGGGGCTTTCAATAAAAACAAATTGGAGGAACATAGTGTCCCCCACAGCCCTCCACCCATGAACAGTGGGTGGGAGCTCTTATACATGGAGGCACCCATTGTAGACATGTGCACGGAATTAAGATGCTAAGTATATTTATTCTACCCTACATTGAAAGATTAAATCCTTGAATATTCTGTTTTTGCAAGTATGCATCTAGTAGCTGTTTGAACATCTGTATGGACTCTGATAAAACCACTTCTTCAGGCAGAGAATTCCACATCCTGATTGTTCTTACAGTAAAAAAACCTTCCCTTTGCCTTAGACAAAATCTTCTTTCTTCTAGTCTAAATGACCTTGTGTCCTATGTAAAGTCCGGTTTACAGAGGCAAACCGTCATACAGATACATACATACAGAAACATGCATACAAAGACATACAGAGACACACAGACACCTACATACATCCGTACATACAGAGACATAAAGGCACAGAGTTACACACATGCATACAGATACATACATGCATGGATACAGAGCCATACATACATACATACAGAGACATACAAACAGAGACATACATACAGACAGAGACATACATACAGAGACATGCATAATACAGAGAGAGACATACAGACAGAGACATACAGACAGACATACATACAAACAGAGAGACATACAGACTTACATACATGCAGAGATATACAGGCAGAGACATACAGACAGAGACATACATACAGACAGACATACAGACTTACATACATACAGACAGAGACATACAGACAGATATACAGACTTACATACATACAGACAGAGACATACAGACAAAGACAAACCTACATACAGACAGAGACATACAGACAGAAACATACATACAGAGACATACATACTTACATACATACATACAGACAAAGACATACAGACAGAGACAAACCTACATACAGAGAGAGACATACAAACAGAGACATACAGACAGAGACATACATACTTACATTTGTACAGTTCAATCTTGTCCCCTGGGTGCATGCTGTCCAGCTCTGTGGAGTCCTGCAGCCCAGCCCCATCACTGGGCGCCAGCCGCGCTGTGCGGTACACATGGAGCAGGGATATGATGTCATATCCCCGCCCGCTCCACACAGCCTGCGGCAGTCGGCAGACACCAGCGTAGGAGCTGGGCGGGCAGAGGCTGGGCTCTGCGGGTGGGAATCTCTGGGCTCGGCCACGCTACAAATTGTAACCGGCTGGAGGGGAGCGCAGTGCGCTTCCCTCCTTCTGGTCAGCCTAACATTGCGCCCCCAGGGCTGGTGCACCCTAAGGCAGACGCCTGGGCGACCTTATGGTAGAGCCGGCCCTGCAACTACGTCACACACACTCTTGGAGTAGGGTGCGTTCGTGACAAATTGGTGGCATAGCGGTGGGATAATTAAAAAGATTTTTCATCGTTTTGTACCAGATTTTAGTGTTGCTGGATTTGTTGGTTAATCCAGGCACTAAAAGAAATTGTGTCTCAATTTCCAAAGGCTGAACTCAGTGCATATATAATGTATTTACACCTCAACAGTCCCCCCCCCCCCTTCTCTGTTTTTTATTTGCTATCTTTTATTTACCAAATGGAGTACCAGGTGCAATCCAAGGCAGCGCTAGACCAGCTTTGCCGGGAGAGATCTATTCCCTGTTGGGGAAAAGCAAAAGAGGAACTATTGCAAGCACTGGTGGACCATGATGTGCAACAAGTGGTGCAAAGTGATGCCTCAAACTCTGCAGAGGAGATACCTGTAGCTTTTGTCCATGATGTACCGAGATCTGGAGATCCTTTGGATTGTTACTTACAAACAGTGTTAAAATATGTGGACTCAGCAGACGCAAACCAAAGACTACAGCTTATCCTTCAATATCAGGAGGCTGGGAGAGAGAGAGGCTGCTGAGCGCCAAGCTGAGAGGGAGAGAGAGGCTGCTGAGAGGGAGAGAGAGGCTGCAGAGCGGCAGGCTGAGAGAGAAGCCGCGGAGCGACAAGCTGCAAGAGAGCATGAGCTAAAAATGTCTGAGTTGGAGAGTTTGACTGCCTCCCTTATAAGTATTAATTCCAGAGACTCTTCTGCACCCAAACCACGTGCAGAGAATTTTCCAACTTTGGACAAAGATGGTGATTTGGATGTTTTCCAGTTTTGAAAAAGTTTGCAGGCAGTACCAGCTACCAAAGGACCAGTCGGCAAAATACCTCACCCCTGGTCTCAGAGGTCCTGCACTGGAAGCATTTGCTGCGCTTCCAGCAGAATTTGACCAGGACTATGATGTGATTAAGGCTGCCTTGAAAAAACTGCACAACCTTACTCCTGAGGTGTACCGAAAGAAATTCAGGACTTTGCAAAAGAATCCCACAGAAAGTTATGCAGCAGTTGTGGGGCACCTGGCGACAGCATTCCGACAGTGGACTACAGGGCTGGAGATAACCACTTTGGAAAATTTGCAAGACTTGTTAATAAAAGAACAGTTTTTGCAGCCCTGCCCAGCCGATGTACAGGAACTGCACTGCCAATCGAGCAACAGTGGACCGGAGCAGAGGTTTTGCCAAGGGAACATCCAGCTGGAGGATCACACCACCACGACTCTCCATCACCAGGCCTAGCGGGCCATCTTTTGTTTCAGCTCCTACCTCAGGGAGAGGGGGAGCTAGTGCCATGTCTGCGCAAGGAGATAGTCGCAGATGTTTTATTTGCAACCGAATGGGGCACTTGAGTAATACCTGCCCAGAGAAAAGGAGGCCAGCACCCTCATCCGGAGGGGTTCAACCTGCAAGAGCCCCATCTTCTATGTTGTTCGTGACCAAGTCAGAGGGCAACAACAATGTGAACCTGCAGCCTGTTACAGTGGGAGAGAAGCTTCCTTCTCATCCTGTTACTCCATCAAGTAAGCATTCGGACTGCAAGCCAAGGCCACACACACCAGCGTACCACACACTTCCTCATCTGTCACACCATGGAACCCCACACAGCACCATCAGTTAGAGTCCACTGGAACCACGCAAAACCTCTAAACCTTGGAGCCTGAGTTGCTTACGACCTGCCCCCCTCTTCGACCCTCTGCATCATTATGCTATAAGGAGGATCTCAGCAAAAGCCCCAAAAACCATGAAAAAAATACTTCCAAAACGCAAGCCTGAAAGAAAACCATCTGATGAGGAGTTTGCTCTGAGGAAAAGTACAGCTGCACTAGAGGAAGATGCACAGATTCTAAAGGTCATTGAGGCCTACTGTACCAGTGCCAAAACACACCAAACCTTAAATTCAAGTTCCCGCAAAGAGTCTGCTCCCTAGGTATTACTTCCTGAAGAGGAGAAAATTATCGTAGAAGAAAGCAGAAGTAATGGTCAGACTGTTATAGAAGAAAAGAGCCTGGTGGATACAGCATATGCATTAAAAGATGAAGTTCAAGAACTGAAGCAGGACAGCAAAAAAATGAAGAAATCTTTAGAGAATGAACAGAGAGCTCGTAAGGAACTTGAAAAACTCCTCAGGTGGAGTCTGGTTCTCCAGCAATATGAGTTTACCATACAGCACAAGAAGGGAAGTACACATGGCAATGCTGATGGTTTGTCCCGCCAGGGGGAAGACTCCACCAAATGCGGAAGGTCGAGGCATAGGAGCCTCCTCCCATTGTTTCTCTTATTTGGGGGAGGTGTCACGGCAAGGGTGTATAATTTATTATTACACCCTTGGAATATTATCATTTTAATGTAATTTGTGTAGTAAATGGCACAAATTACAGATATGTTATTGCTGAGGTCAACAGGGATTACATATTTTGAAGCCGGGACCCCCACAGAGGTCAGTTGACAGTTGACAGTTTTCAGTTGGCTCCCAGACTTGGTGTCATCTAGTCCTTGGGGAAGAGGGATTATTATTACGCTGCCTGTGTTTTACCTGTTTTTATCCTGACTACCAGCGGAGATACCGTGATTATACTGCTACTCCGCTACAGTCAGTGGTGTATCCTGGTTTTGTGCTGCTGTAGGCAGGACAAAACTCAGGCGCCCCCCCCCCGCGCCACTCCCACCCCGCATTCTAAATACACACACACACATTCACTGACAGATACGCATACACTAGCTAACAGAAACACACACTCGCTAACAGAAACACACACTCGCTAACAGAAACACACACACACACACTAACAGACACACTCACACTCAGTAACAGACAAACACACTCACTAACAGACACAAACTAGCAGACACACACACTCACAGGCAAACACACACACTAATAGTCAGACACACACAGTCAGACACACACCGTCAGACACACACACTAACAGAAACACACTAACAGACACACACACTAACAGACACAGATACACACTAACACACACAGTCAGACACACACACACACACTAACAGACAAACACACTAACAGACACAGACACTAACAGACACAGACACACACTAACAGACACTCACCCACACACACACTCACCCACTAACACACACATACACTAACAGAAACACACTAACAGACACACACTAACAGACACAGACACACACACACACACACACACACTGACACACACACACACACTAACAGACACAGACACACACTAACAGACACACACTAACACACACACACACTAACACACACACTGACAGACAAACACTAACAAACACACTAACAGACAAACACACTAACAGACACACACACACACACACACACTAACAGACACAGACACACACTAACACACACACACTAACAAACACACTAACAGACAAACACACTAACAGACACACACACACTAACAGACACACACACACACTAACAGGCAAACACACTAACACACACTCACCCACACACACACACACTCACCCACATTAACACTTTTTTTACATTTATTTAAACACCCCCCCCCCCCCCCAGCCTCCGTACCTTTGGGAAGGCTGGGGGGGTGTCTCTTCCTCCCTGGTGGTCCAGTGGCTGCTGGGCGGGCTGCTGCTGGGCAGGCGGCATTGACGAGGGAGCATTTCCTCTGAGCTGTCTGCTCAGCTCCCTCGCGTGCCGCAGAGTGAGGCTGGGAGGCGGAGCCGGAATATGATGTCATATTCCGGCTCCCAGCCTCACTCTGCAGCGCGCGAGGGAGCTGAGCAGACAGCTCAGAGGAAGTGCTCCCTCGCCAATGCCGCCCGCCAGCGCCGCCCGACCGCCCGACCGCCCGACCGCCCGACCGCCCGACCGCCCGACCGCCCAGCAGCAGCCCAGCATGTCTTGTTAGCCGCAAGGCTAACAAGACATTTGCCTTGGGCATTTGGGGGCGGCGTTTTTTGCCGCCCCCTGGAAAATGCCGCCCAAGGCAAATGCCTTGTTTGCCTTGCGGCTAATGCGCCCCTGGCTACAGTGAGTAATTAGGACTTCTGTATTTTATCCTTTTTGTTTTTATCTGTTGTTGGTGTAAATAACTTGGTTATCATATATTGTTATATGCACTGTGACTATTCTTTGTTCATAATAAACATTCATTTATTAGGTTCTGCCTTTGTCTGGTTAAGAATCACGTTACCTGAAGAGACTATTTAGTATTTTTGTAATTCCTTAAATATTGTACTAAGTAATATTTGGTGGGTTTTATTTTTGATTTACCTGGGGGACCAAGGCACCCCATTTATAAATTATCTTGGTGGTGGCAGCATTAAAATAGTAATGGTTATATTATTATGTTTAAGTGTGGGTCGTGTTAAAAAGGGGGATTTTGTCATTATTTCCGGTCTAGTGAAGACAAATAGTGTACTTTAACCCTTTCACCACCACAACTATGTCACGCACACTCTTGGAGTAGGGTGCGTTCGTGACAATCCTGTCATATTGTGCCACCATGGAACGTCACTATAACTACAGGTCAGCACCTTTACAATGAAACAAAATACCTTGTAATATCAGATAGTTCCAGTCCTTTAAAAACACAAAACAATAAAAAAAACATAAAGTGATATACTTTTTGAAGGACATGAAGAATATATATATATATATATATATATATTTAATTTTTTTTTTTTTTTGTGCCTAGTAAAGACATGACATAACGGGTAACACTGCCACAACAGCAATCGTCAGCACTTCAACTTACATAGGAGTACAATCTGGCATGAGTAGCGATGCACATTTTTATATATAATATGTCGAGAGACGGTGAAGATTAGTATAGTCAGCTACATCGGCTTATGGGTCGGTGCTTCACAAAGGTCACATTGGCTACACTAAACCGGTTCAACGAGTCAACACAAGCATAACATAACTGATGAAACATAAATAAATTAAAACTGTTGTTTGGTTTAGACTGTGAGGGAAGTGGGTCAGTCTGGGCATGGCGGTTGAGTCCTCTAAAGGAGGAAATAAGAGAAGGGGTGTTTGTGTTCCCCTTGTTGTCCGGGTCTGCTGTGTACTGCGCTTGAGTTACCCTGAGGTGCGGGGGAAATACTGGGCACGGGACAGTCGGCTAGGTCTAGGCAAGGGTTTTGGCGTACATGTCGGTAGTGGTGGTTCAGGTTAACAATGCCCTAGACCGAGCGTGAACCCTGTAACAGAACTCTTTGGATATATATTGAATAGTGGGGGTGAAGAATTCCTTTTTAATGCTTTAAGAAAAAAAGTATTTGAATAAAGGTTTGGTGAACAATCTGATTCCACAATATTAAAATATTGCTTTTGTTTCTATGTCTTTATATCATGTTTTGGTTGCACATCAAGTATTTGATACCACACAAACACTCCATACGTTTTTCTTTGCTTTCCTTCTACTTTTGCAACAGAATTTCCATGCATTCATATTTTTATTTTTCTACCACTAACAAGTGTACATTTTCCATTTCACAAAAAGTAGAAAGATTGTTCTTATATGACTGGTGCCGACTCCAACTGATCCTGGATTCAATCTCTTTATTTCACATTCTTTATTTATTTCTGAATATGATTCGGGGACCATGGGACTCCTGGAAGCTGCCTCATTTGCTAATTACACAACCTCCGTACACTTGTTCATCTAATTGAATTTTCCACTTGGTCTGCCTTTGGAAAGAATGTGTTCTCATTATAATCCTAACAGCGACAAGTACAGCACAGAAACATCCTGAGCTTTCTGTCTTCCTGAAAACATTACACCCTTATTGAAGATTAGGGACTTGTCACCCAGCCAGACTGCCTTTCTCTATGCTAGTGTGACAATGCACAGTCCTACTTATAAGAACCTTGAAGCAGTAGACTTGTAGAAAAAAAAAAATCTCTGTGTAGGTCTTTTTTAAAATCCATCCTGTTGGTTGATTGATTCAGATACTCAAGATTTATTCAGGACCTGTTTAGTAGTTGGATAATGTTTACTTTTATCTGTTGTTTCGTTTTTTTTCTCAATAATAAATTCATGATTTATAGTTTTATCAATACACTAGTAATTCTTAATCCTAGCTTATTTTCAATGTTTAATTACAAAAATATGATGCGAACAGTATGAAAACCGCAGAATATGCAGTGAAATATTAAAATATTGACAAAAGAACTTGTGTGGATTTTGGTAATTTAGGGAAATGGAACCACTCACCGGATTACGAAAATATGTGTATGTTAATGCCATCCCTTACAAGTAGCATTGGCTTTTATAAATATCTTTCATAGATAGTAACTTCCCCTGCATGTTGGCCAAAAGTAACATCGCCAGGACGTACTTGGAAACCAGAGTAATCTGAATCTACCTTTCCTGGTTAAATACTTTGTTATTATTATTGTTATTATTATTATTATGTGGACATAAACGTAGACTACGTTGAGACAGTAACTGAAATATTGACAAGCTATTGTATGTTTATTATACTTTTGTATATAATATATATACAGTATATATTTACATAAAAAAAAAGAAAAAATGATTTTCACACCCCTCCTGAGTGGTATATATTCCTCATTCTCGGGTCCTCTACCAGAGGCCTGGGAGCATGATGGTTCTGCACAGTATCTTAGCTGTTTCTAGAATGTATTCTTCTGGAAAGTGGCCTCAGATGTCCTGAAATCTGTTGAAGCCACGCCCCCAACTTGGGGATCACAGCCCCAAGTGCTCCTATCACAACAGTAGACTACTACTGCCTTAAATTCCACATCCTTTCTAGCTCTTCTTTCAGTTATTGGTATTTGTGCACCTTCTCATGTTCCTTCTTCCTGATGTTATAGTCACTGAATATTGCCACATCCACCACAACTCCAGTCTTTTGTTCCTTGTCTACGACCATGATGTCAGGTTGGTTGGCCATCACTTGCTTGTCTGTCTGAATCTGGAAGATCCCACAGGATCTTAGCCCTCTTGTTTTCAACTACCCTCTGTGATATCTCCCATCTAGACTTGGGCATGTCTAGCCCATATCCAGGCCATAGGCATCTGCTCAGAATATATATATTTAAAAAAATGAAAGGATGACATTGTGAAAAAAGACTCTCAAAATTACATCATAAATTCCTACATTTGCTGACAATGCGGCAGAGTACACGCGATTCTTTGATACAAGCCTGATGCATATTCTTTTATAACATTTCATAAATGTATGAGTGGCAGCAAAAAAAGAAAAAAAAATATGCAAGTAAGCTGGACATAAATCCAGACCATGTATTAAATAGAAGTACAGTGGTCAATACAATAAGAATACTTAATCTCTTACCATGTACTTTACCTCTTATACCACATTCTCCCATTGTTCCTCTTTAGTTGTAAACACAGATCTTTACAAGTGTTGTTTTTTATATTGATACCGGAGAAACTGACGGAAGCCAAGCACAGAGAGATGGACACAGGTTTCTACAGGAAGGAAGAGATTCTTTATTCGGTTCACCGATCGGGACTCAGAGGGACTAATGTCACCAAAATACAGCAAATTCTGAGCCCCGGACAATAGTGCAGGCTCCTTATATAGGCATATAACTCCTCCCATATTAAGCTCCACCCGCACATTCTCTTGACCAATCAATACAAATAAGAATTAACTTCCTGCTTGACCGCATGGCCTGTCCAGCACAATGGAGGAGGGGAATACTACATCCTGTATTCTCGCACATGCTCCGTACACTACTGATCGTATCTTGCCACGTGCAACTAACTGTTCGATACGTCAGCATATGCACGTACACATGCCACGTGGTAATATCGGCCTACTAAATTTATTTTTACCGAGATTCCACCACATTCCCCCCTTTGATGCCTCTTGATATTTCACAATTACTTGAGGCATCACTTAACCTTAGTTTGCATATACCTCAGGTTACCATGAACCAGACCAGACTTTTCTTATGATGTGAATCCCTCAACACTCCTCTTCCTGCATTGGTTCTCCCTGATCTAGAGCCTCATATTTATATATGGCCATTATCTGTGCTGCAGCCTTCCTTTCTGCTATATTTTCTATCAGGCTTTGCACAGACCTAACTACAAAGGGGATAAGACATGGTAGGAGTAGACACAACATTAAAATCAGTAGGACTCTGCCTACCAATGCCTTAAGCCCTCCAAACTGCTCATACCAGCTACCAAACCAACTACTTGGATTATACCCTTTCCATACCTGAGTAGGCACATGTGCTAGTTTAACCATATGGCTAGTAAGCTCAGCTATTGCTTGCCCTTCATCATCTATTTGAAGACAGCAATTGCTCAGGTTAAACTTCCCACATACACCTCCCTCTACTGCCAATAGGTAATCCAAGGCTAATCTATTTTGGTATACTGCTGTCCTCATCCTGGTATTGTGCTTCGCTAGAAGATTGAGCGCTTGTGAGGTCTCATTAGTAATAATCTCAACCACCGCCTGTAATCTTATAATACGGTTGAGCATATAAATTGGGGTTCTATAACCAAAAGTACCATCCTCTGCCCACGTGGCTGGCCCATAATAATCTATAATACGCTGGGGAGGCCTTTCATCATCTTCCCAGGCGCCTATCTCTATGGGTCCCCTTTTCTTTCTATGATTCACATCATACACTTTAACACCCAAAGTCTCACCTGTTTCAATAGGTAACAAGAAGAAGGATGGTTTGAGCATACCCAACACACATGCCCCTTCCCAGTCCTGTGGCAACTCCGAATAGGCTTTCTTACCACAGATCCAGTACAAATTTGCTGGGGCTCTCCAACTAGATGTGATGGATAAATCAAACCATACGTCCTTTAAATTGGCATATCTTGCAAACTGGTTAGATGGTTCTGAGACATTTGAAGCCGACCACCAAGTTGTATTCTTTGTATCATCATCATAAGCTTTTTGCCCTAGACAAGTTAACTCTCCTACAGAAGTATTATACATCATTCCTTTCCTTGCTATGCAAACATAACCTATGATGGAGGTCTTTAATCTCCACTCAGATTTACCTCTAACACTCATCTGATAATCGGCTTGTGAGGATATTAATTGGTCAACTGCCTCAGAACCGGACATTACCTCCTTTGCTTCCCAAGGCCATTGGTCTCCCATGTTAGTACCTCCACACACATAGCAGTTGGTAACATTAAGACTACCGGCAATACTTTCAGCTAAATCAATGAACAGGTTTTTAGCATTATGGGGGATCTTATTATCTATACTCATCTCGTCATAAAAGGAATGGTATACCTGATGAGTTTGGGAGGTTACCGTATCGGTCTCTATCCCTATAAACAATACTGTCCCAGGGTCTAAACCCGTCCCGTATATTTGAAACCCAAATAAATTACCATATCTATCTAAGAATTGGTCAGGATTATTTATAAGAATATGGACTGGATTGCATTCCATAGACTTACAGTATGGATTGGTAGGCAACTTAGTCACAATCATATCCTTGTCTGCTGTCTGTCCCCAAGTTGCCCACCCCACACAAGACCAATATGGGCAAAAATTATATTCTCTAATTGGGCATCTAGGACTCACATACTTATTTTTACTGCTGGGACAAATATATTTATCATTAGACCCATACGTTCTCTCCCATCTAAGATCCCCACATACATTCCACGGCTTTCTACCACTTGATATTGCTTTACATGCATCAAATAGCAGAACACCCGAAGAATGTACGGATTCTAATACCGTTTTATTTATTAGGGTCCCCTGAGGATCTCCATTCCTGAGAGTCAACCAAATTGTACGGGGTTGATACTCTGGATTGAAGCACTTAGGTTCTCCTACCCCTAGATGGCATACACTATACTCTACATTTAGATATCTACACCTAGATACATCTCCTTTACATTCATATTGCGAATGCCAAATTAGGGTCTGGGAAATATGGTTAACTGTTCTTGTAGTCTTAATGCATACCTCACAGCTAGGAGTGTCGGTACCTCTACTTTCCTGAATATAAAAATACATATAAATAAACATTATCATAAGCACATCTTTCGTCGGCATCCTCAGTCTTCGTCCGTGCGATGGCACCTCAGCTTCCAGGTTGTAAGGGCTGCAGGGAATGGAGTTCTGCTCGTCTTCACAGGGGTCCCTTCGAGACTTTTCCTGACTTTTAAATCACTCGTTGGTGAGCGGACAGGCTTTATTATGGCCGTCTCACTCACTTACCAATCTCTGAAACAATAAAATTTGTAATCCACAAGGTTCCTCGTCACTCCGACTGAGTCGTGCGCTTTAACCGGATCTTGCAGGGATTCTCTGGATCTGCTGTAGCTTGCCAAGAATCGACTGCTGCTGGTTTAACCCTGGAGTGATGTATCCACGGAGTCACTTCGGCCACTTTTATCGCTGTAGGGGTAGACAAAAGAACAACATAAGGACCTCTCCACTTGGGCCCTAACGGTACATTATTCCACTCTTTAATCCACACTTGGTCTCCTGGGTGATAACTATGAACAGGGGGATAAATATTCACTGGTAATCTATCTTGTACCCATTTCTGTACCTCCTCCATAGTCTTACCCAACTCTACAACCTGCTGCCGGGTAATTCCTTCTCCCAACTGACTCAAATCCCCCCTTAAGTTACCAAGTACGGGAGGTGGTCGCCCATACATGATTTCAAAAGGAGAGAGGCCCATCCTTCTGGTAGGTGTACTGCAGATTCGTAACAGAGCTATGGGCAAAAGAACGTTCCACTTAAGTTGGGTTTCCTGACACATTTTTGCCAACTGGTTCGTAATAGTTCTATTCATTCTCTCTACCTTACCAGAACTCTGAGGTCTATATGCCGTATGAAGTCTCCACTTTATACCAAGCATATGAGTCAGTTGTTGTAGGCATTGATGAACAAAAGCTGGACCATTGTCCGATCCTATAGAGCAGGGTAGTCCATATCGGGGTATTATTTCTCGTAGCAGGAATCTCACAACTTCTCCTGCTTTCTCTGTACGAGTAGGACATGCTTCTACCCAGCCTGAATAGGTGCACACAACTACTAGTAGGTAGCGATGTCCATCATATTTAGGCATTACTGTATAGTCAATTTGTAGATCGGACATAGGGAGTCCCCCCATGAACTGGACTCCTGGTGGCTTTACTGGTCCTTGCCTTGTATTATTTTTAGCACACGTTACACATCTTCGTACAATGGCTTGAGTTAAGTTGGACAATCTTGGTATGTAGAAATGTTTTCTGAGAGATTCTTCTGTACTGTCTCTCCCAGAATGTGTCCCGTTGTGATAGTTTTGGACAATTTCTACCGCTAGTGATGCTGGAATAAATATTCTCCCATCTTCTAACTGATACCATTTGTTCTCCAAATACTTTCCAGGTTCAGTCTTTAACCACTCTTCTTCTTGAGCTGTATAAACTGGAGTCCATTGAGACAGTGGGGTTGGTATAAGAGCAGCTATATGTTCCACATATTCCTGTCTTCCTGATTCAGCAGCACACTTAGCTGCATTATCTGCCATCCGGTTTCCTTTGGTTACATCACCATTTCCTCTCAGATGCGCTCGACAATGTATAATACCGACTTCTTTCGGTTCCCATACTGCTTCCAATAGTTGTAGGATTTCTGCTGCGTACTTGATTTCTTTGCCCTCTGAATTCAATAGTCCTCTTTCTTTATACAAAGCTCCGTGGGCATGAGTGGTTAAAAACGCATACTTGGAGTCCGTGTAGATGTTCACTCTTAAACCTTCAGCCAATTGTAACGCTTGTGTCAGTGCTATCAATTCTGCCTTTTGTGCTGATGTTCCTTTTGCCAGTGGCCGAGCTTCTATCACCTTGTCTATCGTTGTTACTGCATATCCTGCATAGCGGATCCCTTCTTTCACATAACTACTGCCGTCTGTATAATATTGAACATCGGGGTTCTGGATGGGAAAATCACGAAGATCTGGTCTACTTGAGAATACTTCATCCATCACCTCCAAACAATCATGTTGACTTTCAGTAGGTTGTGGCAAAAGAGTAACTGGATTTAAGGTATTAACAGTCTCTAAATGCACTCTTGGGTTTTCACACAACATTGCTTGATACTTGGTCATACGGCTGTTACTAAACCAATGATTTCCTTTGTAATCCAACAACGTCTGTACTGCATGTGGGACTCGTACATAAAGTTCTTGACCCAGAGTGAGTTTATCGGCTTCAGCTACCAGCAGGGCGGCTGCAGCTACGGCTCTTAGACAAGGTGGAAGTCCGCTAGCCACTGCATCCAGTTGCTTAGACATGTAGGCAACAGGTCTTTGCCATGATCCCAAGTACTGTGTCAATACTCCCACAGCCATTCTTCTTTGCTCGTGTACATACAGGTAGAATGGTCGTGTGTGATCAGGAAGACATAATGCTGGGGCACTCATCAAAGCCTTCTTCACATCTTCAAATGCCGTTTGCTGTTCTTGAGTCCATAGGAAGGGGTTGTGTTCTGTACCCTTGATAGCTGCATACAGAGGTTTTGCCAATATTGCGTAACTGGGAATCCATATCCTACAGAAGCCTGCTGCCCCCAAGAACTCTCGCACTTGTCTTCTATTCTTGGGTGTTGGTATTTGGCACACAGCTTCTTTTCTCTCTGGCCCCATTATCCTTTGACCTTCAGAGATATGGAATCCCAGATATTTGACAGTTGGCAGACACAACTGAGCCTTCTTCCTAGACACCTTGTATCCTGCCTTCCAGAGAATGTGTAGTAGATCGTGCGTTGCTTGCTGACATATTTCTCTTGTGACTGCGGCTATCAACAAGTCATCTACATATTGTAACAATACACATTCTCCTGGGATGGACTCGAAATCCAGTAGATCTTGACTTAGAGCTGAACCGAACAGGGTAGGTGAATTTTTAAACCCTTGGGGCAGTCTTGTCCAAGTCATCTGGCATTTTGAGCCCGTTACAGCATTTTCCCATTGGAAAGCGGAGATACATTGGCTTTCTGCGGCAATTCGGAGGCAAAAGAAGGCATCTTTGAGGTCTAAGACTGTAAAATATGTAGCCCCGCCCGGAATTAAAGCAAGCAGGTTATACGGATTGGGCACAACTGGATGTATACTAACAACCGCATCATTGACTGCTCTCAAGTTCTGCACAGGGCGATACTCATCTGTACCGGGCTTTTGAACAGGCAGCAATGGGGTGTTCCAGGGGGAAGTACAGAATTTTAGGATACCATACCGTATGAACTTATCCAGATAAGATTGAATGTTCTTCTTAGCCTTCTGCGGAATGTGATATTGCCGTAGGCTCACTGGATAAACCCCAAGTTTTAGTTCGATTTTAATAGGTGGAATATTGCGGGCCAGTCCTGGTGGGTTGTTCTCTGCCCAAACTCCTGGTATGTTGAATAAGGATTCATCACTCCTAGGGTTTTGGTTAGTCAACGCTGTATAAAGTCGCCACTCTTCTTCCTTTGGTACGGATAATGTCATAATACCTGAAGGTCCATTAAACTTTAACCCCTTAAGACACATGACATGTCTGACACGTCATGATTCCCTTTTATTCCAGAAGTTTGGTCCTTAAGGGGTTAAGGATGTTGTTCCGTTTGGTAGGAACGTAATCTGCGCTTGTAATTTGGATAGCAAATCACGTCCCAGCAATTGGACTGGACATTCAGGCATGTAAAGGAATTGATGTTTTACTACGTGGCCTCCCAATGTACAGAGTCGACTTTTAAGAACCGGTTTTGCAGCACTTCTTCCAGTTGCTCCTATTACGGTAATAGTTCTTCCAGATGGAGGAGCAACTAGGTTAGTCACCACCGAATGTTCAGCACCAGTGTCGATCATGAATGCACTCCTTTTTCCCCCTATTGATACATCGACCATAGGCTCCGCTCGACCAAGGGGGATGGAGCCCGGTCGGTATCAATAGTCTTCCATGACCGTGTCAGCCAATACTACGAAGTCCCTACCTTCTCTATCGCGGGACCTTTGCGCTGCGGGATAGTATCTATCCTCTCTTACACTTCCTCTATTACCATTACTCCCTCCGGGACCTCCTCTACCTCTCGCCCTGCCTCTAAAATTTCCATATCCTGCCCTGGGTGGGTCTCTCTCGTACTGCTCTCTTTTCGGACACTCGCTTCTCCAATGCCCTTCTTCTCTGCAATACGCGCACTGATTCCTACTCAGGGGCTCCCTATTCCACCTACTATCGCCTCTATCTGGGCCCCGTCTATCTACGCCTGCGATCGCTACCGCTAGCATATCCGCCTTTTTACGCATCTTGCGCTCTTCCTCTTTCTTACTTTCTGATTCCCTATTCATATATACCTTATTTGCTACTTCCATTAGTTGAGTGATGGACATTCCTGCAAACCCTTCTAACTTCTGTAGCTTGCGCTTAATATCTCCGTAAGCTTGGCTGACAAAGGCAGAGTTTACCATTCGGGAATTATCAGTGTCTTCCGGATCAAAGGGGGTATACAAGCGGTATGCCTCCAATAATCGGTCATAAAAGACACTAGGCGCTTCATCACTTTTCTGAATCACCTCAACTGTCTTCGACATATTTATGGCTTTCTTCCCTCCGGCTTTCATGCCAGCAATTATAGCATCTCTATAGGCTTTTAGGTGACGCATGTCTGCGCCATTAACGTTCCATTCGGGATCGGTATTAGGATAATGAGTTGCGGCCCATGCTGCTGGATTGGCTTGATTTAAAGTACGGGCTTCTTCCTCCAGTGCTTTAATAGCCGCTTGATTTATCCTAGTCCTCTCCTCATTGTTAAATAATGTCATTAGTAATTGCTGGCAATCAGCCCAAGTCGGATTATGCGTCTGAACTATCGAGGTGAACAGGTCGGTCATGGCTTGTGGTTTCTCAGTATACGAGGAATTGTGGGTCTTCCAATTCAAGAGATTGGTAGTCGTGAACAGGACATATACGAAGACTGGGTCAGCATACACCATTTGACCTGTGGCATCGAGATAGGCTGACCCAGGATTCAAACGAAGAGGCATCTGATAATGTTTGGGTCGTTGGGTACCGGTCAGTTGTCGGGTTAGCATAGGGCTACGTGGAGAGGCGTCGGTTAGAGGTTCCGGTCGGGGGGTAGTAAGACATGAGGATGTAGAAGCTTGATTTTGGGGAAGGTCGGTAAATAGAATATTCCGAGCCGGGCTAGAAGAAGCCTGACCGGAAGCTTGAATTGGCGCCAAATCAGGATATATGGGTTTAACGGGGGTTGGTACCAGAAGGGGAGGTTGACTCTGGGGGGTGGATTCTGAACTGGAGGAGGATGGGGACAACGGGCGAGTGGGTGTAGAACTTCCTGTACTTGTATCACTTCCCTCTACAGGGAAGTAAGGGGGCGGCATAGGGATCTCGGACTCAGGGGGCGTGTCCAAAATGGGCTTAACCGTAGTCCTAGTGGACAAACAAGTCCTGGCCACCATGAGGC
This sequence comes from Pelobates fuscus, assembly GCF_036172605.1. Classification (NCBI taxonomy): domain Eukaryota; kingdom Metazoa; phylum Chordata; class Amphibia; order Anura; family Pelobatidae; genus Pelobates; species Pelobates fuscus. The sequence continues at coordinate 75,292,814 of NC_086323.1, read as the reverse complement.
GACATTGCTCCTCGTGGCATATCCGGATCCATCTTGGCGAGTCGTTTACGGCCTGCCTCCAACAATCAATGTATGGAAACTGTCCGTAAAGTTCAGGCCTACCTGATACAGCCACGTGTACACGCTGTACCAGATTTGGATCCAAACTGCCACGTGGCGGCCATGCCGCGACCAAAGTAGGCCACTCCCTAGTGCACAAAGTGACCAAACGTACAGAATACATTTTAACCCCAAAATCACATTTTGTAAATCCCTTTTTAAAATTCTTCACCATACAACCTAAGGGATCCAAAATCGTCGACTCCGACGCGCCCATACTTATCAATGGTGCGTCGTTGACAACGAATACTATACACACGCTCTATTGAACAGTCACACCCGTTCCTTCGGCAACAGCACCACGTGGTACAGTTACCAAGTGAAACGTACACAATAACACAATGAACACTCAGGGAATTCCCGTGCACACACAGCTGTTACACCAGTCACTAAGTAATCAATATTATGCCCTTTGGCGAAACTATACAGTCACCCACGCTATAATTCTCTATATATGAATTACCCGTCTATAACACACCCCAGTAACATCGTCTTTTACAAATAGTAGTTACAGTACGGTTAGCATAGGTCAAAGTACAATTTAAGGTCACAATACAATTATTAGTGGTTATGGTGTTAGACATGCATTAGACGACAATGATTAGTACTTATATACAATGTCAGTAAATATACAGGGTTATGGTACCGTGCACTATAATACAGCAACACACTATTAACACTCTCGCTAGACGGCTGAGCTCGCGCTATCTAACAAGATATACACTTTACTAACAATCTTTAACACATATACAATCCCAACTAAACTATTGGCCAGTACCATGATGGACTACCTAAAACTATCTACATCCGTTTTGGTTAGCCACACTTCCCAAGCACCACATATAGCGAACTAGATGGCGGAATTTACAACAGAACCCTTTTAGTCTTTCTACTCTATCAATAGTCCAGTGGGTTCCAAATTTACACGCCTTCCCACTTAGCCAAGATAGGTTGAGAGCTAGCGGACCGAATTTACACAGACTCCGCTTAGTCTCCCGGTCCCTCCGACCTAGCGAACAAATTGTACACCCTAGAACGCTAGTCTAGACAAGACACCGGTGTCCGGCTAGGGCTATTTACACAGAACCCCGCCTGACTCCAAACCAAATCAAACGGTCTTACTAAAGAGCGTTCGATTGAGCGGTGCGCCTTCGCTCCTTCCCTCCGACAGAGGGGGCAGATTCCATACACAGATTTATCCCCTTATGGGCCTACCGCACAATCGGTATACCCCTAGTGGGTCCGCCGTCTAAAACAGCGGTCGTCTTACCTCCTCGTTCCTGAACCTGAGTTCACACTCATCGACGGGGACACCCCAGCACTTACTACGTAGAGGCCGATGATCTCCTGGACAACAGACCAGTGGCGCCGAGACGAAGGGAGGTCCACGCAGAAGTTCAGGGATGCAGCCGTAGAGAACGTGGGCAAAGATAGACCGTCTCACGCCTCTGCTTCTCAGCTACCGTTGAACGATATGCTTCCCGGCCAATGCACCAAATGATACCGGAGAACCTGACGGAAGCCAAGCACAGAGAGATGGACACAGGTTTCTTCAGGAAGGAAGAGATTCTTTATTCGGTTCACCGATCGGGACTCAGAGGGACTAATGTCACCAAAATACAGCAAGTTCTGAGCCCCGGACAATAGTGCAAGCTCCTTATATAGGCATATAACTCCTCCCATATTAAGCTCCACCCACACATTCTCTTGACCAATCAATACAAATAAGAATTAACTTCCTGCTTGACCGCATGGCCTGTCCAGCACAATGGAGGAGGGGAATACTACATCCTGTATTCTCGCACATGCTCCGTACACTACTGATCGTATCTTGCCACGTGCAACTAACTGATCGATACGTCAGCATATGCACGTACACATGCCACGTGGTAATCTCGGCCTACTAAATTTATTTTTACCGAGATTCCACCACAATATGTAAATAAGTGAATAAGGTCAAACAATGCTTAACGTCTACAAAGTAAAAATTTGCAGACGCTTTCTTTTCCCCTTCATTTAGAGGCATGATATGCCATTAGCAAAGCTTTAATTAGGATATTTATCACTTGTGAGACTGGGCTGGCCCAATATAACTTTCTGATGGGAGGAATGATTATAAAGGAGGAAGTGTATAGAAGAATCATGCCAGCAGGAAGAAAAGTGAGCTCCAATTAACTCTTCACCTGTGGCCTCTAAGCATGCATTGTTTATATCTCTGAAGCTTTGGGCAAAGGGTGTTTGTATATTGTCTCTAATACAGCAGTAATTCATTTAACAATGAAACCACAGCATCCCAAATTTAATTAAATTAAAAATGTTTGCTCCCATATTTAGATCAGGAAAGTACTTTATAATCAAGGTTATGAATGCAGGGCCGGATTAACATAGGGGCTGATGGAGCTGCAGCTCCAGGCCCAGGCCCATGAAATAGGCCCATTGATTAAAAAAAAAAAAAAAAATTTTTTTTTTTTTTTTACACACACACACACACACTACTTTTAGGGTTGCCAGGTATTTCTCAGAAGTATTTCTTATGGTTGCCAGGTATTTCTCAGGTATTTGAGGCTGCCTAGCCGGTGCCGGTATTGCAGTAATACCGGCAATCAGAGGTGGCTCTCTAATTAGGCGGTTTAGGCGGCCGCCTAAGGCCTCGCGCTGGCGGAGAGCCTCGCGCTGTTGGCAGAGTGTGTCAGGTCACTGACCGAGGACCTGACACCAGGAGGGGGCCCGGCGGCTTGCCCGGTATGCCGCCGGGTGCGAGGCCCCTCCTGGCTGCCCGGCCACCATCGCAGACAATGGTCTGCAACTCCGCAGTGTGCAGAGCTGCAGACCATGTGACTTGCGAGAATTGGCCAATCAGAACGTTGCCGCGGGTTACCACGGCAACGCTCTGAAATCTCGCGAGACTACACGGTCTGCAGCTCTATGGAGCTGCAGACCGGGAGCAGTGGCCACCGGACCACCAGGGAGCCCACTGGACCACCAGGGAAAGGTAGGCTCTCCCTCCCCATCACCCCCCACCACACTCATCCTCACCCCCCACCACCATCACCACCCCCAGCCTCACCCCCCACCCACCTCAGCCTCACCATCACCCCCCTCAGCCTCACCCACCCTCACCATCACCCCCCTCAGCCTCACCCCCCCACCCTCACCATCACCCCCACCCCCCTCAGCCTCACCCCCCACCCTCACCATCACCCCCCACCACCATCACCCCCCCACCACCCTCAGCCTCACCATCACCCACCACCACCCTCACCATCACCCCCCACCACCCTCACCATCACCCCACCACCCTCAGCCTCACATAACCCCCCCTCACTCTCACATTACCCCCTCTCACTCTCACATTACCCCCCTCTCACATTACCCCCCTCTCACTCTCACATTACCATCACCCCCCTCCCTCTCACATTTCCATCACCCCCTCCCTCTCACATTACCATCACCCCCCTCCCTCTCACATTACCATCACCCCCCGCTCCCTCTCATCATCACCCCCTCTCACCATCACCCCCTCTCACCATCGCTCCCTGTCACCATCGCTCCCTGTCACCATCGCTCCCTCTCACCATCGCTCCCTCTCACCATCGCTCCCTCTCACCATCGCTCCCTCTCACCATCGCTCCCTCTCACCATCGCACCCCCTCTCCCTCTCACCATCACACTCCCCTCACTCTCACATTACCCCCTCACTCTCACATTACCCCCTCACTCTCACATTACCCCCCTCACTCTCACATTAACATCACCCCCCTCCCTCTCACATTGCCATCACCCCCCTCCCTCTCACATTACCATCACCCCCCTCCCTCTCACATTACCATCACCCCCCGCTCCCTCTGACCATCACCCCCCGCTCCCTCTGACCATCACCCCCCACTCCCTCTCACCATTGCACCTCCGCTCCCCCGCTCCCTCTCACCATCGCACCCCCGCTCCCTCTCACCATCGCTCCCCCGCTCCCTCTCACCATCGCACCCCCGCTCCCTCTCACCATCGCACCCCCTCTCCCTCTCACCATCGCACCCCCTCTCCCTCTCACCATCGCACCCCCTCTCCCTCTCACCATTACCCTCCCCTCTCACCATCACCCCCCTCTCACCATCACCCGTCTCTCCCTCTCACCATAACCCCCCTATACACACAACACACTTCAAGCAGCTACCCCATACACATAGGGTCTCAGACAAAAACGCAAACATACTCACAGAGACATACATTCACACACACAAGGATACTCTCTGTCAGACACACTCTCAGGCACATACACAGGTAGACAGTGCATCAATGTGTATATGTGACACTTTTTTGTTAGTGGGGCCTCATGTTTGCATTTCGCCTAAGGCCTCATAAAGTCTAGAGCCGCCTCTGCCGGCAATACAAATGTCTGTCTCAGTATAAACAGAGATTATTCTGCAATACCAGCGCCGGCCAGTAGGGGTCACTGTTTGTGTGGAGAGAGGCAGGTATAAGAAGTTACAGCATCAACCTCCCTGCCTCTCTCTACTCACTGATCCGCGGGGGAGCAGCACAGAGAGTCCAGACAGCAGTTTCAAGCCTGCGGGACGGTGAGAGACTTGGGGACGCTGAGACATTGGGACACTGGGAGACATAGGGACCCTGAGACACTAGAGACACAGTGGTCCCATGTCTCCCAGTGGCCCCTAGACTCTCAGTGTCCCCATGTATCCCAGCCAGTGTCTCTAGTGTCCCCATGTCTCCCAGCCAGTTTCTCTAGTGTCTCAGTGTCTCTGTGTCTCCCAGTGTTCCTGGTGTCTCTCAGTGTCCCCATGTCTCCCAGTGTGCCTGGTGTCTCTCAGTGTACCTAGTGTCTGTGTCCCTAGTCTCCCAGTGTCCCCATGTATCTCAGTGTCCCCATGTCTGACCCAGTGTCTCAGTGTCCCCAAGACCCACAGTGTCCCAATGTCTCTCAATGTCCCCTAGTGTCCTAGTGACATTGGGACACATGGAGACACAGACTCTAAGGGACACTGAGAGACATGGGGATGCAAACACTATGGGGCACTGGGAGATATAGGGACAATGAGACACTAGGGGACACTGAGAGACATGGAGAAAGGGAGATATGGGGCACTCTCAGTGTCCCCATGTCTCCCAGCCAGTGTCCCTAGTATCTCAGTATCCCCATGTCTCTTAGTGTCTCAGTGTCCTTAGTGTATGTGTCCTCAGTGACCCCTAGTCTCTCAGAATCCCCTAGTCTCCCAGTGTCCCAATGTCTCACAGTGCCCCCATGGGTCTGTGTCCCCTAGTATAAAATAAAAAATCTCAGGCACCCACTGATAGATTAAGCAGGTTTATTGGACACCACAATGTTTTGACCTGTACCCAGGTCTTTATCAAGTGTCCAGTGTCCCCTATGTATCACAGTGTCTCAGTGCCCCACGTCTCCCAGTGTACCCTCATGTCTCAAAGTCACCTAGTGTCCCCATGTCTCCCAATGTCCCCAAGAGTCTCACTGTCTCTAGGTCTCCCAGAGTTCTGTAGTATCTCAGTGTCCCCATGTCTCCCAGTGTCCCAATGTCTCTCAATGTCTCCTAGTGTCCTAGTGACATGGGAACACTGGGAGACATGGGGACACAGAGACTAAGAGACTGGGAGACACAGACATGCCCCCTTTTTGTGTATGTTTGCCCCTTTCGGCAGTTCTTGTTATGTGATTTATGTCAGTGACCCACCCTTTTACCCCATCCATAGACTTCCTACTTTACTGGACACTGCTGTTAGGGGGTATGGGTTTACTTGAAAGATGAAAGCGTGAGTTTAGCAAAGGGTATGTGTTTTCTAATAGCTGCATCTTATGAGTTTCACTCCAGCACCATCTCAATCAGATACATGACGTTTAGGAGGTAGGACAGTTTAATTGTTTTTGGTCAATAAGATTTTGTAATTAGGCCCATCATAATTGTCAGCACCAGGCCTACTTGGCTCTTAATCTGGCCCTGTATGAATGCTAGTTGCATTGACATTGAGTGTGTCTGGTGGATTGATTCCACATGACATGGTATAAATCAATAGTTCATAACTCTGCATACAAAGATTGCAAAGAAGTCCAACTTCATCTTCAAACTGATTCCTTTTTAACAAACAAGACAACACAACAAGATAGTGTGTGTAAAATAATAGAACAGAAAAAATGTATGAAGCCCTTTAACAAATCAACATCCTCTTAACATCCAGCATATTTAAACATCCAAAATGCATAAAGTGGACAAAAAGATGCAATAAAAAAGTACCCTTTAACAACAGTCTCACCTAAAGCTATAGTTTTGAATAACTTATTTGGGAAAATACCGCTCTGAAACTGGATAGAATGTATACCATATAATACCTGAAAAAAAAAAAAAACAATAATCACTAAAATGAACAGAATGGACTGACTATAAAACCAGGAGCTGATCTAAATAGAGAACAGGTAAAATAAAAACGATATAAAATATTATTTGTAAAACCTATATTATGAAAATTGCAAATCGAAGGTGAATAAATTGAAAATAATCTGAGCAAATAATAACCAATTAGTATAATAGGATAAAAAAATATATACCTGAATAAATCATTACCATCCACTAGTATGGAAAAAAGTATCTAACAGATAATGCATCAAATTGAGACAATGTAACAAAAAGGTGTTCAATGCCACAAGATAGATACACCTGTATCCCTTTACCCTCTGCTATCCTTACTGACTGTTTTCCATTAGCCCATTTTGAGGAACAGTATACAAAACATCTATTTATTGTGATTTGGTCTTTGTGTTTTGGTTCCAACTATTCCTGACTTTACAACAGGGCCACTATGGAACCTACAGACATATCACAGGGATAAAGTTATACCAGAACCAGGCACCCCCTAATAAACCACCTAATCTGTTATATGTTATGGAAAAAGATAGAAGTGTATTGTGGTCCTTGTTTCATAACACTAAAACAACTGGTCATCCTGTCAGGGCCACCATCAAGGGGTGACAACCATGATGGTGGTCAAGGGCCCGGCGGTCCTGGGGAGCCGGCCACGTGTTGCGGCGAAATTGCCGCCTGTGCAGCTGTACCGGGGCATGCACGCTGATGGTGCCCATCGGCTGGCTAACGCACTAAGGGTTCAGGGGCCTGGTCAGTGCTGTGGCAGTAAAATAACGCGACTGGGCCCCTTTAAAAAAAATTGCAGCCGCAAGTAATGTGGAGAGGAAGTGACGGCTGGTATCTGTAACTGTCAGTATGCATGTTTGTCTGTATGTATATATGTATGTGTGTGTCTGTATGTCCAAATGCATGTGTGTGTTTGTCTGTATGTCCGTATGTGTCTGTATGTGTGTGTATGTCTGTTTCAGTATGTGTGTTTCAGTATGTATATGTGTGTATGTGTGCCTGTTAGTATGTATGAGTGTCAGTGTGTGTGTGGGTGTTGGTGTCCATTATGTGTATATGTATCTGTGTGTCAGAAATGTCTATATGTATCTGTGTCAGTGTATGTGTGTGCCAGGAATGTCTGTGTGTCAGTGTGTGTGTGTGTGTGTGTGTGTGTGTGTACAAACACCAACAATCACACACATACTCCATACAAAAACATACTTACATTCAAACACAATTGTGTGTGTGTGTATGTATACACTCACACACAGTTCATCTACTTTACACACAGACTTTGAGCTGTGTTAGGGTCCCCAAAATTTCTGATGGGGGCCCAGCATCCTGTTATATGGAAAACATATTTGTTCATTTAACAAAATTTGGATGGCCTTCCTTAAAAAAGGAGGTCAAAGAATATGTGCAAGAATGCAATATAGGCGAATAAGGCATTCGTCTGGGGCCCCTGCCTCTGGGGGGCGCCCACCGGGGATGCTGGGGATGCTGTGTTATCTGGGGATGCTGTGCTGGGTGAGCGGCTCATTAGCCACCCCCCAGCATAGCCATTCACCTGCTGGGCTCCTCTCTGCTGCTTGCCTGCTCAGGGAGTGGTGTCTACTGTAACCCCAGCACCCGAGCAGAGCACACTGCTTCCTGCCATCAGGGGAAGCCAGGACATGACTTGTTATCCCAGCTGCCCCCTGCCTGTGAACGCCGGTGCACTCTGAGGGGAACAGGAAGCAGCGTGTGCTCACATTGCACTGCTCTTCTGCTTCTCCCTACCAGGAACAGAGCAGCTACATGCAGGCTGGACTTCTCCTCTTCACAGAACCCAGGTATGGCCGGCTAAGGGGCATGGTTTATTGTGTGCATGGTTGTAAATTGGTGCGTGTGTGTTTTAAATTGCTGTATTTGTGTGTGTTAATAATGTGTGACTTTATGTAAAGTGATGTGAGTTTGTGTTTGTGTGTGTGTGTGTGTGAGAGTGTGTGTGTGTGTGTCTGTGTGTGGTCTGTGTGTGTGTGGGTTAGTCAAAGTGTGTAAGTGACACTGTGTGTGTATGTTAGTGAGAGTGTTTAAGTGACACTGTGTTAGTGAGAATGTGTAAGTAACTCTGGTTGCAAGTGACAGTGTGTGTTAGTGAGAGTGTGCAAGTAACTCTGGGTGTGTGTGTTAGTGAGAGTGTGCAAGTGACAGTGTGTGTTAGTGAGTATGTAAGTGTAGCCGAATGGATCATGCTACCAAACTCTCATACCGACTCCGGGCAGTCCATGCCCCTTTTCCCTCTTTACGTTGTCTCCTATGTTTGGGATGTGCAGTACATGTGTGAAACATTCTCCCCTTGTTTTGAAACCTAAGCTTTTCCCCTGTTTCGCCAGGCCATTTGTCTTATTCCATTCCACTAAGTGGTTCCCACGGTTTAGTTCGACAACCAAACAAACTACCGAATGATAGACCACCCAGATATGGAGTGTGCCTCTCATTAAAACTGTTCACACCTCCATAAACCGCAACTACACGAACATTCTAAGCGGTCGGCTGTGAGGTCGCCGTTCGTATAGGCGAACACGTGGCAGCGGCCATCTTGGAACACGAACAAAGTGTCAAGTGTGTGGAACTAAAATCAGACAATCAACGGCATGAATACCGCTGGGACTTCCACCTTCGGTTATTTCGTGAGAAAGCATACGAACGAGTCGAGCAACCTCCCGAACCAGAGACTCATATGAACGTGCGCTCGAACAGATATCCTTGTCATTTTATATGCTTTTTGTACTCCCGAAAGAGACCGACCGCACAGCCTATTTTCATGGGACTGTTTTGGGCAGGCGCCTCGTGTGCGGTTGGTGTAAACTATACCCCAGTGGCGTTTCCACTGTGTTCGTGGGATCTGAGCACTTTTCGGATATCTTGGGCACTCAGACCCAAGCTATCCGGGGATATAGTACTTGAGGGGGTTCCTTATGGGGAAATGCATATTTTGGGGTGTTAAATATTTTACATGTCCTGGACCTGAGAGCTAATGTAATTATCTTATGTATTTTATCCTGTCTACCCTCAGGTCCGGTAGGGAATGCCCCTGGAATGTGTATTGGGAAACCCCTTGCATGGGAATTCTCAGAAAAGGCCAGCTGTGGCTCCATTAAAATCAGTTATACCCCCAGAGCTGAGTGACGTCCAGTTGCTGGGGAGGTGTTGGGAGAATCTCGAACTACTTTTGCTGTATTTGGCTGTTCCCTTGGAGTAACTTACTTGTTCCTAAATACATCTTGAAATAACCAGCGGAATAGAGTCCCTGCTTGGACTAGGGCTCTGCTACAGTAAGTAACTGTGTGTGTGGGTGTTAGTGAGAGTGTGCAAGTGACTGTGCATTAGTGATATTGTGTAAGTGACACTGTGTGTGTGTTAGTGAGAGTGTGTGTGTGTGTTAGTTAGAGTGTAACTGACAATGTGTGTGTTGGTGAGAGTGTGTGTATGTTAGTGAGAGTGCAAGTGACGCTGTTTAAGTGACTCTGTGTCAGTGTGTTGGTGAGAGTAAGTGACAATGTGTATGTTGGTGAGAGTGTGTGTGTTAGTTAGAGTGTTTAACTGACAATGACAATGTGTATGTCAGTGAGTGTGTGTGTTTGTTAGAGTGTGTCTCTTTCTTTCCCTAAATGTGTGCTCACTATATCTCTCCTAAAATGTTTCTTAGTCTGTGTTCCCTAAATATCTCAACAGTCTCTCTATCGTTTCCCTAAATGTTTCCCCAGGCTGTTTCCGTTCATTCTCACTGTACGTCTGCTTTCACTTAAAGGGACACTATAGGCACCCAGACCACTTCAGCTAATTGAAGTGATCTGGATGCACTATCCCAGTGCCCTTACACTGCAAAGGTAATTATTGCAGTTTTTAACAAACTGCAATAATTACTGTTCAGGGTTAACTCTACCTCTAGTGGCTATTAATGAGAACGTTCAGCGCCATGTAAAACCCCATAGGAAAGCATTGAAAAATACTTTGCTATAGGGAAATCCTAATGTGAGCACGGCCATTGAGGAGCGACGGCGGACCTGAGCCAGTGCTGAGGGACATCAGCGCTGGACCCGGGTGTGTGGCAGAAGGGGTTTTTAACCCCTTCTGCACCACGAGGGGGGAGGTTAGCTTGACGGAGGGGGAAGCTATAGTGCCAGGAAAACAATTTTGTTTTCCTGGCACTATAGTTTCCCATTAATGTCTACTCAGTGTTTCTCTTTCCCTAAATGTCTCTTCACTGCAATTCAGAGTTTAGTGAATAAACTTACAAAGGCATGTAGTTGCATTCATGAGGGGACTGCAATGTGGAATGTTGCCTAGGGTGGCAAGCATCCTTGCAGCGGCCTTGAATATATGTGCTCAATCCAAGTCTGTCTCTCAAACACTGACTAATTTACTCATACCTTTATCCATACTTAATATGCCATGGACACATCTGTCTATAGACTTTATTGTGGAAGTGCCTTCTTCTGAAGATAACACAGCCATTCTTATGGTCACTGATTGTAGCGGAGCTCCCTGTACCCCAGCTGGGTACCTCTGCCAGAGTGGTTGCTTCCTAGCCGTACCAGGGGAAACAGATGGGGAACTAGCTCTCTTAGTACTTACAAGGACTTTCCCCATTGCATCTACCTGCAAGCTGGAACAGCAGTCACAGAGGTTAAATCTTCCTTCCCTCCAGTAACCAGACGACACACAATTCTGGAGGTTAAAACACTGACAATCTTTATTTGGAACAGGCTTATTTTATGCACAGACCCCCACAGGGGGTCTCCATTCAATACAACACAATCCCAGGCTGGAGGTGGCTGGGTTACAGATAGCCATCTCCTGCTCTGGGAGATACCAACAGTACACAAGGACACACAACAAAACATATTACATACGTGGGGGTAAACTTTGGGGCTCGGTGCCCTGGGAAGGAAAAGGGTCACACAGATAAAATCTGGGTTTCCTGCAAATAGTGGGGCTATCAGATTTACAGAACCCAAGATATCAGCGTCTAAAGTCTGGGGCTCGAGGCTCTGTACATCCCCGCAATGAGTCCCATGGATTTGCTTGGTTTAGTCCCGCGAATTCAAACTTCGTGCCTAAACCAAGCAACAACCAATCAGCTGAAAGGACGCAGGTATCCACCGGAGAGAGCTACGAGCTACGAGCCTAATGGAGCTACGAGCCTAACCTTGTAGCTCCCAGGTAGGGAGGGAGGGAAACAGAGACTATAGCTCCATTGGACGGTCCATGACATTGGGACCAGAGACAGGGTGCCATACAGATACATAGAGTACAATGGAAAATCGTGGGACTAAACCTTGGGAACACAAAATACAAGGGCAAAACTGTACGAACACTCAGTGGGCATGGTAATTAGTGGCGGTGTCCGCCATACAGATAGCTTTTCTAAAATTGCTCATTTCATTCCTTTGAAAAAATGACCCTCTGCTAAGGAAATATTATGATTGCATGGCATCCCTGTCAACATCCTGAGGATCCCAAGTTGTTTCGTAATACTAGAGGGGTTTTTGTGCAGAGATGGGTAGCCATCTTTCTTTCTCATCAACCTATCACCCTCAATCTAACAGTGTGGCTGAAAGGGAAAACCAATCTCTGGAACTGTACTTGTGCTGCTTCACTAATGAGTTTTGGGATAATTGGACTGGCCTGCTCTCATGGGAAGAGTTTGCCAGAAATTTAGCTACTCACACTTCTGCCCAGCTGTTGTTCTTGTAAGTTAGTACAATAGTACATTACTGCAATATTCATTTCTGGTTATTATCCTGTTCTGATTTACATTATTTTCTCCTGTCTCCTGTAATCCTTTGACCTTAGCTAGTGTATAGTTTATCCTGATCTCTGTATCCCTTTGATCTCGGTTATCCTCACTGACTCTGTTTTCCATTAGCCCGACCATTCTAAGGACCAGTATATGAAAAGTCTATTTATTGTGATTTGGCCTTTGTGTTTTTGGTTCAAACTGATCCTGACAGCTAGTAAGCCAACCAATCAGAGTGCTTTGACAACCAAGTCTCAAGAGAAACCAACCAATCAGAGTGCTCTTACTTAATTATGTTTCCCCCGTAACCCCTGTAATTTCACTTTATAACTACTTGGGAGAAATGCCTGTGGCAGTTGGGCGCAAAGGGACGGGCAATACCTCCATAATAGTTATATGTGGGTCTTATTGACCACCATGGTTTTTTTTTAATATGGCAGCTGACTAGCCAGCACTGGCAAATCACTGCATAATTATCTAGTAAAAAGTACTTCACATTATCATTTGATTGTTTGAACGCAAGTGAACAATATTTTGCAAATGAGTATCCTGCTAGATGTATTAGATCCCTATTCAGTTTAAAATCAGTGCTTTGTGAATCCTCTGTATTCTATATTATATATACTCCTATATTCCCATCCTATCCTTAATGCATTTGGGTGATCACTGCAGGTTTGCTTGGGCTGACTGAATTCCATCCACGTTTGTCTTTAATGAATATTAGAATTGCCAATGTGTAGAAATTCAGTCATCTGAACAAAATCCACTGTTTAGTGAACAGCCCTGTTAAAGTGCTTACAAAAAAAAAAAAAAGAGCAACTAAGGAATTTATTTACAATATACAAAATGAGGTAGAGGCAAGATATCTGCCTACACAGGTTTTCAAGCAAAGAAACAAAAGACTCTAAACAGTGCTGCAATGTCTCCACACTGTAGTTCCACCAGTGTACAATAGCAAAATAGAAAAGAATGGAGTCATTCGCAACTAAATTTCTGAGTGCATTCCCTGGTGCTACCACCTTTTATTGGAATGACAAAGTACAAAAGTTTCGGGCACCAGCCCTTTATCAATGCTTCATTTAGCTAAAGTTGTTTTGGTGATTATAGTGTCCCTTTAAAGCCACAGAATCGTTTAGATTAGTTTATCGTTGCTTTAAAAATACCAGTCAGTTCTGAATACATAAAATGTTTGTTTTTTTTTGCTATGGAATATTTTGGCATTGCCTTCCTAGTTCAATGGTCTGTTGTTTTTCTGCATTGTGTATGGGAATTGGATTCACTTCTGGGAATTTGCATGTTGGTACCTCCCTTGGTTGACTAACTTGTATCTCATCATCTAGTCCCTTAGTGTTGCTTTGTAGTAATACAAATTCTTCTTTCTGTTGTTTTCCTTAAATTGTAACAGTATTGTATGCTTGCTTGCTTATTAGTCTCTGGCTAAACTACTAGACAAGTCAGAGTATAAGAAAGATCCTCAACAAAAATAAAAAAAAATAAAAAAAAAGGCAAATTAATTGTAATGCTTGTTTGTTTTAACTTAAGCACAAGTTTCTTGTGCAGATTACAGAGACATACATCACTTTGAGTTGAGACAACTGTCTGATTCCAATAAAATAGAAAATGGAAAAAAAGGGGAGAAGAAATAATTGGAAAAAATGCTCAAAATCACCAAGTGTGTGTCACTCCAAATCACACTATTAAAATCAACAGGATATAATAAACAATATAGTGAGAGCAAAATGGTGGTACATAAACCAGATGTGGATAATAAAACATGCAATATTACCATGTATCTGTATGACCTAAAAATATAAAAATATAAAACACAAGACATAGTATAGCCTGCATATAAAGATAAAATAAATGGAGAAGAAAATATCTCACTCACATATTTCTGTGCCTTTATAAGTGGCTCAGACTATAGGCGTCTTTGTAGGAGACCAAATGGCTGGAATGGTGACAAAAGGTTCACTGCAAATCTTCCACTTTCCTCCTGGACGTATTTCTCATAAATACCAAACAGGGATGTAGATGCAAAAAACAAAATCTTTCATTCATACAACACAGCTTAAAATCTGGATCTCCAGTAAAGAATATTGCACAACACATCTTTTTCAAAGTGCTAAATTATATGAGAATTTACAAAGTTTAAATATCTAAAAAAAAAAAGGCACCTTTTCCGACTTCGTTTTACTACTTCTGGTTTCCGGTTGCGTCATTTCTCCTTCGAGTACTTCCGGGTCAGCGGTCATTTTTCTGTCTCATTCGGATGACGAACTTCCGGTTTAACTAAATACTTTTTCTTGCGTGAAAAGAGTTCTAAATGCGCATGTGCGCTTAGAAAAAGTCTAATAATAGACATCAAACTATATGTGCAAGGATACAAATTGATAAAAATAATTTAAAAATATGCTACATAAGAATACATTTAGTCTAACATGATAACTCCACAAATAATACAGAGAAAGGGAAAAAGAGAAAATATATTATTGGATAAGTTTCAAATATATAACATCTGTAGCCAGTGCCAATGATACATTTTTATTAAAATAGTTATTTGTAATTTGTACACCAGTGAATATTTAGTTTATATATATATATATATATATAAACAAATAGAAAAACCCTTGCACTCCAACTCTTACTAATAATACTGCCAGGTGCCAAGTCCCAAATTCATAAAAAATCAAAAAATTACCGGCACTCATGGGCTTCTTTCATCCAGTTTATTTATAGGTGAAGATAGTCAGGTCAACGTTTCAGCTCCCGATCGGAGCTTTCATCAGGACACCAAAGGCATATTACATGGCATAAGACAAACATATATAGGACAAATAAATCACATTAACCAATAAACACTGACCTTATCAGCTGTGCTCCATTAGCTCAGATGCTCGGCGTTCACTCAATCCCATTGCGCATGTCTAGCGTCGGTGTGGACTTCCGCATCACATGATCGGGAGGCCGGATCTCTGATCCGATAGCGTCATAGTAACCAAGCAACCGCTGGTTTAACCAGCAAGGATGCTACTATGTTTCCAGCTATCGTGAGGAATATTCTCCCTACTAATACAGAGCCAGTCTCTCGGTGATTACGGACAATTTAGATCCAACCTTGGTGCTCGCCGAGCATCCCAATGGGTTCACACTGTCATTATTACTGTTCATCTTTAAATGTTCACTATTCGTCTTCAAGGGGTGAATTATGTTACTCACTAAAAACTACTAATTAAAACTAAAAAAGAAGAAAATATGTGTATGCTCAAAAAAGAAAATTATCTATACAAGTGATAAACATGTGTCAATTCATTTATATGTAAATACACATCAATATACGTCATCAGTAAAGTATTAGTGCACTATAATATATGTGTTATATGAACAATATTTGTTCTAGTGATTTACTTATGAAATATAGAATCCTTAATGGATGTACTATGTTATATTACAAATGTTTGAGACTGTGTGTGTGCCTCGATGTACATATATGTGTATAATACGTGCTACAACACTATTAATCTGTCCCTGATTAGTGGTGGGGTGAAAAAAGAAGACAATAGAATACAAGACGCATTGTCTATATTATAAATTTCTTTTAGACTAAGATATTTATGTAAGTAATTTTGGTCAGTGTCTATGGTTATAATCTTAAACATTATTAAATACACTTTAAAATTCCAGTATAACCAGAGTAATTCTCCCACTAGGGGATATGTTCAATAAAAAAATATTATATTATATTATTAACAAATGGAACTAATCCTGTAGCTTACTCCCCAGGGTAGCTCTCAGAAATGTTCCATTTCCATACATTTCGGTAGGGAGGGCATGGGCACGTACTCAAACTGTGACTCTTGTTAAACATACATCTAAGGACCGATTACAGAAAAGGAAAAAATGAACATTTTTCGTTGAGACCTCTAGGGGAGATCGTATCAAGTTCTGTTATCCAGTAAGTTTCTCTTTGTAAGAGAAGTCTCCCTCTATCCCCACCTCTAGCCGCCACTGGCACATGATCAAATGCCACGCAGCGTAAGGCAGAGAGTGGGTGTTGTTTTTCCAGAAAATGTCGGGCCACAGGTTTGTCCGACTTGCCATCACGATAGGCAAGGCGGATACTCGATCTGTGGCCCCTAATTCTCTCGCACAGTGCTGTTTCTGTCTTTCCTATATAACTCAGTCCACAAGGGCATGTGAGTTTATATATAACAAATTCCGTGCGACAATGTATCCTGTGGGCTATTTTGTAGATTTTACCACTATGGGGGTGGGTAACTACCTTAGAAGGAATTATATGCCCACAGGTCACACAACCTAAGCATCTGACACAACCATTGTTCATAGTTCCTTTTTTTATGATGTTATAACAATGAATGGGATCTGTTTTAACTAACAGGTCCCTCAAGTTTTTATTCTTCTTATAGCAGAACATAGGCTTGTTTGTCAGTTCCTTCGGCAGTGTTGAGTCTTGTCGCAAGATGTTCCAGTTGCGAGTAACAATTTCAGAAATTTCCTGGCTTGCAGTGTGTAACATTACTGGAAAAATGATTCGATTAGTAGGTTCCTTTCTTGGATTATTTCCTTTCTGATATTGTTCTCCTGCTTGTATCAATGCTTTTTCAAGAATCGGTCGTTTGTATCCCCTCTTTGTGAATTTGGAATACATCATCTTCAATTGTTCTTTCCGTTGTTCCTCCTGGGAATTGTTTCTATAGACCCTTAGGAACTGAGACAGTGGCAGGGCTTTCTTCAAATGTTGGGGGTGGAAACTATCATAGTGTAAAATGGTGTTCCTGTCAGTTGGTTTTGTATATAACTTATACTCCAACTGATGGTTGATAACTGATATTTCAAGATCAAGGAATTGGACATTGTTGTAATCAATGTGTGAGGTCACTCTTATTGGCGTAGGCAAGTCATTGATGTATTGTACGAATATCCTCGCTTCCTCACCTGTGCCCCTCCAGAGGATTAAAATATCGTCAATGAAGCGATAGTATCTGACTATTTGCTCTCGATATTGTGTCAATATATATTTTTGTTCAAAGTCGAACATAAATGTATTAGCATACATTGGGGCCATGGCGGCCCCCATGGACGTACCATGAGTGCCGGTAATTTTTTGATTTTTTATATATATATATATATATATATATAAAAAAAATAAAAAATCTTGGCACTCACCCTTTCAATCAATATATTGTTTATGTAAATGCCCTGGGGCAATCCAACGCTGAAAGTATAAATAGTATATGAAGGTAGAAATGCACTCTGCGGTCTTTGTAGAAAAAAATCCAATTCAATAATTAACATCCATTTGATCGACGTTTCGTCCCATTCGGGTCTTTCTCAAGTATATATATTGCCCTGTTTTTCGTAAATAAAGATGAATATGTGAACATTATAATGTCAGTCATCACTGTTGTGAATTGTTTATAGTAAATTATTTTTATTTACTTTGTCAATACATCCAGCCCCTACCTTTTTTTTCTTATGTTGCACCTCCAACTGGCTATTTTACTACCTGAGTCCAAGTGAGAATGATGATAATAATACAAATAATTTTGCTTCTATAAAGCTATTTCAAGGTTTTATAGATTTGCAAATTAAAACCAGAATTACAGTTTCTTTCTGAGTATGCCTAGCAATAACTAACTGTTGTTTCTTTGTTATTAATTCAAGTCACTTCCACAAACTGATGCAGCTTTTATTTCTTTTTAATTTGTATCAGCACTATATTGGGTCACATGAATTCCCAGCCCATCTGGTGACAGGCAAGAAGGACCAGAGGTCAAGGACTTGAGTATTATACTGCCAGATCAGTCGGCAGATAATGGGCTTCTTCAGCTGATGGCCTGAAAGGAGCAAGATTTCAACAAGAGACCTTCAAGGTAAAAAATGACAGAAGCCATGCGTATTATTAAATCCTTCTCAGACATGTAGCCCCACGAGAGAGAAAGGAAAAAGGTTTGGAATCTGGAGTTACAGGGGGCAGAGTAACATACAGGGAGGTCATGGTGCAGAGTCAGATACAAGTCTGTGACATCCATAATCTAACTAGTGTTTGCTGCATTGTGTGCTTTTCAGGGCATGTGCTACTTTATCCCAGTGTACTGTTATCACCTTGACGATACACTTTGAGAGGAATTATATTTACAATTTTAATAAAATATGCTGTTATGTACCTCGTGAAATTTTAAAATTAATCAAACAAAAATTAGAGACTTGTTTCCTAGTATGCCCTTCCTATGCTTTTGCCAAACTAATACTTGAAAATTGTCCTTCAAAGAATAACAAACTATTAAACTATATATTTGTTTATGTTTGTGGCTTAAAGGACCACGATAGTGCCAGGAAAACAAACTCATTTTCCTGGCACTTTAGTGTTAATAGCCCCCCCCCCCCCCACCACCCTAATGACCCCTCCCGCCGGGCTCTAGGGGGAGGAACGGGTTAAACACTTGCCTTTCTCCAGCGCCGAGCTCCCTCTGCGCTGGGGACTCTCCTCCTTCTTCTGACGTCATCTGCTGAATGCGCATGCACAGCAAGAGCCAAGCGCGCATTCAGTCAGTCCATAGGAAAACATTTCTCAATGCTTTCCTATGGACGGCAGCGTCTTCTCACTGTGAAAATCACAGTGAGAAGCGCGGAAGCGCCTCTAGTGGTTGTCAATGAGACAGCCACTAGAGGCTGGATTAATCCATATGTAAACATAGCAGTTTCTCTAAAACTGCTATGTTTACAGCTGCAAGGTTAACCCTAGATGGACCTGGCACCCTGACCACTTCATTGAGCTCAAGTGGTCTGGGTGCCTATAGTGGTCCTTTAATATTTCCAACAGGATTACCTAGTCAATTGCTGAATTTAATATATGCAAGCTACTCCCATCTGCTGCTGCTGATACTGACCACCATTTGCTATACACCAACAATTGTTTTTTAAATTCTATAAACACTATTTGAAAAGAATTATATACAAAGTATATGATTTGGTAGATTTACAAAGCACCAACTTTAAACTTTTCAAACCCACCCATGGCAAAATAGTGGGGCTATTTAATAAAATAAATGATGGATATCCTTGTGTCCCACACTGTCCCCACATGTGGTCAGGGGCTGGGGACCATTATAACATGAAGGAGGAACATAGTGTATAACCTGGCCTTCACCAATTGGCAGCAGGTGGGAGCCCAAATAATCATTTTCAGGAGCGAGATCCTAGTGTCCCCACCAGCTCCCAAAGATGGGCGGCAAGTAGACATCATAGTGTGATGTCCACACCCTCCTTCTCCCAAGGTTGCTAGTTCTCCTCAATCCCCTAGTCACCACCTCATTAAAAATAGATGACTCTACCTACCCCCCTAATCCTAATAATAGTAAAGGGGGCAAATAAATCTAATACCTGTAAAATAAAACTTATACTTACCCATCACAAGTCTTCTTTCTCCTAAGTCTTCTTTTTGTTAGCCCCAAAAATGGGCATATTAAAAATCATAAGTACCGACACAACTAATGATTATTAAACAAAATAATTTTAGAATTTTTTTTTGTTTAACAAAACACATATGGTAAGGATCCTGAGATTTGTTGAAGCCACAGACCAATTTATTTTTCCTGCTTCTATTGATTCAACTGGATGAAATGGGATTCATTCCTGGACACAAGGCAAGGGATAGCACTGTCTACGATTTCTGTCTATTCAACATCTTACACAAAAGAAGGGTGTACCCCTTTATGTCAATTGACCGATGCAGAGAAAGCTTTTGACCATGTGGACTGGTTCTTCATGATATGGACACTATGGGCTTTGGGAATAAACTACTGAATTAGATCAGGGCTCTAAACAGCTGCCCAAAGGCACAGTTGTGCGTTAACAGAGCACTCTCTGAAACATTTCAAATTCGGGATGCGACCAGACAGGGGTGTACACATTCACCACAACTTTTCACCCTGACATTAGAGCCACTATTACATAACATACAAAGGAATGGAGATGTATAGGGTTTCGAATGGAAGGGATATCCGCACAAAGTAGCGGCTTATGCAGACGATCTGTTATTTTTTATCACAAACCCTTGAACCACATTGCCTCGACTCATGTCTGAGATCTCACAATACTGTATAATATCCGGTCTCAAACTCAACTTGACTAAATGTGAAGTTCTTAATTTCCGTACCTAACAATGAATGTCTGCAACTTCAGTCACACTTTTCTTTTAATTGGTGAAATATCTTGGATAATAAATTTCCAGCAACCTTGCCAACATTTACCAACTGAACTTTACACCACTCCTTCAGCATATCCAAAAAGATCTGAAATACTGGAACTACGCTAAATTATTATGGCTTTGACGCATGTCAGTAGTCAAAATGAGCATTCTACCCAGACTACTTTACCATTATCAGACAATACCAGTGACGTAGACAACTGCCTTCTTCTCATTATTGCGATCTTCCATTCTATGATATGTTTGGAGAGGTGAGAGATCCCAACTGTGTTATGACCTCCTATGCCTACCACATTTATGGGGTGGCCTAGCCCTGCTTGATTTATGCATATATCATCAAACGACGGTCTTACAAAGGATTTTAGCATTTACAATGCTTTCCTATGGACGCTTCAATGAGACAGCCACTAGAGGTTTTGGAGGCTGGATTAACCCTATTATAAACATAGCAGTTTCTCTGAAACTGCTATGTTTATAAAAAAAAAAAAAGGGTTAATCCTAGAGGGACCTGGCACCCAGACCACCTCATTAAGCTGAAGTGGTCTGGGTGCCTAGAGTGGTCCTTTAACATTTTATCAACACCTTCTGGTGGGGGAGCCTGAATAACAAGATTACATTTAACTCTCTTAGTGACCAGACCACTTTTAAATTGTCTTACCGTTTGGGACCAGGACTGTTTTTACATTTCTGCGGTGTTTGTGTTTAGCTGTAATCTTCCTCTTACTTTTTTACTGTACCCACTCATATTATATACTGTTGTTATCGCCATTAAGTGGTCTTTCTAAGGATACCAATTATTTTCATCAAATAAATTTACTATAAAAACAATTATAAAATATGATGAAAATTTTTTAAAAAACACACTTTTTCCAACTTTGACCCCCAAAATCTGTTAGGCATCTACAACCGCCCCAAAACACCCACATTTTGTCCTGAGTTTAGAAATACCCAATGTTAACATGTTCTTAGCTTTTTGGGGAAAGTTATAGGGCTATAAGTATAAGTAGGATGTTTCAAAATATAAATATTTTTTAAAATCTATCACTAGTGACATTGTTATAAATCTCTGAATCACACCTCACATGTACATATTTTTATTAAAGTAGACAACGCAAGGTATTCAATATGGGGTATGTCCAGTCTAAGTAGCCACTTAGTCACAAACACTGTCCAAAGATAGCATTTATATTTGTTTGTGTGTTAAAAATGCAAAAAACGAATATGAATGCTAACTTTGGCCAGTGTTTGTGACTAAGTGGTTACTAAAACAGACTGAACATACCCCATTTGCAATACCTTGGATTGTCTTCTTTTGAAAATGGTATGCCATCATGTGGTAATTCTCATTCCTGGGCTACCATATTTTCTCAAAGGCAACATAACCCATCTGGCAAATTTCAATGTGAAAAATCTTTTTCAGAAACTCAGTGGGAAAAAAATCTTAATTTTACACCACAAGAGCTTTATAAATTCTTTATACCAAGAGGTTAATTATAAATTACTATCCTTCTGGTACTCTCCTGCACATGATCTTCTCAATGGTACCAGCAACATGCTGGAGATGCAATATGACTGAAGGCATATGAAATGCACTCGTATACAACCGTTCTGGGAAGAGGTTAAGACCAAGATCACCAAAATCCTGGGTGGTGATCTGCCTCTGGACATTGACCATGTACTGCTACATTCTATACCTTGTACAATCAGCAAATATAAGAAGTCAACACTTAGGCACTTCATCAATGCCCTAGAATCATTTGAACAATGGATGAAGAGAGTGGAGGAGATCAAGGCAGCTGAGTCGATTTAGCCATCGCTCACTGGCACTGGTGACAGGTATTTTAAGAGATGTCAACTTTGGATAATGTCCCTGGCGGAGCAAGACGGACAGGGGGTAAGTTAAGCATCGATGGATGGGGGTGGGGGGGGGGGAGAGGGGTGCGCTACAATTTCCCTGCTCTATACCTCATCTCCCCAACCTCTAACCATATCCACTCTGCATGTACGTATTTAATACGTGACCCCAACGTGATTTGCACCTTTCTCATTAATTATGTGATGGGAAACGAGGCAGAGTTGTTCACTCTCCAGGCCCTTTAATCAAACTTGTTCCTGGAACGTACACTAAAATAGTTTCTGTTCAGTTTGTACCAGCCAAAATTCTGCATGTCGCTCTTGCTTTACCACATTACTTCCGGCAATCACATCCCATGCAGCTTGGGATAATGGCCAGATAACTGACATCAACTCGCTCCCAAGCATTGGTCCGGCATACACTAAATGATTTACAGTTTTACTGTACTATTACTTTATCATAATTGCTATGTGATATACCCAGGATGTTTTCTCATTCCAGGTCTCTGAGACGGTCGCCCATGAAAGGGTGAGACCACAGGAGGAAGAATGACGGTGGGAAGCGCCGCTGCACTACCGCCAGGATGACGGCACTCAGGATGCAGCCTCACGGCCTTCAGCGGCAAGAGGTTCAAATGGTTAGTCCAAGATAACCTGTAAGTCTGGGCATCTGTTTGAGGGTTGAAAGTCCTTTCTAGAGTCTTGGAGTGGGGGGTGGGGGGTGGGGGTAAGACGGTGGATTTTAGTCGGGTGTGGGTGCCTCGGTCGGAGGGACAAGGGACAGGACCGGTCGGGTTTCTGGATATAGGGGGGGACTGCAGCTGGTGATATGGTGGCCAGTGAGGCGGTGCACCGTCGGTGACTTCACCGGCGCCGGAGGTGGGGAGTGAACAGGCAGAGTTGATTGGGGGTTTCCCAGAGGTCTCCTTTGTGGGACTGTTGGGCTGTCACCTTAAGCCTGAGGTGAAAGAGAGGATTTGGAAAGGGGAGTTTGTGGAGATGTTTTCACTCCTCCCTTTGAAGGAGTACATTGATCTTAAGGAGGAAGATAAGAAGGATAGCAACAAAGAGGAAAAGAAGAGGATATGGTATCGGCATACTGGCATACTGGCCAGTGTGGTGGGGGGAGAAGTCCCCGTATCGCTGCTCTCAATTATTCTGCTATCTGGGAGGCATACCGGACATACGGCGGTTTGGCGTGGGGGTGTTATGATGATCGTCAACGCCTTGCGGTTAACCCGGGAATGAGATGGGATCAGATGGATCTCCCGCTGTGGATGAAGCTGATGATGGTGCAGAAGGCTTCCCCCTTTCAGGCTGGGGCCAGCACGGGACCTGACTCAGCCCCATTGGCCATCAGGAGAAAAGGTTTCTGCTGGCTATTCAATATGGGCCAATGTAAGCGGATGCAGCGCTGCTGAGGGATGGGTTCATTTACAGTTTTGTCATTCTGTTCAGGGGGAGGGAGGTGGTTTAATGTCTGCGCAATTTGAAATCTCTGAGGGATTTTTACGGTTTCCCCCTTGGAGGTGGTGCCGAAAAAGGAAACTGGTAAGAACCGGCTGATACATCATTTGTCGTATCCGAAAGTATTGTCTGTTAATGATAATACTGACAGGGATCTTTGCTCGGTTTCTTATACATCATTCAACAATGCGATCGAGTTGGTTCGGAGAGCAGGCTGAGCAACGTTGTTGGCTAAGGCGGACCTGGAAGCGGCGTTCCGCTTATTGCAGATTCACCCAGATTATCATCATCTACTTGGCTGTTTTTTTGAAGGGCAGTATTTTGTGGATTTGTGTTTGCCTATGGTCTGCTCTATCTCGTGTGCCTACTTCAAAACATTTAAATCATTTTTGGAGTGGGTGGTCCGGGTTGGGGCAGGCACTAAATTCGTAGTCCATTATCTCAATGATTTTTATTGTGTAGGGTCGGATGTGTGCCAGGTGGGTTTGCGAATACTGTAATTGTAACGAGCGCTTACCTTTCCCCGCCGGTCCTCCTCCCATACTTCCGGGAGCTGTCTCAGTCCTTCTGACGCCGGCCGCTTGGAACATGCCCACCTTTATGACGCGGCGCATGCGTGCCAACGTCAGAATGAAAGTGCCGCCAAAATTCAAACGTGGCCACGCTCCCGGACTTTTTTGGGGCGTCACTTCAAAATTAAAGTCAAAGAACCCACACTATAAAAGGGCTATCGTGACACTTGTCAGATGCCCTAGTATGGTTCTTGTCTAAAGTCCCCTAGTGCTATTTATAAGGCCCATTCTAAGGTCCGGTAACCGTCTTCCTGTGGGTTTCACGCTGTGTGAAGGGGTCACTGTCATGACAGTAATGGGTCGTACAAGTTTTCTGCGTGCCGCTGGCGGGGGATAAGACGGTGGGTTCCACAACCTGTTTATCCTTTCTGGGCTTGCAGATTGATATGCTTCCTCTATCCCGGTGGTTCGGCTACTTCACCGTTTTGTTGTGTATTGCATGAAATTTAATGTGGTTTTCCGGGCGCGACATGTGCCCAGGTTCTTGAATGTTGTTGCTGACTCGCTCTCTCATTTTCAGTGGGCAAGGTTTTGGTCAGCGGCTCCGGGCGCGCAGGAGGAAGGGGTTCCCTGGCAGGCAGAGGTGTGACAGCTCAGGACATCTTGCTTGGTGGACTCATAAGATGGTCACTGGTGCTGTCCACATGGGCAGCCTACGTCAAGGTTTGGCAGGAGTGGTGACAGGGCGGTGGCTTGTGTAGGGGGTCATGGCTCTGCTGAGGCCAAGTTTGAGATGCTTTTATGGTTTTGCATATAGTTACTAGAAGTGACATGGGTCCTACTGAAATGAGCTTGCAGAACTTCTGAATAATTGCACAAAAGTAAAAAGTAAAAGAGAATTATATATCTAGAGGGAAGATTGATTGCACAGTGTGCTAAAAATATAGAGGATATTTCAGTAGTAATGATGAGAAAATTAGAATTTTCTTCTGTAGTTTTAATAGTTTGAAAGCAAAAGGCTGAAAAAAGAAACTAATGAAGAATAGAAATCTGTCCTCTATCAGATATAGAGAGCTAATCAACAAAGATTCAAAGCAGAACTACGCTTGCTTTTAGCGGCACGTTTTTCCAAACCAAGTGAAATAACAGAGGAAACTTCACAAACTTAAAATGTTGCTGATTAGAGTTTGTTCTCTTACTAGATCTCTTCATGTTCCCATCCTTGCATGAGGTGTCTTTCTTCAGAGCAGCCTTAAGTATGGTTGTTCCCTTAAACCCGCTTTTATGTATATAATGAAATTATTTCTGTATGTATTACCAGAGGACTGACTATGCCCCTGGTATTTCTGTTTTACTAGGTACACTCTGTAAATGGGATTTGGATTCTCGTTAGTCCATTCATATTTTTGTGGTTATTTTATGATTGGTCATCTTCTTTTATGTTTGCTTATGATGAGCACTATAAAGATAGGTGTCTCTCTTGTTTTCTTTACATGGGATTGGACGAGAAAAACAAGTCTTCTTTTTTGGCTTTTCATAGCAGCCCTGTTTTTTTCATAAATAAATAAGTAAATAAAAAGTAAATATATATATAATAATTTAAATATAAATGTATTTGTTCTGTTTTGCATTAAGCAGTTTAAAGTAATGTATACAAAAAAGTGTAATTTAATCTAATAAAGCAGACGTCAATGTTGTGGTCTTGGTTTTTGGATTATATTACAAATTTAAAAACCAAATGCAATTGTAGTATCTGAGAAAAAAAGCATAGTTTTAGAGTGCATTGGATGCCATTGTACAGGAAACAAGATATGGTTCTTCCAACTATTTGTGCCCCATTTGGTCATGGTGTCCTATCAGATTTATCTACCCACGTCACATCCGGTGAAGTGGATCAGCGGTTGCCCGTGCTGCACATGCGAGACCACAATGTCACTCCCCAAGGACAAGACATCAGTTTTAATAGTAACTCCTCCTCAACAGGGTCCTGGGAAGTAAGTAAAGCTAGTTTCTGTCAGGCTCACTTGAATGTTATGAATAGATTTGGAACACAACTGCAGATATCTGATGATTCTTTAAGTAATTAATTTGGTTTAAGCAAACAAAGATATTGATACTGTAGCTTTAAATCTCAACGTAGTTAGACAAGTAAGTAGAGCAGTTTGAACTTGAAGCAAGTAATGATACTGATACTGTAGCTTTAATTATCAAAGTAGTTAGGCAAGCAAGTAGAAGCAGATTCAATTGAAGCAAGAGTTAATACTGATACTGTAGCTTTAAATGTCAGCGTGGTTAGATAAAGCAAGCAGAAGTAGTTTGCAATTTCAAGAAAGCAATTAGTTAGTCCATGAAAAATTACTGCTTCCTGGGAGTAAAAATGAGGCAAGTTTGCAGGAAGGATTGTTAGTTGTAGCAAAAGAAAGTAAGACAGACTTGCGTGTAGGTGAAATCCGAATTAGCACTGAAGATTCTACTTAGCTTTTGATGAGAGTAGTTCCAGCCTGCTTTTAGCTTGTCGCTAAGCTGGGGAGGTTATTGAGCATGCAGGGGTGGTCCGTGATACAATCCAAGGTCGTGGTGAGAAGAGAGGGAGTCAGCGATATCCAGTCTGGGTCGGGTACACGTGTAAAGAGAGCGAAGAACTTCAGCCGGGTAAGTGATTGCGGTCGTAACCTTTTCAATAATCCAGCAATTTAGATCTGGCGCGGTCTCCCTAAGTAGCGCGGGATGACCGCGTCAGAAAAAGGGGGCATGGCAAGGCTCCGGCTACCCGGAAGTGTCAGGGTATCGGTGATACGATCAATTAAGCTATGACAGTTTCACACTTACATTATAGTTAGGACATATACCAAAGCTCAGGCACATGGGACATTTAGGGTTAAGTGAGGCTTAAAATTAGGGTTAGGAAACTAATTTAACCTCTTTCACTTCTTAGCCTAACCCTAACCCTAGGGGTAAGGCCCATATTAACCCTATACATAAATACAAATGTAATGTTTTATCCATAGATGACACTAATCTCTAAATAAAAATTACCCTTTAAATCTAACCCTAATTTTAACCCTAACATTAATGTTAAATGTCCCATGTGCCTAAACTGTAGTTAATGCCCTACTATAATGTCAGTGTGAAACAAGCTTTACTTACCTTCGGAAACTTGTTGAGGAGAAGTTACCATTCCAGCTGATGCCTTGTCATCGGGAGTGACATGGTTTTCTTACTCATGCTCCCAACCTGCATCAGATTTCCCTTAAAATTAGTAGTGCTAGCACACATGTGCAGCACAGGCAACATTTGATCCTCATAGCATATGGTGTGGGTGGGGAAATCTGACAGAACAGGGAAAAGCAAAGGTTAGCTACAAGTATTTTCAATTTTCTTTAATAGAAATTCAGAATATATTTAACAGATGAATCTCAAGCTCTACACCCGATTATTAATGCTTTCAACTCTCACAATTACTTGAATTTGATAAATGGCCTGATACATGATGGCTTAGATACATGATGTGTCCATTAAACGTTGGTGTAATATTGGTCCCCACCTCAAACTAGAGTTTGTCATATATGATACATTTTATTGCTTGGTTCTACCGATAATGGCCTTGACATAATATTTTTGGGGGATAAGCGTTTCAAATGATTTTCTATTTTTGTGAAATCTCTGAAAATATTTTTTTTTTCAAAATATAAAAATATCAAAACAATCATATATATAAAAAATATCAAACTATTGAAAAATGTAAATATTTTTCACAATATGAAATCATTTTAAAAGTTTATCCCACATTATTAAATCATTTGAAAAGCTCATTGAACAATATTACGCTGTGGCCAGTGTCCTTGATCATTTGAATACCTGAGGGTGCGTGACATCGTCTTGCTTCCTCTATATTTCCAAGGGTTAATGTATGGCATGTTAATGTATGGTACTGTCACTTTGCTGTAGTGACTAGACCTGACTGAGATCTGCTTTCCCATTTCATGCGCTGTTAGGCATAGGATTTGCAGGAACATCAATTGCTTCTACTTTTAAGATACTCAAAGAAAAAAAAATCAATGGTGGACAAGAGCAAACGTCACTATGCAATATAAGTTTTTTTTTTGTTTTGTTTTTTTATAGAATGCTTTGCTACATATTTTAGTGCTATGGTGACATAAACACACATGAACTGGTAAACTGAAAAAAATATATATGTATCCTTTAAAATGAACTTCTGCTACTGCCAGCTGCTGCTGAGATAGTGTTCTGCCCAATATTTTTTATCCATTCTAAATGCTGCTTCTTTTGATGTTCAGACAAAATAGTTTCATATGTTATCATTAGTGATAGCTGATAGCTGTGGTAGCTTTTTTCCCCTTTTCAACCAATTGAATCTGATTAAGCACAGGGATCAATTTGTGAATTGAGATTTTTATGAGAGCTACTGCCAACTGTCTCTGAACCCATTATGTTCTACAAACAAGCCTACTAGTACTCAAAATGGGTATAACACTCATTAGCATTAGTGACTAGGGACTTTTTCCATACTACAACATCTTACCTATTGTGACTGCGAATTCTTGGCTTACAAAAGTTTAAATGTCTGATATAGAAAATAAAAGGAGACGCACCAACCGTTTTATCCTGCTAGATACTATATTTTACAGGATACCTCTATTTTACCAAAACAAATACCTGCATCAACAAGGTGTATAAAAACTACAAATGTCCAATACACCCTACATGAAAAAATACACATCGTACATATATATGAAATTGCTTTTAAATACTAAAGCAAATGTGATGACATTTTTCTATTAACCATCAGAAAAGAGAGTGTGAAAGAACAGAGACATGAGTTTAAAAAAGTGAATAAATTGTGCATGGGTCATATGTGAGTACCTAACAGCTAATACTAAGCAGAAAACCTGAAAAAACTAAACTATTTTCTATGTCCAAAACCAACTACCATCACTATGTCCTGCATCTTCCTTGGTAAATCTGATCACAGGTGAAGTGTCCCTTTTTTGCTGAGCTAATATGTGTTTGGTAAGAGATGAATGGTATCGGTGGGAATGGAATGTGGAATGCCTTAAAACACAGGTTGGAGATTGGTTAGTAACAACAACTGCTTATGACTGATTTTTAGCAATCACTTTGAATTTGATCCCTAAGCTATTTTAGATCTTGAAACAAATTGAGCCCTCAGCGGTAATAGACCAGGATATTAAGAAGGGAGAAGTTATGTATACATGGACGATGAATTTCTTAGTGCTCCTATACATGATTTTAGATGTATTTATTTTGTTATTATATTTTAACTGTAACTTTGCTTGTTAACTTTAAAAAACCCATAAACTCTCTTATTAAAGTTATCGAGATTATACATTTAGTTTTAATCTTTTCGTTCACTCTGTTTTTTTGTTCATGTATTTACAAAATTTGAAGTAAAGATTGCCAAAAAAAATAAAAAATCCTTAAGAGAAATGTATACATGTTTCATTATCAAATATGCATTTGCATGAACATTTTTTTTTTTTTTTTGGTTATAGCTAGCAATGATTTAAACTGTAGAACATTGTAACTGTAGGGAGTTCGGATTTAAAAAATAAATATTTTGTGGCATAACAATTGCATATTTTTCTGTATATAGCACACAGTGTAACAAAGTTACTTGCACACTACTTGCACATGAGCCTGCTCATTTCCTCTGGATTCCCACAGGCTGAGCTCAGATAAGCCCCTAAGACTTGCTGCTGGCTGTAAATCCAGTGACTGGGCAGTGTGGGATTGATTGTGATTATGTAGAGGTGATAGTGCATGTACTGTGTAATAACAAGCAGCTCTGAGCTTTGGCACATAGATCTGGTCAGAGGAGAGTTCTTGGTATACTAAGTGGAGTTCTTATAAACACAGTAATTTTGTAGAAAACACATTCATTGTTTGATCTAGTTGAGTTACTGCTTATGTGCTTATAGAGACTGAAATGCATTATGTTTAAATTTTTGCACATCCATCTTTTAATTAAAAATGTATGCACTTCTTCTTGTAGTCCTGCACTCCCTGGGGATGAAGAGGTGAGCAGAAGAGTGATAAGTTGGAGACTAAGAAAGACACGGCATAAAGACAATCAATGGTAAAATCCTAAAAAAGTAGCAGACAAGGGAGATCTGCGACAATGAAGACACAGATCCGTTGCTCTTTCACACTAGACACCTGGAACAATTCATCAAATATTGGCTACTCTCTCTGGAAGGAATTTTATAATAAGTGTTACTATTGGGGGAAATGGTCAAAACTAAATTAATACCCAAAGGCATCAGACCTGTATTATGGTTCATTTCTCTAGATCAACTGATTTAAGTATTGAATTACAAATATGTTACTCTCCCTACTCGGTCTTACTTGCCATATAAGGATAGCTAGCTACTAAGCTCACATGCTGGTAGTAATGTTACAATTAACAAAGAAAAATAGAATTGCATGACCTATGTGCTATATGCATCCGTCTCGCCTAGTAGTAATTTAGTGGTTATTGTTTCTCTCTATTTATCAAGACCTCAATTCAGTAAGCTTTCCAAATGATTCAACACCATTAAAAAAAACTTCCAAAATTATTTCTGATGAAGATTTTACCAATTAATTATATGGACATTTTTTTGTGCATAAATCATCTAAAAAATTATTCTAACAACATTGAATAACAACATTGAATAATTTGGAAGGCTTATTAAACTGAGACCTAAGTTTGAAATGTTTACATTGTTTGTAAAACCATCAGGCAACATGTTCAGTTAGGGGTAGCTTAGATACATGATGTGTCCATTAAACGTTGGTGTAATATTGGTCCCCACCTCAAACTAGAGTTTGTCATATATGATACATTTTATTGCTTGGTTCTACCGATAATGGCCTTGACATAATATTTTTGGGGGATAAGCGTTTCAAATGATTTTCTATTTTTGTGAAATCTCTGAAAATATTTGTTTTCAAAATATAAAAATAATAAAACAATCATATATATAAAAAATATCAAACTATTGAAAAATGTAAATAATTTTCACAATATTAAATCATTTTAAAAGTTTATCCCAAATTATTAAATCATTTGAAAAGCTCATTGAACAATATTACGCTGTGGCCAGTGTCCTTGATCATTTGAATACCTGAGGGTGCGTGACATTGTCTTGCTTCCTCTATATTTCTAAGGGTTAATGTATGGCATGTTAATGTATGGTACTGTCACTTTGCTGTAGTGACTAGACCTGACTGAGATCTGCTTTCCCATTTCATGCGCTGTTAGGCATAGGATTTGCAGGAACATCAATTGCTTCTACTTTTAAAATACTCAAAGAAAAAAAAATCAATGGTGGACAAGAGCTTTTTTTTGCTTTTTTTTTTATAGAATGCTTTGCTACATATTTTAGTGCTATGGTGACATAAACACAAATGAACTTGTAAACTAAAAAAAAAATGAACTTCTGCTACTCCCAGCTGCTTCAACACCTGAGTGGTGACCTACCACAATGTCTTTATAGATAGGCAGTCCCATGAAATGTGTAGTATAGTACTGGTGTGTCTACTACATCCAGGGGAGGGCTGGCAGCCTTAGGCCTGGGGGGCAAAACCAGTCAAGTGGCCCATTGCACCACCAAATCAGTTCACCATCCATGCCCACCTTTTCCTGGTTTTATAATGGATATTGATGTTATGCCAATCAGTAGCTCTTTGCCATACCCGCTCCTTCACGGCTGTGACTTTCAATGTTGTCAGAGCGCAGGCTGAGAATCTCTGAGCCTGGCTCTGACTCACTAACTGAGCGCCGGAACCACGAGGGAGAGGATATAATCTGACTGCACCTACTGCTGGTGCGCACCAGCGGACCACCAGTGAATAGTTTAAATGAAATATGCTGGTATACCCAACATGTGAGCTGTTTTGGCCGCCGTGTGCCTCTGTTGTCATGGCACCCTGCGTGACCGCACAGCTTGCACACCCCAATGGCTGGCCCTGCTGACACACACTGACGTTACTACTTAGACATCCCTCAATATTAATACAGACATCAGTAAACACCAATAAACTGTGGAAAGAGAGCTGATCCCCCCAAAATCCATAAAGGTTTGCTTAGAGGATTTATTGTAAGATTAAATCATGCCTCCTCCTCTCTCTCTCCCATGCGCTGCTCTGTAGGCTGGGAGGAAGTGAAGAGTAATCACATTCTCCCAGCACAGCACCACCTGTGGCTGCATGGGGAACAGCTGTTTAATGTAATGCTTGCAGGACGGCCAGCTGCCGCAGAACCTCCCGTCTCTGCAAAGGGCTCCAGGCACTGCTTGTTGTGAGTGTGAGCCACTGTAAATTAGGGGCAGAGGGCAGAGGGCACTTGCACTGCGGTAAAGACAGGTATGGGCAGGAGGAGAGTGCAGTGCAATCAGTGCACTCCCCTCCTGTGGGTCACCGGTAGACTGGTACACCTGCCCAGGATGAGAGCCGGTGCAAGGATTTTTTCCACCCTAGACAAAATTAAAATTTATCACGGGGTAGTCAAATATTTTCACAGAATTTTCCTATGGAGAAGCACATTTGAACCTTAGTGAATAACCCTCATGATGTATATGCTAATAAATAATCAAGATCTCCCATTTCTTCAATGACAGTCATACTGTTTTGAGTTGTCCCAAAATCTATTGTTTAAGTACAACAATGTGAATCACATATGTTGATATTCAGTATATAACACAGTTGACTTTATAACACTATTGTAAATGTTTCCTTTTTATACATGTAGATTGTACTATTAACAATTCCATCATGGAACAAAGATAGGGTAAAAATAAGTTGTTAGTGTATGCTGGCGCCAACATACTGCCCTGTCTAAGACTTGATGAGGTCTTAATCAGCTTTACTGGTATCTATATTTACTGAACTTCTGGTCAATTCATCATGACACTGCACTCCTTTTAAGAAGTACAAAGCATATTTGTTTAAGACGTATGACATCTGAAAATGTGTTTATTGCTTTTTATATCATCTAATGCCCTTCAAGACCATCCAAAGTCAATAACCCGGTGCCTATTTTCAAGGGCTTCCAGATATTAAATCCATGGATTTCAATGCTAGTCATGATAACACACTACCATTTTTGTCTGTCTTTCTTGGCATACTGACCAAAGCAAGTAAATATATAAAATAGTCAGACTTCAGACTTGCTTCTTGAAAATAAAAAATACATAACACTAAGACTGCAGGACTTAAAAGGGAAGTTTGATTTCTCTAAAGGACTGTGAAAATCTCTTTTGTAGAAATGTTTCAGGGTTTCAAAGTCTTTATTCTGGTGCTTTGTTAACGTTAAGTTGTTGGTTTAAAGAGACACCTTGAAATGGAGCATATCCTTTAAAGACATAGTATCTCTATACCAGGGATGGATCATTTAACATTTTCTGTTTTTCAAAATAGCTCATTATTATTCCAAAAATGAACCTCACTGCAATATTTTGCCTTTGTAGTAAAATAAATGTATTTATTTTTTGTTAAATTGCTAAGGTTCTCTACCACTTGACAACCAAACTTCAAAATGTAAAGTACTAAACAGATCAAAATACAGAGTTTAACAACTTTGTTATGGCCGTGATTAAGATGTTTTAAATTCAACACTATTAAACTTCCCTATAGAGTGTGTACATTTATAGGAAAAAAATAGGGATATATAGCTAACATATTAACTTACCCGAACAAAAAAATAAAAAAAAGTATATTGTACAGTATCCTGTCAGCATTGAGGTCAGAAGGCATTAGATGTGGTTTTTGAATTTTGCATGCAACCTTTTCTTTTTGCCTGGTGAAATTGTCAGAACATACAGATTTGAGATATTTCCTTTTGGACTTCACCATGTATTCATAAACTATAGGTTAACGAAGAATCTTTAAAAACGCGCGTGTTGAGTCCAGAAGGTAATGAATTGCATTTTAAATATTCATTTTAACTTGTCAGATACTAATGGAAAAGTGGAGCAATATCATCTATCCAAATGCTTATAGAGTTCAGGCACAGTTGCAGAAAAGTTTGCAAAAAAGGTTTAGTTCAAAATCGATGCTGAGAAAGGCATAGAAGAGAATACATGCATAACTAGGAAGAGCAAAGCAATTGATGTGCTGTGGTTGAGTGAATTATCACTTGCTTTATATGGGATTTGGCTCCATTATACCAGTATTTCTGTCTGCAGAATGTCCTCGCTACCAAGGGGATGAAAATGCAGGCTTACCTTTTCTTAATGACTTCCATATATATTTTATTACACTATATCTGTAGGAGTATTCTATACTTCTGCAATTCCTAGGGGAATTGTTTTCCCAGAAATCCTCCAGCAGTAGCTTTAAGTAATATATTCCTTTTTTTAAATGAAACCTGTTTTCTCTTCCCTCTGGAGAGCACAGTTTCTTTTTCTGCAAATGT
This sequence comes from Pelobates fuscus, assembly GCF_036172605.1. NCBI lineage: Eukaryota > Metazoa > Chordata > Amphibia > Anura > Pelobatidae > Pelobates > Pelobates fuscus. Next base: position 75,258,058 of record NC_086323.1, on the reverse strand, counting down.
AAATGTATACGTTGGTCAGTTCTTCTGTTCCCTAAGCATTCGGCGGTTCTGATGGCTTTTCGTAATGACGACATGCCAATATTGTGTCAGCCAGTTAATGGGAATTAGATTGAGAGAGCAGTTGTGCTGTTTATCACACCTGTTTTACATTTATACAAGCCTGTGCTGTGGTCATGAAAACTGCAGTCATTTGCACTGTAATCTCACTGTGTGCTTTCTACCCCAGAACTTGTATTCCCCGAAGCACTAGTTTGAAAAACACATTTTTCTGTGTTAATGTCACCATTCTATAAACCTTTTTTATGTACATCACAGTGACACTAACCCTTTTTTCACAAGGCTCTGTATAATGCTTTAGCTGTCCATAAGGGTCTCTTTTTATCCTTATTCCGTACAGATACAAATATTCTCTAAGGGTATTTTCTAGAAACAATAGTTGCACTTAACATGGAGATGTTTTGATACTGAAAGACAGCGTTATATATGTGTTATAATATAGGTTAGTCAATATTTATAAAAATATATATATACACATATGTATACTGTATGCTGGTGCTGTCCCTCACTTTGCCATTTAGTAATGGCTTAGGGGCTTTTAGAGGCAAATCACATACATTTTCAAAGACATGTGGAGCAATTACATGTCCATTCTTATTTATTTTTATTTACCAATACATTTATTGGTGTATCTACTCCTTGGCTCTGTTTTCATAACAAGACATGTATTTTAGATAGAAATGTATAAACACTAACACATGTGAATATGGATTTCCACAAATAGTGTGGGCTATTTGTATTTTTATATTGAACATCCATGGTAACATAGAGTAATTGGGTGTAAAACTATAAAAACTAGGAAAGATCTAGATAACTGACCACAGAAACTGTAAAATGTTCTGCTACACTATATTGTCAGAAGATAAAGTGAACATAAAGCTGAAGTGCTACGGAATCTGTTGGCGCTATATAAATGGCGATAATAATAGTAATGTGTTCCATAAATCCCTCCCCATATATGTTTGCTAAGAATGGGTATTTTTAAGTCACTTTGAAAGATTTAAACGTGTGCGCGCATGTGTGTCCTTATATGTGTCTTGTATATATTTTGGTCTTTACAGCAACACTACTGCTGAGAAATGTTCAAAGTGTGCCCCACCATTACTTTTTTTCTGTAAAAAAAAGCCTATAAAATTGTAAAAACTCTGCAAAGAGCTGTACAAATGAACACAAGTACTGTGCATATATTAACTAACTACACCACAATAACGTTCAAGTGGAATAGTGTCAATTATCACAAATTTTAATACATAAAAGAGCTCTATTTAACTTTTTAAATGTGTCTGCCTTCCTGCTCATCTATTCTTCCATCCATCCCAGGTTATTAAAAAAATATTTACTAGCCTGGGAGAGATAATTTCCTTGGCTGGATGTGGACATTGTCTAATGGCATTTTTTACATTGTCCATATTAAACCTATCAACCTGTGCATATATAAAAGTAAAAGAGATCTAAACAGTCCAAAACTTTTTTTGATCTATATCCTGTCCCTATGTAAATATGTAGACAAAGAAGGAGTGGAAGGGCATTTCTAACAATAACGGTATGTCTAAGGACTGGCAGAAGCTGCTTAATGGAATCTATAGCCCAAGGGGAAGACCTTGATGTTGCATTACCAACACTCTACATGACTGTGTGACCAGAAAGTCTAGCTACAGATGCCCAAAGGTATATTGCATGTATATTGCTATGAAATCGACTTTTAGGGACTATAATGTCTCTTGTCTTAGCTGTATTGTATTGTGTGCTTGTGCCTTCATTACAAACATAGAGGCGACTGGGTCAATATATGTTGCTAGATGATTGATGCAACCCCTTACCTAGTTGACACCTTGTTTACCAACCTGTGTGTGAATGTCAACCTTTTATTCTTTGGATTGAGTCTTTGTGTGCATAATTCTGTGAGTATTTCTGCCTGTAGGTGTGTGTCATCCTGCTAGTCTGTGGACTTATGTCTTCAATTGTGCATTTGTAATTGGGTGACTGAGCGCAGTACAGGTTGAATTTAATAACAACTTGATAAGAAGGATAATCTAATTTCTGAAAATACATTGCATTTAATCTACAATTAGATTGGTTGGTGTATGAGACCTAGAAGGTGTTAACTCCTAGTAGCGAAGAACAGAAGATTAGGCTAAAGTTGGCATATAATAAAAAAAGGATGATTGGCCCTTGAAAATATTTGATCTGGTATAATGAATCCCAAATTCTTCTAAAGAATGCAGATGGGTCAGAATTTGGCACACACCACCAAATCCATTTTTTATTGACCTATACAGACTGGTGGCAGGGTAATGTTGAGGGAATGTTAGGTACACAAAAGTCCTTTTAGCATTATTTTAGCATGCACTGAATGCAACAGTGTATCTAAGCATTGTTAATATTTCTCTACAGCACTAGTTCCAGCTAACATCTGTCAGTTCCTAGAGCTTTGGTAGCAGCAGTTAGCATTTTTGGTAGAATGTCAGAGCCAGCTCATACAGTATTTTGTTGAATAAAGTCTTACTTACTGCTCTATGTGTACTTTGATCTCTTGATAGTAATACGTTAACAAAATCTCTCCAGGATTCTCATTGCTATTACTTATACTGGGTTGCCAGTCGATATATATGTCAACTAAAACATTCATTCCCTGAATTTGTAGAGTGAGAAGTGTTGTTTTTATGTATTTTTGGAGTGATGGGACCAGATCTACTGTAGTCTCTTGTGATTATAGAGCAGATGCTTTATATTCAGCCTTTGTGGGGCAGCAGATAGTAATAATGGTGAGTTTCCTCTGTAAAGTAAATATAAATTATATCCATGTCATTAATGTATTTGTTCTGCCCATGATGAGAAAATTGAATGTATGTGTGACAATCTAAACCATGTGGCATGTTTCATTTGAAAAAGAAAATTAGTGTAATGTGTTACAAAAAATATTATACGGGTAGCAATAACCTCCACATTGCACATTGTATTTGTGGAGAATGACCTCTTATTGGAAATGGGCCTAGACATTACAAGAAGACAAAAGGTTTTGACTCCATGAATTTTGAGTTTTGAGGTTGACTCAAGACACAGTAAATGTATTAAATTGCTCATTTATCAGTGAAGGTAGACATTAGGGTGTACATGAAAGTTAACAGAGCATTTTAGGATTATCCACTTTGGCTGCATCCATCTCATAAATTGCTTTATTATCCTCGTTTGTGTGTGCGGGATGAAAACGACACAGCGGAGAGATGAGAGGAGTAGCGGTTTCATAGCCATTTTACCAGCAATTCTCCATCTGCTCAGGCTGCGCTGAAGTGAGAGGATAATAAAAGATATGCTTGAGAAGGAACACATGGTCCTGCCGCAGATAATCTTTCAGCTGTGAATACTTTCAAGGAAGGAGCACGGTTTCACAATGTTAAAGACACATTTCACTGTAAAGCATGAACATATAAACATTATTGCTATGCACCTACAACACTGCAAGGGGGACTGTGATCTCATTTGTAGGATATTAATTCTGAGTGCGACCTGTACTTTGATGCAATATCAAGGTAATGTATGTGACATCGGAATGTGGTGGAAATGATTGCTGTGAATCAGATATGTGGTTAAACCTTTTTTCACTAATGGCAATCCAAGGCATGCAACTTCTGTGAGGGTGACATCAAGAGTGGATGAAAAAAGATCAAGGAGAAAACTTTAAATAATCTACAATCACCAAAGTAATGCTATGATACCTATATCAAAGCTTTGTATTTAACTCTATAACTTTATAAAGTTATGTGTATCTCTATTAGCTAAATAAAAACATTACACTGAGAAGACATATATTAAAGATCACAGCTACTCTGCAGAGTGGAATATCCAGCAAAAGGCTACATTTCTTTGCTCTGGAGAAAAATTGATGAGTTAAATATTTTTTTCATTATTCATGAACTGGCTCCATCCTGCTCTGGACTACCTGATTGCCTGTTTGTCTCCTATCATGCAGGGTTGTTTTTCATCTATGTTGCAATATCTGTATATCCAAATCACTTTTTGTGATGTAGTCCACGATCACATCAAACACCAGAGCTCAACTTTAAAGGTTATGGTTGAAGATTCCACTGATTCAGTCCATGAGTATCCATCTGCAAACTAACTCAACATGTCTCTTTAACGCATTGTGCCACAAACGAGAAAAAAGGAAAAGGTCACCAAAAAGGAGAAAGAATAACAATTATAGTGGTATGAAAAAGATATAATTTAGGAGTTTTCATTCTCACAGCATTCTCTTTGTGGTCTGTGTCCAGTGAGGTCCAGACAACATGTTCTGTGATATCATCTTACTCCAAAATATAGGGAGACCATCAGACAGTCTTATTAATGGAGTGTGAAAAAAACAGGTGCGGAGCATTTCATGCATAAACTATACAAGGACAGCAGAGAGTTTAATATTCAGAGCAGCTGCAACATAATTACCCTGTTAAAGAATTGTTATGAGAATACCTATTTTTAAATATTAACCCTTATAGTTGCAGGAGTAGCACACAATGTAATGACAGAATGACAGTTTAGTCAACGTGCTGTTATACACAGAGAATTATGACTTACATTGTCCGTATTTTAATTGGTTATTATTACAAAAACAAAAGTGCATATACAACCATAACACATGCCTCTCAATCAATGCCATATGTATGTACATGCCATTCATGTAATGCTGCAAGAGTTAATTTGACTATAAAAGATTTTTTGAATTTGACAATTTTTATTTTTATTGTTAACGGGGGGGGATACAGAAAGGAAAAGGGTTAGGCATAATTGAGACATTATTGACCATTGACATTTGTTAAGTTTAATGATTATTGTATATGCAACTGTACAGAGTAGGGTGGATTCGTTATCAGTCGGCAGCATAGTTTCACAAGATGTGTAGGCCTGTCAGGCTTGGTTAGAGTTGGTGTATGGTAGCGGGTCTCGGTTAGTGGAGGGCAAGAAGGTATCCCATGCCTTACTCATTATCGTATGCCATTGTAAGTTCGCTTATGTGTGGGGCGGGAGGAGGGAGAGGAGTGGAGGTAAAAGTGAAGAGGGTTGTGGGTAGGGGTGGGGGGTAACAATAGGGTGTGAGAGTGCATAGCTAGCTACGTGGCGTGTCGTGCCTGTGATTGACTATGTGTCGGGTATATGTTTCGTATTGCCCTGGGGTGTGGTGATATAGTTCCAGTCAAGGAATGCTTGGTTCTGATGTGAGCTGTTCTTGGACGTTAGGAGGTTCAAGTTGGGTATTGTCCCATAGTTCCCATGCTTTTTGCCAGTAGATGTTTCCCTGTTTTCTCTTCCGTGCCAGAATTTCGTAGGTTTTGGTATTGTTTATCACTGTGATGCATTGGTTTATCGTCGGAATGCTTGTTTTCTTCCATTGGCGACTAATGAGTGTAAGAGCAGCAATTATGATGTGGTACATTAAGTATCGAAGATGCAGGTGCGGCGTTTGCGGTAGCAGGAGGAGTAAAAATGTCTCTGGCGAGGCGTTGAGGCGCACTCCGGTGCAGTGTTGTATTAGGCTTGCGACTTGGGGCCAGAAATTTCCAAGGGACGGGCATTGCCACCATATGTGTATCATGGTGCCCCTGTGGGCAGTGCACCTCCAGCATGTATCTGACGCATCCGGATAGCTGTGTTTAAGTCTGGTGGGCACTAGGTACCATCTGTACAATATTTTACGTGCGAGTTCTGTGTGAGTTGTAGAGAGGGTCATTTTCTTGTGAGCTCGGTAGATGTATTGCCATTGTTCATCATTGAGTTGGTAACCGAAGTCTTGTTCCCATGCTATTTTGAAGGATGGCGGTTTTATCTGAGGTTGTACATGCTCTGAGGCGTATATCGTGGAGATAAGTTTAGTTGCTGGTTTAGCTTTTGTACATATTTGTAGTAGGGTTATCCAATGTGCGTTCACCCTGTCCGAGTATGGGGAGTCGGGCTGAGCTTGAGTCCAGGATTTCAATTGTCTGTAGGAGAAGGTCGCAGTACTTGGTAGTTTGAATTCCGCTTGGAGGGATGGTAGCGGTTTAAGGTTATTCCTCTGCATTATTTGCGACATAGTTATCACTCCGTGCCTATGCCAGAGTTTGTGGTTGAAGTCTGGGATTAGGAGCCGTAGCGCTTCCAATGGGAATGCCGGGGAGAGTGTCGCTGTTGCCCCCATCCTCTTTCGATATGTATCCCATATGGATAGGGTTATTGCCGTTGTGGGCAGTAATTCAGACGTTTTTGGCCTATTCTGTTTTGGTAGCCATGCCAGGAGGGGTATGGAAAGTCCCTGCGCGCGTGATTTCTCTATTTCAGCCCATGCCGGTAGGTCATGTCGGTGTGCGAGTGTGATAAGGGGTGCAACGTGGGCGGCTTTATAGTAACCTTCAATATCGGGGAGGCCCATACCTCCCTGCGTGGTGGGTCTATATAAGGTCGTTCTGGCCAATCTCGGTTTTTTGTGGTCCCATATGTAGTTGGTCAGGGTAATTTGTAGGTCTATGAGGTATTGCTTTGGCAGTTTGATTGGGAGGGTGCGGAATAAGTACTGAATTTTTGGCATTACTATCATTTTTATCGCTGCTATTCGACCTGTCCAAGATATGTATTTGCTTTTCCAGCTTTGCAAGAGGTTTTTGATTTCCGTGTGCAGCTTTACATAGTTTGCTTTATGTAGTGTATTAGCGGTGGGTGTGAGGTTGACCCCTAGGAATTTTATGCAGTCTTGTCTCCAGTCATAGTTGAAATTTGATTGTAAGTTTCTTAAGGCGGGGGTTGGGATATTTATTCCTAGTGCTAGGGTCTTTGCAATATTTAATTTGTAATAAGAGCAGAGACTGTATTGGGAGAGGAGTTTGTGGAAGTTGGGCAGTGAGATATGTGGCTGTTCAAGGGTTAGGAGTATATCATCCGCGAAAAGGGACATTTTGTATTCTGCGTCACGTATCTTAATCCCATGAATGTCAGGGTGCTCCCTGATTAATTGGGCTAGGGGTTCTAATGCAAGAATGTAAAGCAGCGGGGAGAGTGGGCAGCCTTGCCTTGAGCCATTGGAGATATCAAACGGTTTAGATATAAATCCCCCATTCACCACTCTGGCCGTTGGGGAAGAGTATAGGGCAGTAACTAGCGATATAAACTGAGTCGGAAAGTCAAATTTTCGTAGGACTGAGAGTAAAAAGGGCCAGTGTAGCCTATCAAAGGCCTTTTCTGCGTCTAGTGATAGCAGAATGCAGGGGGTTGATTGGTGTTGTATCTCATATAGTATGTTTAGGGTTTTCCTCGTGCCATCTGAGCCCTGTCTACCCCCTACGAACCCCACTTGGTCGTCCCCTATGATCGTTGGGATTATATGTGTGAGCCTATTCGAGAAAATTTTGGCTAGAATCTTAACATCAGTATTTAGCAAAGATATAGGCCTCAGGTTTTGGCATTTGTTGGGTGGTTTTCCTGGTTTGGGGAGGGTGGCTACATGCGCCATGAGCATCTCTTTTGGCAATGTTCCTGTTTGTAGCGCATGGTGAAAAACATTTTGTAGATACGGAGCTAGAGTGGGGGCAAAACGTTTGTAATAGGCGTTAGATAGGCCATCTGGGCCTGGTGATTTCCCAGGTGGGAGAGAGTGGATAGTGTCTAGTATTTCCTTCGTTGTTATAGGTTGGTTGAGGACATCTTCCTGTTCATTTGTGAGCGTGGGCAGAGTTACTGAGGTTAGGAAGTTTTCTATTTCTGGTTTTCCTGGTTGGTGCAGCGTTGGGTCTGTGTTGAGGTTGTAGAGGGAATGATAATAGTCAGCCATGTTATCATTGATGTCTTGAGGATTGTGAAGCTTATCACCTTTGCCAGTGAGGAGGAAAGGGATTTTGGAGTTCGCTTGTTTTTGTCTGAGCATATGAGATAAGTGTTTCCCTGCCTTGTTGCCTTGGGTGTACATGGTCATTTTCAGTTTGGTAAGGACGTGGGCTGTTTTTTCTAGCGATTTGACATTGATTTGTTTAGTAATATCTTTAATGCTTGCTGCCGAGATGTCTGACGGATTCAGGAGGTGGTTTGCTGTGACATCTCGCAGTTGCCTGAGGAGGTCTATATGTGTTTTGTTGCGTTGACGGTGGAGATAGGAGGCTCGGCTTATCAGGTGACCTCTCATAACAGCTTTGTGAGCTTGCCATACTGAGACGGGTGATACTTCTGGGTTGTCATTTAACTGGAAATAGCTTTCTAGGTGTTCGGTTCGGCTTGCCGCATATGTATTGTCACATAATAGGGTGTCATTGAGACGCCATGGTGGTTTCCCTCTATGTTGGTAATGGTTGTGCACAGAGAGGGTCACTGGGGCATGGTCTGACCATACAATGCTTCCGATGTTGCATTCTTCCATTTGTGGGAGTAATGTGCCTGATATGAGTATATGATCTATTCTAGAATGAGTTTTGTGCACGTGTGAGTAGAATGTGTATTCTCTTGCTAGTGGGTACTTCGTTCTCCATGCGTCATACAGACCATATTCTTGTATAAGTTTTGTGAGTGCTTTATTTGTGTTGTTTAGTCTAAGGTGTCTGTCTGAGGCGGTGGGTATCGTAGAGTCAATGCGTGAGTCCATGGTGTGGTTAAGGTCTCCGCATATGATCAAATGGTTTGTCATGTCATTTGGTATTTTATTTAGGACCTTATGTAAAAAGTTACGCTGTTGGTCGTTTGGGCTATAGAGACTCACTATGGTCATCGGGATATTGTTTATGATGCATTGGAGGATCACATATCTACCCTGGCTATCTTTTTTGACTTGGAGTGTTTCTACCGTCAGAGAATTATGTAGTAATATGGAAGCACCTCTAGATTTTGACGTGTGCGTTGCATGGTATTGTATTGGGTATTCCCTATTTGCAAAGTTTGGGGTTCGGTTGGTGACAAAATGGGTTTCTTGGATACAGACTATGTCTGCCTTGGCTTTCTTCAGGTCTTCTAGTAGGATTCGCCTCTTATGTGGGGTGTTGAGGCCTTTGGTGTTATGTGAGTATACCAGCATATTGGTTTTGTTGGCGTGTTTTGCTGAGATCGTGTCGTCACGTAGCCAGGAGGTAACTATTACTCAGCAGTGTTGTTGAGCAACGTGGGGTGTGTGCGGTGGGGGGGGGGTAGGGCGGAAATGGGTAGTGGGGTGTACAGGAAACCTGTAGTGCTGGTACTCTGGTCGTACCGTGGGGTATTGGAAGTAGTTTTCCAATTGGGTGGCTGGTTGGGCTCCATAATAAGGAGGTGTTTTGAACAGAAACCTTCAGTGTGAGGGTGAGAACTTTGTTTTTGTTTTTTTTTTTCTTTTGAACGGTTATTAAACAATTATTAAACGATTATCACAAGAGACGTACTGTTAACTTGAGCATTGTAGGAGGCATGCAAGAATACACAAAGCATACATACATTGTTGATTGGATCGGAACAAACTGCTGTTGATTTGTAGCATTACATAGTGCAGACATACATCACAAACCCAATAAATTTGCAGTCCGGTGTGGACGGGTGTAGGGCCCCATGATATAGTGGGCTAACATGAGTGGCTAGGCGATTCTGGCTCGCTAGTTTCCCGCCATATGAGCTACCCCTCCCGAGGTCCCTAGAGGGGATATTTTGGGCGCTTATGTGGTTTGCCAAACGCCTAATCCTATGCCACACAGTATTTTACCCAGGGTTTGACGGCCTAGTTGGGCCGCGGCAGGTAGATAAATAATCCCTGTTCAAAGGGTATTAGCCGTGGTCGGAGGCATTGTGTGTGCAGCGGGATCAGGTGCTATTACTGCAGTCAGGTGTAAAATTTGGCGGAGGTGTAATATTTGGTGGGTAAGGGCGCCATAGATTTGTTGGACTTAGCGTCGGGCACTTATCACGGCAAACATATGGGGGATATGCGCGCCCGGTTTGCAGCTACCGGTGCCGGTAAGGGAGGGGGACCAACTTGGATGCAACTTGGGGCGAAGTGCCGTCTGCACAGGGGTTAGTGAAACAGTGTTTATACTCACAAACCTAGCATAGAAATCAGCGTGTTCAATACTTGCATTACGGTGCCTCTATCAGTTCGTTATTTAGTACGAGCATTGTGTTAGGTGCTTAGTCCATATTTCCATTGCGCTTTCCTCGGGGTGAATAGGAGTGTGGTCCCGGTGTAGGCGTGGAATCTAGGCCCCATTTCACGAGTGCTGACTTCCCTTCCTCCGGTGACGAGATGGTAGTGGTTTCCCCAGCTCTGGTGAGTATGATCTTCGTGGGGAAGCCCCACCTGTATCTGATTCCGTTGGAGCGGAGAGCTGTTGTGAACTGGAGGAATTCTCGCCTGCGTCGGAGGGTGGTTGCAGAGATGTCCGCCATGATGCGTACTGATGGGTAATCAGCGTGCGGGTCAGTTTTGCTGCGATGTGTTCGGAGGATCAGGTCTTTAATATGGTAATAGTGCGCTCGCACTAGGACGTCCCGCGGGATGGCTTCAGGTAGGTGTCGCGGCCTCGCGACTCGGTGTACTCTGTCAGTTAGGAGCATGTCAGACGGGATGTCTGGAGCGTAGGCATGGAAGAGGCCTTGCACATAGGTGTGTAGGTCGGCCGGAGTGACAGACTCTGGGATGCCTCTGAGCCTTAAATTGTTTCGCGCGCTCTATCTTCTTGGTCTGCCACCCGGGTATCTATCTGCTCCATTTGGCGTTGTAGAGCCTGTAGCTGACCCGACATGTCTGCCTGTGTGGAGGACAACTCCTCACAATGTCGTTCCACCGTGGCGGTTCTAGTGGTGAGGTCTCTCACCTCACTTTTGATCTGTTCCGCTGTTGTCTGCCAGGTATTTATAAGTTTTGCTGCCATTACCTCCATAGCTCTTTCGAAGTGGTCCCGCGTGAGGTATTCTGCAGGCAGTGTGGATTCCGGCGTCGGGTGCAGCATTGTGGTGTCTGAATCGTCCGCGCCATCTTGAGTAGCCACCCGTGCGGTCTCGCTTGCAGGGGCGGATTTCTGCCCAAAAAAGCTGTTTTTGTCAGCCTTGGTGCCAGGTTTCTTTGTTTTGGAGGAAGCCATCGCACTTGGAGTCTGTTTTGCGGTTTCAGTCTCGTGTAAATTTGCTTTTGTCGGAGCCCATGTGCCGGAGCAATTCACTGAGCGGCCATCTTGCTCGGCGGTCAGCCACGCCCCCCCGACTATAAAAGATTTAAAGAAAAATAAATAAAAATTTTTTATTATTATTATTATTATTATTATATCAAACTTGTAATAAATATGCCAAACAGCTTGTTGATATAAGATGACATTTGATTGACTGATGAAATCTGATCCGAAATCAAAAAGTAAACTTTTTGAGGCAAAATTTGGAGTTAATTTAAATTGAAATCTTATATTGTAAGCCAAAATACACCTCCTATACGGAGGGGTGTGTGTAACAATAAAAGTGCTAAAAGTGAATAAATAGAAGCAGCTCTATACACTGATGTGGAGCTATCTTCTTATCCACAAAAAAAATCCAAGGTCTATAAACCGGTGTAAGTGAGAGCCTACACCTATAAGTGGATCGCTAAACAAATTAGATATAAAGTGCGTATGTGGGGTAAACTTACCCCATGTAACTGGATAAAAAACTTTATTTGAGATACATATAAAAGATAAAAGACAGAAAATACAGTATAGTGCAGATGGTACAAAAAGTGGAACGCAATATATGGTGTAGAAGTCAGGACACTCACATTTTAACCCCTTAAGGACACATGACATGTGTGACATGTCATGATTCCCTTTTATTCCAGAAGTTTGGTCCTTAAGGGGTTAAGGAGCCTGTGTGTGAGTACTGGCTCCGTAATCAAGCTGGTATGCTTTTTAGGCAGCACCACACCTCCAATGCTTAGTAAAGTCAATCTCAAAAAGGAAACATAAAAGAGATGAGCCAATATGTAGTCTGTTAAAACTGGGGGTGAGGGTATTGATAAAATATGGTAAAGTAGAAAAAAGAGAAAAAGAAAAAAGCTACCAGTAGTTGTCTTAATAGTGTCAATTGTCACCAAAGATAAATTGTAAGACTTGACTTTATATGAATGTATGAAAAATGATCAAATTGTAAAACTTAACTTTTAATAAATGTGTTGTAAAATAATAGTAATGAAAAAATAATCAATGGATAAATAAAGATAAATGAAGACCGAGATGATCAGTCCATAAGGTTAGTACGTACTGCTAAAGTAGCACAAAAAAACAACAAAAGGAGAAATAGAGTCTAAATAGTCAGGACTAAGAGGTGAAAGAATATATATATATAATGTACAATTGTACTACACTGGGAGGCAATTATCTTCACAGTTGGCTAGCTAGACTCTTCTGCAGAGAGAGACTAGTGTGCAAAAATAGGAATGCTTAATTAAGCAGGGTCTGTGTAGATCGCCTGGTCACCTAAAAGTCCTTAGAAGATTATCAGAACAAAAGGGCTGTGGGAGGAGAGGAAAGGGGTGATAAGGGGTGCCCACGAAGGCACGTTAGATTTATCTGTTACAACCCAACTATAGGCACTTGCTACACTCTTTCCTCTCCTCCCACAGCACTTTTGTTCTGATAATATGCGTTTCATTCTCAAAGAGCTTCCTCAGTCAGCTGCAGATGTGGTCCTCAGAATCTTCTATTTTTAAATCCCCTGTAGTCCTTCCCCTTCGATCACATTGATTGATAATTATCCAATGACATGGCTTGAAAGTCTCTTAAACTGTCCTCATTAGTGTTCATATGGGGATATGGTGTATTATTGGCCGTCCGGCTTCCATCCTGCGGCAACCCAGAATCACTTAGATGGGTCCTTCATGCTGCATACATGTGTATGTGTGTAGGGGGGAGGGTAGGTCCGGGATGGCAGAAGACCATTCACGTAACAATACGCTGTCCAGCCTCCCGGATATACAGCCTCGCTGTCAGACCCTCCACATCCTCTAAAGCAGCCTGAGAGGATAGACGACATATTAGACGCCATATTAGTATTGGGGAATGTGTGAGAAAATGTTCCATGATTTTGCTGTATTTTATCTTATATTATCTTCTATTTTATCTTTCTGTCTTTTATCTTTTATATGTATCTCAAATCAAGTTTTTTATCAAGTTACGTGGGATAAGTTTACCCCACATACGCACTTTATATCTAATTTGTTTCGCTCTCTACTTTTAGGTGGAGGCTCTCACTTACACCAGTTTATAGACAGTTTATAGACTTTTTAAATTTTATTTTGCCTTCTTTTGGATCAGCAACCTAAAACAATGTGTAAAAGTTTGAACTTGATCAACTTTTTCTAGACTACTATGTTACGATATAACTATGCAAAGTAAGGAAAAGGATAGAACTATGTGTTTGGGATCATATTGTTTATCTCCACAATACTACAATAGTTAATGTCAGTGGCGTACCTACCGCAATTGCAGGGGTCGCAACTGTGAATGTGCCTGTCACTCCAGGGGGCATGGACCTGTAGACCCCTGCGACTAAGGTGCCCGCCTTTCGTTGCCAAAGGTTTAGACATTAATGGCTGTGTGTTGAGTTATTTTAAGGGGACAGCAAATTTACAGTGTTATACAGGCTGTACACTTACTACTTTATATTGTAGCAGAGTGTCATTTCTTCAGTGTTTTACAATTGGAGAGCACATGGACAGACAAACATCATCACAAAGCTAGGTGCAAACCATATAGACACTCCCTAAAGTGTTCAAAGTATCAAACCATCCATATAATACAGAATGCACACTATAACCATTATTATTAAAAATACATTTTATTATTTACACAAATTGTACCACATTAAAAAATACAAAAATAACTAAACAAAATGATAGTAGCAAGGGCAATCACTATAATAAGTAGTACAATACCAACAATGTTCCACAAAGCTCTAGGACAGAAACACAAGCCACCAAACCCCCAACGTTTCGGCAACCAACTGCTGCCTTTATCAAGGCAGCAGTTGGTCACATGAAAAGATATAATAAAATATTTACAAAAATGTGAGGGATGCACTCACTTTTGTGAGATACTATATATCTATATTATTGGTATGTTTCTTTTTCTAATTCAAAATATTCGCTCTGTCAGTGTAAAAAATGTAATTATACAGTAAGCATACTCACATGTGACACACATGTTCTCTACAAACAAACTCACTGACACACACAAGCTCACTTACAGACAATCTCACTGTAGTGGGGGGTCAGGACCAGTAGTGGGGTTGATCAGGGTCTATAGTAGGGGAGTCATGACCTGTAGTGGGGGGGGGGGGGTTGGAACCTGCAGTGTGGGATCAAAGGCTGAAATATGGGGAGGGAATCAGGACCTGTGTTGGGGGTGAGGAGCAATAGGATGGGTGAAGGTCAATAGTGGGGTCAGAACATGTGGTGGGGGGTGAAGGGCAGTAGTGGGGTCAGGACCAGTGGTGGGGGGGGGTCAGGACTTGTCCCAGGGGATCATAGGCAATTAAATGGGGTTAGGGGCTCTAAAGGTAATTAGGGTCTGTATTGGGTGCTTAGTGGCAATAGTGATGGGTTTGGACCTGTAGTAAATGGTTAGTGGCAATGGTGGGGGGTTATGGGCTGTAGTGGGGTTTAGAACTTGTAGAGGGGGGTTAAGGGCAATAGTGGTAGGTTAGGACCTGTAGTGGGTGGTAAGAGGCAATAGTGGGGGATTAGGAGCTGTAGTGCGTGGTTAGAGGCAATAGTGAGGGGTTAGGACCAGGAGAGAGAGTCCTGGACTGTGGGTCTGCCTAAAGCTGAACAGTGAACTGGGCTATGTGAAACTGATAGCTGCTGTAGTACTATCTGTGTAGTAAATATATATACAGAAAGAATGTGAGTATTTACCCCACACCCTTGACTTTGTCACACCTTACTTTCGCACTCCACTTCCTTCCACTTCCATCCCCCAGCTGTACCTTTGCCTCCATTAACCATTTTTAACCTCTTCTTCCTCAAGCCCCCACTTTTATTTCTGCTCTAACTTACCTTTTTCTTGAATCTCTTCTTTCTTTCTCTCCTCCAGCTGCTAAGCAGCATGCCTCTGCAGTAATCCATAGTGTTTCCCCTTGCAGGCAGCTCCTCCTTTCACAGCTTACTACATGTGCTAGGAGCACACAGCATGTGTATAGAAAGAGAAGAGAATGTCACTCCCTATCCCCTCCTCGCATTCAGCACTGAACTCCACTCCCTGCACACAGAAAGCAAGACCTGGTCGGGAGTAGACATGTGCAATTTGTTTCATTCCGAATGTAAATTCAGATAAATTTCATTAATTCAGACATTCGGATGCTTCCAAATGTCCGAATTGCCGAATTTCTTAAGTACCGAATTTCTGCAGTACCAGAGTGCGAAACCGAATTGCCAAATTACCAAATTGACAAAGTGTCGAATTTCAGAAGTGCCGAACCGAGCTGAATTGCCAAAGTGCCGAATTTCAGAAGTGCCAAAGTGCTTCGGATTTCTGAAAAGTGGCAAAACAAGAGAGGGAGGGAAAATGACGTGAATGATAGGAATCTAACCCTTACTCTACTCCTAACCCTACCCCTAACCCTCCTCCTAACCCTAACGCTAGATGTGTAAGTGGTTTTGGTGGTTAGGGTTAGGGGTTAGGGGTAGGATTAGGGATTGGGTTATGATTTTAGAGGTAGGGTTATGGTTAGGGGTAGAGTAAGGGGTATGGTAGGGGTTAGGGGTAGAGGTAGGGTTAGGGGTAGAGGTAGGGTTAGGGGTAGGGGTAGGGTTAGTGTTAGGGGTAGTGTTAGAGTTAGGGGTAGGGTTAGGGAATTGTCAAAATCCTGAATTGACGAAGTCCCGAATTGCCAAAGTCCCGAATTTCGAAAGTGCCAAACCAATTTTTTTGCCCATGCACATCCTTAGTAGGGAGACTTCTAACACTGCCAGGTCTTGATCTATAAAGGGAAAGGGAGGGGGGTTGACACCTCGCTGGCCAGAGAGAACTTTTGATCTCTCTACCAGCTTAATCAGCAGCAGGCTCTCCTCTGTGGCTCCCCTGTGAGCTGGGAAGCACTTGCCCTGGGGGAGGAGGCAAGCTGAAAAATCCAGGGGGGGGGGGGGCAAGTGCCCCCTCTTGCCCCCTCCTGCAGAAGCCCATGGCCCCATGGTTTATAGTTATGCCTCTGGTTACTGTTTAACTTCCTCTAACATATATTATACCTTGCTAGGTACAAGGGTATATGCGGTACAACATATTTGACAATAGTATTTTCCCAAGACATTTCTTAACAAATAGGATACGAGAGGGAAAAGGTAGCTGATTGCTACTATTGGTTACATTGCTTTTAACCCCTCAAGGACCAAACTTCTGGAATAAAAGGGAATCATGACGTGTCCTTAAGGGGTTAATAGTGATTGTTCTTCAACAAGAACTTTGCTAAAGAAAATTATGAATTTCCCAGTTGTATTTTTCCTAATAAAGGTATTAGTTATGAATAACTGTATAGTAAGTAGGAAGGATATTAAGTGATGCACAGTTGACACAGGATTTGCTAAATGTAGACCAATATACTCAATCTATTTCTTGGCTATCTTAGCCTAATTTTTCAAATCACGTGCCAGTTTATAACAAATCTATTTAGTGTACAGATCCCTTAAATGACAGAGTATTTAGTAGAAATTAATTTATGCATTTCATATATTACTTTGCAGAACTAACACACATTGTACACATATTGTAACTCCCTACCCATACTTTTAGTCTTTGAAAAGAAGAGGAAAGAATGCTAATAAGAAACACATTTGACTGACAAATACCCATCATGCAGGGTCCTCAAAGAAATAAAATCTATAACTAATTTCATAAAAGATAAAAGTAGAGAAGATCGCTTTTGGCAAAAAGAAATTAGACTGTTAAATTCTTTTCAAAGGCTTATTTTATATATTTCTTTGCGGGATTGTATATTTAAAGTGAGTTAAGGGGACATAATAGGTCATATGGGAACGTTTCTCAGACACAGTTGAGAAAATTGCAGTGATTGGAGAGTTAAAAGTCAATGTCTGTTGTGTGTCAGAGAAAAATCATACAAGAAGAGTGAGTTTTAATATGTTTGAATTAACAAGAAAAAAAAAATCCGAGCCAGGGGCCTCTGGAAACCTAAGTAAGATTGAAAAAGCTGGAGATGTGTTAGATGTTGCTTTAAAGTGTTGGTTGAAAGGATTTGCAGAGTGAAATTTGCCATGCAGAGAACCCCAGTGGGACAGCATAAGAAAAACATGCTTTTCTTCCCTGTAAGAGTAAGGTCAGAGAATTCAAGAGAGGAGAGTTGTCTCATTCAAAGGATTGCACAGAATCAGCTAATGAAGGAAGGAACGAAGGAGGACACGGTGAAAGAAATTCCAATTTCTTTAAGACATAAAAACTAAGATATGATAAACAATGGAATGTGTAGGCAGGAAAGGAGGAGGGAGAGAGACCGAGAGGAAAAAGAAAGCACTAAGGGGAAATAGCTGCAAGTTTAGATGAAACGTTTGGCTTAAAATAAAGGTATAAATAATTCCATGCTAACGTGAAAGCAAACCCAATTTTGATGCCTTTTCTTGCCATCACAAATCTAATGATTTATTCCTGCAGTTTTTCTGCATTAGTTGCAATTAACAAGTCATACACAAATAACTTTCAAGCTCAGTTTTATATTTAGGGATCAGTAGAAAAGGTCATTGCAAATGACAAAAAACACTTATTTTGGAAAATTTCATGCTAATGAAAATGAATACTTTATTTCTACAAACTTTTTGAACCTGGTTAACCTGCAAACCTGCTAGAAAAAAAAAAAGCATTTTTAATTTAATCTACTAGCCTGTTTATAAGTGAGATAACCGTAGAATATTCACATTATTATTTATTTTGCCTTGTAAATAAAAAAAAAATATTTGGGTGCTTTGGGTCTCATGGCACCACTCAATGAAGAATGAGTCTATTTGTTCACAAGCAATATATACAAAACAGGTAGAGTCAAAACAGGTAAATTTAGTAGTCTTGTACAAAACAGCCCATTTGGCGTATGGATGGGCCAGTAGACATTAGTATTTACCCTCTTTGATTTAAAAATTATACAATTATGTGGGTTCTCCTGGACCACAAAATTAAAATTAGGGGCTAATTATCCCTAATGGGGAACTAATGATCCCCTATTCATCCATCCCATGAGTAGTGGGGTGGAGGTTTGTGATAAACCATATAAGGACTTATGTGGACCATATAAAGAATCAGCCCCTTCCCCTAGTGCTTGACTGTCTGGTAAGGTAGTGGGTAATATATTTATACAGACAAGGGTTGCATAGATTTTATTCATGCTTAAATAATTACTTGTACAGCATGCAATATAAATCAATTTAATGTTGCTACATCATCTAAAAGGGAACGTTTTTGCCTTTCCAAATGTTATGGCTTTGACAAATTCTTTTAAAATATATTATATGCTCAATGTTGCAGATATTGTGAAATGGGAGGGGAACAACACAAATGACGAAACACAGAACAAATCTCGAAAGAGGTGTCACCCACTGCACCAAATTGATGCACAGTACAGCCACTGCCTACTCTAATAATCTGCATACATGTGGAACCTGAGTGTCTCTTCCTTTTTGGTAATTGCAGAGCATTTATATTCACACATACACATATATGTATATAACATTGCATTAACTACCCACTTATTTCAGGTGGAAGTGGTTTTCATCCACACTTTTTTCCCACCACAACTTGGGTATATTACAGATCAACGATAGTTCTGCTTTAGACAAGCAATGGATTTCCTGATAAATTGACCTCTCTGTTATTGACATTTCCTGCAGGAACATCATTTTAAAGTGAGTTTTGATCAATTCTTCTATTAGTAGCTTGGAATTCAGCTTTACATGTATCGCCCAAGCACAGACACACAAATACAAACAAAAACTTAGAATTCAGCTTCACAACTAGACCACTCTCTGACCAGCACACACACAATACATTTTAAGCTTTCTATCTAAAATAGTTTTTATTGAGATATTTTTTGCGTTTCCAGAAGTAAGAGTGGAAAAGAACAGAGGACCTTACAGGGCCAGTAGTTAGAGAACAACATCTATAGCATATAGTTACATTAATGGTTACAATACAGTGGTACATTTTGGTCATGGCAGAGTTAAATATGGCAGTATTCCATCAGGCCTGGAAGATGTAATATAAGACCATGTAGTACCCTACTTTCAACATGTTAAGAGAATAAAACATAGTGTACCCCTGCAATAGTAACCCTAGGTCAAAAGACCTACCTGGTCATGCAACTTGCTGCTAGTGCTAGGTATCATAATAAGGCATGTTATAACATTGTGTCAGTTTTTTTTATGTAGCTTTGGTATCCCCCCCATAAAAGGTAGGGCACGGTTGCACTGGGTGTGTTGTAGTGGAATGCTAGAGGGAAAGAGCTATGTTAGGAGTTGGATGAGGGCAGGGGCCTTCTGTGTGGACTCTGTATTATATCATCAGTAAGCTGTAAGGCTTGAGCTAATCGGAAGTGGAACAGGTATGTTAGCTCATCGCCAGCTTCAGCCGTGCCCACCTGCGCCCTATAAAACAGATCTTCCAATCACAGCCCTGAACCTTTGAGCCATTAGTATATGAAAATATTAAAGGGATGTGAACTGTATAGTGATGGTAGCCCCATCCCAAATTTTCACAAGGCAGTGAAGGGATAGAGGAGAGGTGAGAAGAAAGGGTAGGCCCAGCCCGCTATGATCCTCTGCCACCCTGGTCCCCTGAGCCGCCATGCCCACAGCCTATGAATTTCTTTTCACTATGTATTCAAGCTAGGGCCTCCACATCTCAGTATGTCTCACATCTAATCCCATAAGGGCTGCTTGAAGCACTTAGGTGGACTGTATATCTTCCACCCTGTCAAACCACTGTTCCATTGTAGTATCCTGGATCTGTTTTCAGAGGGCAGGTTTAACACTTTTGCAGCATTGAGACAGTGTCTCAGGATGGATTTCTTATATTTTGATACTGGGAATGGAGAGGAGTGTAGCAGTATTTGTTTCATAGTTAGCGGTGTTAGTTTGTCTAGAACAGTGGTTCCCAACCCAGTCCTCAAGTACCCCATAACAATCCAGGAATTAGGGACTACCCAGTTATGTCTATGGTGTTTTTAGAAATAAAAAAAAAAACACTTTAGACACAACAGGGTAATTCCTAAATCCTGGACTACTAGGGGGTACTTGAGGACTAGATTGGGAACCCCTGGCCTAGTATATTTTATTTTAGTTTTGGCCGTGTCCCAGAATAGCACTATGCTGGGGCAGTCCCACCATATGTGTCACACCGTACCATCATCCCCTCCGCATCTCCAGCATGTCGCAGGTGTATCTGGGAATATTTTGTGTAGGAGTTCCGGAGTTTTGTACCACAGTGATAGAAGTTTATAGTTCACTTCATGACATTGCGTGCTGATCATGAATTTGTGGGTCAGGATCCGTTTTTTTTTCCATTGGGGATCTGTGAACGATACACCGATAATTCTTTCCCACTGCCTTTTGTAGGTATGGTTGTTGTTTAGGCCAGTAGGTCTTCGAACAGTAAGGAGATCGCCCTACCCAGGTCATTTTTTTGGTCGCAGAGGTTTTTGTACCAAGTGAGTTGCCTATGGACAGATGCCCTATCCAAAAGTGTAGCGTAAAAATGTTTCAGTTGTGCGTAGTGGTAAGATTGTAGTTGCATCAGAAGAGAGAACTGTTAGTCAGCTCTGTAATACTTTCAGTCCATCGGCGGTTAGTACTTTCAGAGTGGTATATGTTCCCCTCCCTCCAACTATTCCCAAGCTCTCAACGGCAGGCCTCCATCTAGTAGCATATTATTAGTTAGTGAGATCATTGGACTTGCATCGGAGAGAGATGCGAAGCTCGTCGTATGGTCTGCCAGGTTCTTAACGTCTGTGAAGTTGATTAATGAGAGGCATTTCTTTTCCCGACTAGTTCCACACTGAAGCGATAAGTATCTACAGTCTCTTTGTCCAGAGCGATCCATTGTTTCTGAGGTGGATTAATGTGCTACTCCAAGATTCTTTGCAACATATTTGTATGATGATATTTTCGGAAGTCTGGAAGAAAAAGAATGTTTCTCCATGGGACTCTCTGCAGGTCAAAGTTAAATAGGGCCCTTGAATGAGGCACTTGTGATAGGGAGGGATGCAAAACTTGGGGGTTGGCCTGAACTCCCAAATATAAATATATTAAAACCAAGAGGCTGCACTCACCTGCCAGTTACAATTTTGGAGTGTGCATGCATACCATTTGTAAAAGTAGACAAAAGAAGGCATGTTGTATAGTGCAGTTTAAGCATTTGTGTACAAACATTTTGTACAAATTTATTTAAAAGTTCATGGTAGCATTTTATTGGTTTAACCTCTGCATTGCAATTTAGAAGTTTATTACGTTTTTGTGAAAATACAGTGGTAAATTAATAACCTTCCCACTGCCAGTGTTAAAAATAAATGGTAAAGTAAGCATGTGTTTGTAGTTCATTTTGGGTATTATAGTTCACACATTTAAATTACTCCATAAATGCATACCATTTGCAAAATGTGAGCACATCGTAACTCTCACATGATATTTTGAGCTTCATTGAGCTGCATTTTTCCTCATTTTTTTCAAAGTTTGTGGTATTCATTTTTTATTATGATTTGTACATATACATTGTGTTTTTGTTGCATATTTTTAAATTGTGTATGCCACTGTGATAAATTGTCCTAAACTGAACTCAGTAATATCTCCTACACATTCTAATGCCCCTATGTATACCTTTGCAAAGTATCAATCCTAAACCTCACCCTAATTCTATCTTTAATTGAAAAAAACTAAATTTTGATCTCTGTAAATGATTGACCACTTCTTTGCCATATATTTCTATTAATTTATCAATCTCTGGTTTCGTCTGTAACCTCTGCAGCGCTGGGGAGCCCAGTTAAACACACAACACACACACAATGCTGGTTCAAACGGACTACAATTTATTTGTCTCACAAATCAGTATATGAAATGAGCATTTTACATGTCCCTTATTGGATCATCCAATAAGGTACTAACACATGTTCTTAAATTAGTTAAAGAAATAGGGGGGTAGATTCTTGCTGTTTACAGGATATAGAGGGGTAGGTAAATAAAGTATTAACAGATTGACACTGCCATACAAAGAAAGGATAATAAAGTACATGTACATCACTGGAACCAACACCATGTCTGCAGTGAACAGAGTGTAGTTTTTGTTAGTCTACGGTATTATTCACTAACATGTTAAAAATCAAGGAGTATAAAAATAATCACATTCTATCACTAATCCTAAACCTAATCTTAGCCCTAGCAATAGTGTTAGAGGAATTAGGACCAGCAAAGGAATCCCTTTGCTTAAATCAGCAATGCGATTCCCTTACGGGTGTCAATCCTAATCTTTAACCCCAATGCTAACCCTAATCCTACACTTTAGGAGAGGGAATCCCTTGCTGTTTGATGAGCAGAAAATGGAATCTCTTACAGTACAGGGTGCTCTGAGTGCTCTGCACTGTATATTAGCAGCATGAGATGGATTATTTCCCTTTCTGTTTTTCACCATTGTCACAGGTTCTTACCCCAACCTACAGGAATGGCGAATCCCACAAACAGAGGTACTAGATAGACATATTAAATAGCCTTAGAGTGGCTAGACTTAACGTTAATAAAGATAAAGACCGAGTCAGGAATAGCCATGGTCAGAGATATAGCTATACGGGTAAAAGGAATAACAAGCCAAGTCAGGATACTAGAAATACTCAAGGTCAGAAGTAAGCCAGGTCAGGATACCAGAAATACACAAAGTCAAATACAAGCTGAGATCAACATCAAAATATAACAAGAGAGACTTATTATGAGCACTAATGTTGATCAAGTCTGAAACTATGATAGGCCAATGAACAAGTGCCAAAATTAACTTTTTATAGGCTAACGCATTGTTTTGATTTGTCCACAGCATTTCTGCAACTCCCAATTGATTGATTATTGGATTGCCTAGATGATGTGGTCACTTTAAGTGCAAGAATGACGTCACATAATTTGAATCTATAAAAGACATGCCTATTCAAGTGGGCAGCATTTATTATACTACAGGTAAGAAAACGATCCAGTGATTATCGGCCTGCAACAACCAGAAGGGAAGGCTTTTCACAGGACCGAATAGCAAGTATACAGATTTCCCTGTTCAAACTCCTGAGGAGAATGCAGCACGGGTGCCAAGACCAGATAAGTTATTTAACCCCTTAAGGACACATGACATGTGTGACACGTCATGATTCCCTTTTATTCCAGAAGTTTGGTCCTTAAGGGGTTAAAGTCATATTCTGACAACTTGTTACAATATGATTTAAATCCTCACCTTGCAACCATGATCCCTGGACTAAGCAGCCTACATAGCCCATCGCTGATCATCGTCTGCAGCTGATGACTACACCTCAGGGGGCTTCCAGGGAGACTAGGTTGACTAGGTCATTACCCATTTTGGAAAGACTAAACAGTGAGATCAGAAATGATATCACTGGAACCGTGGCTGAACCTGAAGGTTCAGCCAAGGCAATTTAACCCCTTAAGGACACATGACATGTGTGACACGTCATGATTCCCTTTTATTCCAGAAGTTTGGTCCTTAAGGGGTTAAAGAGCTGTACCCTGGTTACATCTTTTGAAGAAAAATATATATGCATATAATTCTACCTGCTACAATGTATCCACCAAATCTGAAAACAAACACAAACTGGCTTAAGTAATGCATATGGCTAAACACAATGAGCATGTCCTCTAATCTTACTGTTCTAATAAAACCAAGGAGTATCTGTCTTAATTTTTTCTACAGCCTTGCATAGTTCCGTGCCCTGACTGAATGACAATTTCATATTAGAAAAACTCCCACCAAATATCAAGGTTCCTGAACGGACCTCACAAACAAATCTGTTTTTAAGGAAATTGTATGTACAGTTCTATAACCTGGCATTCATACCAATAGAACACATTACTGAGTAAACTGTATAAGGACACTGAGAATATGGCAGAATTATATATCTGATCCTTTTGAAAAATGCAATGCATTTCCAATTATATAAATCTACTTTGTGTAATATTGTTAAATGATTTAATCACAAAAGGCAAATTTAACTTGTTTTTATTTATGTATGTAGATCTCGGATTTAGATGTTATTATTACCCAATTTGATGGTATTTGCTTAATTGATTTTGGATAGGTGAAAGACTAAACCTTACAAGGAATCAAATCTGTAATACTGCAGCCTTACTAAATGTGGCATCTCACCAGCTTTACACTTTATGCACGTTAGGTAGATTTCTACTATTTTTATTTAAAGATGTGGAGTGCATTTTAGAGTATTCCAGTACTTGTATCTCAAGGATTCAGAGTCGTCAGGCTGGTCAATATCCTTACCTTGCCCAAAGCAACAAACACATCAGTCAAAAGCAAAAATCTGGTATCATGGAAAATTATTCCAGCTGCTTAGTAAAAACCTGAAGGCAGAGTGAAAGATCATGAACTGAGGTGTCATGACTTCTTCTAGGAAACAACTGTTGCAAAAAAAAGGACATAGTTAACATATAGAAAGTACAAACAAATGTATATTGCACAAAAAAAAAACGCAAATAAGGAAAGAAAAATGTAATGATCAATTGACCACCCGCTCATCCCTTGCACCCTGACAAGTGACAACAACAAAACTTTCCAACACATCAAGTCTGATGCAGAGGTAGCAGTCACCACAAAACTCAGCCAGGCAGATCAAAAACACTAGCATGAAAGGCATTTGAAAAAAAAGCTTGTAATCCTCATAGTTGAATAGCTCCTGTACCAGAAGTAAAGGTTCTATGTCTGCAGTAGTGGGGGTAACATAATTTTCTTAATGGGATTAATCACCGCCACCACCAACAGGCATTGGGGACACTATTTGGTACTTTGCCCGAAGACCTCACTAAAGAGCGGCTCTGAAACTTCAAGGCATACTCTGCTGCACTCTTCCTTAGTTGATTCTTGCGGTGGGGGTGCGGGGGGAACAAAGGTATAAAACTTGAGCTTGTTGTGGTAAAATGAGCAACAGTGACAGTTTACAAATGGGTAAAGGAAAAGAATAAACAATTGCCTCCTGGGTGTTGAATCATAAGTAATGGATATGTTGCTAATCCCACTTAACCTGAAGCTGAATACTAATAGAGTATCGGAAGTGCCTGCAGTTCTCATGGCCAAGGCATTGACACTTTTATAAGCCATGGCACTGCTGCTGATGGATGGATTGGGGAAAATGATCTCTTTCAAATAATTTGCTCAACTCTGTTTTGGGATTAGTATGTGACATCGATGATTGTGGCAAATTACAATACATTTGGGATACTAATGATTGTGTATTGTGTAAACACAACTTTCTTCAGCAAAAACAAAATGGGATGGTACTTGGTAAATTTACTACTGTAACATTTTTATGTTTGACCTCAAGAAACACTTCACATTGCACTTTTACTGGCTTAGTACACCGTGGATTTAACATATTCATACAAAATACATTTCATTCATTCTACAAATAATTAAAAAAAAACATGTATATTTGGTAAATTAGTCTCTAAAACCAATAACAAAATGTCAATCCCCCACTAGAAGTTGTGTCAAGGGATTATCTAGTAGTAAGTTACAGCTGCAAGCTAAACCTAGTCTCACACTAGAATCAATAACCCAGCTTAGGAAATAGGAACTTTTTTGCTTTGCTACTGAACACCGCACTTTTCCCCAAAAAATATTTTCTTTCTCCAAACACACATCCCAAAAGTATAATTACTTTACAAAAAAATCTTCAACAAAAACAACCTATGTATTGGTAACAGTGTTACGCTAGGAACAACTACAAAATATCAATATATTATTTCCCCCTTAAGGTTGTTTTCAAGTGCCCTATGCAGTAATAATACCTCGATAAAGCTATGAGTAATAAACCACTTTCACACAGGCACAATAAGATTATTGAAAACACACAGTATCACTTCTGGTCTGTCTCCCTCATTAGCTGTAGTCAAAGTGTCTGCGATAATTCTGCTTGGAAATATAGATTGTCTTACTGCTCCATCTGTTTTCCCTCTGTTGGTCACTTGATCCATGAATAAAATCAACATTTATTGGTTGTGTCCTAATATCAAGAATCTATTTTTTTTTTGCTACCTCTTGATTGGGTAGACCTCTTCTCCACTGTGCCAAACTAAACTTATTTTTCCCTACCAAATAAAAGAGAAAATCAACCTCTTCTTCATTTTACCCACTTTTGGTGCCAGGAACAGCACTGTGAATCCTGAACCAAAACAAGCATGTTCAGACATGAGCGAGTCAATCCCCCGAAATTCTGGAACATGGTGGTTTGGAAATTGGAATTTCAGCTTGTTACAAACGTTGGTATCTTAAGCACCTTGTTCGCCTATTCCTCCCGAACTGCTAAGCCTCAGTGATTATAGTTGCAGTTTGGGTGTAGATACGAATAGTTCCAGATGAATGCAGCATCCAATTAGTTTCTCCCCAGCAAGTAGATAGCTACCCAAACATGAGCCTAGACGTCATGAAGTCATGAAGGGTACAACAGGAATGAATCTTTATTGATGCCACACTGGCTTTTATGCAAGCCCCCATGCAAAAGGACCTCCCACATGGACCTTGCGGGAGACAGGGACACAAAGGTTATGTCACGTTCACATAGAGTTTGATGGAGCTCAACTGCAGATTTCTGATTAATTAGATGTGAATGTGAGAAATTGAGGAAATAAAGAGATGACAGTTCACCATGAAGTTTACTGATACTTTGTCTTTAATATATTTGATTGAAGAAACATAGGTTCTGTATCTTTAAATATTTCAGGATTGCTGAGTGGATTCTTAGACTATCTTATACAATTGAATTGCAGCAATAAAATGAAGGAAGGTAATGCAGATTAACTTGCAGAGATTTGATTTAGCTTAATTGATAGAAAACATCTCATATGGAGGCAGAAAGGTTCATGAATAGGAATTACTCCTATAACGATAGGAGAATGTGCGAGCAGGCTGAAGCTTGAGAGCTCAGTAGTCAGGGGGAAAAGTTTGTATAACACAGTGAGGTAACTTAGCTTCCAGAGGATTGAAGTTGGTCCCAGAGTGCCCTCCGGGGAGGTTCCGTGGAGAGAGGTCGAGAGGAGTCAAAGTGCTAGCCGTGGTCGAGGAAGGAGAAGGAGGTTAGTCGATTACGAGTCCGGTTCGGTACACAGGTAAGTTGTAGAGAAGAGTTTCAGCCGGTTAAATTCCGCGGTACGCTGTTCATTAATCCAGCGTCTGTTGCCTGGCGCGGTCGCATTATGTAGCGCAATGAGACCGCGTCAGAGAGGGGGTGTGGCTACAGTCCGTCAACCCGGAAGAGACAGGAATTACAGGTAACGGCCATGACAGGTTACAACCAATAATAGTTCAGTGACAAAGATGAACACTCCCACTGCAAACAGACAATCCCCTCCTCTCTGCCTGTGAGATAATTGAGTCAGCTAAAGGATAACCCAATTATCTCAAGGCCTGAAAAAACACATTTTCCCCAAAACATAGAAAGTACCCTAAAACACATAGAATCCCCATAATATCCCCTGATAGCCCTGATCTGGGTGACCAACATATCTAAAAATCACCCATATCAGTTCAGGGGTTTTCACATTTTATGGAAGTCACATTTTATCGACCGCACAAGAGGCTCCTGCCCAAAACAGTTCCATGCGTTTAGGCTTTGCGGTCGGTCTATATTGAAAATGTCAAATAACGAATAAACGCATGAACGGAGCCCCCCGGTTCATAGGAGCGATTGCTCCCCTTGTTCTTGGGAACAAAATTACCGAACAGTGCTCTCCTGGCTGTTCTGGAAAAGGAAGCAGGCGTTCATACCGGTGTTCGGGAAGTCGAGTGTCCGATTTTAGTTCCAGAAACTCGTCAACCAAGTTCCGCTGCCTCCTTTGGTACAAACAGGATGGCGGCCACCAAGAGAGAGCGCTCAATTGACAATTCCCTTTGTAGATAAGGAGCCAGCTAGTTTCAGCTAGGCATGTGCATGGGGAAAATTTTCGGTTCAGTTCGGCATTCCAAAATTCTGGATTTTCGCAATTCGGGACTTCGGCAATTTGGCTCTTCAACACTTTGGAACTTCGGCAACTTCAGAACTTAAGCAGTTCGACACTTCGGAAATTCGGCAACTTCGGAACTTCGGCACTTCAGGACTTCAGAACTTCGGCAACTTCAGCACTTCAGAACTTCGGAATTTCGGGACTTCGGCACTTCGGGACTTCTATTGCAGCCACTTAGTAGATAACTCCCTAATTCCCACGGTATTAGGGAGTTATCTACCAAAAGGCTGAAAGACCTAAATTAGTTTTTCAGACAAATTTACTAATACTAAGTAAAAATGACTTAGTATTAGTACATTTTGCCCCTACTCGCTATACTGTGAGTAGGGGCATGTCTAGTAAACAGTGAGCAGCCTGTGGCTGCTCACTGTTTAAAAAAAAAAAAAGGGCCCCCCCTCCCGAGCCCCCACCACTTTTAAACTAAAGGGGGACCTATTGCCTCCCTGTCCCCACCCCTGAGCGGCGGGTGGGGGCCCTAAAGTAAAATGATGGGGGGGACCTATTGTCCTCCCCCCAGCCCCCACCCCTGAGCAATGTGTGGGGGCCCTAAATACTAATAAGGGGGGACCTAATGTCCTCCTCCCTGGCCCCCACCCCTGAGCGGCGGGTGGGGGCTCTAAATTGGTATAAAGGGGGGGACCTAATGTCCTCCCCCTGGCCCCCACCCCTGAGTGGTGGGTGGGGGCCCTAAATACTAATAAGGGGGGACCTAATGTCCTCCCCCTGGCCCCCAACCCTGAGCGGCAGGTGGGGGCCCTAAATTGGAATAAGGGGGGACACCTAATGTCCTCCCCCTGGCCCCCACCTCAGAGCGGTGGGTGGGGGCCCTAAATACTAATAAGGAGGGGGGACCTAATGTCCTCCCCCTGGCCCCCACCCCTGAGCGGTGGGTGGGGGCCCTAAATACTAAAAAGGGGGGGACCTAAGGTCCTCCCCCCTGGCCCCCACCCCTAGGCGGCTGGTGGGGGCCCTAAATACTAATAAGGGGGGGACCTAATGTCCTCCCCCCTGGCCCCCACCCCTGAGCGGCGGGTGGGCACCCTAAATACTAAAAAGGGGGGGGACCTATGGTCCCTAAACCCCCCCCCCCCAAGTGACCAGGTGTTTAATAGACATGCCCCTACTCGCGGTATAGCGAGTAGAGGCATAATTTACTAATACTAAGTAATCTTTACTTAGTATTAGTACATTTGGCTGAAAGACCAATTTAGGTCTTTCAGCCTTTTAGTAGATAGCTCCCTAATACCGTGGGAATTAGGGAGTTATCTACTTATTCATTCCTGTCATTACACTGACTGGCCAAGTAACTTTTATATGAATATATGTCACTTGATTGTTGTAAGTGTTGCAAATGCTTACAGCTGAATCCTGGCTATGTTTGTATACTTTTTATTTAAAATTGTATACAATGTAACATTCTTCTTCTTTCACTGGGTAAGTATATTAGTACTTAGGCAATACTGTGCTTCAGAACTTCGGCACTTTGACACTTCGGAACTTCAGCAACTTCGGAACTTCGGCACTTCAGCACTTCGGAACTTCGACACTTCGGAAATTCGGTAATTTCAGAATTTCGGGACCTCAGCAATTTGGCAATTCGGACATTCGGAAGTACCCGAATGTCCGAATTGCCTGAAATTCGTCCGAATTTATATTCGGACCGAAACGAATTGCACATGTCTAGTTTCAGCTACCGAACAAATAAAGCATAAAAAGTCACGAATGGCCATAAAAGTCTCAAATTAAAAGGCTCTTTTCTGCACACAGCTGATCAACTGATCAAAATAATTCTCGAATCTGATAGACACAAAGTAAGGTAATGCAGGATGTGACATCAATGCATAGAGGTTACAAGACTTTGATCAGTCTGAATCAAAATCCTTTTATTCCATACAAGTCAAACTAATTCTCTGACAAATCGATTAGTTTGTGCATGGATTACAATTATTAGAATTTTGATTTGGTCAATTCGATTCACTTATGTATGAAATACATGTTTGCATAAATCTGGAGGTTACCATATGGCTCCTTTAACTGGAGCTGCTTATAAAAGATGTAACCTACAAAAATGCAGTGATTTTAGTATGATATTGCTGTGCATATTTCCCATCTCTGTCCCTAATAAAATGTGCATGATGATCACCATACATATGAATCATGTTTTTAGGTTATGCACACTGTTTGTGTGACATATTTACATGCGACTTCTAGCTAATGAAATTTTTAATCAGTAGGAGCCCGAGCTTCATATATGTTTGCTGTGAAGTCAAGCATATTGTACACAGTGATGGAACTTAAATGTCTGTGTATTTGTACAACCTAAGTATATGAGAGGGAGGGATGTAGAAAGACAAACAGAAAAACAGACAGACACTTTAGAAAGCAGATTTGCTTAGACATAATGGGTACACTATCTATTCAAATATTTAAAAAGTAGAAGTGTTTAACATTAATAAAATAATTACAATATAAACGTTGCAGCTTCATTACCTGAATAGACAACATTGGCCCATTTACTAGGAAACACTCAAAAATGGACTTTAGTAATATTTTATAGTGTAGATAGAGGATTTTAGAGAACCACTGTATTCTGCTTGTTTATCTTTGAGGGGCATTAGATTCCTCATATGAAAGAGGGGATGTACTTTCTATTAAGGGGGAGTGGTCACTGGCATGCTGCTAACTAGGCCAGCATGTCGGCGTCACTGAGAGTGTTTGCCCTGCTTGGACAAAGGATGGACCGGAGGTGGGTATTACATGAAGAGTATGAAAAGAAAGAAATGCTAGCACTGGAATGACGTATAAAATAGGGGATGACGTTGAAAATGGGGATTTATCCAAAAAGGAAAGAAAAATTTCATGATCAATTGACCACCTGCTCATCCCTTGCACCCTGACAAGAACAAAACTCATCAAGTCTGATGCGGAGGTAGCAGTCAACACAAAACTCAGCCAGGCAGATCAAAAACATTAGCATGAAAGACATTTGAAAAGAAAAGTTTGTAATCCTCATAGTTGAACAGCTCCTGTACCAGAAGTAAAGGTTCTATGTCTGCAGTAGTGGGGGTAACATCATTTTCTTAATGGGATTAATCACCGCCACCACCAATAGGCCTTGGGGACACTATTTGGTACTTTGCCCGAAGTCCTCACTAAAGAGTGGCTCTGAAACTACAAGGCAGACTCTGCTGCACTCTTCCTTAGTTGATTCTTTCGGTGGGGGGGGGGGGGGGGGGAATGATGTATTAATTTTACATTGAATACATCATGTATCTCTGTGCTATATGATGTATTCAATGTATTTGGGGATGATTTAGGCAAAGTCATTTTTACTTTATACATTCACTTTAACAGAGTCTTTACTCTATATGTATCAGTTGATTCACTAGATCCAAACGTTTGGGCAACAAAAAATTACACATTTTAGGATAAAATAGCTTAGCTGGAATTTTTGTTTCTGTGTCTTTAACATTGCAATTCCCTCATCACTTCATCTCAATTTCCATGAACTAATGAATACATCCCATTGTTATTTAGGTTGTTCTGGGACGCCTTTTTTGTCCTTGTGCCACATATAGCCTTCGGCTGCAATTCTTGAAGTTCCTGGAAATTCAAAACACTTTAAGACAGGTATCTCAACCTCGGGTTCCCCATATGTTGATGGCTTACAACTTGCAGACATATTTAAATGCAACAGATGACCAGGAAATCATGGCGTTGTTGTTCATAAATATCTGGGGGACCAGAGTTCAAGGTATCTGCTGTAAGAACAAATTGTAGCAGAACATAGATGGGTATAGTCTTCCTTCAGTGGCTTTCTAGTATATTCCAAATAAATTCAGTGGGGAAAAAAAAGTTTATTGATTAATATAAAAGCTAAATCTACTCATACATTGACCTTATAATTCCTCTGTTAAATAGTGTTCCATTACACATCTTTTGTTATAACTAAGGACCGCAAAGAAGTCAAGTTTTACCATTTCATACACATTTATCTGATTAACCTCCTGTGTCTGATGCTAGACAGCAGACCAGGAAGAATAAAAAAAAGTTATAAAGAAGGGAGATACTCTTCAAATTCACTCACTTTTATAAATAATACTTAGTTCCAAGGGAAATCTGCAATCCTGGCTCCATGTGTCTGAACGTTTGCTACGCTAATGACTGTGTCGTTATACAACAAACACTTTCCATTCACACTTTCCCTCTGGTAAAGATACCATAAAAATTCTAAAAGTAGGGAAATCTGGGGGAAAAAGGGGAATCCTGGGAGAGCAGTTTCCAGTTAAATGCTTGTTCAGGCCAGCTGCTGTTAAGATTTAATTATAAACAGTTGCCAAGGTAACAACCAGTTTATTCCCTAAAAGTTTCATCAATATTACAAGTTTGTTTAGATTGGGGACTATCATAGGGGTCAGAGCATTTAAATAATATAACAGCGTATCCACTGGCATGTAAATGAATGCTCTCTCCTCTTTAAATAAACCCTTTTGGGATACATTGAATTATTATTGTTTCTGTTAAATGTCCCACCATTCCCAGACTTGTTGAAACATCTGTTTCTCTTTTCCCTCTGTAGATCAGTTTTTATTCTATTTTATTGTTATGATACTTTAAGTAGCCATAACTATTACATATAAAATGTGACTGTGTATCCTCGGTATGTTCATAGGCAACAGAAGAGATTATTTAGTGTAAACGGATAAAAGCACCCCGAAGTTTTATGATAAGATGTCTAATTAAAATCTTTTAAATGTTCTGGGGTTTTTAAACAGTTTTCTCTCCTTAGAGTAAACATTTTTCTTTATTGTCTACTAGATTTTTTCTACTAGATTTTTATAAAGAAATATTTCCATAAGATAGACAGACAGATATTAGACACTCTGATGAATCATGCGTTTGATTTCTATATATTAACTATTATTGGACTTTATATTTAAAAGGGCATAGCACCAAACCCACTAGGTTTATTTATTTATTATTTATTTATTACTGGTATTTATAAAGGGCCAACAGATTCCACTGCACTATACAATTAGTGGAGAACGTACAATATACACAGACAAATACAAGAGATAGAGAGAGCCCTGCCCATAAGTTGATAACTAGCCATTGAAGCTAGTGGTTTTAGTGTATACATGTCATTCCTTTTCTCACACATTTCTGAACCTCCAGTGGCCTTTGGAGACACAGCCACGTTTTTTTGTTGCAAAATGGGTTGTTGCTTAATGGTTTTGCTAATTTAATGATTTTATGTTTGACTTAAAGAAACACTGAACAGTGCTCTCACACTTGTACAGCACACATTGGAATCAACACATTCGGGAAAAAATATTTTCTTCTACAAACTCTTAAAAAAAAACATAAAAAACAAGCAAACAGTCAAACTGTACATTGGTGATTCTATCTTGCTGTTGACGAGCAATGGCTATCGTTAGAACACTGCACTAACTATAAACACCAGTCTCACACCAGCATGAATGAAGAAGGCTACCATTCAAACATTTGTCTCAGTGCAGCAACAGTAGCTATGCAAAAGGAACTTTGTTTTCCTTTTCAATAAACAAAAATATTGTCTTTAAAAAAAAACAAAAAAAGCTGTAAAATGTTGATTCCAAGTTGGTATTAAGTAGCAGTGGCTTGTAGTAAAACACTAAACTAACCGTGACCACTAGTCTCACACTAGGATGATGAAAGCAGACTATTTACTACTTAAAGTTTATGTTGTGTCAATGTGGTGTAGTGTCATGGCTTACCTGTGGTTGGAGTCCATAGTGCAGAGATAATGCTCATCCTTGCAAAATATCACAGCCGATGTGACTTGTAAGATAAATCACCTGGAGAGTGCTTGTGTGCATGGGGGCTGTGCATTAGGGCAGATGCAGAAGCGCAGTACAGACAAGGGAAAATCCAATTTCAGAGTATAAGTCAAATCCAAAGATCAAGTCCAGCCAGATCTCCAGAATTAGATATTTTTATTTTATTTATTTTCTTTTTGCTAAACAACATACCTCCCCCCAAATAAGAATTTATTTCTGCTGTTAACAATTGTTGTTATTTCTTTTATGTATGTAAAATGGTAACCTAGCCTTACACTTGGTTCAATGACACAATGACAATCTCCTATCTACCATTGTTGTTTTAAGGACCACTGACCAGGGCCGTCTTTAATGCGGGGCAAATTAGGCAGCTGCCCTAGGCCCAGTTACTCCTGGGGGGCCCAAAACAGTTGCCCTGTGGGCCCTGCTGCCCTCAACAATTTTTGTTCCGTCCTCTAAGCAGTCCCACCGGGTGACACAATAGCAATCTCCTATCTCCCACTCAAAGTTATTTTAAGTGCCACTGACTGCTAGCTAGGTAAATAGATCCGCAGTACCTCACACCATGCATTACACTAAGATGAAAAATAGAATGGCAGTCTTCTATCTACCACTCAACGTTCTTTCAAGTTTCCCTGGTAATAGCTAGCTAGATACAACAGTTAGCAAAACATAGACCCACAATAGAAATCAATGACCCAGCTATCTCGCATTCACACCCAGGCACAACAAAAGTATAACACACAGTACCACTGCTGGTCTGGAAGAATCCTGCTTGGAAATATAGATTATGTTACAGCTCCTCCTTGTTTCCCTCTATTGATCAGTTGTTAATAATCTGTGAATAAAATCAACATTTGGAGGTTGTCCCTTAACAATCAATTATCTTTTTTTCCCTACCTTTTCATTGGATATAGGAAATAAAGTCCACATGATTGGGAAGGTTTCTTGTCCGGCATGACAAATCAGGCTGTGCATTTCCCTGCACCGAACAAAAATCTGTCTCTTCTCCATTCCTTAACAATCAATTATCTTTTTTTCCCTACCTTTTCATTGGATATAGGAAATAAAGTCCACATGATTGGGAAGGTTTCTTGTCCGGCATGACAAATCAGGCTGTGCATTTCCCTGCACCGAACAAAAATCTGTCTCTTCTCCATTCCACATGGAATACATAAAATTGTGGAGGAATCCCAAATACTAAAACCACCCAATAAAAATGGGTGGTTAAATTATAAAGGTCAGATACATGTGGGTAAACCAGGCGCTCAACCCGTTCTGGATAGGACATGTGATGGGAATGAAATCGGAAGATTGTTTGCATTACCCAATGATATGCATGTGGTGTCTAGGCTGGTGCACCCTGTGGAATGCATATGATGCCGAGGGTGATGCCTTCTGTGGGACATGTGACAAAACCAAGTGGATGGAATTCCCCAGTCCTCACAATATTTATAAAGGAAAATACCAGAGACCAAGCAGACATCCTTTAATTAGTATGAAACGCATTGGATAACAACATTTGTGACTTTTATTGATTTTGTTGTCATGTTGGGTTTTTATCTATTTGATGGATGTCAGATAGATCCTCTTGTAGTTGATACCCTGCCTATGTTCCACTTGGAGTGGAGACATGCTCACTGATTTGAAGCACATATACCGTATTTTGATTTAGATACTACCTATTATCCCACTTACCTGTTATTACAGGTTGTATTATTTATATTAATATATTTTGTGTACACTTTGTATTGCACTTTCATTGGGTGGTCTTAGTATTTGTGATTCCTCCACTTTGTATAACATTTAGTTTGTTGCTTTTGAGGGAACACATTTTAGAAGGTTTCACCTTATTTTCACATATCTTTCCCATATAACATGTATAGTGGTTGTTCTTTTTATTGCACTTCTTCTCCATTTGTTCCTCTTTATTTCTGGTGCTAGGAATGGCAAACAAGTAAAAATGAGTATGTCCAGGCTTGTGCGAGTTGGTTTTACAAGATTCTGGCATGCAGCAGTTCAGAAAGTGGAATTTTAGCTGCTTACCTTATTAGCCTGAATTGATATGAAGTAGTTTGGCCCAAAATTAATCTTTAAGTCTAGTGGCTATCTACAAACTAAAGTTTGGCTTTGTTTAAAGTGGACTATTGATCCATACAGATTTTTTCAAATAGTACTTGATGTTTTTGTTCCTCTTTTTTTAGCCTCTTTTTTTTATTTTTTTTTTTATTGGAACTAAGAAATGTAATCTCTAAAGTACTAATACAAAATATATATATATATATATATATATATATTTTATTTTTTTTTGGGGGGGGAGAGGGGGAGTGGGGAGCAGGCTAATGCACAGTATTGTATTTTTTTTTTTATTTTTTTTTATAAGAGTAAGAGTTCCAGGACTCCCACTTTGAAGGATGAAGCTTGAATTTATTTTCCTCCTGTGATTCTAAAACCTGTTTACCTCATCATAACTGCACCTTGATTGGGTTTATATTAGTAAGGATCTCATAAAAACACTAATAGGTATTGAGGACCTCTCCAGTGTTCCTTTCATTCTGCCAGATTATGATGGAAATTATATTCTTCGACGGTTGAAGGGTATTGTCCAATATATAACTCAAAAAAGGCTCTGTTGCTTCAATCGCAGATGATTGTATCTCCTCAGTCATCCACTGCCCTCCACTGGGCCAGTAATCACCCTTGGCTAAAAATTCTCCAGTGGTTGCCAGAAGTTGGAAACATGTGTGAAGAGTTGGAATTGCTTTATAAAAAAAATAGCATATACAGCAGCCTCCAATCTGAAATAGAATTTTTTTTATTTTGCCCAACAAAATGCAAAGTTCGAAGTCAAAAGCACACAAAGAAAATCCAAAATCCTAGTATATTTTGCACGCAATCATAAGTATACCTTGGCTGGGTGGTTAATTTAGACATGGATCAGGTGACTGGATATTGCCTGGTTCATTATTGAATTTAGAGGCATTGAGATATTTTAGGGTCAAGACTTGCAGAACAATTTTAAGGAGAAGTGGAATCGACACACAGTTCATATTTCATTACTGGCTGTTTTCTTTCTTTATATGTATTTAGTTAAATGTCCCCCAGGATTTCATTTTTTAATTAGTTTATTATGTAACACACCTATTTACAGTAGCTATTCTCAAAATGCTAAAAAAAATCTCAAAAGTCCAGAATTCTGTAAAAAATATTTAAGCCAACAATAGAAACACTCACCAAAGGTGATATAAACAAATTTCATGTTACAGAAAAAGAAGGATGCCGGGAAAAAGCATCACAGTTGATCTTGATGGCACAGGAGGAGGTGTGATAGATACAATAATATATGAGATTGATGGCAAATTGTACTCAAAAGGCCAAAAAAACAGAAGTTTGTGTTGAAACGCAAACTGTAAGCATTTGGAGAAAAGCCTATATGTATTATTGTAGAGAATGTAATGTGTGTGTGTTCTTATGGAATGTAGTGTATAGGGATACCGGTTTGTGTAAGGGATGTAGTGTGTGTGTATAGGGGATGCAGTGTGTGTTTGTGTGTAAGGAATACATTGTGTGTTTCTGTGTGTGTGTATGTAAGGGATGCAATGTGTGAATCTGTGTTTGTATGTGTAAGGGATGCAAGGTGTGTTTCTGTGTATGTAATGTAATGCAGTGTGTGTCTGTTTGTGAGGTATGCATTGTGTGTGTGTAAGGACACAGTGTGTGTGTGTGTATAATAGATGCATTATGTGTTTCTGTGTGTGTGTAAGGGAAGCATGGTGTGTTTCTGTGGGAGTGTAGGATGCATTGTATGTTTTGATGTGTCTGTGTGTGAGTAGGGATCAATTGTATGTTTTTGTGCATGTGTGTGTAGGGATGAATTGTGTGTTTCTGTGTATGTGTAAGGATGCATTGTCTATATGTGTAGTGTGAAAGAAAGGGTTTGTGAGGTAGGATAGGGGCTAAGAGAGGAGCAGTTCTTTATTTTTATTATTATATTTATTATGTTAATATTATTTTTTTTGTATATTTTTTCTTTAGGTTTTGTGTCTTACACCCCCTTTAGTGTATCTCTTGCAAGCCCCTTGTGTGTCTCTTATCCCCCTCCCTCTTTGTATGTCTCCTACATCCTCCCAATCCCTTGCGTGTCTTACTCCCCCAAGCCCATTTGTGTCTTACTCTTCCCAGCTCCTTGGTGTGTCTCTTTTCCCTCCAAGCCCCTCTGTGTGTCTCCCTTACAAGCGACTATGTGTGTCTCTATCCTGTGCCCCTTTGTGTATCTCTGTCGACCCTACCAGCCCTTCTGTGCTTCTCTATCACCCCTTCCTCAGCCTCTCTATGTGTCTTATACTCCCCCGTCCCTTTATGATCTCTTTCACTTCCCCCGTCCCTTAGTGGTCCCATCTTCACTTTTCCCCCTGTCCCTTAGTGTTCTCCCCTCCCCTTCTGTCTCTTAGTGTTGTCCCCTTCTCTCCTGTCCCTTAGTGCTCTCCCATGCCTTAGTGCTCTCCACTCCCCACCTGTCCCTTAGTGATTCTGTTTCCTGTACCCGGCCAGACTGACAGGAAGTGCTCACTGAGAGAGCACTTCCTTTCAGTTCGGCTGGGTAAAGGAATCACACACTTCTGTACCACGGTCCGCGCCGCCTGGTCACGCTACACTGAGTGACTGGCAGGAGGGAGCGTTGTGCACTTTCCTCCTGCCGGGTAACTCGATTATTGTGCCCCCCAGACCGGTGCGCCCTAGGTGATTGCCTAAGTCAACTATAGGATGTGCCAGCCCTGCTTTAAGCCATGGCAGTCTATGCCAGGGGTCAGCAACCTATGGCACATGTGCAATGCATGGCACTTGAGGTGCCTTTTCACAGCACTCAGGGTCCAGTGGGACTTCAGATATCTGCTTGTGAAACCTGAGTGGCGATTGCAGATGTTGAGGGACAATCCTCAATGTGTGCATTACTACACTAATCTCAGATCACTTCATCTCAGCAGTGGAGAAGAGCAGCCCACAAGAGTTATTGCAGCTCTTGCCCTGGAATTGTACTTGGCTAGCACAGTCCCCACTTGGTCACAGGGAACCAACCTACATTGCTAGATATAAACATAGCTGCAGC
The DNA here is from genome assembly GCF_036172605.1 of Pelobates fuscus. Classification (NCBI taxonomy): domain Eukaryota; kingdom Metazoa; phylum Chordata; class Amphibia; order Anura; family Pelobatidae; genus Pelobates; species Pelobates fuscus. The sequence continues at coordinate 75,218,895 of NC_086323.1, read as the reverse complement.
AAAAAGCCCTAACCCCATACAAATAATAAAAATAACCCAGCCACAAATACACACACAGTCCACACAAACACAACACCACTGCCAATCTACATACATGTATACAACCCCACAAGCAGTTTCTCACATGCAATACCATAATCATCCCCACATACACACACACCACAGAACATACAATGTGACATAAAATCCAGACACACAATTCCACAAGCAGCCCCCATACACAGCTCACATTCATATGTATCATACAATACCACAAACTACTCATGAACATTTGCAATATAACAGCCACATACATACAAATATAATGCTGCAAATCAACTGCAGCACCCATAATTAACACAAGCACAATACAGCAAAACACAAACCTCAATTTAAAAAAAATAGAACCTGCACACCAAGGGTCTTCAAGATCTTGTTGTCTTTTTCTAGTCTATGCTATCCCCGGGAGTTAAAGCCCTACACCCTATGACAGCATAGACCATCATACAGTATTTAAGGGGGTTAATGAAGGCATTTTAGTGTGTAGATCATGCATCTATATTATGTCTTCTCAATTCTCTGCTGTAATGTAAAATAAGGCCAAAGGGTTACATTTGTTCTAACTAAAAACAAGCAAAAAATTTGAAAAGTGTTGAGATCACAAAATGTTTTAACTGGAGTTCATGCTTCATGTGTTGTATGGTAAATTTCTCCATCAATAATCATACCCACTTTTTCCCTGGTAAACATATATCAGCATTTACTGTATAGTTTTGTTAAGTTTAAGCTAAGTTTATAGATAACAGTCCAGCTCAGTAATTTATCCCCCAGTCGGAAGATATAAAGAGAAGATTTAGAAAGGTAGCTGAACATTTTGTCACCTTACATACCATATTCAATCTTTATCTACCTTTCCAGGTGTATTCATCACATTGAATCTTCTTCTAGTCAGTACATAGCATCAAACAGTCAGAGAACTTCAGACTGAAATAATAAACTTACCAAACCCTATATAGGTTTATAATTCAATCTACTGAAAATGTTCTCACTTTTTGTCATCTTTAGTGAGAACATATCCCAAAAGCAATCTAGCTGCTTTGTCATGTTGAAGCCGATGTCAAAGAATATTGATCTGGGAAATTTATGAAAGCATTAATTTAATTTACAGTGAAACCCATAAAGTGTCAGTAAATTGCATCCAATAAAGTTACTCAGTGGTGATTCTACTTAAGGTCCAATAAGCTTTGGTCTCCTTCCTCTGTGAAGTCCCAGCTGTATTGGCCTTGCAATATTGGAAATTGCTCAAATAAAATTGTCAGTGGTTTGTTCACATTCTTGCTACTTTAGCAATAGCTAAATGCAACCAAATATAGCCGTAAAACACTAATATTGTGAAAATTGGAAGCATTGACATTCATTTTTCAAAGTGACCCGAGATGTCTGCAAAGAAGAAGATATCGAACGTTAAGGAAAAACAGATGTGGAAGATGAGCAGAGTCTCTAGAAAGGGTTAGTTAGCGGATTAATTGCTAAAACAGACAAGAAGGGACCTGTTAGAAGTAAGATGTGTGCCATATATGCGAAGATCCAGTGATATAAGTTAGTCAAAGCAAAAGTGATAACCTGTATTAAACAAAGCAGTGATGTCAAAGAATGAGAATTACAGATATATTAGAATACCAAAAGTGCAAAAATTAAGAAAATCCCAAAGTATATAAGAGTTAACCAAAAGATGTCTCACTAACACATCAAACCCATATAAGAACAAAAGGAATATATATTATATAAATAATATATTATATTTATATTATATAATTAATATACATAATGTACATATTACATACCAAAAGAGTTGTGGTGGAGAATAAAGTGTGGATGAAAACACCATCCCCCTGAAGTAAGTGGATAGTTAATACATTGCTAGACACAAATACACACACTAGTCAAGCCATAAGACTTGCTTTTCCCACAGAAATCACACTTAACAGGGCTCTCACTACTCACTCTGGCGACTAACTTCAGGTGGAAGGGGTTTTCATCCACACTTTTTTCCCCACCACAATTCTTTTGTTATGTACTTCACAATTAACGCCAAGCCTTCATAGCAATCCAACAACGAAACGGCTGTCCATGAGTCGTTCACTGGCTTTGCTCCTCTTCCTAAGTTGTATTTCAAAACTGTTGTATATAGCAGACTCATACTCCAAGGAATCCATGTATAAAGTGGAATTATGAGGCAAAAATGTGGTTCTTTGTTTAGCTCATTTGCATACGCCTTGCAGTATTAAGAGCACTGTTTAGTGAGTTTTCTGTGGGATAAGCTAGCTTTATGACTTGACAGGTGTGTGTATTTGTGTTTAGCAATGTATTTACTATATATACATACACACATGTATATTATTTATTTTTAAAACATATGAAATAAAACTGCATATCTCCACAACAAGTGGATCCCATGAACACAGAAAGCTGATTGCAATTCCACAGGTGCAGGAAAAATATCAGCCAAGAAATAAATAAATAAAATACAAAAACAGAAAATACAACAAGTCCAATGCATTTTGTCCCAGGGGACTTCTTCAGGGTGTTGTCCAGTTCTTCTTTCTTCTCTCTTCTTTCTTTTTTCCTAGCACCAATAAAAATCTTGAAAACAGGTACTGAACCTTCTTCTTTTTGGTTTGGCTCAGTAGAATTTTGATATTAAAAAACTGGTTAAGGAACTGAATCTAACAAAACAGAAGGGAGACAAATTGGATAATAATAATAATATAATATGTATATACACTGATAGGAGCATTTTCCAACCACATAGTTCAATGATCAAGTTTTAAAAAAGTAACCAATAGAGGGAAATGTAGGAGGAACAATAAAACATATCTATGGTTACATGTTTATTAAATATGTAATAAACTGACAGTCACAACATTAAAACCTTCTGCCTAATATTGTGTAGGAACACTTGTGCTGCCTAAACAGCTCTGATCATCACTGCTCAGTCCATCACTGCATGGACTCCACAAGTCCTCTGAACCTATCTTGTGGTATCCCTCATCAAGACATGAGCAGCAAATCTTTTAAGTCCTGCAAGTTGTGAGGTGGCAACAACATGGATCAGATTTGATGTTCCGACACATCCTAAAGATGCTCAATCAGATTGAGATTTGAGGAATTTGGAGACCAAGGCAATACATTTAACACTTTAATTCCTGAATGGAATGTCTTTTGCAGTGTGCATTATCCTGCTGAAAGAGGCCATGGACATCAGGGAACACCACAGCCATGACTGGGTGTACATTGTCTGCAACAATCCTAAGATAGGTGCAATGACGTACTAATAGGGGTGGTCCGTCCCGGGTGCCACTCACTAGGGGGGTGCCCGGGGCAGACTGTGTTGGGTCCTGGGTCACTGACTGAAGACCCGACACCAGGAGGGGGCCCAACAGCTTGCTTGATATGCCGCCGGGTGAGATGCCCCTCCTGCGCCATCGCAAATACCGGTCTGCAGCTCCGCAGTGTGCAGAGCTGCAGACCATGTGTCTCGCAAGATATGATCAATCAGAGCATTGTCGCGGGTTACCACGGCAACGCTCTGACTGGGTCACGCAAGATTCATAGTCTGATAGTCGGATATTATGACCACTGGACCACCAGGGAGCCCACCGAACCACCAGGGAATTAAGGTATTTAGTCTATCCCACCTCTCCCCATCGCTCACACCATCACCCCACTCTCCCTTTCATATCATCTCCCCTCTCATCATCACCCCCTCACACAATCACCCCCCTCCCTCATCATAATCCCACTTCACATCACCCCCCCTCAAATCACCCCCTCTAATCATCACCCCCCTCCCTCACACCATCACCCTCCCTCTCATCATCACCCCCCTTCCTCACACCATCACCCCGCTCACATCTCCTCCCCTCCTCATCACCCCCTTCCTCTCATCATCACCCCCTTCCTCTATTCATCACCCCCTCACACCATCACCCCGCTCCATCTCACCATCACCCCTCCCTCATCATAATCCCACCTCACATCACCCCCCTCGAATCACCCCCTCTCATCATCACCCCCCTCCCTCACACCATCACCCTCACTCTCATAATCACCCCCCCTTCCTCACACCATCACCCCCTCACATCCCCCCTCACCATCACCCCCCTCCCTCACACCATCACCCCCTCTCATCATCACCCCATCATCCCCCTCACACCATCACCCCCTCATCATAACCCCCCTCTCATCATCACCCCCTCTCATATTCATCCCCCTCTCATCATCACCCCCTCCCTCTTACCATCACCCCCTCTCTCTCACCATCACCCCCTCCCCCTCTCACATCACCCCCTCTCCCTCTCACCAACTCATCATCACCTTCTCATCATCACCCCCACTTTCTCACGCCATAACTCCCCTCTCATCATCACCCCCTCCCTCTCATGATTACCCAACCTCACCATCACCATCTCACCAACTCATCATCACCTTCTCATCATCACCCCCGCTTACTCACGCCATCACCCCCCCTCTCATCATCACCCCCCTATCTCCATTACCCCCTCTCTCTCACCATCACCCTACCCTTCTCACCATCACCCCCTCACTCTCACCATCACGCCCCTCCCTCTCACCTTCACCCCCTTGCCTCTCACCATCATTCAAATGCCAATACGTGCAAACACACCCATACATTCACTCACACATACTCCATACAAAAACATGCCTACATTCACACACACAAATACTGCTCGGTGCTAAATACATTAAAAAAAAACTTGTGGGTGTTTTTTTTTTTTTTTTTAAGCTGGGGGGAGGAAACGGGGGTGCAAAAAAAGGATCCGCCCCGGGTGCCAAATGCTTCAGGTACGCCCCTGGATAGGTGGTATGTGTCAAAGTAACATCCATATGAATGACAGAACTCAAGGTTTTCCAGCAGAACATTGCCCAGAGCATAACACTGCCTCAATCTGCCTACCTACTTCTCTGCCGCCATCTCTTCCCCAGGTAAACAATGCAAACACACCCAGCTACCCACGTGTTCTTAAACCTTCTTCCATTGCTCCATGGTCCAGTTCTCATGCTCATCCCAACTGAAGACACTTTTGGTGGGGACAGGGGTCATCATGGGCTCTCTGACTGATCAGTGGATATATGCAGCCATATATGCATCAAACTGCTTACCATGGTCAGCATTACGTTTTTCAGCAATTTGAGTTACAGTAGCTCTTCTGTGTGATTGTAGCAGACGGGCTAGCCCACTTGCATTAATAAGTCTTGGGCACTCCTAACCCTGCCGCTGGTTCACCTGTTGCCTTTCCTTTCACCATGTTTGATAGGTACTAACCACTGCATATCGAGAACAACCCACAAGACTTGTCATTTTGGAGATGCAATGACCCTGTCATTTTGCCTTCAGTATTTGGCACTTGTCCAAGTCACTCAGATCTTTTTGCTTCCAAACTTTTCCTGCTTCCAACACATGTAATTCAAGAACTGTTCACTTGCTGCCAAATATATCCTACCACTTGACACGTGCCATGCAACAATTGAATCAATGTCATTCACTTCACCTGTTGGTGGTTTTAATGTTCTGGCTGTATATATAGTTTTTGTTTACTACTCTTTTCCCTCTCTGTTGCTAACTTCCCACTTGATCTTTGTATGAAACCAGCATTTAGTGACTGTATCCTACCCATCAATGATCTTTTTTTTTTTTTTTAAATTCTTTATTTTCATTGTGCAATGTTCAACAACGTTGCCTCCATAGCCCCAACGGCTCATGCAGGCGTAATTATAGCATTTCGTACAATTTTGTCTCGTTGGCGATGTTAGCATTAGTTTTACAATTCTTAATAAGCACAACATATAACATGTAACTTAATAAACATAAAGGTACGATCCGGACTCATGGAAACGTCTGCTACCGTAGTATATGCCTAAGCTATCTCTATATTATAGGCAACCTGAGTGTCGGGCTGAAGCGTAATCTGCACTTTTTTTAGGGGGGGGATATACTGGGCTGTTCGGTCATATCGCATGTGTCGTCTGTGCCGCTAGTGACTTTGTTAGGTAGTAGTGTGGCCCTGGCATAGAGGGTTGGCTTATATGTTCCCAGCCTGTATCAGACTATTTGTTTTCTTAGGTTTGCCGTCTATGTATAGGCTTTGGGTCCTGGTTTTGTCGCTATGTGTTCGAGTCAGATAACGGAGTTCAGTCGACTATATGTCTCTTGGTCTGAGCTGAGCGTGTCTGCTAGTCTGGGTTATGGCTATGGTTTGTGAAGGAGGTAAGAGCTCCGGTAATTGCCATGCCCTTTAACCCCAGGGCATTGGGGGGGGGGGGGGGAAAGGTCGGTTCAGTGTGTTGGGCAGTCGCCTCATCTTTTCGAGGCGTGTTGGCCTAGGCCGTCTGGTAAGGTAGTGTCTAGGCTATAAAACTTAGAATAAAACATAAAATATGATTTGCAAGTACAGTAACTGGTATCACAGTTTGTGAGCATTCTGGAACTGAGCTCTCAGTAGTTTAGATCTAGGATTATATACTCCAACAGTTTCATGGCACAGTCTCACGGTTTTCGGCAGGAGTGTCCCCGGCGATGGCAGGTAGTCCCAGCGTGGCCAGTAGGGCTGGAGCGTCCCCCAGGGAGGATATCTTATAATGGTTGTTGCCTTTGGTCACCCATAGTGTGCTGGGGGTCGCCCAACGGTATGCTACACCTGCTGTCTGGAGGGCGGACGTGACAGGTTGTAGGCTCTTTCTCCATAGCAAGGTGTCCCTGCTTAAGTCCTGGAAAAAAGTAAGCCGGTGTGCCTCGAAGTCATACGGTGTTTTCCCTCTGACAGCTGTCATCAGAGCAATTTTGTCCGTGAGGGACTGGCATCTCAGGATGACATCTCGTGGGGCCGCTTGTGGTGCCAGTCGCGGTTTAGCGATGCGGTACACTCCGTCGAATGTGAAATGTTTGGTTTGTTTATTTGGTAGGAGGGAGGCCACTAAGCGCCTTATGTAGTGGGGCAGTTCGTCCAGCGGGACCTCTTCAGGCACTCCTCTTATTTTAATGTTTTTTCTTTTGCCTCTGTCCTCCATTACGTTCAGTTGTCTATTGACGGTGGTTTGTGTCTTTTGCAACTGGGCGACCGTATCTTTTAAGGATGTGAGGTCTTGGCGCAGTACTCGCACCTCCTGTTCTGTAGCGTGGGTGCGGGCTGTAACCGCTTGTACTTCGAAAGCTAGGCCTTTTAAATCCGCCTGCCACATGAGCTGGAGATTTCGTTGGAGGCCAGTCAGCATAGTCTGAATGTCCTGTTTTGTGGCCGGAGTCGCCTCTTCGGCGGGTGGCGTGGTCGCGGTGTCAGTGGCCACCTGTGCAGCGCCTTGTGTAGCATCTCCGTTCTCCGGCTGCGAGGCCGTTGTGGTGTGATTCGAGGCCGTTGTGGTGTGGGAGTCTGCAGCATGCTGCTTATGTCCCTGTGCGGTAAGGGGTTGTTCAGGGCTGGTTTTTGGGACCTCCGTCCCATTTCTTCCTGGGAATAGAAGTCAGGGTCGTCTGAGTATAAACCCGCCCCGAGCCACGATGTTAGTTCCCTGTTAAGGGTCTGCTCGCGTGTGTGGTAGGCCCCGGTACCTTTGACGCGGCGTTTCGTGCACGATTTTTGTATAAACGGCATTGGTGGAATCAGCTGGATGTCGGGAGTATTTGCCCTCCTCTCGTTTTCCCCGATGAGGGATATTTTCGTGTCTTTTAGTCGTTTTTCCGCACCCGATCGTCAGAGCTGCTGGGAATGGCGTCTTTCCCGCTTCTCCGCTAGCTCCGCCCCCACATCAATGATCTTTTTTATTTCATGAATAATCTCGTTTTTTGGAGCCAAGGGTGGAATTCAGAATCAAAAATCGAAACAAGCATGCTCGGCCATTGCATGTGTCAGCTGTTACTTAATTCGAGTACATTTCGGCTTAGAATTTAGAATTTGACCTATCACCTAAACACCCCTAATACGAATGAGCTGAAGTTTTTACCAAAATGAATCACCAAACCTAAGAATTATGGGTCATCCTTGGTACTTTTGCCTTGTTGAGTAAACTCTATGTTCAGTAAACAGACTTTTTCGCAAGTTCTTCTCTTTACTCAGCCAATGGGCACATATGCAGCTCTATACCAAACCTCCGCTCTGGAACTTCAGAACTGCGCTGATCCACCTCCACTTGTCCTCCTAATGTTGCTTCAACTTGGTTTATAGTTGATAGATGTGCACAGTACAACTAAACAGTGCACTTGCAGAACAGACTATTTATTTCTATCTATTTTGCTGTGTAGTCTAAAGAGTATTCTAATTGTATATTTAAGTACTCTCTGGGTATATTTAAGTACTCTCTAAAAATAATCTCTCCATTGTCCATGTGCTCTAATTTCACAGTCCATGCCAAAATATTGTAACGTAAAGACTGTTCATTTACTATAAAGTTGTATCATCCAATCATTGCATAATATAATACCATCACAACCAGGATTCAGGAATCAGTACAGGATACCAGAGGGAATTTTGTAATATGTAATAATTTTTGACAGAAGGTTTGTTTTCACTGAAGGATAGAGTTGCAAGCATGGGTCCATATAGTCAAAGGAGGCAATAATTATTATAAAAAGACAACACAACCATCTGATTACTATATTAGTATAATAATCCTTGCCATGCAGCCCATCTGGTGGAGAAAGAGGAAATGCCACTTGCCAGGCCTCTCCTGGTATTACTGAGGTCCCAGGGAACCCTTACTTAAAAATAAAAATAAAATAAAAATTGTAGAGAGCCGATCAGTTTTCCCAGTATGTTTGCTTTAATGTTTTCACTGTTTATTAATGAAATATGTGATAGATTGGTTTGAAACTATAATTCATGGGCTTATTCCTGTTATTTCAAATCCCCATGCACATTAAAGTGTAAGCTGACCAGCCCATCAAGGCAAACATATAGAACACTTTAATGGTAATTTGAGTGGCACTTAAAACCTTTAAATGTGCACAGGTAGCTTTTTTTGGTTTTGATGTATGCATATGAGCTGTATCCCATACTATAACCATTATTTACATTCCTATAGTAGTGGGAGTTTGAGTGAAGCTTAATTAACTTAATTGTGTGTGCTTGTGTTTACTCCTGCTACTATTCTTTTTAGCACTTACATTAGGAAAATATATTAGATGGCCGATTCAAAGTTAGGTTTAAAGCCATCCTTCAAGCCACAACAATAGTGACTATTATGGATCGTTAAACTGACCTCCAATTGTAACTGATTTCAGTAACTTCTCTGCTATTTGTGTAACTTATTAAATCTTATAACATTGAAGGGCAGGCTATTTCAGCTGCTGTCCGTTCTCAGTACACTCTTGCGCCTTGTTTTTTGCTCTCCATAAGTTTAAAGGGTAATCCAGACGTGGACCCCTTGCCCACGGTGCCTAGAGAGATATCAGCTATGCCTCACTGATGATGCCTTAACAAGGTTGAAACGATCGTCTGGGGTTGCTGTGTCTCTCGTGCAGAGGGAACTTGCTGGCATTTCAGATCTGGACTGCCCATACGGGTGGGACCAGTCTTAAATGCTTCAGATATGTTATCTCTGTAATGGCAAACGATGAGCTAAAACCAACTTGAGATCTGAGTGGGGACCCACCGATGGGCAAGCTATTTCAGCTGCTGTGTGTTCTCAGTACACTTGCGCCTTTTTTTTTTGCTCTAACTTATTAAATCAGCCTGATAGACTCTCCAGTGTCGTAGAGCTTCAGTTTTTGGGGGTTACAGCATTGCCCTCTTGTTCTGTTATTAGAAGACCAACAGCAGCTGCTTCTACCCATAGCTATGAATCACATCAAGAAGTATTACCTTTATCTGTTCTTTTATAAGTGAGAGAAGTTGATAAGCTTTACTAATTGCTTGTATCAGATATAATGAATTCAATATTATATTTTTATTCTTTTGTAAAACAAATACGTGTGTGCACCACCTGCAGTTTATATTGTGTGTATTGTGTACAGAATGTCAGACGCACAATCAGTGTAATCCTGAACAGTGGAGATGTTGGGAAATGGAAATTTGCTTTATAAGCTGTGTTCTTTGCTCCTCTGAGGCTCTCTGTTGGATTCTTTTGTTTCAATTTGAAAAGAAATGCTGTATGCTGATGTTTAATGTGTGCCAGGCTAAGGGGAGGTGGGCAGCAGAGAATTGTGTTGGCAAGTTCTATACCACGCCTGGAATGGTTCCTAAACCCTCCACTTCACACAACGCAGCTTCTTCTCATCTGGATGCTGTAAAAGAAACAGCAAGTTTAACTCTTTCCAAAGCAATATAGATATGGAGAACATAATATTTGCATAACACATGTCAGAGTATGTGATATAGAGCAGTCATCTACAGGCTTTTTATAACCTAATATAGTTTAGAGTGTAGTATAGAGTAAAATACACTGATATCAACGTCCTATTAAATGATAAGACCTTTCAAAATTAATTAAATACTGACCCTCAAGAAATACCCGTTGGGTACATGTACAATCAGGTTGAGAATATGCGAAGAGATCGATATCTGAGCAGCATGCAAAGCAATAAGTGGCAGTGTGGGATTGAATCGTGCCAAGCAGTATCACTTACATGCAGTGCACGGCGCATCTTACATGCAGAAAAGTGCATTAGTCAAATACTGAGCTACGTATATCTGTAACACAAGCAACTAGTAGCTTGGATGTTCTCACCAACACAGAGGTTAACAATGATATCTACTTCACCATATATCAGGAGGGGATTTCATTTGAATTTCTGAAGGACTTTTTTTGAGGAGCTAGATCGTCAGAGCCTGGGGCAATGCCAGGGAAAAATACGGCTCTCGGAAACCCATCTAAACAGACTCTGGGATTGTGTTTTTCAGCTCTGAAATGCTGCCCTTTCATTTCTGGTGTTTTATTTCTTGTCAAAATGTCTAAATATTCAGAACTAAGCTATTCTGTAGTAGACTCAGCAACCACTTTTTTTTTGTTGGAAAATGATTGAAATATTATGCTTATTATAGAATTGTGTATATTAATCATGAATTTAAGATACGATTTATATTTTCTGGTGCTTGCAGTAAAAACAAGGAGTTGGGATTTAACTATTAACTATTAACTGTAGATAAATTGTCTATTAGTCCTGGTGATAGCTCAAGGAGATGCAACACGGCTGTTTAGCATATATCTGTCCTCCATTTAGTCATTTATAACTGTAATTTTTGTAAAACCTGCTGCATCTATACGCTTATGACCACAGAGATGGCTGTAAAGCACCCTGCTCATACATAATCTGAAATACCTGTGCCCGAATATAGGGCACACTCCATGTGAATACCCACATCCTCCCACCATGACAATCCCCTTATAGATTTTTGTGAAGGAATGTGTACTGTTTGTTGTCTTGTATATATACCACCTTTGTGAACAGAATCACCTATTACCTATTGATTCTTAGTTCTTTATTGTGAAAACTGTCTTACTGTCAATCTTCCCTCAAATCTTTATAAACCCTGAAAAGGGGGTTTCATTGTTCCTATTGATTTATGTGCATCGTGACATACAGATTTTTTTTTTTTTAAACCTGAAAATTGTGAGTGCATTTTTTTTTTATTAAGCTAGAAGTCCCTGTAAAATGACTGCAACGTTGAACTCTGCTTGTATGCAATAAACAATAGACATACCTATGTTATTAATTAAGCCCCAAAATCAATCTCATCATGTTTTACTTTGTATACTTCCAAAACAGACAAGGAATATGTGCATATCTGAACACATTTAGACATTGATAATAACAGTTGTTACTCTTCATGTATTAAACTTGCTTTATTATGCAAGCATCAATCAGATTGGGAAATGCATTTAGTGTATGGAATCTGAATTCATATTAACTATGGGGTATGCTGGCTGTGCACTTACCGCGCCTCTTACTGTGCCTTTTTAGGTTTAAAAATGAAGATCCAAAACCAATATTATTTATATTTAAAATGTACCGTATATACCTGAGTATAAGACGAGTTTTTCAGCACATTTTTTGTGCTGAAAAACACTCACTCGTCTTATACTCGAGTCAGTTGTCTGTATTATGGCAATTTTCATTGCCATAATACAGACAAGGACCGGGGGCTGTCAGGAAGCTGTAACTTACCTTCACCGCAGCTCCTGTCAGCTCCCTTCTCTCTCCTCCGTCCGTGCAGCTCCCAGGTCAGCTTCCTCTGCAACTCTCGCGAGAGCCGCGGGGTCAGAGCATTGCCATGGGTTACCGTGGCAACGCTCCGCGCGGCCGCGAGAGTTGCAGAGAAAGCTGACCTGGGAGCTGCACGGACGGAGGAGAGAGAAGGGAGCTGACAGGAGCTGCGGTGAAGGTAAGTTACAACTTCCTGACAGCCCCCCTCCTACAGCCCATCCACTGGACCACCAGGGAGTGAGATCCCCCCTCCCTGGCCAGCTAACAAGCAGGGAGGGGGGACGAAAAAATAAATAAAAAAAATAATAATAAAATTAAAAAAAAATAATAATAAAAAAAATAATAACAACATTACAAAAAATATATTACAATAATAATTAAATAATAATAATAATTAATAAAATGCCCACCCCCACCAATGCTCTGCACTCACACACACTGCACTCTCACACACACACACTGCACTCACACTGCATTCATACACACACTCATACACACACTGCACTGCATTCATTATATACACACACTGCATTCATACATACACACTGCCCTCATACACACACTGCCCTCATACACACACTGCACTCATTATATACACACTGCACTCATTATATACACACTGCACTCATTATATACACACTGCACTCATTATATACACACTACACTCATACACACACACTGCATTCATACACACACTGCATTCATACATACACACTGCACTCATACATACACACTGCATTCACACTGCACTGCATTCATTATATACACACACTGCACTCATTATATACACACTGCACTGCATTCATTATACACACACTGCACTCCATTCATTATATACACACTGCATTCATACACACACTGCATACACACACAGCATTCATATACACACTGCATTCATACACACACACTGCATTCATTATATACACACACTGTAAATAAATATTCAGTTAATATAACTTTTTTAGGATCTAATTTTATTTAGAAATTTACCAGTAGCTGCTGCATTTTCCACCCTAGTCTTATACTCGAGTCAATAAGTTTCCCCAGTTTTTTTGGGTAAAATTAGGGGCCTCGGCTTATATTCGGGTCGGCTTATACTCGAGTATATACGGTAATAATTTAGAAATATCTAGAAAAATAAATACCATAAAATGTATTGAATAATCCAGCAAAAATGAAAATTTGAAGTTCCTGCATTTGCTGTAAATCTCTATGGTTTGCAGTTTCCTGAACTGAGCTATTCCCAAATTCAGCAGTAGCTGACATCTGTCAGCCAGTCCTAGCCTACTCATTGTTTTAAATCAGAGTTCAACATGTCCCTGATCTTCCAGGTTGAGGGATGGGCTAATACCTGCAGTGATTTTTGCAAATTGCTGCAACTGTTAAAAACCCAGTACACGGACATTGTGACTGGGGACCTCCTTGTACCATAACCTATGTAAAGATAATGTATCGTTATGGGGAATTAAAAGCCCCTTTAATCATTCCTGCCCTAACCATTTGTGCACAATGTGCTTTAACGTTTAAAATACATACTTAAATATGCACATTATATATATTTCTCCATCTATCTGCAGATATGTCATACTGCACTTTAGATTTTACACACCGAACACAAACAACTCGAACAACAACAAACACATCTGTCCTGTAAGCCTGTTTGAGCAAGGCCCTGCACGCCCAACTAGTTTTACTGCAACTGCTTATTTTTCAATTCATCTATTGAGCAGCACTTCAGAATATGTTGGCGCTTCAGAAATAATAACCAAACCAAGTCAGCACTGAACAGGTTATGCTTTTTTTTATTGCAGGGGAAAAATTGATTGCGTGTAATGTGTGCATGTTAGGGCTTGATGCAATATTTTAACTAAGTAGCAGATTTTGACTATGACAGGCCTTTCTTTAATCATCAAAATGATTACTGGTTTATGTACCTTGATTGTAACTCCAGAGGCTATCTCAGAATTATTACCTCTTAATAACCCTGACACAAGACTAGTTTATAAATGACAGGTACAATTAAGTGGAGTGGAAATAAAATCAGAAGCTCGGCAGTATATGGGCTAAAAGGAACCAGTGGAACAGGAAGGAGGTGAATAGAAAATAAGTCTTCATAATGCAACTCCATTTTACAGTCCCTCATTACCCAAATACTCACATGAATTAGTGATGCATACAGCCTATATATAGAGGCAAGCAAAATCTTCAATAAATAAGAGGATATTACTCACATTTGCCAGAGCATGTGAGTTATATTCTCTTATTTATTCTGCTGGTTGATTTTATACATTGAGCACTATTGTTGTTTCTTTTTATTTATTGGTCCACACATCTTTGAAACTATTCTTCACGTATCCTATAACTGGATATTTTACAACTGTACGCCTTTCATACTAGAGCTGGTGTAATGCTCTAAAAAACGTGAGTAGGACCATATATACTTTTATTCTTATTTTTATATTTTCTGGACATACTGCACCATTATCCTCTCCATCTTTCCACATATGGACCGCATCTAATATCCCAACAAGAACATTTTCCTTGAACAAGTCCGTGATTGCGCCTACGAAAAAGTGTATACCATCATCTTTTATTGGACTCTCTATCGTGAACATATATTCAATAACTTAGATTTTATTTTTTATTATTCTATTTATCTTATTTTATATTGCTATGTGCATACCTGTTAGTCAAGTCCTAGCCCTTCTCCTAGCCAGTACCCTACCCCGTCCCTCCTTCAGATAGCTGAGGGGGCGGGGCCCTGCACATTTTGCTGTGTACAATCTGAGGGGGCAGGGTCATGCACAGATCACTATGTTCAGTCTCAGGGGCAGGGCCATGCACAGATCAGTGTGTTCAGTCTTAAGAGGTGGGGCCATGCATAGATCACTGTGCTCAGTCTGAGGGGGTGAGGCCATGAACAGTTCCAGCTCATTAGATTGAATACAGTGAACCCAGTTTTCTGGAGCTAGCAGACTCAAGGCAGGAGGTTCGGACGGTGTTTTTAACATGCAGAGTAGCAACCCCCTACAGGACAGGTGCATACGCACCCTAATGTGAAATCAGAACCTCTCTGGAATCCAGCTATACCATCAGACCGAAAATCAGGGCCACCAGTGATGGAAGCTGCCCTGAAGGCCCTTCTAGACGAGTTATGCCGCAATATCGTGGCTGACATCTCTGCATTTCAAGAAGAGATCAACAGAGTCTTACACGAAATGGAGGTTGCGCCAGCAGGCCATGAGACATGGCTTACTGCACTAGAACGGGAATTCTCCATGCTACGGCATGAACAGGCGCAGATACAATACTGCATGGCAGCAATGGAGGACCGAAGACTGTGGAAGAATGTAAAGGTGCTCGGCCTTCCCGACACTGTCATCACAGCTGAATCATCAGTCTTCACTGTTCAAATTTACCTTACTTTTATTTTTTCACTTTCACCACATAAAACCCTAAATCCATTAGATCTAGGCTTATGTTGTGTATTGTACAGGGTTATTTTAAGCATACACATTCCTGACCAAAGCCTGTACTTTATATGGATCAAGCATGCAATAAAAAAATAAAAATATGCGCAAATGTAATATACAGTATGCCGTGCCAATGTTATAACAAGTCACTAATTACTTTGCATGCAGCTGTTGTCATGTCGCTGCTAGCATCTATGTACGCACTTTCAAAATAAAGATTGAAAAAAAAAAAAAAAGAATGGTCTGGACCTGTATCGGATATTTCATTTGGAAGAAGAAGACGTTTGATTTGATGTCATGGAATCTTCTTGTAAATCAATTGAAACAGGACCAGTGTTAATATGTAGATAGGATCTCCTGCTGATAGGACTATTGATTAGCACTGGCTTGTTAATCAATCACTGACAGAAAGTCCTGGAAGAGCCCAGATTGCAAATGAAATAATTCAAGTCCTCTAATACTGGCAATGAGAACTCTGAACCTCCATGTGAAAAGAAAATTATCTGGTATATTGCAATATCCTTCAGCATTTCTTAATACTTTCTGCTGCTGTCAGTGCCTCAATTTATGTGAAGTACACAAAAGGAAGAGAAACATACAGAATGAATAAAGCTGTATAAAAAACATGTTCTGTATGCAGATCCACCACATATTTTTGAATGTATATTTGGTCCTGACTAGGCCCCTTGAGTTTAACACAATCAACCCTCAACTTGAATGGGACCTATGAGATTTGTTTAAGCAGTTGTGTATCTTCTGTGATAATTGTGGATTAGTAATCACTATTATTTGGGATGGTTGATATGGAGGGATGGGATGGCTATATGATGTGACAAAGTCTCCATATTTTTACTGGAGATGGATGATTTTAAATTGCCATACATTTTGAAACTTTTCTTTCTGTGAGTGTTGTTCCTTGTTTTTGCATTTTGAATATTCTAAGGTCTGTTCAGCAGAGCAAATATTAAGGAAAAAGGGGTTATTGGAGTACTCAAAAAATCTTTATTTGTATTTTTCTCAATTAAAGAAGAATTGTTTTCTTCTTTCCATAGATTAAACCTAAGATAAAAACCTTGAGTACTACTAGCTCTACTGGCTAAATATTAATATCATCTCTACGGGAGGCCATTTACAGAAAATGCACATAGCAGGTTTGAGGTATTTCAGTCATTGCTATTCTTCAAACTGCTATTTTTTTTTTAAATGCTCACATCTAAAGAGGTAGTTTGACTAGGCACCCTTTGCAACAGATGTAATAAGAGAACATTATCTCTGCTTAGCCTATTCAAAGTTGCAAACATTTTTTAAATGGTTACAGACATATATTCTGTGTTTGTGATTAGGCTAAATGCAAGCCCATATCAAAAATGAAGGAATTTTAATAGCATTCCATTATTAGTCGTATATTTTTTATTTATTTTTTAATGCTTTTACTAACATTTGGAAGTATTAAATAAGCTGTTGGGAGAGCATAACAACACTAAAACTATCACTATTTTATAGAAATCCATGAATTCTACTGTTTCAACCTTTTCCGTCTCTTCAACATGGTGCTGGTTTTAGCCTAGGAGTTGAAGTCTTTCTCAGCAAATCTCTGATTTACATATCTAGTCGAAAAAAAAATTGTGTCCAAATTTATATATTTAATCAAGTGAGAATGTATTTGATATCACTTAAAAAAAAATGACATGGCATCAGGACCTCTGGTGGCTAAGCTGCCCTCCTACTTAAGAGACACGAAACAAACTCTGGCACACCTTAATACACTAACTATGTCCACTAACTCTATACTTTGCAGCTTAGATGTGGAGGCGCTTTACAGCTCGATCCCTCACACCAAAGGGCTTGAGCATACAGGTTACTTCTTACAACAGAGGGGCTCATAGCTTCACAAACATAGTGAATTAGTTATCGAACTGTTACACTTTGTATTAACGCATAACTTTTTTATGTTTGATGGCGTATACTACCACCAGGTACAGGGTACGGCGATGGGGACATCTTGTGCGCCCTCAAATGCAAACCTGCACCTGGGGTTGGTGGGAAGAAAAAATAGTGTTTGCAGACCACTCCAACAAATTTATTCAATATATTCTCTCCTGGAAGAGATATATAGATGATATTATGATTGTTTGTAGTGGCACTTCTGAAGACTTTTCCCTCTTTGAACAGTGACTCAATAACAATGATCTCAATTTCAGATTTACGTTTGAAATGGGTAAACCGTCTCTTAATTTCCTAGACCTTCAGACGATCTGTATATACCCCCTACCATGTAGCTATGGTCCCATATATATAGTGCCTCATATTTTATACGTACCAATAAAGTATTCAGCATTTTATATAAAGATTTTGTGGCACTTTTTAGGACTATATGTTATTGATGACCAAGTCTACCACCATAACTCTGTGCTTATTTCTTGATTAGCCACAGTCTGTACCACTACAATTACATTTCCCGACTTTGTATAAAAACCAGGCTTGGAGTCCCATTTCCATTTGAGATTCCACCCATTTATTTAGTGTTTTCTTATCCAATATTTCACTCAGCTATGTGTACTCAATCATGAAAGCATGCACTTAGTGCTGGATCTGGTGCCTTTACCTGCAAACACACCTGGAGGCCATATAGCTCTTACTTGCAGACCCTAGATGTTTTGAGCTGGATGTCAGTGGGAAAAGGGATTCTGACCAACACTCATATGCCTTGGAATCAATGTATTTTCAGGGAGTTGGATATTCACTGGGACAGTCTCTTTGCTTACAGCTCAGTATGATGCGAGGGAGTGGGCGACTTATTAAACCTATAATGCCAGGAAAACGGCTTTGTTTTCCTGGCACTATAGGATCCCTTTAAGCATAGACGTGTTAATCTGAACCATATTCCTAATGTTGACTGATTTATTTGCTATCTGCTTAATATACATTAATGCAATCTGTCTAGCTGATGATACTCTCTTGAAGTCACATACCATTTAATACAATAATTTAAATGTGGTCTATTTTTGCTGTATTGTTATTGTCATGCATAACACTCATGCCACATAAAAAAGAACACTGATTGAAAAAATATATAAATAAATAAACATACTGCACAGCCGTATAACTGGGGACACTATCATTGAAGGAATGCCTGAGTGTTTCTCTGTAGATGCTCAAATGAGCCGTAGGCATCATGGGGTGGTGAAGTAACTCTAAAAGTAGATCCATGACATAGGCTACCTTCGACATTACATCTGTAGGAACATATTTATTTTTGATTTAACAATTCGTATACAGTGATATAGATTTGCAAATTATATGATTGGCAATTATACATAGATTGGAAAATTATACAATAAGTCGAAAATAACATTTTGATAATTTTGATACAGTTACTGAGTTACAATATAGTTAGGCATAATACTTAGAGGATGAATCATATTAGAATAGAGAAACATTGCAGTTAATTATTACAACACCCAAGGACAGCAAGGTTACATAGAATATATTATATAACAATAAAAGTTCCACTAAGCTATGATTTATATTTTTTGGAAGAAATGTGATTGAGTTATGACTAGGGGAGGTAAGGGTCATGATGAAGATGCACAAGTAGGGAAAGAAGGATATTGAGAAAAGGTAACGGAGGGAGGCAACCAGAAGAATACTTTATTGAATATAAGGAAATGTTTCTGACCAATTAATTATAATTATTTAAGAAATATATGAACAGAAAGGAGTGACATTTCAGTTGAGTGGGCATGCCGAAAGCCAGATTGGAAGAATTTGCCGAAAGCCACACTTGGTAAAGTAGGGGTAAAGAGAGATTGGTCAAAAGCTAGCAGGTAGGGCAGGATCAAGAGCTTTTTATTTTTTTAGGAATAAGTAAGAACTGTGATTTTAAAGGAATTAAGAAAAGAGCCAGAAGAGATAGAATGACTGAAAATAGAGGCAAAAAAATGTAAAATAACTGAGAGGAGGTAATGTAGGAGAGAGTGCAGAAAAAAAGTAAGGTGGGGAGGTGGTAGGGATTATTTTATGAGGTCATATTGAGAGATGCTTGTGAAGGAGGAGAAAGTAGCTGAGGAAGTGGGGGAGAGGATTTAGGCTTACTTTGGGTGATGAAGGATGACTTAATAGTTGAAAATGTGTTTGGGAAGTACATAGCTATATCAGATGTTAAGGGTAATGGTGGTGTAGGTGAGAGAGAACAGGTGGGTCAGAGAAGGTAATGGAAGTCCACAACATCAGGCAAAGGTTGCCTATGATGCAAATAACTGTGGCCATCATCAGTCCTTCATCTCTCTCCCTTGTTATTGTTTCTGTCAGCCATTCAGGATTTTTGCTTGACAACGCTGCTTCTCTTGTTATCATAATCTCAATTATAGCTAGTAATTGCTCCATGATTCTTTCGCTCCTTATTAAATTGAACAAGTTATTTAAACAGCCAGCAATGCGTGAGACACAGAAGTATAAGTGGAGAATTGTTTATTTTATTGGATGGTTTTATTTCTGCTGATTAAATGCTACATTATTTGTCTGGAAATTGAAAAATGGTTTGATAGACAGGGGATACTTCTTCCTTCCCTAACACATGACTGTTCACCCTTTTAACTACAATAATCAAACAAAAAATAATCAAATGATCTAACAATCAAACAAAACAATACATTATGTATTTTGAACAAAGCCTGAAGGAAATTTATAATTGGTGCTAAACCTCACTCTCAAGAGATGTTGGTTGGTGGGCTTTCCTGGGCTGGAGTCCCTGATGGAGCCCTGTAAAGGCCTATTTCTGAGTTTGGAACCTTGTCATTGTTAGCCCAAGACTCCCATAGTATTGAAAGAGAAATGACACCTCCAAAACATAATTAGTTACAGTTCCATTTAAAAACACCACATTTTAAGTTAACTATACAGTACAGTGTGGGGGTATTGCTGTATCATCATAACCACTACAGCAAGCTGTTACAATGTTTGGAGTAACCCTTTAATAAAAGGAGTATGTAATTAAATTATTAATGTTGATTTCACGGAATAGTGTCTCAGATAATGTTGCTACATCCCATGTGATACTTTTTGGTTAACAAGGTGGAAAGAGACCTAAGTGGTTTAAAAGGTTTGCACTCTAATTTTACCCTTATGTCCCATAAAGATATATCGACCGTAGGTTTAATTGTCTTCTGTGACCTTGGAACCATATCCCCGTAATTTAGGGAAGCAAAAGATAATTGAGCTTTTGGTCTGTTCTTTTAACAAGATGCACAATGATACATAATTATACACATGTAGGAAAATCTTTTTCGTAATGTCAGACTCATTAAACAATGGAAGTCAGAGAAGAGATATCGTAATTTTCTGTTTCCTACAAGAAAAATCAATATAAGCAAACTAAAGCTTTAAATACAAAAAAGGCCCAAAGTATGGTTCGTAATAAATAAAATCCCTTCAGCGAAAGAGAAACTCTGATGCCACTATCTGATCAAAGTTAAAGAACAGGATGGCTCTGTAAAGGAGTGGTTGTAAAAAGTAATGTTGGAGATGTCAAACTGAATAGTGAGGCAATTATGAGTGAAAGACCGTAATAAATGGCACTATATTGGTGGAGTTGTGGTAACCATGCCAACATTTCAGAAACAGAATTTGTGCTGTAAGCAAAGGCAAATTATAAAATAAGAAGAAATAAGGGATTCATTTGCTGAATTTCAAATGTGGCCCCTTTTATCCCTTCATACCATGGATCACCAAGGGATAATAAATTGCTATCTGGTGAAATATGTTTGGGCAGTGGAATGAGGTTTGAATATTTAGAAAAATTGTGAAAAAAAATGGAGGTCCTCGGTTAACTGATCCCCGTACTAACCCTTACCAATATG
This sequence comes from Pelobates fuscus, assembly GCF_036172605.1. NCBI lineage: Eukaryota > Metazoa > Chordata > Amphibia > Anura > Pelobatidae > Pelobates > Pelobates fuscus. Next base: position 75,197,368 of record NC_086323.1, on the reverse strand, counting down.
CTTTGTGAAAACAATTAAATGTTAGAGTGTGTGGTCATCTACGGCTACGTGTTCTACTTAATATTAGTAATAATAGCTTAAAGAGGATTGCAATTGTATTTACAAAGGTCTTCATGGTAAACATCATCATACACAGTATCACAATTTCAAATGTCACTACTGCTTCTCATTGAGAAGTGTTTGAAATTAATACTTATGTATGAGAACCGTTGGACTGACAAATTTTATCAGAAATTATGGCTTCATCAAAGGAGGAGTGGCTGATCAAAGAGTCTTTCTTGGCCCTAGAATTAATGTAAGCTCCATGGTGATATGTAATCGAAAGAAAAATAATTAGTAAAATAAAGGGTTCCCAGTAAACTAAATATAAATATATTTATTTTTAATAATAATGTACTCCTACTCCTTAAGGACACATGACATGTGTGACATGTCATGATTCCCTGTTATTCCAGAAGTTTGGTCCTTAAGGGGTTAAATAACATGAAGCTGTTGCATTATAAAGAAAATGTAAAATATAATTCCATTAAAAATAAAACATATCAGAATGTCATTAGGGATAATGCTCACATTAAAACAGCTGTATCTTGTAATGCAAGTCCGGAAATGGCGTAAAAAGGGACCCATGATGTAACAGCAGATTAACTAGGCTGCAATTTGGGTAGGGGTTTAGTATCTGCAAAGGTGCATATTAAATTCTGAATATAAATTCACTCTGCTATTTATTGGCACATATATAATGTAAAATCCATATGCTTACAGAAGGAAATCAATTAATTAATCATGGTGCTTCCTAAGATATCCCTGGAGTAAGTAACTGATTTCCTTCTGTGAGTGCATGGATTTCACATGCTGTAGGGCAGTAGTAGTTGTGTGACAGTCAGCAGTAAGTAAAATGTTATGCTAGTTAAACAAAATAAACTTATTTTCAATAAACAAATTTATTTTTTAGTTGTTACCATTGTGCATTTTGAATGATGAGGATAAGGAGGCATATCCATGTGCTTACATTTTTGGTAGTGAATAGGATTATGCTGAAACATTAAACTCTGAGCCTATGCTAGAAAAATATTAGACGAAAGATCTTATCTAGTGGTGCCACCATTGAGTAAGTTACTTCTAGATTTGAGGGAAGTGAACATCATTTAGAAGACTTATATGACTACTGATGAACTAGTGTAGGGAGTTGGTTCTTCCAAACCACTTTGGCAGAAACATTTTTTTTATTATTTTTTTTTTTTAGGAGATGCCAGAATTTAATCCAATTTCGGAACCAAAATAAATTCAGGAAGGCAATTTGGGCAACCAAAAAAGTAGGAAACATGGTGAGTATGACTGTGATGACATGCAAAAAAAGACTGCAATATTGCCTGGCCTAATTGCTACTCAATATAAGCCATTTGTGCAATGGCAATTTTTACTTGGCAAATTTATTTTTTTATATATTAAGCTTAATATAAAAAAAATAGGAAGTGAGAGAATTTACTTTTTTAAGATTTATTGTAATCGTTTTCTTTCAACTATCTTGTATTAATGAAAAATGGGGAGCAGGATAATCTCAAATTGGAAATAGGGGATTTATCTAAAAACAAAAGATAAAGGTCTGTGGGCAAATGACCACCCACCATGCAATCTGACAAGAATACTCTTTACCACATCCAGTCTGTAGCATCAGAAACTGTCCTTCAGTGTGGAAAAAAAACAGTGCCCTATCACCTTCTCTCAACTGCATCTGTGTGCGTAGTAGACTCAGACAGTCTTCCCACTGAAAATAAATTGTGAGGGAAGCACCTATTCTAGAGCAATGTTCTGTTTCATCGTCTTGAAGAGCTCCTCTTCTATCATTGGCTACAGGAAATATGGGGTAACTCGGGCAACAACAACAAGGCTACTGATTTCATCAACATCTTGCTCCGAGCACCATAAAACACATCATGTAGTAGAAGGAGTAGCAGTGAAGGGATGTTAATAATGGCAGCAAATGTTATAGTGCGGCATGAAAAGTAGCTGGGAAAGAGAAACTTTTTTTTCTTCCGCTTTTTATCTTTTTTTTTATTTATTTTTTATTCTACAAACAGCTAAAAAAAATCAACTTTTAACAACTGTAAATTGGTGATTTCAAGAGTTAACTGTCATTGGTTAGCAGTATAACACTAGTGTCACACGTGGATAAATTAAGCAGTCTATGTCCCACTCAAAATATGTGGGAGTAACTAGGCAAGAGGAACTTTTACAAAAATATATATATATATTTTACTGAACAGCACACTTCCCTCCCAAAATAATTATATTTTTACTCCCCCCCCCAAAAAAAATTGAATAAATAACTCTAAATTGGTCACCTAGTCTTACACTAGGATCAATGACATAATGGAAATCTGATATCTCCCACTCAGAGTTGTTTCAAGTGCCTAGCTGCAGCAGTAAACAAAACAGAATCGATGACACAAGCTATCTCCCTTCACCACACAGCCTGTAAAAATCCAACTATATAATAAGTGCCATTTTGGTTTTCAACTGATACCCTGCAGTGATCATATATGATGATCATACATATTCTCATTGTTTGGTATGAAGCAAAGTGTACCAAAATTGTTTTTAAAAGTATATATAGTTGAATTGCACCCATGTTACAAGTACCTTTCAGAAAGTACCTTTCACCCTCAGGGACCCCCTCCCGCAAGGCTGGATTGAGAGTAAAGGGTAAAAACCTTTATTCCAGCGCCAGGCGGGGAGCTCTCCTCCGCTCCGCCTCCGATCCTCCTCCTCGGCTGAATGCGCATGCACGGCAAGAGCTGCGCACGCATTCAGCCGGTCTCATAGGAAAGCATTTGCAATGCTTTCCTATGGACGCTTGCGTGCTCACACTGTGATTTTCACAGTGAGAATCACGCAAGCGCCTCTAGCAGCTGTCAGTGAGACCGCCACTAGAGGATTTGGAGGCTGGATTAACCCATTTATAAACATAGCAGTTTCTCTGAAACTGCTATGTTTATAAAAAAAAAAGGGTTAATCCTAGAGGGACCTGGCACCCAGACCACTTCATTAAGATGAAGTGGTCTGGGTGCCTAGAGTGGTACTTTAATGTGTATGTTTGGTATTTAAGCAAAATAAATGTCTCTCAAAAGAAAAACTTTTTTTCCAATCTGTTTCTTTAAAGACTATGGTTTACATTCAATGTATAATTTTCTCTGAAAAGACTATTATCTGCAAAGCTCAGAAGCGACCAAGTAGGCAGAGGAGGTTATGACAGAAAATTCTATATACATTAAAGGATTAAAAAAAAAATCATAAGTAAAATGTAGATTTTTGAGAATCAGAAACGTTAGAAAAAGAGGTATTTTGTTCTTGAGTTATCTTAACTATAAAAGTAGAGTTTAGATCAAATAAATCTGTTTTACAGTGGAAAGGAAATAGACAGACATGACGGGCCAAGCTGTTCGTATTTGCTGTCAAATTTAGTTCTGTTTCAAAAGAGTCTGCAATGTAAAGCATTGTTGGACCTTCTGGCAGAAAAAGGATTAAATTGAAAAAAAAAAAAAATCACAGCTGAGAAGCCAGCTGGGTGTTAACTTTTCTTTGTGTGAAATTTATGGTGCACATGAAATAAAAAATATTACCAGATTTGTGTCCGTCCTTCTTGACTGACCCAACTGATTTGTACGGTTGTAGTGATCTAACAGCAGCAGCACCATGACGAATTGGCTATATAGTGCATTAGATGCACTTCATCTCTCATCATCCTTAGTCATCTACCTTGAAATGATGGATCGCAAACAGTATCTTAGTTGCAAATTAACAGAGTTGCTTTATTAGGTGTTGGCTGAATTATCTCACTGTAATGTTACACAGATGTATCTTGCTGGGCTTTGTAGATGGTCAAACCTGACATTGAGCAAACTTTCATTTTTTTACAGTTAATGCACAGTATTGTCAAAAATGAGATAGAGAAGATGAAGAAGGCATATTACACTCAAGGTTAATGCTTCCTGGACCTTATAAAAGCACAATAATCTATTTATTCAAGCAACACTCAATTTGTCTAACGTCTAGACTATTTGTGGATGAAACAGAACTCTCCAAATGCACATTTACTTATGACTGATGACTGCTCACATACGCATTTTTCGGGAAAATAATTTCTCACTTAAGACCTATTATAGATTCATTGTTTAGGGCTTTAATACAGATACAATTGTCATTGTTTTGTATCTCAAAGTCAAACTCATATAGTCTAAGACTACAGACAAACAAACAAATGTTAGTCAATATGACTGTTGTTATTGTGGGCAGAATGTCGCTGAAAAAGAGGCAATATACTTTGATATTAGATTGTAAGGTACCATCTGTATATTAGTTTGTCATCTGTTTCTATGTGTGATGTACACTGTGTAATGCTTTTCAGTATAAGTAAAGACGTGTGTCAGTCTTCAACTTCAAATTCCCCACCCAGCTTACTCTCCCATTTCAGCATATAGTCCATTTTAGGGCCTTTGTAACAAGCAAAATAGGTATAGCACAAGGAGATGTTACGTTTCTGACCAGGATTGGAAACCTAATTTTCTCTAAATTTGACATTGCCAGTTGTTTCAAGTCAGAAACATTAAAATGTTCACACAACAGTTTTAACATCTCATCAAAAATGTGAGTGTCAAAATCATCTAAGTCTAATTTTTCCTTCAACTGGATAAAAGACAAAAAAATATTGTTGAAAAATAAATTGTTAATGTTAGGGATGGAGTGTGCATTCCAGAATTCTATGCTCAGTTCAGGTAAAAACAATTAAATAACACTTATTTCATCAACACATAGCTTGCAATTTAATGTAAAACTTTTGTATAATGGTAGGTATTGAAGTTTAATTATATCAATAAGGAATACACAAAGACTGTTGTGATATCTGGTGATACAGTGTAATCCAGTGATTAATCAAAGGATATTGCAAAAAAAAAGCTATAGATAGGTAATCCCCCATAATACATTACATATAAACCTAAGAACATAAATGGAACCTCATATTAATTAGATGTTTGAGTTCACAACAATATATGTAATCCAGTTGATAATTGCCTTTACACGTCACACAGAAACACCAACCGACACACAGAAGTTAGACAAGCCTTATGTGCTCTAATCGAGGGACATGTATGTGTGGGATCATTGTTAGGTCGCCATGCATGTGTGGGATCATTGTTATGCATGCATTGCCGTAATGTTAAATGTGAATCATACATGTCATATATTTATCGCTATGAAGTCAGTAAATCTAGAGTCATAGCAACATACACTTACCATTTTCAATTAAATACAACTTGAATAAAACATATATTTGAAGGTATTGATATCTATATATCTGTGTGTTTATGTGTGGGTATGTGCGCAGTCCCATGCCACCTGGCTGTGCCAATTATGGCAATAACCCTTTGTCTTAGACTGCTAAACCACAAAAAATAAATATGCTGCCAGTAATTCCCTACCCTTCAACAACAGTAAAAATACCAGAAATGAATGAAGAAAGTTTCCTAATGTTTCGAAAATGATAAAACGTGTTAGAAAAAATGAAAACATATTCATCAATGAATTTCATATTGGTAATATCCAACGGTGTCAATTCAGGACATTGAATATGAAAACAGAAATAGGTAACAAAATTAAACAAATAAAACAAAACATGATATTATATGAAGAAGAGAAGAAAAGTATTGTACACTAAAATAAAATAATATAAATTCTCTAAAGGCTATGAGTAGAATATGATTCTGGAATTGCAAAGGTCTATACAGGTCTATAGGTTCTCACCGCGTGCCTGATTTCTGGCACACACTGACCTCTGGCTTACCCACGACTATTCTCCTGGTTTATCCGTTTCTGTACTGCGACTTGGAGCTTTAACCTGCACAGCCCCCGTGCACAGACTCACAGGCCAGGTGAGTTCTTACCTGACCACCTTGGCCTGTGTTTAATTGCAAGGGTGAGCAAATATCTGCGCTACAGACTCCCAACCAAGGTAAGCCATTACAGGCACTCACCTTTCTGCATGCTTCACACGTGCGGACGGCTTCCCCTTGCCAAGATCCTCCCTACTCCTGCCGATGTGAGAGTGTTAATCAGGGTCTTGGACCTCTTCAGCTCCCTGGTGGTTTTGGTGGTGCCCCAAATACGGACTCCATAGCAGGTGCGCACTGCATACAGCTCAACTTATGGGGAAAGAACTGAAGTGATTCGTGGGTGGGAGGGTCATGCTAATGATGGGGACATGGCATAAGGAGGGTGGATGCATTTAAAGTTCCTTGCAGCTCACCTCAGTGCTTAGTTGTGTGCCTACAGGTTTTCAGTTCATTTGTACCTGTCTGCTTTATTCTGACTCCCCGGTATTTGACCTCTTGCCTGTTTAATCACCTAAGAACCTATGGTCCTGGATTGACCTGGACGTTCTACCTAGCCATGTCTTTGGATTCTCCCTTCCTGTACCCCACTGTTAGTGTCATTTTTGCATATCGGGTTCCTCTTACTCTCTATGCACACAGAAGTTCAAGCCAATCATTCTATATAGTTTGGGAAGCCTTGTGGGTTTTTAATTATTTTTGCTGAACTACAGTTTATCAAATGTCCATTTATCTTCACTCATGTTTGCTGAAAAAAAATGCATATAACACAATAGCATTGTGATAACTAATGAAAGACGTATTGTACAGGATGGTAGAAATGTTTTACATGTTCTATTAGCATTTGAATATATGTAGTCATTGTAATACTTCAGAAATTTTAAGCGATTTAGGATGAGGGGTTTAGTTTCAGGAGTTATTGAAGTAAATGTAACTAGTTGGGAGATTTTAAATTAATCAAAATGTACTTACATCTATTTATGTACGTTAGCAATTTTGTACAAAAGCAACATTTTCTTTTACTCAAAGTAAATTGCAAGTACTATTAATATAGTTTAAAGGCACATTATTGTCACTATTATTATAGTTTAAAGGCACATTATTGTCACTATTATTGCAGTGGAGCTTTGTGATTTACTTAACAGCAAACTCCGGATCTCCAAACCAAAGCACTGAAAGGAAGGGTAACTGGGAGTAATGCTAATTGCTTGTAGATTACCTTGTTTTGCATTACTTTTACCTTTAACTCAGATTCTGCTCCCTGTAAGTATTATTTAAAAAATATTATTACTGAACCACCTACTTCTCTAACTTTTTCTGTTTGAAAATGTGGAAATCACACTCAGATTTTAAACTTTAAATGTCTTTATATAGTGTTTGGACCCACTATGCATATCAGTAGCTGTTCTCAATTAACCGTTTTTTTCAGAAACACGAATAATGAGGCTTAGAGTGCGCGCCGATGGTACAGACCTATGAAACATTCCTAACAGTTTCTGCTTGGGTTAGCCATGCTTCTAATGCAGTCAGCTGAGCCTCCTAATTGCTGCTTGACATTTTATGTGAGATTGACACCTATGCTTGGATAATATATCCCAGCCACAATGTTACATTTGGAATGGGCTCTCTTTAACCAGGAGCTCTAAGAATATCCTGCATTAAAATAATATAATGCTGCGAAAGCGAGATCCCATCTTTCTGAACGTTAAAGGGTTACATCTCTGTCTATTCTATCTGTGGAAAGGAGATTTTGTGTTAAAGTAGCTCCGAGGAGTTTTCTGCCAGTTTAACCCGACATGTGGCAAGCCATTATAGCACCCGTCTTTCGTTGACAGAGCTAAGTTTATCATTTGCTCAGTAGACTCGCCGCTAACGGGTTAAGTTTCTGCAATAACTTGCTTCCCCCTACATCTGTGAATGGAACTGTGTCTCTTCCCTGCTCCTCTGCAGATCGTTAAATGAGCAGAAGCTGCACTACAATTATTTTAACCAGAGGCTGTTCCTGACCCATAAAAATGAACCTGCATTTGTCACAGCCTGAAATAGAATGGCAGGAGCAGGCTAGCTGCTGCTAACAAACGCCTGTCATCCTCAGCCTCACGCAACCTGGCATATGCCAGTATCATTTCTGTGCTCAGTCGGCCTTGAACCAGGATATAAATATGTCTGCAAGAACATTCATTATCCATATAACTGAGCACAGACTTTACTGCTAGAAGGGTGTGCAGTAGAGACACATTGATTTCAGTGTTATATGTGCACACCTGTCTGCATGTTACACATATGCAGAGTATGCAGTATTCAGTTTAATGAGACAAACATACCGTGCAAAAAAAGACAATAGACTAATTAGTTTGTGATCTAAATCTGGGGTGTTTTATTCATTGAGCTGAAAAATGTTTTTAAAATATATATTAATATAACCAGAAAAAATACCAGAATAAAACAGGTTTTAAAAATAACTACCTAATTAAGTCAGCTGCCTAATAGAGTGACCGCCATATTCAATTATTTTAAACTTCCCATCATTCTTCTTAAAACTCCTTAGTGGATGATATTTTTAACCTGTACTTGAAAATAAATATGCCACATTATTAAATGTGCCCCTTCCCTGTAACCATGACTTGCTGTGCCAATTCTGCAGTCCCACAGTAAAAATATTATAAACTATAACCAATAAATGAAAATTGTCCAAACACAATAAACTTGTGTTGCCAATTCCTAATTTAACCCCTTAAGGACCAAACTTCTGGAATAAAAGGGAATCATGACATGTCACACACGTCATGTGTCCTTAAGGGGTTAAAACCGGCATACCCCTTAACAAGATTTCCATTCACATTTTCTCTAGCACCATGAATTGCCAATTTATTAACTTGTTTACTATAAAACAAACACTGTATTTGGATAAAAAAAATAATTGATGTTGTAAATAAATCTTTAAAAGTTTGCAGTGGATTTTATAGAACCAATGTCATAGACTACATTAATTACTACAACATCAGGTACAAACAGCTACACATTGACTCCATTACACTTGATAGCCAAGACCACTTATGCAACATAAGACCTTTATCTCAAATATCAAATACATCTTTCTCACAAAATTTGGTGAACTACAAAACAAAATTCAACTATCTTGATTTATTCAAACAATACAAATTATGTCTAGAATCCTATGTTTAATGCACCTTCACTAACACCTCTCTCAATTAGTTTTAAATGCAAACTGAATTGAACTGCAACTGAATGTTCAGTTGTATAGGAGTGGAAAAAAAACGATCCTTCAGCTCTGGACACTACTGCCCTCCTCCCTTTAACTCCCCTGCTAGAATAGAACACTCAGCAGATCCTCTGTTCAAATGGTAGTCTAAGAACTATTAACATTTCGGTCCACCACTAGGACCTTCACCAGAACACCCAATCTTGATAAAGGTCCAGGTGGAGGAATAAATGCTGATGGTTCTTTGATAATAAGTTAATTATTTGATACAAGACCGCTGGGAACTCTCCTTTGGAATATATATATCTAATATATATATACAGCATACAAAATGGTTTCATTTATATTTATTTATTTATTTATTTATTTGTTGTAAAATATTTTACCAGGATGGATACATTGAGATTTCTCTTTTTTTCAAGTATGTCCTGGGTCCAGAAAACATTGCATTGTTACAACAGGATACAATATTACAAAAATACAAATATACAAACTATAAATATATATACACATACACACATATATAAATGTAATGCATAACAGGTAATAAATATATTCAACCATGGTGCATTCTGTGATGAGGGATATTGCCATAGATCTCTTAAAGTTTAGATTGAATGAAGATTTGACTGTGTCCATGAGGTTATTCCATAATTGCGGTGCTCTGTAGTAAAAGGAGGATCGAGCCACTTTATTTTTGTATTGCGGTATGCTAAATATTGTGCTAGTACTGCATAGGAGGTTATAGGAGGTAGGTATAGCCGGGTAGTGCATTCTACTCAGGTAGGGTGGGTGCTTCCCAGAAATGCTCTTATGCACAAGGCTGGAAAGATGAAGAGTGCGTCGGGATGACAGCGACAGCCAGTTGAGCTCTTTTAACATGTCACAGTGGTGGGTAAAGTAATTACATTCTAGTACAAAGTGGCAGAAAGAATTATATAACATATTATGTTTATTAAGGTGGGTTTGCAGTGCGGGTACACACACTACATCCCCATAATCAATGACCTGCATTTGCATTTGTTGCACTATCTGTTTCCTTACTATAGGGCTTAGGCAGGATTTGTTTCTGTACAGGGCACCTAGTTTTGGGTAAAGTTTTGAAGATTTTTTCAATGTGAAGGCCAAAGAATAGATTGGGGTCTAGCAACATACCTAGATATTTAAAAGAGCAGACTGCTGTCAGTGTGCTATTTGAATTTGTTCTGATACACAATTGTTGATTTTGTAGTTTACGTAATTTAGGTACAGTTCCAAAGATCCTTGTAACTGTTTTTTCAATGTTTAGGAAGAGTTTGTTATCCACTATCCACTTTTCTACCTCTGTGAATTGATTTTGGAGCACAGCCTCAAGCTGCGGTAGCTTGGGGTTACTAGCATAGATTACAGTGTCATCTGCATACATGTGTACAGTTGAGGATTTGCAGATGTTAGGCAGATCATTTATAAATAATGTGAATAGCAGGGGGCCAAGCATGGAGCCTTGGGAACACCACACATGACTGGAAGAGGGAGGGAAGCGCTTTCAGAAATGGCCACATTGAAATCGGTCTGAAACATACGATCAGAACCAGGTTAGCAGACGATCACCAATGCCTGAGTTTTTAAGTTTTTGCGAAATAATGCCATGGTCTACTGTGTCAAAGGCCTTGGCAAAATCAAGTAAAATAACTCCTGTTAAGTCTCCTTGTACCATGCCAATTTGGATGTCATTGCAAACTTTTAAGAGGGCACTCGAAGTTGAGTGATTTGGATGAAAGCCTGATTGATCAGGGGTGAGATAATTTGATCGTTTATAATATTCACAGTTTCGTGTGGATGCATTTTTCCAAGATTTTTGACAATACAGGGAGCAATGATATTGGGCGATAGTTAGAAAGTATTGTCACCACTTTTATGGATAGGTACAACTTTTGCAGTCTTCCAAAGTTTTGGTATGTATCTTGACACCAGGGATTCATTGTTAAAAGTAGTGACAGGTTTAGCAATTGCTGGCGCACTGAGCTTCAGCAACATTGCTGGGATTTGATCTGGTCCACACTGGTGTATCATTTTTAAACTATTAAGATGTTTATTAACGACACTAACAGGCATAGGTCTAAAATTGAATTTTTCTATACAAGGATTTTGACGATTTGGCAGGGACTGATCTTTTTTTGCGGTCTGAAAATTAGTGTAATTTGTTATCTTAGCAGCCAGGGTGATAGCACACCCAACAAAATAATTATTAAAGGCATTTGCTACATCTAGGGGGTGTTGCAGTGTTTGGTTGTCCATTTTGACAGTGGAGGGATGGGAGTGGATTGTGGGGGTTTGAATACAATTTATGATTTTCCAGATGTTTCTTGGGTTTGATAGGTTGTTCACATTTTTTACTGAAATATTGGGCCTTTGCCATTTTTGTTTGTTTCGTGCATGCATTTCGCCATTGTCTGTAAGTACAGTGATCGTTCATGGAGCCAGTATGCTTGTACTTTGACCACAGTGAATCTCTAAACTGGTACATTTGAATGAGGTCCGCTATTACCCAGGGCAGTTGTGTCCCTTTTAGTCGCACTTTACGCAGAGGGGCATGCAAATTCCAAACAAGTAAGAGCTTGGACTGAAAAAAATGCAATTGCAGAGTCTAGATCTGGTATTAGACCTAATCTGTGCCATGGTATGTTCTTGAGATAATTTAAAAAGGATTCAAGATTACATTTTTTGAAAGACCTGGTGATTATAATCTTGGGATTATTTTGCTCATGCAGTACACTAGACAATGGTCACTGAAACTGTTAGGGAGAACTCCCGCCACCTGCTTTTTGTCAGGACAACTGGAGAGAATCCAATCGGGAAAGGTATGGTTTGGGCTTTTAATGTTAATGTGAGTTGGGGGGGAAATTAATTGTGTTAGCTGCAAAGTCTTAAATAGCGTACATGATTTATTATTTTTAGGATTCAGCCAATCAATATTAAAATCTCCAAAAACCAACAGTTCACTTTTTTGTTTTTGAGCTACAGTTTCACTTAGTAGTTGGGCTATGTCAGAAAGGGAGTGCACCGGAGACCTAGGTGGGTGGCAGATTCCAGCAACAATGATAGTTTTAGTGAAAGGGATCTCAATTGTGCCAGAAAGGAAATCAAAGGCAGAAGGGGAGTTATAGTATTTTAAAGGAATACGTTTTATGGACTTGTTAACATAAATAACAATGCCTTCTCCTGTCTTTGCTCTGTCATTTCTACAACATTAATAACCCTGTATTGGAAGAGTCTGGTATTTTAGTCGTTAACCATGATTCCAAGAGCACAATGATTTTTGGTTTGTAATGGGAACACCAGGCTTGCAGTGCATCCAGTTTAGGGAGTAAGCTATGGATGTTGCAGTGCACAAAAGAGAGGCCTTTTTAAGTGGGAAGATTAGGACTAGAACTAGCTGGGGGACCAGGGTTAGACTCCACATAATTTGCAAGGGCAAGTAACATAAGGAATAGGAATTTGGACATCATTTTTGTTTGGCCATATAGTGAATGGGATACTTTATAATTTTGTGAGGTGGGGGTAGGAGGGCTATTTTTATAACTCTCCACCAGCAATCAGCAGATAAGTTACAGCAACAGAGCCGGCCATGGTGTATGATAATTTGTTTTCCAGGTTGAGGTGTGTGCTGATGGTGGTTGTGGAACAAAATTGGAGTGAAAAAAGAGTTATTAAGAATAACAGTGTGGTCATATTTGGATTCATGTTAGTGGTATGAGGTGTGTAGATGAAAACGAAACACAAATAGTGAAAAACAAAAATGTAAAATTAAATCAAAGTATATTATATTGGTGTGTGATATATAGCTATTTGTAGGGAGAGAGAGTATGTGTTCTATAGGGTTAAGAGATTGGAAGGGTGTGCTGATCAGTGTTTGCACCTGTCATTACAGGAGAATGAAAGTTGTGTGGGAGACTATCTATAAATGAGAAAATAGCTTGGGGTGGGAGGGCTACCAGAAGGCTACCTGTTGCAAAGGGCAGTGGGACAGCTGATTGAGCTCTGGTGCTTTGCTGGGCAGGGTAAGTTTTAAAATCAGGCTGTGGGAGAGAGATATGAGCTGGTTAAACTCACTTTTAACATAATGGAAAAGACAAAGGTGATAAAATAAGCAATGTGCCAGGGATATGCAAAGTATGATTAGCACAGGCTGTAGTTACAAAGACATGGAAATATATACATTGAAAATAATAAAATAATCACTAATTATAAAGACACACACAACAAAAATAACAGGGTATGTAAAAATATAATGAAATGTTGGTCTTCCAGAAGGCTACCTGTTGCAAAGGGCACTGATTGAGCTCTGGGTGCTTTGCTGCTCTGGGTAAGTTTTAAAATCAGGCTGGTGCAAAGGGCAGTGGACCAGCTGATTGAGCTCTGCGTGCTTTGCTGGGCTATAATGTTAGACTGTGTATTAATTAGAATGAGTACAATCAACTACAATCAACAAGTTCTTAATATACTATAATGAAACAAAAGGACAAGTTTCCACTTATAACTACCATTTTCATTAGCAGGTCGCTAACTAAATTATGCCAGATTCTATTGTTTTTATGTTCCATAGTACTGGTGGCAACTCACCACTTATTACTAAGCTTGATTCTGCTTAATTTAAATGTGTATTGTTTTTCTTGTTAAGTATATAAACACTAGAGTCATTAATAGTTTGGGTTTTTTTTTTTTTTTTTGCTTTTTTTAAACCTTTATTTCTTGGTGCAGGTAAATAAATACAGACATACTTGCAATACCACGACAGTATAAGCAAGTGATTTAATAGCTTACAAAGCATTAGAGAGGCATGTCATGTACAGACATTGCACCTTTTATAAAATAGTATTGAACGTAAGGTATAAACAAGACTAGAATAGTATAAAATTCCTAGACATGAGGGTAACTAAAAGATAATTATGGGAGATCAAAACAAGAGCAAATCAGTTTAAATGCCACTGGGTACTTGCTACAGAATAGAGATAGGTAGATTACATGACCGATATCTCTTCAGTAGTAACAGGTTAGGAGCTCCAGCTATGGGTTTTTTCCTCAATCAAGAAGTCCGCAAATACCGCAGGTAGGTAACAGTAGACATTCCCTCGCCAGACTAGTGAGATATGCAACTCTTGTCCCCAAACAGTGTTGTAAGAAAAGCTCGGTTTCAATCTCTTTTAACCTGCATTTGATCCGCTGCACCTGGGTTCCTCACCCCTTGAAGCCTACCAAATCTTCAAGGTCCCTCCTTCTTCTCTTAACCGGGACTCGGGTCCGAGGTCGCTTCGGAGTTCGGGGGACCCCTTAGTAATCTGGGTGGCTGGTCATATGTACCACCAAGTGGGTCAAGAACAGGAACGGCAGTCTGATGTGACAACTGGAGTGCTGAGCTTTTTCAGCAGGCCAGGGGTTCAAGACCGATTATACATGCAGTACCAAAAGTCCTGTCCGAGCTTGTCAAGTTATGCTGCAAGCACTCTTTCCGTACAAAGAGTACTGGGATCTCTTGCAGTTACAGTGACTGGGGCGCAGTGACTCACCACACAGCTGTCGACTTAGCAGAGAGGTAAGTTACCTGGTGGGGACCAGAATATCCCTCACATGTTCGGGGGAGCGGGGGTGGGAGTTTTTGTGCTCTAAGAGAGTGTATGAAGAGAAACCTGTGCCGGGAAATTGGCCCCTTCTCTGGGTCACAGAGTCAGATAGGATAATTCAGTGGTATAATGACATGTATCAAGCTTCCTCGTATTCCCACTCGGTAAGCATTGGATCACCCTGTGCCTAAGGCTTATTTTGATGCTGTATTGGGTAGGTACTGCTGAATTTAAGCACAAGTGTGCCAGAACCGCTAAAACCCCATCCGGCCATCTTGGCTATCAGGCCCCGCCCCCATCACTAATAGTCTTAAAGTGTTCTGAATAATGGTATTAAAAAAAGAAAGTAAAAAAAAATATTAAACATTTAATATTTTAACATAAAAACATATTCCCAAACAATGTCTGTTATGTAGTGTTCCCAGTGGTCAATGTCAGACAAAACAGTGGTTGTGGTACATGCTTCATTGTTATATATAAATACAGATAACAGGCATTTGAATGATACCACACTTGAGCTATTAAGCCTGAGGAGATGGATAGTGTCATTTTGTAAATTTTTTTTTTACAATTACTGAGCTTAGGTGATTTCCATTTGGAACAGTTGTCTCCTCAAATGAAATGTGAGTTTAATAAAAGTAGCTAAATCTGGTTCATTTACTTATTTTAGCTTGAGAACTATCCAGAGAGCAAGGAAATTGACCCAAATAAGTTCCCATGAGCAGTATGTCAACACATAAAGAGTAACTTAGAGGTTTTTGCTTTTGAAGTATATGATCCTGGTTCACATCCCTAATGTCAGCTCCTGGTGACCTTGGGCATATCATGTAATGTGCCAGCGGCGGCCAAATTAAATTGTTAGTGCTCCGGGGTAGGAGCTCGTTCTCCTGTCAAATGCAGTGCATTGCACTGCAGGATTATCATTGCTGTACAAAAGAGCTGGTTTCCAACATTTTAGCACCATAGGTGTGCTCAACGGGTGTGCCTTATGTGTTCAGCAACAGCCAAATAATATAACTTTTGTTTGAGTTTGGGTTACCTTATCTGACTGAATATAAAAATCACGAACATTGTCTATAACTTGTAACTTCTTTTTTGTAACCAGTTCCATCTGGCCATTTTAAAGTATTTGTACGTGTTCATATCACAGTGACTTAATTTTATAGGGCTGTTCTGAGCAAATGGTCTAAATGTGGAGAAAACGACAAAGAAAGCAATATGATGTTCTTGCTGATTTCTCAGCTTTTAGTAACAGACATGCTCGACTCAGTAGGTTCTCTTGACCACAATCTAGCGCTTAAATCAGTAGTGATGACAGCCTGAGCAACTATTACACATGTAAGTATGGTAGCGAAAAGCAAATCCGCATTTGTACAAATTCCATTATTTCAGTACCTCTCCATAAGCATTCGGGGTATAAGCTGCATGATGTTTCAATGCATCTTCTGCATACAGAATTTAGGCTCATCTGGAAACTGATTGAGGATTGGGTGCTTGCCATTATTATAATGAGCCAGCAGTGAATCTTGCAGGGATTCCCCAACCTTGGGACAAACAATACAAGGAAAAAACCATACAAATGATAAACCGTGCATAAGATGACATTAATGTGATATTTTAAAGAAAATGTATATACATACATGTATCATGGGGTCTTTCTGTTAAAGAGTGCTAAATCTCAAAAATCAAAAAAAGAGAAAAAACATACCATAGTGTAAATAACTATACAGTAATCATATAATGAAGGCACACTCACTCTTTATATAGCTACTAAGAGCTCTGCTGTACTCGACGTGGATGATGCAATCCCTGTTTTTGGATATGTATTTTTTTTGCAGTGGTAATGGTATATCTCTATAAAGTAGTGCAATATACATTACAAATATCTGATGGCCAGTATGCATAGGAGTAGTTTCTGTAGTGTAGTGGTTATCACGTTCGCCTGACAGTATGCATAGGTAGTTAACCATATATGGAAGAAAAGGTTTAGGTTCAGCCAAGAATAATTAGAAAATAATAATTTTACAATGCAAATTTTGGTTATATTTGGACTTGAATGTCAATTCTTCTACAGAAATCAAGTAACACATTTGAAATATAAACAATACAATCTACAAAAATAAATAAACATAGAAAAACATAGTGTAATAAATTAAAACACCAGAAGTGCGCTAATTCAAATTGCACTCACAAAATAAAAGTGCAGTGCAGGCATATAGCGATCTTGAAGACTTGACGGATATCTGTAATCTTCTTTATTGACCTTATTAAAGAGGGAGAGACACACAGGACATAGTGCACCAGTATAATATAAACAATATTATTTATTAGATTGCACTCAAAAGAAAATGGTTGAAATCCAGCATATCAAACACTTAAGGATTCACATTGTTGACATCCTTCCTCCCGTAGTGAATATTGGAGAAAGCTGGGTAAAAACCATATAAAACAATCAAATTAGGCGGGGCCTGACAGCCAAGATGGCCAGACGTGCTCCCTGAGAGCTCTGGCCACGGAGGGCAAACAACCGACAATCCTGTCCAAACCACCCGTACAAGCGACACACGGGGCTTAAAAACAGATGCAGGACCACACGGAGAATCAAATGATGTCCGCCATGCACCACTATGCACAACGGGCACTCAACCTGGCCATGCGGCCTACATTGGAACAGAGCCTGGGGCCTGGAGGAGACGGACAAGCTTACAAGCGAACACTAAAGACAGCCCTGCTACCCCCCCCCCTCTGGACCGGCGGGGGTCATCCCGGTCTTCGCTGGGGACGATTACCCCCACAAAGCGACCTGTACAAGCGACTATACCCACATCACAAAAGGCCGTCAGGGACCCAATCAAGACGGCGACACAGCAGTGCCATGCGCCAAGAAGCACTAGCGCTAAGCCGCCCAAGAACACCCTGGAGCTCTTTACCAGGCTACGCAACAGCGGGTGGACACAACGCCATATTAATGGCTGGTCCCTCAACCTACTTATGAGGTCAATGGCGGCACGGATCCGACCGGCAACCCGGCGATACCTGGGCTGTTACTTACCACGAGCCCGCAAGATGGCTTCCAGTCGAAGACAGAGCCGGGGAGAATTCAGGCGGGAAACAGCGACATCCCACTCAGACCCTGGAACTTGGCCTTACACCGACCGGAACGAGTCCACTAAACCCACGAGACCCACTGACCGCTCAGCGACATGGCGAACCACCTCGACCTATCCGCACGAGGCACAACCTCACACCCTACCGAAAAGCACAACCGCACCCAGCACCCGGATGGAACTTGTCCCCACAGCAAGGAGACACCTAGAGATACCAACTGCAAGGAGAGCAGAATGGCCATTACGCCACCACGGGATAAGCCCCGCCACCCGGGGTACACAAGGAGGCCCGGGAAGCAACGGAGGAGCCCCTGAGGCACTCTTGGCCCGTGACACCGCAGCTCTATGGGACCTTCCGGTCTGTGCCATGCCACTACCGGCTAAAGGAGTTGGCTTAACGTCGCTGCCACACTGCGGCTTGGACTGTTACCCCAACACGTTCCTACTGCATGAATGGACTCTGTCTCGCATCACCACCCAGCCCTGTCTCTCTGTGATAAATGGTATCTGAGCTAGGGACTTACAAATGTGTAATGAGGCAGAGGCATTACTGACTTTTATCTTAGCCCTCGTTCCTCCTATTATACTGGTTGTTACTTATACTGCTGGTCCCTCTTACATTGCTGATGGGGTGCCCAGAAGCCCAATTCATATAGGCTCCCACACATACAGCCTGTGGTACCATCTACAGGTGACCCACCATATAGTAGGTACGGGCGGCCTTAACATGTCAATCTGTAGTGCCCAGCATATTTCTAACGGCAGACATACTCCACAGGCCCACAGCCTGTATTGCCCCCTTGCACAACACACCTTTATATAGATCATACGCAAATGTTACTCACGGTTCAGTCCTCCTCGCTTTTGGGGTTTTTTTTTTTCGTTTTTTTAACTTGCCCTCGAAAGTGCTGGCATTCATGACACAGGGGTCAGCCCTAACTTTATTAGTTCAACGAGATTAATCCACAGAGTGAGCTGTGTTTTATTGTTTATTACTGCAAGATATAAGCTTACGATTCAACTTAATTTACATATGTTAAACCTGTCTAATTCTATATATAGTGTTGAAGCGTTGGACCCTAATATGTTATCATCCAAAACTAAAAATGTGCTGTATACTCCTATGCCACGTTATGTTATAACTGTTTATTACATTACTGCTTGGAACTGCTATTGTGGCTGACCAAGCCTATTGTTATACCACGCACAACAAAAATAAAGAATTAAAAAAAAAACCAAAAAAAAAACCATCAAATTAAACAAAATAAATCAAAATATAAGATAAAATAAAAGTTCAGTAAAGTGCTGTCGTGGTCCCTACGCCCTACGTGTTTCGTCCGAAACCGGACTTCCTCTGGGGCAAATAAAGGTCTGTGATAAAAATTACTCCGTCCGTCTTTTTAAATTAGATTTTAAGTATCCCGCCTTCTGAATAGCCAATCACATTGCTTCGTGTTGTATCGTATCACCTGTATTCCATTCGTGAGTTCCAAGCCTCTCTTCCATATTGGTAATGCGCACAGTTACATCCGGAATCTCGTGGAACGCAAATATGCGTTCCACGATCGTATATCTGGAAGTGTTCCAAACCACATACGAAAAAACATAAAAATAGAAATGGTAGCGATCAGATCTTAAATAAAAGCTTTATCAAAGATATAAAATTCATAAAATAAACATAAAAATAAAAATAAAAATGAAAGGAAATGTTATATTAGATGCTTAAAGCTTTTTAAGGCATTTTTGCAATTAGAATCCATTATATATATAAATATAGAGAAAATGAAAATTGATAATAATTCATTGCGATAAAAATTACATATAATAAAAAATACAATATGATAAAGACTATCTCATAACAATGTAACAATAAAAACTGTTGTCACATAACAATAAAAACCCATGCTTAAAATATCCATATTTAGAACTAAAAAGGAGACATTTGGATGACAAGAATCAGTGTCTATATGTATATCAACTGCTTAAACATTAAAATGGTGATAATCACACCCTAGTCGAATTATGGCATATAATAGTACGCAGAGGTACAGAATTCAATACTACACTTTCGTTACTAAGGCGTTTTGGGGTCCAAGTCTGGTATTACAATCCCTATTAGTCACTGTATGTATAGACTTATATAATAGTTGTTCAGTATATGAAACTGTGAAGTCACTTAACTTAACCTACACGTATGAAATTTGATGGAATGCTGCTTATTATTTTGGTTTTATATAATTTTTCTTTTCCCTGTATAGTTCGTTTGTTTTGTGTATACAACATGATAAGGCTGTATCACTGAAAAATGAATTAAAACAAAAAAAAATGGTGATAATTATAAAAAACACACCATTTCAAAGTCAACATTTAGCCCTGTTGGGCAGAGGGTCTTCAAATTAAAAATCCAATAGCCTTCCCTTTGTCTCAATTTTTTAATTAAATCACCTCTTCTGTCATCCAAAGTCACCTTTTCCAAACCCGTGCACAGAAATGTTTCAAGTTTAATATATGGACAATTATTACAGTGGACAGGTACCGAATGGGTGGTCAATTTTTTCTTTATATTATTACAATGTTCCATGAACCTAATTTTCAAAGCTCTACTGATCCTCCCTACATACTGAATACTGCATCCACAAGTTAAAAGATAAACTACATTAGTGGTAGTACAATCGATATGTTCATTTATTTTAAACGATTCTCCTGTTATATAATTATTAAAAAATTTAGTTTTTTTTAGGTAAAAATCTACATCCTTTGTATCTGCCACATTTATAAAAAGCCCTTTAATGTTGTAGTTTCCGTTTCTTTAGTCCTAAAAGTACTAGGGGCTAAAACATTCTTTACATTTTTGCTTTTCTTAAAAATCATTTTAGGTACCGGTGGAATTGTGTTTTTTCAAAAGGTCATCTTCCAAAAGGAGAGGCCAATGTTTCTGTAAAATCTTTCTGATTTTAAAAGCTTGGGCATTATATTGGGTAACAAAGGATAAAGTAAAATTGTCATTAGAATTCTTGTTTTTAACTTTATTTATTAGAAGATCATTCCTAGCAGTATTTTTACATCTATTTATTTCTTGATCCAAAAACTTAGGAGAATTACCTTTTTCTATAAATTTCTTTTTAAGAAACTTTGATCTAAAAAACAACTTTCTTCTGTGCAATTTATTTTTATTCTAGTGAATTGGCTTCTTGGAACTCCTCGAAGCCAATTAGGGTGATGTGCACTTTTAATGTTAATAAAGGAATTAGAATCTATGGGTTTAAAAAACGTTTTTGTTTTAATAATTTAATTCTCTATATATAAGGTAAGATCTAAAAGGTTAATACTAAAAGGATCTGCATGGGGAGTAAAAACCAATGATTGGTTATTTACATTAATATGCTTAAAACATTCTTGTAATAAATTCAATGGGCCTTTCCAAATGATTAAAATATCATCTATATACCTCCGCCATTTTTATGTTTATTTTATGAATCTTATATCTTTGATAAAGCTTTTATTTAAGATCTGATCGGTACTATTTCTATTTTTATGTTTTTTCGTATGTGGTTTGGAACACTTCCGGATATACGATCGTGGAACGCATATTTGCGTTCCACGAGATACCGGATGTAACTGTGCGCATTACCAATATGGAAGAGAGGCTTGGAACTCACGAATGGAATACAGGTGATACGATACAACACGAAGCAATGTGATTGGCTATTCAGAAGGCGGGATACTTAAAATCTAATTTAAAAAGACGGACGGAGGAATTTTTATCACAGACCTTTATTTGCCCCAGAGGAAGTCCGGTTTCGGACGAAACACGTAGGGCGTAGGGACAACGACAGCACTTTACTGAACTTTTATTTTATCTTGTTATTTGATTTATTTTGTTTAATTTGATTGTTTTATGTTTTTTACCCAGCTTTCTCCAATATTCACTACGGGAGGAAGGATGTCGACAATGTGAATACTTAAGTGTTTGATATGCTGGATTTCAACCATTTTCTTGTGAGTGCAATCTAATAAATAATATTGTTTTATATTATACTGGTGCACTATGTCCTGTGTGTCTCTCCCTCTTTAATAAGGTCAAAAAAGAAGATTACAGATATCCGTCAAGTCTCCAAGATCGCTATAAGCCTGCACTGCACTTTTATTTTGTGAGTGCAATTTGAATTAGCGCACTTCTGGTGTTTTAATTTATTACACTATGTTTTTCTATGTTTATTTATTTTTGTAGATTGTATTGTTTATATTTGTATTGAGAAGATTAGAAGGTTCTTCTTACAATCATACATTTGGTAAATCTATTTGATATTTTTTTACCTATTGGGGAGCACATGTGTTATATACATATTTCTTGTTCTGTCAACACATTTGAAAGTGTCTGGTTTTCCTTTTATCCCCCATTTTTATTTATTTTTTAATACTCGCCCTCTTTATTTAACTTTTAGTTTGTCTTTCCCCTTTTTCATTACTGTTCATATGACCATAATATTATTATTTCTATTTCAGTTATTTTTTTTTATTAAATGTCATTATCTTTCTTTTAAATTCCATCTTGGAGCCCATTGCAACCTCTTTCAATTGCTTTTTTTATTTATTTTTTTATTTTAGTTCCAGCTCTCATTTCTCCCTCACCATATACGTCCATACCAGATCACCTTAAATTTCCCCTTCTCTCCTGTCTAGAGTTCTTGCTAAATATTCACTTGATCCCATCATATCACTTCTTTTTCACATCAATACTTTTTCCCAATCTCCTTCATGTTAGTAAACCTCTTCTTCATCTCACTATTTCACATCAATTACATTCCTTTCATATAACAATATGATCCCCTTGTCTCTCACACAATTCCCCATCCCAAGCTGGGTTTTTCCTTTATTAGTCTTCAGTGTGCGTCTTTTCACTAAAATGATTACATTCTTCCTATAATGTTAGCTATGACAGGTTATCTGAAGATTATGTCTGGGTGTATCTCACTTACTGTAATATACAATAACTCAGAATGTATGGCTACTCATAGATGGATATTGAGTACCACCTAAATGTTCTAAGATCAAAATGTTTTGTTTTTTTCTGCATTCTCAACCAGGCAATTTTGGAAAGTAACAAACAGATGCACAATTATAAGAGTTAGGATAGATAATGGACAATATAACTGAATTAAGATGGCAGTCAGAAAGGGAGAGTGGTAAAGATAGGCATAGGCATTTTTCTTTAAATTTTTCAATATATATCATTTGACAAATAATGAGATGGTATAGTATAACAAATATTACATTAAGGTATTAAAAATTGTGGTAACAATTGTTCCTTTAAAGTGGCACGTGTTACGTTTGATTAAAATGTGATGGAAGGCCAGGGCTTGCAAGCTCTGAAGAATTGTCAGTCTAGCTACTTGCTAATCAAGCAAGTTTCCCACCAAGGGAGCTGTTTCAGCACTTTGCAGGGTTCTAGTGCCCTGAGCACAGTGCGAGCATGATAAATGATGTTCTCGTGCTAGGTTTACTGGGGAAGTTACCTGGTGAGCCTGAAAGTGGGACAACATTGAACAAAGTTGGGATTCTGAAACAAGACCCTAAAATAGGGACTAGGTAAAAAAAGAAGAGTGTCCAGGCACATGTAGGAAGGCTCAGTTTGGGAGCAGAAAAGTTGTCTTTTTGCTCTAAATAAAGTTAGTATTTCTTGAATAAATCCATGTACCATGTATCCATGTGTGAGGCACCACAGGTTTGATAATTTCCAGCAATTTATGTGTGTGCAGTTCCTTTTTTGAATCTAAAATAGGGACTGTGCCACCAAAATTAGTTTGATTAAAAGACCTGTACTTTTTTGCATTTTATCACTATAATTTTTTTTTGGCTGAAATGTATTGGTTTAGAGTGTCAGCTGATGCTCTCAGCCAATTATGTCCAAATGGGGACAAAAAGATATAGCTCATGAGGAAGAGGAGCTTCCTTTCTAGCTATATCTAAAGAGGGGACCAAAGTGTAGGCACCTGGGAGACATGGGTAAGTGTAATTAAAAAATAATTTGACTACTTACCATAACATGGTGCCAGGGGATTCCTAGCACCATAAAAACCAGCTGTTGTAGTTATGGTGATTGCACGACCTCTTTAAAGTGATTGTAATACATAGAAACATAGAATGTGACGGCAGATAAGAACCATTCGGCCCATCTAGTCTGCCCAATTTCCTAAATACTTTCATTAGTCCCTGGCCTTATCTTATGGTTAGGATAGCCTTATGTCTATCCCATGCATGCTTAAACTCCTTTACTGTGTTAACCTCTACCCCTTCAGCTGGAAGGCTATTCCATGCATCCACTACCCTCTCAGTAATGTAATACTTCCTGATACATACATATTCCACACTATAACCTATAAGCATGGTTATATTGATTTATTAAATCAACTGAACTATTAAATGTGGATTTGGAGAAAGGAGCAGATTCACTTTCAATTGAACTCAAAGTTGTCTTTTTATCATTTTCCAAACATTTGTTTTTACCATCTTTGCACGCAAGTCAATTTCCACTAAGGTAAATCTTCACATTACCCTTAAAATGTGTTATCTTCCAGTTTCAGGAAATGACCTCCAGCATTCAGATAGCATCATCATGTTTTCAAATAACTGATAAATGCCTTAATTTATTTTTAATTAGTAAACACTTTCAGAGTTGCTCAGCTTCTAAACATCGTACTGAGGACATCCTCCAGGAATTATGCATTCTACAAGGATTGAGCCTTAATTGTATTTTGCAACCGAATCATTTAAAATGTAGAAAAAAAAAAATTAAAACCTAAACAAAATAAAAATGGAAACAAATGATGATTGCCTGTGAGTTGTAAGATGAAAATTGTTGGTAAAAGTTGAGCAATGCCTAAAGGGTTAATCATTATGGTGTATTTTTTGTTTACTTTTTCGAAAAGTTCTTGAAGAATTGAATCAAGCACTCAGGAAAAGAAAAAGGTAATTAAGTGTGCTGATGAGAAGTGGGCCGTTCAAATTAAATTGCAATTATAGATGAGGACTTTGGTATCAAATCAGCTAATTGACCAATGTCTTTGAAGACATTTAAGTCATTAAACAAAGCAGATAAGGACATACACTACTCTCATGATGTAGGTTACAATGTTTAAATAATAAGTAGGAAATATAATTGTGCTGGTGTGTGTTGTTGTGGCGTAAATTCTGTGGCGCATTGGTGAAAGATCTAGGTTTAGATAATATTGCGGTAAGCATGATTAGTGGATGTCTCCTTATGAGTGTGTTTTAAACTAACAATATTAGAGATGGTAAGGATTTATAACTATCTTGAATGATGTACATTTAGAACTGGTGAATTTAAATAGCACTCTCAGCAAACCCTCTCAGTGCTGCATGCATACATTTAAAGGAACACTATAGTCACCTAAATTACTTTAGCTAAATAAAGCAGTTTTAGTGTATAGATCAGTCCCCTGCAATTTCACTGCTCAATTTACTGTCATTTAGGAGTTAAATCACTTTGTTTCTGTTTATGCAGCCCTAGCCACGCCTCCCCTGGCTATGATTGACAGAGCCTGCATGAAAAAAAAAACTGTTTTCACTTTCAAACAGATGTAATTTACCTTAAATAATTGAATCTCAATCTCTAAATTGAACTTTAATCACATACAGGAGGCTATTGCAGGGTCTAGCAAGCTATTAACATAGCAGGGGATAAGAAAATCTTAATTAAACAGAACTTGCAATAAAGAAAGCCTAAATAGGGCTCGCTTTACAGGAAGTGTTTATGGAAGGCTGTGCAAGTCACATGCAGGGAGGTGTGACTAGGGTTCATACACAAAGGGATTTAATTCCTAAATGACAGAGGATTGAGCAGTGAGGCTGCAGGGGCATGTTCTATACACCAAAACTGCTTCATTAAGCTAAAGTTGTTCAGGTGACTATAGTGTCCCTGTGGCATGTACACGGTATAAGGTGGAGAGATGGGTATGACTTTGCCACTCGTCTGACATTTGGTTTCAAGTTGTTTGACTTGATTGCCGACCCTTTATGTTGGCTTCTTCTCAATATCTGTGATTGCCCTTCAGTCATACATTACTTAGATGACTTTCTCACAATCGAGGTCCCCCATGCTACTCCTATTAGCATTCAAAAGAGAATGGCTCTTTTTTCATCCCTTAAGGTTCCACTTTCACGGGAAAAACTATAGGTGCTTCCACCAAAGTTAGCTTCCTGGGTATTCAACTAGACATGCTTAAATTACAATCAAGTTTACTAATAGAGAAAGTACAGCATATCAGGGAAACTGTGGAATGTTTTCTTGCCAAGAACACGTGTACTAGAGTAGAACTACAATCTTTACTAGGCACATTGAACTTTGCTATGAGAATTAATCCACAGGGCCGGGCATTTATTTCCTGATTGCTGTGCCTTCTTCCCCATCTTCATACAGACAATAGTTACACATCTTTTGGATATGCACGCCAGAGTAGATTTACACATAAGACTTAGGCATGGGAAAGCATCATTCTCCCACATTTCGGATCATTCCCCCGTAGTCTGGACTGATGCCGCAGTCCACACAGGGTTTGCAGTAATTTTTGGTGTAACCTGGTTCAGAGACTCATGGCCAGTCAAGACCCTTGGCCTACCCTCATTCCGCACAACTTCAGCTTTGTTTGAAGTCTACCCTATTGTGGCCGTCTCAAATGCCTGGGGGTATCAGTGGAAGGGGAAAACAGTTAAATATTTTTCTGTCAATAAAGCAACCTGTGACATCATTAACAAAGGCATATCCTCATCCCTCACATGACTTATTAGACCGCTCACATGGTTAGCAGCTACACTACAGTTTCATATCACTTGCATACACATCCCCGGACGCTTTAATAAAGCTGCTGTTGCATTATCCCATGCTAATTTTCAGGATTTCTTCAAAGAACAGCAAACAACACCCCTATCAGCACCCCCTCATTCCGAGACTTAATCCTGGACTAAAATCACATCTGCCTTTTTTTGGCCAATACATCCCGTGTTAATGAGAGAGCATTTATAATTTGTTTACCTCCGATTACCACTTTAGTTACACTCCTTCACCGATTATATCAGTATTATATAAGTTATTGCTTTAAAACATTTACATTTGTACTCCGTAATGTCTCACAATTACAACAGTACTCTCGTGTCCAGGTTTCATAGTGTTCTGGAAACTTACAGGTTCAAATATAAGATATGCCCATTTCTGTTTTTGCACAGAAATTTGCCAGATGTTATGTTGCCTTTGAGACTGTATGGTAGCCCAGGAATGAGAATTTGAAAAAAACATTTGAAAAAGTAGACAAACCAGGGTATTCAAACTGTCCAGTATTTTTTGCAGCCACTTAGTCACAAACCCTAGCCAAAGTTAGCATTTATATTTGTTGTTTTTGCATTTTTACTGCACTTTTACTGATGATATTGTTGTGATACATTTTACAGTTTTAAAAACGTTTATTTGTGTTCAGCGAAGTCTGGCTTTTTGCAGGATGGCATAGAAAGCCTGGTGGTGTGTTAAGGGTTAAAATAGTGTTAAACAAATATACATGTAATAAACAATGTAATAAAATGCAAGTAAACTATACTGTACACCTACGTTTAGGCCACTCTGTACATTAAATTACATAGATGTGCACCTTTGGTCAGTGTTTGAAAACAGTTAGTCTCTACCGTCTTTCCTGCTTCTGTCTGGGGAGTGAAGTAGGGAAGACAATAGAGACAAATGTCGGTTTTCAAACACTGTCTGACAAAAGGTGCATAAATATGGCTGAAGGATCCTGTCATACACTAAAGGTAGGGATTAGCTTTTCTAATTATTTTTTACATGTATGTAATTTAAAAAAAAAAAAATCCAAGTATTTCTTTTAATACTTGATGGAAGGATTATTTTATAAAATAATGTTTCTGAGGTGACAGTTGTCCTTTAAAGTGAAAATATACTTTAACATATCTTTATTTCCAACTTAGCTACTGAGATATGAATTTTAAAATACACATTTTGATTAACCACAATTTAGTAAGTGGGGAGTTTATAAAAAAAAATAAAAAGCAACAACATGATGTAGTATTTGAAATAAGTGAAAAAAAAATAACCAGACTGAGAAGAAACCAAGTAGTCAACATAATCTTGATTAAGACCTATTACCAGTGACTACATTTTGTGTAGTCCCGCATGCTACAAAAGCACAATATCTCATTATGTGTTTCAGGTTGCCAACATAGCTTTTTGGTGTTTGATCATTAATGACAATGCATAGAGTGAACAGGTATTAAAAATATTTATTTTTTCTTTTCTGGAAACTGCCTTTCTATACAGAAATACAATGGGAACAAAGTTATATGGCAAACTATTGTAAGTGAAGCAGCTTGTCCCCATAAATATTGATGTATTTTATAGTAGACATGTGCAATTCGTTTCGGTCCGAATTTTAATTCGGCCGAATTTCGCCAATTCGGACATTTGGTGCTGAAGTGCTTTGGATTTCTGAAAAATGGCAAAACAGGAGAGGGAGGTAAAATTAAGGGAATGATGACCGGAATCTAACCCTACTCCAAGCCCTAACCCTAACCCTACCCCTTACCCCAACCTTCCTGTAACCCTAACTCTACCCCTAACCCTACCACTAGGTAGGGGTAGGTTAAGGGGAGGGGTAAGGTTAGGATAGAGCGAGAGGTAGGGTTAGTTAGGTTAAGGGGTAGGGTAAGGGTTAGGGATAGGGTTAGTGTTAGGGCAAGGGTTAGGGGTAGAGGAATGAGTTAGGGGTGGGGTTATGGGGTAGGGTTAGGTTTATGGGGTAGGGTTAGGGGTAGAGGTATGATTAGGGTTAAGGATAGAGGTTAGGGGTAGGGTTAAGGATAGAGGTAAGGGGTAGGGTTAGGTGTTGAGGTAGGGTTAGGGCTAGGGTTAGGGAATTACAGAAGTGCTGAACTGAAACATTTTTTTTTGCACATGAACATCCCTTTTTTATAATCTAAAGTAGAATATCACGAAAACTGCCCTCACTATAGAATCAGCATAAAAATTAAAAGTCATTAAAATCAAGTATGTAAACGTCTATGCTGTGTGTGTTATTGAGTTTGCTTCAAATCAAACCCACTTGTGCTAGAAACCTGTTTACATATTTTAAAGTCTGATAGGGTAGTTAGAAAATTATTTGGCATACTTTGTAAAACAGACTCCATGCCAGCTGAGGATGGCAAGAAAAGAGAGTGACATGCATATATTACCACACCGGGTACACTGTGTATACATGTACTTCCGTACTCACTCTAAATAATTGTTCAATATATCAGTCTAAATAATGCTTTTTTCTTACTAGGAATACATTAATTCAACTTGGGACATTTTAGTACAGTTCAGGCAATTTGACAATATATGTTATTAAATGCCCATGACCTGCAGTCAACAGATAACCAGAGGTTAGGCAGGCAGTGGAATAACCAGAGACTGGGGAGGTTGTTTATGGATAATGATATCAAGTGGGAGCATTTAAACAATTACAATGCAAGGTCACAGATAAGTAGAGAGGAAGCAAAAATAATGGTACATTTCCATGCCATAAAACAGAGGTATAAAACGTTTAAAGCTGTTATTTATTGACCATTTTGCAATCTTAAACAGAGACCAGTTATCTTTGCTGTTGGCCATAGGGTTCCATACAAGCAGAAAAACTAAAGTTCAAGTACTAAGTCTATAGCAGTTAGTATATAAAACAAAAATGTTCTTGAATTTGCTATACTCTCATTCCACCCATAAATAAGACAGCTTATAGCTAGGGTAAGAGGAATAGCAGTCAGAGGTTGTCAGTTTATACCCAGCACACTGCTCAATTTAATTTTATGTCTCCCATCAGCAGGTAGCAATTATTTTCTGCAGTGTAATTCCTCTTGGAATTGGTTGTCGAATGTTTAACATCTGCTAGTGGTTACAGAGCCATAGACGTGTGATGTGAGATTTACCGCCTATTGCCTAGAATTCAGATACCAGGGCAAATCGAAAGTGACATATACTTGGCATTTTTTTTCAGTGTCATCACCAAATTATGAAAAGAAATCTAGATTTTTCAGCTCTTTATGAAGCACCAGATTTGATGAGATAAACAATAGACAGGCTGTTTAAAGGCAAATATTTTGTCATTTGGAAAGCGGTGCCTTTCATTCACTGAAACAATAACCATGATGCATCTAAGTGCCAATTTGCAAAGTTCAAAGCTGTATGTGGATTTGTGACTATCGTATAAGCATAATAGGAAAGGCAACATTTATGAAAATTATATTACCAAGTTCCTATTCTTACTAAAATGCATCAAAATCACCTTGCCATTTAACAAAAATAAAACAGTGGCCCAGCACAGCTTCAGGTCCAGTAAGTACTTTGATTTACCCAAGTATAAAGATACCAAACTACATTTGGCCAAAATATAGTCTTTATCAAAAACATCATTATCATTACTGAGTACAGTACTGAATAATAGACTTGCGCGTTCGGTGTCAAATGAATTTCGATTTGTCTAAATATTTAGCGATCAGTGATTCGTTCGAAATACAGGACGCTATATGGAAAAATTACGATACAAAGGAAATGGACAATGGACAAACTGATTTTGTTTGTTTCTTGATTTGGAGTTCCATCTGTGGCACCAAATAAATAGATGATTGATGGTTAGAGAACAGCCACTAAATGTGGAGGACCTGCATCTTTATACCACGGACCTGGAGTCTCTCATTCGAGTCCAAGTCCTTCCTCTCTGGGGGGTGACAGAATCTAAGGGTGGTCGGTCGTCTCTTGTGGGGTCTACGCTTCTGTCTCTGTGAGTGATGCTTTGGGATGGAATCCCTGTCGGCTCTCAGCCCAGGTGGGCTTAGTTGCTTGGTAGGAAGCTGCACTCGTCATGGGCTAATGCACCCCTTCTCCTGTCCGCCTCTGTCCACTCTTTTGTCCCCCAGCTTCTGCTGCTGATGCTTGTACCTCCATCTGCTCCCAGAAATGGGTGAAAATCTCATCAATGTGCTTCAGCATTCAATCTAACGTGGTGCACCCATCTGGCTCTGCTTGCTGTTGCCGCGTGAAGCATGAAGAGGGCACGTCCGATATTTTGAGGAGGAGAATTGTAGCTCAGTTACGTGCAGTGTTGGCTGCCTGCGGTCAGCTGGGTGAGTGGAACCAATCGGTGGGGACCCGGATGACCCCCGCCGGTCCAGGGGAGGTGGGGGGATGCGAATCACAAGGGGTGTGACTAAGTCACTGGGAGGAATGGGGGGGGGGGGTGATATAACAGGGTGAGTTTTAGGGTTGATTGTCATTCTTGAGAGTGATCACTAATTCACTGTCAATATAAATTGACACTCTAAGCACCAAAACAACTTTAGCCTATTTAGGTGATTTTGGTGTATAGAAAACTTCTACTGGCTTTGACTTACAGTCTCCTTACACACTTCCTGAAAAAAATAGTCTAAATTGTTTAGCTTCCCTTATTGCATAATGTGTTTAACTTAAAATATCTCATGTTAATAGTAGATCACTTTTTATTTATATCCATGGAGTCACAGCTAGGGAAGGTTCTGAATTAGCAGACACAAAAAGTGAATCAACTACAAAATGGCAGGGTATTGAGCAGAGAGACAGCATAGGCATGATCTGTACTTAAAGCTATTTCATTAATCTACAGCTGGTTTAGTGCTTAGAGTATCATTTTAAGCATATAATTTATTTGTATGTACTAGATCTAAATAATGACTAATAAGGGTATAATTGACAATAATTACACCATCACAGAGATACAGCAAACCTAGTCTTTATTTGGGCCTCATCGAGGGATCCTGGATTACTCAGTTGATCTAGGGAGATCCTAATCATGCAAATTGGGCAAAAACAACTTTACTAGAACACAGAGAACCCATAACAGCTCAAGTGGCTGGCATTTTTATGTGCACCCAGGTTTATACATGTTTTAATCAACAAGTCCCTAGAAATGGTAACAGTATGAATACAATGCATGTGAATCGAAAGAAAATAAACATTAAAGGATCACTATAGGGTCAGGAACACAAACATGTATTCCTAACCCTATAGTGCTAAACCCACCATCTAGCCCCCCTGGGCCCCTCATGCCTCCATAAATATAGCAAAATCTTACTGTATTCAAGCCAGAAACTGTAGATCTGCATGCTGTTTGCCTAAAACAAAAACAAGCAGTCTGCTGACATCATCAGAAGTGGTAGCCTGATCCAATCGCAGTGCTTCCCTATAGGATTGGCTGAGACTGACAAAGAGGAGGATCAGGGGTAGAGCCAGCATGATTCAAACACAGCCCTGGCCAACCAGCATCTCCTCAAAGAGATGAAGTGAATCAATGAATCTCTATGAGGAAAGTTCAGTGTCTGCATGCAGAGGGAGGAGACACTGAATTTTTTGATGCATTTTAGGCAGCCATGACCCATAAAGGATCTCTAACAGCCATCTAAGGAGTGGCCAGTGACGTTATCACTAGGCTGTAATGTAAACACTGCATTTTCTCTGAAAATACAGTGTTTACAGCAAAAAGCCTGAAGGTAATGATTCTACTCACCAGAACAAATTTAATAAACTGTGGTTCTGGTGACTAGTGTCCCTTTAAATAAAATAAATAAAAAATAAAATGAAGTAAGTTGCACCAAGTCTGCCTTAACCTCGACAGTATAGGCAGATGTCCCATCAAGCGCGACCAAACATGGAACTGAGTCTCAACCCTGGTAAATGTTATGCACAAACGCTCACCTTTCATTCATACTGCTGGATGGTATTTTGGTAAACATTGCTAAAAGCATTGTTTAAAGCAGAACATGTGTTATGACTTCTAATTAAGACAGGGAATTGTTATAAACTCATACAAAACAATCAGTAAGAAATATTTTGTGTCATACATTTAACTTTGCGAAATATTAACTGCGCTCTTATATAAACTTTTGTTTAAAAGAAAAAAATATATATTTTTGCTTTAGTCCTTAAATAGCCCTGAGTGCCAAGATTAAGGCTTTAATTGGTAAAGACTGAATCAAAACATCAAACACAATTCAGACATGCATCAAATTTTGAATAAACCTACCTAGCGAACTTAGTACAGGCTGAACAAGTTTCCCACACAGAGTCTGACCGACCCCCTTCATTATTTATGAGACCATCACAGAGTCTACCTTTTAATAAAGTACGTTTTTACATGATTTAATGCCGGTTGCTAATAGAAGCTGAATAAGTAATGATTTTTTTCTTTTATTTTTGTTCCTGTCTATCTCTCTTGGTACATTATATTATATTGTCATATAATATAAAGCAGCAAATGTAACTTTGATAGCCGGAGGAAATACTGTTACATTGTTAAAGAAAAAATGATCTACATATCTATCTTTAAACTTTATATAATATAAGTTTAAAGATAGATTTGTAGATTATTTACTTTTAATTTTTTTTAATATATATATATATATATATATATATATATATATATATGATATATTATATATATTAGAGATTGTAGGTGAATTAGAAATGTGATGAAGATATATTTTAGATGAAATTAGTAACTTGTAGTATCTTTTTTAATTGGACTGACATAATTTAGGAATGACAAGCTTTCGGAAGATCTTCCCTTTTTCAAGTCTAAAGCATTTCTGAGTTATGCATAGAATTCAGAGTTGAGTTGTGATATAGGTTTTTTTTTAAAGATATGAGACATATAGTAGACATGCCTAATTACAGTGAAGAAAAAAAAGGAACTAAATTGCATCACAAGATTTGTTTAAACACTCTCCTTTTGCACTAGGTAATAGTTCCACACCATTTCAGCCTATAGAAAAGTTCTTCAGAAGAACTCCATGTATAAAAATAATTTCTTAGATGCATTGTTGGCCAAACTTTAGCACTCTACAGCATACATCCCCCCTGTCCCAGTTTCATATGTACCAAATATGTATATTACAATATAACTCTAACATTTAATTTTCCACATTTTAGTGGATAAATATATTCACTTTAGAAAATCGATTATCTTCTCTAGTGGTGTCTTCCAAAATGTAAATAGTTTCTGTGGTATTCTGACATTGTCTTGTCTGATCTAAATATATTTATTTATTTATAAAATATTTCACCAAGAAGGATACATTGAGATTTCTCTTGTTTTCAAGTAAGTATGAAAGGTGCATTCTGTATTGAGCTATATTGCCATAGATCTCTTTTTTTAGATTCTAGATTGAATGAAGATATGACTTAGTCCCTGAGGTTATTCCATAATTGCAGTGCTCTGTAGGAAAATAATTAGGCTCGAGCCACTTTATTTTTGTATTGTGGTGTGCTAAATATCGTGCTGGTACTGGATCGGAGCTTATAGGAGGTAGGAATAGCTGGGGAGAGCATCCTAATCAGGTAGGGTGGGAGCTTCCCAGAAAAGCTGTTACGCACATGGCTGCAAAGATGAAGAGTGCGTCGGGATTCCAGCGATAGCCAGTTTAGCTCTTTTAACATGTCACAATGGTGGGTAAAGTAATTAAATTCTACTGTGTCAAAAGCCTTGGCAAAATCAAGGAAAATAGCTCCAATTAAGTCTTATTCCATGGCAATTCGGATGTCATTGCAAACTTTTAAGAGGGCAGTTGAACTTGAGTGATTTTCGACTAAAGTCTGATTGATCAGGGGTCAGATAGTTTGACTGTTGTTAACATTCACATTGCTGCATGTGGACTTATTTTTTTAAGATCTTTGACAATACTGGGAGCAATGTTATCGGACAATAGTTAGATACAAAAGTTGTGCCACCGCTTTTATGGATAGGTACTACTTTTGCAGTCTTCCAAAGTTTGGGTATGTATCCTGACACCAGGGAATCATTGATAAGGGTAGTGACAGGTTTAGCAATTGCCAGCTCACTGAGCTTCAGCAACATTGCGGGGATGTGATTTGGTTAACACATGATTTTTCATTTTTATATTATTTAGATGTTTATTAACGACACTAACAGGCACAGGTCTAAAATTGCATTTCTCTATCTGAGAATTTTGCTGATTTTAGCCGGGCCTGATCTGTATTTGTGGTCTGAAAACGAGTGCCATTTGTTATCTTAGCAACCAGGGTGGTAGCACATCCAACCAAATAATTATTAAAGGCAATTGCAATTGTATTTTATTTTAATGTTTGCGGTGCGAGTCACAGCAAGGGGAGGTGTGGCTAGTGCTTCATGGACAGAAGAAAGGGTGATTTAACTCTTAACCTTATAAGGATGGAGGTGATTGTCCAAGTTCTGATCCAAAACAAAACCTCAAATTTAAGTGATGTGTTGGTCCCACCGCAATTTAAGGTTTGCATGCCCTGGCAGAAATTGTGAAATGTTGGCATTGATTTTGAAAATATGACTGATAAAAAAGAATTGAAGGATAGTGATCATATGAAGCCATTTATTATTACATAGTGGTTTCGCTCCTTTTTAAATCCAAGTCATAACAGAAATTTCACCTAAATGGCCCTGTTTAACAAGACTAAACATTAAATGGTATGTAATTTTAAAGACACACAAGGTGACAAACACAGGTTAAAATGACAATTGAAGGTTAATTTACCACACCTACGTCTTTCAAAATTCCAATTAGTGTCTGTGTATAAATAGTTAATGAGTTTGTTAGCTCTCACATGGATGCACTGAGCAGGCTAGATGCTGAGCAATGGGGAGCAGAAAAGCACTGTCAAAAGACCTGCGTAAAAAGGTAATGGAACTTTATAAACTTGGAAATGAATATAAAAAGATATCCAAAGCCTTAAAAATGCCAGTCAGTACTGTTCAATCACTTATTAAGAAGTGGAAAATGGGATCTCTTGATACCATGCCACGGTCAGGTAGACCATAAAGATTTCAGCCACAACTGCCAGAAGAATTGTTCGGGATAGAAAGAAAATACAGGTTGCTCTGGAAAACGACAGTGTGGTTGTTTCAAGGAGCACAATACAACGATACTTGAACAAACATGAGCTGCATGGTCGAGTTGCCAGAAATCGGCCTTTACTGTGTCAATGCCACAAAAAAGCCCAGTTACAATATGCCTGACAACACCTTGACACACCTCACAGCTTCTGGCACACTGTAATTTAGAGTGACGAGACCAAAATAGAGCTTTATGGTCACAACCATAAGTGCTACGTTTGGAGAGGGGTCAACAAGGCCTATAGTAAAAAGAATACCATCCCCACTGTGAAGCATCATGTTGGCTCACTAATGTTTTGCGGGTTTGTAAGCTCTAAATGCATGGGGAATCTTGTGAAAATTGATGGCAAGATATGCAGCAGGTTATCAGAAAATACTGGCAGACAATTTGCATTCTTCTGCACAAAGGCTGTGCATAGGATGCTCTTGGACTTTCCAGCATGACAATGACCCTAAGCACAAGGTCAAACTGACCCTCCTGTTTTTTACAGCAGAAAGAATTAAGGTTCTGGAGTGGCCATCACAGTCTCCTGACCTTAATATCATTGAGCCACTCTGGGGAGACAACCAAAGACTTTGCATGATCTGGAGTCATTTTGCCAAGATGAATGGGCAGCTATACCACCTGCAAGAATTAGGGACCTCGTGGACAACTATTTCAAAAGACTGCACACTGCCATTGATGCTAATGGGGGCAATACCAGGCCCGGACTGGCCATCGGGCACACCGGGCAAATGCCCGGTGGGCCGCGATGGCCGTGGGGCCGAGGCCGGCAGCGGAAGGTCGCAGGACTTCCCCTGCCGGTTTATGCAGGGCCGGCACTATCCGAGCGCCGGCCCCGCTGTATTCCATGTCGGGCCGGTGGGGAGATCAAAGATCTCCCTCACCGGCCCACATGCTATCCAATGCGGCCGCCGGCGGGGAGAGAGGGAGGGAGACAGCCTGCACGGAGAGAGGACCCGGCGGAGCTCTAACTTGCAGCTCCGCCGGGTTCCTCTTGCGAGATCCGGAGCATTGCCATGGCAACGACCGGATCTCGCGAGAGTGAGCTCTAGCCCGCAGGAACCAGTCCCCCACTCCCAGGCTAAAGGTAAGAAGGGAGGGGGGGACATAATGCCTGTTATTTTATTTGTTTAAACCCCCCCCCACTCACAAAATCCATTCTAACATTTATACATCACTCACACCCATCACACTCAGCACTCTCACACCCATCACACTCAGCACTCTCACACCCATCACACACAGCACTCTTACACCCATCACACTCAGCACTCTCACACCCAGCACTCTCACACCCATAACCCCCAGCACTCTCACCCACAGCACTCTCACACCCATCACACACAGCACTCTCACACCGGTCACACACAGCACTCTCACCCACATCATACACAGCACTCTCACACCCATCACACACAGCACTCTCACACCCATTACACACAGCACTCTCACACCCATTACACACAGCACTCTCACACCCATCACACACAGCACTCTCACACCCATCAAACACAGCACTCTCACACCCATCACACACAGCACTCTCACACCCATCACACTCAGCACTCACACCCATCACACTCAGCACTCTCACCCACATAACACACGGCACTCTCACACCCATCACACTCAGCACTCTCACACCCATCACACTCAGCACTCTCACACCCATCACACTCAGCACTCACACACCCATCACACTCAGCACTCACACACCCATCACACTCAGCACTCTCACCCACATCACACACAGTTCTCTTACACACATCACACTCAGCACTCGCACATTCAGCACTCTCACACACAGCACTATCACACTCGGAACTCT
The DNA here is from genome assembly GCF_036172605.1 of Pelobates fuscus. Lineage (NCBI taxonomy): Eukaryota > Metazoa > Chordata > Amphibia > Anura > Pelobatidae > Pelobates > Pelobates fuscus. Next base: position 75,159,755 of record NC_086323.1, on the reverse strand, counting down.
CACACCCATCACACACAGCACTCTCACACCCATCACACACAGCACTCTTACACCCATCACACTCAGCACTCACTCAGCACTCTCACCCACATAACACACAGCACTCTCACAACTATCACACACAGCATTCTCACACACAGCACTCTCACACACAGCACTCTCTAACCCATCACACTCAGCACTCTCACACCCATCACACTCAGCACTCTCACACCCATCACACTCAGCACTCTCACACCCATCACACTCAGCACTCTCACACCCATCACACTCAGCACTCTCACACCCATCACACTCAGCACTCTCACCCACATCACACTCAGCACTCTCACCCACATCACACACAGTTCTCTTACACACATCACACTCAGCACTCGCACATTCAGCACTCTCACACACAGCACTATCACAATCAGAACTCTCACACCCATCACACACAGCACTCTCACACCCATCACACACAGCACTCTTACACCCATCACACTCAGCACTCACTCAGCACTCTCACCCTCATAACACACAGCACTCTCACAACTATCACACACAGCATTCTCACACACAGCACTCTCACACACAGCACTCTCTAACCCATCACACTCAGCACTCTCTAACCCATCACACTCAGCACTCTCTAACCCATCACACTCAGCACTCTCACACCCAGCACTCTCACACCCATCACCCCCAGCACTCTCACCCCCAGCACTCTCACCCCCAGCACTCTCACCCCCAGCACTCTCACCCCCAGCACTCTCACCCCCAGCACTCTCACCCACAGCACTCTCACCCACAGCATACACAGCACTCTCACACCCATCACACACAGCACTCTCACCCACATCATACACAGCACTCTCACACCCATCACACACAGCACTCTCACACCCATCACACACAGCACTCTCACACCCATCACACACAGCACTCTCACACCCATCACACACAGCACTCTCACACCCATCACACACAGCACTCTCACACCCATCACACACAGCACTCTTACACCCATCACACTCAGCACTCACTCAGCACTCTTACCCACATAACACACAGCACTCTCACAACTATCACACACAGCATTCTCACACACAGCACTCTCACACACAGCACTCTCTAACCCATCACACTCAGCACTCTCACACCCATCACACTCAGCACTCTCACACCCATCACACTCAGCACTCTCACACCCATCACACTCAGCACTCTCACCCACATCACACTCAGCACTCTCACCCACATCACACACAGTTCTCTTACACACATCACACTCAGCACTCGCACATTCAGCACTCTCACACACAGCACTATCACAATCAGAACTCTCACACCCATCACACACAGCACTCTCACACCCATCACACACAGCACTCTTACACCCATCACACTCAGCACTCACTCAGCACTCTCACCCTCATAACACACAGCACTCTCACAACTATCACACACAGCATTCTCACACACAGCACTCTCACACACAGCACTCTCTAACCCATCACTCTCAGCACTCTCACACCCAGCACTCTCACCCCCAGCACCCCCAGCACTCTCACCCCCAGCACTCTCACCCCCAGCACTCTCACCCCCAGCACTCTCACCCACAGCACTCTCACCCACAGCACTCTCACCCACAGCATACACAGCACTCTCACACCCATCACACACAGCACTCTCACCCACATCATACACAGCACTCTCACACCCATCACACACAGCACTCTCACACCCATCACACACAGCACTCTCACACCCATCACACACAGCACTCTCACACCCATCACACACAGCACTCTCACACCCATCACACACAGCACTCTCACACCCATCACACACAGCACTCTTACACCCATCACACTCAGCACTCACTCAGCACTCTTACCCACATAACACACAGCACTCTCACAACTATCACACACAGCATTCTCACACACAGCACTCTCACACACAGCACTCTCTAACCCATCACACTCAGCACTCTCACACCCATCACACTCAGCACTCTCACACCCATCACACTCAGCACTCTCACACCCATCACACTCAGCACTCTCACACCCATCACACTCAGCACTCTCACACCCATCACACTCAGCACTCTCACCCACATCACACTCAGCACTCTCACCCACATCACACACAGTTCTCTTACACACATCACACTCAGCACTCGCACATTCAGCACTCTCACACACAGCACTATCACAATCAGAACTCTCACACCCATCACACACAGCACTCTCACACCCATCACACACAGCACTCTTACACCCATCACACTCAGCACTCACTCAGCACTCTCACCCACATAACACACAGCACTCTCACAACTATCACACACAGCATTCTCACACACAGCACTCTCACACACAGCACTCTCTAACCCATCACACTCAGCACTCTCACACCCAGCACTCTCACACCCATCACCCCCAGCACTCTCACCCCCAGCACTCTCACCCCCAGCACTCTCACCCACAGCACTCTCACCCACAGCACTCTCACCCACAGCATACACAGCACTCTCACACCCATCACACACAGCACTCTCACCCACATCATACACAGCACTCTCACCCACATCATACACAGCACTCTCACACCCATCACACACAGCACTCTCACACCCATCACACACAGCACTCTCACACCCATCACACACAGCACTCTCACACCCATCACACACAGCACTCTCACACCCATCACACACAGCACTCTCACACCCATCACACACAGCACTCTCACACCCATCACACACAGCACTCTCACACCCATCACACACAGCACTCTCACACCCATCACACACAGCACTCACACACAGCACACTCAGCACTCTTACACTCAGCACTCTCACCCACATAACACACAGCACTCTCACACCCATCACACTCAGCACTCTCACACCCATCACACTCAGCACTCTCACACCCATCACACTCAGCACTCTCACACCCATCACACTCAGCACTCTCACCCACATCACACTCAGCACTCTTACACACATCACACTCAGCACTCGCACATTCAGCACTCTCACACACAGCACTATCACACTCGGCACTCTCACACCCATCACACACAGCACTCTCACACCCATCACACACAGCACTCACACCCATCACACTCAGCACTCACTCAGCACTCTCACCCACATAACACACAGCACTCTCACAACTATCTCACACAGCATTCTCACACACAGCACTCTCACACACAGCTCTCTCTAACCCATCACACACAGCACTCTCACACCCATCACACAAAGCAGTCTCACACACATCACTCTCACACACATCATACACAGCACTCTCACACACAGCACTCTCTAACCCATCATACACAGCACTCTCACACACAGCACTCTCTAACCCATCACACACAGCACTCTCACACACATCGTACACAGTACTCTTACACACATCACACTCAGCACTCTCACACACAGCACTATCACACTCAGCACTCTCACACCCATCATACACAGCACTATCATACACAGCACTCTCACACACATTACAAACAGCACTGTCACACACAGCACTTTCACACACCACATTCTTACACACATCACACACAGCATTCTCACACACACCACTTACCGCACCCTCACATACCACTTACCGCACCCTCACACACAGCACCCCTCACACACCGCATCCATCACGCACACATACTGCACCCCTCACATACACACAGAACCCCCTCAACACACTGCACCACACACATACACAGTAGTTCCAAACACACACATATATATACATACACACAGCACCCCTCACACATACTGCACCCCTAAACACATTACATTCCAGACACACACTAGATCCCTTACCCAACTCTGGATCATCTACACACATATAAACACTAGATCCCTATATACACTCTGAATCCGTTATAAACACACACTCACTAGATCTCCTACACATTCTGGGTCCTTCAAACACACACTAGACTCCTATACACATACACACACACACACTACACTCTTAACATATACACTCTGAATCCCCTATACACACACACACACACACACACATACTACACCCCTAAACACACACTTTCTACAAACACTACATCACCTATACACACACTCTATAGCCTGTTTGCACACATTCTACATCCCCTTTACATACATTCTCTACAGCCCCTAGCCACATATGCATCACATTACACCACAGGCACAACATGTCTAAAACTAACCTTATTACACAATACCACACCACAATCAGCTCACTCTACACACACGCAATACCACAAGCAGACTCCAAACACATGCACAATACTCTTTCCTGGCATTTTTGTCTCCTGGTATCCAGTTATAGAGACACCAGAGACAAGTTGCAAGGAAACACAGTGCAAGCATGTTATTAAATTTGCTTGCACTGTGCAGAACAAATACAGTTTTTTTTTCTCATGCTAGAGCTCTTCAGCAGAGCTCTGCGCATGGTCTGCCCTGGAAGAGCATTGAACCAACATGCTCACTTTGAGAGGGGGCGTGCTTGTCATTAGTGATGACAAAACACACCTCCTCTGACCCGCCCCCTTCTTAGTGGGCCGCTGGGATAAAAAAATGCCCGGGCCGAATTTTTCTCCCAGTCCGGCCCTGGGCAATACACAGTATTAAGAACTAAGGGTATGCAGACTTTTGAACAGGTGTCATTTAATTTATTTTTTTGTTGCCATATTTTATTTTATGATTGTGCTATTCTGTTATAACCTACAGTTGTATATGAATCCCATAATAAATAACAGAAATATGTTTTGCCTGCTCACTCATGTTTACTTTAAAAATGATACATATATTACCAATTCTCCAAGTGTATGCAAACTTTTGAGCACAACTGTATATCTAACAAAATTAAGTGTGAATAAAATTATTAAAAAATGTTTACTCATCCAATGTAACTAAATAAAAAGTACTCCTAATAGATTTACCTCTATTAGACATAAATGCCTTTTATGTCTAGGATTTAAATTAATGCTAGGTAGCTAATGCTAACTCTATACTAACACCATATAACGCTATATCATTCATATCTCTTACCTAATGTTACACAAATGCTAGCCCTTTACCTAACATAACCTTACCCTTGAACTTAAAGGAGCACTATAGGGTCAGGAACACAAACATGTATTCCTGACCATATAGGGTTAAAACCACCATCTCGCCACCCTGGTCCTCATTCCTCCCTAAATATTGTAAATCTTACTTGTATTCAAGCCTGCAGCTGCATGCTTTGTGCCTGTTTCTTTTAGACCTGCCTGCTGACATCAGGCTGAAACTGACAAATAGGCAGATTAGAGGCAGAGCCAGCACAATTCAAACACAGCCCTGGCCAATCAGCATCTCCTCATAGAGATGAATTGAATCAATAAATATCTATGAGGAAAGTTCAGTGTCTGCATACAGAGGGTGAAGACACTAGATGTTTGGATGCATTTTAGGCAGCCATGACCCAGGAAGGATCTCTAACAGCTATCTGAGGAGTGGCCAGTGAAGTTATTACTAGGCTGTAATGTAAACACTGCATTTTCTCTGAAAATAATTCAATAAGCTGTAGTTGTTCTGGTAACTATAGTGTCCCTTTAACCCTACACCAGGGGTTCCCTATTATTTTTTCCTGTGGAACCCTTTAACATAATATATCAACATTGTGGACCTTCCCTCTCCCCTAAATAAATTCTGTGCTGTAGCACAAACCATTCAATTAGACGAGCGTAATGTTTTCTATTTGTTTATTTGCTATATATACAAGCTAATTTCAACAGGTTGTAAATAGATTGTAGTAATTAGGAGCAGGTGTGTTTCTATGTGTAGAGTTGTTTGTATATAATTTTAGCATTTTAATACAGTGATGTGTTTGTATGGAATGTTTGCATTTACATGCAGAGGTGTGTTTGGATATAATGGAAACCGACAGTGTGTATTGGTGTTTGAGAGTTTGTATATTATTATTATTATTATATTTATAGAGCACTGTCAAATTCCGCAGCGCTTTACAATGGGTGGACGAACATAATATAATTTTAGAGTTAGTTTAGGGGTATCTTTGTATGTCATGTGTGTGTGTTGTGTTGGTGTTTGATTGCTGGGATGTCTGCACATTCACTGCCAGATACATACTTACACAGATATGCATACATGATAAGAAACAGAAACACACCGATACATACAGCCATATACACACTAACACACACACACACACAGGGGAGGGCTGGCAGCCTTTGGCCTGGGGGGCAAATCCAGTCGAGTGGCCCATTGCACCAAGAGGAGAGTAAGAACACCTTTCCCATGTGATTGAATGGGGGGGGGGGAGGGGGGAGCAGTCACCTAAACAGACATTCAATGACAAGCACACACACACTTGCTGATTTGGCGCACACTAAAAAACACAAACTCACTGATAGGCACACGCACACACTCACTGACAGGCACACAGACACACACAGAAAGACACACTGTTACAGGCAAAGTGACACACACACACACAGGCATACTGGCTGACATACACACACACAAACTGGCACACACAGAGACATACTTGCACGCACACACAGACATACTGGTGCACACACACACAGACATACTGACACACACATACACCCAAACTTTACACTTTTAAAACCAGTAGACAGTGGCTGAGTAAAGGGACAGGGCTGTAGTGGGGGGACAGGGGCTGTAGTGGAGGGTATAAACTGTAATTGGGGGGTTTAGGAAATGTAGGGGGGATAGGGGCTTAAGTAGGTTGATGGCTACAATTTGGGAAAGGGGTTGTGGTGTGGGTGATATGGGTTGCAATTGGGGGAAGAGGAGCTGTAGTGGGGATGTTATGGGGCTGTAGTGGGAGGCATGGGGCTGAGAAAGGGGGCAGGAGCTGATAGGGGGAAAAAAGGAGCAGGGGAAGGGTGGGACAGAGCCTTACTAAGGGACCAGAGCCTGACTAAGGGACAGGGGATGGCTGAGGAGGGGGACAGGGATTGAGGAGGGGAGGAAGGGGCTGAGGAGGGGGACTGGGGCTGAGTAGGGGGACTGGGGCTGAGTAGGGGGACAGGGGCTGAGGAGGGGGAGTAGGGGCTGAGGAGGGGGAGTAGGGGCTGAGGAGGGGGAGTAGGGGCTGAGGAGGGGGAGTTGGGGCTGAGGAGGGGACAGGGGCTGAGGAGGGGACAGGGGCTGAGGAGGGGACAGGGGCTGAGGAGGGGACAGGGGCTGAGGAGGGGACAGGGGCTGAGGAGGGGACAGGGGCTGAGGAGGGGACAGGGGCTGAGCTGGGGGGCAGGGCTGAGGAGGGGGGCAGGGCTGAGGAGGGGGGCAGGGCTGAGGAGGGGGGAGGTAGGGCTGAGGAGGGGGGAGGTAGGGCTGAGGAGGGGGGAGGTAGGGCTGAGGAGGGGGGAGGTAGGGCTGAGGAGGGGGGAGGTAGGGCTGAGGAGGGGGGAGGTAGGGCTGAGGAGGGGGGAGGTAGGGCTGAGGAGGGGGGAGGTAGGGCTGAGGAGGGGTAAGGCTGAGGAGGGGGAAGGGGGCAGGGCTGAGGAGGGGAATAAAAAAAACCTAAAGTGTAAAACCCCCTCACTGAGTCTTACCTTAGGCCAGGGAGGGGTGAGCAGCACCCAGCATACAGCAACAGTCAGTGAAGTCTGGAGCCTGCAGTCAGTGGAGTCGGCCGGCCTCTCCTGATGATGTCAGGAGGAGGGGGCGTGGCTTCCTCTGCTCTTCTCCCAGACTCCCTAGCGGTCCTGGGAGAAGAGCAGTGAAAGTCACGCCCCCTCCTCCTGACATCATCAGGAGAGGCCAGCCGAGGTAAGTTGAAAAATCTGAGTCCTCAGCCAGAGGCAGGGGATTCAGATTTTCCTTTTTTTTGCTGGATGTGGGCAGCCCTGGTCCCTGGGTTTAGGGCGGCCTGGGGGGCAATTGCCTCCCTGCCCCCCTTCCCAGCCCGCCCCTGCACACACACACAGATACACATACCTTGATACACAGATATACAAACACAGATACAAACCCACTGGCACAAAGATACACAGTGGCACATACACACACTGGGACATACACACTGACACACAGATACACACACTGACAGATACACACACAGATACACACTGGCACATAGATTCACACATATACACACACTGGCACATTCACACCTAGACAGATACACACTGACACATACACACACACTGACACATACACACACTGACACACAGGTACACATACTGACAGATACACACACTGTCACATACATCCACTGACAGATACACTGACATACAAATAAACACACAATGACACATACACACACCTTGACACACAGATGCACACACACTGGCATACAGATACACAAACTGGCAGATACACATTGACATACAGATAAAAACTGACATATACAAACCTTGACACACACACACACCCCTAGACACATACACATACACATATGTTTATATTTGCAGTCAACCTCCTGTTTGCTTACCTTTTTTCTGCAGGAAAGTGACTTCCTTTGGTGCTGCAGACAGAGGCTGGTGTGTCAGGTCAGCAGTTGCTCACTCCCCGTTGCTCCTTTTTCCCCCAGTCGGCACGCTGCTCTACACAATCTCTAACCCTAAAACAGCATTAACCTAGCACTATTCTTACCTTACCTTAATTCTTCCCTAGCCCTAACCATATGATAACATTAATGCTAACCCTACCCTACCTATATCCCTTAGCACTAACTCTAACCCTACCACTACCCCTAACACTAAGGAAACTGATATCAATATATTGGTTTTGTAGGTAAAACAGTATACTGACTGGCTTTTTCAGTATAATAAAAATATTTTCCTGTATTACTGAATGAAGCATGCTTTTGCAGACGATTACATTGTGGTAGGGGCTGGGCAGATGACAAAGTCCAGCACTAATTATGATCAGCTTGGGTCAGGGTCTATTCAGACTTCAGCAACATTCATCCCAGAAACACTGCGATCAGATCTACATTTAAAGAGCAGCATGCCATGCTGGCTTTCAGTGCTGGATGCAGTTCATCTGTCAGTCTGGGACTACCAAAACTGGCACCAGGTGACAGAGGGGAGACCTAGGTATCTGATAATATTGATTTCCTGAGAGGGTATATGATAACTTTATACACATATATTCGGGGCCAGTACAAACCTTTATCTGGAAATCTATTCATAAACAGGGCTATACATAGGACACGAGGTCACACATTTAGGCTGGAAGAAAGGAGATTTCATCTAAGGCAAAGAAAAGGTTTTTATACAGTAAGAGCAATAAGGATATGGAATTCTCTGCCTGAAGAGGTGGTTTTGTCAGAGTCACTACAGATGTTTAAACTGCAATTGGATAAATACTTACAAAAACATAACATACAGGGATATAATTTCTGATTAGTGGGGTAATAGCTGCTTGATCCAAGGAGACATCTGACTGCTATTTTGGGGTCAAGAAGGAATTTTTTCCTAGTTTGTGGCAAAATCGGAAGCGCTTCAGACTAGGTTTTTGCCTTCTTTCGGATCAACAGCAACAACATATGTGAGGGAGGCTGAACTTGTATGGACGCAAGTGTCTTTTCAGCTGTGTAACTATGTAACTATGTAACTATGGCCTCAGCTGACAGTGGGAGCCCAAGATATTAAATGATGCTTGGGACTCCCTGATGTGAGTGGGGATTTAAAGCTGCTCACACAAATACTGCAGGATGTTTCATGCCATCCTTATGGAATTAATGCCTATTCTGTGGAAGACAGCTTGGAACATCATGATGCTAGGAAGAGGTTAAATGACAGAGAAATGAGCAGTAAGTCTCCAAGGGCATAAAGTATACACACAGACACTTTAGTTAAGCTAAAGTTTTTTTGGTACTTAAAGTATCCCTTTATCCATAAAACAACCTGTTAACTATTGTTGGAATTATGTGGTACTTTTTTTTGTAAAAACATGGTGCTGGTTCTAGTTTAGTAGATTTTTTACTGCTTGACTTACAAACTCATCCGAATAACAAAGTAAACTCTGATTTATGTTAATATTGTGTTCCCACAAATATTTTCTTCCTAAATTACAAGCTTATAGAATTATTTCAGCTGGTGAATACATTTCATCACACATAGCTTTTGCAGTCTGTAAAGGCAGTGTAAGAATAAGGTTAACCTTTTAAAACCCACTCTTGCTTTGGCCCTTTACATTTTTATATTCCGCAGCCTTGCTCAATTCCTTATTCCCAAGTCTGTACACAATCCAGACAAAATAAGAGAGGTTTTGAAATAATCAGCATCCCAGCCCTGCTCTAACGGCTGTTTCCCTTCATTCTGCCCATACAAGAGTGCCCGGAGGATTTTACCTCACACTAAATCCTTGACAGATGCTCCTTTACCTAAATGGATATTTGGTAAATGATCTCTGAGGTTTCCCTCACCGCCCATCTTTAGAACTCAGTCACCGGCTTCTTTTCTCCTTAACCTGTTAAGGCTGAACACCACTGAGTACGAGGGCCGACCCATGAAATATTAGGCATTCCCGGAGGCTGACAATCTCTGAATTATTCCCCTTAAGGGACCTCTTAAATGGGTTCAGAGCCAGGCTACCTTTAATTCTAGTCTGAGAAGTGAGACCATGAGAGTAAATTATACGACACTTGTTTATTTTTCTCAGCACACTATGAATTGTAGACCTGTTTGAATGAGAAAAATAATACATCTAGTATATTTTCTCCTTTCTTCAAATTGTTTCTTCTTTAAAGTACAAATCTTTTCTTAGCCTTATAAATGCACTGTCTTTATTTAAAATCATTTCTATGTTTTGCTTATTGTTTGTTTAATTACCTTTTATTCTAATCATGGTTGGTAATTGACAGGGTGTAGTGTTGAATTTACGTCAGCCATTAATGTGCTGGTCATGAGCTTAATAGTCTCAGCGTAAAGGTTTCTATATCACATAACAAGTCATTCGGGCCTTAAAGGCGTTTACGACAATCTGCATTTTTTTTTTAAACAAACATAGTTTCAGAACTAATATAGTATAGAGAACATGATTAACAATACTATATAAAAATATTTTAGGGACTCAGTAATATGACATATAGGCTGACCACGAAGCAGGTGAATGCTTTCCTATGATCCATAATTCTCAAGTAAGTAGTGGCTATTGAATAATTTGCTAGCCATTAACAAAAAATAGACAATGGCAGTCGTGTGCCTTTAGGTGGCACTGCTCATGTGAATATGGGTGCAGGTAACGGCAACCTGAAAATGTGACAATCCATATTTATGCCAATATTAAATTAAAAATGCTGTGGCAATTTTTTTTTTTTTTCTGGAGCAGGCTACCATGGATATTGTTTCTATGAAAATGTCTAAAACGAAGTATGTATTTGTGATGGTTCAAAGGATACTCCAGTAATCCAGACACACACTGGCACCAAACACAATTTAAGTACATTTCAAATGATGAGGTTTTGACCTCATATTCATGCTCATATTCAGGGCCGGACCTGGGATACGAAGCAGCCCTGGAAAAAAAAATCTATGCCCACCTCATAAGTCATTGTAGGGTGTTATATATATATATATATATATATATATATATATATATATATTTGTGTACGGGATTATGGAAGGGGGCGTACATTAAAGTGTGTGTAGTTTTTATAAATAAGAGTCGGTTGAGGTGTGCCGAAACCGACGCGAGGTTAGGCCTGTAAAAGAGGGCCCACCCAGATATAATGATATATAAAGAGGGTGTGGTGGGAGGGAATTTCCAAAATCGTCGAAGACAGGTAAGTGAGGGGTTTGCTGGGTTTAAATAGGCTTAAAATCCCTCCCACAACTTCAGGCATACGCCTTCTATATAACACCCTACAATGACTTATATATAGGCAATTGAAATAGTTAGCTGCACTCTCGGATTTCCTTAAAACGTAACTTTTATTGAAATATTTAAGAGAAGATCAACGTTTCAGTCTCTCTTGTGGACTTGCATCAGGATCATGACGAAAGTCCACAAGAGGGACTGAAACGTTGATCTTCTCTTAAATATTTCAATAAAAGTTATGTTTTAAGGAAATCTGAGAGTGCAGCCAACTATTTCAATTGCCTGGATACTAGAGCCCTGGTGATGCAACAGGATATATATATATATATATATATATATATATATATATATATATTATTGATACATTTCTTCTTCTAATTCAAAATATTAGTTCTTTCAGGGTAATTAAATTATACAGTAAAGCATACTCACACACAGACACAGACAATCTTACTGATGCACACAAATAGGCTCATTGACAGTCAAACTCAATGACACACACAGACAAGGTTGGCACACACACAAATTTAGTCACACACACACGCACAGTCACACATTCAGGCAGACAGGCAGATAGTCTCACACACACACAGGCAGACAGTCACACAGACAGTCACACACACTCAGACAGTCCCACACACAGGCAGTCACACTGACCTGCTTCTTACCTCCACATCCCTTGGAGCTCCTGGAGGCTGGTTGTTGGGGGAGCAGGGACTGCGTCCCATGCTGCAGTTAGCCAGGCCCCCGCCGCACGCTAGGCTCCGCCCCACCGCACACTGGCTCCGCCCCCGCTGCAACTTTTTTTACGATCTCGGACGCCCATGTGTGAGTTGTGCCAGCCGCCTGGCTCCCCCTGCTTCCATGGGGCTCTGTGCGGCCACATGCCTCACACATGGCCGGCCGGGATCACAGGAGCCTGATCACTGAATGGGGCTGTCAGCCCAGCCCCAGGTGCCACGGCCCACCGGGAAATTTCCCGATATCCCGGTGGGCCAATCCAGCCCTGCTCATATTCATGCATTTTGCTCCACATTAAAATCTACTTGTTAAAAAATGTTTGCAGCTTTATGCAGTATAACTCCACCCCATTAGCCTCACTTATTTTTACAAAGCAACTTCATTATTAGACATACTGGTAAGACATATTCCACTCAGTCAATGAGAGGTGAATGTAAACTGAGTTACTGACATAACCAATTACTTAAGCCAATCACTGTCATAACTGACAAAAGCCAATCACTGTCCTATCATGATCTACTCCACTTCTCTTTAGCATGTCTTTGAACTACTATACAGAGGACAGAGATTGGCTGTGGGGCAGTCAGTCCAGGAGCTCAACTCACATTGATTTCCCATTGGAAGAGAAACAGTGCTCTCCTCCCAATCAGGAAGACATTTTGTGAAAAGTTGAGTTGTAGTTAAAGGGGTGTAGAAAACTGATTAAAATGTTTTTTTTATTATTATTATTTTTAGAAAAACTAAATCTGAATAGAGGAAAAAAGAAGTGCCATTTAAATGTTAAAGTCCTGTCAATTGCAACTGTTTTTATATATAGTTATAGTTGCTTATACTTGCCTACATCTGGGCTAAGGCATCTTGCCATAGTAATTTAATCTAAAGCCTTGAATTCTGTGATTACGTATGATTCATTGCAACCAGCAACGCTTTTTTTCCACATCCAGTTATGTTACCACAGATCAATCATATTCTTTGGCTAACCTAAATTATCTGCATCTCGTAGACTGCCCACACAGCTTTGCAGTATTACATAACTATTTAAAAGTCACCTGTAATAGTATCCTGTCACAGTTCAGTTTCTGAAGTAAATGGTTTGAATTGTGTGGGAGTCATTGCAGACCTGCCGCTACATGGCTGAGTGCTTATAGACTGGATGTCACAGAAACATTGCTCATAAAATGGTAATTGCAGAGATAATAGCTGCTGAGCCAAAGATAAGTCATTTTTACAATGCATTTGTTCTCATTCCTTTTTTAACATACATTGTAGGATCTGTCTGTACCTCTGCTAATGAACAGTGATTAATGTGATTCACAGATCTCTTTCCAAATTCTTCCTTGTGGACACATAAGAGGTGGTGACACCTCGACCTCAAACAACTGATATAAATGTCAACTAAATGAAGAACAGCTCTGTCTAGAAAATTTGGATTAACATTTAGATTCACAATGGGAACTCATTAACCAGTAATATGAGTGTGTGTGTGTGTGTGTGTATATATATATATATATATATACACACACAGTAAAGACAGGATCACTCTCTATTTTCCAATATATATTCAGATAATTCACATCAATGTTTCAACCCTCCTGTGCCTTTGCCAAGATACTTGCCCGCATACGCCCCTTTCTTATGCAAGATGCTGCTAAGGAGCTTGTTCATGCTCTAGTCTTGCATCGATTACTGTAATTCTCTCCTAATTGGTCTCCCCAGAAGCCGTATTGCCCCCCCTACAATCTGTGGTGAATGCTGCTGCCTGGCTGATCTTTCTCTCCTGTCGCTCCTCTCACACCCCACCCCTCTGTCGATCCTTGCACTGGCTTCCTGTCCCCTACAGGTGTCAATTTAAAATACTAACCCTTACCTATAAACCCTAACCAACTCTAGCCCCTCTTACATTTCTTCACTGATTCATAGGTATTCCCCATCTCGGTCTCTCCGCTCTACTGGTGACCTTCTTCTTTCTGCTGCTCACACCCTTACTGCAAATTCACGCCTTCAATACTTCTCATGGGCAGCTCCATTCCTCTGGAACAGCCTGTCTACCCCTGTCAGACTCTCCCCTAGTTTTCAATCCTTTATGAAGTCCCTCAAAACCCATATTTTCAGAAATGCTTATGGCCTCTAAGAGTAACTTCTATCTCTCAAACCTTCCTCTTGCTCTCTCAGTTAGGGCCACATTTCACTCTTACCTACAGTTCTGCTATTTTCCCACCATGTCTATTTGCTGTCTCCCTCAATACAAATAAAGGAAAGAAAAAGGGGCTAAAGGAAGCCCATGTGGAGAGTAATATAGTGGAGGGAGTCCCTACCTTTTAATAATCCTAAGGGAACAAAGCATAAGTAAATAAACTAAATACACAGGAAGGTAGTGTGAGACCAATCAAAGGGGAATATATCCAGAAAAGCAGCTGCTCACTAAACCTAGAGCAAGCTGTTTAGTATCCTAATTCCAAAAAGTAAAAAATCCCCCCAGAGGTGTGTCACAGTAATTGGTTCAGAGGACTTCAGTGGAGCGAGACTGGGAAAACTGCAGACTCTAAAAAGAGACCCTAATAAACCCCAAGTTACTCAGCCCATAACAGAGACCCTTCTTGAGGGTAAACTGTCCCTAAGTACCTCAGCAATAGTGGGTGACCCACTAGTGCCTACGAAAATTCCAAATCCCTGCCTAGACAGGAAGGTAGTGAGAGACCAATCCGAGGGGAGTATATACAGGAAAGCAGCTGCTCACTAAACCTGAAGCAAGCTGTTTAGTATCCTAATACCAAAAGTAAAAAATCCCCCCAGAGGTGTGTCACAATGATTGGTTCAAAGTAGTTTAGAGGACTTCAGTGGAGCTAGACTGGGAAAACTGCAGACTCTGAAAAGAGACCCTAATAAACCCCAAGTTGCTCAGCCCATAACAGAGACCCTTGTATAGGGTAAACTGTCCTAAGTACCTCAGCAATAGGGGATAACCCACTAGTGCCTACGAGAATACCAAATCCCTGCCTGTCTAAATAACTTAAATAAATCAATTTAAAATTAATCCATAAGTGCTACCAATAGAAAGTGCAAAAATAAATAAATAAATGTTAGGCTAGCTCGACGCGCGTTTCGGCGTTTCAGCACGCCGTCGTCAGGAGCAATGAACTTGTAGTATTCCCTGTGGCTGTTTAAATACCTTAGTATCTGATGAAAACTGCTACCGGCTGTGTGCGGTCACGTGGGTTGCCGTTCACGTCCGTCCGTGATTGGTTGAATCGCTCGCTCAGTCCCGCCTCTCCTGGCCGCGTCATATGACGCGGACCGGGTGATGATGCTAGGAGTAAAGGGGGTGTGTGTGTGTGACGTCTCTAGCCGCGCCCCTTGTCAGCCGCATCATATTACACGGTATCTGACGTGGGCGACGAGGCGTGTCCGCACACAAACACGGAATGATATCCGCCCCCAAAAACGAGAAGGGACAGCAACGGAATTTATGATTCAAGTATGGCATAGTAATCAGTGTTAATAAGGTTACTTGTGACAGTTGGTCTAGAGGATACAGTATTATGCAGCCCAGGGGATGGAACTATAGTGTCATGTCGGTCGCATAATTCCTAATTTAAAGGTATAGACTTGCGAGAAAGGTATGACAAAATATGAACAGCTGTACTAATGTACTTGTTGTAACAGTTAATCTGAAGGTTACAAGATCATGCAGCCCATAAATCAGAACTGTGGAGTCATGTCAATCGCATAGTACCTAATTTAAAGGTATAAACTTGCGAAAGAGACATGACAAAACATAAAGAAAATATGTACATATAAATATAAATGCAAAAGTGGTGTGTTTATTTACAGTGTAATGTATTCATAACATAGGAATAGTAAGGACGTCCCTATGATTTAAAACATCCTAAATGAGAGAGAATCCAGAGAAATTAGACACTTTTAAAGAAAAGCTGAAAAGGAGAAGCCTATACCAGAGCAATTAGCACCGAACGAGAATATCTCCTTACTGATGACATAACACAGAAACAAGACGGGCAATTAATTCGATGCATTGCCACATTTGATGCGGGTTGGGACTTCATGATGGGAACCCTAACACGATACTGGCCAATTTTGACATCTGACCCAGATGTCAAACAAGTAGTTACCACATTCCCCTCCGTGACAGCACGGAGAGGAAGGAACTTACGAGACACTCTGGTACACAGCCATTTAGCTCCCTTAAAAAGAGGAAGCAAAGATTACTTACCGAAGGGAACATATAAGTGTGGACACTGTAGCGCATGTGAATTCATGGACCAAAAAACAAAGGAATTCACTGACAGTGAAAATAGGGAGTCCTTTCCGATACGCTCCTTTTTTAATTGCAGGACAGAGGGTGTCATCTACCTACTTACCTGCTCATGTGGCCAAAAATATGTTGGCAAAACCTTTAGACCGTTTAAACTAAGGATAAGAGAACACGTTAATTCGGTCAGAAGACCTCTAGAGACTCCAATCTCACGCCATCTTAAAATCCACCACCAGAATTCCGCTGACAAATTGAAATTTATAGGGATAGAATACATCCCACAAACCGCACGGAGGGGAGATTGGGACAAAAAATTGAAACAGCGTGAATCATATTGGATTTACAAACTCAAAACTTTAGCTCCCGCAGGCCTAAATGAGGGCTTCTCCTTTTCAGCTTTTCTTTAAAAGTGTCTAATTTCTCTGGATTCTCTCTCATTTAGGATGTTTTAAATCATAGGGACGTCCTTACTATTCCTATGTTATGAATACATTACACTGTAAATAAACACACCACTTTTGCATTTATATTTATAAGTACATATTTTCTTTATGTTTTGTCATGTCTCTTTCGCAAGTTTATACCTTTAAATTAGGTACTATGCGATTGACATGACTTCACAGTTCTGATTTATGGGCTGCATGATCTTGTAACCTTCAGATTAACTGTTACAACAAGTACATTTATTAGTACAGCTGTTCATATTTTGTCATACCTTTCTCGCAAGTCTATACCTTTAAATTAGGAATTATGCGACCGACATGACACTATAGTTCCATCCCCTGGGCTGCATAATACTGTATCCTCTAGACCAACTGTCACAAGTAACCTTATTAACACTGATTACTATGCCATACTTGAATCATAAATTCCGTTGCTGTCCCTTCTCGTTTTTGGGGGCGGATATCATTCCGTGTTTGTGTGCGGACACGCCTCGTCGCCCACGTCAGATACCGCGTAATATGACGCGGCTGACAAGGGGCATGGCTAGAGACGTCACACACACACACACACCCTTTACTCCTAGCATCATCACCCGGTCCGCGTCATATGACGCGGCCAGGAGAGGCGGGACTGAGCGAGCGATTCAACCAATCACGGACGGACGTGAACGGCAACCCACGTGACCGCACACAGCCGGTAGCAGTTTTCATCAGTTACTAAGGTATTTAAACAGCCACAGGGAATACTACAAGTTCATTGCTCCTGACGACGGCGTGCTGAAACGCCGAAACGCGCGTCGAGCTAGCCTAACATTTATTTATTTATTTTTGCACTTTCTATTGGTAGCACTTATGGATTAATTTTAAATTGATTTATTTAAGTTAAGACAGGCAGGGATTTGGTATTCTCGTAGGCACTAGTGGGTTATCCACTATTGCTGAGGTACTTAGGGACAGTTTACCCTATACAAGGGTCTCTGTTATGGGCTGAGCAACTTGGGGTTTATTAGGGTCTCTTTTCAGAGTCTGCAGTTTTCCCAGTCTCGCTCCACTGAAGTCCTCTAAACTACTTTGAACCAATCATTGTGACACACCTCTGGGGGGATTTTTTACTTTTGATATTAGGATACTAAACAGCTTGCTTCAGGTTTAGTTAGCAGCTGCTTTCCTGTATATACTCCCCTCGGATTGGTCTCTCACTACCTTCCTGTCTAGGCAGGGATTTGGAATTTTCGTAGGCACTAGTGGGTCACCCACTATTACTGAGGTACTTAGGGACAGTTTACCCTCAAGAAGGGTCTCTGTTATGGGCTGAGTAACTTGGGGTTTATTAGGGTCTCTTTTTAGAGTCTGCAGTTTTCCCAGTCTCGCTCCACTGAAGTCCTCTGAACCAATTACTGTGACACACCTCTGGGGGGATTTTTTACTTTTTGGAATTAGGATACTAAACAGCTTGCTCTAGGTTTAGTGAGCAGCTGCTTTTCTGGATATATTCCCCTTTGATTGGTCTCACACTACCTTCCTGTGTATTTAGTTTATTTACTTATGCTTTGTTCCCTTAGGATTATTAAAAGGTAGGGACTCCCTCCACTATATTACTCTCCACATGGGCTTCCTTTAGTCCCTTTTTCTTTCTTTTTTTTGTATAATATTTGAGGGTTATTCCCTACTCTGGGAGAGTAATCTTTAGGGCCTCCTGGCACTTATTCATTGGTCACCTTTTTTGACCTCTGAATCAGAGCAATCATCATCTCTATTTACTGTCTCCCTCAATACCCTTCTTATTGTTTTTTTATATACCCCACCTCCTCTAGACTGTAAGCTCATTTGAGCAGGGTCCTAAACTACCTATTGTTCCTGTTACATTTTGTTATTGTCTCATTTGGTAAATTCCCCTTTTTATTGCAAAGTGCTGCGTAATAAGCTGGCGCTATATAAATACCAATAATAATAATAATTTGAATATATATTGTTTATATCTACCTGGGAAGCACCCAGGTACAGTTTACTTTATTATTTTTGTTGGGGTTGAGTGCCAGAACCTGGATGTGTGTATGTGTGTATGTGTGTGTATATATATATATATATATATATATATAATGGAATATAAAGCCAGCACTTTCTTTCATAATCACGTACCACATATGATTTTTATATCTACTATAGATAAATTGTAACTTTATGTCACTTTTTTTTTACCCTTTTTTTCACTTAAGCATCATGTCAACACACACCAGATCACACACTAGCACTTTATATTCCTGACTTTATAAATCAACACTATCGGGTGATAATAATTTTATGCGCAGATATGCACTATAAAAAGACCTTAGAATGCGATGACTACTAACCATGATTCTTTATCATGCTCTTTACTATATTTTTCCTTACACCTGCAATTTGTATTTTCACTACTTATACATAGAGAATGTTTTGGCCACTCACGCAATGTTTGTATACACATCACTATGGTAACAGGGTCCCGAGCACGAAACGGCATTAGGTCACTAGGGGCTGGATCTGCATGGCATGCAGACACATGGAGGGGATCCTGACACTCCAACACATGTGATTTGGGTAAGGTAGGTTTTCTTATCCTATATATATAGTCGATTGGTTACTTTGTTTGTTATTATGTCCTGAAGTAAGTTTGTTGTACGAACTGAGACAAGATCTCGAGTGCTGGCTTTATATACCATGGTATAAATTGTGCAGCCGAGCACCGGGCAAGGAAGACAGGGAGGCTGGAGTGCAAGACTCTATGGAGTGTGTGTGCGCATGCTGAGGGCTAAAGCTACAATTAGGGTTTGGGCAGCACCAGAACTTGTCCTTTTCCACCTGGAATTTATAAGAGTTATGCTATTTGCATCTGTTATAATTAACTCAGTTGATCTCCCAATAATGATATGTTGGGGAAAAAAAGAAAAGGAGACATACATAAAGATCTAACAGGAAAGAGTTCAATCAATATGGTTTGAGCTGCTACATAGAAATAACTTCCATGATTTTTGTGAAAATGGAATTGCATGTCTCAGCCATGCCTGAAACGAGAGACCATGTCACTGCACTAGACCTCCCAACCTCCCCACTTTCAGCAGCACTTTCCTGATTTATTTTTACTTTTCTACCATCATGATTTCTCCCCTGGTGTCCTGCGTCAAAAGGCACTATGGAAATATGTCCAGGCAGACAGTTTCAGAAGCACTCTCAGAATGGTCTACTATGCTGGGGCTGGCCAGAGAGGCTGTCAATAGCCTGATGTGCTTAATATCAGGCTGACACAACACCTTAGTGGGTGGACCATCCCCTGTCTGTGCGGTATGGGCATAACCAATGACATTGGTTGTGTCACTAGCAATTCCCCCTCAGTCCTGCCCTCATGTCCCAATTCATTGCCTTCCAATGTTCGAACTACGCTGCACAGTGTAAGTTAAATTTTCACTGTACAATGTGATATCAGCCATCTTTTAATATGAGATTTTGAAACATGATTTAATTTGACTGTTGGAACATACTACTGTCCTTGGTGATCATCAGAATTACCTGCCATGGCCATGCCATTTTAATTACTGACAGACATTCTTGATAGACATACAAGGGAGTCAGTTTAGTTTTTTTGTAAACAGAATAACGGTTTTATAATAACAAACAATAAGGGGAATCTAAATCAGAATCATTAATTACAAATCAAATATTGACAACTAGTAACTAATACCATGAACAAGCTTGTGGATAAAACATTGGTGAAAGCATATAACCAATCATTGATATACAATGTATCTAGTGGGACATTACTATGGGGGGTCTTCTAATAATAGGAGGATGTAGGGTTAGGGACTTCTTAGGATAGGAGAGAACAATGATGGTCCTGTGCCAAGACTACATATGTAATATTCTGGTATGGTCAGGTGCAATGTACCAGGCTGTTATTCTGATTCAGCCAAACAGAAATTAACCACATCAAGCACTCCTTTTGTTCTGAAATAATAATTATACATAAGCATACTAAATATATAATCACTTGGGGTCAATAAGTGGGAATAGAGTCAAAGGTCAATGCATCAAGGCGGTGTGAGTGTAATTGAGAAAAACAAACAGAGGAGTTGGAATAATCACTAGACACATAGCCAACATATCATGAGCTGAAAAAGTCATTGAAAACAAACATTTATTACATTAATCACTTAACAGAATTAGTAATAATATAAATGGAAATAATAATGATTAATATCAAGATGCCAAAGTATAATATTTCCATTCCCAGTGTACCTAATAAGGAACCAAGACCCAAAGTCCAGTCAAAAAAGTCACCCACAAACTTAAATCTTGCTTTCTTGGTCTGTCTTGGACTTCATCGAGCTGTTCTGGGTCATGGTAAACACCACCTATCTTATCTGTTATGTGTGTAAAGTATTGGTCACCAATAGAGATGTCCTGAACAGTTCGCCGGGAACTGTTCGCCGGCGAACATAGCTTGTTCGCGGTCGCCGCGGCGTGCAAACATATGCGATGTTCGGTCCGCCCCCTATTCGTCATCATTGAGTAAACTTTGACCCTATACCTCAGTCAGCAGACGCATTCCAGCCAATCAGCAGCAGACCCTCCCTCCCAGACCCTCTCACCTCCATGACAAATAGGGGGCGGACCAAACATTGCATATGTTCACCCGCCGTGGCGACCGCGAACAAGCTATGTTCGCCAGCGAACAGTTCTCGGCGAACTGTTCGGGACATCTCTAGTCACCAACTACCTTACGTACCCCTCCTTATTCTGATAACCGGTAATCTAATGTCATTCTTTTCTGAAGATCCGCTGTCGTGATCTAGTCCTTTTACTCAGAATGCTGGCATATAAGGCTACACATGCCCAGATGAACAAGTCGTGCTGAGAAATAAGCATATGTACAGACAATTAAGCATGTGTACAGACTCCGTTTCAAATAATGTCTTTGAAAATTGGTAATTGACAAGCTCACTTCTGGAAAATCTCAACTTTCCATCAGAATTGGAGTTGGGGTGGGGACAGTCAGTGCTGCTCTGACCAATTAAAACATTGTATATGTCCACGAAGCATACAAGTGCAATCTTGGGCTCTTTCTTTCTGCATTTCTTAATACATAGAAAAACTCACATTCCTTCTCTTTTTCACTTGAAGTATTCCGTAGCTTCCAAAAAATGTCATTCATTCAATTTGGTATTTCTTATCTTAGCTCTGTCTGTGTAGCAACTTGCGTAATTATCCTGCACATTAACAATTCCTGAACCTTTTAGTTAAAATAGCATTCTTTCAATGCTCACATTCTTTTGCAAAAAATATTTTTTTGTAAACCATACTTTTTTTCCATATAACATTTCTAAATTAATTTGCACTTGCTAATATTACTGTCAAAACAAACACACACACACACACACACATATATATAGTTTAGCTTCTCATCACAGCTGCATGTTATTTTTCACCCACACTGCACACATCGACTGACTCAGTCTTAGAAATAAAAGGAAGAGAGAATGTTCAGCTGGGAACTTGTGAACAAATACTTGTGGATACACCACCCTAGGAGGCATAATTGTAACTGTGAAGCACAAGAAGTAAGACAGTTACGCACTCACTAGGTCAAGGTTTTTTCAAAATCTCTAAATGAGCCCACATTACTGTTTTAGCATACCACTGTCATTGGTGATAAGTAGAATTACCTGCCATGGTCTTACAATTGTATCCAGACCACACCCTTTCAAGTACTTGGAGACATTCTTAATAGACATACAAGGGAGTCATTTTAGAAAATGTCAGAACAAAGGTTTTATAATAAGACACAATAAAGGGGAGTCTAGGGGGATTATCATTAATTATTAATCAAACATTGACAACTATTAACAAACCTCTATTAAAGGGACACTCCAGGCACCCAGACCACTTCTGCTCATTGGAGTGGTCTGGGTGCCAACTCCCACTACTCCTAACCCTGCAAGTGTAATTATTGCAGTTTTTTATAAACTGCAATAATTACCTTGCAGGGTTAACTCCACTTCTAGTGGCTGTCTACTAGACAGCCACTAGAGGTCACTTCCTCATTTATAGCAAGGATTTGCTAGAGCGTCGCTGGACGTCCTCACGCTGTGTGAGGACCTCCAGCGTCGCTCATTTCCCAATAGGAAAGCATTGAAAATCTTTTTCAATGCTTTCCTATGAGGAGCACTAATGCGCATGCGCGGCATTGCCGCGCTTGCGCATTAGGTCTCCACGGCCGGTGGGCGGGATCAGTCTCGCCCACCGGCCGACGGAATCACAGGGAGGAGCGGCGCGGAGGAGCGACGCAGAGGAGGAGGCAGCGACGAGGGATATCGCCGCTGCCTCAGGTAAGTGACTGAAGAGGTTTTCACCCATTCAGTAACTGGGAATTGGGGGGGTGGGAGGGAGAGGGACCCTCCAGTGCCAGGAAAACAGATTGTTTTCCTGGCACTGGAGTTTCCCTTTAAGTAACAAACAAGCTTGTGCCTACAAAATTGGTGATAGCATATAACCTATGGCATTTATTTTTGAAATCTTAACATAAATAAATAGAATAAATGACATAAGCATATTATTAGTGGGTTTTTAACCCCTTAGTGACCAGACTGCTTTT
This sequence comes from Pelobates fuscus, assembly GCF_036172605.1. Lineage (NCBI taxonomy): Eukaryota > Metazoa > Chordata > Amphibia > Anura > Pelobatidae > Pelobates > Pelobates fuscus. The sequence goes on along the minus strand of NC_086323.1, from coordinate 75,135,882 downwards.
CAATTTCTTACCATTTGGGACCAGGGCTGTTTTTACATTTATGCAGTGTTTGTGTTTAGCTGTAATTTTCCTCTTACTAATTTGCTGTACCCACACATATTACATACTGTTTTCCCGTCATTAAATGGTCGCTCTAAAGATACCATTATTTTCATCATATCATGTAATTTACTATAAAAACATTATAAAATATGATGAAAAAATGTAAAATATAACACACTTTTTCTAAATTTGACCCTCAAAATCTGTTACACATCTACAACCGCCAAAACACACTCATGCTACATAGTTTCTAAATTTTGTCCTGAGTTTAGAAATACCCAATGTTAACATGTTCTTAGCTTTTTTTGAAAAGTTATAGGGCAATAAGTACAAGTAGGACATTGCTGTTTCAAAATATACATTTTTAAGATGTATCAATAGTGACATTGTAACACTGTGATCTGTCATAAATCTCTGAATAACACCTCACATGTAAATATATATATTTTTTTAAAGTAGACAACCCAGGGTATTCAATATGGGGTATGCCCAGTCTTTTTTAGTAACCACTTAGTCACAAACACAGACCAAAGTTAGCATGTATATTTGTTTGTGTGTTAAAAATGCAAACAACAATTATGAACACTAATTTTGGCCAGTGTTTGTGACTACGTGGCTACTAAAAAAGACTGAACATACCCCATTTGCAATACCTTGGGTTGTCATCTTTTGCAAATGGTATGCCACCATGGGGGTAATTCTCATTCCTGTGCTACCATACGCTCTCAAAAGCAACATAACCAGTCTGGCAAATTTCAATGTGAAAAAATGGAAATTCAAGCCTTATATTTGTCCCTGTAACTTTCAAAAACACCATAAAAGCTGTACATGGGGGGTACTGTTATACTCAGGAGTCTTCGCTGAACACAAATATCAGTGTTTCAAAACAGTAAAACATATCACAGGGATGATATTGTCAGTGAAAGTGACATTTTTTTGCATTTTTCACACAAATGGCTCACTGATGATATCATTGTTGTGATACGTTTTACTATTTTGAAACACTAATATTTGTGTTAAGCGAAATACAGGAGACTATATTTAACCCCTTAAGGACGGAGGACGGTTCAGGACCGTCATCGGCATTTTTGCGTTGCCGACCGATGACGGTCCTGAACCGTCCTAACCGTCCAATGTACTTACCCGATCGCCGTCATTCCCCCGGCGGCGATCGACGGTGTTCCCATTGTGGGGAGACTGCCTGCAGCCCAGACAGTCTCCCCTTGGCGAATTAGGACCCCTGGGGCCATGTGATCGCTCAACAGAGCGACCACATGGTCACAATAGGTGTCCATGTGTCTGCCTGCAGGGGGACTGTCTGTGCTGACAGGCAGTCTCCCTGCATGTGTAAAATCCTAAACAAATTAAAGTTAAAGTTAATAAAAAAATAATAATTATATATGTGTATATAAGAGTAAAAAACTAAATTGAACGCTAATTTTGGCCAGTGTTTGTGACCAAATGGCTACTAAAAAAGACTGGACATACCCCATTTGCAATACCTTGGGTTGTCTTCTTTTGCAAATGGTATGCCATCATGGGGGTAATTCTCATTCCTGGGCTACCATACGCTCTCAAAGGCAACGTAACCAACCTGGCCGTTTTCAATGTAAAAATATTTGACCCATATATTTGACCCTGCAACTTTCAAAAACGCTATAAAACCTGTACATGGGGGGTACTGTTTTACTCGGGAGACTTCGCTGAACACAAATATTAGTGATTCAAAACAGTAAAACATATCACAGTGATGATATTGTCAGTGAAAGTGACTTTTTTTGCATTTTTCACACACAAACAGCACTTTTACTGATATATAATTGTTGTGATACATTTTCCAGTTTTGAAACACTAATATTTGTGTTCAGCAAAGTCTCCTGAGTAGAACAGGACCCCCCATGTACAGGTTTTATAGCGTTTTTGAAAGTTGCAGGGTCAAATATATGGGTCAAATATTTTTACATTGAAAACGGCCAGGTTGGTTACGTTGCCTTTGAGAGCGTATGGTAGCCCAGGAATGAGAATTACCCCCATGATGGCATACCATTTGCAAAAGAAGACAACCCAAGGTATTGCAAATGGGGTATGTCCAGTCATTTTTAGTAGCCATTTGGTCACAAACACTGGCCAAAATTAGCGTTCAATTTAGTTTTTTACTCTTTTCACACACAAACAAATATGAACGCTAACTTTGGCCAGTGTTTGCGACTAAGTGGCTACTAAAAAAGTCTGGACATACCCCATATTGAATACCCTGGGTTGTCTACTTTTAAAAAAATATGTACATGTGGGGTGTTATTTAGCGATTTATGACAGATAATAGTGTTACAATGTCACTATTGATACATTTTAAAAATGTATGTTTTGAAACCGCAATATCCTACTTGTACTTATAGCCCTATAACATGCAAAAAAATAGCAAAAAGCATGTAAACACTGGGTATTTTTGAACTCAGGACAACATTTTGAATCTATTTAGCTGTTTTTTTTCATTCGCTTTTGTAGATGAGTAAAAAAATTTCACATATAAGTCAAAAAACGTGTATTTTTTTCAATTTTTCATCATATTTTTTCATTTTTTTAAAATTAAATTACATGAGATTATATAAATAATGGTATGTAAAGAAAGCCCCTTTTGTCCTGAAAAAAACAATATATAATTTGTATGGGAACAGTAAATGAGAGAGCGGAAAATTACAGCTAAACACAAACACCACAAAAGTGTAAAAAGATGCCTGGTCGCAAATGTACAACATCGCAAAAACAGTCCGGTCCTTAAGGGGTTAAAAGAAGAAAAACTACCACAACAAGAGGACATCATCTTAAATTAGAGGGGCAAAGGTTTAAAAATAATATCAGGAAGTATTACTTTACTGAGAGGGTAGTGGATGCATGGAATAGCCATTCAGCTGAAGTGGTACAGGTTAACACAGTGAGTTTATGATATTATGATTTGATCTTCCTTCTCACGTCCTTAGATTTAATGAACAATATTTACCAGATATTAGATTATATCTGAAACCTTATGATGATTAGAGGTATAAAGACTTCCAGCATATACAATGCGAAAAAAATAAAAAAATTAAAAAATTCAAATTGGCCGAGCAATTAAAATTCTTTAACCATTTTATATACAATAAAGTTGATCCTGTTTGGGTATAAATTATCCCAAAATTAATAGTAAATCCTCCTATACAATTAATCACCTCATTCCTACTTTGTATTTATACTTAAATTTACCATATCTTTAACTGTTTTTTACAACTGTATAATTCAGCGTATTAACACACTAGAAGCCTAACTCCACTTCCTAGACAATTACCAACTTCTGGATATATTTTAGTCTATCCTAGAAAATGTGCAAATTTGATATTACTCTTAGTTGCATGGATAAAAGAAAATGGTATGTTTTATCTTCCTTCTCAAATTCTTAAGTTCCATAAATATTAATTTCTAGATTAGATTAAATGTAATAACCCATAATAAATAGGAATATATAGGTATTTGATATAAATAATCAAATTATTTAAATTGGCTGAAATATTTGTATTCTATACGAAATACTATTTGCGGTACTTCTAATTTGTTACATAGTTCTATTAACATATACAAAAAATACGTAAATATCCTTATGCATGTATAAGCTAGAAATCCCCAAATCACCCAAAAATATTTATGTTCCATTATTATTCTATATGGAATACTATTTGAGGTACTAATAATTAGTTACATAGTTCTGTGAACACATACAAAAATATTTTTTCCCCCTCCCTATTCCTTTTTTTTCTTTTATTAATATTATTAATTTGTGGGAAAAAAAACTTTCAACTACCTTACTCGTATTGTGAAATGTGACCATTCAAATAGAACAATCTTTAGGATATATATATATATATATATATATATTTCTGTGAAAAGGTCCCCTCTTTTGTGAAACCTACTTTTGGGTGTGTATAAGTATGGTATTATTTCCCATATCAAGTTATTTCCCCTCCCTTTTTTCCCTAGTGAAATCCCTTTCTCCATAGTTATCAGTAATTACTTCACAACAGTTATTCAAAGACATAACTCGTATTTCCAAATGATAATTAAGGTACTAAACACCCATCTTAAGTTGTTCTAAGCACAAGTTACCTTATATGCCAACTCAAATAAATTAATAATCGATTAAACTATTCATTATTATTATTTACAAATTTATTTCGTCCCCATGTCCCTATAGTTATGACTCCTATCCTTAATTGATTACCATCTTAAGATTTATAAGTGCTATAATCAAACTATAACATTTTCTGATCATTTTTAATACTTGCAAGCGTCCTAAAAAAAGGAAAATAAGCGAAGACCAAGATGTAAAGAGATTAAGGGCAGTAAGATTAATAGACATTAGCCCCTAAAAATTACGTTGGGATGAAGGGTTTTCTTCTGGTCATTCTTCCATAACACCCAGTTTTTTGTTTTTTTTTGCAAGATTGGTATCATTGTAGGTGTAAGTTTGATTTTCCACTGTGAAGATCACTTTGTAGGGAATGACCATCTGTACATGATCTTCTTGTTTCTTAAAATTTGGGTGACTTCATTACATTTTCTCCTGTTAGTCCTAGTAGTTAACAAAAGGTCTGAGAACGGCATTAGACCTTTGTGTTATTAGTGTCTGTCATTAAAACACTCTGATGCATGTTTGACCCAATGCACTGGAAAGAAAGTTTTATGTAACATTCTTTTTTACGTATTTACTTTTGCAAGTTCAAGATGTGCAACTGTTTTATTTATATGCAAACTACAGACAGAATTTCTGGAAGTAAATAATCATAAAAAAAAAAAAATCTAATAAATCTAATGTGATGGATAAAGGCGCTCAGTCCTACTCCTAGAGTCAGAATGGTAATATACAATTATAAAAGCTTATACAACCAAAAATCTAGACAAAGATGACCATATAAATTACAGAATATGCCATATTGTTACGTGTTACATGTCCACTATGAAGTTTTATATGTTATTAAATACATTTTAACTTGTCTTTTGCTATTTTAAGTTTATTTTTGTTCCGTTTTGTTTTCTTGTTTTTTTATTTTTATTTTTGGTGGTACTACAATGTAACATGGGTTGTTATTTTAAAGCATTCATAAGAATGTAAAAGAACAAAAACATTAACATTGGTGGCATGCAAATATAAACTCACTGGCAGTACCTCAGTCAAAGTAGCTCCTCGTAAACCATAGACTCACAGGGGAGGGCACCAAAATGCACCAACCACCCAAATCTCCCATTGTAGGACACAAGTTGACTCATTTTTTTGCTAGTATATAATTTAGTTATCAGTTCATGAAGTGATGGGGAGATATGGCTCCATCATTGGAGAGCAATTCAACACTTAAAGGACCACGCTAGTGCCAGGAAAACACACTTGTTTTCCTGGCACTAGAGTGCCCTGAGGGTGCCCCCACCCTCAGGGACCCACTCCCGCCGGGCTCTGGGGGGAGGAAGGGGTTAAACTTACCTCTTTCTCCAGCGCCGGGCGGGGAGCTTTCCTCCTCCTCTCCTTCTTCCTTGCAACGTCATCGGCAGAATGCGCATGCGCGGCAGGAGCCGCGCTCACATTCAGCCGGTCGCATAGGAAAGCATTTACAATGCTTTCCTATGGACGCTGGCGTCTTCTCACTGTGATTTTCACAGTGAGAAGCACGCAAGCGCCTCTAGCGGCTGTCAATGAGACAGCCACTAGAGGTTTTGGAGGCTGGATTAACCCTCAGTATAAACATAGCAGTTTCTCTGAAACTGCTATGTTTATAAAAAAAAAGGGTTAATCCTAGAGGGACCTGGCACCCAGACCACCTCATTAAGCTGAAGTGGTCTGGGTGCCTAGAGTGGTCCTTTAACCATTAACAGAAATTGAATAGCTATTTAATAAAAAATATATTATGTTCAGAAAGACCATTCACAAAAATATCGCTGAGGATAATGGCAGAGTCACCTCACACAGTGCTTATTGGAAATGAAGAAGCTTTGTATCTGTTAGCTGGTTTGTGGAATGCGGTCTACAGAGATAGCCACAGTTATTTAAATGAATTTACAGCTATAAAGGGCAAGGAATTGAGGGGATTTAGAACAAACATTTGTTGAATACAATTAAACTACTTGCCAACCAGATTCTAACAGCAAAAATATTAATAACTATATGTACATGGAATATTTGCAAAATACATTCACTGGACATGATAAACTGCATATACGGAATATTACAGTGTTAGATTACAGGTGTAAATATTAACATTGTTATAGTAAATAAATAATAATATGGTAACAAAGGTAGTATAAATCAGATGGAATATCTTCGAAACTTCAGTAAGTACCTGGAAGTTGCAGGGAGAGGTGGAGTGGAAGTGGTTCTGTTTCTGTTGCATAGTTGTGTGGAATGAGGCCTGAAAGTTGCAGGAAGATGTGGAAATGAAGTGGCTCTGTTTATGTTAGCTGATTCGCGAAAAAAAATTGGTAAATCCTTGAAATTAGGTAAGTAGTAAAGTATTTGATACGGTGATATTCGATGTTCAGAGCGACCGATAGGGATACCTGAAATATCCCTAAATAAAATGGGCGAGGGATCAACTGCTCTGGGGATAGACAGAGCCCCAAGAATTTGCATATCTTCATTCCCTGTTCCCATTTCAAGGATAAAGAAGGGACACAAACGAGTAACCTGCCTAAGGGGATCCTAATCCTCTTCTGGTGGAGAAACTAGGCAGCCTTGCTATATACCATTGGTGATATGAAAAGATGATGATGAGAGAACTTTTTGCATATACTCCTAATAAGACTAGGTCACTAACAGACACACATATTCACTGACAAACACACACACACACTCACTCAATGACAGACACACACATATTCACTGACAGAGAAGCACACATTCTCTCACACACTCAAATTATTTTTATAAAAAGCCTGCACACAGTGAAGCCTGCTTCCATTGTGCATAGCCACCCACCTCGGCAGAGCCCTAAAGTGGCCAGCTGGCCAACTCTTTGACCTTCATGACAGGTGGAACACAAGAAGCCCAGGCACATTCGTGACCCCAGCAACCATTTTAAGTCTGCCACTGCCTAGGACACATTCTTCTATAGGGTAGAATATAGTAGCTAGCATAGTGGAGCATTTTTTGGCTGAAGCCCCCTAATGTGGTGCTATTTAGCCAGGATCTCTACGGTTGGTGGAAAAAAATTAAAGACGTAGGTGTTTGTTTTAATTTTACATAAGTCAACTGCTTCTGAAAGTAGCAACCTATTACAATAAGAAATATTAATTGTATAGAGCTCTGTTAGGGGGTGCTGGGCAACAGACCTATGCAGTACAACCCTCTACTAGTAATACCTGGTTTTGTAGTATATGTTTGTTCACAGCAATGCTTTCATTAATATCCTGGAGAGCACCAGCAGCACTCTGTTCATAAGTAGGGAGGAGGGGACTTAAAGAGAGAGGCGGGATTGTGTATTGAGATATCCCCATCTCTCTGTTAATGCAGGAGTCAACGAAAGTTCCATTGGGCTTAAGCCCCAGATAGCGACTACTGCCAATACAAGATATGCATGTTTCTATCCACATCTATTATCCTCATTCACAAATTGCAATAAAAGTTTGAATAAAGGTATCCTCTTGATATTTTCAGAGCTCACACTGTGAAGAATATCATAATAAACATTTAAAAAAGCATTGACACAAATGTTATGGAAATTTCCAGCATATACAACAGTAAAGAAGAACATTTTACCTTGACATGATCAAACTCAGAGAAGATACTTGTGGAAAAAAGAATGCTATGTACAATGGCACCTAAAGTGGGATTGAAATATGAAGATGTTCTGTATAAACTTGCTACATCATTAAACCGCTTTATTAACCCTTCGGTAGTAACATATGACTTTGTGGATTATTCTATTGTGCTTTCAAACTGCACAATGTCATTTTCTGTATTTTGCAAGCTGTTTTGCTCTGTGGTCTATTTTGAGCATTTCTATGAATTGTCTGTGGATTTTTCCTCTCATTATGTAATTTGGCATCTTTTGTATAAAATATGTTGCATCTGCAAAAGAGGGCATATCTTGCTGTTTAACTCTCAGCCCTGGGCAAGCCTAAGTAAATGCAGGAAATCCAAAAGCATATTTGGTAGGCATAGACTTGTTTCAAGCTTGGTGCATGCTGGCACTCTGAAAAGTCACTCGAAAATCAATGTTACCCCACTTACCCCTGTGGCCATATTTGAAACCACTGTCAGCACAAATTAATTAAATCAGAGCAGCCACAGGCACATGTTTTAAAAGTCGATCAGTTGGAATATCCAACTGGGCAGATTTCCAGAATCCCCTAACATGAGAACAGATGGACTTGTCACAATAGCCAAGTCACCTGTGCCATTGTGAATTGATCCTCAAACACTTATGTTTGTGGATTTTAGAAACTGAATATGAATATAGATGCCTCGGAATGCTATTGTCTTCTTTATTCCAGGTGCCTTATTAAAGTACCACACTTCTAGAACTACTTACTCTTGCACTGAAAACGCCATTATTATTTCGCACACCAAAAAAAAAACATCTGTTTTATTTAATTTAGCCTTTGGAAAAAAAATACAGTTCAATTTATTTTTTTCATATTCAAGTCCCTACCACTGTCTATATGTATTTTCTTTCTATGTTGTAAGAATTTGTGTATTTATTATTCCCAACGCTCTGTAAAGCTGTGTGGAATATTTTTTCTACACTATAAATAATCCATTATTTTAATTATAATTTAACACTGACTGTGTCTAGAGGACTTGCGATACGTTTTGGGAATTAACTCCGTTCACTGTCATAATGAATTATGCTATCCAGAAATGACTCAGGAAAACCAAAAAAATAAGCGATAGCTCTCAGTAATTTAGAAGCAAGACTAGCATCAGATCATTATTATTGCTAAAAGGCTCTTTCAATGTCAACATTTTTTAGTCAACCTCACTTTCTTTTTAGATTACAAATACCATCACCAAATATATGAAGAACTATCTTGATGAAATATAAGTAAATATCCACAAAGGAACACAGGAGTTAACAAAATTCAGGAACTTGATGAAAAGAAATAGCGTGCTGGTCTCCTTAGATTCACTGACTCCTATTCATAAAAAACTTGCCTAATTCTGGAGAGTCTAAAACAGTGAAACATATTCTCCAGGGTTGCCTCTAGGAAATGACAGATGTGCTCCAGAAGGAAGAGGATAGATATTGTTCAGAGATTTAGCTTCTCTGTATAAAATAACATAAAATACCCAAGTTATCTTGATGACTCTGCTCATGAAGACAGCATAACATGCATAGTTCCAGAAGGATGGTTAATTTTAGGCAGCCTCCACAGAGGTCACTTTTCCAATAATTTAGAGCCTCCAAGAAGCATAGCAGTAATTTCTTGTTGAAATGTCTTATCGAGGTAGATAAGTGTTTGCATCTATATCTTTTATAATGTAGTAAGAAAAATAAATCAACTGACATGTCTTATGTCCATGGCTGTTCTGGGATAGCATCTTGATGAGAGATTTTCCCACAGTTTAAATATATCATATATGCTAACTTTCCATTACTCAAAAGAAAAGTTATGACTCAAACACAAGATGGGCATATCATCTATCTCAAAGAGCATTATAACTTTTTTGAAATGCTCTCTTTTACAGTGGTTCTCAAATGATTACTTCCCTTTTATACTGCTGTGTTAAAGCAGCACTGTCACTGTCCGGGTACTTTGCATAATTTGCAAAAAAATCCCAATGGTGACATTGCTGCTGGTAGTCCGGTGGCTCGTGGAGGGGGCAGGGAAAGCTGAGATTTAGTTACCTGAAACTATCCCACAAGGGCACCGCCATTTTTTTCCGGTCAGTCCACTTCTGCTCTAAGAGCTTCAGCAATAAGTGTAGAAGTCCCTGCTGTACTCTATGGATAATTATGCAAGACTGTGGGATCCTCCATAGACCCAGCTAACATCTCTGCGGTTGTCATGGATGACGGCTGGTAGATTGAGACTTCTAGACGGAGGAAGCTCTGTCCAGTGTCCTGAAATGTCAGACCTAGAAAATATACCTTATATATTCCCTACTTTGTCTCAGTATACTTCTTTACTAAATTGGAATTTCAGTAAATTTCCAACACAGTCAGTATGAGTATCATTAGGATTTTTATCTTTATAAAGTACTAATCTTGCAGGGGGTGGGGTTTGACAGTGACACTTTAACAGCAAGACCTCATGTATGAATTCGCAAATTAAACTTGCTCCATAAACCATTGTCTTCCTCCTGTTCGTTCACATCCAAGACCATAGCCATTTCCCACATATCTCCAGTCTCGCATTGCAGTTTAGTGGTTTCACAATTTACTTTTATCCTTATATCCTACAATGGGTCCTTCATGTTTTACACATACCCTATTATCACCTGCTTCTCTCAGTATCATCCTGGTCTTCCAAGGTAACAATCCTTTTTCTCTCAACTTAACTAGTTGATCTCATCTTCCAATTCTGCTACTTTTCCACCCTGTCACTTGGTTCCAATCCCCCATGTTGTCCTTCCTATTGTGTTTTATGCCCACCTTATATAGACTCTAAGCTCATTTGAGCAGGATCTTCATGTCAACTATTTGTAATAGTTGATTTCATATATTGTTAAAATTCCCCTGATAGTGTAAATTAACCCCTAAGGGTCAGAGGCAAATGTCCAAGTTCTGACCAAAATAAAACCAAAACAAAACCTAGAATGTTAGCTACATATTTGCATAATTATAATACCGCTTTCATTTTAAGTGCAACCCCACTTATTGTATATTATTATGTTCAGGAGAAATAGTGCTTTCATTTCATATCAAATATTTATATATTTAACATAATTGCATTAGAATGTTATACTACTGTTAGCTTTTACTGCAATAATGTAGTAAGAAAATACTAGCATGCTGTAATGTCCCATTAATTCAACGATGCCCCTCATGTGCAGATTTTATGGTGTTTTGGAAAGTTAGCAGGTCAAATATAGAGTTTATCCATTTCAGTATTTACACTTCGAAATTTGCCAGACTGGCTTGTTGGGCCTATGTTGCCTTTGTGACCGTATGGCAACCCAGGAATATGAATTACCCCCATCATGGCACACCATTTGCAAAAGTAAACAAATCAGGAAATTCAAAATGCCACATAGTCTCAAAACCTTGCCAAAGTTAGTGTTCATATTACTTTTTTCATTTTTCACACAAAAACTGCACTTTCACTGATGAAATCATTGTCCTTATACAACCATATAGATAGCTTAGTGGGATAATGCATCATCAGTAGAATCTATGCATGGCAGGGTTGACTCAGCCTTTCATCCTTCCAAAGTAGATAAAATGAGTACTGTTAAATTGGGTAATCCCCAGGACCTACTTGAAAACCAGAGTAATCTGAATATGCCTTTTCTGGTTAAATACTTAGTTATTATTATTATAATGGTATTCAGCACTATCTCATGTGTACAACTGTACCACCCATGTACAGATTTTATGGTGTTTTGGAAAGTTACAGGGTCAAATATAGGGATTGCAAATTAAATTCTTTGGACTTACTGACTGGGTTGTGAGACAGGCCCCCAATAAATAATTAATTAATACTATCACATAGTTATGTAAAATTAATGCATAAATATACTTAGGACTCTCACTTTTAGAAATATTGACTGGTTAGCGCAGTGGTAATGTCCCTGCCTCAAAACGGTGAACCCCAGGTTTAAATCCTGGTCAGACCACCTCACCAGTAAGTGTTTCTGGGCCCACCTGAAATAATTGAGTAATACAAAACAAAAGAGTCATTCAAGCTCTGACATTGCCCAGATTAAGAAGGTCTGAATGAGATGCTAAGGAAAGCATGGAAAATGTACGATAAGTGGGTTACTGGAACAAAACTATTCCTGTGCACACAGAAATAACTATTACCTGCTTTACTGCTACTGCAACAGCAGACCCAATGATAGGGGCTACATAAAACATATGTGGGAACTATAAAAAGTAAAGAAAAAAATACCTGTGAACTATCCCAAATCCTTATTTACGTTTAAATAACCGGAGCATTTTTAGGATCACTAAACAAAAATACTATTAGAGAAAAAAAATCACTATTAGAAAAATACCCTTCTCTGTCTCATTAGAAATGACCCCTTGTATCTGAAAACAGCAAGGTGAATTGTTAGTGTTGGACTCACCGAAGACATTTTGCCTTGACGTGGCAGGTGAGTCTACACTTAAATGGTCAATTATTTAAATGTATGCAGGGATAGTGCGCAAGTAACTTTTTTTTTCCTTGTTTTTTTTACTGTATGTATTGGGGCTGATGTCTACTGTAGTTATTGCTGCTGCCAAGGAGTAGTGGAATTTGAACACAGGTCTTTATTTTGTATGTTTGAATGTGAGAACTATGGATGAATAAGAGACCTTCATCTACCCATACACCAAAACAGCTAGTGTCACAACTGGAACTAGAGGGACTACACAAAAAATCATTACAATTAAAATAGAGCACATACAAGAAAATAATTCATAAAATTAGTAGTCTAACAATCACAAATAATACAAACGATAAGCAGCTATACACATGGAAAACTCCCCTAAGTTTCAATAATCTAAAATGCCAAAAACCAAGTGTCAGTTTTTAGTGTACAAGGCCCTTAAAGTAAAATCAACCAAGGATGCCACAAAATCAAACATTATAAATAACAATAAGATAGAGTCCTTTTGGAAACAAAGCAATGCTGGTAAAACAGTCTAAAATACCTGGGTTTCAAAGTGAGGGTTTTTATCATTCAATATCTGATGTAGCAAAAAGTATCTCCTGTGTTCAGTGCAAGTATACACTTAGACACCTTCAAATATATAAAAAAAAAAAAGATGAATTTCATGAGAACCACAGAAGCAGGCAAAATACATTAGTGGCTGGATGCTACAGCTCTGTCTGTATGCAGAAACAGGGAATGATCAGCTGAATTCAGATAAAATGCTGGTTTTCTATCCGACACTTTTGTTATAACAAACTGGACCAGGCAAGCTTGCCCTCTCTCCTTAACCTTTTTGCAGATGATATCCTCTTGTCCATTGTTAATCACCTCACTTCTTTACTGGCATTTCATTCTATTTTGCAGCCATACCGTAATTGTTCTTAGTTAAATCTTACTAAAAATCTTACTAAAACCCAAGCTATGGGAGTGAGGATAGAGGATGACTATTTGTCCACTTTGCAGAAATGTTACTCACATGATTGAAGAACTGAGATCCAGAATAGCCCTAAACACACTCTATAAACCTACATGAAGGGGCGAGATGGGCCTCCCAAATATAAGAATTATAAACCAGCGATCATTAACAGTCTTGTGTTGGCCCGTCAAAACCCCCAACCCACTACAATGGGTGCATATTGAAATTCATTGAACACAAGTGATAAGTATCTCCGATTTAATCTGGCTGTCCCATTCACAAAGACCAAATTTTTCTCAAGCACTTCTCACTACAATTACAGCACTTGCAGTATGGGACACATCCCAACAACTTCTCTGCATCTGCCACCCATTTTCTTTAGCTACACCTGTGAGCCTTATTGAACCAAATTTCTGATTTTAATTTTAAATTGTGGAATCAATATAGTGTTATGCACTTAAATTTGTTACAAAATAATGGGAAATTGTTTTTATTTTCACAACTGCAACGAATATATATATATATATATATATATATATATATATATATATATATATATATATATATATATATATATATATATTACCGAGTATAGCGAGATTTTCTTAAATGCAAATTCAATCCTGTTCTGTAAACAGGCAGCTGTTGACTTGACTTGAGAAATTCTGTATGGCTTTAACGCCTGTGAAGAAGCCTATATCAAGCATGTATGCTTTGCTGAACCCAGCAATATATACACACCTTATCTTCTATCGTAGTAAGGGGAAAAGAACTTAGTTGCCAGTTACAAGAAAATACTAGACTAAAATCGAGCAATTCATATAGGGGGTTGACTTTGTATGCATCTCTTATAGAGTTATCACACAAATTATTTTATCACTGGTATATGGTCTCTGCCCATATAACAACCATATGTCTTTCCAAATCAAATAATTGCTGGTGTTGTCAAAGTGATGTGGGTACTTTCTAACATATTTGGGGGAGCTTCCCCAAATCACAACCCTACTGACAAAAAGGTTCTAACACTCATCAATACGCACACGAACTTCACGGTGCCTAATCCACCTCATTTTCTTTTATTATTTGTGTTTGAGGAGATATACTACAAACCTGTAAAATTTTACATTTTTCATATTTTTATAACTGCATTATCCCTGACAGCTAAATATTGTCTCACTATGACCAACCCGTCTAGGCAAGAACTTACAAACCAAGTATCCTAAGTGGGGTGATACGAAGTAGTTGCTAGAACAGGGTTTTTGGTTGATATGTGGAAAGACTGGAAACTTGAATTTAATTTAATTATCATTTTTTTTTTTTTTTGCATGAAAGACATTTAACCCTATGTCCATTCCTACTAGCACTATATCAAAGAATACAAACATTCATAACCCCTTTTAATGTCTGATCAAATTATAGTTACACTTAGGTTACACACCTAAAATATTTTTTTTCTCAAATCAGACAGCGGTGCCTGTGTCTATATATGCATATGTTTAATATAGATCAATGTGGAATATTTGAAATACACTACATTGGGAACTATATCTACTCATGGTGTTACGCGCCATATTGAGAACATTTAGGTAACAATGCACTGGAAATTGAGGACATATCTGAGGGTACTAAATATATTTGCTGGTGTGGAATGTTTTCTCTCTTTACAACGTTACAATGCAATTCCTGTATGCCCTTACTTTACATTTGAGGGCCGTTAAACCTGAGATGTATTTTCAAATTCTACTACACTGGAGTCTGTTATTCAACCTCCCCCAGCCTCCTTTCCCATAACTTTTTATTAGTTTTTTCCTTTACATCTGTTATTATTGTAAGCATCTAACAAACAATATATGGTTTTGCTTGCAATACCTATGTTACAATTGTCACCATTAAGCATGCTATTGTACACCTTTTAATGATGTAGAACACAATGATCCTTGGGTGTGCTATAATTCATGACTTTCTTGAAAATTAATAAAATTCAAATTAGAAAAAAAAGTATCACCGTTGCATTCTCTATACACAGTGAACACTTCCTATCGCTCCTCATCCAGGATTCCGTTAGCTGAACTAAGATTTTAGATTCCATGCTTCACCAAGTATTTTCATTTCATTTGTATTTTTGTTGACCTTTTAGAAACTTTTACCTGAGTAAAACCTTAATTAAACACATATTATTTATCTCTCCACATATAGTATAAGGAATTGCAAATCACACAACAGCTCTAGATTTTACATCAAAATGAACAATGGTTACTGTTGCTTACTCTGTTAGTATTCAATAGGTTAAGCTAATAATCAATATCTACTCCTTTTGATCTATATAACTTTATTTCTTTACAAGCTGTCACTAAACTAGATGTTTGTGATGAGGGCTATTTCCTATACCCGAGATAGCAATTATCAATACACAGTAAAGCCTTATTGGGCCATGTCGCTCACTACCAATTGTTCACTCATTTGTAAATTATATATTTCAACTGACTTTTGACAAGTTTGTTGTATATTGTCCTATATACATAGAGGAACTTTTTATCTGCTGGTTAAAAACATATAACAAAAGTTAGGCTCTAGTGATGATAAGATGGTCTCACAGTAAATTAAGTAATTCACTGGTTAATGCATTGCTTAATTCTCAGGTAAATTAAGTAATTCACTGGCTTTTCTTTTTTTTTTTTTTTTGTAAAGTTACTTTTTATTGTGTTCAGTTGACAAAATAAAGGAACAAGCATGTTTATCAAACATTGTAGCGGTGGGACTCGCAGGTCTCCAAGTACGTCATATCAGCAATAGGGATGAAGGATACGCAGATCCACGTCAGAAAGGCTTATGGGTGAATAGAACGTGAGAATGTCCATTTTGCTTCGTTTGTTCCTGGTGTGCATAAGAACCAGTCAATCCTAATACATATACATTAACAGTTAAGAACAACATAATTTTCAGTAGACTACGGGGCCCGTGGGTCCCCACGAGTATGGGTCAACATAGCTACAGTATGAGAATCGTGGCATTGGGAAAGAATATTTCAATAGCAAATTCAATGTCTAAGCATTAGTTTAAACGTGTATGCTTGTCGGTGTCAGCGTAGGTGATATGATGAGCTTGGTGTCTTGTATGGTGTTGCCGCCAGTTGTGATAGTCAGTGTGTGTGGTGTCGTGTCTGAGGAGCGGTAAGTCTTGTGGGGCGTCTTCACCCTCCACTAGGTATTCCCTCTTCGTTCAATTATCAGGGTAGGCGGGCATCCTAGCCCCCACAAGTGGGGGGGGGGGTGGGAAAGGAAGGGGGGGTGGGTAGGTTTGGGTCTGTCTCGGGTGTCTAGTCCTCTTCCTGATCTCTAGTGCACACCTGTGACATACAGCTATGTAGTTATGTGAGTAATCATGGGGCTGATGTTATGCCTGGTGAGGCAGGATGTATGTTTCGCAAGCTAGTGGGGCCCTTCATTATAAAGGTCTCAGGAGCAGGGATGGGATCGTGGGAGTGGGAGTGCGCCTGAGTGGTGTTCACTTTGGTGGCTAGGAACTTTGTCTCCCGGTCTCCGCCCAGGGGCCTTGATATGTCCCTGCTGTCAGTGTTGGGGTTTTATTTAGTTACCCCTGTGAAAGGTAAGTTGGGCGTGAACCCCCCTAGGCCCCCAGTGCGACTTCAGCAGTAGGTGTCAGGGGTTCTGGATGCGACCCGGGGGGCTGTATCCGGCGATTCTGGGCGTACCTGTACCCCCCCATCGGCAGATCGGCAGATCGGTCCCCCAGCCAGGTGATAGTCAGGGCCTATGAGCAGTATAGATACCATGGCATCCATTGTTCTGCGTGTTTCTCCTGTCTCCCCATCAGGCAGGCTATTGTAGATTCAGCTCTGTGGATATCCTCTACCTTGAGTCTCCACTGTCCGATGGTCGGACGGGTCCGTGTTTTCCACAGCAGCGGTATCAGGGCTTTAGCCGCATTCAGCAGGTGTCTGAGGATCGATCTCTTATAAGTCGACAGTGAGCTTTCCGTGTGGTGTAATAGTGTTAGACACGCCGTTAGGGTTGCAGGTTCTCCCAGAATTTCACATATCTCCATTTCGAGTTCGTTTCAGAACGGCCTGATCTCAGTACAGTCCCACCAGATATGTTTTATGGTTCCCACTCCTGATTCGCATCTCCAGCAGGTGTCCGGTATGTTTGGGTTAATTCGATGGAGGAGGGATGGCGTACGGTACCAATGGGATAGTAACTTATAGTTCATTTCTTGGTAGGCTGTGTTGGATGAGCTCTTGTGCTGCCGCAGTAGGATCTGTGCCCATTGATATTCCGAGAATGAAGTGTCCAGCAGATCCTCCCATTGCCTTTTGAACAGATCGTTTATGTCTTTTCCTCCCGTGATCAGTTTTTGGTATATAACCGAGACCGAGCCGTTCGATTCAGGAGGCAGAGGTTTTCAAACCAGGTTAGGTCTCTGTGTAGTTTGATTCTGTTCGGGAGATTATGGTAGAAGTGCCTGAGTTGCGCATAATGGAATTGGTGTAGTGGAGTGGTGTCCCGTTCGGTCGATAGATCTCGCATGGTTCGCAAGCCAGACTCTGTTAGCGCCAGTTGCAGCGGGATGTAGCCGTTATGGGCCTCCAACGGCCACGCTGATGGCGGGAGGTTATCTCCTATATGTGAGTTATGGGTAATGGGGATCAGTGGGCTGGGGGTGGGGGAGATGTAGGGTGTCCTCCTCAGTCTGTTCCATGGTTGGAGCATATGTGTGATGGGGGATTCATCCTCCTTCGGTGTTGTGGCATCGCGTCCATCGTGCCAGATGTATTGAGGCAGCCTGTTATGGGTGAGGTCTCTACATAGTGTGGTCCATCGTTTCTGAGGGGTGGCTACATGGAGTTCCCTAATACGTTGCAGCACCGTAGCTTGGTGGTAAGTGTTGAAGTCGGGCAGGGCGAGTCCCCCCCACGACTTGGGAAGGCTCAGCCTACTGTGAGCTATCCTGGCTCTTTCCCCTTTCCATATGTATTTGAGTATCGCTGACCGGAGCGTTTTAAAGAAGGTTTGGGGTACGGGGCATGGGAGCGTGTGGAAGATGTAGAGTATCCTGGGGAGGATATTCATCTTCACCACTGCGATTCGCCCCTGCCAGGAGATGTGGTTGTAGTTCCATCTCCCAAGGTCCTTCAATACAGTGGACAGGAGGGGCGTGTAGTTGCGTGCGTATAGATCTTTCGCTGCAGGGGTAACCTGAAGTCCCAGGTATTGCATACTATCTGCGCACCAGTGGAACGGGAATTGTTGTTTTAGTTGCCCACATTCCTCCTCCGGCACCGTCACATTTAGGATCTCGCACTTGGGCATATTAAGTTTGAGCCCTGATATAGCCCCGTACGTCTGAAATTCCTCCAGAAGGTGAGGGATTGATTCAAGGGGTTCAGCCAGGAAAAACATCATGTCGTCTGCATACGCAGCGACCTTGTGTTCCTGCGTCCCACATCTAAGGCCAAGAATTCTGGGGTTTTTACGTATTTTGTCCAAGAGCGGTTCCAAGGTGAGGGCAAAGAGAAGCGGTGAGAGTGGGCAGCCTTGTCTGGTCCCGTTTCTTATGTGAAAGCTCTCCGTGAGTGCCCCATTCACTCGAACTTTAGCGTTCGGCCGGTGGTATAGCGTCCCGATCCAGTGTCTCATTTGGTCACCAATGCCTGTTCTCCTTAGTGTCTCCATCATGAAACTCCAGTCTACTCTATCGAAAGCTTTCTCTGCATCTGTAGATAGCAGAAGTCTGGCTTTTCTAACTGTAAAGGAAAACCTCCTAAATTGTGACTTTCACAGCTTTCTTAACAAAATTGTATTATGCTGGATAAAACATTTAGATAGGTGTATTAACTAGGGTCCTAAAGATTATAACTTGGGGGTCAACCTCTTTAACGTGTCTCTGGCTTAAGTTTCAGTTTAATTTATTTACACAAAATTTACACAGCATCATTGTAGATTATTTTTCAAAGAATTTGCCCAAAACATTTATTATTTTTGAACATTTTGAAAATATTAAGAAAAAGTGTTGGAATCCCAACAGTGGAAGTGGTATTTAACCTGCTTGCTTTGGGATTTCCTAACATATTAAGGCTTGACCTACTGTTTTGTTTTGAGCATAAAGCAAACAGGAAACAATGTGACTTGTTAGTGTGGAGAGCCATGTTTTATTTCTCATAGATAGACATCTACATAGAATGGTAAGGAGAGCATAGGTAAGTAGGCTTCTACACATTTAGGCAAATAAGCATGTACGAAATTGAAAAGGTAATTTAAATTGAGCCTAAAACTAACTTTTTTTGCACATGGGTTAGTAATTCTAGATTTAAGCCTCCACAGTTTTGTGTCAGTATTGACTATAAACTGAAAATATCAGGATGCTTACTGTATTTTTTAATATTTGCTTTTTTTTTCAGCCAAGCCCCATTTTAAATGCAATGCGAGCTTAGGATTGCACAGAGTATAGCATGAAAGCTTCTATTTTTTTTTTTTTTGTAAATGTATTTTCATTAAAAGGAATATCAAGAAAAGGGTAAAAGGAACTATAAAGGAAAATTAGATAAATGTCTCCATTTAGAGATAGTAACTCAATTTGGGACACGAAGGGCCACAATGAAAAATTGTTGCAGACATGATGAGAAGCACAGGTCTCTATAATTATACATGTTTCCCAGGATATATTTTAATTGATATAGGGTTAATTCTGAATGTCATATCAAAAGGATAGCTACCATATGAATAAACACTTCAAGAACAGGTGCTCGTAAGGATTAATAACAGGGTAAAATAAATCAAAGAAAATAGGTGGGGAGGTAAGACAAAGGGGTGAATCTAGTAGTCACATCAGCCACCCTCAGCTATGAAGGTCTTGGACTGTAGATGCTGAGGGTTAGCAAGAAGTGAAAAAAAAATATCATCTGATTCAGTTGAGGTCAACCACTGGGCCCAGATTGCAGTGTATGTGTGTGGATGCAGTTGGAAGAGGTAAAGATAAGCTCCCCCTGCAAGGGCCTTCATTCTGGAAAGCCAAAGTTTTATAGGTGGAGAATCAGGTTTATGCTATATTAATTAAATCAATTGCTTGGCCACATTCAATATTCTAATAGTCATCAACGTTTTTGTATTGCAATTGAAGTATGGTGTTGCAGGAACTGTGCCAGCTGGAAAGGCGGGGGTGATCTGTAAACCTCTGTAGTACAGCATGTATTTGTCTCTAAAATGGGACTATCTGTGGACAATCCCACCAAATATGGGGTTGTCCACGGATAGTCCTGACACCTTCAGCACTCACTATCCAGAGGTGGAAGAAACTTCTGCAAAATCTGTGAGGTTTTGAACCACATCAATAGGAGTTTATTTGCAGATTCCTGTGTTTTGCTTGCCATGAATGGTGTACCAGGGTACATTTATTTTGCAATATAGCCTGACAAGCAAGCAGTGAGTTAACTCTAGTGGAATTGCTGCTTGAAGGTTGATGTGGTCTCTCCAGTGAGTGTATGCCATGCAGTGCAGTCATCTGACCCTAAGATATGGCACGTTTTGGGGAAGTCTATGTGAGAAAACATTCTCATAAACTGTTGGTGTTGCTCCTGTGGGGTAAGGCAGGGTGTGAGGTAAGTTAAAAGAAGACAATCCCAAGGATTGAGTGCCAGACAAAGTTGCTTTGATAATGGTGTGAGGAGATAACAGTTGTGTTACTGTGTTCCTTATCCAGCCATAGGAAATAAAGCATAGGCCGGTCTACCTTGGCACTTTCCTTCTCCTTCCAATGTTTATCCACCCCACGCTAAGCCCACTCAACCACTCTCAGAAGGTGGCAGGAGATCAAATTTAAGTTCTGGAACCATTATACTTTCAGCAGCATTGGTTGCAGACATTTTTGTCTGGGTTTTACTTTTTTACCAGACATATTGGATTAGCAATAACTGCATGTTAGCAAAGAATGTGTTAGGACTAATGATTGGAAATGTTTGAAAGAGAGAGAGGATACAATGGATTAATTTTTAATATACTTATCCTGCCTAGCCAGGAGGGCCAGTTAGCCGAATCTCTGCAGAAGTTTGCCAACATGGGGAGGACGGCCAAGCCATACAAATCATCCAAGTATTGATTGTGGTGTCCACACTCCCAAATACTTGATGTAATGAGTGGGGGGGGGGGGGAGGTAATGAGGAGAAGGGGAAGGAGAGGGAGGAAGGGAGGGGAAAAGGGCAAGAGAAATAAAATGAAAAGTATGGAGAGAGAAAGAAGGGAAGCAAAGAGTGAAGGAATAAAATGACAAAAATTAATCCATTACGTGGCATATGTCACACAGGAGAGAAAAAAAGGAATATCAAATAAGTGTGTGAAAAAGCTTTGTGAGCAGCATAGCAATAAAAGATAGCTTTTTAATGTGTAATAATAAATAAAAAGGTGGTAAAAGAAAAAAAAAATACTTTCACATCAACCAAAGAAGGTAACGCTTCAGGTAGGTGTTCCAGCAGCTCTGGTCCTAATAAGCGGGGATCTTCATGATCTCTGAGGCAATACTTTAGCTCATGGGTGTGACGAAGAAGAAGAAAGTTAGAAATCTATGGTGGTCTGGCCACCTCCTATTAATGGGAAGCAGCTGTAATAAATCCCCCATTTGAACAAAGTCTGCATGAGAAAGGTTCATCAGGATTAAACATTAGTAGGCCTGAGGCTATTTGCCAATGGTACTGTGCCTTTTCAATTTGTAAAAAAAAGGATTTTGCAAATTGCACATACTTCACTCACATTAAATTAAAAGTGTTTTAAATGTGGTTCTTTATATTTTAAGAAGATTGTAAAAATTCTCAATACTTGCAAGGTATTAAAAAAAACTGTAAATTGTCAGGAATTCACCAGTGCTTTGCCCAGAAATGTTGAATTCTCTGGTGAATTCTGAACATTCCACAATTTTCATGGTTATTTGCTAAAGTAAGAATTTAAAGCTAATTTTAAATTTAAGGCCATTGATGAACTGGAAAAATTCTCTAAGTCGGGTATACTTTTAGTACATCTACTCTGAACATTTGAAATTCTCTTTGAAATCACTTTGAATTCTAGCTTTAGTGAATAACCTTGTTAATGATTTTCTAACGTATCCTTCTCAAGATCATTAATAGAAAATGTCTGGTCCTTTGATAACCCCTCCACCCTTTCACTCCAAGCCCAGTGTATACATAAATGTTTAGTCACCAAAGTGAGTATTGTTTTGAATTCAAAGTGAATTTTAAATTTACATCCAAAATTGCTTTTTACCCACTCATAGCTAGGTCTTATTCACTCAGAAATCTCTGGCATTCAGAAAATGTAACAACTAGCTGTTACAATATTTTTCTTTAAAAAAAAAACATAATATGTTGTATGAGTATAGAAGAAAATCAGAGCTTGTACCCTTCCTTACGCATCACATATACAGAGTTCCAAGACATGACTTCACTAGTATGGCGATTGGTACAAATGTACACCAAACCCAGATTCATTTGGTTTTATACAAGTGATCTAGTAATTTATACTCAGAATTACTGCTTAGGCTGAGATTTGCTGGGGTCTCAAAATATTAAGCACGTAAGGAGCCCTCTTGAAACTATGACAACAGAGAAAGAATGATAGACAATGGGGTCAGAGCTGTAATGTTTTAATAACCCACAAATTAATCAGTGGAAAATGAAGCATATACTCGTATCCCGTGCAGATGAAGTAGTTGGAATATAGATTAACTGTATTTACTGGTAGATGCTCTCTATCAATATATAGCAACTATTATAACGCACTAGAAGATCGTACATTGCTGTATAAATCCCAATCCCATGGCTGTGTGCTGGATAATATATCAAGCTGGATGTTTGACTAATAAAGTGCAATGTTTTCCATCCTGTTCATTGGAGAATTGTCCCTTCTCAGAAGGTTTGTTAGTTGTCATCATTTTAAATTAATTCACTGATCACAGAGTATTCTCCTGTCTGGAATGATTTGCTCACGACTGAAACCTTGACTTCCTTAATAAAATTACATTTTCTCATTTTATCTCACAATAAGAACTAATTAAGTGTTTTTTATTATTCAAACAGTATTTGGGAAGCATGACCTCAATTATAAAAGTGGAACCGTTTAGATTGGTGTTTCCTGATGGCTCCAGGACAGCAAATTATGTGAAACCACATTTAATAAAATAATTCCATCAATGTCTGCAGGGTCTGAGCCTGTACTGCATATTTCATCGTCACACTATGCTAACATGTGTACACATTGCATTAGCACACTGCACAGCAATATTCATACACACTGCTCAACATGCATAGATACTCCATAATACATGTACACTGTACAAGACTGACATGCAATACAGAAAAAATAAATTAACACCAACACAAACATTACATTAATACACTACACAGATCATTGGCTATAAGTACTTTGCAACTCTAACAGATATATATATATATATATATATATATATATATATATATATATATATATATATATATACACTACACATCCACTGTTGAACTTTATGATCTTTAGCCTTTTTTCAACATAGACAACTATGTAAATGTGCAGAGTTTCACATGCTGACACACTTCACTGCAATGAGCATCACACTATATATATATATACATGCTTGCAACTATAACCCCTCTTACACAGTGTATTTTTTATTTTTGTTCTAATTTGCTTTGTCACAGTTGTTTCATTTAGTGTGCTATGTTGTGCAGAACTTTGAAATAGTTTAATTCTTGATAAATATTATAATACTTATGTTTGAATTAACACTTTGTGCACAATAACATTCTAAAAATCTACACCTAATTTTAAACACACACACCCACAAAATAACAAAGGCAAGACACCATAGACTACACATATAGCTTCCTGGACTCAAGTTAATGAGCGCCTACCTTCTTCATTTACTTTTGCTCTGGCCATAGTATGAACCCGCAAAACGTAATTACATGGTTTACAAAGAACACTAATGGTTGACCATACAGACCCCCTACACGCACAAGCCTACGCATACACTAACTCACTGTACAGAGACATTTCTGTATGAATCAAGTAAGCCGGTAGCTAATTGCTAGTATTCTAAAATATGATTGACGCACTGAATGAATCCATTTACTAAATATATGATATCTGTAAATGTACAGCATTCTAATCAATATTTTCTATGGGCAAAGCTATCATCAATGGACCGAGATTTGTGAATATAAACATATATTTTTTCAAACAGACCAGTATATACAAATATTATGTTATCTTCAAATCAATGTACACTGTCCAACTTGGCAACATTATTGCCTAATGAGCCCAATCACTGAATAATATATGATTTTAAAGGCAGTTGAATTTGTTCATTCTCTATCCAAAATCAGACTCTTTACTCTTGATTTGTTTTTCTGCTAATCTGAAAGGCTGCATTATTATTTTGTCCAGCATTTTGTAATTTTCTTGAAAAGCATTTAACATTGTTTAATAAGACAAGGTGTTTGCCAGAAATGCCTATTACATTAGTATCTAGAATAGCTGAAACCATTAGCTGTGCTTGCTTAATGGTGTGTGTCATTCAGGGGACATTACAAACACTTATAACTTTTTATCATTCAGACAGTTACCCATTGCTGTGCATTACTTAGCAGCAGTTTAACCCAATCATTGCTGGACCTGTGCCAAAAAAATGTATGCAAGTAGGTACCTCAAAAGAGTAGATAGATTATTAGAGAACACAACTCCTTAATTTCTATTAACCCCTACAATGAATAATCTTTTCACAAAGACAATAAACTATCATTGCCAGCTGGGACTGTCAGTGATAGTGTTAATAATCAGCCATTTCAGAGATTTTAATGGTTGATAGGAATATTATAAAAAAATGCCAACTCAAAACGTTCATAAATCATTCATGTGCGTACAGCTGTTCTATTCCCAAATTCATGCATTTATATAATACTAGGAAGAAGTAACGGATATAGATGGAGACTAGTAATGCAGTGAAATGGTTAATTGCTTATTGTTGGCGCTAAAAGCCAAGATAGCGTTCTCACCCCCACACACAGACCAGGCTCAGGCACATTTAACATAGCCTTCAAAAGCACTTCCAGCTGATATTGAACTGCACTAACAATTAAAAACTTGCAGAAATTCATTTTCTGACCGTGCAAACAGCCTGCTCCTGCTTTTCTCTAATGCAGAACCGCAGGGGCTGCTCCATGCCATCCCATTTAGACAAAATATCAAATTGTAAAACTTAGAGTCAACTGAATCAAACCCCAGGCTATTAATTGCGTTCAAAGCCGTATAGGGAAGTTGCCTGAAAGTTTGTTTATTACATTTTTTTAATGTAAGTTTTATACAGAAAGTTATTATATGGTCTGTGAACGCTGAAGAAGAATTATGAGAGGCTAAAATAAAAGCAAATGTATATACAAAAGTATAAATAATCAACACTGCAAAAAGAACTAGAACTCGTTTCCTTAGTTTGTCATTTCTGCTATTTTGGTACCTTTTTTTTAAAAAAGATCTGAGCGTGACTCTTCAGGAACAAATGTTGCTTCCTTAAATCAAATAAAGATGATTAGATGTCCCGAACAGTTCGCCGGGAACTGTTCGCTGGCAAACATAGTCTGTTTGCGGTCGCCGCGGCGGGCGAACATATGCGATGTTCGGTCCGCCCCCTATTCGTCATGGAGGTGGGAGGGTCTGGGAGGGAGGGTCTGCTGCTGATTGGCTGGAATGTGTCTGCTGACTGTGAGGTACAGGGTTAAAGTTTACTCAATGATGACGAATAAGGGGCGGACCGAACATCGCATATGTTCGCTCACGCCGCGGCGACCGCGAACAAGCTATGTTCGCCGTCGAACAGTTCCCGGTGAACTGTTCGGGACATCTCTAATGATAATGACATGCATATATATTATAGGCTCAAATTTCTATTTTGTCCTGGGATCATTTGCTAGTTATTCTTCCCATGATCCAAATGAATGTTTCACTTACAGTATTATTCACAAAACACAAACTTTTGCAAAACAAAATTCCGTGAAAATGGACGAACCAGAATTTCATTTCTCATAGTTACGAACACTATTCCTGGTCAGAATTCAAATGCTCTACAAAAAGAAGGATTTAAACTGAATTGTCACCTTATACATCCAGTATAAGGTCAACCTGCAAGCAAATCGTTTAAAAACCCTCAGCAGTGTGAATGTTAATCATGTAAAGGTAACTATAAACTAACTGGGTACATTATTATTATAAATGCTTTTCCCACTTGGAAATTTCATTATGAGGAGAGCCCTCACGGAGCTCACATAGATTTTTTTTTTTTTTTTGATGCTGCATTGGTTTATTTTATTTATTATTTTTTTTTTTTTCGTAATTCAATTTTTTTTTTTTAGATATACAGGAAGTAATGTCAGGAATTAATGTGGCTTTTTGTGGCCTTTTGTGGGACTTTAAATAAAAATATATTCCTTTCTTAACGTTTTACTGTTTTAAATAAATATAGCAGAGTATGGTGGGCATCGGAGTTACAATACCGAGCACCATAACAAAAATTTACACTGTAATA
Organism: Pelobates fuscus; assembly: GCF_036172605.1. Lineage (NCBI taxonomy): Eukaryota > Metazoa > Chordata > Amphibia > Anura > Pelobatidae > Pelobates > Pelobates fuscus. The sequence continues at coordinate 75,109,036 of NC_086323.1, read as the reverse complement.
ATAATAAAAACAAAATATTAAAACTGTAGTTAGCATGGTCACTTTCAGACAAATTGTATAAATAAAAATCTAACAGTTCAATCGGGTTGAAGTGGAGTCCTCCCATGAAGTATCTGCAAAGAATAATAGCCAGTACACTGAAAAACGGTTCCGAATTAGATCTGGTGTACACCAGGTTCCCAAAAGTTAAAGAATTGGGAAACTGTCCGTTCTTTATGTTGAGAAACTATAATCATATGTGTCACTAGACTATGACCTGTCTGTGTACCTCTCAGTCAAAATTCCAAGGCTTGAGGGGAGATCAAAGTTCTCATATTTATGAAAACACATGAAAAGGATTGTTCTGCAGTGTGTACAATGCATATTCTATATTAATGCCTATTGCATAATTGCTTAATTGCAGGATACTTCATTGCCTAATTGCTTAATCTAATAAACCATCTTCTGAATTCTACATACTACAGGGATTCCCTTTTCCTGCTGCCCATCGATATGTATATGTGATATGTGTCACAGAAAACATGGTGGATCTGGACACTTTGGATATCACACATGTTAAGGGTACGCATAAGAGGTTAGTGCTCTGCCAATTTATTGAATGTTCTGGTAAATTCTTAAACTCCATCAAAATGTAAGCTGAACGTCAAAGAGAAACCATGAATATAGCACTTGTAAATGATTCTTATGTTTCTGCAATGCTCTTTTAACTTACCAATCTGAAGTTAATAGAGTGATGATGTTTATAGATGATTTTCTATTTGTATGACATGCTTTGCTTTGCTTTTCTAAGTGTTTCTGACAGCTAAAATGACTCTTTGCATTTTCTAACCTCACACCCTGGGCCTGTCACTTCACACAGCCATAAAGGCAGCTCTGATGAGTTTTACTCTCACGGTTACAAATATACAATGTACGTTCTGCAGCAGGCCAAAGTGGCAGTAATTATAATAAATGTATCACTGTCAGAAATGCTAGTACACTGTAATGTACACTAGTATTTTAGCTCTATTTCCAGTTAACTGTGCCTTATTGAGACAGTGTTGATATTGTTACTGCAAGTGCCACATCTCTGGTACCAGTTGAATAGGGAAATTAATGAATGTTAAAAAAAAAAAAAAAAAAGGGTATTTATCAGTTGCTTAAAATAATATAAAGACCCTCAGGATGTGATGACAAATGATGCTTAAAAGAATACTATATTCAAAAATTGATGTATTACTTACCTGTCCTGCAGCTCCTGTCTGCTTCCTACTCCTCCGCGCCGTCAGTTCAGCTCTTCTGTCAGCTCACACTCTAAGTCTCGCGAGAGCTGCGGCTCTCGCGAGACTTACACTGGGAGCTGATCGAGGTGCTGAACTGACGCCGCGGAGGAGAAGGGAGCAGACAGGAGCTGCAGGACAGGTAAGTAAACTCTGCCAGCCCCCACAGCCCCTGTCTGTATTATGGCAATGCAAATTGCCATAATACAGACTATTGACTCGAGTATAAGCCGAGTTGGAGTTTTTCAGCACAAAAAATGTGGCTTATACTCGAGTATATACGGTATATCCAAAGACATCAAGGCAGCAGAACTGAAAAAGTATGTCCAAGACTTGCTAACTTTGCTGTTACCTGAGATTAGCAGAGAGCCTGTGTTGCTTGACTTCACACATTGTCTACCAAAATCCCCCTGACAGCCCAAGGACACACCTAGGGATGTGATCACAAGAGTCCATTTTTACAAAATAAAAGATCTCATAGTAAAAAGAGCCATGGTGTCAGGAAACTATTTTGAATAATACTCCCACCTCAAAATTTTTGTTGACTTATCTCTCTTCACGATACAAATTAGAAGAGAATTCTCAGAAATTACAGCAGCGTTGAGTAGACAAAACCTACCCTATAAATGGGGATACCCTGTCAAATTGCTCGTAACCATAAATGGCATATTGTCCACAGCCAATTCACCCCAGGAAGGCCTAATACTTTTGAGACACAGATATATCCCTCTTAAAGGTCTCAGTGCCACATCTCCTTCACAAGCAAGATCTCCATGGATACCAACAGATTGGAAAGCAGCAGGACCAGTATCACCAGAACACCCTAGAAGATATTCAAGACAATCAACGTGAACATGAACATAAAACATCACACCCTACATTTGCTGACCACATCAGACACGCAAAAATAACCTGGTTGTGGAATAGTATCCATGGAAGCACACATTATGAAAACAACAAAATAATGATTAAACCCTTTCACATATAGTGAATAATTGTTACTACTTACATTACACCATGATAAAAGAGCAACCATGCACAAGTTTCCACTGGAAAACCAAGAAGACATATTTATAGATGAGCACAACACATATCCTTATGGTAGAGCCCCTAAAGATTTAACTGATTGTATTGATATGTTTAAACTCAGGGGTAGTGGGACTGACTTCACCCACACCACCACTACCACTGTAATGTGAAATGACCACTGGTTAAGTGATCCACACTTGGTTTTTTTTTTTTCTTCTAACATTAATTGCTATATCAATTTTAATGTTCATGCTGGAAATCTGCACAATTATGAGTCTTAGACATTTCACTAGAAAAAAATAAATTCACAGGACTCAAAGCTCTCCCAAATAAAAATATTCTGTTAAGGACACAGGCTTATGTACACAGATCTCTGGCACCCTACATTTTAAATATGGCTGAACTTTCTGTCAATCAATGGCAATCAAATACCCATTTGAAAAGACACCAGGTATTTAGGGAGGCAAAAAAAGTTGCAAGCTCATGCAATCTGAAATCATTCCCTAATTAACTCAACAAACTACTCTACAGGATACCATTCTATGGCAAAACCAAATCAGGAGAAGCATCAATTTTATTACACAAAAAACCCAGCATTTCAAATGACAACAATTGGATGGTAGGGGAAGGTTTATCATTTTGCAGTGCCTTATTAATAATAAACATTATACAATTGTAAACATCCATGCCCCAAACGAGGAACAACTCTCATTTCTATGCAGAGTATTTAGCAGGATACCCAACTTGAATCATACTAAATTGATCATGTAAGGAGATTTTAACATTCCGATGGACCCATCACTATCACTATATCAAAAGGTCTGCAGGTTGAATGAATCCCTTCTGGCAGGTAGTAATATTTGTAAGGAGAAAGGAGAAACCATCTCTACATATTTTACAGGGCACAACGTCTCTTGATATCACCCCAACCTCCCTTTAACTTGCCCTTAAGACAGTAATTAGAGGCAAGCTTATACAATTAGTGGCCACACACAAAATGAGACACAATAAGAACTGCTCAACCTTGAACAGGACCTAGATTCCAAACACAGGAAAACTCTGTAAAACTCTGTTTAACTGAATTTATCATGACATTAGCTCAACTGTATTTTTTTTTTTATTTTTTTTATCTCAGCTAATTTGGCCTCAATAATGAAATTTACTTTTCAACATCAACAGTTACATTTTAATGAATAAACTCCAGTGAGTGAAAAATGAAATAAACACCTGCTGGAATAATAAGTAATCACAGGAAAGTCCTAAACCATAGTACAGGGATAGGCAACCTGCAGATGTTTTGGACTACACATCCCACGATTGATCTGTCTGTCTGTCTCCAATTTTAATATTACACTGATTGTGGGAGAGGAAGGGTGTAGGCATGAGTGTCGCAGGTGGGAGTGCATGTCTGTGATAAAAAAAGAAAACACACACACAAAACAAAGTGCTATGCAGAAATGGCATACAATCTTTTGTGAATATATTTCATTTTTCTAATAGTATCTCTGAAAGAGAAAAATTGATTAATAAAAAAAAGAAAAGAAAAGCACAGAATCAATGTATCACCAAAATACTGACTAGCATTGCCCTCTACTAAAAAGCATGCTGGCTTCTATTTCATAAGGCTACATTTAGTTAAAAACCTACACAAGAAGGCATGCGTCGATAGTGCAGAAAATGAGACGTTTCAAAGTACTATTAAAATAGCAAAACATACTGATCATTTTCTCTTAATTGGATTAACAGCCAGTCTCCGGAATATAGATAGGATGAGATTTCAGCAATGTGGAAACTGCTAGCTTGACAGAAAGGGATTAATCTATGGGCACCTGTCAGCTTGTTGACTAATAACCTATTGATCTATCTGTGATATACGCACCAGGTCTATGCAACTGGAAACTGCTAACCCACCTGACACCATAAACTTAAGATAATGACGAACGCCCCTGTTTTTGCTGTCTAAGCTATTGCTTTACCCTCTGGATGTCACAGGGTTAAACAAAAAAAAATAAACTTTTAATTATCTGGAGTCAGAGAGGCTTGTAAATTTCTTAATTTGCATTTCCAAATAAAAAATGCTGAATTTTTTAAAAACTAATACTAAGTGGACAAAGACACATTTTGCAGCTTACATTTTTTTATTTGCTGTTATATTTTGCTCCTTAAGAAGCTGAAAAGTATCTTGACTCTCCTCAAACTGGTAAAAACCTACGTGCTCACGCAGGTGAACCATATAAAAAGGCAGGAGAAATCTACAGATAAGAATGTCATAGGATATATGTGATCTATGTATTTGCTATTACTTAACTCGCATTAAGCAAACAATATTTTTACTCATATGCAGGTAAGATGGCAATTTTAAAAACATCTAGAGTGTTTTAACAATTAGATTTGCTATATTTATTATTTATACATAAATATATTTATTTATTATTTCAATCATTATCATTTATCATTTCAATCAATAGATAGAGAACTGCATTGTAATAAACTGCATTTTTATGTTTAAAGCTAATTTACATTGAGGGTGGGTGTGTGTCTGGGGGGCTAGATACCCAAAAAAGTGGCTTTCTAGCCCGAAATCTCTTAGTGGAAAAGAGATCTGAATATGAGTGATTTTTTAAAATGTTTTGCCTCCATGCTGATCACCATCCTCATGTTCATGTTGAATCTCAGCAAGAGTGGAAACAACATACAAGTACAGTTCAGAAAGAGATAAAGGGGATATGACAACCTTATCATGTCCCCAAGTCTCTATCAGTGTGCTGCTTCCACTTCCAGTAGACACTCAATAAGGAGACTGGGAGGCAGCACAGCATGGAGACATTAACACATCAGTGCCTTGATGTACAGGGCCTGGCCTGCAAGAGTTAACTTGCCGCTTCTCGCCTTCCACCCCTGAATATAGCAGAACCAAGTAGAAAAGATTGAAAAAATATTTTTGTATAGTATGCTTTTGTGTTTATGTGTATATGCCTGTGTGTGACTGTGTATGCCTATATGTGCCTGTCTGTGCGTGCCTTTGTCTATGTATGCCTGTATGGGCCTTTTTATGTGCCTGTGTCTGTCTGTATGTGCATTCTGTGTTTGCATGTGTCTGTATATGTCTGCATGTGCATGTCTTTGTTGGTCTTCGTATGCCTGTATGTGACTGTCTTTGTAAGTCTGTGTCGGTGTATGTCAGTGTGTTCCCAATCTCTATGTATACCTGTATGCTGTCTGGGTGTGCTTCTATCTGTGTGCGCCTGCATATGTCTCTTTGTGTATGTCTGTGTGTGTCTGTGTCTGAGTAGGCTTTTATTTGTCTGTCTTTGTATGCCTGTTTGTGCCTGTCAGTGTGTGCCTGTTTTGGATTGGGCACCCAGGATCCGCCCCGGGTGCCAAATACTCTAGGTACGCCCCTGCCAAATGGTATTCAGTCTTCAAGCCTCCAGTATTTTATGACCCCAGCAACATCTCTGCATTAAGGCATATAACTGGTATATTATGTAGCAAAAAAAAAAAAATACATTAAAAATTTCCTTTTTTAATTAAATTAAACCTTCGCCATTGTCAGATGTTCTATATAGGCATCTAGTTAGGAATAACCTAATAAACAGAACCCAATTTGAGGAGGCAGGTGACCTATTCAAATGTGACAGCTGTCTATCCAAAGGGGCCATACTATATGAAGTTGGTCATGGTGTCAAGTATATTAGCAGTAAGGAGTTCCACTTTCAAAATATGTCAAATGTTGGTGTCCTTAACCCCTTAAGGACACATGACGTGTGTGACATGTCATGATTCCCTTTTATTCCAGAAGTTTGGTCCTTAAGGGGATATAGAGTCATAGGGGGAATCTTCCAATGCTTCACTATGCCCATGTAGACTAATAAATATAGGCAGAAGATAAGCTTGTTTGACGGGGAAAAAATACAATGAGACGGAAAGGACACTATAAAAGTCTGTAGCAATCCAAGTGGGTGTTTTCTGGATATGCAAATTAGAATGAAAAACGAGGGGTCCTGAAAAACCTGGAGCTTGAACCTGAAGCCCAATTACATTTATCCTAAGGCCCCAGCCTTGGAGTCATTTCGCCACCACTCTATGGAAACCTACCAAACTATGCAAGTTAAGATCAAAACAAAAATGCTGTATTGCCAGGTATTCAATGCAATCCTGCCTAGCCACACTAATCAAGCAATGGAGAAGAGGTGCAGTTCAGTCACTCTGCCCAACACGTTGCTCGTTACTGTCATGTGAGGAGGAACATCCCCTTCCGATTAGTAGCCTTGAGGAGCACTATGCTAGTTATCTGGTTTTGGATCTATTATTTTGTAGTGGTTTTATATAAAATGTCCCACTTTGGGGTTCTTTAGTTCTGGATCTCTACATATGATAATGCCCCTTTATCATATGTAGAGATCCAGAACTAAAGAACCCCAAATCTAGGGCTTAAGACACAAATGCCACTCCAGCAACAACATTTTAGAAAACCATACCACAGTGGGTTAGGGGCCTTAGTAGAATCTAGAGAGAAACAACACATCCAGTCGATAAGTGTCTGCAATAGAGATAATTGAGTCCGTGAGAAATCCAGAGCCAATAACAACATCACCCAGAAAGAACTTGATAGCTGGTTATTGAGGTTGTCGAGGATCTTGCATTCAGTTCCCTTTTTTCACACCTCTACGAAAGTTGCTGAAAAAATAATTTTTTAAATGTGGATTGCAGCATAACTATCCATTAAACACACATATTTCCACTGCTCTAACCGGTGTGTCCCATGATGTACCTGGTCATCTATAGTGATGTCGCAAACATAAAATTTTCGGTTCGCGAACGGCGAACGCGAACTTCCGCAAATGTTCGCGAACTGGCGAACCGGACGAACCGCCATAGACTTCAATGGGCAGGCGAATTTTAAAACCCACAGGGACTCTTTCTGGCCACAATAGTGATGGAAAAGTTGTTTCAAGGGGACTAACACCTGGACTGTGGCATGCCGGAGGGGGATCCATGGCAAAAGTCCCATGGAAAATTACACAGTTGATGCAGAGTCTGGTTTTAATCCATAAAGGGCATAAATCACCTAACATTCCTAAATCACAATGGATATGGATTGACAGATGACATATTGACACCTTGACATATGGATTGACACCTGTCCTCAGAGACCTTGATACACACTGACACAGAGCAGAATAGGGACTGTTCCCCCTACATAGGGTCACTTGGCAGATATGGATTGACACCTGTCCTCAGGGACCCTGATACACACTGACACAGAGCAGAATAGGGACTGTTCCCCCTACATAGGGTCACTTGGCAGATATGTATTGACACCTGTCCTCAGAGTCCCCGATACACACTGACACAGAGCAGAATAGGGACTGTTCCCCCTACATAGGGTCACTTGGCAGATATGGATTGACACCTGTCCTCAGGGACCCTGATACACACTGACACAGAGCAGAATAGGGACTGTTCCTCCTACATAGGGTCACTTGGCAGATATGGATTGACACCTGTCCTCAGAGACCCTGATACACACTGACACAGAGCAGAATATGGAATATTCACTAAATGCCAAACATTGTTATACAGGGGAATATTCAGTAAATAAGGATAAGGGGGGGGGCTACTGTCCTCCCCTCCGGCCCCCACCCCTGCGCGGTGAGTGGAGGCCATAAATCACAATGGGGGGGACCTACTGTCCTTCCGCCCGCCCGCCCCCACCCGTGAGCGGTGGGTGGGGGCCATAAAAATAATGAGGAGGGGGACCTACTGTATGATGTTGTATCGATCAGGTAGTGTAAGGGTTATGCCCGCTTCACAGTGACAGACCAAACTCCCCGTTTAACGCACCGCAAACAACCGCAAACAGTCCATTTGCACAACTGCAAACTCCCCATTTGCACAAGGTTGGATACCAAGCTAGCCATGTCCCGTTCCTTGTCCTCACTGATGTCATTGAAGGTCTCCTCCTCCACCCAGCCACGTACAACACCAAGGGTCCCCGAAAGGGGACAACAAGCCCCCTGGGACGCCTGCTGTGTTTGGTCTTCCACCTCCTTAAAGCCACCTTCCTCCTCTGACTCCTCTTCTTCAGACTCCTATCTCTGTGTTGCCTCTCTCTGCGTTATTATAAGGTGTGTTAAGTAGTACTATTCTTATCAGTTTAATCCCTGTTACGAGTAGAGGACTATTTCCTTGTTTCGCCAAACCCCTTCAAAGATGGAAAAAGCGGCATGAGTGGAAGAAATTAGGAAATGTGGTCAGGTGGTGGTGCCAGCCCCAGTGAGGGCTTGTACCCAGGTATGCTAATAAACTGAAAAAAGAAAAACTCTCCCAAGAAGGAGATCTAAAACTGGCATAGGAAAAGGTTAGACAACTATAATAAAGTGATACCTACAAATCCTAGTGAGCATAGCTGTATAATAGAGTGAGAAAGGGAAAGCAGAGTAATGCTTCCTAATACCGTGGTTAGTACCCTTTGTTAAAGTAAATTGAGTAATGGACAAAAGTCTTTATTGTATCATTTATAAATAACAAAGGGATACTATACTCATTCCCCTATAGTGGCTAATTGTGTAATAATGGTAATACTATTACCTATTATATAATATTGCCAGGGGCAAGGAAATTCCCTCTAAATAGATGGGTATAGGCAGAGAGTATGGAGACCGGAGTGATGCTGTCATAAAAAGTGTCAATAAGGTGATATAAAGTTAAATGTATCACAGAAACACAGCCACCCTTTCTTTTAGCTAGTTTCCAGAAATGCTGGATAGATAGAAGGGCTATAAAGACTCAGAGAGGTCTAAGAAGAATCCTCTAAACTAGCCCTAATCTCCTTAAACACCTTCAAGGGTGTTCTAAGCTAAAGCTCAATCTAAACATTTAGATGACTGTCTGATTTCCCATCACAGATGCTGGCTAGGAATAACACAGTGCAAGACAAAGAGTGGGTCTAAATGCCCATAGTGCAGTAAAGTGTCCCTAGTGAAGGGAAAAAGAGAATAACGAGCTGGCGCCCAAGAGAATAACGAGCTGGCGCCCTATCAGGGGACGTGTATATGGCATCGATTTTAGGAACCGGGAGATGGAAAAAGATACTTGGTCGGTCCTCCTACTTCAAATTTGGGGCACAGCGCGTGCAATCTAATGTGCCACCAGATAGGAGTGGTGTGTTAAGTAGTACTATTCCTATCAGTTTAATCCCTGTTATGTGCTTTTTTTTGGTTTGGTTTTTGAAGCCACAGTGCAGCACCAGAGGCCCGAAAAATTAGGCATGTACACATGCCTGAAAAATTAGGTATTGTTGCAGCCGCTGCTGTAGCAGCAGCCATAAAAATTGATGTTTGTTTCCCAGGCAGAAAGTGTCCTAAAACATTGCGGTTTGAACCCTAGTTGGTGGCGGATAAGTCACGCAAGTCAACCGGCATTCAGAGCTAAAATACAGCAGCGTGTGGACCATTTTTAGCCCAAGGCAGCTCATCTCATCAGGCCTTTTTTAGTCGAATGTATCACCCACTGTCAGTCCCTTCGGGATCCATCCCTCATTCATCTTAATAAAGGTGAGGTAATCTAGACTTTTTTGACCTAGGCGACTTCTCTTCTCGGTGACAATACCTCCTGCTGCACTGAAGGTCCTTTCTGACAGGACACTTGAAGCGGGACAGACCAGAAGATCTATCGCAAATTGGGATAGCTCAGGCCACAGGTCAAGCCTGCACACCCAGTAGTGAAGGGGTTCATCGCTCCTCAGAGTGTCAATATCTGCAGTTAAGGCGAGGTAGTCTGCTACCTGTCGGTCGAGTCGTTCTCTGAGGGTGAATCCTGAAGGGCTGTGGTGATGCGTAGGACTTAAAAAGCTCTGCATGTCCTCCATCAACAACACGTCTGTAAAGCGTCCTGTCCTTGCCGGCGTGGTCGTTGGATGAGGAGGATTACTTCACCTCTTCCCCTGTTAGATTCCCGTTGTGCTGTAACATCACCTTTATACGCTGTTTATAGCATACTTTTAAATTTATTTTGCAAATGCTGCATCCTTTCCGACTTTGTAATTTAGTAACATTTCAGCCACTTTCTGCTTATACCGGGGGTCTAGTAGTGTGGACCAGTACAGATCGTTCTCCTTCAGCCTTTTTATACGAGGGTCCCTCAACAGGCATGACCGCATGAAAGACCGTGCACAAGATTGGATGCTGAGCTACTCATTTCCCATTCCTCCTCCTCAGTGATCTCAATGAAGGTATGTTCTTCCCCCCAGCCACGTACAACACCACGGGTACCAGATAGGTGACAACGAGCACCCTGGGCTGCCTGCTGTGGTTGGTCTTCCTCCTCCTCCTCAAAGCCACATTCCTCCTCTGACTCCTCTTCCTCACAATCTTCTTCCAGCGTTGCCGCAGGTCCAGCAAGCGATGCTGATAAGGCTGTTTCTGGTGGTGATGGTGACCACAACTCTTCCTCTTCCTCTTCACGCTCATCTACGGCCTGATCCAGCACTCTTCACAGGGCACGCTCCAGGAAGAAAACAAATGGTATGATGTCACTGATGGTGCCTTCGGTGTGACAGACTAGGTTTGTCACCTCCTCAAAAGGACGCATGAGCCTACAGGCATTGCGCATGAGCGTCCAGTAACGTGGCAAAAAAATTCCCAGCTCCCCAGAGGCTGTCCTAGCACCCCGGTCATACAAATATTCATTAACGGCTTTTTCTTGTTGGAGCAGGCGGTCGAACATTAGGAGTGTTGAATTCCAACGTGTCGGGCTGTCGCAAATCAAGCGCCTCACTGGCATGTTGTTTCGCCGCTGGATATCTGCAAAGTGTGCCATGGCCCGGTAGGAACGCCTGAAATGGCCACACACCTTCCTGGCCTGCTTCAGGACGTCCTGTAAGCCTGTGTACTTATGCACAAAGCATTGAACGATAAGATTACACACATGTGCCATGCACGGCACATGTGTCAACTTGCCCAACTTCAATGCCGCCAACAAATTTGTTCCATTGTTACAAACCATTTTGCCGATCTCCAGTTGCTGCGGAGTCAGCCACTTTTCCACCTGTGCGTTCAGGGCGGACAAGAGTGCTTCTCCGGTGTGACTCTCTGCTTTCAAGCAAGTCAAACCCAAGACGGCGTGACACTGCCGTATCTGGGATGTGGAACAGTACCGGGGGAGCTGGGGGGTGCCGTTGATGTGGAGCAAGATGCAGCAGCAGAAGAGGACTCAGCCGAGGAGGTTATGGAAGAGGATGGAGTAGGAGGAGTAGAGGAGGTGGCAGCAGGCCTGCCTGCAAGTCGTGGCGGTGTCAGCAACTCCTCTGCAGAGCCACGCATTCCATGCTTGGCAGCCGTCAGCAGGTTTACGCAATGCGCAGTGTAGGTGATATACCTGCCTTGACCATGTTTTGCAGACCAGGTATCAGTGGTCAGATGGACCCTTGCCCCAACACTGTGTGCCAGACATGCCATTACTTCCTTTTGCACAATCGAGTACAGGTTGGGGATTGCCTTTTGAGAAAAGAAATTTTGTCCGGGTACCTTCCACTGCGGTGTCCCAATAGCTACAATTTTTTTGAATGCCTCAGACTCCACCAGCTTGTATGGTAAAAGCTGGCGGGCTAATAGTTCAGACAAGCCAGCTGTCAGACGCCGGGCAAGGGGGTGACTTTCTGACATTGGCTTCTTACGCTCAAACATGTCCTTGACAGACACCTGACTGTGGGCAGATGAGCGGGAACTGCTCAAGGCGAGAGACGGAGTGGCGGATGGTTGAGAGGGGGCAAGGAGGACATCAGTGGTTGATGTGGCTGAAGATGCTGGACCAGGAGGAGGATGGCGGCTTTGAGTTTGTGTGCTGCTTATACTCGTGTTGATCCCATAGGCGTTTGTGATGTGTGATCATGTGCCTACGCAAAGCAGTTGTACCTAGGTGGGTGTTGGACTTCCCACGACTCAGTTTCTTTTGGCACAGGTTGCAAATGGCATCGCTGTTGTCAGAGGCAGACACACAAAAAAATTCCATACTGCTGAGCTTTGCAATGACGGCATTCTGGTGGTGGACACAGCATGCGTTGATTAGCGTGCTGTCGGGCTGACCCGGGGTGCCGATGAATGCTGTCTGACTGTGCCACTAGCTCCTTGCGATGACCTCCCCCTGCTTCCAACTCGTCTCCTCCTCCTCTCTGTCTCCCCATCTGAACTTTCGCCCTGTTCTTCTTCTTGCCGAGCGGGCACCCACGTGACATCCATGGACGCATTGTCATCATCAACAGCTTCACTTGTATCTGACAACTCAGCAAAGGAAGCAGCAGTGGGTACAACATCATCATCATCACACCGTACGTCCATGTGTGTAATGCTGCCTGACTGAGACATATCCCTGTTATCTACATCTTCTGGCAATAATGGTTGCGCATCACTCATTTCTTCAAACGGTTGTGTAAATAACTCCTCTGACAGATAAAGTGAAGCGGCTGTGGTGCTAGTGTTGGTGGTGGCGGCAGGCAGGTGAGTGGTATCTTGAGAGGTGCCCGAAGCTAAGCTGGAGGAGGATGGTGCATCAAGGTTTCGAGCGGAAGCTGTAGAAGATTGGGTGTCCTGTGTTAGCCAGTCAACTATGTCCTCAGAACTTTTCAAGTTCCGGGTACGTGGCCTCTGAAAACTGGGCATTATTCTAGGGCAAAGGGAATCACAGCACCACAACCACGACGGCCCCTGCGGGGTGGCCTGTCTGCCTGTCGTTTTTTTTTTGGATTAGTGGTACTATGCGTGCAAGCTACTGTGAGACCAGATATGAGTGGCACTGTGCAGTGGCAGAGGTTGGCAGAGTACACGCTGTAGGCCTGACACACCCGTTTGAAGACAACTAACTGCTATTCAATCTATAACAGTGAAACATTTTTTTTTGTTTTTAAATGCACGCTATTGTGACACCAGATATCAGTGGCAATGTGCACTGGCAGAGGTTGACAGAGTACACGCTGTAGGCCTGACACACCCGCTTGAATACAACTAACTGCTATTCAATCTATAACAGTGAAAAACGTTTTTGGGTTTTTAAATGCACGCTATTGTGACACCAGATATGAGTGGCAGTGTGCACTGGCAGAGGTTGGCAAAGTACACGCTGTAGGCCTGACACACACGCTTGAAGACAACTAACTGCTATTCAATCTACAATAGCGTAAAAACATTTTTGGGTTTTAAATGCACGCTATTGTGACACCAGATATGAGTGGCAATGTGCACTGGCAGAGGTTGGCAGAGTACACGCTGTAGGCCTGACACCCGCTTGAAGACAACTAACTGCTATTCATTCTATAACAGTGAAAAAAGTTTTTGGGTTTTTAAATGCACGCTATTGTGACACCAGATATGAGTGGCACTGTGCACTGGCAGAGGTTGGCAGAGTACACGCTGTAGGCTTGACACACACTTATGAAGGACACTGACTGCTATTATATTACAGTCAAAAACTTTTTTTGTTTTTAAATGCAAGCTATTGTGACACCAGATATGAATGGCACTGTGCACTGGCAGAGGTTGGCAGAGTACACGCTGTAGGCCTGACACACACTTATGAAGGACACTGACTGCTATTAGATTACAGTCAAAAACTTTTTTTGTTTTTAAATGCACGCTATTGTGACACCAGATATGAGTGGCACTGTGCCCTGGAAGAGGTTGGCAGAGTACACGCTGTAGGCCTGACACACACTTATGAAGGACACTGACTGCTATTAGATTACAGTCAAAAACTTTTTTTGTTTTTAAATGCATGCTATTGTGACACCAGATATGAGTGGCACTGTGCACTGGCAGAAGTTGGCAGAGTACACGCTGTAGACCTGACACCCACTTGAAGGACACTGACTGCTATTAGATTACAGTCAAAACCTTTTTTGTTTTTAAATGCATGCTATTGTGACACCAGATATGAGTGGCACTGTGCACTGGCAGAGGTTGGCAGAGTACACGCTGTAGGCCTGACACACACTTATGAAGGACACTGACTGCTATTATATTACAGTCAAAAACTTTTTTTGTTTTTAAATGCACGCTATTGTGACACCAGATATGAGTGGCACTGTGCACTGGCAGAGGTTGGCAGAGTACACGCTGTAGGCCTGACACACACTCATGAAGGACACTGACTGCTATTATATTACAGTCAAAACTTTTTTGTTTTTACGAGAAAAAATTATGCTTGTAGCGCTGAAGTATGTGGGTAGTTTTGACCAGCTCCATGTTTCTGAGTTCTGCATGCAATATAGAGAGTTCATGACTCCGTGTGTGCGTATTTTTGTGTGTAAGGTCAGTGATCTTGGCGATTAAAGTGGTATAATCTTTAAGTCTCTGCTTTTTGGCGTAGCTCCCTGCTCTTATCAGAAGGCCTCTTATTACCGCTTTGTGCGCGAGCCAGCCAGTGGTCAGGTCTACGTCGGGGGTCAGGTTCGTTTCAAAGTAATCAGTAAGATTCGCCTTGATTTGGTCTACAATTTTAGGGTCACGGAGCAGGGAGTCATTCAGCCTCCATGCTCCCTTGCCCGCAGTGGCACATCTTTCTGAAAGGGTTAGGGTGATTGGGGCATGGTCTGACCAGGTTACCAGACCTATTGTCGTCTTTTGGACTGCTGGCATGAGCGTGGCTGGGATTAAGAACCTGTCAATTCTAGTATATGTATTATGTGCTAGGGAATGGAAGGTGTAATCTCTCTCCAACGGGTGGAGGACCCTCCAAGGATCTAGGAAATTGTGTTGGAGAATTTGTTCGCACAGCAGTGATGATGTTTTGTGTGATCTACGCGCGGATGCCTTGGTTAATCCGTCGGTGGAAGTGGAATCTAGAGAACAATCCAGGAGAAAATTAGTATCTCCTCCGATTACTGTAGTTCCAAATCTATGTGCACTCGCTAGGGCGAAGATTTTGTCCGCAAATTCCACTTGATTAGTGTGTGGGCCATAAATGTTGATGAGCGTGTAAGGTTCGTTGTTTATATAGCATTGGAGTAATAAATATCTGCCGTGTTTGTCACCTGTTTTCCTAAGTAGCGAGAAGGCTACCCCTTTCCCAATCAGAATCGATACCCCTCGTTTTTTCTTTTTTTAACATGAATGGAAATCATGGGGGTATGCTGTAGAGCAGAATTTGGGACGTGCACCCCACTTAAAATGGGTCTCTTGGAAGAAGGCGACCTGAGCTTTGTGTTTTTTTGCTTCTTCCAGTGCTAGTCTCCGCTTATGAGGGGAATTTAGGCCTTTCGTGTTCAGGGATAGGACATTAAGTGTCATTGAGATGAAGGAATGGTTGCTGTGTCAATGACTGATGGGGATAGAGTCGACAGCGGGGGACAACTAATGTCCCTGAAATAGAGCGTGGTTCGGTATATCGGTGTGTCCCTGCATGTTGCGATGAGGGTGGGCCGTATGGGAGCCGCAACATCCTCCGGCAGACAAGCTGGGCATATGTGACCTGTACTAGCAGTGTACGTTTGCATTTGTGGTATTGATACATATTGCTCGCAATTATAGAGGCAGTCATTGTGAGTGTATTACATGTTAGCAAAGCCTTTCCAGCAGTGTGTGGTAATTGTTTGTGGGAAAAGGAGTAGGGAATGGGGTAACAGAAATATAACAGGTATTGAAACATATTAATATAAAAAACTATATACAAAAAAACGCCGGTTGGGGTGCTCTGGGGCATAGGCGGTAGTGAAAAGGCTCTGGTGAGCCTAGTGGGGCAGTGGGAAGTGACAGATCCTACAACCCTGGTGTGTTAGGCAGTGTGAGACAATCGCTTTTTCTTTTTTTTTTTTTTTTTGTATTTTATTGTTTCTTTTGTCTTTTTTTTCTTTTTTTTTTCTTTTTTGACTTTGCGGGGCAAGGTGATCCCATGGGCAACGTGGGTCGGAAAGTGACATGGCCCAAGTGACATGGCCCAAGCTTCCCCCTGTGTGGAGCATGCAAGGCAGGTGCAATACAGCAACCACCTCAGCGGCGTCAGTGGTGGGGGACACATGTTTTCAAGAGCGTATGGGCAAGCATAAAGCATATCCAGATACATCAGGCAACATATGTTACGGAGTCCCATATAACGCGCTACAATTCAGTCTCCCCATACTTGGTGCATCGCCACCATGGCCGGGCCCAACCCAAGGGCCCCGGCATGGCGGCAAGGCTCAGCCCCACCCCTTCCGAAACACCGGGAAGTAAGGTGCGGCTGAGAGGAAAAGAGCGCGAGACCTATACAAATTTAACAGACAGTGTACGTTAGGGAGCCCTAGAGGTTGCCCAAAATTCCGATCCCGCCATGCCCGGTGCATCGCTGCCGCGGCCGGGCCCAGGCCAAGGGCCCCGGCACGGCAGCAAGGCCCAGCCTCCGGCATTTACCCAAAAAACACTGAATAATAAATTCTCAGTAAGAGGAAAAGAGCATGGGACATACATAGATACTCCATGGAGTTTGCTTTAGAGAGTCCTGGGGATTACACAGAGATTTAACCCGAGTATACACAGTGCGTCACCGCCATGGCTGGGCCCAAGACGGGGGCCCCGGCATGGCAGCAAGGCTAAGCATCAAATATCTTCCCAACAGTAATCACAAAAACAAAACAAAACAAAACACAACAAAAAACAAAAGCATTAGTGTGATGAGAAAAATTAGCCAGACATGAGATCAGAGGGCATGAGGGGGAAAAACACAGACCATGATCTCAGAGGGCATGTACATCTGGCCAGTGCGCCCAATTATGATAGAAAAAAGGGGAACCGTTCAGTTCACTGATCTGCCGACACCATGTTCCAATCTGTGGAGACCTTCCTCGGGGACCGTGATCTCTGCGGTTTCGCCTGGGCAGCCTGTCCAGGCGCTTGCGATAGGGCAATGTTCCATTCTTGCAGGAGCTTCATGCCTTCCTCGACAGAGGTGATATGACGGTCAGCTCCATTGCGGCGGATAGTCAGGCGGGCTGGGAACCCCCATCTGTATAGGACATCGGCGTCTCTCAGGGATTTGGTTATGCAGGCCAACTCCTTTCGCTTCAGCAAAGTTGCGGCGGACAAATCTGTGAAAAGGAGTACGCCTGTGAATCCTTCTGGCTGAGACTTTGTGATTCTCGCGGCTCGCATCACTCTGTCCTTGCTGGTGTAATAATGGAATTTCGCAATGGTGTCTCGAGGGACCGAAGCCAGGAGGGATTTCGGCTTTGGTAGGCGATGTATGCGGTCGAGGAGGCAGTCCTGGAGCGACAGATCAGGGACTAAGGCCTGGAATAGGCGGACAGCGTAGGCTGGCAAGTCTTGAGGGAGGACCTATTCAGGGATGCCGCGGAGGCGGATGTTGCTCCGTCTGTCCCTATCCTCATGGTCCGCAACTTTGTCGGTGAGGCGATCTAATTTGGCCCCCAGCTCTGCATAGGCATCCGCCAGAGTATTATGGGCGGAGATGAGTTCCTCCGTCTTGTCTTCAAGGTGCGCCGTTCTATCACTGAGCGCCTGAATCTCCGTTTTTATGTCTCGTGACATCTTTGTCATATCGGCCTGGAGAGATGTTTGCAGGGCCTTGAGCATCTTGTGGATGGATAGATCGGTTGCGGGTGTCGCCGCTGGCTCCGATATTGAGGTAAGGTCACTGTGGTCCGAATACGCGGAAGGTGAGTTTGGCGCGCCGGCGCCATCTTGGGCCTGTGCGCGTGGCGGTGTCAACGCCGAAACTTGCAATGCCATCCGTTTGTGTCTTATTTTCTTGGCAGACTTGGATGCCATGATACTCACAGGTATTGCTGTACTTTTTTTTGCGGGAGTCTGGGGAGCTCACTGCTATCAAAATCGCTGTGCAGGGTTAATGTCTCACGGAGCTAACAGCTCATGCGACCGTTCTGTTGAGCTGTCAGGCCATGCCCCACTTTTTTGTTTTTAAATGCAAGCTACTGTGACACCAGATATCAGTGGCACTGTGCACTGGCAGAGGTTGGCAGAGTACACGCTGTACGCCTGACACCCGCTTGCAGTCAACTAACTGCTATTCAATCTATAACAGTGAAAAAAGTTTTTTGGTTTTTAAAGGCAATCTATTGCGACACCAGATAAGAGTGGCACTGTGCACTGGCAGAAGTTGGCAGAGTACATGCTGTAGGCCTGACACACACTTATGAAGGACACTGACTGCTATTATATTACAGTCAATTTTTTTTTCTTTTTTAAATGCAAGCTATTGTGATACCAGATGTGAGTGGCACTGTGCACTGGCAGAGGTTGGCAGAGTACACGCTGTAGGCCTGACACTCACTTGAAGGACACTGACTGCTTTTATATTACAGTCAAAAACGTTTTTTTGTTTTTAAATGCAAGCTATTGTGACACTAGATATGAGTGGCACTGTGCACTGGCAGAGGTTGGCAGAGTACACGCTGTAGGCCTGAAACACAATTATGAAGGACGCTGACTGCTATTATATTACAGTCAAAAACGTTTTTTTGTTTTTAAATGCACGCTATTGTGACACCAGATATGAGTGGCACTGTGCACTGGCAGAGGTTGGCAGAGTACACGCTGTAGGCCTGACACACACTTATGAAGGGCACTGACTGCTATTATATTACAGTCAAAAACTTTTTTGTTTTTAAATGCAAGCTATTGTGACACCAGATATGAGTGGCAATGTGCACTGGCAGAGGTTGGCAAAGTACACGCTGTAGGCCTGACACACAGACGCTTGTAGACAACTAACTGCTATTCAATCTATTACAGTGTTAAAAAAATTGTTTTTAAATGGAAGCTATTGTGACACCAGATATGAGCGGTGGCACTGGGCAAGTGGGCACAGTATCCACTGTGAGCCTGACACAGAAGCTGGCAGGCAGGCAACTGCAATTAGATTACACAGGAAAAAAAAGCAGACTGATGTTCTAGCCCTAAAAAGGGCTTTTTGGGGTGCTGTCCTTACAGCAGAGATCAGATGAGTCCTTCGGGACTGTAGTGGACACTGAATACACTAGCCTAGCTATCCATTTCCCTATCAAATTAGCAGCAGCTACACTTTCCCTCCTCTCACTAAGAATGCAGCTTCAGAATGAATCTAAAATGGATGCTGTACAGGAGGTGGGAGGGTCTGGAAGGGAGGGTCTGCTGCTGATTGGCTTGCTGACTGTGAGGCACAGGGTCAAAGTTTACTCAATGATGATGAATAGGGGGCGGATCGAACCGCGCATATGTTCGCCCGCTGTGGCGAACGCGAACACGCTATGTTCGCCAGGAACTATTCGCCAGCGAACCGTTCGGTACATCACTAGTCATCTGCTCTCAGAGTGCCATATGATCACACGCATGTTCAAGTGTGCCACTAATGTTGCTGAATATCTGTATTCCCCTTACAGCAGGCATGGGCACAGACACCCAAGCTGTCAATGTTCTTTTTGTTTTTCTACAGCATGTGGGATGTTTATTTCTTTTCTGCAATGGCTAAAATCGAACTTCTTAATATCTACTAAGTTGTGCAAAGACCCAAGACATGATGTTGCCCCCTTAAACTATTAGCTTCCAAGCAGATGTCTTTGTAATATTGATTCAATTGTTTTTACTTTGGATTTTCCATTTAGTGTTATTTCCTGCAACATACAAAGCATAGAATTTCATCAGCAAGTTAGACACAAGTCGGAGACTGACAGTCTTGCTTCTTCCTTGCCTTTTTTCCCCTCTGTTTCCTTGCTAATGTTTTCCTGCAGACATATTGAGCAGTACAGAGTAATCCCCACAGGACCTGCAGATGGTATTGTCCTTGCATTGAAGAGTTATTAAATTCTTAAGGTCACCATAAA
Source organism: Pelobates fuscus (assembly GCF_036172605.1). Taxonomy (NCBI): domain Eukaryota; kingdom Metazoa; phylum Chordata; class Amphibia; order Anura; family Pelobatidae; genus Pelobates; species Pelobates fuscus. The sequence goes on along the minus strand of NC_086323.1, from coordinate 75,088,942 downwards.
AGAAGATTTCCATTAAATCGAGTTAATAAAAACATCGGGCAAAGGTTACACAAGAGCACAGATGTCAAAGCCACGAGGGGCCTTGTATCCCTGGACAGATTCAGGTAAAGGAAAGGAAAGAAATGAACACAGTTTTAAAGTGCCAGCCTCATTTACCTGTAAAAGCCGAAATGACAACGAGTAAAGCTTCAATTGACATGTTTGACTTTTTGAAAAACATATACAGTCATTTATGTTTTAGAATTTGTAGTCCTTCTGAGAAAGTTACATGTACAAAAATATATTCTATTTTCTTTTTAATTGTGTTAAATTTTACAGGAATATAGAATAGACATATTTTTTTCAATAACTTTTCTACTGTGTTTATTGCTACTGGAAGAGAAGGAATCTAATTGCACACATCTATGTCAATCCTACTAGACAGCTATGGGAAATATGACGATAGTGAATAAAATGATAAAATATCTTCTAGCTTTAATCATTTTACAAATAATTGTTACTGGCAAAAAGGTATGCACACTCACTAAACAGTAGGTTATGGTGCGTTGACAGACAAATAGGAACATTTCCCACTTTAATTTACCTGTGAAAAAGGGGAACACAATCCCTTTAAAAGTCCCCGTATCACTGGGTCTTTTCCACTCCCATGCCACCCTCTCTCAGTTACTATGCAGCTGCCCCGTGGGCCCCATTGCCCGCAATGTATTTTTTTCATTGTGCAGCCGGGGTCCGCATGCTAAGGCACATTCACTTAGGGCCACCTGGTGGGCATTTGTCAGCAGGGACCTGTTCAGGCACTGTGGCCCTTTAACAGCACAACTGGGCCCTTGTGTTTCAGCACAATGGGAGAAAGTGAGTGCCGTGAGTCACTTCCTCCCAGAACCGCATGAGAGGGAGGAGCATGGAGTGAGGAGATGGCTGGAGAGAAAGACCCCAACTCCCAACAGCCTCAGGCACCACACTTGACCCCAGGGAAGCCACCCTCCAGCAAGATAGGAAACTGGAGGGTGGGTTTAAAAATATATATTTTTTGTCTGTGTGAGTGTCTGTGTGTGTCAGTATGTCTGTCAATGTGTGTATGTGTCAGTGTGTGTGTCAATATGTATCTGTATGTGCATGTGTGTGTGTGTGTGTGTATGTGTCAGTATGTCTGTCAGTGTATGCATCTGTGTGTGTACCAGTATGTCTACTCATGTATGTGTCTGTGTGTCAGTATATGTGTCTGTGTATATGTATGTGTGTGTGTCTATGTGTATGATGTCAGTATGTGTATCTGTGTGTGTGCATCTTCAAGTGTGTCATTGTGTGTATCTGTGTGTCTGAGTATCTGCATGTGTGTCAGGTTGTGTATCTATGTGTCTATTACATCTCAATATTTAAACACTAACACTATATACAAACACACCTCTGTGTTAAACACCAAAATTAAATCTAAACACACTCATGCATTCAAAAACACTGCATTCCCTAGATACACTATATCACCAGCACACACACAAATGGTTATAATGGGTCCAATCAATATTAAAGACAGCCCTGTTACTATGTCTATGTAGCTCTAGAGTAATTCTACATTGTCACTGAGACTACAACCTGCAAATGATGTTTGGTTGGCCAGAATAGAGTTGTGCCTTGTGACCTCAGGCTGACATCACACTGACATCACAAACATAAAGCACATGTGTGCAGGACCTCTAGTGAGAATAATTCTATCCTTGTTTTAAATTGTGACTTTAAATATTATTAACCTAATTTCTGCCAGTAAAGGGTGCAACAGTTTGTATTATGAAAGTATTGAAGGCTGGTGCAAAACTCACGATGTACACCAGAGGCTGGAGACAGTAATTAAATTACATTTAAACACAGATGGTTATTTCACAGCAGGTACCCATATCTGAGCAGCATGTTCCGCCCTCTCCTGTTGCAATATGTTGCTTAGTCCCCTGTGTGTCTCCAGCAGCGTTTAGGTAAAAAGAGTAGAATTTTTTAATGTGCTTTCCCCAGTCTTGTTGTATCAAATAGAATTTAAAATAATAGCATTCTCTTTTACAAATAGCTCTTAAATAACAGTTACCTACAAAAAATCTAAAAATGTTAAATGTTAGGGTCTAAATAAAACATACATGTCAATAGACTAGAGGCTGACATTGTTCAAAATGGAACTGCAGCAAAATTACACACAAAAAAAATCAGTTAACTCAGTGTCATAAATTCAGTGTCAGTGACAGTATTTGTTTTTTATTAACAGGACTTCTAAAGCACTTTAGCTTGCTGAAAAGCTTCATGTGCGAAGAGTGTGTCCCTTTTTTTTAATTTTGCAATAAGTGCAGATTTCAAAAGAAATTGACACTTTTATAAATTAACTTAGTTACACGCCCCCTGGCTGTCAAGCAGACAACAGGTCCTGTTACTTCCTGGTTCGTATAGCTCACTGGAGCTAAACTTGAGAGACAGCAATTGCCCAGAGAACCTACCTTCCAAACAGTTATCACTGATCTGCATTGGTAAGTCTGTGATTGGATATCCACAGAAAGTCTGGGTGGAGTTAGAAGGGGAGGGCTTGCAAAGGCAGCAGGCAAGAGAACTGCAGGTTTGCGAGCTGTTTTTAATTACACCCCCAATGAAAAAATGCATAATTAAATACATGCAAGTTTTCATTTGGGGTATATCTACTAAACAATGATCTTTATTTATTGTGTATTCGGGCAATGAAGTGTCCTTTAATGGTGTAGTATTATGGGCTGCAAAATTTTTGTAGTGCATGAATAGTGAAATGTGCTGTGTACTTTGTTAGTCTATGAGTAATGCTATGGGAAGCAAGACCAGGTGTATGGGCTCACTAGACAAGTTGCACCACGCATATTAATTATCAATGCCTCCGTGCTATGTGCTGGTATAATCTGTGATACCGAAAAAGTCCTAATTAGTGAGCTTTTTTCTTCATTCTTTCTTTGGCCATGAAAACATTGACAACATTCAAACGTTGTGTAACCAGCTGTTTTGGTGTTAGGATAGATCATGGTCTCTTATTCATCCAAAGCTTCCACCTTTCATTTAGCCCCTCTCATTGGGTCTGCTGTTGTAGTATCATTCAAGAAGATTTAGGTTCTTGCTTTGTGTCCAGGAAGGAATGTGTCTGATTGACACAACCATTTTGAATGTTGGATTTTAACTTGGAATTTATGAATAATGGATTTATTTATATACACTGACACTTGAGGCAACATTTTAGAACATGAGAACATCAGTAAGGGTGGGTGGATGGCCTCACAAAGTGTATGTGCCCAAGGTCCCAGAAACAGTATCACTGCTTCATGAAAAAAATAAAAATAAACCAATATTATAGGTCTGTAAAGCTTAAAGAATACAATAAACATGAGAGACATAATATACAAGTATATATTAGCAATGACTTGATGCAGGATATAGCAAGATAAATGTTTATATGGATTCTAATACATTTACAATTTTTTATACATTTCTATGTTTCATTCCTTAGTTGTGTAGCTCTTTAGGAGCAGGTACTCAACTTCAGACCTTTTTATTTTGAAGAATTCAAAGTAAAGTGAATGGAATGAAACAAAAGGTATAGAAGGTAAATTACTTGCAAATCTTACAATGCTATTCAGTAAGATATGAAGTACTGGAACTGAAAAGAGTAAATGTAAAATTATGTTAAAAAGTTAGGCTAAAATATCTGTATAGGATAAAGAAGCACCAAAACATGTTTAGCTTAAATAGACACTATGGTCACCAAAACAACTTTGGCTTTATAGATCATGCCACTGCAATCTCACTGCTCAATTCTCTGCCATTTAGGAGTTCAATCACTTTTGTTTCTATTTTTGCAGCCCTAGCCACACTTCTCCTGGCTGTGACTGATACAACCTGCATGACAACAAAATGGTTTCATTTTTAATCAATTGTCACTTACTTTGAAAGTTTTTAATATCTTCTGCTCTGCATATTGAAATTTTGCTACATAAAATAAGGTCCCTGCATGGTCTGGCAAGCTATTAACAGTGCAGGAGATAAGGCATTTTACATTAAACATAATTTTTAATAAAGGAAGTATAAACATTAGACTACTCTTTACAGGAAGTGTTTAGGAAGGCTGTTAAAGCCACGTGCAAGGAGGTGTGACTAGGGCTGCATAAACAAAGTGATTTAACTCCTAAATGGAAGAGCATTGAGACTGCAGGGGCATGACCTAAACACCAAAACTGCTTCATTAAGCTAAAGTTGTCATGGTGATTATAGAGTCTCTTTGTGTAGATACAATCTTAAAATGGGTCTTCTACTTATTAAGCATCTAGTGAAGTGACAAAAATAAGAAAGTTGTAGAACAGGCACGTAGTTGGGTAATAGTTATACTTAATAGTAGGGGAGGAAGGGAAAGGAATGGTTTGGCTATCCTGATTTTGTGCAACCGAGCAGAGTTGCTCAATTGAGTGAAGATCCTGAGAGCATCAGTTCAGGAGTAGCTATAGTGGAGGAATATGTTCGAACAGTCAGAGAACAGCCCTTTAGGTGGGATGTAATAATGATCACAATGTGTGACTGGAACCACTCTATGGACTGATATCACCACATGGGATGCAATCATTTTACCCACAGCCTGGCTCACTGTTTCTTTCACCATTGAAGGATGCACAGTCTGTGACTCACCTCTTTCTCAGGGAGGAGAGTGCCTTTTCTATTGTACGTATGGCACATGCATACTAGGGATAAAATTGACACTGGCAACCCAGAGCAATTGTTCTGCACTCCTTGATTGACAGCCCTTTTGGCTTGTCCTACAGCAGCAGCGATGTTTGCAATTTACTGCTCCTGTAACTCACACTTAGACATGAGGGCACGTTTAGGGATCTCTAAACAGCTTGCAATAATGGTGCTTTGAATAACCCTTAAGACCTTTGACTATTAGTTGAGTCTAATTCTACAAAGTACTGAAACTCTCTAATCATGTTGAAGTTAGCATTGCACTGTACACATTCCATTTAAATAGTAATATTTGCTTCCAACAGTGAGTTAGTTATATCAACAATATCTGGAGTGAAAATTGCATATTCCACATTATACGTCCCATATGGGGAATTAATCAGAGCTTTAATGCAATTTTATTGGTGTCATTTTTAGATAAAAGCTGCATTTTCCTAAGAATGTGACTAACAAGATATTAGAGTCGTTTGGGTCAGTTGGCCTGAATGCTGTGGAATTTACACTTTTTTGCTATTCTGCCTGTGCGGCTTTGTAATGTAAGTCCTCATTAGTAATATATATATATATATATATATATGATAATTAGCATGCTCATTTGTTCCAAAGACGCATTTTTCCAAAGACATATTTTTCATTTTATCTATTTATTTATTTTGGATTGCTGTCAACCAATTGTCCCTGGACTGATGGAAGTTGACAATTCCATTTTACTGCCATTGTAATGTAGAGAAAGCCCACACACACAGTAATGGATCATTTGAACTACAGATTAATGTCTCTCCTGTTGAGCAAAGTGTTAACCCCTTGGTGCATTTCTGCAGTTTGTTTAATGGACAATGAAATTATTCCTGACAGATTACTGGAGGACACTAAGCTAGCCTGTCCTTACAGAGGCAGCAATACACCAACATGTGAAAGACCCTCTTACAAAATAGGTTGAGTAAAATATGTGCTTGACAGCTGGCTAATAGCTATTAAAAAACATAGCTATTGGCTGCCAACATAACTAAGGCAGTCATGCTCGTCAATAGAATTCACGGAAGGAATCTAAATAAGTATGTACTCTACATGCATCCTCAAAGTCAACCGGTGTTTGTGGTTTTTCTCTCTTTTTTGCATAAAGATAAATCCTGGAATATTCCCTAGAATGAGAACTAAATAACAGAAATAATTACTATAGATTTCCCCTACTAGAACAATACAATTTGCCAATGTGATTGGTCAAAGGGCTGGTGTCACTTTGGACATTGTTTCTGATGTCACTGGGCAAGCCAAACTGAAGCAAAATATTCTCAAAAATGGATTGTGTAACACTGGTTGCAAATCTAGGCCTCAATTTCAAGGGACACTGTAGGCACCCAGACCACTTCAGCTCATTGAATGTGGGTGAAGTGTCCCTTATGTACTTAGTGCTGCAATATTAAACATTGCAGTTCTAGAGAAACAAGTCTGCCCTTAGTGGCTGTCTACCATACAGCCACTAGAGAGCTTCCTGAATCGAAACGGACCTTTGGTCTGGTATCTGACGCTGGACAAGAGCATGAGGATCACCAGCATCAGATTTTTTTCCCCATAGGAAAGCATTGATTCCTATGGGGAGGTCTAATGCACGTGCAGCATTTGCCACGCATGTGCATTAGCACCCGCTCGACGCAGGAAGGAGGAGGGGGTGGAGCATAAGTAAAAAGGGTTTTTAACTTTTAACCCTTTATTTACCCGGGCTGGGGGGGGGGGGGTGCAAGGGAGAGAGGAGGCAGAGGGAGCTATAGTACCAGGAATACAGCTTTGTATTTCTGGCACTTATAGTATCCCTTGAATAAGCTTTCCAAAATGATTTAATACTTTTAGAAAAGCTTTCCAAATGATTTATCTACAAAAATGTTGACTTAGATGGTGACGTCTCTAGATAAATCATTTGGAATGTTTGGTGACTATGTCACTATGTCACTATTTTAGGACATTAAATCCCTCGCAAATACAAACTCTTTTATCTCTTTCTTTGTAGGTCTTATTTATCTTAAAAGAGCGTTCTAAGCACCATCATCACTACAGCACTGTTTTGAAATGGTTTGAAAACATGTTTATTCCTTTACAGATATGTTTAGTAGAAGTTCTGATTTCAGTATCAGTGATATTAGTGTTGGCTGTCTTTGGATGGATGTCATTGGTTGAATGCGTCAAGTGATATTCTTCAGCCAAAATTAGATATTTCAACTTCATCTTTCAACAAACCAGCTTGTGGGTTTTTTTCTTAGTTTTTTAATGTATTTTATAGATTTTTCAAGATGTGCATTATCCATTTATTAGCATCTAGTACAGCCAATTCTGAATGGCATTTGCAGTTTCAAATTGAACAAGTGAATACAAATTTTAGCTTATGGAATTTCGGTCAATTTCTGAATTATACAGGTATACACATACAAGTGCACAACAAGGTTTCCTGGTATGAAGAGTGACACATGATGCAGTTCAAACTAGATATCTGTTTAATTAAAACAATATATATTGTTAATCTAGATGTTCTGTTTTGATTTTGATTGGATAGCCTATATAGATGTAGAACTAAATTGTCCTACACTAATGGATGCAAGAACTTCACAAAACAATCTCATTAAACAGCTAACGTATTATTATGATGCTGTTGCTGTGGTTCCCCGTAATCTGTATTTATGAATTCCTTCCGCTGCTGTGGTTAATTAAGTTGTAAAACTGCACAGTGCACAGAGCTCCCAAAGGTGGAATTATATGCAGACAAATTCTGACTGACAATAATGTCAGCAGACCAAGGGAGAAATATTGCATTCATTTTGAGAAAAAAAGAAAACTAAGAATTCCCTTTACTCAGCGTGGATGTGCCTGACATCCCTGATGAATCTGCTGGTGTGTTGATCTGACAAACAATTTCCAGGGATCAAGCACATCTGAGCGGCGTTAGAAAAGGGTTGAAGTTTGATGGGTGAGAACGATGCCAGCAGTTTGCTGTTTACCAAACATTATTACGTTTTGTTTTTTTCCTTTAGTGGAATCTGAAATGTATTCTGTAACATTCTGCTTTGTTACCATTGCACCAACATGTTCTGTAGCAGTACTGCCGGAGCAAGCAAACAAGGATTGTATGAGAATATCATATTCTCTGGGGATTGGGTTCCTATATTTAAGTCTAGAAAGAATGTCATAGAACAGGAAAGGCAACCTTCTATGCTCCAGATGTTAAGGACACATCTCCCATGATGCTTTGCCATGATTATGGATGTAAAAGTATTATGGTAGATGTAGACCACAACCTCTGGAGTGCCTAAAGGGACACTTTAGGCAACCAGACTATTTCAGCTCATTAAAGTGCTGTTTCCCCTCAGTCCTGTAATGTAAATCATTGCACTTTTAGAGAAACTGTAATAATTGGTTTAATGTACTAAGACTGCCTCTAGTGGCTGTCTACCAGACAGCCATTAGATGCACTTGCTGGATTCTAGCGGAGTATGAGTCCTTTAAGCAATGCTGGATGTACTTACGCTCTGTATGGGGACATCCAGTATCAGTGAAAACCCAGTTGGAAAGCACTTTTAATGCTTTCCAATAGGGAGGGTCTAATGCACTTGTGACACTCGCCGTACATGCATATTAGGTCTCCCCGTTGGGGGAGGAGACATTGGAGGAGGCAGAGCACCGACCTAGCACCGAGGGAGATCGGCACTGGAACCAGATGCATAAGGGGGGGGAGGATGCGAGAGGGAGGACCAGAGGGCACTATGGTATTAGTAATACAGATTTGTATTCCAAACACTACAGATTTCCTTTAAAATTGCCTACTCCTACCATAGAAAGTAGGCATCCTTTTAAAGATATGCACTAAGATGATAAAAAAATTCTCAATTATCATTTATTGCATTTAGTACATTAAATCCATTAAATAACGTTTTAAGAAATGTTTCAATGGAGGAGAAGCTGTATTTTATTATACCTTAGTACACTTTCCAAAATCAGTCATGTCTGTTATTTTATTCAAAACAATGGACACTAATTAGCACAGTTTATTATATACAATGATGAGGACTATAAGTTATAAGATTTTGCATGCATATGTAATATATGTGTGCAATATATGCATTCAGTATCTATACAGTGTAAAACAAACATAAAATATTTGAGTTAAATTTATGTAGTTAATATAGAGAACTGGTATATTGTACTATTTTACAGAGGCATTGTGTATAAATAATATCCTTTCTTCTGCTTATGGAAGACACATTTTCTGCTTTCCATCCAAGCTGTGCTGAGTTGTCGATGATGCTTGTCATATTTATGACAGGTTTGGGAATAGTGAGAGAGCGGAGATTCTAATTGAAGGATGATCATTCTCTCACAGATACACAGCTGGATTTTCGTGAAGTTATTGCAGAACCCGAGGGTTCACTACAGTTGAGAACTCTATAAATACTTCAAATCTCTTTGCATTTTGCTGATAAATGTCAGTGAGTAGTGAGAGTTAGCCTGAGAGTTAGAGGGGAAGTCATAGAGTAAAGCAGGGGGGGAACAAAAAAGTATGATGTATCCTAAGAGACAAAGTGTGATCATCATTTCAAGCAAAGTGGTACAAACCAAAGCTGCTCAATTATGTTCTTAGGAGGCCCCTATATTATCAAAGTCCCATAGAGAAACAATCAGAATTTTATTAAAGACACGGAGGCTCCTATTATGCTTCTCTTTCTTTTATTTTCCCTCAGCAGCGAAGAGAGAAATGAGTGAAAAAGCGAAAACATATCATTAACATATATACATATTCAACATATTCCACAGTGCTACATTGGGGAACCTCCCCCTTTTAGTATATAAGGTGTAGCACTCTCTTCCTCTTCCTCTTTCTTCGCTGCTCCCTCAGACCAGCTAAGTACATTTATTGACTATATCATTATACTGTCATCTATACCTACTCTGCCTGCAGTTTTATCTGCAGGGTTTGGTTCTAAGTTTTATTCATTCCTTATACTGTTTTTTCTTTCCTTTGGGGTGGGCTCTTGCCCCTCTTCACCCTGACCGGGTTTTGACCCGACCCGTTTTTCACCCGGGTCCCTGGGCTCCTCTGTGCCCCTGACTATCCCCCCACCCCACCCTTGTCGTTTTCGGCAACCGTTATATCCCGCCTACCTTACTCCACGGCGGTCTTTCACACCTTCTCGGTTCCGCCGCGGGCGCGTTCTGCGCATGCGCGGACACTCGCGGCGGCCATTTTCTTGGTTTCCCGTCGCCGATAGTGCCGGCGGCCATTTTAAGCCTCATTACTCGGCGTGTTTTTGCTCCGAGGAGGCTGCTTGACCCCGCTCCTGCTCTTACCGGGTATTTTTTCTCTCCTGCTCTGTCCTTTGTGCGTGGGTTAAGCAATCCAGCACCTCTGTCCTTTAGCCTTACATTAACTGCTAGTTTGTTACCATGCAGTCTGCCTGTGGTGATTTGAATCCCCACCCTGTCCCACTTAAGGGTACCACAGCATCTGATTCCCAGGCCGACTCCAACCTTATAGGTTCTGAGGAATTCCAATCCCTCTTGGACACTACTATGTCCACCTCTATTAACAAGGCCATCTCCTCGGCCATGGGAGCTATGTCATCTAGTATCTCCCTATCTATCTCTCAGGCCCTTAGACAGGCCCTTCCCACCCAGTCGGGCACAGGGCCCTCTCCCAACTCCCTTGATGAGATTAGCCCAGGGCGCAAGGCGCCTGCCAAGCGCAAACACACCGCTGACCCTCCCCACACCCAGGTACAGCCTGGTTTGAATGACACGCCTCAGGCTGTCGATGATGGCGCGCAACAACCGCGCAGTAGAGCTACTGGCCGGGCTACGGCGGCCAGGGAATGGAAACGGGCACGTGCCCATGATTTATTGTCCGATTCGGACGAGGATGGGGACGAGGAGTCAGACAACCAATTCTCAGATCCCTACGGGGACGAGGTTTCAGGGGACGATGACCTACCAGGGTCACAATTCCCTTCCAGGCAAACCAAGGCCAAAACCCCTTCAGGGGCCCATGATGCAGAGCTAACCTCTGACGAGAAAGATGCCCTGGTCTTTGACCCGGACAACCTCAGGCACCCTCGCTCCGCGGAATGGGAGCCCGCGACCCATATAGCCCGATACCTGGCCCTTAGGGTACGGAAATCCCTCTCACAGGAGGGCCGGAACAAGCTGAGGGCAGAATGCCCACGCCCGATCATACCCGATGCGGTAGCCAAGACCCCTGAGGTAGACCCCCAGATTGTGCAGTTTCTGGGCAAGTCGGGTTGGAAACCCAAAAAAGGCCTGGACTACTCCATGCGGAACTGCCAGGATAAGTTCCTTGACACCCTGGGCCCGGTCACCAAATTGTATGAGCTGCTAGAGACGGCTCAGTCGACTGGGGCTCCAGTAGACTTTGAGGTGGCGTTCGGCTGGCTCCAGCGCCTGATTTGCATGATAGGCAACGCCAATACGGCCATGTCAACAGAGCGCAGGAAAGCCATCCTGCTTAAGATTGAGCCCAAGCTCGCAAGCATGGCCTCTAATGAGCCCGGTGCCTCCGCAAACGGCCTTCTATTTGGAGAATCCTTTGTAAAGGACCTAGGGTCTTACGTAAAGACATTCACGGCCTTGGACAAGGCCCAATCCTCCATTAAGAGGGTTTTTAGCCCAAAGGTTTTTGGCGGGGCCGGTAGAGGTAGGAGCCGTCTACCCGGCCGCAACCCCCGGGGTTTCTCAAGACCGGGCAGAGGCTCCTTCAACCAACAGAGACCGACCCAGGAACGGTCCTTCACCCCATTTTTCCCCTCGCGAGGACGGGCTTGGCATACCCGCGGCAGTCGAGGAGCACCCACGGCAAAACGCCCTTATGGTGAGTACCATGTTTCCCCTTTCTTCCCATATACAGATAGGGGGCAGACTGACCCGGTTCGCCCGGGCATGGTCACTTGTCACGTCAGACAGTTGGGTGTTACAGGCAATAAGGGGTTACCAACTAGAACTAACCGCTCCCCCCATTCAGCCCTCTCCCCCAAGGGCGATTCACATGCCATCTGCACACTTAGATCTCATCTCTACGGAGATCAGGGAATTACAGGCCAAGAAGGCCATAGAAGAGATCCCTCTAGACACACCGGGTTTCGTGAGCAACCTTTTTCTAGTGCCCAAAAAGGGAGGCAGGGTACGCCCGGTTATCAACCTGCGGCCCCTAAATGCCTTCATACAATACAGGCACTTCAAGATGGAGGGCATTCACTGCCTCAGAGACCTACTCCTACCCGGAGACTGGATGGTCAAATTAGATTTACAAGATGCTTACCTAACGATCCCAGTAGCCTCGATTCACAGGAACCTACTCCAGTTCTGCTGGGAAGGCAAGAAGTGGCGTTTCACATGCCTACCTTTCGGCCTGTCCTCCGCCCCGTGGTGTTTCACGAAGGTCCTAAAACCAGTGGTGACCTTCCTCAGATTACACGGAGTCCGCCTTATCATTTACCTGGACGACATCCTAATACTCTCCGGGACTCGATCCCTCTTACTAGAACACTTAGGGTGGGCCCTACACCTCATACAGAACCTAGGCTTCCTTGTAAATTGGAAGAAGTCGGTTCTGATCCCCTCTCAACAAATGGAATTCCTCGGATTCCGTATCGACTCCGTACTACAGGTTCTCTGCCTCCCAACAGAGAAGATGTCCAACATCAAGAGGGAAATAAAGAAACTGATGCAAAGGCCGGACATATCCCTACGCCAACTGGCGCGGGTAATCGGCCTGTTAGCGGCCTCTATCCAGGCGATTTTCCCAGGCCCGCTACACTACAGAGCCTTACAACGGCTGAAAGCGGCCTGCCTGAGTAGTGGCCACTCGTACGAATCTCACATTTCCCTGGACACAGAGTCGAGGGAGGAACTGAACTGGTGGCTAACCCACATGGAAGCTTGGAACGGCCGAGCGATCTTCGGGTCCACTCCAGACCTGGTGATCGAATCGGACGCCAGCTTACATGGCTGGGGCGCGCGCTGCGGCAATATATCCACAGGAGGCAGGTGGTCCACGGAGGAGTCCTTCTTACACATAAACTCTCTGGAACTGCTGGCGGCCTCGTTCGCCATTCGCAGTCTGTCTCCCAGAGGCATCTCATGCTCGATCCTCCTCAAGCTGGACAATGTCTCAGCCGTAAGATACATAAACCATCTAGGGGGAACCAGGTCTCGCATCCTAGCGGTTTTGGCCAGTGACTTCTGGAACTACTGCTTACAAAACAGCGTGTCCGTTACCGCGGAACACATCCCGGGCCTAGACAACTACACCGCGGACTGGAACTCCCGCTACCTGAGGGACTCGGGAGATTGGAAACTGCTACCGAAATTATTCCGCAGAATCTCGTCCCTGTGGGGACCTTTGAGCATGGATCTGTTCGCATCCAGACTCAACACACAACTACCGAAGTTCTGCAGCTGGAGACCAGACCCGGAGGCAGTAGCGACAGACGCTTTCCTCCAAGATTGGTCCGAGGGCAGGGCTTACGCCTTCCCTCCGTTCAACCTGATAGCTCGTTGCCTGACGCACCTCCGGCGCTTCAAGAGCTCATTGGTACTGATAACCCCGTGCTGGAGATCTCAACCTTGGTTCCCACATCTGCTGGAGATGGCGATAGACCACCCACGGCTACTGCCGGACCATCCATCGCTATTGACCAACCCAGATGGGGAGAACCACCCCCTGGTGGAACAGGGCCTTCTCCGCCTCATGGCGTGGCTCCTTTCCGGGGACCCTGGGAGATCACGGAGGTTTCGAACACGACTGTGCGGCTCCTGGCAAACGCATGGGCACCTGGTACACGACAAGCCTATGCTGCAGCATGGAGACAGTGGGCCAATTGGTGCTTGGGACGATCATTGGATCCGATATCAGCCCCTGTGAAATCGGTACTAGATTTCCTTACGCACCTGTTCGAATCAGGCAAAGCCTTCCGCACGGTCAATGTTTTCCGCTCGGCCATCTCAGCCGGGCACGACCAGGTGGACGGCCTCCCACTGGGTCAGAATCCTCTGATTTGTCGTTTGCTCAAGGGAGTTCGTTTCTCACGTCCCCCCACATCCAGATACGGGTCCTTCTGGGACGTCACCTGTGTGTTCAGACTCATAGATGGCTGGCCCACTAACGTAGATCTTTCTCTTAAACAATTGTCAGCAAAACTACTGATGCTGCTTTGCCTTCTATCCTGCAAACGGGTATCAGACGTGAGAGCCTTGGACTGGCGAGCACGTTCATTCACCCCGGAGGGGGTGTCATTCGATATTTCACGAAGAACGAAGTCGGCCACCAAACAGGTCTGCTATCCACGGATACCGGGTTTACCTAACTTATGCCCAATAGCGTGCCTAAAAGAATACGAATCTCGCACCTCTACACTGCGCCCGTCCAATGACGGGCCTCTGTTCATCTCCCTGAAAAAACCCCATCTGCCGGTATCCACACCGACGCTGGCACGATGGATTAAATGGATACTAGCTACGGCCGGAATAGACGTCTCTGTTTTCTCATCTCACTCTGTTAGAGGCGCCATGGCCTCTAAAGCTTCGGCGGCCGGTTGCCGCTTGGAAGACATTCTGAAGGCTGCAGATTGGTCTACGGAATCCACATTCAGGAACTTTTACTTTAGACCGATACAACATTTTTCAGATAAAGTCATTGCTCAGCTTTAAACAAGCATAATAGGAGCCTCCGTGTCTTTAATAAAATTCCTAGATTTTACTAGTAGCATGACGTAAAGTCATGATTTTATTAATGACACGGAGGCGAGTATTATTCCCTCCCTCCCTCCCTGGGTTGGAGGTGGTGATATGGTTTTCTATTGCATCCTGTCCTTTCTGGACTATATCACGACTTACTCCTTTAGGACGGGTCTTCCTGGCCCATAGTCTATTTATTTATGCTGTATAGATTTTACGCTCTCTGTCGTTTGGCTTAGTTTACTTTAACTTTAATTGATCATGATCATCGCACTTTATGTTATGTCTAGTTAATATGTCATTTATTCCTTTTCAGAAGTCAAGATTGCTATATATAAAGTGGAAAATATTACACCCAGTTGCAAGTTGAGATTTTACCATATTTCTCCCCTCTCTCATTTTAGCGTGATTCCAATTACTTATGGAACTAACAGGAGCTTCGCAGTTGACTCCGCATTTCCAGGAAGATATGTTCAGCTTCCCGAGTTTAAAGTTCAAATTCGAGTTCTGGTTCGGTTTACGGGTCTTCGGATCGCGACGAAAGAGGAAGAGGAAGAGAGTGCTACACCTTATATACTAAAAGGGGGAGGTTCCCCAATGTAGCACTGTGGAATATGTTGAATATGTATATATGTTAATGATATGTTTTCGCTTTTTCACTCATTTCTCTCTTCGCTGCTGAGGGAAAATAAAAGAAAGAGAAGCATAATACTCGCCTCCGTGTCATTAATAAAATCATGACTTTACGTCATGCTACTAGTAAAATCTAGGAATTTTAAGTGTAACTTAGTACATTTTATACATATGTCATAATATTCATCATGCGTCGTAATACACCAAAATATTTAATTTGTAATCAGGAAATGCCCCATAAGCTGCATCTGAGTAATGGATTTTTTGACAATGATTTAGAAAACGTATGTGATATTTGAGACTGTAGCAGTGAGGAGTCAAAGAGTCAAACTGCAATTCTGAGATAGCAGAAGACTCAATTTCTTACAATGTTAGAGTAGTCTTGAATTTCTGAATAAATTGTGACTGCTAAAGGACCAATATCAATATCACTAAACCAAGGACCAATGAAAAGGATACAGATGCCAATTATGCATCTTGAACCGGATTTAATGGGAGCATCAGTGATGGTCAATAAAAGTAACAGTGAGGTAACACAGAGCTATGTATTGCTATTTATCTATAGGATTGGGACGTCAAAATCAATCCATGGGGACCATGATCCATTCACAGTCTTATCATTTCATTAGATTTCTTATACTGTACCAGTAAAATTAGGCAAGACATGCAGCCAGGCCTTCAGGCTATGATCGCGGTGCAGCTTGTGCCTCCTTTCATTGGTAAGGGAGTGTTATATTGCAAGACAATAACCTCTTCCTGCTTCTTTGCCTACTGCACTAAAAACAGAAATGTTGGTACCAGGTATAACATCACTATTCAGCTGCATTCACTGCAGCACATTGTGCTGGATTATCTGCAAGAGAGTAGCTAGGAATCACAGGGCCCTGGTGCAAGTTTTAAAGAAAAGTCCACTTACCACCCCTCCTAGCTTCCCCTAAGCAATACACTTGTGTGCAGTGATTGTGTGAAGGGTTGGTTGAGTGTAATTCTGTGTGGGGCTTGGCTGAGTTAGTTTGATTGTGTTGGTTGGGTGAGTGTGAGGTTGGGTGAGTGTTAGTGGAGTGTGAGTGTGGAGTGATTGGCTCTTTTTGGGCTCACTTCCCTAAGCATGGCAATTCCCTGTGCTGACACTAACATGCTGGATTCACATCCAGGCCATTGGCATCAGTAAATCCCATATTCCACCAGCAAGTGCCTGATGGGGGAGTAAAACAGTGACAGGTAGCAAGAGGACCACTTGTCACTCAATCTATGGCATTAGACTCCATGAGACCCTGGCACACATGTCTAATCTTGAGGATTTCATTGACTGGTAAGGGAGGGACCATATTTTAAAAGAGTTTTAAATGAAATTTGTACATTTATTAGCATTTCTGCTAGCACAAAGTGCAGGTGGAATTTAATGATCTGTAATATGCACATATTTTATGTACACTTTAATATAATACACATGTATTAATAACACATGCATGTGCATATATAGTGTGTATGCATATACATAGGTACATACATATACAGATACACTTTGGACATACCGGGAACACCACACAAGACTTGCCATTTTGGAATTGCTCTGACCCAGTCGTCAAGCTATCTCTATGTGGTCCTTGTCAAAGTCACTCTTTTTATTTGCCCATTTTTCTGCTCCCAACACATGAAATTCAAGAACTGACTGTCCACTTGCTGCCTAATATATCTCACCTCTTGACAGGTGCCATTGTAATGATATAATCAATGTTATTCACTTCACCTGTCAGTGGTTTCAATGTTGTGACTGATCAGTGTACATGTATATTACTACAAATCACATGAATTAAGTGAAAAAAAAATGTCATCCTTTTAATCAAACACACTCTCAATGATCCATACACTCATTGGCTCCCACACTCTTTAACCAACGCACTATTTCACAGACCTGACAGACACATTGATACACATACACTGACATACACTCACTCACAGACTCACACACTCACAGACACACACTCATTGACAGATACACACACTGACAGAAACATACTCCCACTGATACTGACACACATAAACATTTTTTTCAAACACTTACAAATGATTATTGTTTTTTTTACATTGTTAAGTCCACCCATCCTCTCTAGAGCTGGTGTGGATTCTCTCCTGGTGGTCTAGTGTGGCTGCTCTGATATTCACGCTCTTTCACCACTGTTGCCTCACCTCGTTTAGTGTTGCTAGAACCGGAGTGATGACATATCCCGGCTCCCGACATCACGGCAGAATGCGCAAGGGAACTGTGCTGGAAGAACATAAAGATCAGAGCTCCCCCCAGGACACGGTATATTTTGACTGGTAAGCAAGTGCCTACTCTGCCTTAGCACACAGCTGCCCATCTCAGGGAGGGGGTCCCTAAGGTTGCCAATCGACAGGCTAAACACTTAGGGCCCAGTCGCTTTTGGAACCTTAGCGATCCCTGTTGTCCTGCCACTGGTTATCTAGCAGATGACCCTAGTATAGCTACTCAACCCCAGATCATAGCTACATGGATTTGGATAAACATTTGCATTCATGTTGTTAATGAACCAACAAGTCCAACCTTTGACTCATCTTAGACTTATCTGAAAGGACGAGACCCAACATTTTTACTGATAGAAATTATAAAAATAAACAACGGTTTCACCACTTACACAAACAGTTTGACTACATTGTCAAGGCGCAAGGTCAAACTTGACATCATAACCACTATAGTGGTAGTTATAATACTTGGTCTGTTAGTTTAACTTTAACACTGAGGAAAAATGGAAACTATTCAAACAAATATTAGAAAGGTACATTTTACAGTATGTACCATTGGGTAATAAATATAAAAGAAACAAATTAAAACCAATGTGGCTTAGTAGAGAAGTAAAACAAGAGATTAAAAATAAGAAAAGGGCTTTTAAAGCATTTAAATCGGACAAATCAGAGGCATCCTATATAAGATATAAGGAAGCCAATAATACTTGCAAAAAGGCAATTAAAGTGGTTAAACTAGAAAATGAGAAATTGATAGCCAAAGAATGCAAAACAAGCCCCAAATTTTTTTTCAAGTTCATTAATTCTAAAAAAAAACAAAAAATGAAAGTGTAGGTACACTGAAAACAGAGATGGGTCTGTTAGTCAATGAAGACCAGGAAAATGCAGAAATGTTAAACAACTATTTTTCTTCAGTATATATTAATGAGGATCCTATGGCAATAGATATGCATATGATTGCTGCAACGAACGTGCAGATAACTTGTGATTGGATAACTCGAGACAAGGTGCTACAGCTATTAAAGAAAATTAATGTAAATAAAGCTCCGGGGCCTGACGGTATCCACCCACGAGTACTTAAGGAGCTAAGTGGGGAAATAAGTGAACCTCTGTATTTAATTTTTCAAGATTCTTTTGGTTCAGGTATTGTACCGGAGGATTGGCGGAAGGCAGATGTTGTTCCTATATTTAAAAAGGGTTAAAAATCCTTGCCTGGAAATTATAGACCTGTGAGCTTAACTTCTGTGACTGAGAAATTATTTGAACGGCTATTAAGGGATAATATTTAGAAATTCATTGGGAAGAACTGTGTTATTAGCAATAATCAGCATGGTTTTATGAAACATAGGTCATGTCAAACTAACCTAATTGCATTCTACGAAGAAGTAAGTAGAAATATAGATCAGGGTGTTTCAGTGGATGTGATCTACTTGGATTTTGCCAAGGCATTTGATACGGTTCCTCACAATAGGTTAGTCTTCAAACTAAAAGAAATTGGTCTAGATGAATACTCTTGTTCTTGGGTAGAACATTGGCTTAAGGATAGTGTACAGCGAGTTGTCATAAATGGTAAATTTTCAAGCTGGACAAAAGTGGTAAGTGGTGTCCCTCAGGGTTCTTTTTTGGGAACGCTTCTATTTAACATATTTATAAATGATCTTGAAATGGGCATTGAAAACCATGTATCAGTGTTTGCAGATGACACAAAACTTTGTAAAGTAATACAATCAGGGCCGGCGCGTCCATAAGGCGGCACAGGCGGCCGCCTTAGGGCGCACGGGCTCTGGGGGCGCAAGATTTCAGTGACCGGCAGGAGGGAAGCTCTCCCTCCTGCCGGGCCACCATCTTGGCCCCCGGTGCGGCGTGCGGCTGTGCTGTAATCAGACGCGGCGAGGGAGCTCTAACCTCTCTGCTCCCTCGCGCGCTGTCTGCTGATGCCGCGGGAGCCGGAATATGACGTCATATTCCGGCTCCCGCTGTATCAGCAGACAGCGCGCGAGGGAGCAGAGCAGAGAGGTTAGAGCTCCCTCGCCGCGTCTGATTACAGCACAGCCGCACGCCGCCCAGCAGCCCCACTGGACCCCAGGGAAGGATTCATCATCCACACCAGCTCTCCAGGTAGGGAGGCTGGGTGGAAAATAGGTATTTGTAAAATAATTAGTGAGTGTATGTGTGTGAGTGTATGTGTCTGTATGTGTGTGAGTGTATGTGTCTGTGTGTGTGTGAGTGTATGTGTCTGTGTGTGTGTGTATGTGTCTGTGTGTGTGTATGTGTCTGTGTGTGTGTGTGTGTGTGTGAGTGTATGTGTCTGTGTGTGAGTGTGAGTGTATGTGTGTGAGTGTGAGTGTATGTGTCTGTGTGTGAGTGTATGTGTCTGTGTGTGAGTGTGAGTGTATGTGTGTGAGTGTGAGTGTATGTGTCTGTGTGTGAGTGTATGTGTCTGTGTGTGTGTGTGAGTGACGGCGTGTGCGTCTGTGAGTGACGGCGTGTGCGTCTGTGAGTGACGGCGGGTGCGTCTGTGAGTGACGGCGTGTGCGTCTGCGAGTGACGGCGTGTGCATCTGCGAGTGACGACGTGTGCGTCTGCGAGTGACAGCGTGTGCGTCTGCGAGTGACAGCGTGTGCGTCTGCGTGTGACAGCGTGTGTCTGCGAGTGACAGCTTGTGCGTCTGCGAGTGACAGTGTGCATCTGCGAGTGACAGCATGTGTGTGTGAGTGAGTGCGTATGTGTGTGTGCATGTGAGTGTATGAGTGTATGAGTGTGTTTTTCAGTGTATGATGAGTGTGTTTGTCAGTGTATGATGAGTGTGTTTGTCAGTGTATGAGTGTGTGTCTGTCAAATCAGTGAGAGTATGTTTGTCATTGAGTCTGTGTGTGACTATCAGTGTGTCTGTCAATGAGTCTGTGTCTGTCAGTGACGTCTGTGTGTTTGTCATTGAGTGTGTGACTGTCAGTGTGTACAGAGTGTAGCGGAGCGGAGCGCGGTACAGGAGCTTCTGTTTCCTGTACCTGGCCAGACTGACAGGAGGTGCTCACAGAGAGAGCACTCCCTGTCAGTTCGGCCGGGTACAGAAAACTGAAGCTCCTGTACCGCGCTCCGCTCCGCTACACTCTGTACACATTGACACACCAGGAAGGGGAGTGTGACCACTAAAGGGGTGTGGGGTGCACCAAGGGACAGGGAGGGAATGGGAGAGAAACACCAAGAGACAGGGAAAAGAGGGGGGAGGGGAGAAGAACACTAAGGGACAGGGAAGGGACCAGGGAGGGGCTGGTTAAGAGGCACATAGGTGAAGATGTTTTTTTTTAGGGCGGGGGGGGTGGGCGGAAAAATGCATCTTCACCTATGTACCTAAAAATCCAAGCACCGGCCCTGAATACAATGTGAGCAGGATATTGCCTTGCTGCAGAGGGATTTGGATAGATTGGGGGACTGGGCACTAAAATGGCAGATGACATTTAACGTAGAAAAATGCAGAGTTATGCACTTCGGGGTTAAGAATGCACAAGCAATTTACACCCTAAATGGTAGTGAACTAGGGATAACCACACACGAGAAGTATTTGGGAATTGTTATAGACAACAAATTAGGTAGCAATATGCAATGTCAATCTGCCGTTGCTAAGGCCAGTAAGGTTTTGTCATGTATAAATAGGGGCATAAATTCTCGAAATGAAAATATAATTTTGCCTCTTTATAAATCGCTGGTAAGACCCCACCTTGAATATGCTGTGCAATTTTGGGCACCTGTTCTAAAGAAAGATATCATGGCACTAGAAAAAGTGCAGAGACAAGCTACAAAATTGATAAAAGGAATGGAGCATTTTAGTTATGACGAAAGGTTAAAAAATGTAAATCTCTTCAGTTTGGAAAAACGGCTGAGAGGGGATATGATAACATTATACAAATATATTCGGGGCCAGTACAAACCATTATCTGGAAATCTATTCATAAACAGGGCTATACATAGGACACGAGGTCACACATTTAGGCTTGGAGAAAGGAGATTTCATCTAAGGCAAAGAAAAGGTTTTTTTACAGTAAGAGCAATAAGGATATGGAATTCATTGCCTGAAGAGGTGGTTTTGTCAGAGTCTATACAGATGTTTAAACTGCAATTGGATAAATACTTGCAAAAACATAACATACAGGGATACAATTTCTAATTAGTGGGGTAATAGCTGCTTGATCCAAGGAGACATCTGACTGCTATTTTGGGGTCAAGAAGGAATTTTTTCCTAGTTTGTTGCAAAATTGGAAGCGCTTCAGACTGGGTTTTTTGCCTTCTTTTGGATCAACAGCAAAAGCATATGTGAGGAAGGCTGAACTTGATGGATGCAAGTCTCTTTTCAGCTATGTAACTATGTAACTATGTAACTTTCTTTTTAGTAGTATTTTTTAAAGTAACTCTTTAGTGAATTAACCCTATATGCATTTTATTTTTATTTTTTCCCAATGGTGACTCATATTACACAAACACACACACACACACGCACAAACACACATATATCTATATATATTTATATATGTATTTATATATACACACATACATGGGAATATATGCATTGCATCCATTGAAATGCTAAGAAAAGAAAATCCTGGACGCTATGTAAGCACACTTATTTATGCAGACACATTCATAACTTAAACACAAACACAGTCTATTCAGGCATGGCAGCATTCATTTATCATTTTGCACACAGGCTGTGTGTGAGAATAACACATTCAGTTCAGGTTTTATTTGGTAAATATCCATTTCCTTGTTGAAAGGTCCCCTGGGCCAGAATCAGACAGGCCTCTTGATCTGGGAGAGGAGAAAATGTTAGGATGGAATACAAGTAATAACAGTAATAAAGTCCCTCCCCCTCTTGCCCTCTTTACAGCACACCAACCACACTGCAGAGAACAATGAGTGTAATCATGAAACAAACAGTCATATAATAGTAAAAAAAAAAAAAGAGAGAAAATAAAGAAATTGTGCATATTCTGAGGTCTTAATTGGTTTGTGGTTAGTCTCATTGATTGCAAAATAGCCTTACGCACACAGTTATTTTTTTGCTGTTGAAGCAGACTAATTCATGTATATCAAGGAGTAAATGCACTTGTATATTTTATTGTTGTGAAATTTTTTTGTTTGTTTTCTCAACTCCTTCAACAGTACAAATTTACAATATTTTGCAATTAAAAATGTATAAATTTAGCAAAATATTCAAAGCATTCAATGCCACATATGACAAACAGCTGAAGGATTCAAGCTCACTATAGTGAGTATAATTACACTTAAAGTAAAGGTATAAAATAGCCAGATAAAAAAGGGTAGATTGCAGGTGTGGTTAAAAAGAAAGAAAGTAATTGTGCCCTCCGCTACAACGCAGTGGCTGAACTAAAGCAGAGAGGGCCATGGTGCAAAATGTTTGTGCACCGCTATCACAAGGGTGACTAAAATGTAGATTCCGATCTGTTGTGCAACTCCAACAATGCTTTGACAGCTGAGGCTTTACCATTTGCCCATGCTTGCAGGGAGTATGTAAATTTAGGGGTATGCTTGTAAGTGGTGTTGGCACTTGAATGCAAACATGCATTTATGTGTAGTGTTGGTTTTTGAATGCAAGGGTGAGTTTATATATAATTTTGGTGTTTAACACAGATTTGTATGTAGCGTAACATTTCAATGCAGGAGTGTGTTTGTATGCAGTGTTGAAGTTTGAATGCAGGAGTGCATGTGTGTCTACTGTTGGCATTTGAATGCTGAGATGTATGCACATATACACACACAAAGCCACACACACACACACACACACACACATGAACTGACACACATGCATGTATACAGACACACAGATACACCCATGGACTCAGATACATAAACACAGATACACACACGAACAAACATACAGACAAAACCTGACACACATGCAGATACAAAGATACACACACTGACTACATACAGATGCACAAACAGATATTCACACTGACACATACATAAACAGGTACACATACTGACAACATACAGATACACACATTGACAGCATAGAGATACAGATACACATAAATATTAGTGAATATCTTGAATGAACAGACAAGAGGCAAAGTTTTGATGAAAGTATAAACAAAACTTTACTGGGAATAAAATTATCAAGCACACAAAAAAACATACTTTAAAAACACACACTGCTATAAACAATACATTCAGGTAAGAAATCTACTTAGCTCTATTCATGGAGATTCAGCAGCTTACACAGGATAATTGAATCAGCATAACACACAGAACAATGAGGTGAGTTCCTTGCCACATGTTAAATGGATTTACATGGGCACCTCTAAAGACACCTGGCTTCTTCCGACCCAGTCATGAAACTGCTCTCTAGTTTCTGGTAACC
Source organism: Pelobates fuscus (assembly GCF_036172605.1). Taxonomy (NCBI): domain Eukaryota; kingdom Metazoa; phylum Chordata; class Amphibia; order Anura; family Pelobatidae; genus Pelobates; species Pelobates fuscus. The sequence continues at coordinate 75,065,214 of NC_086323.1, read as the reverse complement.
CCTTAAATAACCTCCCATCTAGTATCCACCCACAGAGGTAACATAACCAATACCTAATGGTCATCTCTAGGAGGCGGATACTACATGTGGTCATTTGTGAAAGGAAGTGACTTAAGAATTCTCAATACCTTCCTAAAGCACATGTCTCATTGACTATGCGTCAGCCATCTTTATACACTCAACGTCACAGTGCTCACTAGGCCACCTATAGGTCACTTCCTCCCTAAAGCACATGTCTCATTAAATATGCAGCAGCCATCTTCTTGCTCTTAAAGTCACATAGCTCACTACACCCCCTATAGGTATCATAAGTTATTGCTCATGAATGGGAACACAATAATAGAACATTTATCATTGCCCATAACCAATACAGGTGTGTATTGTGTGTATCTGTGATTTTGTGTGTATAGGTGTTTGATTTTGTGTGTGTTGATGTGATTGTGTGTGTATGTGATTGTGTGAATAGATGTGTGTATAGATGTGTGATTGTGTGTATAGGTGTGTATTGTGTATATAGGTGTGGGATTTTGTGTGTGTTGCTGTGATTGTGTGTGTATGTGATTGTGCGTATAGATGTGTGTATAGATGTGTGAGTGTGTGTGATGTATGTATGTGATTGTGCATGCATGTCTGTGATTGTATGTGGGTGTGTGGGTCTGTGATTGTGTTTGTGTATATTTGTGATTGTGTGCATATGTATAAACATGTATATGTGTTTAGTAGATATCTTGCTAATTTGGTATCCTTCAATATGGCAATCCTACATAAGGATAACAAATAAGGGAGCTATCTACTAAACCAGCGTTTCCCTGGGGTTCCGTGGAAGACCAATTGTAGTTCCGCCAAAAGTTAACAAATTAAAATGGCTGTGGGCAGTAAGGGAGCAGTGATCTCCCTGCTCAGGTCCCTCGCGTGCACAGCTGTGATGCCGGAGCCGGAATATGACGTCACTCCAGCTCCGGCATCACTAAGAGGCACGCGACAGAGCTGAGCAGGGAGATCACTGCTCCCTCGCCCCTCACACACCAGCGTTTAGCAGCCCCACTGGACCCCAGGGACCATTCTCCAGCCGCCCAGCAGCCCCACTGGATCACAGGGACTCCATGCCAGCAGTCCTAAAGGTGGGGGGGCTGGGTGGATGAAAAATGTCAAAAAAAAAATAAATGTATGTGTGTCTGTGTTGTGGATCCAAATAATGATTTTTGTTATATTCAGAGGAAACCCAAATTGTTGTTACAAGTGCACTTGGAGAAGCGAGAATTAGACACCAGGCACCTGTTGGTATTCAAAATAAGCCTCTGACGTTTTTTATTCATCAGCTGGGTTTTATACATTAAAAAGTAAGTGCTTACGTGCAAATACTCTTAGAACAAAAATAGCAAGGGAATACACATAAGACATAGGGATGAGCGCCATGCAGGGCTCGAGTCCTGCAGGAACGCATGGGAACGGCGTTCCTGCACTTTTTCCAAAGCAGGAACGCCGTTCCCGTTCCCAGTCCTGCAGGACCTGCCCTGCTACCTGCACACAGGTCCCATCACACGCTGTGTTTCCTCTCCAGCTCTAACTCTCGCGAGACCCGCGGCTGTGAGAGCGTTGCCACGGGTTACCATGGCAACGCTCCGCACAGGCGAGTCTCGCGAGAGTTAGCGCTGGAGAGGAAACACAGCGTGTGATGGGACCTGTGTGCAGCGGCTGGCTCCCCCACCGGACCACCAGGCGATCTCCCCCCTCCCTGACAAGGTAAGAAGCAGGGAGGGGGGAATAAACTGAAAAAATACACACATAAAGTTAAAAAAAAAAAAATGCTCCCCTCCCTATCATCCTGCACACACACACACACACATCATCCAGCACACACACACACACACACATCATCCAGCACACACACACACACACACATCATCCAGCACACACACACACACATCATCCAGCACACACACACACACACATCATCCAGCACACACACACACACACATCATCCAGCGCGCACACACACACACATCATCCAGCGTGCACACACACACACATCATCCAGCGCACACACACACATCATCATCATCATCATCATCACTGGGCAGACTAGATGGGCCGAATGGTTCTTATCTGCCGTCACATTCTATGTTTCTATGTTTCTATGTTTCATCCAGCACACACACACACATCATCCAGCACACACACACACACATCATCCAGCACACACACACACACATCATCCAGCACACACACACACACACACATCATCCAGCACACACACACACACTCACACATCATCCAGCACACACACACATCATCAAGCACACACACACACACACACACACACACATCATCCAGCACACACACACACACATCATCCAGCACACACACACACCATCCAGCGCGCACACACACACACATCATCCAGCGCGCACACACACACATCATCCAGCGCACACACATCATCATCCATCACACACACATCATCATCCAGCACACACACATCATCATCCAGCACACACACACACACACACATCATCCAGCGCACACACACACACACATCATCCAGCACACACACACACACCCACACATCATCCAGCGCACACACACACATCATCCAGCACACACACACACATCATCCAGCACACACACACACACATCATCCAGCACACACACACACACACACACATCATCCAGCACACACACACATCATCCAGCACACACACCCACACATCATCCAGCACACACACACACACATCATCCAGCACACACACACACATCATCCAGCACACACACACACACATCATCCAGAGCACACACACACACACACACACATCATCCAGCACACACACATCATCCAGCGCGCACACACACACACATAATCCAACACACACACACACACCATCCAGCACACACACATAATCCAACACACACACACACACACAAATAATCCAACACACACACATCATCCAACACACACACACACACCATCCAGCGCGCACACACACACCATCCAGCACACACGCACACACACCATCCAGCACACACGCACACACACCATCCAGCACACACGCACACACACCATCCAGCACACGCACACACACATCATCCAGCACACGCACACACACATCATCCAGCACACGCACACACACACACACACACACACATCATCCAGCACACACACACTGCATTCATTATACACAATCTGCACTAATTACAAACACACTACATTCATTATACACACTCTGCACTCACTACAAACACACTAGATTCACTATACACATTGCACTCACTACACACACACACTGCATTCACTATACACACTTTGCACTCACTGCAAACACACTACATTCATTATACACACTGCGCTTACTACACACACTACATTCATTATACACATTATGCACTCACTACAAACACACTACATTAATTATACACACAATGCACTCACTACAAACACACTGCATTCATTATACACACTCTGCACTCACTACAAACGCACTACATTCATTATACACACTCTGCACTCACTACAAACACACTACATTCACTATACACACTTTGCACTCACTGCAAACACACTACATTCATTATACACACTGCACTTACTACACACACTACATTCATTATACACAATATGCACTCACTACAAACACACTACATTAATTATACACACAATGCACTCACTACAAACACACTGCATTCATTATACACACTCTGCACTCACTACAAACGCACTACATTCATTATACACACTCTGCACTCACTACAAACACACTACATTCACTATACACACTTTGCACTCACTGCAAACACACTACATTCATTATACACACTGCACTTACTACACACACTACATTCATTATACACATTATGCACTCCCTACAAACACACTGCACTCACTACAAATACACTACATTCATTATACATACTCTGCACTCACTACAAACACACTACATTTATTATACACACTCTGCACGCACTACAAACACACTGCATTCATTATACACAATCTGCACTCACTACAAACACACTGCATTCATTATACACACACTGCACTCACAACACAAACACTACATTCATTATACACACTCTGCACTCACTACAAACACACTACATTTATTACACACAGCACTCACTACAAACACACTGCATTTATTATACACACACTGCACTATATGCATAGGAGTGTAAAAAAAATTGTTTTTAAGGGGGAGGGGCGGGAATCTTGGGTGAGTTCCCACACTTTTTTCCCCAGGACTTGACCCCTGGCGCCATGTATACATAACAAATACGTTTCAAGGTAAGAGAGAACAACAAGATTAGAGTAGAGACATCTTAGGTGGGGGCTCTCTGCTCCCGGGACTTAGACATATATGGTCTTAAGTGTTGTTCAAGCATCAAGCAATCAATCCTAATTCCAAGTTAGCCAATTTTAATATAGGATATCATTATATGACACCTGTAAGCTTGAGCCTTGGAATCAAGATAAATTCTATCACAATCCCCTCTTTTGATCCAAGGGTCACCCAAATGTCCAAGGTATTTCCAGGCCTGCTAGCCAAAGCCTGTGGGACTTTCATTTATTGCTTCACCACGGTTCCCTTGGACTGAGAGACCACCAGAATCAGCAGAGGAGAGTTCCTTCATTTGTTAGGCGAGGTAACATCATAAAATCTTTACGAGGTCGGAGCTGGAATGTAAGTTAAGGTACGACCAACAGTAGGTTTGCTTTTACATAGAGAGGTTAGTAGACATGAAAAAAAATCTAAAGGTTAGAAAAATAGCCATAATGACAAATATGGCTAATAGCAAAAAGTAAAAAAAAATCTTAATTAAAGTCAACCATGTTCCTAGCCCAAATGTCCAATCCCAATCCCCAAAGAAGCCGTTATCCTGTTTGATATCCTGTACTAAGTCATGTAAATCTGTTATATGTTTATGGATCATAGTTCCATGGTCAGATAGGTTAAAACAGCACATACCTTCAATAGCTTCACATCCTAAGTCATGTTTCATTAGTAAGTAGTCAGTGGCTGCTCTATGTAAAAGCCTTTGCTATCTGCAACCATATATTTTCCTGCCATGCATTATTATTTTCTGGTCTCAAGTCAGAGTAGCATATCTGAACAGAGCATAAAATGGTAAAGGATATGAACAGCTTCATGTTGGTGGATCAGTCGGAGTGACTTGTTTACAGTGACTGGCATGTATCCACGTGGCTTTTCCTTCTAGTTTTACCGAGGTAGCCGTAGTCAAGAGCACTTGGAATGGACCGTCAAAGCGTGGTTCAAGTTCTTTCTTCACATGCCTCTTTATCACCACCCAATCACCAGGCTGCAGTTTGTGAGTTGCAGAGTCAGAGCCTGGATCTGGAATAGAATCAAAGACTTGTTTATGCACCCTGTTTAATCTTTGGTGTAGGGCCTGAGCATAGGCAGTCATACTACCATGCTGCATCTGGAGGGTTTGGGGAAAATAGAGGCCTGTCTTTGGGGCACATCCTAACAGGATCTCAAAAGGGGATAGGCCATGTCTGGAATTGGGGGTGAATCTCATAGAAAAGAGTGCTAGGGGAAGGCATTCAGTCCAGGGCTTCCCTGTGTCTTGCATGGCTTTTGCAATCTTGTTCTTTAAGGTGCCATTTGCCCTTTCTACTTCCCCAATACTCTGGGGGTGATAAGGGGTGTGGAAGGCCTAACTGATCCCTAAGGCTTTCATAATTTCTTGCATTATTTCCCCAGTGAAATGGCTACCTCTGTCACTTTCAATCACTTCAGGTACTCCATATCTACATACCCTTTCCTTCAGAAGCTTACTCGCTGTGACCTTTGTTGTGGCTTTCGACACTGGGTAGGCCTCTGGCCAACCTGAAAAGAGATCAATGCACACCAACACATATTCATACACTCTTACCTTAGGTAGTTGAATATAGTCTATCTGTAGTCTTTGAAACGGGTAAAGTGGCCTTGGTGTGTGCTTACTCGGTGTTTTGACAGCCTGTCCTGGATTGTTTCTAGCACAAATCATGCAAACTTGGGTGTGTTTAGCTGCTACAACAGTAAATCCGGGTGCTACCCAATGGGTGTTTACTATGCTGTCCATGTGCATCTTGGATAGATGTGTAGGTCCATGGGCAATCTGGGCCATCATGGGGTACAATACTCGTGGCAAACACAGTCTTTTACCTCTCCTCCACATTTTGTCATCATCAGGTTCTGCATCTTGTTTCCTCCAGAGGTCATGTTCTTCCTTGCTTGCCTGTCTTTGTAAGCTCAACAGTATATTGTAGTCAACGGCGTCATCTGTAAGAACAACTTGTAGGAAGGTTTTACCTGTAGAGGGATGAATTTGAATTGCTGCTTGCTTGGCAGCTTCGTCTGCTCTGTGGTTTCCTCTTGAAATTTCATCTGTGATCTTCACGTGAGCTGCCACCTTGATGATGCCTACTTGAGTGGGTAACAGGATAGCGTCCATAAGTGCACTCACGGCTTCCGAATTCTTGATTGGAGTTCCTGCTCAGGTGAGAAAATCACGAGCCCGCCATATAGGGCCCAAATCATGGGCTATACCAAAAGCATAGCGAGAGTCTGTAAAAATATTAGCAGTCTTACCAGAAGCCATTTTACACGCTTCAGCGAGTGCCTTCAGCTCTGCCTCCTGTGCAGCGCAGTGAGGAGCGAGTGGTTCAGCTTTTATTATCTCATGTGCAGAGACTACAGCATATCCAGTGTGGAAATTACCCTTCTCATCAGCATATCTGGAACCATCTACAAAAAACTCAAAATCTGCATTATATAATGGAGAATCAGTTACATGTAAAAAACCTGCTGTTTCTTGTGCCATTAGTGCTGCACAATCATGGGGTACCTCGGCATCAGATAACTCATCTGGTGAAAGTAAATTTACAAAAAGATCAGAAGTACAAGTACCATTCCCATTCCCCTCTTTTAAATCCAGGGGAAGTAATGTAGATGGATTTATCACCATACACCTTTTAAGAGTAACATTAGGTGGCATAAGCAAGGCACATTGCATTCTGAGATGCCTTGCAGTATGTATGTGTTTTGGTTGAACTTGTGACAGTATGCTGTTGATATCATGCGGTGTGTATATGGTCACCGGATTATCTAAAACAATATCAGTGGCTTTGTCCAAGAGGGCAGTAACAGCCGCCACTGCCCTAACACATGAGGGGGCACCCCTGGCAACAGGGTCCAATCTGGTGGAGTAGTAAGCTATTGGTCTTTGTTTACCACCATGGTCCTGTGTAAGGACAGATGTAGCATAACCTGATTGCTCAGTACAGAACAGGTTAAAATTCTTTCTGTAATCTGGGAGACCCAGTGCTGGAGCTGACGTTACCAGTATCTTAAGTATATAGAAGGCATTTTCTGCCGCAAGGGTTAATTTAAATGGTTTGTTTTCGTTGGCAAGACAATCATACAGTGGTTGCATGTAGATGGCTACAGAACGCAGCCAAGGACGGCAGTAAGATACCAAACCGAGAAATGTACGAAGCTGGGCTAAGCTGCGGGGGGGGGTTAATATTTTGAACTGCAGTCTTTCTACTTTCCGTGAGATGTTTTATGCCCTGGGAAATGCAATGTCCTAGGAAAATAACTTTCTCTACACAAGCTTGCAGTTTCGTTTTTGACGTTTTACAGCCTGCTTTTGCTAAGAAATTTTGCAAGGAAAGAGTGTTTACAATACAAAATTCCATATTATCGCAACATAGGAGTAGGTCATCGATATACTGCAATAAAATTACATTATTTGGCCTTTTCCCATTCTTCAAGAATCTGGGCCATTGCCATGCTGTACATAGTGGGTGAGTTTTGTGCGCCCTGTGGCAATACTGTCCAAGTATACTGTTTGTGTGTATGTGTAAATGCAAATAAAAACTGACTGTCGGGATCCAGGGGGACACTGAAAAATGCATTTGCCAAGTCAATAACAGTAAATACCTTAGAGGAAGGTGGTATTTGTGCTGACGAGGTGTGTGGGTTGGGAACATTAGGGGCAATCAGTTCAGTTACAGCATTAATTGCCCTCAAATCATGTACCATACGGTATACCACAGGTTTACCTTTCTCTTGCTTTTTCTTAATTGGGTACAATGGTGTGTTACAAGGGGAGGTGGTCTGGACAACTACCCCTGCCTGCAGAAACTCCTGCACAGATTGCGAAATAGCATATTCCTGTGCTGGGCTTAGGGGGTATTGTTTTTGGTAGGGAGGTTTGGCTCCGGGCAGGAGATTCACCTTGACTGGGGGCACAGAGAGTCTTCCTGTATCTGTCTTCCCTGTAGCCCATAAGGAATCAGGGTCTGAGGACAAGTCAATGGTAGGTTCTGGCACATGGCTGGGCATAGTGAGAGTTGCCAGAACATTTGAAAGAGATATCATTTGTTTGTCCTCCAAAGGCACAGACAATGATACTTTTCTAGTGGGGCTATACTGGATATTTGCACTAAGAGCAGACAGTATATCCCTGCCTAGTAGATTAACAGGGGCATGAGGGCTGACAAGTAGCCTTGTTACAAGGGCAGTAGAGTCGTGTAGCTTCAATTTCAGCTTGTGGGTAAGAGGAATGTCATTTTCGATACCATCCACCCCTACACATGATAATACATAATTAGATTTCTCATACGGGAACACATATTTTTCCTGTAACATCGATTTAGCAGCGCCAGTGTCCAACAGGAAAGGGACTATTCGGCCCCCGGGTAGTGTAACATTGATAATGGGTGAGGGTCCTGCAGAGTCAGGGATATTTATAATATGTAGGGACACTGGTTTGCCAATTTCCTATTGGGGAGGGGGAGGTGGTGGAGGTGGTTGGCTGTCTTGGGAGTTATCATTAGAATCCTGGGGTTTTCTACTTTTAGGAGGACGTTTAATGTGTCCTTTCCTGCCACAATTCCAGCAGTCTACCTGCCTTCTGTCTCCATCAGCTCTAGGGACAGTTACAGCCATTAGAGGTGTGCTCCTCTTTCTAGTATTTAGATTAGCTTCCACTCCCCTAGCCACCTTCACCAGATCAAAATAGGTCTAGCACCATAGGTCTAGCATTTTGGAGACCAGTCCTTATGGGTATGTGAATACCATCCATGAAGCAGTTAATAAGCAGTCTGGTAGAAGTGGTTTCAATATCTGTGTAACCCAATGCCTCCCAAGCCATCTGTAGTCTGTTGAAAAATGTTTCTACAGGTTCATCTTTCCCTTGTAATATATCTCCTAATTTATGGGCTAGTTCCTCTGTCTTTACTTTAGCCCATTCTCTCATTGCAGTTACATATCATGCTCCAGATGCAGACTTGGTTCTAAACCATTCATCTGTTTGCATGTTGCTTTTTCTGAGGTATCTTCATGGGCATCAGTATATTTAGCAATTATTCTAGCCCAAATGGGGCCAGCTTTTAGTGCCACAATCTGTTTTAAATCCATCCAAGTACACTGGTAAGTAGCTTGAATTGTGGATAGAGACTGAACTAGAGCTAAGGGGGCCTTTTCAACATCTGCCAGCTGCTGTATTATTGCCAGTTGTTCACTGGGTGTCCAGGGCTTATATTCTTCCCAGTATTGGATACTTGAGCTCGGCTGTCTTTTCTCATGGTATACGCTCTCAACTTTGGGTATCATTGGAGTAGAACATTGTGGAGCTAATGGCCCCACTGGAGTGTCTATGGGGGCAACTATGGGTTCCTTTAAGTCTGGACTATCTGCCTGCTCTAATGAACCCATAGGTCTTACAGGGGCTGCTAGGGGACCATATGAAGTCCCACTGCGTAATATTACTGGAAAGAGAGGTTTTGATCTCCGTAAAAGGGAAATCGCCTGGCCTTTAGGGACCAAAGGAGTCCCTGCATTATCCTGGTAAAGGGGTGGGTTTACAAGATTTTTCCCAGGTTCCTGCCTACTCTGGGACCCTAGAGGTCCAAAACATTGATAATATGGTACACCTTTCCTGGTGGTTTCTCTACAACCACATTTAGTTAATTCAACAGCAGTATCATGCCATTTTTGTGCAACTTCTACTAAGTTATTATCTTCTAACCAACCTCTGTAATTTGCCATAAAGTCACTCCATATATGTGGGTCTAGAGTGCCCTCTGAGGGCATGCCAGCTATCTTAAGTAACCTCTTAACATTCTTAATTGCTCCTTGTCCTTTGTGATGCTTGACAAAAGTCAAAGCCGTAAATCCCCCTTGGGTACTTTCAGAGCTACCCATCTTAAAACTTGTAAGGGTTAATTACTTCCTTACACAAGACAAACTGTACAACAGTGTATTTAAACACTTATGACCAATGCAGTGGAATTGTCACAGTTCTGTCTTCTAAACACAGATCAGGAGATCTGTCCTTGGAGGATTCTAACTCAAATTTTAAAACAAATGACAAGGCAAACAATAAAAATAACTTACAACCCACAGTTATAATCCACTATCTCAAGATTCATTTCACAAGACATAACACAACCTCCACCTGAATATAACCATAATACCACAGAAAACAAGTTCTTTAGATCAAACATTTTTAAAATCCTTACCCACCCGGACAGGGGTCTCAAAGAGCACCAGAGAGTCAAAATCATTTATAGGTAGAAAAATAAAAGCCTTTTCTTACCCGCTGCAGCTGATTAACCGTCTGGGCTCCGAGCCAACCCTTCTGGGTCCGGATGAACTGGATTCGTCTGATCCCGGGGTCACGGCACCAAATTGTTGTGGATCCAAATAATGATCTTTGTTATATTCAGAGGAAACCCAAATTGTTGTTACAAGTGCACTTGGAGAAGTGAGAATTAGACACCAGACACCTGTTGGTATTCAAAATAAGCCTCTGACGTTTTTTATTCATCAGCTGGGTTTTATACATTAAAAAGTAAGTGCTTACGTGCAAATACTCTTAGAACAAAAATAGCAAGGGAATACAGATAAGACATAGGGATGAGCGCCATGTATACATAACAAATAAGTTTCAAGGTAAGAGAGAACAACAAGATTAGAGTAGAGACATCTTAGGTGGGGGCTCTCTGCTCCCGGGACTTAGACATATATGGTCTTAAGTGTTGTTCAAGCATCAAGCAATCAATCCTAATTCCAAGTTAGCCAATTTTAATATAGGATATCATTATATGACACCTGTAAGCTTGAGCCTTGGAATCAAGATAAATTCTATCACAGTCTGTTAGGGAGTTTGTATGTGTTTGTGTGTCTGTCAAAGAGTATATGTGTGTTTGTCAGTGAGAGTGAATGTGTGCTTGTCAGTGAGTGTGTGAGAGTATATGTTTTTGTCAGTGATAATGTATGTGTTCTTGTCAGTGAGAGTGTATATTTGTTTGTATGTGTGTCTGTAAAAGAGTATGTGTGTCTGTCAATGAGAGTGTATGTGTGTCTGTCAAAGAGTGTGTGTCTGAGAGTGTCAGTGTGTGAATCTGTGTGTCAAGGTTTGTGTATGTGTATCTGAGTGTATCAGTGTGTGTATGTGCCAGTTTGTATCTGTGGGTGCAAGTGTGTGTACATGTCACTGTGTGTATCTGAGTGTGTGTGTATTTGTGTGTGTCAGTGTGTATCTGAGTGTGTATATCTGTGTGTCAAGGTGTGTGTCTGTGTGTCAAGGTGTGTGTCTGTGTGTATATGTGTGCCACTATATGCCAGCATGTGTGTGTGACACACAGATACACACTGTGTGTAAAGGTGTGTGTATCTGTGTCAGTGTGTTTATCTGTGTGCCACTATCTGCCAGTGTGTGTATCTGTGTGTCAGATTCATACACACTGGCACATACAAACACAGATATGCACACCTTGGTACACAGACACATACAAACACAGATACACACACCTTGACACACAGATACACACACCATGCCACACAGATAGATACATACATACATACACACACACACACACACACACACACATACACACTGTGTGCCAAGGTGTGTGTATCTATGTGCCAGTGTGTGTGTGTGTGTAATTCTGTGTCAGATATGCACATACACATACAGGCACAGATATACACATATTGACACACACCAAGACATACAAAAAACTGCAAAAGGGGGGAGGGATGTTCCACGACGTTGATACACTATGTCAAAGGGTTCCACAGGAAAAACTTATTGGAAACCCCTGTACTAAAAAATTAAGAAAAGGGTTTGTAAAGTTATATTACTTATATACATTTTCTATATTGTATATTTGATGTGTGACCCAAGACAATTCCTCTGTGCTCAATTCAGCGCAGGGAAGCCAGAAGGAAACCTTGAAGAAAAACTCAGGAAACTCCAAGCACAATGACCATTACTGTGTGCTGTTGTGATTATGGTGCCAGAAGTGAATAAGTCCCCATAATTTGAGTAGTCTAATTTGCAATTGTTTGACTTCTTACTTAGGGTCCACCAGACTCTTCTTTATGACTCCTCCCTAAATGAAGATCTGAGTTAAACTGGTGGTTCAGGATTTAGCTCATTGCTTAGAGCAGTGTTTCCAAGTTAATGTTGTGCAGAACCCTAGGGTTCAGTGAGAACAAAATTGGGGATTCGTGACGATTTGACCACCGGGTGGCCCAAGCATTTAGGGCCAACCCGATGGGTATTGCTAAACAGGGGTCAGGTCAGGTGATGCGGGTGTCTAAGACCACGACCGGACCCCTATTGTATAGGATGCTAGGAGGAAATGACAGCACTTCCTCCCAGACAGAGCGTGCCGGCTGGAGGGAGAGGGAGGGCAGCAGGGAGTGAGCAGCTGCCGACCTGAACACCATCCTCAGCTTGCAGCACTGAAGGAAGAAAAAAGGTAAGTTAAGAGCAAATATATACATATGTGTACGTGTCTGTGTGTGTATGTGTACCTGTGACAGTGTGTGTATCTGCCAATGTGTGTGGATCTGTGTGTGTATGTGCCAGTTTGTGTATCTGTGTGTCAAGGTGTGTGTGTGTGTCACTGTGTGTATATATGTGTGTCTGTCTGCGTGTGTATCTGTGTCTACGTGTGTCAGTGTATCTGTCAGTTTGTGTGTGTGCCAGTGTGTGTGTGTGTATGTGCCAGTGTGTGTGGAACGGTGTGTCAAGGTGTGTGTATCTGTCAGTATGTGTATCTGTGTGTCAGTGTGTGTATCTGTGTGCCACTATGTGCGAGTTTGTGTACACACAGATACATCCACTGACACATACAAACACAGATACACACACCTAGACACACACCGGCACATCCAAACACAGATACACACACTTTGACACAGAGATACACATACACACACAGATACACACTGTGTGTCAAGGTGTGTGTATCTGTGTGTCACGGTGTGTGTATCTGTGAGCCGCTATGTGCCGGTGTGTGTGTGTGTCTGTGTGTCAGTTTCCCAATGTCGATACAATATGTCAAAGGCATCCACGGGGGAACATTAATTGGGAGCCCCTGGCTTAGAGTGACCAGCATATGCTCTCAGCTAATGTAGTGGCCCTGCATTGCAGCACAGAGCTAACAGAAGCTCAAGGCAAGATCTTCAAGCTTTCAGTTTAAGAAGAATAGAGACAGGGAGCAGCTCCCAGCAGATCCCAGGCTCCAGCTGCAGCAGCCGCTTCTCCTCTGGCTGCGATCACCATTACTGATCTCAGACAATTAGCCAATCCAGTGCTTTCCCACATGTAATCTTGGGGGGGAGGGGGGCTGTTGGGTAATTACAGAAATCAGATCGCTGTGCCAATCAGCATCTCTTCATAGAGATGCATTATTATTTTTTAATATTATTTTATTATTTATATATGAACATCAGCTTCAGTATTCCAAATATTTACCTGCACATTATCCTAAATTCCTAAGTAGATTTAAATAACTAATGCACAGGGATATGAGGAGTGCACAGACAACTTTTATTTATTTATTTATAATTTTAAAATGTATTTATGGATTTGGGATGATGAAAACTATTACTGCCACCTAAGAGAAATGCAATTATGAGAGAATGACTAATTTCAGCATGTTTAGTGCAGTCTTTGTTTAGTGGATAAACCAATCAGTGAGTAAAAGTTGGTTGCATTTAAAATTACGATAATTTATTAAGTTAATATATACAGTATATTTGTCACAATCCTGATTGTATTAAACATAATAACATATATAAATGCAATGTAAAACCAGCAAATGTAACCATGCTGCAACATGTCAAAAGTTAATTGTTAATGAAGAACAGTAGTATATGCTAGAACGATCAGCTGTGCCTATTTCTATGGGTTTATTAGGATTAATTTAAGAATTACAAACCATTTATTTATGATAAAAAATGAATGTACAATTGAATATGGTTTGGTAGAATGACATTCTGGGGGGGGGGGTTGGTTGAAAATACAGTTAATATAAGTTAGCTCTCTTCCTCATCACTATTTCTCATCAAAAATTTTAATCTAAAATAAATATATATGTATTACGAATCATGCAAAGACAACTAAAATTGATCAAATCTAAGGAACTGTCAAAATAAGTACACATTAAAGACCAGAATAGCTGAATGGCAAACATTCTCTAATCATCTATTTTTTCAGCTCAATTGCGTTGGTGTCAAATGTTTTAATTCTTTGTCGATTCCCACTTTCATGGATAAACTAATTTTACATATTACAAAGGTACTTTACTATGTATATAAGGCAAATAAATAAAAAAAAATGCATTGTTTTCCTTTTCCTCTACATACCCTTTAACAATGCATTTAAAATCTATGTAAAATATAAATGTGTTTATATGGAATTGTTTTATGAAACATTTGTGTATATAAAGATATTTTTTTCATATATGGTTTTATTTAATGCTTATATATTTATTGATATGTATATGGGTTTGTGGGTGTACACACATACCTACCATTGTGCACACTTAAAGTGTGTAAAGTGCACACAGACACAAGATCCCTTATACATATATTAACATTAGGTACTCTCTGCACATCCATAAATGATGTAGTTATTAATTTGCAGAGATGGGAGCTGGAAGGGGATTGAATCGATGTTCTAATTACAGGGCTCTGATACATTAATTCTGTGTGTCTGGTAACATCACGGTGATAATTACTGAGATTTGGCACAGAGTAGAGTATAAACACAGCCAATAAATTCCAGCTTGGGCTGCGCTCTGACAGGACAGCTGACAGCTCCCATTTACTGTATGCCATTGTTGTCGTTGTGAACGAGGTGTTAAGGTGAGGGGTCAGGGGCAGCTCAATACCTGCCTGCTATGTGCAGTACCAAATTACCTGTCCTAGAGCATCAGGCTGACAGCCCTTAACAACATCGCCATCTGCTGGATGTCAGTGGAGAAACAAAATCCATTGTTCTGAAATGTTCGTTGACTATCAACTCTGCAAACCAGGAGCTTATAGTGGAGAGAGATCTGTCAGCACTGTAACAAAAAGCACAATTTCTTTCCATCTAGCAGTTGCTGATTTCCTTAAAGGGTAACAGTGTGTGCAAGATAATAAATATAACACAAAGATCACAGGGAAAACAAAGTTTAATCCTTTAATTTCCAGCGTATGTTTCTCTTAGTTTTTTTCTAGTATTGTATACATTAGTATATGGTACATCAAAAATCTAAGAATACTCTATTTCTCTCTCTCACTCTCTTTCTGTCACTCTATCTTTCATAATATATCATCTATCTGTGTCTAAATCCATCTGTCCATCTGTCTTTGTCTGTCTGTGTAGCTATGTATATCACTTTGTCTGTCTGATCTGTCCATTAAACAATCGTTCTAGCTTTCTGTCTGTCTATATACACTGATCAGCCACAATATTAAAACCACTGACAGGTGAATTGAATGACGTTTATTATATTGTTACAATGGGACCTGTCAAGGGGTGTGACATATTAGGCAGCAAGTGAACAGTCCATTCTTGAAATTCATGTTTTGGAAGCAGGAAAAATTGACAAGCGAAAAAATATGAGTGACTTTGACAAGTGCCAAATAGAGATGGCTAGACGACTGGGTCAGAGCATCTCCAAAATGACAAATCTTGTGTGATACTCTCATTATGCAGTGATTAGTTGGTAAATAGTGCAAGGAATGACAACCAGTGAATCAGCATCAGGGTCATTGGCGCCCAAGCCTCATTGATGCAAGTGGGAAGTGAAGACTAGCCTATTATGATCACACAGAAGAGCTACTGTACCTGAAATTGCAAAAAAAAAAAAAACAACTAATGGCTGTGTATGGGCCTGTGTACCCACAGACCATTCATATTACCCATGATAACCTTTTTCCATCTCCAAAAGTGCCTTTAATGGGGTCGTGAGCACCAGAACTGAACCATGGAGCAATGGAAGAAGGTTGACTGGTCTGATGAATCATGTTTTCTTTTAGATCAGTATTCTGCTGGGAAACCATGGGTCTTGGCATTCATGTGGTTTTTACTTTGACATGTACCACCTACCTAGAAATTATGTCTAGCTCATTGTTTCTGTGCTGAAAATAACTAGTTTGTTTTTCTGATTAATCTTATTGCAATTTCTTGTGTGTTTATGTTAGGGAGAGAGGTAAAAGTTCTCCTGGTTTACTGGTTGTGCCAGCTTATTAGAAATTCTTATTTACTCTTACTTACGTTTCAGAGTTTGAAAAATGTCTTGTTATCAGGACAGTCTTGACATGCTTTTAAACCTAAATGGGTTCAAATACACTGTATATTTATTTTATACTATGCTACCTGACCAGACCTGGCCAGGGATAATGTGTTTCCTGGTTCCAAGGATAAAAGGCTGTCCTGCCTTGCCCACAAAAAACTCACCTACTGAAGCCATTATTGGTGCTAATAGTGTCATAATGGTGGACCTAATGGCATTCGGTCCTGCTAAAATCAAGACTATTTTTGTGCTCATTTGCAGCTTCCTAGTGTGAACAATGTCTAGATGTTGTGCACTGAATGGCCCCATACAGCACTGGGTAATTGCAAATCATCAGCATGAGGTTGGTTACTGGTTTAAATCACATTTTTTTCCCCACCATAACCTTTTTGTTTTTTGCTATATATATATATATATATATATATATATATATATATATATTGCAGTTTTCTCCTTGAACATTCCATTGAAGTTTGCAAACTACACAGTTTTACTAAACTAAGGTTAATTAATAAAATCCGTGGTAAATGAAGAAATGTATATATTTTTTTCCTTTAATTTGCATGTACTCTCTATAAAACTTCAGGGAGGTCACAGAACCTCTGACTCCACATTAATGAATCAATTACATGGCTGCTACAGCTACTTCTGCAGGAAAAAATATAACTAAAACTATTTAGCTATGGCAGGGCTGATATAGTATGCATGGTCTAATTATAATATGATTAACCCATATGAACTGTTTTACTCTGCTCCTGATTCAGGGTAACAGTTTTGCTAAACTTTTAATCAAGTCCTCTCAGGTAGGTTTAATGCACTGGTAGGTAACTTTAGCAGGACTATATTTATCATTAGACTTGTGCTTTCAGTTTCAAACCGATCTCCTATTTGTTATATGGATGAATCAAAAAACAAAAAAAAATGACAATGGATAAATTATTTAATTTGCTTGGTAATTGCAAATTCTGCCTGTGGTGCCCAAAAAAATGATGGCTAGGGGATAGCCGCTAAATGTTAATTTTAATACATAAAACGAGTGAAAAGTAACCAAAAATGGGGAAAAAAGGAGGAGCATTAACATATATATTAATATATATATATATATGTAGTAAGGCCTTTTGGCCTGTGTTTGTGGGAGGGGCATATGACACACCCCTTCCCTACTTAAGGGACACCCCTTACCTGGCTCCATACCTTCGAGGTCAGCGTTGCATGAGAATCCACTTCCGGTTCACGTGCGGCGCCATCTTGCTTTTCAAAAACCCTGCGGTTTTCGTCCGGTGTAGCTGTGTCCAGGATTCCTTACAGGTTTTCCGCCCGTCCAGCTCCTCACAAATCCGGTCTTCGTCGCAGACTACGTCCTAGTGACTTCCAAATCGTAAGTTCGACGCCTGGATCATTCCCACGGCGTCGCGCTGTTAAACGGGCCTTACTTTACGGCCTATACACTTTACGGCCAGCTGCACTTTCGCCTAAAATCCTTTTGGTAGTTTTTCTACGAATGGTACTCATTTACCAAGTACCCACTTCGTTTCAATTCTTTGACTCATATCATACGTACTCATTCGGACTGACTGGCTTTCGGTTTTCTGCATTTCCCATACACATATCTTTCGCCTATTTCTGTATCATACAGTTCTGGTCATTCAAGCGATATATATGCTTTCGGCTGTTACTCATGCCATTCACATCGCTATTCCTTTTCATATCTTGAAATACAGCATACAGCCTGTATATGTATATATAGATATAGGTCGGTTATTTACCTGTTTTATGTACATTCCATAGGATATGTTATTTAAATCTCATTATGTTTAATGTTATTTTGACTTTATATAATAGTTCATGTTTCACATTAAATTAGATAGCAGGTATAGTACATAAATGTGATACGTTTTCTCTAAAGTTATTTCTGTATATTACGTTGTCACAACCATGTACACACGATTACATGGCACGTACAATTTCTGACCTTTCTGCATGTTCTCAAACGATATATCGAGTATACAAGAACACGGTCCCAACATCACAAACTTTCGGGTTGAATCACACTTTTGGTTTAACCACTCATACGTCAACTTTTTTCTGCATATGGTCAATTTTCATATTTTGAACCTCACCCACATCTTTCATTTTACATCCAGGCTTATATAATCCATACCGGATAAATCACATAAAACTCCCTGCACCATGATTACTACAGTAGCATGGCCATATATATTTATAATTTGGTCACCATGTAAACACATTATACGCAGCCACTACCAGGCTAAATCCCTGCGTTACGGTTTTACTCCATAACAAATCAGGCAGGTTACTACCATGCTCAAATTTTCCCCTTCAACACATACGGTTAAAAATCAACTACAGCATATCTAGTCTACATTGGTATCACAGGATCCAATTCTCATACTATCATATCTATTTCTACCCATTTAGGTTTATTCAGGTTTTTTATACCTGACGCATCATATACGTATACATACTATCAGGTACATAAGCCTGCTCACGTATCACATACGTTCTCCCTACATAGGACATAGAGTACTGGCAAGTCAGGGGTATAGGCCCAAATAGGTATCTCCCCTCTTGGCATACTGCCTATAGTTTAGAGGTCCGCGAGGCCAACACCCCGCCTCAACGTTTCGGAGGCAAACGCCCCTCGAGCCACACGTGAGTTAGCCGCCTCGCAAAGTATAGAGAGGGCGTAACCTGTCACTCCCTTCCCCTGTTTTTCTTTTATTGTCACGAGAGGCCTCCGAATTCCTGCCACTACGATGGGTGGCCTCAATATCCCCTCGTGCCAACGCATAGATAGAGCCTCTCATAGCCACTTGGCAACTAGCAGGGCCTCACCTGTCACCAAAGAACAAGATTATTTTTTCGCCTTAACTGGTATAGTTAGCCCGCCAGTACATCCCCTGGGGTTCAACACACTAACGATATATTTTCTCATCTAGTATGTCTCAAGAAGGGGTAGAGGATTTCTCCATCCCGAGCACTCCGGATAGACCAAATACCACATCACCGGAAGAAGACATGGCTAGTCCTGCATCATTCAGGTCATGGACAATCCCTCGCATAACCAGCGAACTCAGGAGGCGACATATTCCTTTCCCCGCTACTGCCAGGAAAGCAGAACTGTACAAATTATTGCACGCCTTAACTGATAACACTGATGCAGGGGAAGGGACTAGCCAATCTAACCCGACAGATATACACGGCATGCTAACATCCCTCATGTCATCCATGGGCAAGGTCAACTCCAGGCTGGAGAAACTGGAATCGGTCACCACAGCCCTTACCATGGCTGGGTCAGCCACTGCGACCCCTCCGCCACTGGTAGAGTTGCCACTAGTTTCTCCAGCCACCACCTCTGACGAGCAGGAGGTTAACCCTGCCCATATGATACCTGAGCACCTTAAGAAAGACATCCTGGAAGGTAAAGATGTCAACTTAGCTTCACTTTTAATTGCCTCTCAGGATGTGGTGGAGCATAAAACTTATGCGTATGAGGATATTTCTGTGGTGGTCAAGTCCAGGGATGCACGCCTAAATAGGAAACTCACCATCCCGGAATTTGTGTTGGCCTTTGGCATCTACCGGGATGTCATATGTGCCGTTTACCCACACAGGCGTGAGGAATTTGACATGTATATGCACAGGCTGGTGGACCTGGGCAATAAATATGGTGGATCGGCATTCTATGATTACCATAGATCTTTTTCTGCGAAAGTGTCAGGCGCCTTCTCACAGTACGGGACAAGGTCCAACTGGAGCAAGATAGACACAGTGATTTTCTGCAGACACTTTGCAGGTCTAAGGACGCCGGCTTGTGCATACTGCTCCTCCATGTCTCATTCCGCAAATTTTTGTCCCACCACTGCTAACGAGCATACCCACTTGCAAGTACCTAGCTCCGCTGGTCCTATGGAGAAAATATCTAAAGACAAACTGGGAAGGCCTATCAAGTTTCTGGGCAAATCCCAGATATGTAATAACTTTAATGTTGGAACATGTAATTACAGCGGTTGTCGTTTATTGCATATATGCTCAAAATGTTTTAGGGCACATGCTAAAATCATGTGTCCCAATAAAATCTATCCTAAACAATACCTAATGTCTATAAACATATCCCTACTTGCGACATTTCTGTCACAGCATCCATCTACACATTTAGTAGATTTCATAATCTCTGGTCTATCAGAAGGATTCCACACGGGTATCATACATATGCCTTCAGGAATCCTGGAATGTCCAAATCTACAATCCGCCCAACACAACCCTACAGCTGTTGACACACTCATAGCTAAATAAGTCACAGAAGGTTTCTTATTGGGACCTTTTCAATCCCCTCCTTTCACTACATGGAGGACAAACCCTATCGGGGTTGTCACAGGGAAATCTTCCAACAAGCAGAGACTTATTATCGATTTATCGGCACCACACACCTCTACCACTCCTAGCCTTAACTCCCTAATACCATCGGAGGAATTCTCCCTGCAATATTCCACTATAGATCACGCCATTACGGCTATCATACAGGCAGGAGTTGGTGCATGGCTCAGCAAGACCGACATAACAAATGCTTTCAAACTACTACCAATCCACCCCACACTGTGGCACCTACATGGCATCAAATGGGCAGGGAACTACTACTTTTTCTCACGCCTAACTTTTGGTTCTAAAAGTAGTCCAGCCATATTTGACACATTTGCCGAAACCCTATGCTGGTTACTACTCAATATATCCAGATGCCCTACAATCATACATTATCTGGACGATTTCCTACTGGTCGAGGAGAATTCTTCACCTCCCAGTAGCCTCAAAGAAACCGTCAGCCTATTCAGCCAGTTGGGGGTCCCAGTCTCCCCTACCAAGACCGAAGGCCCAGATACCATCATCACATTCCTGGGCATCATGCTAGACTCGGCCAACATGCAAGCTAGCCTGCCACGCACTAAGGTAGAAAACATCCTGACAAACATCAATCTCTATATACAACTACGCACTTGTAACCGCAAAGAATTACAATCTTTACTGGGGTCACTCAATTTTGCCATGCGTATTATACCTCAAGGCCGTGCTTTCATCTCACGTCTCCTCAGCATGTTCCCACTGTTTCTACATGATGCACACAGATTATCTCTAGATACCCAAGCCACGGCAGACCTACTCATGTGGAGAAACTTTTTAACCACCTGGAATGGTAAAAGCATGTTCCTCCCTCAATTGTCTGACACCTCTCCTACTGTTTGGTCAGACGCGGCGTCTACCACAGGTTTTGCAGCGATATTTGGGAACGAATGGCTTT
This sequence comes from Pelobates fuscus, assembly GCF_036172605.1. NCBI lineage: Eukaryota > Metazoa > Chordata > Amphibia > Anura > Pelobatidae > Pelobates > Pelobates fuscus. The sequence continues at coordinate 75,043,309 of NC_086323.1, read as the reverse complement.
GGGGCAGCTGGCCTTCAGAGGTTCAGGACCTGGAGCGTTTTTCCTCTACCTCAGCTCTTTTTGAGATATATCCCATCGTGGCGGCTGCCGTGGCATGGGGACATCTATGGACAGGTTCATCAGTAAGGTGTTACTCAGACAACCAAGCAACCTGTTACATTATTAACAAAGGTCGCTCCAAATCCCTTACTATCATGAGATTTCTGAGGAAACTCACTTGGTTGGCAGCATGTCATAATTTCTTCTTGCATTGTGTTCATATTCCAGGTATATGTAACGAGGCAGCTGATAATTTGTCTCGTTTTAAATTCCAGGCCTTTCATCAACTTCTCCCGTCAGCCGCGCTCACAGCCACGGCCACTCCACTGTTCAATCAGCTAGTAATGGACTAGACGCTATCATGCAACATTGAAGAACGTTGTCCCAACTAGCTCTATCTACAAATACCCGGAAAACCTACGACAGAGCTTTCATTTTATTTAAAAGATTCCTTTTGGAACACAACATATTACAACCGTTCATCATGACATCATTTTTAGGTTTTGCCTCTTTTTGCCACATCAAACTCAAACTTTCTTACAACACAATCAAACTATATCTAACAGGAATCCAACATCACATGCTAACATTACAACCCAACAACTCAAGTTTTATGTCATCATACCATTAAGAACATCCTTAGGGGTATACAAAGATCCGAACCCCTGCATACAGCACAGAGGCTTCCTATAGATTTTCATATCTTTAAAGAATTATCACAACTACTAGATCTAAAACCCTTCTCCATCAGCACAACTCTAGTCATCAAAACAGCAATTTACGTGACTTTTTATGGGTTTTTGAGACCTAGAGAATTTACCGCCATCCATACAACACAATCCACTCACCTCCTGCTCCATTCGCACTTAACCAAACATATGGACTATTATGTCCTGACACTACCTCATTCCAAAAACAATCAACATGCACCACCAGTAGAGGTTAAATACTATCCGACTCACAACAGATGGTGCCCCGTCCAAATACTGGACTCTTATACAGAGAATCACAAGGCACCGCCATCACAACCACTTTTTGTTCTACAAGGTTCAGTACTCACTACTACCACCTTCATGACCCACGTCAGGTCATTACTAATACAGCTGGGACTCAAGCCAGCTAACTATTCAGGCCACTCCTTCCGCATAGGAGCGGCCTCCACAGCCTCCAGTGTAAACATACCGGTTCATGTTATCAAGAAACTGGGGGGCTGGAAATCATCCGTTTACACACGATACATTCCTAACCCTGTACAAGAAGTAAGAAATGCTTTTCAGAACATGTCTTGTTAAAAGTATGTATCTTGGTGGTTTGTATTAAATATTGAAATTTCTATTTTTGCCCTCTTTATTTACAGGCCTACCTCATCGTCGGTTCCGGCACACCACAACCGACTTGCTACTTTTATACCATCCTACACTTATTAAGGTCTTATTACTCTATACCATCATGAGCCCTTCACACAAATATATATATATATATATATATATATATATATATATATAGTAATATTTATATTATATATTTTACAGTAGACTGATTAGACAATTTTTTTTCCAAAATGATTGAATGGATGGAATTGGTTGAAACACAAATGCCACATGGAGAACCCCAAATCAACTGAACGAATTTTTTTTTTTTTCTATTTTCTATTCAGACAAACCAAATGATACGCCGTGCACAAGTCTATTTCTCATCATGTTCATTAAAATATATTTCATGTAAACTGTAGATCAGAAACATTTGTAGGGTTGTTTAGTAAATTAAAAATTCAAGAAAACTGAATCTGAATTGGAACAGTGAGGCTAAAGACAAGCTGGAACCAGAGTAGAGTTGCAGTATTTTTTTTAAAGGCTATGGTGAAGCTCCTGTACTCCAACCAAGTACCTAAGTCCAGTTCGCTTCCTAACTGCTGGGGAAGCTTGACAGTGGTTTCTCCAGAACGCTTCCACCCAGCCAGACAGCAGCTGTCTTCTTCCATGCAGGTATTGTCCCCTCTGCCTATTTCTGTTCAGCTTCTTCTTCCGAAGCAGGTAAAAAAAATGATGCTGCTAACTAAAATACCTCTTCTAATCAATTTCCTTGCTGCTTACACATCGGGAGTTGGTGGTGCTCGAAACAGATATGTACTCCTTCATCTGGGAAAGCTGAAAAGTCAAATTCCAAAAAACCCTCTTACTCAAGCTTAAAGGACCACTATAGGCACCCAGACCACTTCAGCTTAATGAAGTGGTCTGGGTGCCTGGTCCATCTAGGATTAACCCTTTTGTTTTTATAAACACTGCAGTTCCAGAGAAACTGCTATGTTTATACTGAGGGTTAATCCTGCCTCTAGAGCCTATAGTGGCTGTCTCATTGACAGCCGCTAGAGGCGCTTGCGTGCTTCTCACTGTGAAAATCACAGTGAGAAGACGCCAGTGTCCATAGGAAAGCATTGATAATGCTTTCCTATGAGACCGGCTGAATGCGCGCGCAGCTCGTGCCGCGCATGCGCATTCAGCCGATGACGTCGCGAGTAAGAAGGAGAGGAGGAGGAAAGCTCCCCACCCGGCGCTGGAGAAAGGAAAGTGTTTAACCCCTTACTCTCTCCAGAGCCCAGCGGGAGGGGGTCCCTAAGGGTGGGGGCACCCTCAGGGCACTATAGTGCCAGGAAAACGAGTATGTTTGTTTTCCTGGCACTATAGGGGTCCTTTAATTAATTGTCAGTCCATCATTTATTTGAGTGGTGACTTTTGACTGGTAGACTCAGAGAGGTATTACCAAAATTTTACACCCTATGAATGGGAGAGTGGTGATCTCTAGGAAACCCCTAGTGGTCCTGGATTTGGAGATCTTTGGGATACTCAGCTCCTTCACTTTGTGAGCTGCATTCTATGGTTCTACACCAAGGTCAAACCCTTTTATGAGCATGTGTGCACACTACAGCACAAAAACATGGGACTGGTCTCTCCTCTATACTTTCACTTCATTCCCTTCTCTTAATCGGATCAACCAGGGTATACACATAAATGGGAGATGGACTGATGAGAGGAGATTGACGTGATCACACAATGCACATTATATCCTCTACCCCATTTTAAAGTTTTGGCCATAGGGTATCTTAACCCCCCAAAGCTGTCCAAAATGGAAATACTGACAGCTAGAATCCATTAAAGTCTTTCCTTTCCCTCACATCCCCTTCTCCTACGTTTCATCTCCCTATTCTCATCTCCACTGTCTTGTTTTTTCTTCTATCCTTTTTCTACCCAAAATATAAACATAGAGTAGTTTCAGTCACCTTCTTTAGAGATGTCCTGAACAGTTCGCTGGTGAATAGTTCCTGGCGAACATAGCTTGTTCACGTGCGCCACAGATGGCGAACATATGCGATGTTCGGTCCGCCCCCTATTCGTCATCATTGAGTAAACTTTGATCCTGTACCTCACAGTCAGCAGACACATTCCAGCCAATCAGCAGCAGACCCTCCCTCCAAGACCCTCCCACCTCCTGGACAGCATCCATTTTAGATTCATTCGGAAGCTGCATTCTTTTTTTTTTTTTTAGACAGATGTGTGTTATATTTGAGCATGCTAGGCTGAACATGCGTATATCATGGCTAGTTGCACTGAGGGTATGAGTATATAGCAGTACATTGTTGTAAAAGATGGCTGTCATGTTTAGGGTGTAGCTTGCACGTTATCAACTGTGTATTTATATCAGTAGCTCCACCACTAGTTATAAATCAAGTGTGAGTCGCCCCATGAGATGAGACTAGTGAATAACATAATACATGAACGGTTAAGGTAAAGGCATGTAAGGAACTACGACAATAAACTCTTTAGGAGGTGAAATAATGTTTAAACGCTTGCTACTTTACGATTAGTTAATGTGCAGAGAGCAGTTCATGTGATCAAAGGCATGGTGTGGAGGATCGGCTATAGTGGGACATGCTTGGCAGGCTGCTGTTTACTGCTTGTGCTCATCCTATCCCTTCTGGGCGCCAGGTGCAGACCCTGGGAGTCCCTGATACCTGGAACATCAAAGGCAAGTCTCTGGCTGAGTGCCGGGTTCGCGGCTTGAGGTGGTGGAAGCTTGTGTGGCGGGTGGTTGGATCTGTCCCGGTGGTGCTTCATGTCCGGTGTGGGATTGTGGTGGCTTAAGGTGGATGCGAGTGCTTGACTTGGGGCAGGCTCTGCATTTCTGTTTGTGCCCCTGGTCCTGTCTTCGACGCCTTTTGCGTTGGTGGATTTTAATGGGGACTGCTTCGCTTAGCTGTGGTGGAGCTTGTTGGGGCTGTGGTGGAGCTTGTTGGGGCTTACTGCTTGTTATTTGCTTCCAAAATTGATTAACGAGTCTGTCCAGCTTAGACTCAATATCCTGTCATGCTTTGCTGGTACCAGGAGGACACGCGGCTACCGCCATATTGCGAGAGTCGCGGATGAGTATGTCAGCCTGGGCGGCTGTGCTCTGTGCGTCCATTAGCTCCAGACAGCCTCTCAGGGGTGGACCGGGATAACCCCCACCGGTCCGAGGGGGGGATAACGGAGCTCCTGCCGGGAAGTAGATGCTCCTGGGCAACCCAGGATTGGGAGATCGGCCGCCTCTCCCGCCCGGTGAGCACCAGGCCACACTTGCCATGCGGAGGTAAGTAAGACTCTGTCGAGTTGCTGACCGCTATTAAGCATGTCAGGTCGGTCAGGTAGGAGCAACATTGCTGGGTCATCCCCTTCTGGGGTTAAATTCACTTGTTGATAGCTGCTTAAAGTAAGATATTGAGGGAGCTCACACGAAGTGCGTCTTTCCTCCATGACAGCCCCCCGAAAGCTGCATTCTTAGTGAGAGGAGGGACAGTGTAGCTGCTGCTGATTTAATAGGGAAATCGATAGCTAGGCTAGTGTATTCAGTGTCCACTACAGTCCTGAAGGACTCATCTGATCTCTGCTGTAAGCACAGCACCCCAAAAAGCCCTTTTTCGGGCTAGAACATCAGTCTGCTTTTTTTTTATTTTATTTTTCTGTGTAATCTAATTGCAGTTGCCTGCCTGCCAGCGTGTGTGTCAGGCTCACAGCGTATACTGTGCCCACTTGCCCAGTGCCACCACTCCTATCTGGTGGCACATTAGATTACACGCGCAGTGCCCCAAATTTGAAGTAGGAGTACCAACCAAGCATCTTTTTTCCATCTCCCGGTTTCTAAAATCGATGCCATATACACGTCCCCTGATAGGGGACGTAACAGGGATTAAACTGATAAGAATAGTACTACTTAAAACACCACTCCTATCTGGTGGCACATTAGATTGCACGTGCAGTGCCCCAAATTTGAAGTTGGAGGACCGACCAAGCATCTTTTTCCATCTCCCGGTTCCTAAAATTGATGCCAAATACACGTCCACTGATAGGGGACGTAACAGGTATTAAACTGACAGGAATAGTACTACTTAACACACCTTATAATAACGCAGAGAGAGGAGTCTGAAGAAGAGGAGTCAGAGGAGGAAGGTGGCTTTGAGGAGGTGGAAGACCAAACACAGCAGGCATCCCAGGGGGCTTGTTGTCACCTTTCGGGGAACCTTGGTGTTGTATGTGGCTGGGTGGAGGAAGAGACCTTCAATGACATCAGTGAGGACAAGGAACGGGACATGGCTAGCTTGGTATCCAAACTTGTGCAAATGGGGAGTTTGCGGTTGTGCAAATGGACTGTTTGCGGTTGTTTGCGGTGCGTTAAACGGGAAGTTTGGTCTGTCACTGTGAAGCGGGCGTAACCGGTTCGCCCGGTTCGCCTGTTCGCGAACATTTGCGGAAATTCGCGTTCGCCATTCGCGAACGGAAAATTTTATGTTCGCGACATCTCTAACCTTCTTCTCTCCTATGTGATTTTACCTTGAATTGCAAGTATCTCAATAAACATTTTAATTACAAAATGATTTGTTTTAGCAATATAGTGACTTGTATTTCAGACTATTTGCCGTGTTTTCTTTTTTAACTAGAGATAATGTTCAAAAACATATTTTTTTTCCCATTATTGTCAAGGCGTAAGGTTGATTTCTTCAGTGGCTTTATCAGACGAATACTTAAACACCCTGAAATGGATTTTAAATACCTCATTGAATTAACTGTTAAATGATTACACATCTATAACATCTTATTCTCTGTATTCATTTTCATTCATTTATTTTAGACATTAAATGCTGGTCTCGAATAAACAAATGTGATTACAAGTATTATAAGCTTGTAAGCTCAGAAACTGATCAGGCCACTTGTATTTTTGTAACTGTGATGTATTCACAGTAATTCACATTTTCTTAAGTTGATAATGGATTGTAGACATATGAAGTACCATGGCAGTGGCTTACTTATTTTGAACATTTGAATACCAGACCACTTGCTATTCAATTATAAAATTAAAGAATTAGCAAGTATCAGGGTTGTTCACTAAACCACCATCTTTTTTTCTGAATGGACAAATTCCAGCCACATTGGCAATTCTCATATTTACTAAAGCCAAATACATTCAGGATTCAGTCTGTCCAACCGTTTCTGTAAAATTTGTGTGGTTGAATCCGGAAAACCAATGATTTTCGCATTAGAACCAATCTACAGCACTGGAATCTGAGGTTTATCAATAAAAGCTTGTCAGCTGATAATAAACCGAATGCATTTGGTAGGATGCTGGTTCGCTAGCAGCCAGCAGGCAAACAGGTAATAACCCTCGACATCGCAAGGGTTAATCATGTGGCGACTGGTCAGCGCTTGCTAGCCAGCCCCCACATTAAAATAGTAAAAATAAATATTCCATGGGAGTCAATAAGACCTCCACATTACTATAATGGTGGTATTTTACCTACATATGCCCCCATCTTCCATGTCTACTAAACATTTAAAACTAATTACTGGGCAACCATGCTTGCCCAGTCACTAGAAAGGCCCCATCCTACCCATGGTAATGCAACCTGTGAAAAGAGGGGGGCATAGTTCTTTCTTCAGCCCCCCAAAAAGGCCATATAGAAATCCATAATTCTCAATTCCATTAATTAAAATAAAAAAGGTCAGATCTGAGAAAGTTAAAAACCTTCGGCAAAAAAACCCCAAAATAATGCATTCCAATCATTCCAACACAACTTGATTTTTTTGTAATTAACCCCTTAAGGACCAAACTTCTGGAATAAAAGGGAATCATGACATGTCACACATGTCATGTGTCCTTAAGGGGTTAAGAGTAAATGGCCATGCCTTATTTAATTTTTAACACGTAATTCTAACCAGACAAATGGCCGCACAGGAACAGAGGGGCTGAGGGCCCTGCTCAATGAGCTTACATGCTAGAGGGAGTGGGGTATAGTGACACAAAGGGTATAAGTAGGGGTAATGAAATAAGTTGATAGAAAATAATTCACTGAGAAATTAGTAGGTTATTTTTTTATAGTTACAGGAGAGGAGTCATGGTTGGGGGGGAATGAAAATCTGCTAACAGTTTAAATGTTAATAGCTCCCGACTGATTCCTCTCTTGCAACTGTAATTAGTCTAATACTATCTTTACCTTTTGTGTCACTTTACCCCACTCCCTCTAGTATGTAAGCTCATTGAGCAGGGCCCTCAAACCCTCTGTTCCTGTGTGTCCAACTAGTCTGGTTACAACTACATGTTTGTTCATCCACCCACTGTAAAGTGCTGCAGAATTTGTTGGCGCTATATAAATAATAACATAATAATAATAAATTATATGCTTTCCTAAAGAAGTGTGCCTTCAAAGATTTTTTTGAAGGAGAGGAGACTGGGTGAACGTCTAACTGAGAAGGGAAGGGAGTTCCACAGAAAAGGTGCAGCCCTGGAGAAGTCTTGGAGGCGAGCATCAGATGTGGGAGTACGGATAGAGGATAGACATAGGTCTTTGGCAGAGTGAAGAGGTCTCGACGGGACATACTTGTGTATTAGGGAGGATATGTAGGAAAATGAGCCTTGCCGACGAATTCTGGGGGCATGTTAGACAACTGAGAAGGGGATTGCAGCAGTCAATACAAGAAAGAACAACAGCATGGACCAGAACCTTAGCTGTGTCTGGTGTTAAATAAGGGCGGATGCGAGCTATGTTTTTGAGATGGAAGCGGCAGGATTTGGCGATCGACTGGACATGATGGGGTGAAGGAGAGGTCGGATTCAAAGAGAAATCCTAGGCAGCGAGCCTGCGAGGTGGAGGTGATGGTGGCGCAGTTGACTTGGAGAGAGACAGACAAGGGAGTAGCAACACTTGAAGGAGGAAAGACCAGAAGTTCTGTTTTGGACAGGTTGAGTTTAAGGAAGTGAGCAGAAATTGAATTGGAAATTGCGGAGAGGCAGTCAGAAACACAAATCAAGATAGGCGGAGAGAGATCAGGAGAGGACAGGTAGATTTGTGTGTCATCTACAAATAAGTGATAATGGAAGCCAGAGGAGCTGATGAGTTTACTAAGGGAGGCAGTACAGATGGATAACACTAGGGGACCAAGGACAGAACTTTGGGGAATGCAAACAGAGAGGGGTTGGGGAGAAGAAGCAGAGAAAGAAACACTGAAGAAGCGCTGGGAGAGGTAGGAGGAGCACGAGGAGAGAACAGTATCTCGTAGACCGAGATTATGGAGAATGAAAAGAAGCTGTTGATAAACAACAGTGTCAAAGGCAGCAGAAAAAACAAGGAGAATTAGGATAGAGTAGTGGCTGTGAGATTTTGCAGCAATTAAATCATTAGATACTTTGGTCCTAGCTGTTTTAACAGAGTGACGAGTGCGGAATCCAGACTGAATCGGGTGAAGCAGAGAGTTGGATTTGAAGAAGTCTGTCAATCTTGCATACACAACTCTCTCAAGGATCTTGGAGGCAAATGGAAGTAGCGATATTGGGCGGTAGTTGGATGGGGAGTTGGGATCAAGTTTGGGCTTTTTCAGAATTGGCGTTATGGTTGCATGCTTGAATGTGCCGGAGGAAAGGAAGAGATTGAAAATTTTAGTGAGAGGAAGAGCAAGAGAGAGAGACAGAGTGCGGATGAGATATGAGGATATGAACGAGGGAACAGGTGTTGGGGCAGGAGGACCGGAGCAGAGCTGAAACCTCTTCCATTGTAGTAGGTGCAAATGAGCATAGTACAGTGGAGAGAGTGGGGTTAGGTGATGTATTGAAGATGTATTTGAAGGGGAGGGAGAGAGGTTAGATATCTATTACCTGATTGTAGAAATCTGTTCAGTGAAGTGAGTTGCAAAGTTTGAGGTTGACAGGATTGTAGGAGGAGGGGGACAATAGGGCGAAGGAGAGCATTAAAAGTGTGAAATAGACATTTGGGTTGGCAGGGAAGTGTGCTTATGAGTTTGTTGAAGTAATTTACTTTTGCAGATGAGTCAGAGTGTAGGAGCGCAGCATAACTATGACATAGTGTCTTATGTTTCAAGCTTCTTGTTAGGTGCAGAAACACATACAGTGTTTTTTGATCATGTAACCCCTGACCTTTTCCTGTTGGAAAAGCAACTGAAAGCATTAGGCTATGAAAACAGATAATATATCCACTCTTAAACTATACTTTCCAGGGATATCAAACTCTGGATTTAGCAGGGTAAATACATTTGTACCATGGTTCATACAAGCATAAGTGAGAAACCCAAAACTATTCAGACACCTTCCTGCATCACATTCTGTTTTTGTTTAGGATGCTATTTGTAGGCTCAAGTTACCTGCTACAGTCCTACTGATTAGACACTAGGTCACACATCAAAAGTTATTAAATTAGTTGCAGGGTAAACTTATAGAGTAAGGTTCACAATAAACAGGGTGCTAATGGTAACTTGAAATTCTAATTCTAACAGCTTTCCCAACCTGTCACAATTCAATATCTATTAAATTGTATTTTGCACATTACCAACGTATCAGCCAGAACAGGACCCTGTGTAGCATACGTTTGCTCTTCATTCGCAGACATGACCTTCGAGACAAAGCATTCTCTCTGTGGGGGGAAGGAAAACTAATTTATGGTGTAGCTGAAATTAGACATTTTCAGCATCTCTTTGATTTCATTACATCTTTATCAATGGATATTAAGATTGATTTGTGTGTAGCTGCAAGTAACATAATATCAGAGTTAGGAGATTAAAATTGCTTTTTAGATCAGGTCAGTGGAAAAAAAACAGAATCTCCAATCCCGCTGGGAACACAATATAGTAGGTCTGAAATAGAGTGACATTAAAAAGAGGATTTTCCTTTCATTAATACAGGGAATGGACTTGGGATGCAATGCGATAGATATCATTAATGAAGTAAACAAGTATAATAGATATATGCTGTATATCTGCAGCGTTCATATTTTTTTAACAGAATATGGCAGGGGACACATCATAAGGGTAGGGTAATCAAACTGTGGTACTTTAACTTTTATTGATGGACTTTTACTTCTGTTACTCCTAGCCAAAGGTTAAATTAAATTGAGGGGATTTATAGCTCTACTTTCTAGAATAATTGTTGTAGACATGGCCGGACTGGCCCACCGGGATACCGTGAAATTTCCCGGTGGGCCGCATGCATTGAGCATGTATGTGCCACCGGGTGGCCGGTCCGGTGGCACACACTCTGAGTGGGACAGCCGGCGGGCGCATTCCACGCTGGAGCCGCCGGACCGGGTGGCAGCCTCGCCGGTCCGGCGGCACTCCTGTCACTAATGCTGACTCGCTGGGGGCTGAAGAAGGAGGGAGGAGCATGTCTCTCTACCATGCTCCTTCGCGGTTCCCACAATTCCCAGCACAGGAACCGCGAGGGAGCATGGTACAGAGACATGCTCCTCCCTCCTACTTCAGCCCCCTCCTACTTCAGCCCCCAGCATTAGTGACAGCCTGACAGGAGTGCCGCCGGACCGGCGAGGCTGCCACCCGGTCCGGCGGCTCCAACGTGGAATGCGGCCGGCCCCACTCACTACTCGCAGGTAAATGGGAGGGGGGAAATAAAACAGGGGCACAGGGAAAGGATGGGGGAAAGAGACAGAGGGGGGAGAGGGAAAAAAGGAGGAATAGAGATATGGTGGAGGGAGGAAAAAGAGACAGAGGGGGAGAGAGAGATGAAGGGGGAGGGAGAGAGAAAGGAAGGGGGAGAGAGAGACAGAGGGGACGAGAGATGTGGGGAGAGAGACAGAGGGGACGAGAGATGTGGGGAGAGAGACAGAGGGGACGAGAGATGTGGGGAGAGAGACAGAGGGGAAGAGAGATGTGGGGAGAGAGACACAGGGAAAGGGGGGAGAAAGAGACAGAGGGGAAGAGAGATGTGGGGGAGAAAGAGACAGAGGGGAAGAGAGATGTGGGGGACAGAGAGACACAGGGAAAGGGGGGAGAAAGAGACAGAGGGGAAGAGAGATGTGGGGGAGAAAGAGACAGAGGGGAAGAGAGATGTGGGGGACAAAGAGACACAGGGAAAGAGGGGAGAAAGAGACAGAGGGGAAGAGAGAGACAGAGGGAGAAAGGAGAGAGACACACAAGGGGAGGGGGAGAAAGAGGCAGAGGGGGAAGAGAGAGACTGGGAAGGAGAGCCGATCTCTCTCCCCGTTCCACAGGCACCGTGCAGGCAGCCGGCAGGGGAGGGAGGAAGAGAGGACCCGGGAGCTCAGCCTGCAGCTCCTCTGCGTCCTTCTCGCACGAGCACAGAGCGTTGCCGCGGTTACCACGGCAATGCTCCGGCTCTCACGAGAGTGAACTCTAGCTCTGGAGCTATGGGCTAGAGTTCACTCTCACCACTGCGACCACCATGAATTCCTGGTGGTCGCAGTGTTGAGAGTGAACTCTAGCCCCATAGACACACTGCCCCCACACACACACCATACACATTTACACACTGCCCCCATGCACACATTGCCCCCCACACACATACACAGCCCCCCCACACACACACACTCACATTCACAGCCCCCCATACACACCATACACATTTACACACTGCCCCCATGCACACATTGCCCCCCCACACACATACACAGCCCCCCCCCCCACACACACACTCACATTCACAGCCCCCCATACACACATTTCCCCACACACCCTACGCATTCACACACTACACCCCCCCCCCCCCACACACATACACTGCACCCCTCACACATTGCACCACTGCTCCTATACCCTACTACAGCCCCATATCCCAGCAGACCCCAGGTAAGTTGTCAAACTGTTCTTAAACGGTTTGAATTCTTACTCTGTGAGGGGGTCCCGGCACTCCTTGCACCATAACCACTACAGGCTCCCGGGATCAGGCTCTGGATCCTCCACTGGTATATGACATGTATATTAATGTGTGTATTAGTTATATATATATATATATATATATATATATATATATATATATATATATATATATATATATTTATGCCTATTATATTTACACATATATTAATGTACATTTATATATGCATAATATACAGAGAAATGTCATTAATATGTACCATATGTGATGAGCAGATATTGTCTTGTTGCTAGGTGCATACTCCAGCACAATAACATATTTAAAGTGAAGAGCGCACCCACAGGACTTCAAAATAAACAAGATAACGTACATTTTTTACAGTTGTGCCCTACATACACTCACCATTTCAGTCCCATTACCAAGCTATCCTTAATATGTCAAGGTAGATTGACTGAAACATTGATAACATGCAAAGGCACGTCTGCTCAAAATAAATCAGCACTTTAGTTTATTTTGAAGCCTATGAGTGCTTTTTTTTAACGTTGGAGTAATAATTTTTAATTTTAAGTTCTCTTTTCTAACTGCACACTATGCTGGCGCGATGCATTATGGGGCTGGTAAATATTTTTTTCCAGGGCTGCTTTTAATTCCCAGTCCGGCCCTGGTTGTAAACCTGTAAATCTTAATGCATTAAAAAGTAGCAATACATTATACTTTCAGAGTTTTCATTTTGAATTAAGAATACATTCTGGATCTATTTTAATTTTCTTCTTTTTTTCTTCAAGTAGTAAACATCAAGACTCCTGGGTGGAACAGTTACACCCATTACCAATAATAAATAAATGTCATGAATGTTTTATGCAGGTTCATTAATTTTGGGGTCAGAGTAGTCACAGCTTCCCTAACAGGAAACCATTTAAAATACACTCTTTATAATTAAATTGAGTACTTTACAAAGACAATACTGTAAACACCACCTGATTGACCACCACTTGGAAAGCAAATACAAATATCAGTAATACAGCCCTGCATCATAGTCTACATTTACTTCAATGAGTAAGTGCAATTAATCTGATCCCCAGTTTTAGAGACCATACACCAGGGATGACCATATAGCGATGTAAACAAAAAACAAATGAAAAAAATTGGGAAAACCATTTGGGCAGCTAGAACAGCAGGAAATATAATGCCTATGGCATGCAAAAAATGGTTACAATACTGCCTTGCAATGTCAGCCATTTTTTTTATAATTTTATACTGATTGATTGTAAAAATTTTTTTTATTTATTTTGTATTGTAAAAATTGGAGTGCAGGAGTCATTTTAAAGGGACACTATCGTCACTAGTCTATAGTGACTTGTCAGCTTAATGTAGTTGTTCTGGTGAGTAATGATTATATGCAGGCATTTTCATGCAAACACTGCCTTTTCAGGCAGTGTTTCAGGCTCAACATCCACTCTGCTTTGCTCAGAGGTGGTACAATTGGAGGATATACTGATGGTGGTAGCTTGTTGCACAGAATCAGATAAGGACCTACAGCCTTCCCTTCGTACCTTTCTGTCTGCTCCTTCTTATAGTAATGCAGATTTATTGTGTATTTGCATATATTGTTTCAGACCAGCACTAGTGAGATGACTCTTAACAGACGCTGTAACACTCAAACTGGCTGTTCTACAAGGATCTGCAATGATTGCAGCATGAAAAAGATGGGAAACATCTCATTGCCTCCTGGGTGGTGAATAAGAACTAACGGACATGCTACTAATCCCACTATCCTGAGGTTGAATACTAGTGGTAATGGTGGAGGCAGTAGTAGATGAGGTATTGGCAGTGCTCATGGCTAAGGTAGAGGTGTTCAGACTCTCAGAGGCATGGCACTGCTGGGAACATGACCCCATCCCCCCATCATTCATTAATTTCTTATTGGGAATGCACATACAGATATATCTATTTTCCTAATATATATATATATATATATATATATATATATATATATATATATATATATATATATATATATATATATATATTAGGAAAATATGTTGCTGAATTTATAGGGAATATGGTACAGTGTTATCCAGCAGGATTTATGCTAAGTTGCGTGCCCATTGCATGAGTGGAAAAGTAACACCATTGACAATGTCAATTGCAGACTCTGTTACAGAAGAAATCTTTTCCTCAATGTCATCCATTCACTGATGTTTTCTGTGCTCCCTGCTCATTTTCTTGTCTGTCTAGAAAGTGCTTTGATCATCTCTGCCACTTGAAATATATGATTCGGACGGCAGAAATGAGATGAAATCCTGGCATAACACAACGAGAAAAAAAAAAGCAATTACGAAGAGCCTAGACTATATGTTACTATCATGGTCAAATGACAAGACACATGTCCTAATATTCAGGCACATACTAATGTGAAAAGCTTTATATGCTCATCACTGTCAGCGCAGTTTAAGGTCATTCATATAATTGATATACATAATATCATTTAATTCACTGTATTCCCTTATTTCCTTATCCAGCACTTTATAGTGAGAAGTATTGGATAAATATCCCAGGTAATGAAAATAAAATGTAATTTTGCAGTTTTTGCATTTCTGAACGTCTCATATTAATGAATGCAGCAAATAGGAACACATGTAAATATCTCTCTTAAAGGGACACTCTAGAATGGGTTTTATTATTTCATTTGTTTATACATTAAGGGTTATTTGTAAAACTTAAGATTTGCACTAGTATTTGTCTGTTAAAAATATGCAAACCTGTTATAGGAATTGCAGCAATTTGACTACATGACATCAGTCTAATTGTAAACAAGATACATTTCAAGGACAAATTTGAGGAATACAGCTTGACATTCCTTGACATTTCAAATTGAAATTGATATTTTAAAGCACTAAACCCCTGCAGGAAGCATTATCTGCCCTTGACTACCTTGTAAATCAATTAATCAATAAATTAAAAAAAAACAATGAGAGTCAACACAACACGCTATATCGTGAAGGTAGGCTGAATCAACCCCCATTTGATAACCTAAGTGTGGGGTTGATAGATATTCTTTCTTTTCTATAGCTATAACCTCCAAACACAATCCTGACATCAATTCTGATGAAATAGTCGCCCAGGAAGTTCCAAAGCTCTGGCCTATAAATATTACCATCCCTATAAATACTAAATGGATGTAAAGTTACCAGATACAGTTCTAGTAGCCTCCTGGAATGAAATGTATCAAATAGTGTTATCAATTCCCCTCCAAGAGTCCCAGCTTAATAAAAAAAACGACCCTGCGGATGCCCTGATACCTAATGCATAGATAATTAGGTTGTATAAAAAGTCAAAGCGCATTTATACGTGGAGCCCAATATGGCATTGTAGTATTACAATGCTGCTACCCATCCCATGTGTTCCCTATTAAGGGTTAATAAGTAAAGGGGTGTATATAAAAAATACCCCTTTCTGTCTCATTAGAGATATCTTTGCCAGAAGCTCAAGGAAGCAGGCTGAAGGGTCAGTGTTAGGACCCGCTTAGGGGGGGTCTGCCTTGACGTTGGCAGGCGGGCATCCCTCCAATGGCCATTGGAGCAACTAAATGACCTCCATTTGTCTAAATATACATAGGGATTAAGGAAAAAGCGCAAGTAACATTTTCTTTTCATTAGTACCAGAAGCTCACTGTAAGGAGCAGGACATTCACTCATAATATTAAGCAAATAGCTCCTTGAGCTGGCAGGAGAAATAAGATCTGTTGCAGTTCTGGCTGGTAAAGTGTGACAATTGAGGGGCACTTGACTCTACCCCTGGACTCTGTTCTCTAACTTGTTGGGCTCTGCTCATTTAAGCCCCTATACTGAACCTCTGATCCAAAGAGAGGTCATCCCCTGTTCTACACCAGAAACCTATATATGTATTTGAGGGAAAAATAACCAATTTAAAGAGGACGTGCCTTCATCCCGCGATGCTGTTTGTGAAAAACGGAAGAAATAATGTTGCAGAAAGCTGTAAACTATTTTCTTTTTCTTTAGAGATCTAACAGGAAGAAAAGAAAAACTCAGCATGATCGTGAGGCCATTATCTAATGCCATTAAGTAATATTGTAGCATTAGGAGTACAAACCCGCTACAGTGTGTCCGTCCCCCCTCCCCCCCCTCATTCAGAGAATAAAAGATTAAAAAACTTTTTTTTACTTACCTTTTTCAAGCACTGATGCTCCCTGGCTAGGTTAAATCCATGCAGATTTTGAGGATGTTTGTAGAGAATTTGAGGATGATTGATGCCATGCAAAGCTTGAAGTAGTCCAGCATCGTTTCATGGAGTAAAACTCCATTAGGCACCAGGAAGCAGCTCTAGTTCCATCAGGAAGACAGCCACTAGGAGTGGACTTAACCCTGCAATGTAAACAGTTCTCTTTTACATTGCAGGGTTAAACATACTGGGGAACTGCACCCAGACCACTTACATGAGATGACAAGGTCTGGCTGATCATTGTGTCCCTTTAAAGGAGCATTTGTACATTATATATACAGAACTGGATTTCTAATGTTACAGTGTTTGACTGTCCAGTTAGATTTCTGCCCCCTATAAAAGTTAAAATAAAGCAGATTACTTACCTTTAGCTATCGATCTTACTGTGACCAATCAGCATCACCTCACAAAGATGCAATAGCTCAACTGGAAGTGCCTTTAGTTAGAGGCACTAAAAGAGCCCTTACAGCTCAATGTAAACACTGCATCTTCTCAGAAAACAATAGTGTCTGCAATTTGAAACTGCAAGGACTGTAGGGACAGTCTCTTTGCATCAGAACCACTATGATAAACTGAAGAGGTTCTAGTGCTTAAAGCAGTGTTAGGCAACCGTCAGTACTCCAGATGTTGTGAACTACATTTTGCATAATGCTCCTATAACCATAATGCTGGTAAAGCATCAGAGATGTAATCCACAACAACTCGAGTGCCGATGATTGCCTATCCCTGGCTTAGAGTGCCCTAAATTGTACTGGTAACCAACATGTTCCTTTAATGCACAAAGCTTACCTATGCATTTGCATTTCTTTAGTCCACTATGAAGGAAAAAAGGAAACTATTTTGTCTTTATGTTATCTATTAAATTTAGTTTTAACTGTTACAAGTTTTAGAGGACTTGTGTTGTTCTAACCATTGGAAATGACTGGAGAGGTTGAGTGTGTTTTTGTAGTTACAGTGAGAAGTCCAAAGGGTGTGTGATGAAAAAGATTTTAATAGAGATTTTAATAGGAAATGGTTACATCACTAGCATTTGTTTTTTTTTATTTTTATTAATTTTCACATGCAGTAAGATATCACAATTATATGAACAATACAAAGTTTAACCTGCGCCGAGGTATAGTAATCGCCGAGGTATAGTAATCGTCATGAGTAGGGTACAATTTGCATTTCTATACACAGGCAACCACGATTAATAACATTTGTTAGGTGGTCTAAGGAGTAACTACGGTAACTGCACTTTTTTTTTAATACAAGTAAGTAGATCAGTGTTTCAAGCTCTAGAGTTGAGAAAGAGGGAAAAAACAACATAAGAAAAGAAGAGGTTTAACCACATGTGTTCAATTCCCTTATTAAACAGAAGAGAAGTAAGTCAGCCGCTTTAAGAGGGCAACAACTACTCCTGAGGTAGTAAACGTCTGCAGTGTGAAGATAAGTGAGAGAGAAGGTTAAGTTACTAATGGGATATCTAGCAATCAAGGTAGAGTTAGGTATCAGACACATTAGTTGATGTTATATATGAACTAAGACTACTAGCTGAATCTTACACTACAGGCATTATGATATATGCTGTTCACCCTATTCCCATGCTTTGTCTACTGCCCTCTCATGTAGCAAGAGTCCAATACTGTCCTCTCTGCCGCCCCCATGCCTTTGTGAGCGGTCGGTGACCGCTGTGCCGGTAAGGCTCAGTTGTAGCTCGATGTTTCTCTCTCTGGACGTTCATCGGGGTACAAGCCCTCAGCTCAGGATTGTGGCAGTGAGTGCTGGTCACCTTCGGCGTTCCTGGAGACCCTGTCTGGTTCCCCTCTGCGTTTCCCACTGTGGGCTGCCTTCTGTGAGGGAGAAAGGAACTTCCCGCCACGCCTCTATTTTGGGCCTTCCTCTTTGCTGGGACTGCGGGTGTTTGTCACTTGCTCAGGGTCTGCTGTGGAGGTGGGTGTTCGTTCGGCTCCTTAAGGACAGATTGATGCATTCGCCTCACCCAGGGGCGTACCTGGAGCATTTGGCACCCAGGGCAGATCCTATATCTGGCACCCCACAACTTTAAAATGTAAAAAACACCCCCTAATTTTTTTAATGTATTTAGCACTGAACAGTGTTTGTGTGTCTGAATGTCAGCATGTTTTGTTTGTATGGAGTATGTGTGAGTGAATGGATAGGTGTGTTTGCATGTATTGTTGGCATTTGAATGCAGGAGTGCATTTTTCTGTAGTGTGGTTTTTAAATATGGTGGTGTGTTTTTATGTAGTGTTGACATTTGGATGCAGGGTTGTATTTGTGTGTAGTGTAGGTGAAATGTTGAGATGTATGCACATATACACATATACTCACATATACACACACTGGCACATATGGATATATATAGACACACAGATGCACACACAGATACAAAGATACATAGGTACACACATGCAGATACATAGAGATGCAGTCATACACAGATACAGACTGTAACGGATCGACGGGCACCCCGACTGGGTACCTCCGTTGAAGGATGCTCCTAGCGCTTCCTGAGGACTCCAAGCACTGCAGCAGACACCACAACCACAGAACCAGAGAAGCATATGAATGCTCTCAAGCATATGAATGCTGTAAACAGCTGAACAGGAAAAGCATACAATCAGCTTACACTCCTGGCAATCAGCATACAATTCCCTCAATAACGAGACAACACTTTGTTTTGAGGTCAAGCAGAACTGACTGTACTGGCACATACAGCCTCTTTTATTCCCAATCCACAAACTTAGTACTGCCCACAGGGTTTTACAGAGCAACCAATAACACACGTACATTACAGAAAACACTCCCAGCAATTACACACAAAATCCTCCCCTCTGCCTGTGATCTAATTATGGTACACAATGGGTTAACATAATTATCACAAGCAGAAAAAATACAGTTTTTATATAACTTTAAAAATATACATCCAATCTTCATAATTACATATTATTAATCAGTGTACTTGAAATATAAACATACTCAAAAATCATGCAAATCATTCCATTAGTTCAAAAGTTAGCTGGAAGTCCTTTGTGACCGACCGCAGGCGCATTTTCCTGCCCAAAAGAGTTCCATAGATTTGGGCTGTGCGGTCGGTCAATTTCACACTGAAAAAATGACCCCATTTCCCATTCGAATGTGCGTTCGAATCTTCGAATGGGACTTAGCCTCTGCAGCTGAAAACTGAGTGTAGGAGAAGGTAAGGGTCGGCGGTGTTCGTTGAAATGTGTAGCCGATTTCAGTTCCATGGATTTGGCTACACATACCGCTGACCTCTATCGAATGAACAAAGATGGCCGCCGCCACTTGTTCATTTGTCGAATGGCGGACACTTCGACTACTTCGGCACTTCAGCTGCATCCAAAGTGCCAATTTAAAGCTGCAGAACTGCTCCAATAAAACTTAAAGGGGCAGCAAGTCTTTTAAAATCCAATCTGCTAAAATATTCTTTAACAGGCAATATCTTCCAAGGGCCATAGTCTTAAAGGGGCATTGTTCCCAAAAGTCACAGTATGTCCCCAGATGGTTCTTAAAGGGCCAGCAGCAGCATAATAAAATACAATATGCCCAAATACTGTATTTAAAGGGTCAAATCTCACAGGGGCCATAGTCAGCAGGCAGGAGGCGGGCAAACAGGCTTCTCCAAGGCCCAGTGGCGAGGTTTGTTTCGCCACACAGACAAACACTGACACACAGATACAAACACCTACAGATACACAGAGAGACACACTGGCACAGACAGACCGATACAAGCACATACAGACCAATACAAACACAGATACACAGTCACACTTACAGATAAACATACACACACTGACACATACAGATAGACATACAAAAACACAGACAGTTACACAGACATACAGATACACATACACACATGTTTCTGTGTGTGTATAGTGGATGCAGTGTGTGTTTGTATAGTGTATCTAGGTGTGTGTTTGTATATTGGATGCAGTGTTTGTATAGTGGATGCAGTGTGTGTATAGTGTATGCAGTGTGTGTGTATAGTATATGCAGTGTATGTGTGTATAGTGTATGAAATGTGTGTGTGTATAGTGTATGCAGTGTGTGTGTGTATAGTGTATGCAATGTGTGTGTGTATAGTGTATGCAGTGTGTGTGTTGTGTGGGATAAGTGCTGGGAAGGTGAGCAGTGTGTATTGTTTGGGTCCCCCCCTCTCTTACTCTTACCTGCCCCCTCCCTGTCTCTTACCTGCCTCCCTCTCTGACTCTTACCTGTCCCCCCCTTTCTGACTGTTACCTGCCCCCCCCCCCAACTCTTACCTGTGTCCAGGGAGGGAGGACACACTACATTGCCTGGTGGTCCAGTAGCACAGCATAGGTTCCTGGTGGTCCGGTGGCACAGCATAGGGGCCCAGGAGTTTCCAGCTTTTATCCACCTCTAGCAGCAGCAGGTCCTCTGTTCTCGCAATGCGCAAGAGCGTTGCCGCCTACATTTCCTAAATTTTTCAGAAGAGATAATTTGATAGCAATATAGCAGCTAAAAACCTTAATGCCTATCATGTATCATCTAAATTGTCAATTTCACATTTATTGAATATACATTTATATATATATATTTAGTGTTAAAGTAGAGATTGTAGTGGTATTAATACAGTGATGTAGATGTAAAAAACAGATAAAATTCATATCTTGCAATACCTTTTTTATTGGACTAACATAATTTTTTAATTGTTATTGTGTGTACACATATATATATATGAAAGAGAAAAAGAAATTCAACTTTACTGATCTGAACCATCTCATCCTAATTAGTGTAAAGAGCTAGTGTTTCCACATGATAATTAAATTGTTGGAAGATTGTGGACTGATCAATTTTGCTAGTGCTATGTACAATAAAGACAGCATTTAATTGAAAAAAATGTATGGTCCCAGTTGCAATGAAGCTTTGCTAATATAAAGTATATTTGGTATTTTATTAACTGAAAAGGGAAATCTAAAATTAATTATCTTTCAATATTTTTCAAGGAGCAGCTAAGACAAAATATGTATCCCTGTGATTAGTGAAGCAAATCAAGAACTATTTTGATATACATGTGTCACGGTCTGTGAAGGTATTACCGTCTTGCATACCCTTGTCCCATAAAATAATACGCCAATAATCCACAGGTTCCAATATCGCTGGTGTCGCATAATAACCCACACATGAGCCAAAGCTTAATGCTGGGACAAGATTGGTTTAATGGAAACACAGGCATTCAATTTATACAATGCATAACTCCTCCTCTGAGCCAGCGAGATAATTGAGTTTAGAGAAAATACTAAACTCAATTATCCTCTTGTTAGAAACAGTAAAATTTTTCACAACATCCCAAAATACCCCAAAAATACACAATAACCCCACAAAAGTCACATCCCTGGGTAGCCTGTCTCTGTGGGAGCAACATATAAAAAAATCACCCAAATACGTATGGTAGTTCGCGAACAGCACCGCAGGGAGAGTTGACCGCTCTGCCAGAAGGTTGAAGCTGAGAAACAGTTCCAGGAGAAGGTAGTTAGAGCCGGTCTACGTTTGTGGGGTTTTATATGAAAACCACAATAGATAGAGCCAATCTGGTTCGCGGAGAATGCTCCCTGTGTTCGGTATTCTGAAACTACCGAACGCCGTTTGTCTGAGTTGATGGGAAAGGGAACGTAGAGGAGATCCGTAAACACCGGTATTCGTGCAAGTGCGTTAAAGTTCCAGGCACTCGACGACCAAGTCCCGCAGGCAGCGTTCAGGAGACAAGATGGCTGCCACCCATTGTTCTCACCATGTGCATTCGTATGCACGAAATGGCGGCCACCCGGGAGCATTCAATGAATCTACCGTTTTCGTATAGATACATAACATTCTAAGTTCTAATTAGTCTCTGGGGTGGTCTCGGTTCAGGAACCAAACAAAATAATGAATGAACCACAACAAACGAATGAATGGCTGGGAGAGGATAATAGAAGGGAGTGCAAATAGCCGAACAGTGATGGGGTATCCCTTCACAAAATAAATTTTGATTATAGAGACACTTTTAACATAGAAACTCTGTTGGTTGTTTTTTTTTTAACTCCATCTTACTCTGATATGACTTTTTCAGCATTACAATCAATTCAGCATCCAACTACTATCCTACTGCCTACTGACCAATAAAAGAATAATTATGGTTAGAATGATGGATAGGATTAGGGAAAGTGATATTAAACAAATAATTATCACATTAAGTGTTTGGGCAAGGGTTGCATTAAGACATCAAAGCTTAACTCCATATCTGATTTTAGCTATTATAAATAACAATGCAATGAAGTTCTTTCTGCATCACTACAATTGTAGAGAACTTGTAATGTAAAACTGCACACGTTTAAACTGCTTTGTGAGAGTGCAAGCAGTCCTGAAACTAGACAGAATACTAATTATAATAACAAGTAAGTATTTAACCAGGAAAGGTAAATTCAGATTACTCTGGTTTCCAGGTACATCCTGGGGATGTCCAATTATATATGTTTTTGGTAGTCTTGTGCATTAGGTTTCAAACAAATTGCAATTTGTCCGCATTTTAGAAGATTGAAACGCCACTCTATTCGGTCAAAATTTGGTCAACAAAATGTTGACCGGAATTAACTTGGTTAAAAAGACACAGCAACAAGCCTATCACTGAACTGCAATATATACACTGAACAAAATTATAAACGCAACACTTTTGTTTTTGCCCCCTTTTTTCATGAGCTGAACTATAAGACTCTAAGATCCAAGACTTTTTCAATACAGTAAAACTGCACATTTTAGAGTGGCCTTTTATTGTGGCCAGCCTAAGGCACACCTGTGCAATAATCATGCTGTCTAATCAGCATCTTGATATGCCACACCTGTGAGGAGGATGGATTATCCTGGCAAAGGAGAAGTGCCCACTAACACAGATTTAGACAGATTTGTGAACAATATTTGAATGAGAAATAGGCTTTTTGTGTACATAGAAAAAGTCTTAGATCTTTGAGTTCAGCTTATGAAAAATGGGGGCAAAAACAAAGTGTTGCATTTATAATTTTGTTCAGTGTATATTTATATATTAGGGTTTCCTGAATCATTTGCATGGATGATAGCCAGACCACCACATCAACAGAATTTTGTTGACTGAATTAAGGTTTTTATTTTGACCAAATTAATTTGACTGAATGCAAATACTTGAAAGTTTGCTATTTCAACGTATCAATTACTTACAATACTTGTTATCTAATTATTTTAAATTCTTTATATAGTCGCCTTATCAGGACAATTTGCAACCAGATTTAGTATGCAAGTTCAGCAATTAAAATTAAATGATAAAGTAAAACATTAAAATAAAAAAATGGCAAGTGAACAAAATACAACAACTTCTTCCACAAGATGGTATTGACCTGCTACTGTGAATGACAAATAGTACAAAATATATATTTGTAAATAACAGACACTCATATGCCAACACAAATTTAGGAAACACAGGTACATACAAGTCATTTTTGTGGTTTTCAACATTCATCAGGACTCGAGTGACATACAGATGTTCATACATCATACAAATGTAGGGCGATATAGTGGAGTTGGAATAAAAACACCAATTCACTTCTTAGCTTGTCTATTTTAGCCAGAAGCATTGCTAAGCTGTAAAATACTTTGGGCGTGAGTCCAAATCCCTACTTCTATATTACTATGTTTACTGTATCAACCAAGCCATTGAGACAAAGGGTGATAAAAGCTGCCCCGGGGCTCCATAATGATACATACCTGCACAGACTTGCTGCATTTACCACTGCAAATTTATCCCCTGTCTAAAATCAACAGTGCTACTTCGTGGGATATGAAGCACTGGTATTACTAGAAGTTATGGTAGCCTATTTTAAAAAGGCAGGGGACAAATATGAACCTGGCTAAATCTATGGCTAAACAGTCCCACAACAAGATATTAACCCTGTAAAGATACTCCCTATCAACACTCATGAATTTAGCCTACAATTTGCAATCCAATTTTTATTTCACAATCAATTTCATTTTGGACCAAGTTTTGTAGTTTAGATTGATGATAACCCAAAGTCGCATTATAGTTCAAGACTCTTTAAAGACCCGACAACAGCGACCAGGTTCCACCTTCTCAATTAAAGATTGAAAACAAAAAGTTACCAAGAACCCAGATCTCCATTAGATTTAATTGTTTCTTTTTTTTTTAATTTGTGTTTATGGACTAGATTTTTTTCTGTTTAAAAAATGTAGTTATTCCGACCCACTTCGGCATATTTGTTTCTGTGGTGTTTACCGTAGTTTATGTTGCTGTTCAGCTTGGCCAAATATCGGTATCAAAAAACTCTGGAAAGACAGAAAAGAGAGCAGGACAAAAGGTGCATATGACTAACTGTGCTGACAAAACAGAAGCATAGCTGAGTTAGACAATGTTTCCTTAAAGCGGCACTGTCATGCCGAATCCCGTTTTTTTTTTAACCCCCCTCCCGCCTCCACTACATCCAATTGACCCCCTAGTCACCCCCAAATGCCCCTAAGCCCCCCAGATTACCTATTTTTAAATCTGTATCTTCTGCCCCGATCTTTATTCAGGGCGCCGCCATCTTTGTGTGGGTAGGTGAAGTCCCTGTGGGACACGTCATCTACCCACACTAGACAGACTGTGAGATTCCCGCACATGCCCAGTGAAACACCTGGACATGCGAACGGGAATTTCATCTATTCATTCATTCCTCAGACAGACGAATGAATGAATAGAAAAAATCAGACGAACAAACTAACACTGAGTATCACTGAGTATCAGTGTTCGTTTGTTCGATCAGTTTATTACAAGGAGGGAGCTACCGACGTGCAGCTCCCTCCTTGTAATATGTAAAGACAGAAGCGGTGGGGAGGTGTGCTCCCCACCACTTCATAAGCCCCCCAGGTCCCCCCTCACTCTATGGGGGTCAATATGACCCCCATAATAGCACAAGGGAGATTAAAATCTCCCCAATGCCCCTACTCGCTATACCGCGAGTAGGGGCATGTCCACTAAACAGTGAGCAGCCTGTGGCTGCTCACTGTAAAAACATAAATGGTAATAAGGGGGGGGGACCTACTGTCCTCCCCCCTGGCCCCCACCCCTGCGCGGTGGGTGGGGGCACTAATAAATAATAAGGGGGGGGACCTACTGTCCTCCCCCCCGGCCCCCACTCCTGCGTGGTGGGTGGGGGCCCTAATAAAACAATAAGGGGGGGACCTACTGTCCTCCCCCCCCCGGCCCCCACCCCTGCGCGGTGGGTGGGGGCCCTAATAAAACAATAAGGGGGGGACCTACTGTCCTCCCCCCCGGCCTCCACCCCTGCGCGGTGGGTGGGGGCCCTAATAAAATAATAAGGGGGGGGACCTACTGTCCTCCCCCCCGGCCCCCACCCCTGCGCGGTGGGTGGGGGCCCTAATAAAATAATAAGGGGGGGGACCTACTGTCCTCCCCCCTGGCCCCCACCCCTGAGCGGTGGGTGGGGGCCCTAAATAAAGATAGTGGGGGGACCTACTGTCCTCCCCCCTGGCCCCCACCCCTGCGCGGTGGGTGGGGGCCCTAATAAAACAATAAGGGGGGGGACCTACTGTCCTCCCCCCTGGCCCCCACCCCTGAGCGGTGGGTGGGGGCCCTAAATGAACCCCCCCCCATACAGGTGACTAGGGGTGCCAAGCCCCTAGTCACCCCCCCCACCCCAAAACATTCTAACCCCTACCTACCCCCCTCACCCTAAAAATAGTGAGGGGGGAATAAAATAACTAACCTGTAAAAAAAATAATTAAACTTACCATTTGACGTCTTCTTTTTTCTAAATTCTTCTTTCTTCAGCCCCCAAAAAGGCCAAATAAAAATCCATCATACCCGTCGCACTTTAAAAAAAAAAAAAAAAAAAAACGAGCGCAAAAAAAAAATTAATCCATGTTCACCCATGGAGGGCACGCCGCGTACTGAGCTCCGCAGGGCGGGTCAAGGCTTATATAGCCTTGCCCCGCCCTGCAATTAGGCTTAGAACACACTGATTGGTTGGTTTAAGCCAATCAGAGTGCTCTGTGTCATTTTACAAGCGTGGGAAAATTCCAAAGAACTTTCCCACGCTTGTAAAATGACACAGAGCACTGTGATAGGATGGTTTTCAAGCCATCCAATCACAGTGCTCTGTGTAATTTTACAAGCTTGGGAAAGTTCTTTGGAATTTTCCCACGCTTGTAAAATGACACAGAGCACTGTGATTGGGTGGCTTGAAATCCATCCTATCACAGTGCTCTGTGTCATTTTACAAGCGTGGGAAAGTTCTTTGGAATTTTCCCACGCTTGTAAAATGACACAGAGCACTGTGATTGGATGGCTTGAAAACCATCCAATCACAGTGATCTGTCATTTTACACAGCGTGGGAAAGTTCTTTTGAATTTTCCCACGCTGTGTAAAATGACACAGAGCACTCTGATTGGCTTAAACCAACCAATCAGTGTGTTCTAAGCCTAATTGCAGGGCGGGGCAAGGCTATATAAGCCTTGATCCGCCCTGCGGAGCTCAGTACGCGGCGTGCCCTCCATGGGTGAACATGGATTAATTTTTTTTTGCGCTCGGGTTTTTTTTTGTTTTTTTTTTAAAGTGCGACGGGTATGATGGATTTTTATTTGGCTTTTTTGGGGGCTGAAGAAAGAAGAATTTAGAAAAAAGAAGACGTCAAATGGTAAGTTTAATTTTTTTTTTTTTACAGGTTAGTTATTTTATTCCCCCCTCACTATTTTTAGGGTGAGGGGGGTAGGTAGGGGATAGAATGTTTTGGGTGGGGGGGGGGTGACTAGGGGCTTGGGACCCCTAGTCACCTTAATGGGGGGGGGGTTCATTTAGGGCCCCCACCCACCGCTCAGGGGTGGGGGCCAGGGGGGGGAGGACAGTAGGTCCCCCCCCCTTATTATTTTATTAGGGCCCCCACCCACAGCGCAGGGGTGGGGGCCAGGGGGGAGGACAGTAGGCCCCCCCCCTTATTATTTTATTAGGGCCCCCACCCACCGCGCAGGGGTGGGGGCCAGGGGGGGAGGACAGTAGGCCCCCCCCTATTATTTTATTAGGGCCCCCACCCACAGCACAGGGGTGGGGGCCAGGGGGGGAGGACAGTAGGTCCCCCCCCTTATTATTTTACTAGGGCCCCCACCCATCGCGCAGGGGTGGGGGCCAGGGGGGGAGGACAGTAGGTCCCCCCCCCTTATTATTTTATTAGGGCCCCCACCCACAGCGCAGGGGTGGGGGCCAGGGGGGAGGACAGTAGGTCCCCCCCCTTATTATTTTATTAGGGCCCCCACCCACAGCGCAGGGGTGGGGGCCAGGGGCGGAGGACAGTAGGTCCCCCCCCCCCCCTTATTATTTTATTAGGGCCCCCACCCACAGCGCAGGGGTGGGGGCCAGGGGGGGAGGACAGTAGGTCCCCCCCCCTTATTATTTTATTAGGGCCCCCACCCACAGCGCAGGGGTGGGGGCCAGGGGGGGAGGACAGTAGGTCCCCCCCCTTATTATTTTATTAGGGCCCCCACCCACCGCGCAGGGGTGGGGGCCAGGGGGGGAGGACAGTAGGTCCCCCCCCTTATTATTTTATTAGGGCCCCCACCCACAGCGCAGGGGTGGGGGCCAGGGGGGAGGACAGTAGGTCCCCCCCATCTTTAACCCCCGCGCAGGGGGGGGGGGTTATTAGGTTGTTTTTTTTTACAGTGAGCAGCCACAGGCTGCTCACTGCTTACTAGACATGCCCCCACTCGCGGTATAGCGAGTAGGGGCATATTATTTACTAATACTAAGTAATCTTTACTTAGTATTAGTACATTTGGCTTCAAGACCAATTCAGGTCTTTCAGCCTTTTAGTAGATAGCTCCCTAATACCGTGGGAATTAGGGAGTTATCTACTAAGCGGCTGCAAGATGCAGCCACAGCAATGAATAGGATCGGAGTTTCATTCATTAGAATGAAATTCCGATACGAACAAAGTACCGAATTGCATCCTAACACCAATGGAGAAACTCTTCTCATTCTGTTAGGATGCAATTCGGCAGTTTTGCCGGCGTTCTGTCTAAGTGACAGGACTTTCGGCAATACTGACAGGAAGCATTGTGGGAACTGGGAGGAAAGCTAGGGATCATGGGAAAATTGCTCTGACCAGCGGAAATGAAGCACACTTTGCTCCTCCGCTGGTCAGAGCTGGTCAAGCGGAGGAATCCTCCATAAGACAGAGTCCCTACTTTGTCTTATGATTTTAAAGAAAACTAAAGAAGAATGGAAGAAAAGAATAACAGATCCTGAGAGAGGCGGAGAAGAGGAAGAGATTGAGGAAAGGTAAGTTCGGCATGACAGTGCCGCTTTAAATTTCGAATTCACTTTGAATTCTCACTTTAGTATATATCTTATCTGGATCAAACAAATTAGTAAGACTATATAGCTTTCTAATGATTGAATAGTTATTATTGAATTTATCTTTTTTTTTTTTTTTGATCTTGTATTAATGAAAAATGAGGTGCATGGGCCATTTTAAATTTAAAGTATTATTTTTTTTTCCAAAAATGAAAAGGAAGTCAGTGGGCAATTGACCGCCAACTCATCCCTTCCACCCTAAGGAGAATAAATCTTTTCCCACACATCCAGTCTGTAGCATCAGTGACCTTCCTTCAGTGTGGAAAAAAAACAGAGCCCTACCAGCATATACTAACTGCCTGCAGAGCTAACAGGTATAGGCACACTGCAAGACTGAGCCAGCCACTACAATGAAAGGTACTTAATGTGGGGGTTTAGTATACAGAGCCTAGTATGCAGTAATGGGCTAAAATAAATCTGAGGTACGGTACCGATAAGGATGAAGCAAAGGCAGGGTCAAACTAGTAAATGGTCAGGTCAGAGACAGCCCAGGTTCACAGATGGAGGTTAAGACAAAGGTTAAATACTGGGTAGTCAGATTAGCACAGGAAAACAACTGATAGGGCTAAGGAGCACAGTAATACTGAGCACTGACAAGGTGTGTGAGCAGGTTTAAATAGGAAAGAGGGGGCACCACACGCATCACAACTGCATCACTGGCACATTCCCTAGGTGATAACACCTCTTTCCCCTTTAAGGCATGCAAGGTTAGGTGTGCACCTAATGGGTTTGGCATTGTGAGGACCCATTAGCAACCCCCCCGTGGTGGACCTCAGCCGTGCTGTATTACGAGATGTGGCTTCCTGCTCAGCGCAGCGCAAATGTCTTCACTACCCAAAGGAATAGCCCACTCTGGAAGGCTTAAACAAGACGACAGCTGCCTTGGTGCCGCACAGGCAAAGGAGCTCAGCGTGGGAGTAAGAAGTGAGTGCCGTGCAGAGTGGAGGGTTGACACTTGAAAACATTACAACTTTCCAATCGCCAGAACCAACTTTTAGAATATTTTTATAAATATACAAAAAAGATTTGAATTTAAATTAACTTTACTTCTGCAGAGTTAGCAAGCATAGCCACCGCGCAAGACTCAGTCTGAAGCAAGACTCAGTCTGGAAGAGCAAAAACACTACGGTGTACAGCCTTTAGAAACACTACCACCATCATTAGCAACATTTTATAATGCTTTATTTTTCTACACAGAGTTAAAAAAAAAAAGGTCTGTCACATTAAGTACAGTCAAAGTTTTTGTGTCTCTTGGTAATCCAGCATCGAACTAGAATCAGTAAGAAAATGGTAATTTCCTATCTCTCACTAAAATTTGTTTCAAATGCCCCTGGCAGTAGCTGCTTTTTAGATATAGATGGAAGCTAAACATACATACCCAAACTTTGGAAGACTGCGAGCGTAGTGCATATCCATAAAAGTGGTGACACTATTTTGGTTTCTAACTATCGCCCAATATCATTGCTCCCAGTATTGTCAAAAAACTTAGAAAAAAGTGTCCATACGCAACTATGTGAGTATTACCAACAATCAACTATCTGACCCCTGATCAATCAGGCTTTCGCCAGAATCACTCCACTACAACTGTCCTCTTAAGAGTTTGCAATTACATCCAAACTGGCATGAAACAAGGAGACCTAACTGGAGCTATTTTCCTTGATTTTGCAAAGGCCTTTGACACAGTAGACCATGACATTCTACTGCACAAACTCAAAAACTCAGGTATTGGTGATTGTTTGCTAACCTGATTTTGATCGTATGTATCGGATCGCTCGCAATATGTGTCCATTTCTGACAACAACTCTCTCCTTCTCCCAGTCACGTGTGGTGTTCCCCAAGGTTCCATTCTTGGCCCTCTACTATTAACATTATTTATAAATGATCTGCCTAACGCCTGCAAATCCTCAAATGTACACATGTACAGAGGCAACACAGTAATCTATGTGAGCAAATCCGATCTACCGCAGCTTGAGGCTTTACTCCAAGACCAGTTTACAGACGTAAAATTGGATCGCAAAAAACAAACTCTTCCTAAACACTGACAAAACTGTCACAATGATCTTTGGAACCATACCTAAATTACACAATTCCCACCCATGCATCAAAACAAATAGCACACTGACCGCAGTCCACTCTTTCAAATACTTGAGTATGTTGTTAGACCCCCAATCTATCTTTTGGCCTCCACATAGAAAAACTTGCATCTAAACTTTATCCAAAACTAGGTGCCCTGTACAGAAACAAATTCTGCCTAAGCCCTACAGTAAAGGAAAAGATTGTACAGCAAATGATGATGCCAATCATTGATTATGGGGATGTAGTATATGCATCTGCACCGCAATCCCACATTTATAAACTCAATACATTGTATAACTCGTTCTGCCTATTTCTGCTACAATGTAATTACAGGACCCACCATTGTGACATGCTAAAAGAACTAAACTGGCTGTCGCTTGAATCCAGACGCACCCTTCATCTTTCCAGCCTTGTGTTTAAGAGCTTTTCTGGGAAACTCCCACCCTACCTGAACAAAATGCTCTCCTCAGCTGTTCCCACCTCCTATAACCTCCGATCCAGTGCCAGCACTTTATTTAGTCTGCCTCAATACAAAAAGAAAGCAGCCCGATCCTCTTTTTCCTACAGAGCGCCGCAATTGTAGAACGACCTCCCGCACATTTTAAAATCTTCCCCAAGCCTAAAGTCTTTTAAGAGATCCCTCTCTACATTTGTCAAAACAGAATGCACCTGTCATGGTTGATTATTTATTTCCTACCTGTTCTATGCTAAATTTTGTTTATATTGTTTGTTAATATTGTTTTTGTATTTTATCGTACCATAATGTATCAATGCAATGCTTTGTGGACCCAGGACATACTTGAAAATGAGAGAAATCACAATGTATCTTTCCTGGTAAAATATTTTATAAATATAATATATAACCGAATGGTTGCGCAAAAAACAAAAAGTTGAGGAGGACATAGTGTCGCCTTTTCCCCCATCATAGGCCAACAGATGGGAGCTATTAAATAAAAAGAACCAAAGGGGAACTGCTGATTCACCATCCCCTATCAATTAGTGGTGGATGTGGGCTCAAACTATAATAATGGGATAGGGACTTGTTGCCCCTAAGCCTTCATCCATTGGCTGTGGGTGGGAGCTCTAAGTACATTAATGGGGAGGGAACTATTGTCCCACAGCAACCACCCACTGGTGGTGGGTGGGGCTCCTAATTTAATAATGGCAGCAAAGCTGACCAGAGCAGAGCCAGTATCTCCCGCCATGTAATTAAATGAACAAACATACGACTGAATTGCATTTTGTCTAACAAGCAATTCTGACATCATTTCTTCCATTGTGTCTGAAGGATGACTGAACAGCTCTAATTGCGGATTACTACAATTGTACAGTGTTTCAGTGTGAAATGCTGCACATACAGAAATATTTAAAATTGTTGCCAGATTCATAACTCAACCTTCAGAGGCTTACATTAGCAGGGCCGGTGCAAGGATTTTTGCCGCCCTAGGCAAAAAAAAATTTGCCGCCCCCCCATATGTCCTACCCACCATGTGACATCACAATGCCCCGTCCATATGCTCTGCCATATGGGCCAACGTCAGTCTTCACAAAGTGTATTTTATCTGAAAAGAGGTAAAATTGGATCGCAAAAAACAAACTCTTCCTAAACACTGACAAAACTGTCACAATGATCTTTGGAACCATACCTAAATTACACAATTCCCACCCATGCATCAAAACAAATAGCACACTGACCGCAGTCCACTCTTTCAAATACTTGAGTATGTTGTTAGACCCCCAATCTATCTTTTGGCCTCCACATAGAAAAACTTGCATCTAAACTTTATCCAAAACTAGGTGCCCTGTACAGAAACAAATTCTGCCTAAGCCCTACAGTAAAGGAAAAGATTGTACAGCAAATGCTGATGGTCCTTACCCCCCCTAATGCTCCTTACCCCCACTCCCTTCATGGTCCTTACCCCCCACTCCCTTCATGGTCCTTACCCCCCCCTAATGGTCCTTACCCCCCCTAATGGTCCTTACCCCCCCTCCCTTCATGGTCCTTACCCCCCACTCCCTTCATGGTCCTTACCCCCCCCCCTAATGGTCCTTACCACCCCCTCCCTTCATGGTCCTTACCCCCCACTCCCTTCATGGTCCTTACCCCCCTAATGGTCCTTACCCCCCTCCCTTCATGGTCCTTACCCCCCCTTCATGGTCCTTACCCCCCTAATGGTCCTTATCCCCTCCCTTCATGGTCCTTACCCCCCTCCCTTCATGGTCCTTACCCCCCCTCCCTTCCTGGTCCTTACCCCCCCTAATGGTCCTTACCCCCACTAATGGTCCTTACCCCCCCTCCCTTCCTGGTCCTTACCCCCCCCTAATGGTCCTTACCCCCACTAATGGTCCTTACCCCCCCTCCCTTCATGGTCCTTACCCCCCCTCCCTTCATGGTCCTTACTCCCCACTCCCTTCATGGTCCTTACCGCCCCCTAATGGTCCTTACCCTCCTATCTGCCTATGTAGCATGGCCGGGCGGCGCAGAACGCGGGACAGGAACTTCTGTTTCCTGTACCCGGCCGCCGGCAGACTGAAGGGAAGTGCTCACTCAGTGAGCACTTCCTGTCATTCCGCCGGCGGCCGGGTATAGGAAACAGAGGTTTCTGTCCCACGTTCCATGCCGCCCGGCCACGCTACATTGAGAGACCGGCAGGAGGGAGTGCTCTGTGCCTCCCTCCTGCCGGTCACTCAAACCCGGCCGCCCTCCATACAGCAATGCCGCGCCGCCTGGGGCTTGCTAAAGCACTCAGGCGGCGCAGCATGAGGAGCCGCAGCAGGGACTCCGGGCACAGAGATTACAGGTGGCGCCGGCCCTGTACATTAGCCAGCACAGAATGAAAAGCTTGCTGGAGATAGCACTGTTGTCAGACTCAGCCAATAAATGAACTACAAAATCTGCAATTGACTTTTCAACCATCTGTGAGGTCCAGGGCCCAGAGGGATTTAGCTAAGAGACAAACTGTTACGAAACTGCTTGCCTCCTTACCAGGATGGCACAGGGTATTCCTGGCTTCATAGCCACAACAGTGGGCTGTAGTAGAAATGATGCACAGTGTACACTTTAACGATAGTGAAAATATAAACTGACTGCATAAAGCGATACCTTGAGTGTCTTCAGCATATATGGGTCTCTCAAGTAATATTACATAACCGTTGTTTCTGTTAAAGATTATTCTGAGAGAAGATTGATAAAATGAAAAAAAAAAGCAGCCATTTTCGAAAAGTTTTTTTTCTGTTTGTTTGTTTGTTTGTCTTTAGAGGTCATGGATTGATTTAGTTGATTGTCTCTGTGTTTGAATGACTGCTATAAAATTGAGCTGTGTCCCTGAATTTTTATAATCTAAATGTCAGACATTAGTCTGAAGCAATATTATAATCAAATAAATGGTTTAAGGGATCACCATTTGGAGCCCTTTTCTTCTAATGATTTTTTAACCAAATGAATGATTTGAGTTCATAACATGAAGCAATGCTTGTTTACTAAACAAAATAACCCATTCCTACCCTTTTACAAATCCATAACAATATTAAGAGCTTGCTGCACTATTACAATTTCACTGCAGTCACTGATTACACTGCTTGTGAAAATTACATTTGTAGATAGATATCACAGTGGTGTATTAAGGATTTGTGCTGCCCTAGACAGGATGGTGCTCCGGCACCCAACCCCCCTAATTTAAATTTCCCCCACCCCTTCCTGTCAAGGCCGCACTTTGACTGACAGACACTCACTCACTTACAGATGCACACTCTCACTGATAAATGCATACACTCACTGACAGACACACACTCTCATATACACTGACAAACAATGACATACACACACTCACTGATTTGACACACTGATAGACAGACATACACTATTACTCGAACACAAACTGACAGACTCACTCTCACTGACAGACTCACTGACAGACGCACACTCTCACTGACAGACGCATGCACTCACTGACCGACACATACACACTGACTGACCGACACACACACACATACATTCACTGACAGACACACACTCACTGACAGACACACACTCACTCAAATTCACTGACACACACACACTGACAGATACACACTCTCACTGACAGACACACACTCGCTCAAATTCACTGACACACACTCACTGAAACTCCCCACTCACAATTATTATTATTTGTTTTTAAATTGAAATCCACCCAGCCTCTCTACTTTTGGGATAGCTGGGTGGATTTTTCACCTGGGGTCCAGTGGGTGTGTGTGTCGGTCAGTCAGTGTGTATGTGTCGGTCAGTGAGTGCATGCGTCTGTCAGTGAAAGTGTGCGTCTGTCAGTGAGTCTGTAAGTGAGAGTGAGTCTGTCAGTGTGTGTCTGAGTAATAGTGTATGTCTGTCTATCAGTGTGTCAAATCAGTGAGTGTGTATGTCATTGTTTGTCAGTGTATATGAGAGTGTGTGTCTGTCAGTGAGTGTATGCATTTATCAGTGAGAGTGTGCATCTGTAAGTGAGTCAGTCACAGTGCGGCCTTGACAGGAAGGGGTGGGGACAATTTAAATTAGGGGGGGTGCCCGAACACTGTCCTATCTAGGGCAGCACAAATCCTAAATACACCACTGTGCTATATATCTACGAATATAATTTTCACAAGCAGTGAAATCAGTGACCGCAGTGAAATTGTAATAGTGCAGCAAATAGTGCAGCAAGCTCTTAATATTGCTATAATAATGTTTTGTTAACATCCTTTCTTTTGGGTTTAAATCTACAGATATCCAGCATTATTCTGTTTCTTTATCATAATATCCACCCCTTCTACATGTTGTGCATGTGTAGATCTTGAATATAGATTCACGTCTACACCAGTAGATAGTCCACAAGATCAAGACCCATAGACCTACATACCCAGGCAATAAATTATACATACAGATCATTACTTAAATGTCTAGGTGATTGTATTCTGTTTCTGCTTTTGTTTCTGTTTTTGTTCTGTTTTATCATAATACAGGAGTACAATGAAGATATATTTTATTGAATAGACATGCATTCAAGAATGTTTATAAGTTTTAAAGGTTAAATCCCATACACTCATAGGTATTGCTTAATGCAATACTTACTTTGCTTGAAGTTGATACTGGTTACTGAGGAATTTATGGGCATTCAGTAAAGAAAAATAAAATGTAACCAAAACTAATGAAATATGGAAGCAATTGAGTATTAGCATGGAAGTGTGGATTTCAATTTTTAAATAATGTGTTAGGGCCTATATAGAAATCCATGTGGAACCTTCTAGAATACTATCAGTAAAGACATCATTGACAGAATTCTTTTTTTTCCACGTGTAATATTGCAAGCAGGAAGAAGGGATGATTAGTCAAAGTGACAGGACTGCGCCTGGGGACAGCCTTCGGTGCATATTATTTAAAAATCAATAGGGATGGTATGAGTAGGAGTATTTAACATTCTCCGTACAGCTTAACCTGTGTCCTCAGATGGACATTGGGAGTAAAGGTGAAAAGAAATGTAACCTTTGGGAACTGAGAAGTCTCTCTGCTGCATAACTGTGACTTGCCCAAAGTTATATAAATGTAGCCTATTGTAGGTTTCAGATCAGGGATTCATTCCTCGAATGCTAATTCTGCAAGAATCACACGGAAAATTAGCCTTGTTCATTTCAAATAAAATATCAGGCAGAGATAAAATTTTATCACATGACAGGAGGCTTCCTATTTTGCATATCTCTCTTTACTAAACTCCACAGCAGGAAAGAAAGTAAACGTTTAACCAATCAAAAATGCAATAGGGAGTAAGGTATTCCCAGCAGATAGACTCCTCCTCCTCTTTCTTTACTGCTCCATCGCAGACAGGTCAGAGTTTTTGGGCTCTTCCTTTATATTCAATTATTATTACTGTTTTATGATTTATTGGATTTATATTTGTATTTATATTTTATTCTTATGCTAGTTCTCTGTATCTTTTACAGGGATCTAGCTTACTAGCTAGCAGCATTTGCCTACTGCCTCTGTACTCAACTACTCCTCAGAAGAGGAAGACATACCGACCAAGTCCTTGGCCATTTTAGATGAATGGCAAGCTGACGAGTCAGATGGACAAGAAAATGATTGAGGTTCCGACTCCAAATCCCAACCCGGTCTGTTACCACATACATTACTGGGAGACTCCCAAGTGGCTGACACTGCAGATAATCCGCAGGAAGACGCG
Organism: Pelobates fuscus; assembly: GCF_036172605.1. NCBI lineage: Eukaryota > Metazoa > Chordata > Amphibia > Anura > Pelobatidae > Pelobates > Pelobates fuscus. The sequence goes on along the minus strand of NC_086323.1, from coordinate 75,006,195 downwards.
GAAGACATTTTTGACCCATCAGGTCAGAGATTATTCGACCCTTGAAACCTAAGACACCCTCGTTCAGGGGACTGGAAGCCTCCAGATCACCTGGCAAAATGTATGCACCTCTGGCTTAGGAAATCCATGGATAAGACAGTTCGCAACAGACTACGTTCCGAATGCCCAAGACCCTCTCTACCAGACCATGTAGCAGAGACACCTGAGTTTGACCAGGTGATGAGCACCTTTATGTCCCGCGGTGGCCGTGACCCGCGCAAAGGCGTGGAGAAAGGTTTCAGAGCAGTTCAGGACAAACTACTGGACTCAGTAGGACCACTTTCCAGGATCATGTACCTGGCAGATGATGCTCTCACAAAAGCAGACCAATTTGACGCGACCATGGTTCGCGAATGGTCTCACGATGTACAGGAGTGGGCACAAAGATGCTTTTGCTGTGTGGGTAATACCAATGCCGCCCTTTCATCCGAGCGGCGTAAAGCAGCTTTACTCCGCATTGACGGAAAGTTGGTGGAATTGGGCACCAAAGAACTGGGTCCGCTGGCACAGGGCAAACTATTTGGGGACCCATTCCTCAAAGACTTAAATAAACATGTAAATATATTTACTTCTCTAAACAAGGCTCAATCGTCTATGAGGAGAGTGTTTTGACATAACCCCTCCAGGGGTGTTTTTGGAAGGGCTGGCTGCCAAAGGGGTCGTGCTGCCAGACGATTCTGGCCTTCAGGCCCCCGCAATGCAAGACCCCAACCTTTTTACCCCAAAGTGGGATACCGTCAGCACTTCTCATACACCAGAGGAGCAGACAGAGGACGTGGACCACGTACCCGAGGCAGAGCACGTTTCTCTACAGGTAAGCAATCATCGAATCCATTGCCTTCCACTTCGTATTGTAGGTCGCATCTCCCTTTTCTTTCAGGAATGGCAGACCATTTCCACGGACAGCTGGATCCTGCAAACCGTGCAGGGCTACATCATCGACTTCACGACCCGTCCACGACAATCGGTCGCTCCAGGCCCCGTCAAATGCTCAACAGAGGACACCGAACTCATTCACAAGGAACTACAAAAACTACAAGCGAAAGGCGCAATCGAACCTGCCTCCGGGCCACGAGGATTCTTCGGCAACATATTCCTGGTGAAGAAGAAAACAGGGGATTTTCGCCCTGTCATAAACTTAAAAAGACTCAACGAATTAGTTACGTACAGGCACTTCAAAATGGAAGGCATACACCTCCTGAGAGACTTGTTACAGGACAAAGATTGGTTCGCAAGACTGGACATGAAGGACGCGTACTTCTCAGTACCCGTCCACCACTCCTGTCGACAATTCCTACGATTCCACTGGCAGGGCCACCCCTGGCAGTTCACGTGCCTCCCCTTCGGCCTCAGATCGGCCCCATGGTGCTTCACCAAATTATTGAAGCCCGTGGTCGCTCATCTTCGAGCACAAGGAATTCGGTGCATCATATACCTGGACGACCTCCTGCTGTTCTGCTCCGACAAGTCCAGACTGATACAGCACACAAACTATACCACAGACCTACTATCATCCCTAGGATTTGTAGTAAACTTCCACAAATCAGCCATGACACCCTCTCAAACAGTGCAATTCTTAGGTTTCGAGATATACTCCACCACAAGTACCCTACGGCTACCGGCGTCAAAGATCTCGAACATTCGCAAAGAACTGTGCAAAACCATTCGCGCCCACACCATTCCACTCTGCGCCCTCACCCGAATAGTGGGACTCCTGTCAGCTTCCATACAAGCTATCTTCCCGGGCCCACTTCACTACAGGGCGATGCAGCGCCTCAAAACATCCTTCCTCAGACAAAACCCATCGTACGACCAACCGATCCCAGTGACGGAGGAGATCAGGGATGAACTCAGCTGGTGGCTAGACAGCATGGAAGCATGGAACGGTCGGGCCATCTTTGGGAGCACACCCGACATAGTCTGGAATCAGATGCCAGCCTCTGGGGATGGGGCGCCACAAGCAACGGTACTTCGACAGCCAGAGCCTGGACATCCCAAGACCTCAGCATGCACATAAACTGCCTGGAACTCCTGGCAGGGTCTTTTGCCATCCGCAGCCTCGCAAAAGAAAGGACGGACTGCTGCATCCTTTTGAGGATGGACAACATCTCAGTGGTCCGCTACATCAACCGCCTGGGCGGGGCACGATCCCGAATACTGTCAGAAATCACGAAGGAAATTTTTGATTTCTGCTTACCCCGCAACATCTCCCTCAAAGCGGAATACCTCCCAGGGGAAACGAACCTCACGGCGGACTGGTTCTCACGCCACTGGAGGGACACCAGTGATTGGAAACTGGATCCCCAAATCCTCCAATGTCTAGCACAGCATCGAGGTCCCTTTCACCTAGATCTATTTGCATCTTGCAACAACAGGCAAACCCAGACGTATTTCAGTTGGCTCCCGGACCCGGAGAGCGAAGCAACGGATGCATTTCTTCAACCATGGCCGACTACGGGGGCATACCCCTTTCCCCCATTCGCCATGATAGCAAGGACCATACACTACCTGAGATGACAACGAGTATCCCTCCTACTCATCACTCCCTTATGGACAGGTCAACCATGGTTTCCAGACCTCCTAGCCCTATCTTACCGGGATCCCCTCCTAATACCTTCACACCAGTATACCCTCACAGATCCGAAAGGGAGCCCCCATCCACTGATCCTAGCCAACCAACTCAATCTGGTGGCTTGGACTCTTTCCGGGGTGCCTGGCAAGTCGGCGAACTATCGCAGGCTGCAAAGGACCTCCTATCGGACTCATGGGCTCCAGGAACCAGAAGATCCTACTTGGAATTCATGGTCCGATTGGTGCATGGAACGGAACCTCGATCCATTTACAGCCGCTATTCCTTCCATTTTAAACTATCTTACTCATCTGTTCTCAACAGGACGATCATACAGGTCGATTAATGTAGTCCGTTCAGCTATCTCAGCAGCCCACGTCCCTATTATAGGGATCCCAGTAGGTAAAGACCCACTGATATGTCGACTCCCCAGGGGAATTCGTCTGCAACAACCCCCTGCACCTAAATACTCACGACTCTGGGATATCGAGATAGTCCTACGCTTCCTGAGGGAATGGCCGACCAACGATAGACTCTCACTGAGACAACTCTCAGCAAAACTGACGATCCTACTCTGCCTGGTGTCCTTCCACAGAGTATCGGATGTCCGGGCTTTCGACATAGACGCCTTCTCGGTCTCCCCAGAGGGAGTCACTTTCCACATATCTCGTCGAACGAAATCAGATTCTTCAACAGTTTTCTACCCCTTCTTCAACTCCGATCCACAACTCTGCGTCGTAGCCACTCTACGACGTTATGTGGAAGTTACGCTTCTGATTCGGACATCACCTTCGGGACAACTCCTCGTGTCATATGTCCGACCACACGTTCCCATCACTACCACCACACTCGCCAGATGGGTTCGCTGGATACTCTCTCTAGCAGGCATAGACGCTTCCTTTGGGGTCCACTCGGTAAGAGGAGCAGCAGCTTCCTCAGCTTTTACAGCGGGTGCCTCATTGTCGGAGATCTTACGCTCTGCAGACTGGTCGAGAGAATCCACGTTTCGCACCTTTTACTTTCGTCCGCACTCCAACGCGGCCATGTCACTCTTATTACAGCGTTAAAAATGCAAAATAGGAAGCCTCCTGTCATGTGATAAAATTGAAGATTATGCTAGCGTCAGTGTACCTATAATCTTAATTTTATTAATGACAGGAGGCGAGTATTTTCCCACCCTTTCCCGCCCGGGGAAGATGGAACCATTCAATCTATAGATTTTAGTGGTTCTTTTCTCTATCATCCTTATCTCAATCTGTCTCTATGCTCTCCTTCATTAGTCAGGGACAGTAACTGTTGTCTATTGATACAATTGCTTTTGCATGTGTTGCCAATATCATTGCTGGGTCACTGTCATTGTAACAACCAGTACGAGACCAGGATCTAATCCCTTTCACACTCTCATTTCAGTTTAACTTCATCAGTTTCTGGAATCTCGGGAGCTACTTTGGCAAACTACCCGGACGACTACTCTCCAGGAAGACCGCCTAATGTTGGACGCTCACCCGTTGGTGTTGGTTACAGTTGGATCATCATATTACTGGTTGTTCACCGTTGTGCCTGCCAGATGTCATTTGATGAACTTTTTTTCTCTATGTTACGTTATTGAACCTTTTTTCTGTTACGATGTTGCTTCTGAAAGAGGAGGAGGGGCCTATCTGCTGGGAATACCTTACTCCCTATTGCATTTTTGATTGGTTAAACGTTTACTTTCTTTACTGCTCTGGAGTTTAGTAAAGAGAGATATGCAAAATACTCGCCTCCTGTCATTAATAAAATTAAGATTATAGGTACACTAACGCTAGCATAATCTTCAATTAGAAATGTTTATGTATAACCCCATTAGTAAAACGCACACCATTCAAAATAAATGTATACTTTATCAAGACCAGAACAGGACAGTATTAAAATAAAAGCCTATGGAATATCTAGTGTGTGATTAGTAGGCCCTGCTTAAAATAGTTGGTATTGGAAAAATGTAAAAATACTGTGAAAGAACTGATCAGCTTCAAGGAGGTCATTGAGAAAAGTGTATTTTTTATCATTAGCGAGTCTTTCAACATGGTAAATAAACCTGACATTGTAAAAAAAAAAAAAGTATACATCTCCAGGGGGGTCCTGGCACAGGGGGTGGAGGGTAAACCCCCTCCCCGGGCTCCCAGCATGCAGCAGTCCTGCACCCCCAGGCCACTGACTTGCAGCAGACTCCTGAAATTCTGTATATTAAAATGCAGGAACTATTTTGGGTTGTCTGTTGGCACAGTACTTCAGGAAGGAAGGCAGCAGGCAGGAATTGTGGAGAGATTTTTCTAGAGAGGCAGCATCGGTTTCTGCATTGGCTGGGGACTGCAATCTTATTGCTCTGTGCCAACCTACTGAGAAGAGATGTGTCTCAATAGACTGCAGTATTTGCAAATGAACCAGCTATGATAAGTATCAAAGGTGTCCATCCAGGCAGGGTGAGAAGAGACAATTCTCAAACAATATACTGGTTGTGTGATGCCAGTGGAGTCACAGGAAAAATAATCTGCATCTGTTAGACAAGAATAGATTTTCATGATGCTCCGGGGATGCTTCAAGAGACTTTGCAGGTCATGCTGATGGAGGTTGCAGAAATATATGATGGCACACCTATCAGCTCCAGCAGGTTTATCTTCCAAACCATAAAGGCATGCCTTGCCACCCACACGGAGATCTGTAAGGTTTGTGAGTACAAATAGGTCATTCACTTGTATTTTTCCTTAGGCCTAGGCCAAAAGTTGCCTTTGATACTCTTATAGCAAGCCAATGCAGTAAAACTGGCCAAATTGCCAAAGAAGATTACCCCGTCGTAGTCTTGTACCATCATTAGAATTGCAGATATTCATACTCCTCTATGAATTTAAGAAACACAATCCCCATGGAAACCCCATGGAAACCAATAGAATATTCCTCTTGTTTGATCCACCTTTAGAACTTTGCCCCCCAAATGTAATTTATAAACAGCCCCTAGAGCATTCTATGAGTTATTCATAAGTCTATTTCTTAAGTTTTTATCACAAACCTGCTTGTAACACTGTCAGAGAATAATAGTATATAGAATGCTTAGTGTGTTAATATTTTAGGACATCCACAAACTCTGTGTGAAACTATATAAAAAAGTAAAACAAATGGCAACCCATCAAGTGGTATGTGAGTAGTATGTGCTCTACTGCACTGATATAGAGATGGGGTAGACATCCTTAGGCTCTCCAGATGTTTTAGATTACATCTCTGATGATGCTTAGCCAGTATTATGGCTGTAAGAGCATTATGGGAGATATAGGAGATATAGTCCACACCATCTAGAGTACTGGAGGTTTCCTATCCCTGCCATAGAGTGTATTTTTTTTTTTTTCAAATCAGGATTGTCTATGGAAATTACCTTTTTTATATATTGTTTTATTTTATAACATTACCTTTTTTGTTGAAAGATCTTGAAAAAGCCAGCTGAACTTGGGTGCAATAGAACGGAGCTTTTTGCCGGTATCCTCTACAGAACATACAGACTATTTGAGAGGTTTCTCATCTGGGCGTCCCTCCGGTTTGGCTGATTTCTGCACAGCTTAGTCTCTATGACTTGAACTATACCTGACGCACTGGTAACATACCCTTGTGAACTAATTGCTTGTCTGTTTTCTATTGGATACGTGCTACTTGGAGTGGTTATTTAAAGACATACACCACTGTATTTTATTTTTTAAGAGCTTTTATTAAGGGGTTGTTTTTTTTTTATTCATCAATAAATTTACAGTGTTATGCTATATTTTGCTTTTTGTATCTTTTTAAGGTTAATTGGAATATTATAACACATTGAACACAAGTATCTGATTTATTAGATAACAACAAGACAAATACAAACTAGCAAATACCTCTAACACCCACCACTGTGGAGGTGGAAAATCCATTTTGGAACTCTACACTATATTAATGTGAAATTAAGACTACCCTGAGACACTGCTTTCTGGGATTACTGACTAAGCGCTGACACTTTATTTTTGTTATAAGATAAAGTAGGAACTTCTTTTTTTTTTTATCTACGTCTGACATTTTATGACACAAGGAGAAGCTTAAGTCAGCTCCATTTCCTGTGTCAGAGAACATTTTCCCATCATACTCACCCTCTTCTGTGTTCTCATGATGCCTAAATTCTCCATTTCCAAATGCATTGTCATATAGACAGTGTGCCGGCGAATTGACCGAATTTCGTTCAAACTGAATATCAACAGTTTTTCAATTCATGTTCGAGCGAAATTTGTGTATTATTTACGGTTCAAAATTTCATACAGAAGAATGAAATTCTGATCTGCGGCTGCATCTTGCTAGTAGATAGCTCCCTGAATTGATACCCTGTGGGATTGCCACATAATATAATGGCAATCCAACAAGTATTATGGAGCTATCAGCCAACTTTACTAATACTAAGTAATACTAAGGAGAGGCATGTCTACTAAAAAGTGAGCAGCCAGTGCTCCCCCCCCAAATCCAATAAAGAGGGCAGGTGGGGGCCTACGTTATAATGGGGAGGATGACCTGCAAGGCTCAATATTTACCTGTCAGAGCACTCTTATTGGTTGGCTTCAGCGCTCTGAGTCAAATTGCTCAGAGTGGAAAGGCTTTGCAAAGCTCCCTCTGCATGGAGCCCTGCATGGAGCCCTTGCTTATGTTAAAAAAAAAAGACATTAAATTTTTGGGGAATTTAGTTTATCGCTTCTCCCCTTACTATTATTAGGGTGGGGTAGGTAACATATTTTTTTGGGGGGTTGACTCTTGGCTTGGTCACGCTATGTCATCGGGGTGGTTATTTTTATAATTCCCCCCCTTTATTACTTAGGTCCCCCACCTGCTGCTAATGGGTGGGAGGGAACAATAGGTTTCCCCCCATTATTAAATATTAGTGCGGTGTAAGTGAAAGAGACCTACACCTATAAGTGGAGCGCTCAAACACATATATAGCTTACCAAACGTAGTCTCATTCAATGGTACAATATGGGGTACATGTCAAAATAAAATACAGAAAGATACAATATAGTGCAGATGGTACTTAAAGTGGCTTTGCAATGATTATAGTAGTATCGTGATGGATTATACACTCACATTTCAGGGAGCCTGTATATGGAAAACACTGGCTCCGTATTAAGGCTTGTGTGCTTTTATGGTAGCACCACCCTACTACTTCGACTTGGAGAAATTCTCGAAAATATAAAAAGAAAGCAGACCAATGTGTCGTTTTGTAGCGATAAAAACACAAATATGTGTTAATAAATGTGGTGCTCACCTGGTCCTGAGCCTATGGATCCCGGCTCTAGGTATATAGGTTTTGTTCCAATTTGGATGGGGATGGCACTACCCCTATGAAGATTCCTTGGAGGCTCCAAAAAGGACTTGAGTGGGGTACTCAAGTCCTTTTTTGGAGCCTCCAAGGAATCTTCAACTGTCTCAACTGTCACTAATTCACTTTGGTAGGAGGGGAACATTAGGTTCCCCCCTTTTATTACTTGGCGCCCCACCCACAACTAGTGGGTGGGGGCTGCAGGGGACAATATGTTCTCCCTTGTTTATTACTTGGGGCCCCCACCCACCAGTAATGGGTGAGAGCTTGGGGGAAACAATAGGTTTCCCCCCCCTTCTATTCTTTTACCTTTGGACCCCACCCACGACTAAGGCTCCCTCCCATCATTACTTAGTTAAATTGCTCAGTGTGGAAAGGCTTTGCAAAAGAGCCCTCTCCTTGATTATTTTTTTATCTTTGTATTTTTTTTTCCAGAGTGTATTTTTGCTTGTGATTGAGTCTTTTTTTATTTTATTAGTTCGACAGGACATTATGGATTTCTATTTGGCCTTTTTGGGGCTGAAAAAACAATATGTTAGAAAAAAGCAGACATCTAATGGTAAGTATTATTTCTTTTTTATTTTTCAGGACTTTAGTTTATTGCTCCCCTTTGAGGGAACAATAGGTTCCCCCCAATTATTACTTGGGGGTCCCAACCACCGCCAATGGGTGTGGGATGGGGGAAACAATAGGTTCCCCCCTATTATTACTTGGAGCCCCCAACCACCGCCAATGGGTAGGGGCTGGGGGAAACAATAGGTTCCCCCCATTATTACTTAGGGCCCCCAACTGCTGGCAATAGGTGAGGGCTGTGTGAAAGAAATATGTTCCTCCCTTTTATTACTTGGATCCCCTAGCTGCCAATAATGGATTGGGATCTGGGGGAACAATAGGCTCCCTCCCATGATAACTTAAGGCTATTAATGGGTGGTGGCTGGGGGAGACTCTAGGTCCGCCATTTAGTTTAGTTCCCCCCCACTTGCAGGGCACAGGTGGGGGCTGGAGGAGGACACCATGTCCCCCCGTTAACTATTGTAATAGGTACTCCACCATGGGGGCATGAGGGACCTGTGCTAGGTCCCCCATTATTGGATTTGGGGGGTCTTTTTTTTTTTTTAAACATTGAGCAACCACTGGCCACTGGCCGCAGAGCGAGCAGGGGCAGGAGTGATATTTTTATCTCCCTTATGGAACTTTGGGGGTAATATTGTCTGCCACAGAGTGTGAATGGTGCATGGAGGGGTTAGGAAGGGTTTCTATTTTTACATATTACAAGGAGGCAGCTGTGAGTTGGTAGCTCCCTGTGAGTCGGTAATAAATTAAATGACCAAAGAATGAATTGCAGTCTTTGTGTTTTTTAGGTTCTACTTGTTTATTCATCTTTCTGACGAATTAATAGGAGAAATAGCGAATTCCCATGTGTACAACTGTGCATGCGTGCTAATTTCGTAGCGTGTGCTAGTGTGGGAATATGAAATCCATGCGATACACATCATTCCAGGGAACACAGATGGGGAATCTACTACACACCAGCTGATATACATACCGTATTTATCGGCGTATAACACGCACTTTTTTCCCCTGAAAATAGGGGGAAAATCGTGGGTGCGTGTTATACGCCGATATCCCATAATTACTTACCTGTCCTGAAGCGTGGGCCGGCTTCACAGCTTGCACCGCGGTACAGGAACTTTAATTTCATGTTCCGGTTTCCGGCGGGACTGAAAGGAAGTGTGCACAATAGTGTGCACACTTCCTTTCAGTCCCGCCGGAAACCGGAACATGAAATTAAAGTTCCTGTACCGCGGTGCAAGCTGTGAAGCCGGCCCACGCTTCAGGACAGGTAAGTAATTATGGGAGGGGAAGTACACTAGGGGAGGGGAGGGGAGGGGAGGGGGGAAGTACACTATGGGAGGGGGGAGGGGGGGGAAGTACACTATGGAAGGGGGGAGGGGGGGGAAGTACACTATGGGAGGGGGGAGGGGGGGAAGCACACTATGGGTGGGGAGGGGAGGGGGGGAAGTACACTATGGGTGGGGAGGGGAGGGGGGGAAGTACACTATGGGAGGGAAGTACACTATGGGAGGGGAGGGGGGGAAGTACACTATGGGAGGGGGGGAAGTACACTATGGGTGGGGAGGGGAGGGGGGAAGTACACTATGGGAGGGGGGACAATACTATGGGAGGGGAGGGGGAGAATACTATGGGAGGGGAGGGGGAAAATACTATGGGAGGGGGGAGAATACTATGGGAGGGGAGGGGGGAGAATACTATGGGAGGGGAGGGGAGGGGAGGGGGGGAGAATACTATGGGAGGGGAGGGGAGGGGGGGAGAATACTATGGGAGGGGAGGGGGGGAGAATACTATGGGAGGGGAGGGGGGGAGAATGCTATGGGAGGGGAGGGGGGGGAATACTATGGGAGGGGAGGGGGGGAATACTATGGGAGGGGAGGGGGGGAATACTATGGGAGGGGAGGGGGAGAATACTATGGGAGGGGAGGGGGGGAGAATACTATGGCAGGGGAGGGGGGGGAGAATACTATGGCAGGGGAGGGGGGGAGAATACTATGCAGGGGAGGGGGAGAATACTATGGGAGGGGAGGGGGGGAGAATACTATGGGAGGGGAGGGCGGAGAATACTATGGGAGGGGGGGAATACTATGGAAAGGGGGGGACACTATGGGATGAGGGGGGAATACTATGGGATGAGGGGGGGGAATACTATGGGAGGGGGGAAATTTCCTGGAATTTCTTTCTAAAAATGAGGTGCGTGTTATACGCCGGTGCGTGTTATACGCCGATATATACGGTAAATAGGCAATAAAAATCAGATATACACTGCTCAAAAAAATAAAGGTAACACAAAAATAACACATCCTAGATCTGAATGAATTAAATATTCTTCTGAAATACTTTGTTCTCTACATAGTTGAATGTGCTGACAACAAAATAACACAAAAATAAAAAAAATGGAAATCGTCTGGATTTGGAGTCACACTCAAAATTAAAGTGGAAAAACAGACTACAGGCTGATCCAACTTTGATGTAATGTCCTTAAAACAAGTCAAAATGAGGCTCAGTAGTGTGTGTGGCCTCCACGTGCCTGTATGACCTCCCTACAACGCCTGTGCATGCTCCTGATGAGGTGGCGGATGGTCTCCTGAGGGATCCCCTCCCAGACCAGGACTAATGCATCTGCCAACTCCTGGACAGTCTGTGGTGCAACGTGACGTTGGTGGATGGAGCGAGACATGATGTCCCAGATGTGCTCAATTGGATTCAGGCCTGGGGAATGGGCGGGCCAGTCCATAGCATCAATGCCTTCATCTTGCAGGAACTGCTGACACACTCCAGCCACATGAGGTCTAGCATTGTCTTGCATTAGGAGGAACCCAGGGCCTACCGCACCAGCATATGGTCTCACAAGGGGTCTGAGGATCTCATCTCGGTACCTAATGGCAGTCAGGCTACCTCTGGCGAGCACATGGAGGGCTGTGCAGCCCCCCCCAAAGAAATGCCACCCCACACCATTACTGACCCACTGCCAAACCGGTCATGCTGTAAGATGTTGCAGGCAGCAGAACGTTCTCCACAGCGTCTCCAGACTCTGTCACATCTGTCACATGTGCTCAGTGTGAACCTGCTTTCATCTGTGAAGAGCACAGGACACCAGTGGCAAATTTGCCAATCTTGGTGTTCTCTGGCAAATGCCAAATGTCCTGCACGGTGTTGGGCTGTAAGCACCTGTGGACGTCGGGCCCTCATACCACCTTCATGGAGTCTGTTTCTGACCATTTGAGCAGACACATGCACATTTGCGGCCTGCTGGAGGTCATTTTGCAGGGCTCTGGCAGTGCTCCTCCTGTTCCTGCTTGCACAAAGGTGGAGGTAGCGGTCCTGCTGCTGGGTTGTTGCCCTCCTACGGCCTCCTCCACGTCTCCTGATGTACTGGCCTGTCTCCTGGTAGCGCCTACATGCTCTGGACACTACACTGACAGACACAGCAAACCTTCTTGCCACAGCTCGCATTGATGTGCCATCCTGGATGAGCTGCACTACCTGAGCCAGGAAGCCTAGGAACTGAGAAGTGGTCTGTGGTCACCACCTGCAGAACCACTCCTTTATTGGGGGTGTCTTGCTAATTGCCTATAATTTCCACCTGTTGTCTATCCCATTTGCACAACAGCATGTGAAATTGATTGTCACTCAATGTTGCTTCCTAAGTAGACAGTTTGATTTCACAGAAGTGTGATTGACTTGGAGTTGCATTGTGTTGTTTAAGTGTTCCTTTTATTTTTTTGAGCAGTGTATTTTGAAATTTGACCTTCTGTGATTAGTACTTTCATGGTTTTGTAAGTATATTTTTAAAATGATAAAACAATATACTCTCACGTTTAAGACCTTATCTGAGGTTCATATTTAATAACAAAATGTATTTATAAAATTATGGTTGGCATGACCACAAGTCATAGATGTGAATGCTCAGATTTTTCATTAATGTATTTCTGCATTTCACATGGAGTTTAAGTTGTACCAGTTGACTTTTCTTTAAAATGATTGCTCATATATTCTATTGTTAAAGGCTGGTAAAAAATAAAAAATATGGAATATATTCCACTGTCCAAATTCTCTGTGTTTTTGCTATTGAATGCCAAGTAGCTCCTACTGATAGTGATCATCTATATTATTTATGTTTATTGATTGATTTATGTTATTTAGAAACAACATAAAATGGAGTTAGTGCACCTTTGGTTCTTCGCCATATAGGTTCATCATGATACATTTGCCGTCATTCACACATATAAACAAATACAGTGGTTTTCATGAACAAGTGAAGCTAATGTTGCTCAAAATCAAAGGAGAAACTCAATAAACCCTAAAGCAAAAACTATGCAAAAGCTGATGAGGCTAATGGTGCAGTATCACTGATTTCCAAAATGCATTATAAAGACTCTTACTTTACTCCAATACTAAACCTACACTAATACTAACCCTACACCTAACCCTAAACATAACTCTGCCATAACACAGTCCCAACCTAAAGCTAACTATACCCTAGTCCTACCAATAACCCTGATCATATCCCTGCCGCTAACTCTAATGGATTTGCATTGCTAATAGCAGTTCTGATATGGAGATTTCCAAGCAACAAAAACATAGAGCAGTCTCTGAGGCACGCAGGGAGACCATGTCCGGGTAATTTCAGTTTGCAAGCAGCCAGATAATCATTTAAAAGAATCTGCCCCGGCCTTCTCCTTGGCTGAGATAATACGAAATAACAATCTCTACAGTAAAGCATTGTGATTGGCTGGGATCATCAATTCTGAAGATGTCAGCCAAGGAGGCGGATCTGGGTGGAGCCAGTGCCATCAGATCTGCTGGAAATAAGGTGTTTTTGCTATATTTAAGATGGGCAAGGGAGGGGTGGGGAGGGCTAAATAGCTAGTTTAACACTATAGGGTCAGATATACATGCTTGTGTTCCTGACCCTTTTGTGTTTCTTTCAGGTTATAATAGCTTAACTGTAAAAATTCACCTCTGCTTTCACTTTGGCTACTCTGGCCTTAATTTTGAATTTCACTTTAAATTGACTTTGGATTCTCACTTTTTAAATAAACCTGTGTGTATAAAACCACAAACCTGGGCATTGTCTGATGAATCTATAAAGTTTGATGCATAAATTAGACAGTCTGCTTAGCTGTATCCTTGTATGTTATCCACTATGTCTATCACTTTTTTTTAAGGATAGAAACCAATAGGATGATTATTTTATCCATCAAATTCTTGCTTGGTGAAATGAAGCTAATACCATTTAACTCTGTGAATGCAAGTAGAGTGAGTAATACACTTCTCAAAGGGTTAAGAAAGCCCTCTACCGCACAGCGGGAGTTTTTTTTTTAAAGAACTCATATCTGTCCTACATCCTGCATTATTCTCATTCCCAGCTATCTGTGACATCTCAATCAGTTTTACGATTCAATCGTTCTAGCTGCTGATTGGAATTCCATTTTAAACTCTCTCTGTTTTAATGATTTGCCTTTGCAAAGGTTGTATTCAACTCCTGCCTGTGTGTACGTGTATGTATGTGTGTGTGTGTGTGTGTGTAAATATATATATATATATATATATATATATATATATATATATATATATATATATATATATATATATATATATCTTTATTATCCTTTTTCAGCAATCTCCATTATCCTTGCAACCTGAAGCACAAAGCAGTCGTTCGGTATAACAGGATACAGACATTGCATGGTGGTTTACATTTTCTTTCGTTGAATTAGGAACCCCTCTGTTACATAAGCCATTAGCAAAGTATTCACCTCCCATATAAAAAGCTTTTATTCACTGTGCAAATATTTCTTTCCATTGACAGTGCCTGAAATTGGCATCTCCCGCAGAGACCAGTTTAGCTGTAACAGGATGCAACTGCATAAAAAAGGAGGGAAAAAAATCTGATATTCTACACATCTAACGTCTTGGTTTGAAATGCACATTGTTAACATATTCACAGCTATGTGGTGTTTTTCTTTTTATCCTGCATGTTCGTACTTTATCTATCTTAACTTGGTCATCCAAGTAAGGGTTTTGGTGGCATATTGGATTGTCAATAAAAATAACAGTCAGTAAGAATTGCAAGGATGCAACGAAATACGTCTCATAGTGTAGTAAAATTAATAATGAATACATTCATGGGTCATATTTCATTCCCATGTGCTCAAGCCTGTATATCAGTTAATTTAGTGTAGGAGAAGGTAAACACTCCGGTATATCTCCAGCTCAAGTTAAAAGATTTAAAATGCCATCCCTATGGCACAGAAATATCAGTATAGTACATGGACAAAAAAGATAGAGCAAATTCCAATGGTTTTAAAACACTTTATTATAACAAACAAAATTTGTGGACACCTTGTTGCCTTTGCCTACAGTGGTATCAGCTAAAAAGAAGGTCGGAATGTTTGTCTGGGTTTCTGTATCTCTCATGCAGAGGGAACTTGAAAACACTTTGGATCTTTGTGTGGGATCAGTCTGATATGTAGATGGTAGTGTTGTCGCGAACCCGAAATTTTCGGTTCGCGAACGGCGACCACGAACTTCCGCAAATGTTCGCGAACCGGCGAACCGCACGATCCGCCATTGACTTCAATGGGCAGGCGAATTTTAAAAACAACAGGGACTCTTTCTGGCCACAATAGTGATGGAAAAGTTGTTTCAAGGGGACTAACACCTGGACTGTGGCATGCCAGAGGGGGATCCATGGCAAAACTCCCATGGAAAATTGCACAGTTGATGCAGAGTCTGCTTTTAATCCATAAAGGGCAGATATCACCTAACATCAGCCCAGCCCTGATACACACTGACACAGAGCAGAATAGAGACTGTTCCCCCTACATAGGGTCACTTGGCAGATATGGATTGACACCTGTCCTCAAAACCCCTGATAAACACTGACACAGAGCAGAATAGGGACTGTTCCCTGTCCACAGAGTCCATGATACACACTGACACAGAGCAGAATAGAGACTGTTCCCCGTCCACAGAGACCATGATACACACTGACACAGAGCAGAATAGGGACTGTTCCCTGTCCACAGAGACCATGATACACACTGACACAGAGCAGAATAGAGACTGTTCCCCGTCCACAGAGACCATGATACACACTGACACAGAGCAGAATAGAGACTGTTCCCCCTACATAGGGTCACTTGGCAGGTATGGATTGACACCTGTCCTCAAAGCCCCTGATACACACTGGGGGGAGCTACTGTCCTCCCCAACCCCTGCGCGGTGGGTGGGGGGCATAAATCACAATGGGGGGGGGCCTACTTTCCTCCCCCCCGGCCCCCATCCCTGCGCGGTGGGTGGGGGGCATAAATCACAATGGGACGGACCTACTGATAGGAGTGGAGTATTGTTCATATCAGTTTAATACCTTCCGCGTCTCCTATCAGTGGACGTGTAAATGGCAGAGATTTTTAATTGTTGAATCACCTCCCCTTTTTAGGCCAAGGTGGGAAGATGCTTAGACCACTGGTATATTGGTGCCATCTTGGAGGATTTTAATTTTTGGTTTGGTTTTTGAAGCCACAGTGCTGCACCAGTGGGCCTAAAAATTAGGCATGTACACATGCCTGAAAAATTTGGTATTGTTGCAGCCGCTGCTGTAGCAGCGGCCATAAAAATTGATGTTTGTTTCACAGGCAGAAAGTGCCCTAAAACATGGCGGCTTGAACCCTAGTTGGTGGCGGATAAGTCACACAAGTCAAACGTCATTCAGAGCTAAAATACAGCAGCGTGTGGACCATTTTTAGCCCAAGGCAGCTCATCTCATCAGGCCTTTTTTAAGCGAATGTATCGCCCAGTGTCAGTCCCTTCGGGATCCATCCCTCATTCATCTTAATAAAGGTGAGGTAATCTAGACTTTTTTGACCTACGCGACTTCTCTTCTCAGTGACAATACCTCCTGCTGCACTGAAGGTCCTTTCTGACAGGACACTTGAAGCGGGGCAGGCCAGAAGTTCTATCGCAAATTGGGATAGCTCAGGCCACAGGTCAAGCCTGCACACCCAGTAGTCAAGGGGTTCATCGCTCCTCAGAGTGTCGATATCTGCAGTTAAGGCGAGGTAGTCTGCTACCTGTCGGTCGAGTCGCTCTCTGAGGGTGGATCCCGAAGGGCTGTGGCGATGCATAGGACTTAAAAAGGTCCGCATGTCCTCCATCAACAGCACGTCTTTAAAGCGTCCTGTCCTTGCCGGCGTGGTCGTGGGAGGAGGAGGAGGAGGATGACTTCCACCTCTCCCCCTGTTAGATTCCCGTTGTGCTGTGACATCACCCTTATATGCTGTGTAAAGCATACTTTTTAATTTATTTTGCAAATGCTGCATCCTTTCCGACTTGTTGTAATTCGGTAACATTTCCGCCACTTTCTGCTTATACCGGGGGTCTAGTAGCGTGGACACCCAGTACAGGTCGTTCTCCTTCAGCCTTTTTATACGAGGGTCCCTCAACAGGCAGGACAGCATGAAAGACCCCATTTGCACAAGGTTGGATGCCGAGCTACTCATTTCCCGTTCCTCCTCCTCACTGATGTCATTGAAGGTATGTTCTTCCCCACAGCCACATACAACACCACGGGTACCAGATAGGTGACAACGAGCACCCTGGGATGCCTGTTGTGTTTGGTCTTGCTCCTCCTCCTCCTCCTCAAAGCTACAATCCTCCTCTGACTCCTCTTCCTCACAATCCTCTTCCAGCGTTGCCGCAGGTCCAGCAAGCGATGCTGATAAGGCTGTTTCTGGTGGTGATGGTGACCACAACTCTTCCTCTTCCTCTTCACGCTCATCTACAGCCTGATCCAGCACTCTTCGCAGGGCACGCTCCATGAAGAAAACAAATGGTATGATGTCGCTGATGGTGCCTTCGTTGCGACTGACTAGGTTTGTCACCTCCTCAAAAGGACGCATGAGCCTACAGGCATTGCGCATGAGCGTCCAGTAACGTGGCAAAAAAATTCCCAGCTCCCCAGAGGCTGTCCTAGCACCCCGGTCATACAAATATTCATTAACAGCTTTTTCTTGTTGGAGCAGGCGGTCGAACATTAGGAGTGTTGAATTCCAACGTGTAGGGCTGTTGCAAATCAAGCGCCTCACTGGCATGTTGTTTCGCCGCTGGATATCGGCAAAGTGAGCCATGGCCGTGTAGGAATGCCTGAAATGGCCACACACCTTCCTGGCCTGCTTCAGGACGTCCTGTAAGCCTGTGTACTTATGCACAAAGCGTTGTACGATCAGATTACACACATGTGCCATGCACGGCACATGTGTCAACTTGCCCAACTTCAATGCCGCTATCAAATTTTTTCCGTTGTCACACACCACTTTGCCGATATCCAGTTGCTGCGGAGTCAGCCACTTTTCCACCTGTGCGTTCAGGGCGGACAGGAGTGCTTGTCCGGTGTGACTCTCTGCTTTCAAGCAAGTCAATCCCAAGACTGCGTGACACTGCCGTATCCGGGATGTGGAATAGTACCTGGGGAGCTGGGGGGGTGCCGTTGATGTGGAGCAAGAAGCAGCGGCACAAGAGGACTCAGCTGAGGAGGTTATGGAGGAGGATGGAGTAGGAGGAGTAGAGGAGGTGGCAGCAGGACTGCCTGCAATTCGTGGCGGTGTCACCAACTCCTCTGCAATGCCACGCATTCCTTGCTTGTCAGCCGTCAGCAGGTTTACCCAATGCGCAGTGTAGGTGATATACCTGCCCTGACCATGCTTTGCAGACCAGGTATCAGTGGTAAGATGGACCCTTGCCCCAACACTGTGTGCCAGACATGCCATGACTTCCTTTTGCACAATCGAGTACAAGTTGGGGATTGCCTTTTGTGAAAAGAAATTCCGTCCGGGTACCTTCCACTGCGGTGTCCCAATAGCTACCAATTTTTTAAACGCCTCAGACCCAACCAGATTGTATGGTAAAAGCTGGCGGGCTAATAGTTCGGACAAGCCAGCTGTCAGACGCTGGGCAAGGGGGTGACTTGGTGACATTGGCTTCTTACGCTCAAACATGTCCTTGACAGACACATGACTGTGGGCAGATGAGCGGGAACTGCTCAAGGCGGGAGACGGAGTGGCGGATGGTTGAGAGGGGGCAAGAAGGACAGCAGTGGTTGACGTGGCTGAAGATGCTGGACCAGGAGGAGGCGTTTGTGATGTGAGACCATGTGCCTACGCAAAGCAGTTGTACCTAGGTGGGTGTTGGACCTCCCACGACTCAGTTTCCTTTGGCACAGGTTGCAAATGGCATCGCTGTTGTCAGAGGCAGACACACACAAAAAATGCCACACTGCTGAGCTCTGCAATGACGGCATTCTGGTGGTGGACACAGCATGCGTTGATTGGCGTGCTGTCGGGCTGACCCCGGGTGCCGATGCATGCTGTCTGACTGTGCCACTAGCTCCTTGCGACGACCCCCCCCTGCTTCCAACTCGTCTCCTCCTCCTCTCTGTCTCCCCATCTGAACTTTGCCCTGTTCTTCTTCTTGCCGAGCGGGCACCCACGTGACATCCATGGACGCATCGTCATCATCAACCGCTTCGCTTGTATCTGACAACTCAGAAAAGGAAGCAGCAGCGGGTACAACATCATCATCATCACACCGTACCTCCATGTGTTTAATGCTGCCTGCCTGAGACATATCCCTGTTATCTACATCCTCTAGCAATAATGGTTGTGCATCACTCATTTCTTCAAACGGGTGTGTGAATAACTCCTCTGACATACCAAGTAAAGCGGCTGTGGTGCTAGTTTTGGTGGTGGCGGCAGGCGGGTGAGTGCTATCTTGAGAGGTGCCTGAAGCTAAGCTGGAGGAGGATGGTGCGTCAAGGTTCCGAGCGGAGGCTGTACAAGATTGGGTGTCCTGTGTTAGCCAGACAACTATGTCCTCAGAACTTTTCAAGTTCAGGGTACGTGGCTTCTCAAAACTGGGCATTATTCTAGGGCAAAAGGGAATCACAGCACCACGACCACGATGGCCCCTGCGGGGTGGCCTGCCTCTGCCTGTCATTTTTGGGGGGATTAGTGGTACTATGCGTGCAAGCTACTGTGAGACCAGATATGATTGGCAATGTGAACTGTAACAGTTCTGCAGAGCACACACTGTAGGCTTAAGACACCCGCTTGAAGACAAGTAACTGCTATTCAATCTATAACAGTGAAAAATACATTTTGGTTTTAAAAGCACGCTATAGAGACACCAGATATGATTGGCAATGTGCACTGGAACAGTTCTGCAGAGCACACACTGTAGGCCTGAGACACCCGCTTGAAGACAAGTAACTGCTATTCAATCTATAACAGTGAAAAATAAATGTTGGTTTTAAAAGCACGCTATAGAGACACCAGATATGATTGGCAATGTGCACTGGAACAGTTCTGCAGAGCACACGCTGAAGGAAGGACTGACAGAGCCGCTTGAAGACAAGTAACTGCTATTCAATCTATAACAGTGAAAAACAAATTTTGGTTTTAAAAGCACACTATAGAGACACCAGAAATGATTGGCAATGTGCACTGGAACAGTTCTGCAGAGCACACACTGTAGGCCTGAGACACCCGCTTGAAGACAAGTAACTGCTATTCAATCTATAACAGTGAAAAACAAATTTTGGTTTTAGAAGCACGCTATAGAGACACCAGATATGATTGGCAATGTGCACTG
Source organism: Pelobates fuscus (assembly GCF_036172605.1). Lineage (NCBI taxonomy): Eukaryota > Metazoa > Chordata > Amphibia > Anura > Pelobatidae > Pelobates > Pelobates fuscus. Next base: position 74,986,012 of record NC_086323.1, on the reverse strand, counting down.
GAACAGTTCTGCAGAGCACACACTGTAGGCCTGAGACACCCGCTTGAAGACAAGTAACTGCTATTCAATCTATAACAGTGAAAAACAAATTTTGGTTTTAAAAGCACGCTATAGAGACACCAGATATGATTGGCAATGTGCACTGGAACAGTTCTGCAGAGCACACGCTGAAGGAAGGACTGAAAGAGCCGCTTGAAGACAAGTAACTGCTATTCAATCTATAACAGAGAAAAACAAATTTTGGTTTTAAAAGCACGCTATAGAGACACCAAATATGATTGGCAACTGTCAAAGCACGCTGGAACAGGTCTACAGAGCACACGCTGAAGTAGGCCTGACACCCAGACGCTTGCAGACAACTAACTGATCTTCTATTACAGTGAAAAAAAATGATTTCTTTAAAATCTAAAGCTTAAGCTATTGTTAAAACAGATATGAGTGGTGGCACTGACTGTGCAAATGGGCAAGGCATCCAACCTGACACAGAAGCTGGCAGGCAGGCAACTGCTCTTCTATTACAGTGAAAACAAATTATTTATTTTAAATCTAAAGCTTAACCAATTGTTAAAACAGATATGAGTGGTGGCACTGACTGTGCAAATGGGCAAGGCATCCAACCTGACACAGAAGCTGGCAGGCAGGCAACTGCTCTTCTATTACAGTGAAAACAAATTATTTATTTTAAATCTAAAGCTTAACCAATTGTTAAAACAGATATGAGTGGTGGCACTGGGCAAGTGGGCACAGTATCCAATGTGAACCTCACACAGAAGCTGGCAGGCAGGCAACTGCTCTTCTATTACAGTGAAAAAAAAAAATTTATTTTAAATGTAAAGCTTAACCAATTGTTAAAACAGATATGAGTGGTGGCACTGGGCAAGTAGGCACAGTATCCAATGTGAACCTCACACAGAAGCTGGCAGGCAGGCAACTGCTCTTCTATTACAGTGGAAACAAAATTTTGGTTGTAAAAGCACGCTATAGAGACACCAGATATGAGTGGCAACTGTCAAAGTACGCTGGCAGGGTTGTGCAGGGCACACGCTGAAGGAAGGCCTGACAGAGCCACTTGAAGGACACTGACTGTCTGCTATTAGCTTACACTGGAAACCTTTTTTCTTTGTAAAAGCACGCTAAAGAGACACCAGATATGATTGGCAACTGTCAAAGCACGCTGGCACAGGTCTGCAGAGCACACGCTGAAGTAGGCCTGACACCCAGACGCTTGCAGACAACTAACTGATCTTCTATTACAGTGAAAAAAAATGATTTCTTTAAAATCTAAAGCTTAAGCTATTGTTAAAACAGATATGAGTGGTGGCACTGACTGTGCAAATGGGCAAGGCATCCAACCTGACACAGAAGCTGGCAGGCAGGCAACTGCTCTTCTATTACAGTGAAAACAAATTATTTATTTTAAATCTAAAGCTTAACCAATTGTTAAAACAGATATGAGTGGTGGCACTGGGCAAGTGGGCACAGTATCCAATGTGAACCTCACACAGAAGCTGGCAGGCAGGCAACTGCTCTTCTATTACAGTGAAAAAAAATATTTATTTTAAATGTAAAGCTTAACCTATTGTTAAAACAGATATGAGTGGTGGCACTGGGCAAGTAGGCACAGTATCCAATGTGAACCTCACACAGAAGTTGGCAAGCAGGCACCTGCAATTACATTACACAGGAAAAAAAAAAAAAAAAGCAACCTGATGTTATAGCCCTAAAAAGGGCTTTTTGGGGTGCTGTCCTTACAGCAGAGATCAGATGAGTCCTTCAGGATTGTAGTGGACACTGAATACCCTAGCCTAGCTATCAATTTCCCTATCTAATCAGCAGCAGCTAAACTTTCCCTCCTCTCACTAAGCATGCATCTTCCGAATGAATCGAAAATGGATGCTGGGAGGGAGGTTGGAGGGTGTGGAAGGGAGGGAGTGCTGCTGATTGGCTGGAATGTGTCTGCTGACCGAGAGGCACAGGGTCAAAGTTTGCCCAATGATGACGAATAGGGGGCGGATCGAACTGCGCATGTGTCCGCCCGCCGTGGCGAACGCGAACACGCTAAGTTTGCCGGGAACTGTTCGCCGGCGGACAGTTCGGTACATCACTAGTAGATGGTATAGGTTATATCTGTAATAGCACAAGTGAGCAAAAACATATTTCAGACCTGAGCATGGACTAAGCGGAGGGTAAGTTATTGGGTTTTTGCAAAATCTCAGAGTTGTCATATTTTGTTTTTGTTTCATACTTGGACGTTCAGAATGCAGTTCATTCCACTTCTCAGTTCAGGTAATGTGTTTTGACCTATAGCACTCCTCTTAGTTCCAGGAAGAAGATTATATGGTTGAAACATGTTGTGCATAACTTGGACGGAAAAGTTGGCAGAACTGTCTCATTCTTGGTATTGGGTGACCACCTTATAGGAAAGACTTTCCATGGCAACTCAGACTTTTGGAAACAAAATTTCCCATGATGTTCACTGAGGATTGGATTTATAGTTCAAAACCATCTGGATTTTCAAGGTTACCTATCAATATCCTATAGATTGGGTAACTTACCCCTAAAACTCTCAATGCCAATGTTTGGAGATATTACATACGCTATAATAGGGAAATTAATTTTACCTTTGCAATTGCAGATGTGTGGGTAATGAAACAATGCTTCAATGTCTTCTGCTTGTATACAGTTAGAATGCACAAACCATCCTATGAACCTACTGGAACTGTCCACAAACAAATGTGCACCTCAAAAGTTCTAGAGTGACAATACCCTAACAGCCATGGCTGGTTATTCTCTGACAGGGATTATCAGCCTGGAGAAACTTTCAAAGTATAAAAATGCTTATGGGTGCCTGAGGTAGAAATTCAGCTGTGGATTTCTTTCCTTTGATTTTGTCTTTTGAACTAAAAATTGAAATGCCCATGCCTCAGAGAATAACATTGTGCAGAGGTTCTGAACAGATATGGCTTTGAGGAATTAATCTATGAATGCCAATGTTTGGAGAGATGACATACGCTAATGTGTTTTATACCCCACCTCCTATAGACTGTAAGCCCGTTTGAGCAGGGTCCTCTTCTACCTATTGTTCCTGTAAGGTTTCTTGTAGTTGTCCTATTTATAATTAAATCCCCCTCTCATAATATTGTAAAGCACTGCGGAATCTGTTTGCGCTATATAAATGGCGATAATAATAATAATACAATCTTATTTAACACTCTTTAAGCACGGTTAATGATCACACCATAATTCTTCATTCCATGGCATGACTATATCACTGAATGTGATATTTATTTTTTTTCGAGGGGAAAGTGAACATCTTTTCCTGTAAAAAGAACAGTTTCTGAGTTCTGTTAACAGAATGAGACACACAATAATTAGCTATCACTGACGTGATGAAGTAACAGATGCCAAAAAATCTATAACTGAGGATTCACAACAAATATTTTCAAAATGGGAATATCAATAATATAGAGGTCATTGTCCTAGAAACCTGAACTCTGTAATGTAATCCGATGTTAGACCATATGTACCTTGATAGGCAATAAATAAAAAAAATAACAGAAGGCTTGTGGCAACAGCTAAACATTGTATGGGCCATATAGACTTGTTTTACTCTGTTGTCTGCCCATTGACCTTTTATAAAACAAAGCAGCCATGGGACTGTCTGAAAAGATTAACAATCCATACGTTACATGTCCCTGTGTCTTAAATACTAGATGCAGAATTTAAAAGAAAGTCTCCTGCCTCGGAATTTCCTTAAGTGTGTTAACTTCCACATCTGATGAAATCTAAATCTAGTTTTTAACTTTGGCGTTAATGGTATGCTCAGGTAACTATATACAGTTAGCTACTAGTTCCTTTGGGCTTTTTTTCAAGCAGAACCTGAATTTAATGGTAGACAAACTAAATCCATTGATTACATGCAGGAGAATAGCCTCATGGGAAACAAATATCCATTGTACATGCACACAATGGACATCTTGGAAAAATGGAAATGTTGCTGCTCATCCAGCCTTGTTGTGCATGTACATGTCCACTTATCACTCCAGCCAGCAAATTTTGACTGGGGAGAGGAAACTTGGAACCATTGCAAAGAGAAAAATGACTATTCCATAACAGAACCTACCATGTGACTGACATTATTTTAAACCAATCTATACTTATCCTCACTTGTTACATATAATGGAAATGTATCGGCAAGTGTGAAGACTATTTAGTTCGATCAAGAATCTAATTTTGTTATTGTGTCCAGAACGGTAAGAATTACTTAGTCAGTGAATCTACTAGAGGTTTTTTTTTCCCAACCAGGTACAGTAATGTCAACCTTTCGTTCAACAATTTTCAATGATTAACATTTCACATCTAATAATACTGAAATAAAATAAGAACTGAGGTATCCCCGTATCGTGTCATTGTACCATTAATTCTATAGGGTTTCCTTAAAAAAAAACTTTGTTCATAACAGCGCTAATCAAAGGATTGTTGCTCTGATGTTTTACACCTATCTTGAAACTGTTAACTACCATAGTAATGGAAATATTTTATTACCCTCAATTTGAACTATAGGGGTTTTAATTTAATTCTGTACTACTATATTGCCTGAAGCATTATCCTTTAGTTTCAGCTCTACCATTTGACAATGGATGTTTCTAATGGAGTTTGCTGCTGCTAATGGTCAGTGAGCTGCAGGAAATAATGTATCGCAGTGCAAAAGGAGTAGTTAGAAGCCCATATCTTCATTTGTGCAAGCATTGTAACCCAATGATGGGTAACCTTTTGCACCCTTACAGCAAGGGTGTTTGCAGAAAGAAAGATTGTGTTTTTTGGTTGTTGAAAGAGAGAATATGATTTAATTGTACTTTCTGTTAACAATGTGTCCAAAATAATGTTCCCCTGAGTGTCTCAATGTGCCACTTTTTTTTGCAATCCATCATATGTCAGGTGTATGTCTCTTAATACCCTGTACTGCTACAGCATTAATAAATAATAATTGTTCTCTAGTACATGATATATATGGTTGGCTATGCAAACTTGTCATGGGAAAAGTGCATTTAGCCACATTTAAAGGCACACTATAGTCACCAAAACAAGTTTAGCTTAATGAAGCAGTTTTTGTGTATACATCATGCCCCATGCACTCTTACTGCTCTTCCGTTTAGGAGTTAAATAACTTTTGTTTCTGTTTATTCAGCCCTAGCCACATCTCCCATGGCAGCCTGCATAAAAAAAATCACATGTTAACCTCCTGCAGAAGTTTTTTATCTACTGCTCTTTGAATATGACTTTAATCACACAAAGGATGATCCTGCAAGGTCTAGCAAGCTATTAACAGTGCAGGAGATACGAAATACTAAATTAAACAGAATTTTCAATAAAGGAAGTATTAACATTAGCTGACTCTTTACAAGAAGTGTTTAGGAAGGCTGTGGAAGTCACATGCAGGAGGGTGTGACTAGGACTGTGTAACAGACCTCCCTGTACCCAGGTTGGGTATCTCCACTGATGGATGCTCTTAGTGCTTCTCAAAGCCTCCAATCGCTCCACCAGACACCATCAGCACTGAAGACCCCACGAACCGCCGCAGCTTGGTTGGGGTCTCGCCGTCGCCTACCCACCCTGGACAAGGCTCCAGGTTCCAGTGGGTTAACCTCTCTTCCTCCAGAGAGTCAAGCAGGAATAGCTCTTACAAGAGCTCAGGGAATCCAAGGGAGTATAGTGAATATAGCAATCCCTTGTAGTGATATAGCCGTTCCCTACAATAAAAGACAGAACTCAGTATTGAGGGTGAAGAAGTCTGAAGTTTAATGGAGGCACACTGCCTTCTATGCAGGTTTCCCAACAAGGGTAATGCCCAGGTGGGACACAAAGGGAACAAACCAATAAGAACCGTAATCAACTGTACGATACTCCCATAACACACACAATCTCTCCCCTCTGCCTGTGATATAATTAGGACAGATAATAAATTAACTTAATTATCCCCAGGCAGAAAACCCCACATTTCTACAAAGTCCAATAAGTACCCCAAAATACAGCATATCTCCATAAAAGTCACATCCTCCGATAACCCTGATCTGGGTGAACAACATATCCACAAATCGACCAGATCAGAGCAGGGGTTCAGGAAATTCCTGGAAGTCTCTTTTTGACCGACTGCACGCATGGTTTTATGCCCAAAACAGTTCCAGGGAATCAGGGCTTGTGGCCGGTCTAGTTCAGTAGTTTGCAAATGAACAAACTACTGAACGAAGTCAAAAGTCTTACCCTGGAGCTTGTTCCCTTCATTCAGACGAATGATCTCACCGAACAGTGCCCTTCTAAGCTGTATAGAAACTAACACAGGTGTTGATGGAGGTCCAGCGGTGTTCGGGAGTTTCTGTATCCAATTTCAGTTCCATGAGATTCATGCCCAAACACCGCTGCTTGCGTTCATGCTTACAAGATGGCCACCACCTTGTGGTTGTTCATAGGAATCGCGGCCACCTAGACGAACAATTAGAACACTGCGGTGAGAAACGTTCTAAGTTGTTAGTAGGTGTTAACAAGCTCCAGGGTGGTCTCTGTTCGTGCAGTTGTTCAGTAAATGAACCATATAGTCCCAATTGCACGAACAGAGCCTGTTTAAAGTATATTAGCCAGTTCTATTGCAGGGGCCATAGTCACAGGGTAAAAGGCTGGCAAGTAGTCCCCTCCAAAAACCAGTGGCGAGGTCACTTTCGCCACAGACTGTATAAATAAAGTGAGCAGCAGAAAATTGAGCGGTGTTACTGCAGGGGCATGATCTATACACCAAAATGGCTTCATTAAGCTTATGTTGTTTTGGTGACTATAATGTCACCAGGACATCACCATTTCAACCCTGGAGAAGATACGACAAAGTGGCAGCTTTGGCAGTTCTGTGGCATACTGCAGTCTTTAATATAATAGACGACCTGGCATTGGAGTTATGGAGAATACTGTATATTTTAATAACAGCATAGACAACTGTCTAAGCTCACATAAAATATAGGAAATATTGTTGCTGTTTGCACAATGGGACACTCGCTACCAACAAAAAATTAATTAAGACAAATCATAAATATATATATTTGACACACCAGGCATGGAGAGTATAGATTATAGTATAGTCAATTAAGATTTAAAATGACAACAAATGATTATAGTATATTGTGTCTTAAGTGGAAATGAGTATATAAGAGTCTTGAAGATAGCAATAACACCCTCTTTATTAGAGATGCAATTGACAGAGGCACACTCTTCATGCAAAGTACCCATTATAAGTGACATCAGGCTCAATGGACTCCTTTCAGTGATAGAAGAGGAGTTGAGGTGAGAGGATATCATTGTCTCTGTCTTCCCAGCCACTCTCCCAGCAGACCAGTTTTAAGAGATGGCCTGAATTGATAGTAGCAGTTACAAATATGAGTTGTTGCCCACAAATGTAACTCATACTTATTTTAGGCATATCAGAAAATATATACCCCATTGCTCCATTGAGATTAGGGGCTCTGCATGTTTCATATACATATGTCATTATTAGACTGAAACCCTGATCTTAAATTTATCTAAATAAATATGTTTAAGGAATAGTGAGTGCTTACCTACTTTGGTGTAGGACTTACCTTTCTGAGTTGACACCATTTCTAATGATATTGAAAAAGTATATGCTCTTTTATAAGTCTCAAAAGGTTAAATTAGAGAAAAACACTATTTGTTAGTCACAGCACCCTAAATTAAAATAAAAAAAAGTGTTTCCATTTTTATTAGAGGAATCGTATGCAGAAATCATTAAAAAATAATCTTTGTGATATGCAGATTTGCAGAACAAATCTAAAAGTAATTCTGCGCTAGCCTTATTAAAAATCAAAGCCCAAACGACAGAGTCATTTTGGAAGGTGCCAAAATAGCTAAGAACAAAGCGAAGGACAAAAATCTCATTATTGTGTGTGTATTTACCCATATGAGAACAAATGAACGCTACTCCAAATCTCCACATTTCAAAGTTTCCTGATAAATACAAGAATACCATTTTGCCCCTTCACACAATTATTATTCAACATTTAAACTTTTTTCCAATGCATTATAAATTATTTCATTTGCTCATGAATCTTTTTAAAATAAATTTGCACTTCTGACAAATCTCCTCTAGCTTAGGGCTTTTTTAATTTCTCGCTGTTCTGTTCGTGTAGAACACATGTGATGGTATTAAAAGCCGTTCTGTGCGATAACATTCCCCAACTTCTTCATGCCGCTAAGTTCAAATTCAGCTTTGCCGCCTGTCTTATTGTGCTCAGTTCCTTTGGACCAAAAACTAATTCAGAGCTGGTGACACAGAACGGACCTTCGCCCGATCAGAATATTTTTATATAAGTAGTAAAAAAAATGAATCATCGATGCCTAATCAAATCATGTAGATGGGAAACATAGAAATATAGAAACATAGAATGTGACAGCAGATAAGAACCATTCGGCCCATCTAGTCTGCCCAATTTCCTAAATACTTTCATTAGTCCCTGGCCTTATCTTATAGCTAGGATAGCCTTATGCCTATCCCACACATGCTTAAACTCCTTTACTGTGTTCACCTCTACCACTTCAGCTGGAAGGCTATTCCATGCATCCACTACCCTCTCCGTAAAGTAATACTTCCTGATATTATTTTTAAAACTTTGCCCCTCTAATTTAAGACTATGTCCTCTTGTTGTGGAAGAAAGTCAGACAAGGAACTCAAAATGTTATTCACAAGGGCAAGGTTGGCACAAAATTCATCCTAGATATAATATTCATGATTAATATAGGAGTTGAATCTAGAACATTAACAATCTAGAATAAATAGGGCAAGAGAGGGGGTAACCCTAGGTAGAGAGTACATAAAGTGGAGCAATTGCCCTACATGTGTGAGATTATCTAAAACATAACGTTTCACTTGTTATTAAAAACAGCTAAAGCATCACGTTAGGTTAGTTATAAAGAAAAGACTAATGTGATCAAATTAGTAAAATTAGAAAAAAATTAAATAAAAAGAAAATAAAGAAAAGAGTGTAGATTAATATAAAGAACAATTAATCATACAATTTTCAATAAATATGTATGAATCATGCTAACACATAAGATAAAGGGGTATCAGAACTAATTTAATGCTGACCAGGCTGTCCCAGACTCGATACACCCTATACCAATGACGGCTGCAGGTGAGGAATCAGTTGGGAGCTATTAACAGTTTCATTGATACGCTTTTGTGAAGAAGTGAGTTTTGAATGATTTTTTTGAAGGAGTTGAGACTGGGTGAGGGAAGGGAAGGAAGTTCCACAGGAACGGTGCAGTCCTAGAGAAGTTTGGTCATTTTATTGAGGACCAATTTGCATTGCCCTCACTCAAAGATAATGCAATGTATAAATAGTGTATATGTGAATGCATGTATATATAATGGATATGGATATTCAATATTCAAAACACTGTCATTAACATTTAATTGGTATTTGCTTCCAATATTTTTCATTTTTACAGATACATATTTTTATTTTTTTATTTCCCTCTGTCATTTAACCCCTTCTCCCTGCTAGCATTGCCAGTTTGATGTGATCTATGGTGAGGATTTTGCTGTTATTTACCACAAGATAGACAACCAAACAGCAGACACTTTTTTTTTTTTTTTTTAAAACATTGTTATGTTTCCTGTTTTTAAAATTCAGCTTTTCAATGTGTTGGCAGGTGTGGGGTTAAAGCTTGACATTTCATGTACACAAGCCGACTAAAACTTCACAAACAGTGTTTGTAATATCACATTGGTGTAGTTTTGCTTCTGTACTCTCTGCATTAAATCTGCATTATGAAGCCCAATGTGGATTTGTCTGGTGATGGACTGTGCAGAACATAGCTCAGCAGAGAGCTCTCCAAGACTCCATAATATCGGGCTGATGAATATTTGACCTTTCTTTCAGACTGGGTCCAATAGCAAATATCTCATCTCTCCCCAGAGGTGTGTGTTCATTTAAATGCATCCTGCAGGTTTTCCCTGGAATGAAAATGTTCAGGTTATGAATTACCTATTTCCCAGTACAGTTACCTTACCGAGATGGATATGCTAATGTAAACATATTCCTAAATCCTTTAACACTTCTGTTCTAGAAGAGAAATGCAAAGCATTATCCGTGTGCTACATATTGACACAATATTTTATGTCTTGTACATATTGTAGACACTGTTTCATATACTGTATTTCCAAACTGTTGCATTTACCATATTTGTGTACTCTGTGCTTTGTAAATTAAATCCCTAAAAGTGCCTACCTTTTCATATATAAATGTGTAGTTATTTAATTGAAAATGCAAATGAATAAATACAATCTTACGTGTCAGAACAACATATTTTATGTAAATAATGCACACAGCACTATGGATATTGTGTGAAGAACCCAAAATAGATAGAATTCATAAAACACACACTGCTGTTAAAGCTGGTGCTGAGCAAAAAGTCAAAGCTGATTTAAAACAAAAAGTCAAATCAAATTAATTTAAAAAAGAAGAAACATTGGTGGAATGAGATCTGAGAAGACTGCAAACTTATTTCATAGTGGAGGTAGATGTTTTAAACCTGAAGGAGGAACAGTGATATCACAAAACAAAATAAACTAATAACTATTCTGTCAATTTGGCCTTCAAGAATGAAGTAAACTCCAGAGAGTACCACTGCAATGGATTCAGAAGCCGGATGCTGCCTGGGGTACATGGAGATTTGCACTGGAGGCAACCTTTGGAGTTAAACCATTAGAGAAGGAAAACGTGCACCTGGTTGCCTCCTGGCACCATAACAACTTAATTTAGATGAAGTTGTTATGGTGACCGGAGTGTTCCTTTAAATGTTCAAGTTCTATACACGTAAGCCAAGCCTTGAAAGTTATTTTTGTGTACCAATTTGTTTTCTGTAATTGAGAGGCAATACAGTTTAATGGGTTCCCATTACATATTTATAAGAATATGCAATGTTTGATTAATTGGTTGAAAAATAATAAGTCTTGTTATAATCTGCAAGATCATTGATCCCCGAGAATGTCACTGAGTGTGATAAAAAAGCGAAGGATAGCAATTTGGAGATAACAAATCACGCCCAAAATATAATTGTGCTTTGTCAACTTTTTTTCTATAAATATATACATGGAATATTCAAGGTAATGTGCACGTATTTTATCACATTGATTCTGTTCACATGGGTTAATCCCAGAATTCACAATTTATTCTTACTATCCAAGGTTGGATGGATATTCACCTGATAATACAGAAGTGTAATATTCCGGTATTCAGTGCAACTGCAGGGGGTCTGAGCAATGGGTGCATGTGAGACCCCTGTTTATTCCCAACTTATCGTAAACCAAACCTCTCAATAGCAGGGGAGGGCAAGTATTCAAAGTGCCATTAATGCAATTTGCCAGCCCTCCAGAAAACGGGGTTAACACCCACAGAAGGGGTGAGTCAGTTTGCCATGAATGCAGTCTCCCGCTGGCCTCACTCAGGACAGACCACGCAGGAGCACTTTCTGCATGGTCCTCGTGGCCTCAGCACAGTAATATGCAACATCATGAAACAAAATTGGAATATCAGAACAGGACTCCAAAACTATGGCAGACCCACCTAAATCTGGACATTTGGGAGGCCTGCCAAAAGAGTTTGACAGAAAATTGGGATGTCTTACATAGACTCAGAGCAATACACCACTATTTAATGGTTCTTGAGAACAGTCTTAAACAGGACGAATCAAGTTTGCTTAGCATATTCCTACTGGGTTAAATCTTACGGGACAAGTGATTGTTTGCCAGAACAATAATAATATTTCTTGAACACTTCCTTTTCAGTGATGAGAAGAGTAATTCAGTGACTTAAACATTGTCCAATGTTACAGTTCAGTATGTCTTTTAAACAGAAGTGCATAATTTGCATTTTGTAATATAATGAATAATCTGTGCTTGCAGATCACCCCGTGGGCTTTAAAGCACCAATAATTCACATTTACAGCCGTAGCTGCATAGAGATTTGTGGCTCGGTAGAGAAGGTTAAATAAATTCAGCATTAAATAAGTAAAAAGGTCCTTTATTCACAAGGTCAACACAGTAATTCAAAACAAATGGTACATAAACACCAATAGGGAAAGTCTGGCATACAGCACTTGAGGATGTAAACACCCATGATGCCTAATCTTAGATAAACCTCTTCTTATGCTATAAGTTTATTCACTATACAGTAGATTGTATGTGAAATAACATACGAGTTTGAAAATGTATCCCCACATAGTCCAGATGATCCTCATCACTATTTAAAGAGAGCTTTGAGTTTACACAGGGCATTTGCATACAAGTTAATTTGTGAATGTATTGCTGTTTACAATGATCCTGAATAGATTTCTTTGTATGATCGTTGGAAATAATTTCCTGGAATTACAAATTAACTTCACCGACCCATGCTTGTACACATATAAATGTACCTGTGCTTCAGTATTCCCTGTTAAAGTCTCTGCAATGGATTGTGCTCTAGAATTCTCTGGATCTCAAACTGGAAGCATTGCTGACTGGGAGAATGTTTAACTTCAGCTATTTAGACCTGAAACTTGGAATTCATGATGAATCCACTCTGAATTCCCAAAAAAATCCTTCTCACTTTAGTAAATAACTAGGAAGCAGTTCTTTTTTAGTGTGACTTTAGCATAGATTTCCTGATTCTGCTACAGGGATCCTCGAAAACCTGCAACCACTACTGTTAATGCTTAGGTTGGGTAGGCAACATAGAGGGGTCCTTTGACCCTTTTTTCCATCTTAAAGGACCACTATAGGCACCCAGACCACTTCAGCTTAGTGAAGTGGTCTGGGTGCCAGGTCCAGCTAGGCTTAACCCTTTCTTCTATAAACATAGCAGTTTCAGAGAACTTTAGGGTTAATCCAGCCTCTAGTGGCTGTCTCATTGACAGCTGCTAGAGGCGCTTCCGCGCTTCTCACTGCGATTTTCACAGTGAGAAGACACCAGCGTCCATAGGAAAGCATTAAGAATGCTTTCCTATGGACTGGTTAAATGCGCGCGCGGCTTGTGCCGCGCATGTGCATTCAGCCGATGATAACGAGAAGGAGGAGGAGAGTCCCCCGCCCTGCACTGGAAAAAGAGGTAAATGTAACCCCTTCCACCCTTAGAGCCTAGCGGGAGGGGGGCCCTGAAGGTGGGGGCACCCTCAGGGCACTGTAGTGCCAGGAAAACGAGTATGTTTTCCTGGCACTATAGTGGTCCTTTAATGCCCCTCTTGCTCGGGAACTCTGTATTGTTGATGTGTCTGAGTGTATAACTGAGCTCCACTGCAATAATACTCACAGTAATGTGTCTTTAAGTTACAATAAATGTGTTTTATAATAAGTCTGTGTAAATAATATAATTGGAATTATTTTAAATTATATTTTTGTTGTATAAATTGTTTTTAGTAAGTCACCTAAAATGTCTCAGAACAGCAAGGTTTGCGAGAGGGAAAGAGGTTCTCCCCCAAGATTTGACAGTACATGGCCCAGTCCATCGTCTCTTTGATGCGGTGCAGTTGTCCTGTCCCCTTAGCAGAAAAACACCCCCAAAGCATAATGTTTCCACTTCCATGTTTGACAGTGGGGATGGTGTTCTTGGGGTCATAGGCAGCATTCCTTCTCCTCCAAACATGTTGAGTTGAGTTGAGTTGATGCCAAAGAGCTTGATTTAGTCTCATCTGACCACAACACTTTTACCCTGTTCTCCTCTGAATCATTCATGGCAAACTTTAGACAAGGCCTGTACATGTGCTTTCTTGAGGAGGTGGACCTTGCGGGCACTGCAGGATTTCAGCACTTCAAGACGTAGTATGTTGCAAATTGTTTTCTTGGTGACTATGGTCCCAGCTGCCTTGAGATCATTAACAAGATCCTCCTATGTAGTTCTTGGCTGATTCCTCACTGTTATCATGATCATTGCAACTCCACAAGGTGAGATCTTGCATTTATTTTGTGTTTCTTCCATTTGTGAAAAATCTCACCAACTGTTGTTATCTTTTCACTAAGATGCTTGTTAATCCCAAAATTCACAATCTATTTTTACTATCCAAGATTGGATGGATATTCACCTGATAATACAGAAGTGTAATATTCAGGTATTCAGTGCAGCTGCATGGGGTCTGAGCAATGGGTGCATGGGAGAGCCCTGTTTATTCTCAATTTATCATAAACCATACCTCTCAATAGCAGGGGAGGGCAAGTCTTCAAAGTGCCAGTAATGCAATTTGCCAGCCCTCCAGAAAACGGGGTTGAACACCCACAGAAGGGGTGAGTCAGTTTGGCATGAATGCAGTCTCCCGACTGGCCCCACTCAGGACCGACCATGCAGGAGCACTTTCTTCATGGTCCTAGTGGCCTCAGCACAGTGTGTCTAATAATATGCAACATCATGAAACAAAATTGGAATATCAGAACATAAGGTGAATGCTTCCTGACAGCCCCCCTCCTACTGCATCTTGTAGCCCATTCCAGTCATGTGTATGTCTACAATCTTGTCCCTGACATCCTTGGACAGATCTTTGGTCTTGGCCATGGTGGAGAATTTGGAAAAAAATTCCCAGGAACTTTCATCACAGGTTGAAATATAGTCAACAGTTTAAGGAGCATAAAGAACAAGCAATACATTATTTATCATCACATGAAAGAATAGTCAGCCATAGGTCAGATAGTGGCAGATTTTGAGCATTTCAAGGATGTTACAGACAATTTAACTCAAGCCACAGCAATCCTTGGACCTGTGATTACATTATTCAAGCTTCCAAAAAAACAAAATGTAAGCATTCCTAGAGAGCTGTGAGGTTGAACCTGGGGAGAGGCAGCATCTACAAGCTTTAATAAAAAAAAGAAGGTTGTATGCATAAAATAATAGACACCATCCCAGAGCTATTGGTGTCCACCATTTGTGAAGCAAGAATAACGGGTAATGTGGCTGTGTGAAGTATACCACAAACTATACTGATACCGGAGAAATTGACGGAAGCCAAGCACAGAGAGATGGACACAGGTTTCTTCAGGAAGGAAGAGATTCTTTATTCGATTCACCGACCGGGGCTCAGAGGGACTTATGTCACCAAAATACAACAAGATCTGAGCCCAGAACTGACTGTGTAAATGCATGATATAGACATATAGCTCCTCCTATAGTTAACTCTACCCACATATATTCTTTACACAATCAGCTGAACAAAGCCTAACTTCCCTTACTTGTTAGACCACATGGCTCACCCAGAACAATGGAGGAGGGGGGAAGTGTTTTCAGTTTCTGCATTCCTGCATTTGCTCAATACGGTGTTGATTGTATCTTAGCTACGTGAAACTAACTAACTGATACAACATTTACACATATGCCACATGGCAATCTTGTCCTAGTAAATTTATTTTTACTGAGATTCCACCACATTCCCCCCTTTGATGCTTCTGATATTTCACAATTCCAGATGCATCACTTAACCATAGTTTGCTTACACCTCAGGTTGCCATGAATCAGAACAGACCTCGTAAGCATCTTAGCATCCTTACAAATTCCTTCAGCACTCCTCATTCTGAATATATTCTCTCTGGGCTAAGGGTTCATACTTGCAAACAGCCATTACATGCGCAGCTGGTTTCCTTTCTGTCGTGCTCTCTATGACACTCTGTATGGACCTAATTACCAATGGAACCAAACATGGTAGAAAGAGACACACTATAATCAACATGACTCCTCCTACCAATGTCTTGATCCCTCCAAGCTGCTCGTACCTACTTCCAAACCAACTACTAGAATTGTACCCTTTCCAGGCTTAAGTCGGTACATGTGTCAGTTTAGCCATGTGGCTTGTGAGATCAGCCACTGCCTGCCCTTCATCATCTATGTGCAGACAACAGTTGCTGAGATTGAACTTTCCACATACACCTCCTTCTATTTGCACTGGAAGTGAATGGAGGACTTTATCAACAGCCCAACTGGTTTACCTGGTAAGAAGGCTATGTGCTTTACAGAGGAATCCATAATTGCCTAATGGTAGAATGAGGCTTGAATCCCTGTATTAGAATACAATAACACTTCATGGGCATACAGTTTGGCTGTTAACCAGTTCCCTCACATATTACATCCCTCCTATTGGCAATGAAGCGCGCTAAGGTAGCCAGTGCCACTCATTATCTTCCCAGCTACCTACATTCAAGGATGCTGGCTTCTTTAACTCTCAAGGTCTCTGCTGTTTCAATTGGCAACAAGAAGAAGGATGGTTTGAGCATACCTAATACACATGCCCCTTCCCAGTCCTGTGGTAACTCCGAATATACTTTCTTACCACAGATCCAGTACAAATTTGCTGGGGCTCTCCAGGTAGATGTGATGGATAGGTCAAACCACACATCCTTTAAATTGGCGTATCTAGCAAACGGGTTAGATGGTTCTGAGACATTTGAAGCCGACCACCAAGTTGTATTCTTCGTATCATCATCATAAGCTTTTTGCCCTAGACAAGTTAATTCTCCTACAGAAGTATTATACATCATTCCTTTCCTAGCTATGCAAACATAACCTATGATGGAGGTCTTTAATCTCCACTCAGATTTACCTCTAACACTCATATGATAATTGGCTTGTGTAGATATTAATTGGTCAACTGCCTCAGAACCGGACATTACCTCCTTTGCTTCCCAAGGCCATTGGTCTCCCATGTTAGTACCTCCACACACATAGCAGTTGGTAACATTAAGACTACCGGCAATACTTTCGGTTAAATCTATGAACAGGTTTTTAGCATTATGGGGGATCTTATTATCTATACTCATCTCTTCATAAAAAGAATGGTATACTTGATGAGTTTGGGAGGTTACCGTATCGGTCTCTATCCCTATAAATAACATTGTCCCAGGATCTAAACCCGTCCCATATATTTGGAACCCAAATAAGTTACCGAACCTATCTATGAATCGTTCAGGATTATTTATGAGTATATGGACTGGGTTACATTCCCTAGACTTACAATATGGCTTTGTAGGCAACTTAGTAACAATCATATCCTTATCTACTGTCGGTCCCCAAGTTGCCCACCCCACACAAGACCAATATGGGCAAAAGTTATATTCCCTATCTGGGCATCTCGGACTTACATACTTGTTTTTACTACTGGGACAAATATATTTATCATTAGACCCATACGTTCTCTCCCACTTAAGATCCCCACATACATTCCACGGCTTTCTACCACCTGATATTGCTTTACATGCATCAAATAGCAGAACACCCGAAGAATGTACGGTTTCTAACTCAGTTTTATTTATTAGGGTCCCCTGAGGATCTCCATTCCTGAGGGTCAACCAAATTGTACGGGGTTGATACTCCGGATTGAAGCACCTAGGTTCTCCTACTCCTAAATGGCATACACTATATTCTATACCTAGATATATACACCTAGACACATCACCTTTACACTCATATTGTGAATGCCAAATTAGGGTCTGGGAAATATGATTACCTGTCTTAGTAGTCTTAATGCAAACCTCACAGCTAGGAGTGTCGGTACCTCTACCTTCCTGAATATAAAAAGACACAAAAATATACATTATCAAAAGCACTTCTTTCGAAGGTCTTCATCCTCAGTCTTCGTCCGTGCGATGGCACCTCAGCTTCCAGGATGTAAGGGCTGCAGGGAATGGAGTTCTGCTCGTCTTCACAGGGGTCCCTTCGAGACTTTCCTGGCTTTTAATAACACGTTGGTGAGCGGACAGGCATTATTATGGCCGTCAAAAACACTCACTTGTAGATCTTTGTTGATGTTCCCTTTTAACAATATTATCTTCGCAAAAAAAAACACTTTTAATCCAACTCGGTCACACGCTTCAACTGGATCTTGCAAGGATTCTCTGGATCTATGGTAGCTTGTCAGGAATCTGCCGCTGTTTTTTTTTACCCAAGAGTGATGAATCCACGGAGTCACTTCTACAACCTTTACAACTGTTGGGGCAGATAAAAGAACAACATAGGGACCTCTCCACTTGGAACCTAATGGAACAGTGTTCCATTTTTTTATCCACACTTGATCCCCTAGATGGCAAGAATGAACAGGTGGATAAATATTCACAGGTAATCTATCTTGTACCCATTTCTGTACCTCCTCCATAGTTTTACCCAACTCTACAACCTGCTGCCGGGTAATTCCTTCTCCCAACTGACTCAAATCCCCCGTTAAGTTACCAAGTATGGAAGGTGGATGCCCATACATAATTTTTCAGCAGTACCCCAGAAACAAAAGAAAGCATCTTTGAGGTCTAGGAAGGTATAGTAGGTTGCCCCACCTGGTATTAAAGCAAGCAGATTATAGGGGATGGGTACCACTGGGTGTATATTGACTACTGCATTATTAACTGCGTTTAGATCTTGTACAGGATGATACTCATCTGATCCCGGCTTCTGAACAGGTAATAATGGAGTGTTCCAAGGGGAGGTACAGAATTTTAGGATGTCATACTTTGCACACTTATCCACATAGGTTTGTATATTTTCCTTAGCCCTCTATAATATATGGTACTAACTAAGGCTAACAGGATATGCTCCAAGCTTTGATTCAATGTGTATTGGTGGAATATTGCGAGCAAGTCCTGGAGGATTATTCTCTGTCCATATTCTTGAAATGTCAAATAAGGATTCATCACTCTTAGGGTCTGTATTTGTTATTATAGAGTAGAAGTGCCATTCTTCTTCCCTTTGCACCGATACTGATATTATGCCTGGTGATCTATTAAACTTCAGAGACGTTGATCCGTTGGGTTTAAAAGTTATCTGGGCTTGAAGCTTTAATAATAGATCTCGTCCTAGAAGCTGAACTGGACACTCCAGCATATATAGGAACTGGTGCTTAACCAAATGGCCTCCTAGAATACAAGTATGACTCCTGATAATTGGTCTAGCAGCGCTTTTCCCAGTAGCTCCTATCATAATTATAGTCTTCCTGAAGGAGGAGCAACTAGGTTAGTTACCACAGAGTACTCAGCACCAGTGTCAATCATGAAAAAGCTCCTCTTTCCCTCTATTGATACATCGACCATAGGCTGCACTTGGCTAAAGGGGGATGGAGCCCAGTCGGTATCAATAGTCTTCCATGACAGTGTCAGCCAGACTGACAAAATCTCTATCTTCTCTATCCCTTAATCTCTAGGTAGGGGAATAGTATACTACTGTCATTCCCTCCAAGACTTTCTCTATGGCCACCTCTGTAACCATCTCGTAACCTTCTCTCTTGTCTTATCTATAACTTGCTTTATATTCCCTCTGTGGGCAGTCACTTTTCCAATATCCTTCCTCTCTACAATACGCACAGTGATTCCTACTTCCTCCCTTACTCAGGCTATTCTCAACTCCTCTATTCACCTCCCTTCCCTGTCTCTCTACACTTATGATAGCTACAGCTAGCATATCTGCCTTCATCCTCATTTTACGTTCTTCCTCCTGCTTTGTTTCAATCTCCCTGTTCATATACACCTGAACTGTGATATGGACATTCCTACAAATCCCTTTAACTTTAGCAATTTTCTTTTGATATCACCTTGGGTCTGGCTGACAAATGCTGAGTTGTTCATTCGAGAGTTCTCAGGGGCCTCTGGATTAAAAGGAGTATATAACCTATATGACTCCATCAATCTCTCATAGAAAGCATTAGGTTACTCGTCTGCTTTCGTAAAGGAATTATGGGTCTTCCAATTAAACAGATCAGTCATGGTGAACGGGACATAAACAAATACAGGGTCTGCCAACTGTAATTGACCATTAATATCAATGTGTGGTGGACCAGGGGTAAGCTGCAGTGGCATTTGTAAATGTCAAAGTTGGAGGGCACCGGTCATTTGTCAGGTTAGGGTGGGACTTAGATAGGGTTGTTTAGTCATAGGTTCCGGTCGGGGAGTGGTGAGGTAGGTGGAAATGGATAAATTAATTTTACTGGTCAGTAACTTGGTTAACAAAATGTTTCGGACAGGGCTAGGAGGAGCCTGACCAGTAACCAAAAATGGTAAAAGTGTATTCCAGCGTCCTATACCATTGACCATTTCATCCAGTTGTATTTCAAAACTAATTTACTGTTACTAAAGGCACACAAGGCTCAGTAATTATAGTGTTATGTCAGTGGTTATGGTGTTTTCAGTGATTATGGTATTATCAGTGGTTATGGTGTTTTCAGTGGTTATGGTATTATCAGTGGTTATGGTATTATCAGTGGTTATGGTGTTTTCAGTAGTTATGGTGTTTTCAGTGGTTATGGTATTATCAGTGGTTATGGTATTATCAGTGGCTATGGTGTTTTCAGTGATTATGGTATTATCAGTGGTTATGGTATTATCAGTGGTTATGGTATTTTCAGTGGTTATGGTGTTTTCAGTGGTTATGGTGTTTTCAGCGGTTATGGTATTATCAGTGGTTATGGTGTTTTCAGTGATTATGGTATTATCAGTGGTTATGGTATTATCAGTGGTTATGGTATTTTCAGTGGTTATGGTATTATCAGTGGTTATGGTATTATCAGTGGTTATGGTGTTTTCAGTGATTATGGTGTTATCAGTGGTTATGGTATTTTGTAATTGCTGAGAATTATCTGATTTCAGTGGATTCAGTTACTGTTATTAAGAATTCTCCTCACAATTTTGACTGCTAATAATAAAACTGAATACAAAGAACCAGTTGGGGGGGTAGGTAGGCACAGAAAAAGGAAGGGACAGGCATCTGAGAGCCAGAGACAATTAGAGCACAGGGGGACATACCAGCTGCACCAGTTTTTGCTAAAGAATTTAGTTGAGGGATGGTCAGATGGGTCAGATTCCATTGGGGATGGACAGACCAGTTTTGATAACCATCTAGTAACACAAACTGGTCATTCTCTACTACATAAGGTAGTCCCCAAAATCACACACATTATATCCCTTTTTAAAGTTATTTAGCAT
Source organism: Pelobates fuscus (assembly GCF_036172605.1). Lineage (NCBI taxonomy): Eukaryota > Metazoa > Chordata > Amphibia > Anura > Pelobatidae > Pelobates > Pelobates fuscus. Next base: position 74,965,047 of record NC_086323.1, on the reverse strand, counting down.
ACATTCTAAGGGATCAACAATCTTTAAATTCCGGCGCTGCCATACTTAGCAACGGAGCGTCTAATTCAAAGAAACACAACAAACACACCTCCAACAGTCACACTCGTTTCCCTGGCAACAGCGCCATGTGGCACAGTTACTAGGTCAAACTCATACAACAAAACATACAGGGAATTCCCGTACACACACAGCTGTTACACCAGTCACTAAGTAACTAATATTATGCCCTTTTGGCGAAACTATACAGTCACCCACGCTATAATTCTCTATATACGAATTACCCGTCTATAACACACCCCAGTAACATCGTCTTTTACAAATAGCGGTTACAGTACGGTTAGCATAAGTCAAAGCACAATTTAAGGTCACAATACAATTATTAGTGGTTATGGTGTTAAACATGCATTAGACGACAATGATTAGTACTTATATACAGTGTCAGTAAATATACAGGGTTATGGTACCGTGCACTATGATACAGCAACACACTATTAACACTCTCGCTAGACGGCTGAGCTCGCGCTATCTAACAAGATATACACTTTACTAAACAATCTTTAACACATTTACAATCCCAACTAAACTATTGGCCAGTACCTTGAATGGACTACCTAAAACTATCTACATCCGTTTTGGTTAGCCACACTGCCCAAGCACCACATATAGCGAGCTAGAGGACCGAATTTACACAGACGCCTCTTAGTCGATTACTATCAAAAATCTAGTGGGTTCCAAATTTACACGCCTTCCCACTTAGCCAAGATAGGTTGAGAGCTAGCGAACCGAATTTACACAGACGCCGCTTAGTCTCCCGGTCCCTCCGACCTAGCGAACGTAATATACACCCTAGAACGCTAGTCTAGACAAGACACCGGTGTCCGGCTAGGGCCTGACTAACCAAATCAAACGGTCTTACTAAAGAGCGTTCGATTGAGCGGTGCGCCTTCGCTCCTTCCCTCCGACAGAGGGGGCAGATTCCATACACAGATTTAAACCCCTTTTGGGCCTACCGCACAATCGGTATACCCCTAGTGGGCTGCCGTCTAAAACAGCAGTTGTCTTACCTCCTCGTTCCTGAACCTGGGTTCACACTCATCGACGGGGACACCCCAGCACTTACTACGTAGAGGCCGATGATCTCCTGGACAAAAGACCAGTGGCGCCGAGACGAAGGGAGGTCCACGCAGAAGTTCAGGGGTGCAGCCGTAGAGAACGTGGGCAAAGATAGACCGTCTCACGCCTCTGCTTCTCCGCTACCGTTGAACGATGAGCTTCCCGGCCCAATGCACCAAATGATACCGGAGAAATTGACGGAAGCCAAGCACAGAGAGATGGACACAAGTTTCTTCAGGAAGGAAGAGATTCTTTATTCGATTCACCGACCGGGGCTCAGAGGGACTTATGTCACCAAAATACAACAAGATCTGAGCCCAGAACTGACTGTGTAAATGCATGATATAGACATATAGCTCCTCCTATAGTTAACTCTACCCACATATATTCTTTACACAATCAGCTGAACAAAGCCTAACTTCCCTTACTTGTTAGACCACATGGCTCACCCAGAACAATGGAGGAGGGGGGAAGTGTTTTCAGTTTCTGCATTCCTGCATTTGCTCAATATGGTGTTGATTGTATCTTAGCTACGTGAAACTAACTAACTGATACAACATTTACACATATGCCACATGGCAATCTTGTCCTAGTAAATTTATTTTTACTGAGATTCCACCACAATACCAGAAACAGGGCTGAGAACAAATAGAGATGTAATATAAAGAGCTGGGTACAAGATATCCATACAGCAGGTAGAGCTGAGTAAAATACAGAGAATTACCACACAGAGCTGGGCACAATAAGGAGATACTCATAACTATCCTACACAGCCAGGATCACTTTGATGGATTACACGGAGCTACAATGCAGAGATATCGTTGGAGCTCTCCATCTCATTATCTAATCTTCAGTAATGCTCCTGCTACAAACTTTAGCTTTCTATTCAATATTGCTGTTGTCATGAAACATGTTAGGCACTCCATTAGCTCTCGGCACAAAGAGTGCATATGGTTAAAGCATCAAGATACTGAGAGCCTCCAAACGTGTCAACGACTCCTTCTCAGCACACAGCGTTCACAGGGTTAAATCAGCAGAATACTGATACACTCCTTATTATGCACTGTGTGCAAGGGGTTAAAGCAGTATTATTACCTTTGCAGCTTACAATATCATTAAATTGCAGTGGCAAGAAGAAGTAGCTGACATGGAAATCAACAATTATTGCAGATTAAACAGACTGAAATCAGATTAGATCAGTTGTCAGAGTTACAGTTCCAGTCTTGCAGTTTGAAGCTTCACAACTTTTCAACTAGCATGTCTCAGGCCTCAACTGTATAGTGATCAAGAACTTTTTAGAAGATGGTGGATATGTGCAGTAGGTTTTTTTTTAAAACTATAAGTGACAGGCAGCACAGGGTTCTGTATCAGAAATGTTCCTCTCCACTTATCACCTCTGGGCTTTCCTGGCTTTATATATATTAATTATGTATTTAAGTAAATTCCCTTGATTAATCAACCCTCAGGCAGTCACTGGGGCTATTGGGGGAGAGAAAAAGATAATATTGATCGCTCTGTGTTACTTCCAGGATGGCTTATTGCTTCTCTCTCCTGTGGGCACTATAACCCTATCACTGGTACTATCAGCCAATGATGGTTCCTGAATAGAGAGGCCAATAGCATGCCCATAGCTTTATGAGCAACTGGCTCTGCTGTCCTAATGGCAACTTAATGGAAATTCCTGAAATTAATTCTTAAAGGGACACTGTAGTCACTAAAACAAGTTTGGCATAACAAAGTAGTTTTTGTGTATAGATCACTGCTATATTCACTTCCATTTAAAAGTTAAAAACAATTTTGCTTCTGTTTCTGCAGCCCTAGCCACACCTTCCCTGGCTTTGACTGGCACAGCATGCATGACAACAAAATGGTTTATTTTTGAATCAGATGTAAATTACTTTAAACATGTTTATCTACTGCTGTGTAATTTGAATTTTAATTACACACAGGAGGGTGTCAGGTCCCCTGCCTCCACTCCGCTTGCGGCGGTGGCCCTGCTTACCCCGTCACTGTGAGCAGTGTCATCTGGTGCCTGTCCGCGGCGTGCGGCTGTCCCCACCACCATGCTCCAGACTGACAGTGTTTCTGATGCTGCACGCTCCAGAGCAGCATCCTTATATGTGTGCCAGACCTGGGTATCTGACCCGGCACACAGTAATGAACTCAGAGACCACAAGGGAGGGAAGATAGTGGTTAACACTAATCGGAGGTTAGCCAATCAGACACATCCTGTGTGTATATATGCTAACCTCCCCCTTGCCTCAGTGCCCTGTTGTGGTCTGTGTTTAGCCCAATAGCGCGTTATACTCTGTCTGATTATTTGGTTATCGAACTTTGGCTTGTCTCATGTTTACTCTATTTTCTCTGCTCTCTGATCTCGGCTTGTCTCTTCATATTCCATCTCTCTATTTCCCTTTGGCCTTGGCTTACTTTGACTATTCTTTTTTATAGCCCAGCCATTCTAAGGACCGGTATTGCAATTCTGTCTGTTGTGTCATGTCTGTGTGATAGGTTCCCTACCAATCGTGACAGTAGGCTCATGCAGGGTCTAGCAAGCTATTAACAAAGAAGGAGATAGGGAATTCTAAATTAAACAGACTTTGCAATAAAGGAAGTACTGTATAAACATTAGATAACTCTTTACCAGAAGTGTTTAGGAAGGCTGTGTAAGTCACATGCAGGGAGGTGTGCCTAGGGCTGCATAAACAAAGTGAATTACTTCTTAAATGCCAGAGAATTGAGCAGTGAGGCTGAAGGGGCATGTTCTATACACCAAAACTGCTTCATTAAGCCAAAGATGTATTGGTGACTATAGTGTCAATTTAAAAAAAAAAAAAACACTAGGCATGTGCAAAACCTGCTAAAACAGGGAAGATTTCAAACCTGTCCCATTTTGTTGACATTTCTCAAATACATTTCTCCAAAACAGCTACCAATGGGGAAGGGATGAGACCTGCAAAGCTGAAACAAATCACAGAGTTAACGATACACTCATTTTATACCATATGTTTTGTTTTTCTGGCTTACCTCTCTCCCCTCCAGAAAAATAATCTTAGTGTTTCTAAACTACTGTAAATAATAACTGGTGCCTCTATGGATGAGCCTCCACCGCTGGCAACATCCTCAATCCTCATAAATCACAGCTCTCAGTTAGTTGAGAAAATTACTTTTTAAAATTCGACCAGCTTAAGCTCGGCTACCTATTTCTATATGTTAATGCAGACTGGTTGTAGAGGAGGCAACAGCTCTTATTATTATTACAATTCTAAAGTTTGCTGGTGCTGTTCTGAGTGAAGAGTGAATATCTTCTATTAAGTTTTTTTTTAAGTTTTTTGCAGGAACCTAGTAGAAAAGTGATTGCCATCACTTTCCCTGGGCCTAAGTCCAAAGTCTGCTGCCGTCTCTGTTCTGAGGGAATCCCTTTCTGCTATTATGACACGTTTTTCCTGGGCTCATGTCCAAATGCTGCTTCTGTTATGAGTGAAAATCCCTCTCATTGTGCAGGGACCAAACATAAGAAAACTGAATGCCATCTTTTTCCCTGCGTCCACATACAAAGGTCGCTGCTGCCACTGTTTTGAGTGAATGCCCATTATGCCAGTCTGTGACCTTTTCCCTGGGCACAAGTCCAAGGGTTGCTGCTACTGCTTCTTTCTGACACCACCATCTTTTCCATGGACTGAAGTCCAATTATTTTTTAATCTGGATGTAAGTGGTGAATGCACTTTTTAAAAGTTATATATATATATATTTGTGTTCGGGGCATTCTCATATGATATAGAATAATGATGGTTGTAGCGATGTAGCTTTAGGAATAATTGGTTGAGGTGTGCCGAAACCAACGTATGCTGTAGGCCGGTAAAAAGTGGGCTTACATAGAGGAAATATGAACAATGGGAGTGGAGGGTGGGGCTATTCGTCTGACCCACAAAGGTAAGTAGGGAAAGGGGGGAGTCCCTTTTGTAGGTCTATAGTCCCTCCCACAACTTCAGGCCATGCCTTCCAATTTGTGTTCGGGGCATTCTCATATGATATAGAATAAGATGGTTGTAGCGATGTAGCTTTAGGAATAATCGGTTGAGGTGTGCCGAAACCGACGTATGCTGTAGGCCGGTAAAAAGTGGGCTTACATAGAGGAAATATGAACAATGGGAGTGGAGGGTGGGGCTATTCGTCTGACCCACAAAGGTAAGTAGGGAAAGGGGGGAGTCCCTTTTGTAGGTCTATAGCCCCTCCCACAACTTCAGGCCATGCCTTCCAATGTTAACCATCAGGTAGACATTTTAATGAAAGCTTCCTAATTCCTGAATCGGCTGTGGTATGTAAGTCGCATAAGCCTATAATTCCGAGCGGCCCGTGTCTTTAACGTGTGCGGGGATATCTTGGCTATATAGTGCATGAACTTACCTGTGGTAAGGACAGTATTGTACAGTGACAGTAATGGTTCAGTGGTGCGTATGGTGGCGTGCCCAAGAACGTAACCAGTGCCTTAACCGGGCACCCAGCATTGCTTGTAAGATAGTAGGTTATATGCACTGGTTCGCACATCTGACTCGTCTTAGTTTTAGGAAGGGACCGGACATAGTGCTTTGTGTGTTTTAGAACAATAAGAGGTCAACAGGCACTCTTGTTTATGATGTTTGCAGCTGATAGTGAGTTATACCTTGAGAAAGCAGTTAAAGGCTAGATAGGTAGCAGTTTTGATGACTGCATTGGTGCATGGTTCGGAAGGTGCATGGTCGAGTTGTTCTGATATGGTTTGAACATTGTATGTCTATGGCCAGTATTTAGTTGTAGCGGGAACGTCCACTTGGCTATGTCTCTAAGTAAGGTATGGATGGGGTAGGAGGATAGGAACCTTTGTTGTTTGGGAAGGAGAAATACGAATAGTGTTGAATGTCCGTGAGATAAAGTTTAACCGTGTTGTGCGAGAATTTTTAACTTAAGGTGGCAAAAAGAAGTGAATGCCATAAATGGTGAAACCTCAAACCAGATATCATGGTCATGGTCCGACATGAAACGTATTGTATAAGTGGAAACCCTGTAGCAAGCGTGTTGAGTGCTGGTGGACAAGGCCAGTTTAGTCAGAGCCCGGCTATGTTGGCAAGGTTCATGTAATCCATGACCTTGACCATAAATGACCCCCTGTCATGGCGGCTGTCACGTCAGCTGCCACAGTAGTTTACCATTACGTGTGGTTAGGTCTGCCGTGGCTATTCGTCTGACCCACAAAGGTAAGTAGGGAAAGGGGGGAGTCCCTTTTGTAGGTCTATAGCCCCTCCCACAACTTCAGGCCATGCCTTCCAATATATATATATATATATATATTCTTGCTTTATGTATTTATTGCTTTAAATTTGCATAAATCCTGTTTTACAAAAAGCATTCATTCAATTATATAGAGATTTATGATTGAGAAAAAATTGGTAAATAAACAGATACATCATGGAATTTAGTCTAAAAAGAAGAGATATTTGACTGAATGGTGTGCTAACCAAAATAAAAAAAAATTCTAACCAAATGGCCGAGCAGATCTGAATATTCTCTCTTTGCCCATCTAACCATTTGCCTGATTGTCTGCAATATTTTTGCTTTCGTGCCATCAAGGAGAGTAAGGCATAACATCCATCAAGACCACTATATAAATGTGTGGTGAAGTGCACCCACTGACCTGCAGCATTAGCCAGCTGCTGTTTCAGTCATAGCATGCAGACATTATACAGTGATGGGACTATGTTTCTGCTGAAAGTGAAACATAAGGGAATGACATAATGAAGAGCAAGGGCCTGCATCAACTGTTTAAAGGACTTCCCTTCTATCATAGAAAAATGAAACTCTCCCTCCAGCAATCAACTTTGTGTTGACCTGCTGTTTAGAAATGTGCCTGGAATTAAACCCAACAAAATGTTCAAGAGTGGACTGATCAACACATTCCTGGGATGATGTCAACTAGTGGCACTAAACTCAACATCCCCCAGCTCTACCTAAGATTGGCAGTGGTAAAGGAGGTATCAACGGTGGTAGTAGGTTGCACAGAGGTGATCTAGTACCGAGGAGTCTGCTGCCTGCCCTAGTACTTTCATTCTGGTTCTTCCCTCAGTAATACAGAATTGTGGTGTCTTTGTGTTAGTTTGGTCATACCATCACTAGATGATCCTTCCCTCTTCCTCTACTCACATGTATGCGCTCTCTCCTTAATCCCTATGTATATTTAGACAAATGGAGGTCATTTAGTTGCTCCAATGGCCATTGGAGGGAATACCCGCCTGCCAACGTCAAGGCAGACCCCCTTAAGCGGGTCCTAACACTGACCCTTCAGCCTTCTTCCTTGAGCTTCTGGAAAAGATATCTCTAATGAGACAGAGAGGGGTATTTTTTATATATACACCCCTATATACTTATTAACCCTTAATAGAGAACACAGGACTTCTCTTTTTATATTTGTATTTACTTTGTATCACACAGCCTGGTTACAATGCTGCCGCCCATCCCATGTGTTCCCTATTAAGGGTTAATAAGTATATAGGGGTGTATATATAAAAAATACCCCTCTCTGTCTCATTAGAGATATCTTTGCCAGAAGCTCAAGGAAGCAGGCTGAAGGGTCAGTGTTAGGACCCGCTTAGGGGGGTCTGCCTTGACATTGGCAGGCGGGCATTCCCTCCAATGGCCATTGGAGCAACTAAATGACCTCCATTTGTCTAAATATACATAGGGATTAAGGAGAGAGCGCAGGTAACTTTTTATTTTCTTTGGTTTTTACTATATATTGGGGCTTATGTGTATTGTAGTCCTTGCTGCCGGCCCAGTAGTAATGGGAGTGAGTGCAGGACTTTTTTTTGTAATGCTAATAGGAAGGTGAGCTACTTCTGACACTGGTATGAGATAATGCTCCATATGTTTCCATTAAATGGTAATTTAATTTAATGGTAATAAAAAGGTAATTCTCTTGCTGATAGAGATGGCAAGTAACTGCTAGCTGTCCTTTCCGGACGTTCCTCTTGTAATGCTTCAGTATCATAGACAATTTCCTCCTGGGACAGACTTAAACAAATGTCTGATGTGGTGGGAGAAAGAGCGATATAATTATAACCAGTTTCCTCACCACCACCATCAAGACCAAACATTGGGGACACACCACTTAGATATACTTAGGTATACACTATCTCTTCAGTAAAGAGTTGTTTTGATGGTACAGACAAAGTCTTTGCTGAGCCCTTATTTGCTTCTTTTTGTATTTTTGTATTTGTTTGCATGCTTGTGTTAGTAGGGACATAAAAATAACTCTGAATGAAGTGAAAACATGGCCTAAGAGATATGGACTGATTTAGAGCAGAGGTAAGCAACTTTCGGCACTCCAGATTTTGTGGACATTTTCCATAATGCTACCACAACATCTGGAGTCACAAATGTTGTCTACCCCTGGTTTGTGGGGAACAGTTGGACAAAATCCTTGAAGGAGTTGCATTGGTCTTCTTTAGGATATATATATAAAAATTATTTGAATATTTGCTCCTGGTTGGAATATTTTTATTCTCTTTCCTGATCTCCTGTATATTACTATACCCTTCAACATTATCTAAATGTGTTCTACTTCCCCCTGTTTTATATTTGACTGCACCATTATTAATACACTCCACCATAGAGCTTAACTCTGCTGTTTTCTCATGCAATTTAGGAGTTCTATAGTCCTGATTGTATAACTGTCTACGGATGTGCTGTCCAGTACCACTCAAACAGTTACAAGTGATGATGATGTTTAACCACACTATTGCTCATTTGATGTTGTTATGCTTAATTTTGTGTTATTTTACTTATTTTGATTATAATGACTTTCTGCAACAATATACAGAGGCTTTGATATATATATACACATGTATTTATCATTGTCTCCTAATTGTACTGTGCTATTGTGATGTTGTGCTCTCCGTTGAGCCTTTCTCAACCATGTACTATTTGTATGTTTTATTCTCTTAATAAAACTTTGTAAAACTGAAAAACAATTAAATTACTTGTATTTTTTTTGTTCAGGATGCAGCTAAGACACAGCAAGGAGAGGCACTTCATCAGACAGAAAGATATTGGGAGGAATATTTTAGGTTCAATAGGTTCCTTAGTAGATCTCTCACTGGTTCTTTCAGACTTCCAGATCTCAGCAGCTCTTGTCTGTGCTGTTCCCAATGTGCGGAATTGGTAACCTTTGGCCCTGAACATATTCCATATTTCTTTGAGTTGGTTATCACGATTATCCCTGGTGCTGTTGTATCTGTATACCCTCAAAAATTGTGATATTGGTAGAGATTTTGTAAAAAATTTTGGATGGAAGCTTGAGGCCATTAATAAGTTATTTCGAACTGAAATCTTTCGATACACAGTAAATGTATATATATATATATTTTTTTTTTTATGAGACAGGACAGAACTTTTGGGACACACATCATAGTTTTATGTATGAAGCAAACGTAACACTGGCCATGCACCAGCATTCCATAAGGAAACCTCTCATTAAAAAGAAATGTGTATCTCGTTAAGAACCTGACAATTCTGACTTTTGTCGATAACCTTGTGGGAGTTGACCAATTCAATAGTGCCTACTAAGACACATTACCACCAGTTTAAACACATCTATTGGCTGTTTTAAATTGCAGACAATGTTATTTCTAGGAAAACAAACATTTCTCATCAGTTCATAGCACTGCTGCTCAAACTGCACCAAATCAATAAAGCATAACAGAAAAATTGCCTTGTCTTACCTCAGTTCACACTAGTTTGTCCCACCTTTCCTAATGGGTGATAAATGCCCTTCTTGTAATCCCTCATTATACGTGCGTATGTCTATACTGTCTGCCAATGGAACCTTTAATGTATATTTTTTACAGGTGACAATATTCCTTCCTGCTGGATAGTCACTGGTAGTATCTTTGATATACCAGTGAGTCACGTGAACATTTAGCACATTCTGACCTGTGATATTCATGCAGGAAATGTAAGAATATTTGCAATCACAGTTGACAGGAACAGGGCTTCTTTAATTCTCTGAAGGAACTGCTAATTAAGGAGAGACTTTCATACTGAAGAACTGTCAAGATAAATGGTGTTGTCTTCTGCAAAAAGAAATGTTTACAGATATGCTACACTTGTCAGTACAGGTATCTTTCGTGTTCATATACAAAATGGTAGGAGGCAAATCAAAGCACTGTTAAAAACTCCATGCATATTTTGTGGCTGCATGTGTTCTGGGGAGGTTGTCATGAGGTTTCATACTCTACATAGATATTTATCAAACTATTTGCTGCCCCCCTGGTGTTTATCTAATCGAACTATACGAATGCAGGTGAAGTTTAAAAAGCCTGATGTGTTTCATGACTACTCAGAGGTTGAGTAGATACCACTGCTTGACAAAGTTTTAAGACACAAAAATACTTGTGATTTTCCCCTAATAATTGCTCACAACCTGTGAACCTCTGACTACTACAATTCTTCATTCAATCTAACATCTTTTAAGAGATCTATGGCAATATATCTCAGCACAGAATGCACCTGTCATGGTTGAATATATTTATTACCTGTTATGTATTAAATTTATATATGTGTGTGCATATATATATATATATATATATATATATATATATATATATATATATATATGTATATATATATATATATATATATATATATATATACTGTATATATATATATATATATATATATATATATATATATATATAGTTTGCATATTGTATTTTTGTAATATTGTCCCTATTTTAACAATGCAATGTTTTGTGGACCCAGGACATACTTGAAAACAAGAGAAATCTCAATGTATCCATCCTGGTAAAATATTTTATAAATAAATAAAATAATTACTTCTAGCTAGCTTCTTCATACTGTGTAAACACATACATGTATGCGTTACTATACAAAATACTCAAGTAATAACTAAAGCATTTTATACGCTGTGCAACTCGTTCAATCTTTGCTATTTAACCCTACAACACATCAAAGATAATCTGTTGTAGGATACAGCCTCATGACTTTGGTGCCCCTTTTTTTTTTTATAACAACAGTTAGTCCAAACTTATTTACTGATAATATACAATGATATGCTAGTGATGCTATTGTTATAATAGTTTAGGTTAGTTTGTATAGAATAGGAAGCAATACTTATGGATTCCATAATAAGTGTTTGGATAGACGGAAGGACAGAGAGACATAGGGAATTAACTTAAATGTAGCTGTAGAGAAGGCAGACTGGCATTAAAAATATTGGTACCACTAACAAACTTTTCTGTTCTCATTATGGACTTTTATCTATTAATTGAATTGTAACTAAGCCTGGTTGATTAAAATTCAAGACCAATACATGTGAAATTAATTCCTCATCAGCATTGTGTTGAAATTCATCGACCAGTTCAATTAAACTGCCCAGAAAGCCAGTGGATGTGTTTAGTAACAGTCGGGAAAACCTATTATGGATTTAACTCCAGATGTGATGTTTCTCTGCAAGGCTCTGCAATATTGGAAGTCCAGAGGTGGATCTTTAACATAACTGAACTGGCTCAGTCTCTAATATGCCCCGGGCCCTTATTAAGTCTTACCCTTTGATGGGCTTATTGCATTAAAGTACAGCTTCAATGTGAGCATCTCTGACACTTTTGGAACTTTTGTTGGATTCGCAAGATCTCTGGTTGTGTAGCATACTCCATCTCTCATTTATTATTTCCATTATCAATACTAGTTAATAATATACTATATTTCAATGGTTTCCATCTCAAAGTACCACAATCTTTGCTCAAAAGAGTGAAAAACTTGTGAAAGCCACATGTACTTTTTTCTGGTAAAGTATTATAATTACTATTATTATTATTATTATTATTATTATTGTTATTATTACTATACTAATATTGTTATGTGCATGCCGCATGATAATGTGCATGGATAAATATGTTAGGGTTGATTGGGGCCTATTATCTACTGAGCTACTCTGATTCAAAGAATTTGAGATGGATGTAAATGAATCCATGTATTTTGCAAGTAATATACTGGTACAATCTAAAAAGCCAGAGAGAAACATCACAAATATGCCATGCCAAGTCTGTAGACTTTTTTTTACAAAATGAGTGCTTTGTTTTTATCAGGAAATTAGGTGACCACTTATCTTTGGAGCTCCTGCAACTTTTAAAATGTTTAATTGCAGTACAGTCTCCAAAAAGGGACATGCACAGCAGAGGGGCTATTTAATAAAAGAAAAGGGGGGCCATGATCCTTCCTAACCTCCACCCATGTTCCCAATCTCCTAGTAACCTCCTTAAAATGAGCTTACCCTACCTACCCCCTCACTCTAATAATAAGTTGGGGGAACATTAAAACTAAAACCTATAAAATAAAAAATATACTTACCTTCTAACTCGTATTTTCTTCAGCCCCGCAAAAAGACAAATTAAAATCCATAATTCTTGAGGGCAACTAATTAAAAAGAAAGAAGAAATAAACAGATTTGCAAAAAAGAAAGACGAAGAAAATGAAAAACAACATAATAAAATAATCCATCTGTGTTTCTCGGCGCAGACTGCACACTCATAATGAAGAAAAACCTTATAATGGCTTCCCCACGCTATGTAAGCTATTACATCGTTCACCAATCAGAGCACTCGGACAGACAAGTCTCAAGAGATGGACAGTGTTGCGACCACAACCCATAATTTATTTTAAAGTCCTCCTCCCGATGCCCATACGTGGAGGCACGTGGGATATTATGCCCCACCCAGTGCCGTAACTACCACGGATGCAGGTTTGCAGCTGCGGCCAAGTTTATCACTACAGGGGGCCTGGCTTCAGCTGTGACCCCTGTGATCATGGGCATCTTGCAAACATATAGGGCCGGTGCACTGCCGCAGCCTGCTGACCAGCAGGAGTGGGTGCCAGCTGACCAGCAGGAGCAGAGAGCTGTACTCTTGCCTCCTGTTGCTGTCTGTAGCATAACCGAGTGGTTCGTTGTGACAGGAAGATACATGTAGGGGCTGGAGGGAGAGAATGAGACCCATGGAAAGGCTGTGAGGAGGGAGAGAATGAGACAAACGGAGGGGGTGGGAGGGAGAAAATGAGACATGTGGTGGGGCTAGGAGGCATAGGGAAGGAGTCACATGAAGGGGCTCGGGGGGAGGGAACGAGTGACATGGGGGCTGGGGGAAGGGAATGAGGCACATGGGGTGGCTAGGTGGGAATGGAATGATACACATGGAGGGGCTGGGCTGAGGGAATGAGAAGCATGGAAGGACTGGGGAGGGAATGAAACGCAAAGTGAGGCAAGTGGAATGAAACACATGGAGGGAGCCCAGTGCAATTTTCGCACTGGAACCCAGTGGTTTCTAGTTACACCTCTGCCCTCCCATTATTTAACATTGGGTTGGGTCTGTATAGTTTTAAAATTTTATTAGATATGTAACCACCTGCCATACCTCCTTTATAATAATACGGTGGTCCTATTTTATTGCTGGCTGCTAGCACTGCAGACAAATAGTTTGAATTTTGCATTACAGCCACCTAGTTTCACTACATGCCGTCTAGGGCCATTCAGACTTTAGTAAATAACCTCATAAATGTGGATATAACTCAAATATCAAATGAGAATTGAGTCACAGAAGGGAAAAAGGAGGAGGAGTGAAAAAAAAATCTTTATTTATATATTACAAAATTATAAACGCAACACTTTTGTTTTTGCCCCCATTTTTCATGAGCTGAACTCAAATAACTAAGACTTTTTCTATGTACACAAAAGGCCTATTTCTCTCAAATATTGTTCACAAATCTGTCTAAATCTGTGTTAGTGAGCACTTCTCCTTTGCCGAGATAATCCATCCACCTAACAGATGTGGCATATCAAGATTTATTTATTTATAAAATATTTTACCAGGAAAGATACATTGAGATTTCTCTCATTTTCAAGTATGTCCTGGGTTTCAAGTATGTCCTGGGTAGATACTGATTAGACAGCATGATTATTGCACAGGTGTGCCTTAGGCTGGTCATAATAAAATACCACTCTAAATATACAGTTTTACTGTATTGAGGAGGTCCGGGGGATCCGAAAACCAGTCAGTATCTGGTGTGACCACCATTTGCCTCACGCAGTGCAACATATTTCCTTTGCATAGAGTTGATCAGGTTGTTGATTGTGGCCTGTGGAATGTTGGTCAACTTCTCTTCAATGGCTGTGCGAAGTGTCTGGATATTGGCAGGACCTGGAACATGCTGTGGTATACGCTGATTCGAAGCATCCCAAACATGCTCAATGGGTGACAGGTCCGGTGAGTATGCTTGCCATGCAAGAACTGGGATGTTTTCAGCTTCCAGGAATTGTGTACAGATCCTTGCAACATGGGGCCGTGCATTATCATGCTGCAACATGAGGTGATGGTTGTGGATGAATAGCACAACAAATGGGCTCAGGATCTCATTACGATATCTCTGTGCATTCAAAATACCATCAATGAAATGGACCAGTGTTCGTTGTCCATAACATATGCCTGCCCATACCATGGCCCCACCGCTACCATGGGCCATACATGCTATCTGCCATCTGCCCTGTACAGTGAAAAACGGGATTCATCCGTGAAGAGAAAACCCCTCCAAAGTGCCAGACGCCATCGAATGTGAGCTTTTGCCCACTCAAGTCGGTTACGACGACGAACTGCAATCAGGTTGAGACCCCGATAAGGACGACGAACTTGCAGATGAGCTTCCATGAGATGGTTTCTGACAAGTGTGTGCAGAAATTCTTATGTTATGCAAACCGATTGTTGCAGCAGCTGTCCGGGTGGCAGGTATCTAACGATCTTGGAGGTGAAGATGCTGGATGGAGATGGCTTATGGAAGCGTTTGGAGATGACTTATGAAAGAGAAATGCACATTCAATTCATGGGCAACAGGTCTGGTAGGCATTTCTCTAGTCAGCATGCCAATTGCACGCTTACTCAAAAGTTGCAACATCTGGGGCATTGTGCTGTGTGATAAAACTGCACATTTTAGAGTGGCCTTTATTTTGTGGCCAGCCTAAGGCACACCTGTGCAATAATCATGCTGTCTAAACAGCATCTTGATATACCACACCTGTGAGGTGGATGGATTATCTCAGCAAAGGAGAAGTGCCCACTAACACAGATTTAGACAGATTTGTGAACAATATTTGAGAGAAATAGGCCTTTTGTGTACGTAGAAAAAGTCTTAGATCTTTGAGTTCAGCTCATGCAAAATGGGGGGCAAAAACAATGGTGTTGCGTTTATAATTTAGTTCAGTGATTTCTTACTGATCCCACCTCTTTTTCCCTCTATTGGTTACTTTTTGTCACTTGATCTGTGAGCCACATGGCAGAAACATGCACCTATCAGTGTGCTGCTAAATATATGCATAATATTTATATTATGTATATATTTTGCAGTACACTGATTGGCCCATTTTCATGAGAATAGGTAGTGTTTACATTGCCTCTAGGGGCACCTCCAAATGGCCACTCCTCAGATGGCCACTGGAGGGGCTTCCTGGCTCAGTGCTGCACAGTAGGCAGCACTGCTGTTCAGCGTCCCCACGTTTCCCATGGAAAAGCATTGGATTGGTTAAAATCGTCAATTCTGATGTCACCAAGGTGGCTGGGCCAGTGCCGGCAGCCCCACATGGCGCTTTAAATAAGGTGAGTTTTTCATGCTTTTAAGGAGGATAAGGGGGGGGCAAGCCATCTTAATGGTGGGTTTAGCTAGCACTATAGGGTCAGGAATACAAGATTGTGTCCCTGACCCTATACTGTACCTTTAAAGAGAAGATTATACAACAAAACTATTAAAGTTTATTATTTCCAGGTTTAATTGTCAAAATATGCACCACATATTATTATTTTTTCAGTATTTATAATTTCCTGAGCATTCTAAATTCATATATTAAAACAGAAAAAAAATTCTGTTAGGCTCCATTCACTTTTTTTGTGTGTAATTTACTCAGTAAATGAGAGCATGCCACAGATGGCATGAAGAAAACTCTGCAAATGGATGGCAGAAAGTTGCAAACAATCAACATTTTATAGAGTACGGCTGCTTTATTCCATTTCATCTACTTCCAAATGGGCAGTGTGTTCTGTGAATTTACAGCTCATTTATCTTGGGATGACTCTCCACTTTGAGACAAACTGCGTTGCTTCAAGTGTCACTGTCATTCTTTCGGTGTAGGGAGTTTCAATAGAAAACAGCTGAGGGATATCCATATAAAGCACAAGTTAACCAAGCGTTTCCCCATAACTTGTGTAAAAACGAAGCCCTATTTTACAATACATTACACAGCTAATAAAAAGCTTTGGAGTTTCACAGCCAGCGATAGAAGGTTTTTTTTTTTTTAATCTCTGGGACTACAGAAGGGAAATGCATATATCTTATCGGGAGAATCGAAAAAGAATGTGCAAGTAAAAAGGACCAGGTGCTAAATTACAAAAGAGTAAAACAACACATAAAAAAAATAAACAGTGTACCGCTAGGAGCTATACAATTTCAGATTTCTGTATGATAAGGAATTATAATAGTTTAAATCAATGCTTTTAAAGTATGTCCTGTCTGGTTGGAGGACTCATGAAAACCAAGTTAGTGAAGTGACTGCCACATATATTTATAATAAGCTCAGATTTGTTTTACACATAAGAAAGATAACTTTTTAGGGAGAAAATTAGTTTTGCACAGTGGTAGCACAGCCGGTAATAATTAAAATTCTACCAATTTCACAAATATACTTCCATGCAGTGGTGTATCCTGGTTTTGTGCTGCCCTAGGCAGGACAAAATTCAGGCGCCCCCCTTTTTTTTGTATTACCCCCCCAGCCTCCTTACCTTTGGGAATGCTGGGGGGGGGGGTTCTCCATGGGGTCTAGTGGGGCTGCCGGTCGGGCTGCTGGGCTGGTTGCAGGGCGGGCGGGTCTGGCGGGCGGCTGGCGAGGGAGCACTTCCTCTGAGCTGTCTGCTCAGCTCCCTCGCGCGCCGCAGAGTGAGGCTGGGAGCCGGAATATGACGTCATATTCCAGCTCCCAGCCTCACTCTGCGGCGCGCAAGGGAGCTGAGCAGACAGCTCAGGGGGAGCTCTCCCTCGCCAGCCGCCCGCCAGCACAGCTCGCCAGCGCCGCCCGCCCTGCAACAAGCCCAGCCGCCCGCCAGCCCAGCATGTCAGTAAGCCGCAAGGATAACAAGGCATTTGCCCTGGGCATTTGGGGCGGCTTTTTTTGCAGCCCCCTGGAAAATGCAGCCCAAGGCAAATGCCTTGTTTGCTTCGCGGCTAAAACATGCTTCCATGTATTTCCTTTTCACATGGAGTTCTATAGTTCTTACTCCTATTGAGATCTTAGAGGTTAGCATACGAGAACTGGAATGTCATCCATGGTCATCCAATTGTAACATTTATTAAGACCCATTTTCCCTTCATGTTCTTATAACAATGTGTTATGGTATTATGTATTAATATTATATTATTCTATTGCAAAATAATTTTCTGAAATTCTTTATTGAACAATGAAATGTTGCAAACTGAACTTTTGTCATGGATACTGAGCTATAAGAACTGATGGTTGCTCCAACCAGTGGCATACGGTGGGAAGTCACAAGGGCAAGTCAGTCCGCAATCCTGAAAAGCCTGGTAAATAAAGTTGCTCTCAGCTTGCAGTTAACAGGTTTTGGGTTATTTAGAACAAATCAATTTTTTTTCCGTTTTTGTTTTTTTACCACTACAGTAGAGAAAAAGTAGCAAGAGAGGTGCGAACGGTCAACAGCTCAATTAGCCTGCTCTTTGGTGGGTCCCCGCTCAGATCTCAAGCTAGTTTTAGCTCATCTAGTGCCATTACAGAGAGAACATATCTAAAGCATATAAGACTGGTCCCACCCATAGGGGCAGTCCAGATCCACAATGTCAGCAAGTTCCCTCTGCGCAAGAGATACAACAACCCCACACAATCGTTTCAACCTTGTAAGGTATCATCAGTGAGGTAAAGCCAATATCCCTCTAGGCACCATGAGCAAGGGTATATAAACAAAAAATAAAGGACAAAATGGCGCTTATTTCAGTATGCAATCTGGTGCAGCTAAAAAATTACCCAAGCGTAATGTCACCATTTACACTTTACAAATGTGATAGAGTAAAAGAACAGAAAAGGTGATTTGCGCACACAGAAATAGGTTAGTAGGTTTACCTTACACTTATTATTTATTTGGTAACCAACACATAGATAATTCTCTTAAACCTATATTAAAATGAATAAAAAAACTCACAATTTTCAGAGCCCATTAAAATTTGTCTCGGTACTTATGGTGCTTTTTATCTCATCAATGAGATTAGACACTGGAATTCCTGTACCTTGGACTCTGGAGTTCCTGTGCCATAACAGTGCCGAGTTCCTGAGGGTGAATTCTGGAAATTCCACTATATAACTCATTGATGAGATGAAAAGCACCATAAGTACCGAGCAAACTTTTAATGGGTTCTGAAAATTGTGAGTTTGAAGAGATATTCTTATGTATATACAATCTCACATATACAGTTTACACTCTGTGTTTTTAATTCATTTTAATATAGGTTTAAAATAATTATCTATGTGTTGGTTACCAAAGAAATAATAAGTGTAAGGTAAACCAAATCACCTTTTTCTGTGTGTGCAAATCACCTTTTCTGTTCTTTTACCATGAGCAAGGGGTCCACGTCTGGATTGCCCTTTAAACTTAAGGAGAGAAAAACAAGTAGCAAGAGAGGTGAGAACGGACAACAGCTCAATTAGCCTTCCCTTTGGTGGGTCCCCGCTCAGATCTCAAGCTGGTTTTAGCTCGACTTGTGCCATTACAAAGAGAACATATCGGAAGCATATCAGACTGGTCCCACCAGTACGGGCAGTCCAGATGCGAAATGCCAGCAGGTTCCCTCTGCACGAGAGATACAGCAACCCCAGATGATTGTTTCAACCTACTACAGTAAGCTGACTGACACCACAAGCAGCATGTGCTGTAATTATATACCTTGTGGTAGTGGTACCGTGGCATATTCAGTGCTGGTAGGTGTATTTTCCAGCTGCCTGTCACTGTGTGTAGTATTCTCTAACCAAGCAGGGCTTCTTAGTGATGGCAGGAATTTGAAGAATTTGAAGGAGAAGACCACACTTGTGCAGAAAAAACTTTGTGGGAGGGGGTAATGAATTGTGCCTTGGGGCTGTAATACACTAACAGATGAGGCATGGGAGATGTGGAGAAGAAGAGATTAATGAGGGGTGGAGATGGAGATGAGAAATATATTAATAGAGGGAATGAAATAGGGTCATTTAAAAAGGGAGATTAGAAGAGAAAGATGGAATGTGAGACAAGTCAAAGAAAAGGATAGTTTGATTGCACTGTGCACGAGGGTATACAATGATGTAGGGAATAGAATGAAGAGGATGTAGAAATATTGAAAAGATGAAATGGAAAAGGGAGAGTGGGTATAAAGTAAATATGGGGAGGGGTGATGAAACTGAGAGACTCAGTATGAGGAGAGAGTGACATGGAATGAGTTGAGGAGGAGGTACGCTAATATGGAGACATTGTTTTTATGGAAGGAACATGGAAATAAGAAAAGCTAAAAGAATGAAATAAATGAATGAAAAGGAGAAATAAAGAATAATGTGTAATGTGTAGTGGATTTAGAGCTGTCAGATCCGTATAAGAGGGCTGCCTTTTAGTATGTCAAATTTAAAATCAAAATTATCAAGCTGCTCATTCATTAAGCAAATCAATTGCTTAATGCATGAGAAATCCTACAACATATAAACTCTACATACTGAAAGCAGTAAGTTTCATGTGTTTCCAATGAATGTAATGAAAGTATGTGTGTCATGGAAAATATAGTAGATTTGGCAGCCTGAGTGCATATGAATGCTCCAGTGCAACACAGCTATGTAGTTTGTATTCACCTCCCTCGAGCCACGCAACCCAACCGCACCACATGGCCAAGCGGCATGGCATCTGTAAGTAGATTACTTACCCTTCAGGTGCAAATTGCTCCCCTGCATTCTCCAGTGTCCAGCTGCTACAATCAAACCTTTGGACGCTGCCCGCTCACAGGGCCTGTCCTTAATTGGAGTTTAGGCGTCATGCCCATTCTTAAAGTGACCACGATCCTTATTTATTTTGAGACGCAATAATCACGTGGACAAATCAGAACCCAGATAAGTCTATTTAAGGTTTGCATTGACCTCTGTTCTTTACAGTTCTATCATGGTTTCTTTATAGTTCCTCATTTAGTACTCCTAGAGATTCCCTTGTGATTTCCTGTGTTTGACCTCGGCTTCATATTTGACTTACAATTTCTGGTATCCTGACCCGGCTTTGCTATACTATGTGTATTTCTGTATTTCTGGCCTTCCTGGTGGTGTTGTTCACAAATTCTCCTGTATTTGTTCATTAGATATGTCCCCCAGTGAGCAAATATAAAGAACTAGAGTTCACCCCGCACTTTTGTTTGTCAGGCCTTGTTGGTCTTGTCCAACTATCCTATATTCGAGGACATCAGGGAACTGTTCTCAGAGAGCACAGCATGAGCATAAGATGCGCTCAGATTGGTCAGCGGAACTAGGACCATAGAGAAAGACTTCAGCGGTGTTCTCTACATGGTCCTGCAAGTAGGAGGCCAGCCAAGAGGCTGACTATCAGTCTGGCAAGCTTTAAGCCAAGTTACCTTTACTGGACAGACTTGTGCACTTCTTGGGAGGCCAGCCCATATTGGGGTGATTATAAGTGACTCATGAGCCTCATAGTAAAGTTTTATTTTACTTTCATTGCAAGTAACTTTTCAATTTGCACTGTAAAACATGAAGTCAATAACCACAGATGAAGACTGATTAGTTAACCAACACATTTTAGGAATATCCAGAATAAAAACTTTTAATGCCAGGAAGTACAGATTTTTGCAAGCTGACACATTGATTCATAAGAAGTCTGTCCACAATCTACTTTCATTATTTTGTATCTGAAGCTGTGAAAGTGACCCCAGCCCGGTCTCTCCGGATCATGTTAATGCATTGATTTAGTAATTAGCATCTGTTTTCAGCCGTGTCTTGCGGGAGTCTCCGGTAGGCTACAATTTCCTGCTGAACTGGGGAAAATTGGAAAGCTGACGAGAAGAAAAAAAATAAATATGAGCAGAATATTTTTGTAAAAAAACGTAAATAAATTAATCTGCATCACATAATGGGATAACAAATGAGTTAGCCTTTATTTAGAAAGGTGGCTTTAAGCAAGCAAATGTTTTAGGAAAAGGAATTTGGAAAGCAATGTTGTAACTGGTACAGCTGCATACTTATTATCACACAGCACTTATCATTTATGCTCTGTTCATATACTCTGTTGTGTATTGCAGGTTTGCAACAAAAAATATACGCTTCAGAAATTTGCCAGCCTGCACAACACAACTTGCTTTGAAAAAAACAATTACTTCCAAAAAATATGCATCCAAAACTATTCTACCTGCAATGAACATTAATTATTAACTTTTACCCTTTAGATCCCTTCAGTTCAGGCCCAAGGGAAATAGCGCAGCTTAGCGGACAATGGCAAGTGTATGATTGTGGGGATGGATTATCTGTGATTGGCTAGTTTGTTTGTGTGGGAGTGTTTGTATGGTATGAGTAGGTGGTGGCTAATAGCTTATCTCATTGTCACTTAGGATCCAAACCAGCAACAGCTTTCCTCCCACCCTCTCTTCTTTTTCTGGGTCCAAAGAAATTTCCCACGCTGTGTAAAATGACACAGAGCACTCTGATTGGTTGGATTTCAAGCAAACCAATCATAGTGCTGTGGCAGGTAATTGTAGAGACTTACCTGTCAGTCTCTTCATTTACCTGTCAGAGCACTCTCATTGGATGGCTTAAACCAACCAATCAGGACAATAGGTCCCCCCTATTATTCTAATTTAGGGCCCCCACCCACCACTTAGGTCCCCCCTTTATTCTAATTTAGGGCCCCCACCCACTGCTCAGGGGTGAGGGCCGGGGGGAAGACAATAGGTCCCACCCCCACAGGCTGCTTACTGTTTACTACACATGGTATAGCGAGTAGGGGCAGAATTTACTAATACTAAGTAATCTTTACTTAGTATTAGTAAATTTGACTAAAATATCGTGGGAATTAGGGAGTTATTAAGGCAAAGGAAATGTTTTTTTACTGTAAGAACAATCAGGATGTGGAATTCATTGCCTGAAGAAGTGGTTTTATCAGAGTCCATACAGATGTTCAAACAGCTACTAGATGCATACTTGCAAAAACAGAATATTCAAGGATATAATCTTTCAATGTTGGGTAATAACTGCTTCATCCAAGGATAAATCTGACTGCCATTCTGGGGTCAAGAAGGAATTTTTTTCCTAGCTTGTTGCAAAATTGGAAGTGCTTCAAACTGGGTTTTTTGCCTTCTTTTGGATCAACAGCAAAAAACATATGTGAGGAAGGCTGAACTTGATGGACGCAAGTCTCTTTTCAGCTATGTAACTATGTAACAATGTAACTATGTAATAATCTACTAAGCGGCTGCAAGAGAACATCCGAAGTCCCAAAGTGCCAAAGTTCTGAATTGACGAAGTTCCGAAGTGTTGAAGTGCAGAATTTCGGAAGTCCCGTACTGAACCGAAGTGCTGAAGTGCCAAAGTGCCAAAGTCCCGAATTTCGGAAGTGACAAACCGAACCGAAGTGCCGAAGACCCGTAGTGCCGAAGCCCAATGACCAGTCCAGGCCTGCCAATTAGGTCACTGCATCAATTCCTCTAGTCACTAAGGAGGATCCCAGGGAAGACACCTGTGCATGAGCTGTAGCAAAATTGTCCAAAGGAGAGAGGCATTACTCTTCTAGAAAAAATAAGTAGAAGGCAAGAAACCCCTTGGGTGAGTCATAAAAGAAAACTAGTATAGGAATCTATAAAAGAGAGGTGAGAGAACAGGGGTTAAGCCCAAAAGCAGCTTCTTTTATAATGCTTACACTTTTCCTGTCCATTGGTGTAAGTGGGAGAAGCTACATGTAGTTTGTATAGTATATATATTGTAAAGCAGGACTTGACATTTTGAGCCCTAGACTACTACCCAGCAGGGCTGGACTGGGGATGCGAAGAAGCCCTGGAAAAAAATCTATGCCAGCCCCATAAGTCATTGTGCTATGTAGGGTGTGTGTTATATATATATATATATATATATATATATATATGTACACATATATACACTTAATATATATATATATATATATATATATATATATATATATATATATATATATATATAAATACTGGGAAAATCCTTGCACACAGGCTCCAATGGTATATACTTGCCGGGTGCTTAAGCCTGGGACTTTGGTATCCAGATTGTGAAAGAAATGGCAGCACTCACAGTCTTCACTTAAAATCTTCTTTTATTTACAAGATTAAAACATGGATCAACGTTTCAGTCCCTAAGTGGGACTTTTTTCAGGATCAATATGATATGATATTGATCCTGAAGAAAGTCCCACTTAGGGACTGAAACGTTGATCCATGTTTTAATCTTGCAAATAAAAGAAGATTTTAAGTGAAGACCGTGAGTGCTGCCATTTCTTTCCCAATATATATATTTATATATATATATATATATATATATATATATATATATATATATATATCTATTAATGATACATTTCTTCTTCTAATTCAAAATATTAGTCCTTTCAGGGTAATTAAATTATACAGTAAAGCATACTCACATACAGACACAGACAACTGATGTACACAAATAGGCTCATTGACAGACAATCTCAATGACACACAGACAAGGTTACTGGCAAACACATACATTTAGTACAGATAAACTCTGATACACAAACAAGCTTACTACAGACAAGCTCACTGTCACACACACACGCTCACTACAGACAAGCTCACTGATGCGCACTCGCTTTCCCTACAGACAAGCCCATTGACACACACATGCTCCCTACAGAGTAGCTCACTAACACACAGATTCACGACAGACAAGCTCACTGACACACACATGCTCACTACAGGCAAGCTCACTGACACACATCTGGTCACTACAGACAAGCTCACGATCACATACATGCTAACTACAGACAAGCTCACTGTACACACATGTTCACCACACAGGCTCAGACACACCCATGCTCCCTACAGACAAGCTCCCTAACACGCACACACACACACACACATATGATCCCTACAGGCAAGCTCACTGACACACATACAAGCTCACTCACTAGCAGGCACACACACAAACTAACTAGCAGCCGCACCCACACATAACCTCCCTCACTAGAAGATGCACACACACACAGAAGCTCACTAACTAGCAGATGCGCGCACTCACACACACACACACACACACACACAAGCTCGCTCACTCACTAGCAGATGCACACACGCAAAGACATCCACACACACAGAGGCAGACAGTCACTGACACAGAGGCAGACATCCACACACACACAGAGACAGACAGACAGCCACACACACACACGCAGTCAGCCACACACACACAGGCAGACAGTCACACACACAGGCAGACAATCACACACACACAGGCAGACAGTCACACACACACACACACACACAGGCAGACAGTCAAACACACACACACACACAGGCAGACAGCCACACACTCACACAGGAAGACAGTCACACACACACAGGCAGACAGTCACAAACTCACAGACAGTCACACACACACACACACACACAGAAGCTCGCTCACTCACTAGCAGATGCACACACGCAAAGACATCCACACACACAGAGGCAGACAGTCACTGACACAGAGGCAGACATCCACACACACAGAGACAGACAGCCACACACACGCTTACAGCCACACACACACAGGCAGACAGTCACACACACAGGCAGACAATCACACACTCACACACACACACACACACACACACACAGGCAGACAGTCACACACACACACACACACAGGCAGACAGTCAAACACACACACACAGGCAGACAGCCACACACTCACACAGGAAGACAGTCACACACACACACACAGGCAGACAGTCACAAACTCACAGACAGTCACACACACACACACACTGACCTGCTTCTTAACTCAACATCCCATGGAGCTCCTGGAGGCTGGTTGTTGGGGAAGCAGGGACTCATTCCTGCTTCCCATGCTGCAGTTACCCAGGCCCCCACCGCAAGTAAGCCCTGCCCCCGCCGCACAGTAAGCTCCGCCCCGCTGCATGCTAAGCTCCGCCCCCACCATTATATATATATTTTTTATCCCGGTTGGCCTAGTGTGAGCCGCTCCCCCTGCTCCCATGGGGCCCTATGCGGTCGCACAGCTCGCACATGGCCGGCCGGTAGTATAGGAGCCTGATCACTGAATAGGGCTTTCAGCCCAGCCCCAGGTGCCATGGCCCACCGGGAAATTTCCCGGTATCCCGGTGGGCCAGTCCGGCCCTGCTACCCAGGCCTTAAACGTTACTCATCATTACACACTAACAAAGGCTGAATTTCTACTCACCAGGACAAGATTTTCATTTGCAGCGGCCAGTGCAAATTTCTGAGCCATGATTTACTGTAGACCCAGGTGCATTTTAATTAGACAGTAGTGCTGTTTAGAGCATGCTTTCTAGCATTCTATAGATATATGATGATTTATGTTTGGGGTGTTAACTTTTGTCAAATTACATTTAAAAGGCTGGCAGTTAATTCTGGTGTCCTAATAACAGCAGAACGGTCAAGGTTAGAAACCTTGGCTTATGTGTTAACATACAAAATGATCTCTCTACCTATCTATTATTTCATTCCATAGAATTTACACTACGTGCAGTATGATATGGTTAAAATTCACGTAGATACAAGTACAAAATGTTACATGCATTTATTTTTCACATTTAACATAAAACCTTTTTAAATATACTGCAAGTTCTAAATGAAACCATCTTGAATCTGGTTTTGAAGTTTTGCTTTCTCAAGGTTACCCCCTTGTCCATTTACCAAGTCTAGCTCTGCATTCTTTTAACGAGCCCGGCTGATTAAGGCTGCTGGAATGAAAATGTTTTTCTCCTAGAATCTTAATTAGTTTGACTTTCTCTCAAGACAGAAGAGTCCGCCAGCTGCTTTCTATACGGTGCAGATTTTTCTAATTAAAAGTCAGGGATAAGCCATTAAAAGTGCCCACAAACTCACTGGCCCCAGAACACCACCATAACTTGTAGAAGAAAAGGTGTGACATTCCCGAATCGGCACACCATCAAAAGCTCAGCACGCAGAACTCTGCAGTGACCCAGGACTGCAGCTACGTTCATTTATCTGCAATTTCCAAGAATCCCTTTTCATTGTGCAGCTTATCCATTGTAAGATATAACTAGATTTGGATTTCGTGAAACTGTTTTTTTTCATGCTTATGATAGAATTTCAAGATTTCCTGTCATGTCAAATATTTGCTGAGCATTGACTCATTATGTTTTAGCTGCTTGGCAGAGGTTTCAACATCCAAATAAAATGAATGCAGATATTTCACTTGAAATGCTGGCAAACATTTTTGCATCATTTTCTTGATGGTTGTACACATTTGCAGTGAAATAATTTCATGATAATTGTACATGCATATTGCAGCATATCACGTTTCTCTATAATAAAAAAAATCTCCACATAAAATGAAAAAAAGGCATGTTAAGTTTAGCTAATAGTATATTTTTATAAAGCCCACTTTACCAATATTTCAAAATTGCTTTGATTTATTATACTAAGACCCCAAAGCTGATTAGTGCAGTGAGCAGCTTCGGTAAGTATGGGATATACATTCGCATATAAGACATATATGGGCCAGACATCTGATGTATCATTCAAAGAAAAGAGTTACCTGCACTCTCTCCTTAATCCCTATGTACTTTACCTTGCTTCCTTAAATATACATAGGGATTAACGAGAGAGTGCAGGTAACTTTTTTCTTTGGTTTTTACTATATGAATTAGCTGATCTGTACTGTAGTCGTTGCTGCCGCCCTGGAGTGATGGGAGTGAGCGCAGGACTTTTCTTTTGGTGTTTGTATTCACTTTTTTGTATCACACAGCCTTGTTACAATGCTGCCGCCCATCCCATGTGTTCCCTATTAAGGGTTAATTAGTATATAGGGGTGTATATAAAAAAAATACCCCGTTCTGTCTCATATTTTTGCCAGAAGCTCAAGGAAGCAAGGTAAAGGGTCAGAGTAGGACCCGTAAAGGGGGGGTCTGCCTTGACATTGGCAGGGGGGCATTCCCTCCAGTGGCCATTGGAGGTAAATAAATGACCTCCATTTGTTTAAATATACATAGGGATTAAGGAGAGAGCACAGGTAACTATTTTCCTTTGGTTTTTACTATATGTATTAGCTGATGTGTACTGTAGTCGTTGCTGCCACCCAGGAGTGATGGTAGTGAGCGCAGGACTTTTCTTTTTGTATCTGATGTATCATGATCAGACACAAAGGGTTATTAACAAAAAGACAGAATTACAACAGGACATTCAACCAATCCATTTAATCTAAATTCAAAGGACTTGAATGTCTTCATGTTTTCTGATATACAATATATTAACAGTTTAACAGCTGAATTCAATCTAAAACTAGCTGAAATTTACTCAGTGTAATATCTGTTGAAGGCCTATATAATTTGAGCTGATTTAGATTTGCCACTTGCCAGACTCACTCTGTTTCCTTGGATGTATATCACCTCTTCATACTGATGGACAATTATCAGGAGGTCCTAAACTGAGACAGATTTACATGTCAGGTGCTTGTAGGCACATTCCTGTCTAGCCTCACACACAAACACTGGAGGAGCTCGGCCAGCACTAAGTTTTACACCCTTTAAAACTGATCCTGCAGGTCTGCTAGAAAGGCTAACTGGACTAAAGTGTCAAGGTAAGTATGCACACCCTACACACAGTGCTTAATCCTATGTTAATCAAGAAATGAACAAAGGATAGTAGCATATTACTAGACCATAGAGTGGTCAGCCATAACACAATCCTTTTAGCAGGGAAAGTCCGTGCAGTCTTATTCAATAAAATCCAGATTTTGGCACATAATAAAAGGTATGTCATCAGTTCGTACCAGCTGAAACACATTGTGCATGAGTCTAGTCCCAAAACCCCACTAATTGAATGTATCCCCTCATCTGCTTGAAAGTTGGAAAGAACATGTGACTCCTGATGGTTGTTTGGAAGTCTGTGATACACCATCTGCATACATTTAATCTTTCACCCATTGCACACTGGTTGAGAGGAAGAGGAGGGAGCCTAATTTACTTTGGCTTTCGATGCAGTTATTTATTCACATAACATGAAAATGACTTGGAATTGTAAAACACCTTATAGAAGTAAGGTCCAAAATAGAGAAGCTGGGTATGAGTGTGGGTGTGGGTGTGGGGGCTAATCATATTACTTGCATAGTTTTCAACTTTGCAATTTTGCAATTCAGTCTTTAGTTCAAGGATCTCAATCTATGGACCCCCCAAATATTGTTAGCCTATAAACCTTTGCAATCTTCGAATGCAACTATTAGCCAGCAAGTCATAGGAGCTGTAGTTCAGAAACATTTGTGAATTTCTCACAGATCACAGTTTACTAACTGAACTTCTAATCTTAAGATTTCTATTCAATATGGGAAAGGAGGGGGTGTTTTCTTTACCTCCTCTCGGCATAAAGAGTAGTGGCATTGCATGAGTATTGTTTTCCCTTTCATTTAACAAAATTCCTGCTGTGGAACTGCACGTAGAGGCCATGGTTAATAGTGATTTCATCCTTGTTACCTTGTGGATAACAGCAGGTAGCAGGATAATATTGATTTAACCCACCACCTGATGTCCTCATGCAGATAGTTGCTTAATGTATCTCTTCAGTTCTGCGAATATTTATGTCTCTATCTTTCTTTTATTTCAGAAGTGTTTGTTTTGTTATTGCATTTAAAGAAAGAAAGACCATTATGAAGCAAAAGTTCAGTAATAATACATTTCCAATTTGCTTATTATTACAATTACGGCTAAAAGGAGATGGGCAAGCTACTACTAACGGACAGCCCAATTTAGGCCTGCAAGCGATTTTAATGTAAAAACATGAAAAACATTCCAAGCACCATAACCGTATGTGTCCTGATGCCCTCTAATGTAAATATTCAGACTGCTTTTCTAAAGGTATGATCACATAACTGGGGTTTGTCGGGCTCTGCTCCATGACCCTTCCAGTTGTGAGAGCCACAAGCTCCCGCTTAGAGGAGCTAAGTGCAAGGCCAGCTTGTTGGCTGAAAGGATCAGATGATCGTTCTCAACCAGTAATCTGATTGCACTTAGTTCCGGTAGACAGCTGTGGACCTACTTTTAGACAAGGAATGACAAGTGGTGGGCCCAAAGTAAGAGGTAAAATAAATAGAAAATGGTTAGACTACTTACAGTGGGAGCGGGAGGGTTCCAGAGCACTCCAAACACCACAATCACTAAAGCATGCTGTAGTGGTTATGATGCTTGGTTCCTTTATTTTTGTTTTGTAGAAGACACAGTATCACAGATTTTTTTTTAATTTAAAATTGCAAGTAATGCAGTTGCCTAAAATACATGTGATTTCAAGTTATTTTCTGAAGCCATCCAATGCCTTAGCACTGAGAAATAAATCCATTTACTAGTAGTAGTAAATCTGAGCACTTTTTAGAGGGAATTTTTTTTTGTCTCAGTGACCATGACTAAATGCATGGATTTTGCTGGCCAGTGAAATACAGAGCACAAAACAACTTTATCTGTGTGAATGTTAATGTGGCCACAGACGCCATGTTCAATGTCATCCATGTGAATGATCTCATCTGATTCCTAGCTGCACGGCAGGTGTGCACCCATAGAATACATAATGAAAAAACACAATCCTCCATCTTTAAACAGCTCAGAGAATGAGAATAATGTATCTGGATACCATTTCTCAGTGATAAGTGTCATCTTTTGCTCAAGAAAGAAGAGAGATGTATATGAAAAGAAAATCATGGGGGCATTCTTACTGATATGCAAAGAATATTTCTTAATTTTATAAAGATAAAACTTTGCTTAACATTTGCACAATTTACTATGTGTTCTAAAGAGGGCTGCCAGTATCTTACGCTAAAACAAGTAAAGTGGCATACAGAATTGACATGTAAATCCAATTTTTGAATAATGGTCCAGGATCTATAGAGTTTACTACAAGAGACTCCATAAGCACTACAACCTATTTAATGGTTATGATGCAAGAAGTCTGCAAGTACAGAATTGCAGATGTCATCCTTAGTGCACACAACCTGCCATTGTCAACCAAATAAGGTTTAAACAGGACTGGTTTTGTTTTTTAAATCCTAAAGATATCTCCCAGGCTTCTGTAGACTCCTACACTTCTCTATGCAATCTCCTGGATACTATTGTGTCTAATTATGAGATGAACAAATTATTGGATAAATTAGGTATCCCAACGAAATCATAAGAAAAACAATATGGTGGAAATAACCAATTCAATAAAAAAAAAAACCTCAAATCTAACAAAGCCCCAGGCCCGGGTGGTTTTTCAGCCGTGTTATAACAAATATTCTGATATTTTGGAGATTTCTATTACAAAACCCTATTCCCAAAGAGATGCTGATAGCATCTATCATTCCAATGCTTAAGCCAGGAAAAGACCCCACAAAAACAATAGACTACAGACTGATATCTTTAATAAATCTTGATATAAAAATGTATTCCTACATTCTTGCAAATAGATTGAAGTTAGTCATCACAGATCTTATTACGGTTGATCAGTCGGGCTTCATCAGGGATAAAGGTACAACAGATAATATTTATAGAATAATTAACCTAATAATCAAAAGTAACCTTATGAATTCAGAAATTGTTATTTTAGCCATTGATGCTGAAAAAGCATTTGATAGGGTTAACTGGAGATTATAAGATAGAGTATTAGCAAAATTTGTTTTTTAGGGCCCCTTTAAGGACAAGATAATGTCATTATATTCAGAACCAAGTGCAAAAATATTTAAGAATTAAAAACTATTGAAATACAAAAAAAAAAATATTTATGAACACTTTTTACAGGTTGTAGGAACGTCTGATGCCCAAAAATCCCTTTCATTATAAAATGGGAAAAGGATCTTAATATATCTTATACCCCTTATGAATTATATCAAACCACTATTCAATAAAAAAATAAATACATTGTATCTCTATGTTAGAACTTCATTTAAAGATGATATATCGATGGTACTTGGTCCCGTCTAAGGTACA
Organism: Pelobates fuscus; assembly: GCF_036172605.1. NCBI lineage: Eukaryota > Metazoa > Chordata > Amphibia > Anura > Pelobatidae > Pelobates > Pelobates fuscus. The sequence continues at coordinate 74,933,641 of NC_086323.1, read as the reverse complement.
TAAAATCTATGAAGCATATTCAACTAGATGTTGGAGATGTAAAAAAGAGACTGGTACGGTACTTCATATTTGATACAGTTGTGAAATACTAAACGATATTATAGTTCGTATTAGGGATGTGCATGGGCAAAACATTTGTTCGGTTTGGAAATTCCGGTAAGTAAAAAAAATTGTCTGCTTTGGCAATTCGGACCAATGGCATTCGGTTTGGGATTTCGGAACTGCCGAACGTCTTCACTTCGGCACTTCGGAAGCATCCGAATGTCCGAATGACATGAAATTCGTATGAATGTACATTTGGAAAGAAATTAATTGCACATGTCTACTTTATATATCTTATATAATAATTGGCTAAGGATGTTTGTCCGATGCAGTCATGCGCAGTAGAGACTGCGCGAGACTGCATGGGACAAACATCTCATGCCAGGGTTTGCTGGCAGCCGCGATGTGACGCGTAGAGGATATGACGTCATTTCACAAAAGGAATTAGCTTGTTACTCAAGACTCCTATCATCATTTCCCTCCCTCTCTCTTGTTTTGCCACTTTTCAGAAATCCAAATTACTTTGGCACTTTGGAGCTTCGGCACTTCGACACATCCGAACTACCAAACTTTGTCACTTTGGAACTTAGGCACTTCGGACATTCTTAAGCATCCAAATGTCCGAATGACATAAAATGTAGATTCAGAACGAAACAAATTGTACATGTCTAGCTCGTATATCCTCGATGATTTTGGATTTAATTCCGGATAATATAGTACTTACACCTTCCCTTTTCCTATTAAATCTAGAATATAAATATCTAATTACCCATTTTCTCTTTGCACTTAAGATAACCATAGCCTGTAATTGGAAATCCAGCCAACCTCCAATATGGCAAGAAATAATAAACCGATTAGATTATAAGAATGTTATAGCCTTATCCAGAAAATATACCTTTTATCGAGATTTATGGAATCCTTGGCTCCTATACAGGAATAAAGAAAATTTACTTTAGGATAAAAGAAGTAAGAAGATAGGTGAAGGGAAAAGAGAGGGGGAATGAACAGGATGAAAAAAAGAAAAAAAAAGGGAAAAGAAAAGGGAGGGTAAGTGAAAGGAAGAGAGAAAAGTAAAGGAAAGAGAAAATGAATGGGGAAAGAAAGGAAGAAAAAAGAAAGTGAAGGGAAAGAAAGGGAAAAAAAAGAAAAGAAAAGGAGAAGAAAGAAAAAACAAACAAACAAAAAACCTTGGATATTTATGCCCCCACATTTATTATCGGGCCCTGGACATTGCAGTCCTCCTTTTATGTATATATATATATCTATATCTGTCTTTACATTTGCCTCAAAGCAATGAAAATACTGTCTTGATGCGTTTGTATGCGCCTTACATGTACCTATTATTACAATGTATTAATTCACGAATATAAATGCATCACAAGACAATTGTTGGTAATGGCTTCTGTAATTGAAATAAAAAAAAAAAGAAATTTAAAAAAAGAGCACTGATTTTGGTCCCAATCTTGTGAGGATTCGAGGAAAAAAAAAAGGTAATGTAAAGAAAAACTCATTGCACTTAAGCCACTATGATATATGTAGTGGTTATGGTGCCAGTGCATCTATTTAAAGCATACATGTGTTTTAGCACTTTAGCACGTTGAGGTGAAATGGATTAGTAGCTAAAGTGATTTTAAGATTTTGCACTCACTGCACCCCTTTCACCACAAATATATTTTATCTCATCAACTTCTATATATAAAACTGTGTCTGAACCTCTTTCTGTCTTTTCTGGACCATTCTAGTTTACATTGAATTTCGTAAGGATACGTAGGGGTGACTTTTCTTAAGCTGTCAAGCTGACAAAACTTGATAATGGACTGAGTTATAACAAAGTTCTGCTTCAGTAACCAATCAAATCAGTAAAATACCACAGAAGGACATACTTCAGACATCATGGGCAGATGAGGACAAAATGGCAGCACCCAGATATTAAGATCTGGCACAAGGAAGAAAAGATAATAATTCTAAAAAAAGTGGGAGAGTATAATCACTACAATACAAGGGGCATAAGGAAAGGGGGAAACAAGTCATATTTATAATATATATATATATATATATATATATATATATATATATATATATATATATATATATATATATATATGAAATGACTGTTCACTTGCTGCTTTATATATCCCACCCCTTGTATAATAATTTTGTATATATATATATATATATATATATATATACATACAAAATTATTATACAAGGGGTGGGATATATAAAGCAGCAAGTGAACAGTAATTTCATACACTTTATGTGTTGGAAGCAGGAAAAATGGGCAAGCAAAAATAACTGAGTCACTTTGACAAGGGCCAAATAATAATGACTAGACGACTGAGCTAGATAGCAAGTATTGTGGGTAGTTCCTGATATGCAGTGGTTAGTACCTACCAAAAGTGGTGCAAAGAAGGAAAAACTAGTGAACTGACGTCAGGTTCATGGGCACTGAAGGTTCATTGATGCATGTGGGGAGTGAATGCTAGCCCATCTGTTTCTATCACACAGAAGAACACCTGTAGCTCAAATTACTGAAAAAACTGATGCTGGCCATGACTGAAAGGTGTCAGAACACACTGTGCATTGCAGTGTACTGTGTATAGGATTGCACCTGTCCACCACTGAAAGCACTCAAAGTGGCATAAGTGTCACAACTGGGCAATGGACCAAGGGAAGAAAGTTGCCTGGTCTGATGAATCACATTTTCTTGTAGATCAGTTGGATATCCATGTGAGTGTGCGTCATTTACCTGGGGAAGATATGCTAGCAGGATGCACTATGAGAAGGAGGCAGACTAACGGAGGCAGTGCTATGCTCTGGGCAATGCTCTGCTAGAAAACTTTGGTTTCTGGCATCATGTGGATGTTAATTTGACACGTACCACCTACCTAGAGATTGTTGCAGACCACGTGCATCCCTTCATGGCAATGATGTTACCTGATGGCATCTTTTAGACCTTTTTTGTCTTTTTTTGGATGAAAAACAGAATCCGAGTTGTGTGAAAAGCTGAATTATCTGATGGGCCTTTATTTTAGGCATTATCAAATGATTTAACCCCAACTTTGGAAGACATTACCTAATGTTATGCCAGGGAACTTTTTCATTGATTATCATGATGAGTGCAAGCTTGCAGTTCCAAGTAAATTTTAGGCCTGTCTAGTAGCATGGGACTTTACATTTTACATGCTATATCTGAAGCTCAAGTTTTCACTCCTCAACAATGGCTAGTGGGTGAGACAATTTCAGCATGGGCTGTACAACCCCAGAGACATGTCCAAGCCAGATATTAAAACAAACGCTCAAGTTTCAAAAGTATGCAGTTTCATGTATACCTATCTGGCAAGGATCAAGGATGTTTCAGGACCACTTTATGAACAAAGCACATACAAAGTAAAATATGATGTTTATAACTTTAAAATAAGGATATCCTGGTGGAAACACAGATAACCAAAAAAGCTGCCTAAAAGGATGTAACATTTGACACTGAATGATGTTCTTTTCACAAACATGCATCCAGGTTTCCTGGAAATATATAAATTGTGTATTATGTCAAGTGTTTTGTTCATGTTTGGGACCACAAAAGCAGCACAATCCCTTTATATTGTCCATTCGTATTTTAATTATTGTCCCATATAAAACACCATAAAGTCACTTTGCCTACTGCTGATTCCCAATGTAATTATTTTGTTTTCTTCAAACAAATCTTCAACATACACTACCTAGAGATGTAATTAAGCCTTTTTTGGTTCTATGTAGCAGGAGAGGAAAAAAATATGAAGTTTTCTGTCCATTTTCATTACATTCATTACAAAATGGGAATTGGTTGTAATAAATGATGTCTTAGGTGCTAATTTCTGTGGGGAAAATTAGCAATCAAGTGAAACAGCCTATAAAGCAATGCTTTCGTTAAGCTTTTATTAAACTAAATGAGTTGGCCATGTGTTTTGTGACATCGCTGTTGGGTTAAAGAGAAGTCACAATATCATCTGGGGTTAATTACAACCTATTTCCCAGACATTTTTTACATTGAATTAGTAATGTACTTTTCTCTTTCTCCTCGGAGTTCAAGATTCCTGGGATTTTGCTTTGCATTTTAATGAGGAAATTAACACATAAATTATCATGCGTGTTTGGGATGAATGATGATCATACATTTTGTTGGTGTGAAGATAGCAACAACACCCCCCTCTCCAACGCATTACATCCTGCAAAATGCTACTGTAGGATATTTACCAAAATGTGTAAATATAAGTGGAGGTGGAGTTCATGCAAGAATAATACCAGTTTAGGTTTTTTTTAAGCACAATTATTCTTAAGCATGATAATTATATTATCAGATTTAAGCATGCATCTTTTAATTTCTGGAATTATGAATTTAGGTAATAACTATTCTATTCTATTAAGAGGTCTAGTGATTACCCTGTATTCTTCCTTTACCAGCATAGCAAATTCTCTACACCTGTGCAATAGGTTGCATCTCATTTAAATAAGTATTAACATGTTTGGAATCTGTTTTTCTTCCAAGCACTAACCTTGTTCAGGTGTAGGCACTCCATATATTGTGGACTTCATCTCCCATAATGCCTTTATTGCCGTAATTCTGGCAACGCTTCATGTGAGATGTAGTCCACTACGTCAGGAATGCCAAAGATTGCCCTCCCCTGAACTAGTGCATAAAGTTAGCTGTAGTAGTTAATTCACTACTTTGAGTGTCCTGTTACTGTGTAAGATTACAAACATGGTTTTATTTCCCTTGAACGTTTGCTGTGATAATCTGAGTCAAGGCTACCCAACTCTAAGTGGATTCACTTAATTTATGTAATTGATCTGGTGCATTCTTTAGCAAGCCATTTTTAGCAAGCAAGTTCCATATGGTTGATCCCAGTTTTTTGCCTTTGATAGCACTGTTATCACCCCCCATGAGTGTAGGAACCAGGGGATAAGGGTGGAGGCAAATCTCCATGAGAATTTATTGTGTAGCTTGTAAGATCATGTGTTTAACTGTTTAACTACTTCACTACAAGTCATGTGCACAGAACACCACCAAAATCTGATTGTTTTGGGTGTTTGGGAAATTAATATTTAAATGTATTCTGATAGCCCATTGTTTAATGGTAACAAAAACACATTTTTCTTTTGGACAGGAAATTTGAAAAACAATAATTAAGAAAATAATAATGTAACTACATAAAGGATCTGATTATGTAACGTGTAATTTTCCCCCACATAATCCTCTCACATTGGCCCTATATATTTCCTGTAATTACTGTTACATGTGTCCCTATATTGTCCCTGTCATAAATGTTGCTGCAGAACTATGCCTCTTTAGACATGCACATGCTTAAACACAGACACAAACAGACAGACATACAAGCATAAATTGAACCCTTTGTGACACACTGCCCTTTCAGCCCCCACCCCATTCCCAGGCACCTTTCCGTAACTCCCCTGCTATATAAGGAGGTCATACTTAGAATGTTCAGAGCACTGAGTTGGAGATACATGTGGGTTACTTTTATTTTTTTACTTGGCTCTCACCAACCAGCAATCTATACATATAATTCAATTAGTCTCCACACAGACATGCAAACAAACAGCTATACACTCACTCATGCAGACACACAGACACAGACAGGTATTGAGAGACACAGTCGATACTAGACAGAAACACATACTCAAAGGCACACTTCTGTAGACACTCAAACACAGATAGTCACACATTCACAGATACACCCATAAGCACACATCCACACATTCACTCATTCAGAGACTCACAAACACTCACAAATACACATACTGGAGGTATGGACAGGGAAAGGTTTCACTTTCCTTGTACAACTCAATAAACAAAATTTTCGGAGAGTCAGATTCTGCAGCTCACCAGTCCAGCATGGCAGCTGCAGTGCTCACGCTCTTTACTTTTTAGATAATTCTTTGCTTATGGAACAAACAGGAAGAGAAGAGGCCAAAATCAATGCTACAGTACAACTGTCACACAGATGCCCAAGGCACGAGTGTCGTGCATCCACCTGCTCAGTTGATGTAGATGGGGGGAGAAGTTAAAGGACCACTATAGGCACCCAGACCACTTCAGCTTAATGAAGTGTCTGAGTGCCAGGTCCTTCTAGGATTAACCCCTTCCCTGCCGCGCATGCGCATTCAGACGATGACGGGAAAGGATGAGGAGAGCCCCCAGCGCCGAGGAAAAACAGGGATTAACCACTTCCTCCCCCTAGAGCCCGGCAGGGGGCGGGGGGGACCCAGAGGGTGAGGGTGACCCAAGGACCCTATAGAGCCAGGAAAACGAGTGTTTTCCTTGCACTATAGTGGTCCTTTGAAAGGAACGGCAGGCAAGCACAACTCTGTAGAGAGCTGTATACAAAGCCAGTCTCTGTTAATTTATTGAAAATCTTTATATAATATATTTTCACAAGGAAAAAAATATATTTATAATATTCATATTTCATACAAAGATTATCTGGTCTGATGAAATAAAGATGAAGAACGGTTTGGTATCAAAAATCACTTTTTAACTTTGTCATTATGGAGTATTGAGTGTAGATTGATGTGAAAATATTTAATTAAATAAACAATTGTAGCATAAAAACGTGAAAAAATAAAGGGGACTGGATGCACTGTAAATAGATAGATAGATAGATAGATAGACAGGTAGACAGATGTGTATCTATCTATCTATCTATCTATCTAACTATCTAACTGTCTGTCTATATGTATGTCCATCTATATCATGTGATGTAGAAGAATTCACACACTGCATTAAAAAACCTAAAGCATGGTGTGGGTGACATTTGCAATGTGACATTTGCAATAATGTACAGACTATGTCTTTCACTATTCAATATGCAAACATATATGTACATGATGTATACAAAGTAAAGAGTAAAGCATGAGATATTCTTTTTTATATGGATTTGGTTTATGCTGTATGTTTGAGAGAGTTAATATTAAAACTTGACAACTGTAAATTGAGAAGAGTATTATGTCCAACTCAACTTGTAGGCTGCAAGCTACAACTTCAATTAATTTAGAGAACGTCCAAGACGAGGCAATAAATGAGTGGTCAACAGCACTAAGCTTCCAGCACTGTCCATTACAAAGAAACAAATTGCAGAATATTCAGAATCCTCAAAGCATCCAGCCACTAAATTCTAAATTCAATTACATTTATTGTAAAACTGGTAGCTTTCTTTCCAGCCACATAAATTCATTTAGAATTTAGTGGATGGCTGTTGTAATTTGATGGATTTATGGTCTGTTTGTATAGGTAAGTTTCCTCTTTCATCACTCCGAGTGCTCTGACATTACCATAAAACTATTTTCCTCTCTGCTTCGCTGGGTTAGCCGTGCTGATTTATATCCCCCACCCTCCTGTCCTACTGAGGATATGTATTATAGGCCCTAATGCTGCAATAAATCGCCCTGAACTTAACAGTGAGATGACATTTATTTCATAGGCATATTGCAAGATATGGCCCCATAATTTAGCCCTTGTTGATGGGGCTAAAAAACAAAGCAGCACTGAACGATCTTTCTCCTCACATGAATAGTTACCAGCTGGACGGCTGCCAATGCATGTACAAGGATGGACAATGAATCTCTTAGCAAACACAACAGAAATAAAACTATTTTGTAGGTATCATGTAATTCATATTGTTGAGGTGTTTTAGAGGGCCACTGATTTTTTATTTATTTTTACGACTCTGTTAAATAAAGCAATAATAATAGGTTTTGGAAAGCAGTCACTGTAGTTCTATAGAGTAGTAAGCCTTGTACATAGCATAGTTAGATAGTTAGCTGTAATATGATTAATTATAGTGAATAATAATATATATAGAGGATTTATGCAACAAAGATTAGGCATAGGTTCTCCTGTTACCTTGGAGGGAATCAATGTATGAGTATGTTATTGTTAAGGGTGCAGCAGCCTTTCATTGGCCTACACTTTGCCTCTAGGGATCGCTAAGAAGGAGGTAAAGGACTGTCTAGTCCTCATTACACTAACAGAGTTATTCATGTAGGTGAGAATTGCTGGGAATTCAAATTGACTTCAAAGAGAATTTTCTCACTTTAGTGAATAACCCTGTACTAGTGCAAACTCCACAGAGTGAGGTGTAATGCCTATATATCTTTACAGATGGAATAATTAATTAACAATCTGCTGTGCGAGGGTTGACGTAATAGGACTAGCCTGCAGCCCTGAAAGCTAGTAAGATGTTTTGGTGGCCTCTACTCTGGTAAAATAGAAACAATACCCAAAACAATATATGCAAAACAAGTGATGCATCTGGATGATCTGTGTTTGCCCAGACATCTCATTTGTACTATATGGTTTTAAACATATGCAGTCTTACATCCCATGTTCCTAACCAATAGATGAGACAGGAACAATGAAAATTGATTGTTATCTATTTGTCTGTTTGGGCGTATGTGGGTTGTTACAATTGCAGGAATCATTGAACTAGCTGAGCGTGCTGGGCCAACCACATTGTTTATATAACTAGCAGATTATTTAGGAAACCATCTCCAATTACTGTGTGGAGTAGAAGAACAAGAGGCATTCCTGACATATTTGTTTTGGTAGACCTTTCATGTTTAAAAGGCCCTTAAGTATAATTTTCTAACTGGGTGGTCAGATCTAAAAGAAGATATATCATTGCTTGTAATAATACAGAGGTATGGAATCAGCATTTAGAAGGGCATATTGCACAAGGGTTGTCATTTATGAACATAATGACCAAATATGCTGACCTGCATTCACAACGGTACTTTGTTATAGGAAGGCACATGATACTTTGTACTGTCCCAACATGCAAAATGAAACCAGAGACTTTGTCGGTCATTGTTCAACTTGCAATGCATATGTTTAAAGACAACCAATGCTGTCCCATGAACGTCCTACCCTGTCATGGTGAATTGTAAGCATGGACTAATTCAACTATGCAGGGCAGTAATTTCTGATCATTATACTGCTTTATGGAAAATTGATATTCTCCCTGGCCTATCTGCTAACAATACAACCAGGTGCTGGGTACAGTTTGCTTGTGATGGCCAACTGGATTGAGGGAACTCAGATAATGGACCTCAGTTTGCAAGTGAGTAATGCAGACAGTTTGCAACTGATTGGGGTTTTGAACATATTACCTCTTCTCCAAGGCATTCACAAGCTAGTAGTTAGGCTGAATCTTCTGACAAGATGGTGAATGTGAAAGTAAATCCAAGCACACGTGGAAAGCAATCCTGCACTAAAGGAATACACATGTTCAAAGTATGAAAAAATTGTTCGACACAGCGCCTTATGTCAAGAAAAGTAACTTCTTTGCCTGCATCCAATCATTAACTGGAACCTTGTGGAGTAACAGATGTGCTGGATAAACTCTATAAAGGGAAACAGATTTCCAAAATGACTTATTATATGCCCTGACCTAAGCATAGGTGAAACCAATCCGCATGAAGACACTTTCAAGTGACATGGCAGGTCACTGAAGACTGAGTTCTTGTGTCAAGACGGTTGCACCCCAGTCTTATCTTGTGGATGTTGAGGGTACTCTCTACCGCTACAATGGAAAATCGCTTTTAGTGGGAACTTGTCACAAGCCCACATCTTGCTGAGTAAGCAGTTTTAATTGTTTTACTAATAAATATACTCTTTTATACTGTGCCATTGGTGTGCTCCTGGTTGTGTCTACCATACAGTGCTGCAGAAGAAAGTTTGGTTTCTTTGAGGAACCAGATTGTGGGAACATTTCCCTCTCCATAGAAGCATATCCCACCCAGAGCCAGGGTTCATTAGGCTCTGGGAAATGTGAGTGTGAACTCCCAATTTTCTATTTAAGTGTGCACTTCAAGAATGTTTTAAAATCAGATGGTCTGCACTATATTGTCTATATATGTATCTTTTCAGATGATTTTTATGAAGGTTTACTGGTGAGATATATACTTACTAGCTACACATAGTAATACTCTAGCGCAACATCTTTTTCTGGATATGGAATTACTTACCAACTTATAGTATTTATATTGACTCCATTGAAGTATCAACAAAAACTATAGCAATAAAATCGTCTTCGTGATTTTGTGATGTGAGAATACACTACAAGAGATTATGTTGCATTGTTTCTTGCGATAAAAGAGTGTGCATTATGAGGAGACCCACAGTCTCTCCACAAAGTTCTGTAATATAAAATTTCAGCAGTAGTTCAGTAGTTTCAGCAGTCCTCTATGGTAGATAGAGTACCTATATTCCAGATAGTCGATTGTCACGTTAGCCAGAGCACTGGGATACACACTATTGCTCGTATGTCATTAAATTTCTACCTAAGGTTCCTGGGATGGGCAAAAAAAATATTTGATAACGGGACAGAACCTCAACAAACAAATTTAAGGAACCTAACAATGATTTTTTTTTTATGTATTTATTATTTATTAGATATTACCTTTAAGAAAATATGCATCTGCATTAGTGATGTCGCAAACATAAAATTTTCCGTACGCGAACTTCCGCAAATGTTCGCGAACGGGCGAACCTGGCGAACCGCCATAGACTTCAATAGGCAGGCGAATTTTAAAACCCACAGGGACTCTTTCTGGCCACAATAGTGATGGAAACGTTGTTTCAAGGGGATTAACACCTGGACTGTGGCATGCCGGAGGGGGATCCATGCCAAAACTCCCATGGAAAATTACATAGTTGATTCAGAGTCTGGTTTTAATCCATAAAGGGCATAAATAGCCTAACATTCCTAAATTGTTTGGAATAACGTGCTTTAAAACATCAGGTATGATGTTGTATCGATCAGGTAGTGTAAGGGATACGCCTGCTTCATAGTGACAGACCAAACTCCCCGTTTAACGTACCACAAACAACCGCAAACAGTCTATTTGCACAACCGCAAACTCCCCATTTGCACAAGGTTGGATACCAAGCTAGCCATGTCCCCCCGTTCCTTGTCCTCACTGATGTCATTGAAGGTCTCTTCCTCCACCCAGCCACGTACAACACCAAGGGTCCTGAAAGGTGACAACAAGCCCCCTGTATTTTTTTTTTTAAATGTACACTACTGTTACACCAGATATGAGTTGCACTGGTGTGACACTGTGCCCTGGCAGGCCCTGAAACGCACACGTGTGAAGGAAACTGACTGCTATTATATTACAGTTTGTTTTTTAAATGCAAGCTATTGTGCCCCCAAAACGTTCGTGTGTGGGGGTGCTGGAATGACGTGTGCCAATGGGAGCCTGAATCAACTTTTGGCTCCCGCTGCCTCTTTAAGAGCAAGCTTGTGACTCGAGCCGTGCTCCTAGTGCCAGGCGGGCCACGTGACCGATCACTGCGGTCAGTGCACGCGGCTAAGTCAGAAGAGGAGATCAAGCCGCATGCGGCTCGTGTGGAGGCAAGAGTGATCCAGCCACGCGCGGCTCAAGCTTAGGAGCCAGGTCGGTCCCAGGATAAGGTAAATACAGCCACAACCACTTATCCCAATCACACACCTTTCCTAACGTCCTATCCCATTAAAAGCATATTACCGCGTATTTAATAAAACAGACCCCCTACTTCATGCAGGTTACCGATCAATGGTTCGATATTCTGAGCCCTCTCTGATTTACTGTACACAACTATTCGATATTCCCACAAATTTTATATAGCATTTTATGTTTGTTTGAGACCACCTTAAAAATATTGGATATCGCTAAAAATCATGATCACTATATACTTTCTCTACAAACCTCTAAAACGAACCAAACTGCTCATCCATCCACTATACCACTTTATCCCACCTAGAACTAGTGCCCAGTTAAAATACTTGACTCTTACTTACCCACACTCAGTCATGCCACACACATTTCACCACTACTCTCACTTAATCCCTGTGACTAAGGCTAAATTCATCTTCTACATCAGAACACTACTCCTAAGATTGGGTTGTATCCATGTCTCGGGTCTTTCATTTACAATAGGGGCAGCTTCGGTCTCCTTCAACACTGACACTCCAGTGCATATTATTAAAAGATTGGGAAGATGGAAATCCTCAGTCTACAACCAATATATTCCTCATCCCCAGAAAGAAATGAGGAAAGCTTTTAAAAGTTTGGCTTTGTAAATTTGATGTAATAAGTGTGTTTTTCTTTAATACCTTTTCACCCCCTTTGCATGAACCCGATTTACATATATTACTAATATGTTTCTGAACATATATATTATATTATTCACTCACTCACTCTCTGGGCCGGCCTAAGACATCATGCTGCCTAGGTCCAACGATAAATGACTATGGGGGATAAAGTAACCAATCAGAGAGTTATGAGTCAAATTACATAGCGTGGGAAAATTCCACAGAACTTTCCCACACTGTGTAAAATGACACAGAGCACTCTGATTGGTGGATTTCTTTTTTTTTTTTTTTTTTAATTCTTTATTTTTGTTGTGCATCATGGGTTACATGCAATCCTGTTCTGCCACGACAGCATTCACAGGTATATCAACTTTACATCGTCATGACAGGTTAAATCTGCACATTTTTTGTGAGTAGGAATGCGTACTAGTACGTGCAATCAACATTAACAGTGAGCAAATTATTGAAAATTATGCTTCGTTCAAGGATGTATTAGGTAGTTCTCACCATTCGCTTTAATACTGTTTTCTCTCGCTGTAATACTGTTATCACTCGCTTTAATACGGTTACCTCTCGCTATGATACTGTTTTCTCTCGCTGTAATACTGTTATCACTCGCTTTAATACGGTTACCTCTCGCTATGATACTGTTTTCTCTCGCTTTAATACTGTTTTCTCTCGCTTTAATACTGTTTTCTCTCGCTGTAATACTGTTTTCTCTCGCTGTAATACTGTTTTCTCTCGCTTTAATACTGTTTTCTCTCGCTTTAATACTGTTTTCTCTCGCTGTAATACTGTTTTCTCTCGCTGTAATACTGTTTTCTCTCGCTGTAATACTGTTTTCTCTCGCTGTAATACTGTTTTCTCTCGCTGTAATACTGTTTTCTCTCGCTGTAATACTGTTTTCTCTCACTGTAATACTGTTTTCTCTCGCTGTAATACTGTTTTCTCTCGCTGTAATACTGTTTTCTCTCGCTGTAATACTGTTATCACTCGCTTTAAAACTATTATCGCTAAATCTAAAAATAACAGTGCAATACTTAAAATAGGCATATAGGTCACGGAGCAAAATCACAAATAGGTTTAAACTCACTTAAATCGGAGCTATTCAGGACATAGGCATTTTCATGTTATATCCGATAGATAATTAAGTTGAGGACAAATAGCTTTGTGCCTGACTACCTCAGTTTAGCGCCTAGAGCGTTGAAACAAGACAAATAAAAATAAACAAGTTTGATAGACAACCAAGAGCTGGTGCAAAGGTAATATGGTACAATGGCTCACAGCGCCCCAACAACAATTGTCGGTGTTCTGAGCGACATATTAGAACAGTGTTAAGGCATGATATACAATGCACATTTTTATAGTTTTAGGAAAGGACGGTGGACAAGATAGTGTTGATAGTCAGTGTGTAGGTTAGTGTGGTCATCAGGTTTGTCAATTGACTTTGTCATGAAGGAGGGATATGTCACTTAATCTCCGTTTCATGTGGCTGGGAGAGGTACGCAGTGTCGCTATGTCTTACAGTTATGTGTGTTGATTGGGGTGTCAAAGCCGTCGCGTCGCTGTGGTGGGTCGGTGGTAGTAGTTATGTATGACTATGACTGGTGTAGCGTGTGTGGTTCCTAGAGTGTAGTCAGGCATGTTGTGTTCTGTGTGTAAGTGCGGTCGAGTTGTACAGGAGATATATAAGGGAGTAGACCCTAAAGGCAGTAAGATCACAAAGATTGGCAGTTCAAAGAGTTGGGTAAGGCTGGGGCAGGAACGCCTGTCGTGCCGTCTGCTCCTTCAGCCAATGCCCCTCACCGGAGGCTCAACAACCTGTGGGTGTGCAAGTTCTCCCTGCCCTGTGTTTAGCTTGGGAAGAACTTGAGCATAAGTGTCCAGATGCCTGGCTATGGCCTCCCGTTGGTTCCGTGCCCCACACCCGGCCCTGGGTTCCGTCTGGGTGTGCGCCGTCAGTTTGCGGGTTGCAGGTTGATTAAGGGTCGGGTCCCAGGTTTGCTGTGTACCAGCTGCGATGGCTTCCCGGGTTTGAGATGCAGCTCCAGTGGCTTTCCACGGAGTGTTCATCTGTTTGGCGCCTTGTTTTGTCTTCCCAGCGTGTGAAGGATCCTGCTGGTCTGAGGGTCTGCGCTCGGGTGAGGCGTCTGAACAAGAGAGGTGCCCGGCGGACCTGCTCGCTTTTAAGTGGGAGCGGGTATGTGTGTCCGGGTAGTTTGTGTTAGTTTCCCGCTTTGACGGCTTTTGGAGACTGCGTGGTCGGGTGGCTGCAGTGTAGGCTAGGAGCGGGAAATCGTAATGGCGGCGGCGTGTAGTGGGCCGGAGCCATGAGGCCACCAAGCGGGTTGCTCGGCCGGAGGGTACCCCCCTGTCACATAGGATCGCACAGAAGCTTAGGTAAAGCTGGTCAAGAGATTCCAGGGGATTTGAGGGTAGGTGACCGCCTGAGTACCTTTTCTGAGGGCCATGTCGGGCGGCCATCTTGGATTAGGTCCAGCGGCTCCGTCTCCCTGCAGGCCCCGTGGCCAGCCTCACTTGTCCACAAGTTTTCGTCCACTTGTCAAGTGGGGACCGGGATGACCCTACCGGTCCAGAGGGGGGGGGGGTAGGAGAGTAACGAGGTCTTGAGGGGGGTTCCGGTGTCGGAGCGAGCGGCCCCCTCTCTCCGGCTCACGCTCTGGTAGGCCGCAGCTGGCGTTTCGGTTGCTTGATCCCGATGGGCTCCAGGGAGGTATCACTCGATATAGGAGTGCACCCCCGGTTTAGGCAGTGTCCCCGGTGAAAGTTTTGGCCTGTGTAGCCGCCGTTTATGCCCTTTATGCCGCTCGCCGGACGGGAGCTCTTCTTCTGATTGGTGGATTTCAAACCAACCAATCAGAGTGCTGTGTCAGTCTCTTCATTTACCTGTCAGAGCATTCTGATTGGATGGCTTAAACACAACAATCAGAGTGCTCCAAGGCTTTATAAGCTTTGCCCGCCCTGCAGAGCTCAGTCTGCGTGGAGCCCTCCATGGGTGAAGATGGATTTTTTTTTTGCGCTCGTTTTTTTGTTTTTGTTTTTTAAATTGCGTCGGTTATTATCGTTTTTTATTTGCCCTTTTTTGGGGCTAAAAAAAGAAGATTTTAGAAGAAATAAAACATCGAATAGTAAGTTTTATTTCTTTTTCTTTACAGGTTCTTAGTTAAAGGTCCCCCCCTCATTATTTTTAGGGTGTGGGGGGTAGGTAGGGGGATACCTTTTTTTGGGGTGGAGAGGGGGTGACTAGGGGTTTAGGGACCCCTAGTCACCTGGGAGGACATTTTTTTTAGGGCCCCCACCCGCCGCTCAGGGGTGGGGGCCAGGGGGAGGACAATAGGTCCCACCCCTATTGATATTTAGGGCCCCCACCCGCCGCTCAGGGGTGGGGGCCAGAGGGGAGGACATTAGCCCCCCCCAATTTGTGTTTAGTGCCCCCACCCACCGCTCAGGGGCATTAGGTCCCACCCCAAACACAGGTTACTGGCTATGGGGGATAATCTATAATAAACACAGGTTACTGGCTATGGGGGATAATGTATAATAAACAAAGGTTACTGGCTATGGAGGATAATGTAAAATCAACACACACAAAAAAAATACAAAAATAAATGAATGAAGCTTCAGAATTAATCTAAATTGTATGCTGTCTAGGAGGTGGGAGGGTCTGGGAGGGAGGGAGGGTCTGCTGCTGATTGGCTGGAATGTGTCTGCTGACTGTGAGGTACAGGGTCAAAGTTTTAACATTGCATATGTTCGCCATCCGTGGTGTGCGCGAACACGAACACTCTATGTTCGCCAGGAACTATTGGCCAGCGAACAGTTCGGGACATTACTAATAATGTATAATAAACACAGGTTACTGGCTATGGGAGGGATATTGTATAATAAACACAGGTTACTGGCTGTGGGGGGGATAATGTATAATAAGCACAGGTTACTGGTTGTTGGGGGATAATGTATAATAAACACAGGTTACTGGTTGTGGGGGGATAATGTATAATAAACACTGGTTACTGGCTATGGGAGGGATAATGTATAATAAACACAGGTTACTGGCTATGAGAGGGATAATGTATAATAAACACAGGTTACTGGCTATGGGGGGATAATGTATAATAAACACAGGTTACTGGCTATGGAGGGATAATGTATAATAAACACAGGTTACTGGCTATGGGAGGATACTGTATAATAAACACAGGTTACTGGCTATGGGGGTATAATGTATAATAAACACAGGTTACTGGTTGTTGGGGGATAATGTATAATAAACACAGGTTACTGGTTGTGGGGGGATAATGTATAATAAACACAGGTTACTGGCTATGGAGGTATAATGTATAATAAACACAGGTTACTGGCTATGGGGAGGATAATGTATAATAAACACAGGTTACTGGCTATGGGGGATACTGTATAATAAACACAGGTTACTGGTTGTGGTGGGATAATGTATAATAAACACAGGTTACTGGCTATGGGGGAGATAATGTATAATAAACACAGGTTACTGGCTATGGGGAGGATAAGGTATAATAAACACATGTTACTGGCTATGGGGGGATAATTTATAATAAACACAGGTTACTGGCTATGGGAGGATAATGTATAATAAACACAGGTTACTGGCTATGGGAGGATAATGTATAATAAACACAGGTTACTGGCTATGGGAGGATAAAGTATAATAAACACAGGTCACTGGTTGTGGTGGGATAATGTATAATAAACACAGGTTACTGGCTATGGGGGAGATAATGTATAATAAACACAGGTTACTGGCTATGGGAGGATAATGTATAATAAACACAGGTTACTGGTTATGGGACGATAATGTATACTAAACACAGGTTACTGGCTATGGGGGGATAATGTATAATAAACACAGGTTACTGGCTATGGGGGATAATGTATAATAAACACAGGTTACTGGCTATGGAGGATAATGTATAATAAACACACACACAAAAAAAAATAATACAAAAAAAATAAATGAATGTAGCTTCAGAATTAATCTAAATTGTATGCTGTCTAGGAGGTGGGAGGGTCTGGGAGGGAGGGTCTGCTGCTGATTGGCTGGAATATGTCTGCTGACTGTGAGGTACAGGGTCAAAGTTTACTCAATGATGACGAATAGGGGGCGGACCGAACATCGCATATGTTCGCCATCCGTGGCGAACGCGAACAAGCTATGTTCGCCAGGAACTATTCGCTTGCGAACCGTTCGGGACATCACTAATCTGCATGTTTTCTTTAGGGATATATAAAAAACAGCTTGAAATAGCTGCAGATTTACAGTCTGCAACATTTAGAAGCCGTCCCCATTATCCCTGGCACAGAATCTCAGTCTTTGTCAACAGATAGACCAATCAGAGGATTCTCATTAATAAGTGTCTGTGCCAGAGCTGTGAACATGCGCACTGAAGTGCTTTAAGGGTTTGGAGTGTTCCTTTAATAATAGAATTAAGTCACAATTTGCAGTACAAGAAAAACTGTATACTTGGCACTAAGCAACAACAAAGAAAAGGTCAAAAATAATCAAAATGTACTATTTAGTTGCATCTTCCTATAATTATTATTATCATTATTTTATAGCACAAAAGCAGATTGTCTTTTACTGTGGAATGTTACATTTAACAAATGTATAACAAAGTTTAACATAAACTGCATGTAGCCATGTATTTTGACAGAAGCTTGTTTACTCTTATAATCAAGCAAGATATAAGGGTAAAAGAGTACAGATGGTAAGGGTGTTGCATGGATCAGGAACTGAAGGTCAATGCATAAAACAAAGATCTGGGTGAAAGAGGACTTGGTGATTTAAGGACTCTGTATTGGAGATTGGAAAAAAGAAGGCAGAGTTGTTAGTTCCATTTTTGCTGGGAAAGTCACACTTAATGGGCTTCTGTCAAGCAAATACTTACCCTGGCATCTGTTTCACTTGTAGAAATCTTCCTAGCAGTTACAGTTTGCAATAATTATTTAATAACACTGACTGCAAATTTAAAGGAACATTATAGACACCAAAACAACTTGAGCTTAATAAAACAGTTTTAGTGTATCATGCATCTGCAGTCTCACTGCTCATTTCTTTGCCATTTTAGAGTTAATTTACTTAACTTTCTGTTTATTCTGCCCTAGACACACCTCCCCTTGCTGTGACTCATACAGCCTGCGTGAAACAATGGTTTTGTTTTTTAAATCAGATTTTAACTTGCTTTAGATATTATCACATACTCTGTAAATTGAACTTTAATCGTACACAGGAGGTTCCTGCAGGGTCTAGAAGGCTATTAGGAAAGCAGGAAATAAGACATTCTAAATTAAATAGAACTTGCAATAAAGGAATCTTAAACACTAGATCTTTTTAAAGGATGTGTTTAGGAAGACTATGCAAATCAAATGCAGTGAGGTGTGACTAGGTTTGTATCAACAAAGTAATTTAACTCCTAAATGGCAGAGAATTGAGCAGTGAAACTGCAGCGGCATAATCTGTACACCTAACCTACTTCATTAAGTTGTTTTGGTGCCTGTAGCCTTTAACGATAGGGCTGATTTCAGCATTGTCTACTCACTATAATATTGGCCGTAGCAGGGTTGAGAGTAGGCAGAGCCATGAAGATGCAACATGCTGAAGACAAGAATGTGAAGAAGGTGCAAATGTAGAGAGTAGAATGAGGTGGTGGGGTCAGCCTTTTCTAGCACTGTTGTCAGGCTTGTATTGTCTTGATAAGAGTTTGGGGTAGTAGTAGTAGTAAGTTTAATGGTATTTGAAGACAAGGCAAGACTGAATTACTGCTGGTTAGTATTCTGGATATTAATGGGTATTTAGTGAGGCATTTTGAATGAAGACTGTGAGAAGATTAAATAAAAAATTAAGCGGCAGTTGTGTGCTGAAAGTACTGTGAGATGAGTATTTTAACAGAATCAGTTGACATGGGTAACATGTACTTCCTACTTTTGACTTCACTTGACTTGGACGTTCCCTGCTTATTCACCTATCTTAATATTTACATATTATTTCACAAATGTCTGCGTTCAGCAATCCACCATCAGATAATTTTTATGCCATATCCCTTCTTTATCCAAAACGTATAAAGTGACTATAATAATAATCTGGAAAACAACATGCTGATCAAAACACTCTTGTTACATCAATATGCTACCTGGTTTAGATAGTTCTAACCAGAAAAAACTTAAAAAATACATGAAGGTCCGACATTTATGCTAAGACCTAATTTTAATTTCCCAACAATACAGATAAATACAATGATCTGATTTAAAAACATGGGTATATATTATTTTTCATCTCTCTAAGGGGAAAAAACACAACACTCTATGGCCCTTTTCATGGGAAATATTAAAAATTATATATATATATATATATATATATATATATATATATATATATATATATATATATATATTTTAACATTACTGAGAGATGTGACACATTGTGGGGCACCTTGGCACAATGTATTTACAGATATATATTTTGGTTTTTCAATGCATCACCGGTTTTAATTTTATAAAGTGAGATCTAAGAGTAAAAGGAATTGTCTGGAGGAGCAATTGATAATGAGTGGAATGTAAGTGGAATGTTGAGGAGATATGAAAATGGAGAAAATTTGGTTTGGCCAAACCATTTTGCTGAAAAGAAAACATTTTTCTGGACGGCTTAATTTCAGCCACATGTCTGTTAAGCTTGGCTCGAAGGGTAACAGCTTATGGACAGTTGAGTATTATATTGCACATTTGGTTTTATGTTTTATAGCATTTTTATATATATATTTGGAATATATTATCTTCTAAGTCCTTAAATCTGTACCACTGTTTTCTTCCATCCAGAAGGGTAGTGCCCCCTAAATAAGCACACATACGCTGATACCTAGAGCCAGGTTCAGTAGGCTCTATAAAAGGTGAGCAGCCATTTGTTATACTTATTGTTCATCTTATATGTAATTAAATATATGACACATGAAGCTGCTGCTTTCTGGTTTTTCTGTTTCTCTTTGAGCCTGCTCACGGATCCTGGAAAGGGGATTGTGTCACCAACGCCCACCACTGCACATACGATCTGAGCCTGTCATTCATGGCTCAGGCCCATGTGAGTTGAACCAGTATCTCTGACAATATGTGTTATATGTTTTTACACTATAGAGCATGTTGTCTCTTTTCTGTAGTACATGATATTACCACCATCAAATATACTAGTAGTGGAAAATTCTGTAATTAAGAAACCTCTCTCTGCTTCGCTCTAGAAGTTGAGGGTGATCCTTTTCTCCTTATGCCTTTTCTTTGGTTTGCATGTATGATTTGAGGTGGGTGAGGGAGGTACCCGTAGTAGCAGAGGTGGTGTGTGTCTTTTTGATTTGTTAACTATACCCTTAAACGCCCGTTTGATACAGAGTGAAATCTTGTGACTGTAATTGTATACTAAATTCACCCTGATTTCTTTGTGTGCTGCACATTTTTCATCTTGTTTAAAATTAACACACCAAGCTTCTTACGCAGTACGGACCACTGCAGTGGTTATGGTGCCTGCAGTGCACTGGAACCTGACAATGTAAGTAGTCAAACCATTTTAGGAAAGTTTCATACTACAGAGAGCCAGAAGCTCTCTGTCTGAGCTATGTTTTGCACCTCCTGGCATTGCAAGGCTTAGCTCATTGGCTTAAAGTGATCAGTGATCATATAGTAAAATCAGGAGCATCCAGCTCTCCTGTAGCTCTAGTGGAGCCGGGGAGCAGCACTCAGTAGACTCCAGGTAGGAAGTCAATCCATTCTAAAATAGTTTGCGCACTTACACTGGGGAAGGGTCATTAGGGTACCACTAGCGCCATAACCACTGCAGCGTTCCTTTAATTGTGTGTACTGTAAGTGGCTTTGATATCATAAATCCCAGTAATTACTAAACGTTTTAATTCTTTCTTTCAGGAAACAACATTAAACCCCACTGCTATTTTTATTAATTTAGTGTTCTAATGCAGCTTTTATATATAACCCAAATCTACTTATGTTAGAATTATGTATACAATTATTTTACCATAATCTCCATCCCAGCCAAAATGAAGAGTTAAGTTAGGTTCATCATATCCAATTTCTTTGAACATATGTTGCAATAAGGTGATAATTTCTACTTAAAATCATATATTTCATAATTTTATATGCCAGATTTGTATTATAATTTTTAATTACATGCTATATTTCCTGCATTGAAGTACATAATGTTACCAATTTACCAATTACCAATTACCAATTACCAATGTTACCAATTTACCAATTTGTTACCAATTTGCTTATTCAATCAAGACTTTATTCAAAACCTTTTTATCATATTAAGTTATTTTGAAAAGGTAATTAATTACATGTTTGTCCTTACTTAAAAAATTTATGGATATATAGATTTATGTTACTTTGCGTATATTCTTTTATCTAGAGGTTTTATTTAAAGGGAAACTATGTTGCCCAAATACAAAATACATATAAATCACTGTTTAGAAGATACACCCCAATTGAAAACTCACATACATTTAATTATGCCTACTTTTTTCATTAGGGTATGTCTAAAACAGCTTGCAAAACCTGCAATTCTTTTGTCTGCGACCTTTGCAAATCCTCCTCTTCTAACCATGCCCATAATTTATGTAGCAGTCCAATCACAGACATTCCAGTACAGGTCTGTAAGAAGAAAAAAAAAAGGGACACACTCTTCACACATGAATCTTTACAGCACGCTTTAGGGCTCTGGAGTGTCCCTTTAAGCAAGAACCCTGTTTTTGCTAAATTTTGATCCAGCATATAATGCTAGAGAATCAAGGTGGAAAATCAAATAAACAAATATTATTTACATTTAAGCAATAATGGTGATGTTGGTAAATGAGTAACCATTTTTTTTTTTTTTTTTGCGATCCTTTGAATTTATATATATTTGTTAGAAATGTGAATGATTCCATCATTCCAGTGCTGCAACTGAGACCAGAACTTTGTCACTCTCAGCTACAGACAGTATTAACATTATTAAATTAGTTCCAGCTAGCGATGTGATGTCTCAAGTGGCTGATGCTAGTAAACAATTGTCTTTAATAGATTTTTCTGTAATGTTGAGTTTAGTGAGCACCAAAAGAAAAAAAAGTCTGGAACATAAAAAAACTGCAGTTTTGTGTTTCCTCACTAAGCTCCCTAAGTACCCATACCTCACAACATAGGAGGTATGTAACTCAGCCGTAGTTGGATAGGTTTAACAGTGTGGACCAGTGAAGCAATTTGCATCACTGGCACTGCCCAGATTTGTAGTCCCACCTGAGAAAGAGATATGCCAAGACAGAATGCATGCCAGGGTGACTCCCAACCATGCTTCTCAGACCACTAAGGAAGACCCATGCAAAAAGCACTGTTACAGGCTAGACTTTTGAAGATTAATAAGTACGAGCACTAATGTCTTTTCATTTACTATAATCAGCCAAATTTTGGCAAGTGGGCCAATACTCCATCTCATAATGTGGTTTGCCACAAACCACTACATATTAGCTCACATCGTTCACAAATAAACTGTTGGGATCATATACAGCTATGCTCAGCTATGTATCATGTAGCCTTTTCTTGTATCTCCATTTTGTTGGGATCAATATCCTCTAAAAGTAAAATTTGAACATTTAGCTTTTTCATTTAAAAGTTAAAGCTGCAAAATCTGTCAAAGTGCTTGATTACTTAGAAAGCATTATTTGAAAGCGTATAATAATTCTAGATGGATGACACAATTCATTTTACACGTTATACTCATAAATGTTATTTAAACAGCTTTTAAAAATATAAGCCATACAATATATATATATAACTTTTTACAGGTGGATATTCTTGCATTAGGTAGAAAAAAAGGAAAGAAATATATAATTATAATAATTAGCATAGGTCTAAAATGAAAGTGTCATAGAGACAAATATTGTAAATACATTTGTTTTGTAAATTTAAGTTTAATAACAAGGGTAATAGGAGAATCATTTTTTTTAAATAATCTTATTCTCAGTTTCACACAATTTCTGGAAATGTTCCCTTCCACTGCAATTTAACCCCTTAAAGACACATGACATGTGTGACATGTCATGATTCCCTTTTATTCCTGAAGTTTGGTCCTTAAGGGGTTAATTCATCCATTGGTATGGTCATAAACTTTAATTGCGATGGGCCCCCTGCAAGTACTGTAGTGAAATGAGCCGCAACACTTTGTTTCATATATTCTAACTGTATGTTGCCGATGTGTCCCAGTCTTACTTCAGTCATACCTCCATACTGGACTCCATGTGAGCATCATAAGAGATGTAAAACATCCGAAGTATGAAAAGTAGTTGCTTTTTATTTTATTTTATATCTTTTATGAGCAGATTTATGTAGGAATGTTTTGGGTTTTTTTTTGCTGTTTAAAAAAAAATGTATTTTTTACTTTCAATTTCTTTTTAATTTTATTGTCTATAAAGCATCCTATTATTGCTCCTTTAATAGTTGGATTATGTCCCTAAAGATTTGCAAACAATCTGTCATCATTTAGGATAAATACTGAATATTTCAGATATGAGTAACCCTTTCTCCATAACTACAGCTTCCCCTTTAAAGCTCTAAATGAGATAAAAGGACAAAGCTGAGAGTGGTGTCCCCAATAATGACCACTGCAGACAGTACTGCCACTATGTGCTAACGTTCTTTCTGTAAGTAATGGTTATATTTTGCCCCAAAGTCCCTAATTACATCCACATTTGTATCAGATTTTTTATTTATTTTTTTGTCTCATGAAAATAAATCATGAAAGTAAATGTAGTACATTTATGTAATTGTACTGTATACATAGGATTTGGATGAATCTTAAATTGGGACTTACTTATAAAGCTACTACCCACCCCCCCCCCCCACCCAAAAAAGTTGGAAAAAATATGCCAGAAGAAAGTAAACCATAATAAGTCTGACGTATATACACATTTAATTTTTCAGTATATTTTTGCTTTCACAAATGATTTTAAAAAGTTTTTTTCTCTCTCTTTAATGCAGCTTGTGGGGATGCAAGACCCACATGAGCCATAGCAAGCACTTCTCATCACTAGCACACCCCTTCTAATACGGTTAGTCTGACAGGAGAACATTTAGACAAGAGCATTGCATGAGCCTCGTGTTCTCAAGCAATCCATCAATTTCCAATCCTCTCTGTTTCCTGCTAATTCCGAGCGCTCCAGGCAGCTAAAATAACTGGGATCCCTGTCATATTTCTGAAATAATTTTATCCAAGTAAGATTTTTATTGTAGCGACAATAGTAATATGTTTGAAATCTTTGCATAGATGATAGAAAACAAATATGAAGGGTGATTAATGGTTGAAGAAAATGTTATGAGTTTTATAGAGAAATTGCTTTTCTGTAGAGCAACAGTGCAAACTCCCAAGGACTGTGGTGTGATTTCTATTTAAAAGCACATTTCTTTATTTTTATATTAACATGGTTCACATTACATTGAATATAACATTTGCAATGCTGTAAAATAATGATACATTTTCAAAGAGCCTAGAATTCTGGTTATATTGTACACAATACCTGGAATGTGTATGTATACCATGATTTGAATCTTTTATAGCCATTGACAGAGGCGTAACTAGAAATCACCGGGCCCCGGTGCGAAAACTGCACTGGGCCTCCCATGTGTCTCATCCCCTGCCAGCCACTCCATATGTCTCATTCTCGCCCCTGGGAATTTCTTACCCACACCCTGCCCCCCCATGTGTCTCTCCCACCCACCCCCTCCACGTGTCTCTCCAACACTCATACACACGCACTAACAGACACACACACACACCGACAAACACACACATGCACTGACAGACAGACACACACGTGTACTGTCAGACTGACACACACAGACACTGACAGACAGACACACACAATGACAGACATACTGACAGACAGACAGACACAAGACACTGACAGGCACACACAGACACTGACAGACAGACTCTCACAATGACAGACAGAAACACACTCTGACAGACAGACACAAACTCACTGACTGACAGACACACACTCACACTGTCAGACAGACACACACACACATACACACACACTGTCGGACACACTTACACACTCTTCCACACTTTCACAATTTAATTTTTGAGGCCCACCCAGCCTCCCTACCTTTTGGAGAGCAGGTGTGGGTTCAGTATGGGGCTGTGCTGTAATCTGGCACTTCCTCTCTACTCTCACGCGCTGTTTAGTATGCTGGGGCCGGAATGACATCTTATTTCTGCTCCCGGCATCACAGAGGGTGCGAGGGAGGAGAGAGGAACTGCCAGACCAGCCTCCCTCGCTGCCCACACTGTCGCCTGCCTCCTGTCCTCCCACTCCTTACAGTATATATTGGCATAGTAGGCACCTGCCATCCAGGTAAGAAGGTGCCTACTCATCATTGGGTAAGAGCCAATTCGGGGGTGCCCTAAGGTCGCCAGATGGTCACCCCCTGTGAGAGGGCTCCTCTCGGTGCCCACACCTTTGGTACCTCACGGCAGCAGAGGTCAGAAGAGCGGCTGGGCTCCCTGGAGTGAAAGGTCCACTCACAGTAGCAACCCCTGTGACTGTGGTAGTTCTGCCACTGGCCATTGCTCAGAATTTTCTGTTTGCCCACTGACTTATATGCTATCAATCCAAACTGTCTTATGTAAAAGATGTGTCATGAAGATTCATAGGAAATCTGATGAGCTTCCTTTACAGGTAAATTCTCTGCAAATGTAGACATATCAGCCAAGTCGCATGATACGTCAAGATCAATGAGATGAGAGAGTATTTCAGCAACACACACACATGCAAGGAGATGAATTATAAAGACAAGACGATTAAGCAGTCCTTGTTATTTTAATGAGAAGTTCTATTAGTTGCCCACGCCTGCACTCCAAACTGCCTTCCGGACCCTGCAAGATGGCTAGGGTCAGGAACCAGGAGAAGGGGAGAGCAGAGGCTGGCGGTGCTCTGCTCTGATACAGGTGCATCGTTAAGGGAAGGGGTAGCAGTGGATGTTGGTCGCTGACCAGACCATAACAGGTCACTGGGGTCAGCTTAAGGAACTTGTGGGCAGAGACCAGAGGTGCACTGCCCTGATGTCAGCTCTTCTGCTGGGTTTGCACTCTGCTGCTGGAGAGTTAGACTGGTTGTCTCACCTCCCTGGAATACAATCTGTTGCTGGGGAGAGAGATTGGTTGTCTCCTCTCCCTGACTGGTACACTGTCACTGGGAAGTGAGACCATCTGTCTCTACTCCCTGTAATATACTCTGCCGCTGGGGAGTGAGACTGTTTGTCTCTACTACCAATAACGCTTGCTGCTGCTGGGGAGAGGGACAGAAGATCTCTTCTCCCTGTAACTCTGGCTGCTGCTGGGAAGAGAGACCGGTTGTCTCTTCTCCCTTGAACTCATAGTGCCACTGGGGAGTGAGAGGACTTTCCTCCCATCTCTGGAACTCACTCTGCCGCTGCTGTACAGAGTCGATTAGTCACCGGTAGTCCTGCTCGAACTCCCATTCCTGGTTGGCTATGTAGTTCAGATCAGATAGCAGGTCTCCCTTAAGTTCCCAGATGTCCCAGAATCGGAACACTGCTGAGCTCCCAAAATCAGTCCACTCCTCAAAGGCCTCCCACAATAAGCCAGAGCCAATATAGTCCTCACCCTCCGGAGGGTTGTCGTCTGTGAGCCACGGTACTGCTGGACCACATACCACCTCAAGGCCTGGTAACCATTGTCCAGGCACAGTTCTCTCCAGACCAGTCTCTCCAGTTCAGTCACCCATTCTTCCAGGGTCTGCTCGCTCAGAAAAGGCATCCACATATCCAGTTATCTTGATATCGCTTTTCTGGGATTGGGAGGGATTCTTTCCGGA
Organism: Pelobates fuscus; assembly: GCF_036172605.1. Lineage (NCBI taxonomy): Eukaryota > Metazoa > Chordata > Amphibia > Anura > Pelobatidae > Pelobates > Pelobates fuscus. Next base: position 74,906,547 of record NC_086323.1, on the reverse strand, counting down.
GAACCTTTACCTCCTCGAGGACCTCGCTACAGAATGTCTTTCAGATCTGGTCCCTAAGATCCTGCTCACACTGTCCCAGTGTCATGACACTCCTTAGTTAATATGCCCTCGTGCAGTACTCGCACTCACCACTGTTTCTGTTTGGCACTGTTTCTCATTTCTTTTCGTTAAGCACTACACCTGGCCCTTGTTTAGCACCTATATATTCTGGTTTCTCCCCTCACTCCCTGTCAGATCATTATCGTTCATCCTGTACCCTGTACCTGCTGTTTCCTGGTTCCCGTGGTTCTGACTCCTTGCTCCTGTGTCTTGTATCCTGTGTATCCTGATCCTGTGTTCCGATGTCCTTATGGTCCTGTGTTCTTGTCTCTGCCTGGTCCAGTGTTTGCCTGCAGTGTTCCTGCCTAGACTCCATTTCCAGTGTTTCTGACCTTGCTGCCTTATTTTTGTGTGACCTGCTTTGGGCTTTGCTCCTTGGTGTTGATTTAGTGCTTGGTGGCTTAGGATCTGTGCACCACTTATATTCTGTAGTGGCTGCACTATCCTGACTAAAGCCTTTACTTTTGCCTAAGGACTATCACGTGTACTCTGCCTGCTCTATTGTATTTATATTGATTTCTTGTATATATTTATATATTTGTGTCATTGTACATATTTTGTTGTGTGTGTGTGTGTGTGTGTGTGTGTGTATGTGTGTATATATATATATATATATATATATATATATATATCTCTCCCCTTTGGTTTTCTTTAATACATTTTCTTAATTGCTCCATTCATCGTGTCCTTGCATTATTTCTCTGCTAAGTTGGTTCCCACATTTAAAGGGACAGTGCTGTCGCAGGGCAGCACCCCTTCATGTCCTTACACCCAGGATTGTGACATCATACTGGAACAGAGCTTCTTGTAGTCGCTGCTTAAACTCTGAGGTCAAGCACCTGCTCTTCTGCACGCCTCCATCTACTGAGGGATTGCCTCCAAAGCAGGGCCATCTCTCTGATCCTCTGCACGAAAACTCTTCCTTAAATAAGGCTGCTGCACAAGGGCTAGCTTGATCCATATCCTCAGGAATACGGCCAGTGGCTTCAGCTAGTTTTATGGCAAGTTCTTCAGCTCTCTCTTTCTCCACCTCCACCATAAACTGATCAACCACCTCAGGTGATGGGTTTGGAGCATAGAAAGCCTCTTACCTTCTGTGAGAGCACATCCGGACCTGTCTGTGCTGCCAGTGAGAACGGTGATTCACTGGGAGGGCTGGCTGGCCTTTTCTGGTCCAGGTCTATCAGGGCTATCATCTCAGGTTTCTTTAGCCCACCTGGATCGTAACCTCTGTAAGCAAGTAGCTCATTTAGGGCTATGATGGTCAGGTACCTATAGTTGTCTGCCATCCTGGTTGCTGTACTTTCTACTGCACATCCATCTGGGCTGCTTTTCACGGAGGATCCCACTTCTTGACACCAGTGTCACGGGTTGCAGGTTCTTTTAGTGTCTCTTGGTCGCCTCTTCTCTAATCCTCCACTGGTACTGGATTCATCTACAGCATACAGTGATTCTAGCCCTCTGGAACCTTATATAGTGGACAAGACCAGTCGTATTGGGTAAAACAAGAGTACTGTGTTACTGTTATTCCTGTTGTGTACAGTTTCCCCAATATAATGGATACAATCAGTAAAAGCAATCTTACTTTATTAGGCCAATTGGCTTGTTATGCAGTGCCGCTTGCATGGGATTTCTAATACAAAATCACAGGGGTTACCTTCCCACAAGCCATTGTGGTTGAGAGATAATTGAGCTCCAATTAAGCTAATCCAATTATCTCTCAAGTAGGAAAATTTACATACCATTTTTACATATCACAAAATACATGACAGCATCGGAACCCCACAAAAGTTATATTCCCGAATAGCCCCGATCTGAGTGCACAACATATCCAAAAAGTACTCAGATTGTATAGGATGTCAGGGCTTAAAACCTAAATTCCTAAATTCCTCTTTGAAGCTGGGATCCCCAGCAGAGATACTCTGTAAGGCCTGGGAGTCTGGTTTCAGCACAAACTAACTGCACAACAGCTTTTACATAATACAATTAACACAATGGCTTTCATCTAGCTCAACATTTTACATAGTAACTTAACATTAACACAATGTAACCCCATATTCTATTTATCATTTTAAAGTCTGTGACCAGGTCCATAGTCTGTGGGCAGGAGGCTAGCTGTTATGCCTCTCCTGCAGGCTGTGGCATGGGAGCTTCCGTGACAGTTCATATTATCATTCGTGTTAAATAATGGTCCACAGTTTTACTTAATCACACTTTTTGTAGATTATTATTCCAGCCATACCACTTTAACAATTTACAAACAATTGGACATATAATTACTTGTTTATCACTGGTCAGGGCAATGTTTTTATGTATTTTTATGAAATTTGAATAGAAATAGCCTAAAGTGCATAAAAAAAACTTTAACATTTCTTGTTCACACTGAAGCGTTTATTGTACTCATTGTGTTACCATCTTATAATGCCACTTTCTTAAAAAAGCAATATGTCCATTTTTTTCCATAATAGAGTTGTACTGGTCAACTGTAAGTAATGTAATTGTTAAGTGGAAGCATCTAGATGCAACATAAACGTGGTGGCCACTCAAGTGCAATAAATTAATCTACTAAAACTGTTTAAAAAAATAATGGTTGTGGTGGCCACGCAAATAGGGACACGGGTCTTGCTGCCAAGGATGTCCTTTTCCCCCTCCTAGTGCACCGGATCCAGTGATTATAGCTGCTGAGTGATTATAGAAAGCTGAGTGATTGAAGCTTTACCCCAGAGACATTAGCCGAAACTTAATGCTGGAAGTGAACTAGTTTAATGGGACGTGGTACACGCAATTTATACGCAGACCACCAGCAGGGGGTCTCCATACAGTTCAATACAGACTACTCCCTGGTGTCTCTGTGTCTGAGAGATAATTAAGTGTACTCTGCTTTACCTAATTATCTCCCAGGCACAGAGGTACAATGTACAAAATATAAAAGACCCCAAAACACATACAACATTATACGGGACCCCCACAAGTCCTATATCCCTGGATAGCCTGGATCTGAGTGCCCAAAGTAGCGCTCAGATCCCACAAATACAGCCGAATTGTCACTGGGGTAAAGAAAAATGGTAGCGGTCGGTCACTTTCGGGAGTCCTAAAATGAAAGAAAAACAAAACAGTTCTCCTGGCTCATAGGTAGCGATTGTTCGCCTAGTTCGTGCAAACAATTCAACCGAACAGTGCTCTCCTAGTTCACTTTGAAAAGAAGCAGGCGGTGGTATACGTTGTGGTGTTCGTGAGTTAGATTGTACGATTTTAGTTCCTTGCTCTCGACGTCTGAACACCGCTGCCTGCTTTTGTGTGACAAGATGTCCGCCAACTCATTTCCCACGTGTTCGTTCATGCGAATGGCGGCCAGCAGAACACTTGAAATAGCTTGATGTGAACCAATGATTGAGGTGTCAAGAGGGATCAACAGGGTTGCAAAAAGTTTCAAGGTGGGCAGAGCATGGGGGGTATAAAAAGATGATTTTTGGGACTTTGTTCAGTTACAGAACTGCCAGCAATAGTTCGGTGACTGGGTGTTCTGTCACAATGGTTATCTGTCTTCTGTTATACTCACTACTAAGTTCTAGACTTAAGCTTAAATATGTGCTAACAATTGCTTAAACTTACAGTCTTGCCTACATGACAAGGTCACTTTAATTCCTGGAATCAAATTCACAAAACATACATGTAAACATTCACACTGGCGCCTAAGAACTTGAAATTATGCAGGGCAAAAATAGAAATCTGTTTTTTTTTTCAATCCATATAAAAAGTCAAATAGATTGGCAGACATAATGTGAATAATATTACATTATTTAAAGGGACATTATAGTCACCAATGCAACTACAGCTTATTGTAGTTGTTCTGGCGAGTATAGTCTGTGCATGCAGGCATTTTCATGTAAATACTGTCTTTTTATAGAAAAGGTAGTGTTTACATTTCTGCCTAGGGACACCTCCAGTGGCAGTCACTTAATACAGCTACTAGAGGTGCACATGGCCAGCACTGATGTTCAGTGCCTCCATGCTCTACATGAACACGCTGAAGTTACTCCATAGAGATGCTGCATTGATTTAATGCATCTACATGAGGAGATGCTGATTGGCCAGCACGGTGTTTGGCTCTGCCCCCACCACACCTCCTTGGCTGAGATCTTCCATTTTGATGATCTCAGCCAGGAGGCAGATTGGGGCCGAGCCCGCGCCGGAAGACCAGTGTGACACTGGAACTTGTTGAGTTTTCTACCTTTTTTAGCGGGGGGCAATGCGGGCCAGGGGTGATCACATGTTTTTTTTAACACTATCGGGTTAGGAATACATATTTTTGTTCCTGACCATATGGTATTCCTTTTAAGCAAAATGGGCAGGGGAATTACAAACAAAATAATTTAGCCGAATATGTTTTGCCTAATACTTCATTGCCAGTTTATCAAGCTGACGTGGGAACATTTGATATTTAATATATTTTTGTTTATTTTTCCCACCTATTTTGCTTGTATAATGTAATTTTGTACTTCCATTGTGCTCAGCTGCTTGATTTTTTTTTACTTTACTACCAGTTTCAGAGAAGAGCAAATCACTTGATTTGTGCTTTATGTTAGTTTTCATAGTTCATAGAACAAAACTGCAAAAAAGTAATTTAGTGAGTGGAGACATGGAGCATGGGACCAGAATACAGAAAGCGTCTCTGTAGACCCTTAGGCATTCTGCAAAGTGTCTTGTGTGTGGATATCACTTTTTGTAAAACGGCAGTCCTTCCAACGGAATAAATAAAAATGAAGCTACATACCTATAATATACATGTATGCCATTATATTCAGTTATTGCATAAACTGAATTATCATCTTATAAAAATTAATGTATTAAATTGTACAACGCATGTGTATGCATATGGGTAAGTGGCTAGAAAGAAGTGTTGGTAATAGGACGTTTGAGAAATTATGAGAAATAGATAACATTTTAAAAAATGTTGCCTCTAATTTAGTTTAGTCATAGAAAGTTACCTGTAGCTGATTTTCCTTAAAATATTTGTGCAATTAGCAGCTACATAGCGCCCTCTAGAGCCTCTTAATACACATGCAGTAATGCTCAATACTGTAAATACTGTTTAGGCACAGAGACATAAGGAAATGAACTGGGTTTGGGGCTTAGCGTCTCTGTGAAAGGAAATTCAACAAAGGCTATTTTCTTGGGTTCTCTCATGTTCTAAGCTCATACCGTGATAAGAGCCTCACACTACGACAAATGATGCCTGCTGAGACAAAGAATATCTAGCTCTTTTGTGTTGTTTTTTCTTACTTTCCTTTTACCATTTTCTTAAGCAACTGTTGAAAGCTTTTTACATTATTGATGGAAAAACCAAACAGGAGGCTTTGTTTAACCTTTTCTCTCATCGTGTTCAATTGATCCACTTCTTAGTTGGTTGATTGGAAGAAAACTTAATGCATTTCTTTTTACAACAGGAAAAATTAGATGGATGGAATGTCCATTTATCAGTAGCATGAATCCTAGTGGGTGATCTATTCACTGCTATAGGGGATATTAATGTAGTAGAGGAAGGGGGGGGGGACTGCAAAAATGACTTTTTTAAGAGCTTGGTCAAAGAAAAGTTAGAGGTGGATGGAGAAAATGTGAAATAACTGCAGTTCACAACGCAAATGATGGAGATTTTCAAGGTGGGAAAGAGAGGCAAAAGTTACAAACGACTTATAAAAGGAAGGGGTGGATGCACAAAATAAGAGGGATAAAAAAAACTTAGGGTAGGGAAAGTATAATCAAGTCAGAATAGTATTGCCGCATGAGAAATATCCTACGTCAAGTCCTAAGCAACTATACAAGCCTACAATTTACTCATCACTGCAAGACTGGAGGGTCCGTGGCACATGCACCCTGGTAAATTTCTACTCACCAGGACTACACTTTCACACTCGGTTGTCTAGTGGGTGAGTGGAAATTTTGAGCCTTGACATGAGGTACAGTAGATACTTATTAAATCAGACTGGGCAACAGGAAAACTATGCAGATTGATATAAGAAAGATTATGTAAAGCAAAGATAGTGTAGGCGCTCACTATAGCATACGATGGGTGGCAGCGATAAATCGACAAGGATTCCCAAAATTAAAAAGATTATGATTTCTCCTTTTTTGGTATGTATACTTAGAGATAAAACATGTTCATACTTCTACTTCATGTGTCGTAGAGAGCTGGAGGTTTAGTTGTGGAGGTTCTCCCTCCTGGTCAGGGCAGGATTTTTAATTAGGCAGAGTAGGCACCTGCCTACAGCACCTGAATACTAGGGGGTGCCTATTTCCTGCCTTTCATTTTACATCAAATATTTATATAAGAAACATAATTTAATATGCATACAATGTAATGTGTGAGAAAATAAGATTAGTTTTTTTATTTTTTAAATTCTGCATGACATTTTAACTGTGAATGTCATAATACTGTTAGATTTTACTGGAATAACATACACACATTTGTATGCTGTGAAATCCATATCCATACCCATGTACAGGTTTTATGGTGTTTTAGAAATTAACCGGGTCAAAATGGTGTATTTTTTAGTAGCCACTTAGTCACCAACCCTGGCCAACATTAGTGATAGTGTTGATATTTGTTTTTTGCATTTTCGCTGATGATACCATCCTCATTATACTTTTTACTGCTCTAAAACACTCATATTTGTATTTGACAATATCTCATTAGTACCACAGTACCTTCCATGTGCAGGTTTTTGGGGTTTTGTAAAGTTGTTACATAGCTTGCCCATTTCAGTTTTTATACCTGGAAATATGACAAATTGATTTTCTGCAACGAGGCCTATAGTTACGCATGCACCCATGAACCGGACCTGTAATGCAGAGTGAATTAATTAGGCCTTCAAGCAACTCTGGGCACAACTCCAGGCCAAGTTATTCCCCTATATGGAGAGTTCAAGCTCGACTGAAAGCTCCTTTTCTCCAATTCATAGATGCAACAAAATGCTATGGCCAGTTTTGGATTGCCCTACTGAGACATCTCCTAAACTACAGCAGGGAGGGAGGCTGAGGCAGATGCCCCAGTCCCAAGGGCCTACAACACCAAGACACCGCCACACGCTACACACTATTTCAAGTTGACCCTACCTTGGCATCACAAGAGAAGCAGAGGAGAAAGAAACTGAGGCGGACACCCCGGTATCGTGGTTCCCAGCCACCACTCACCTAGGCCACAATCTGGATGGGGACAACTCCCCAGGCATGGTTCACTTCCTCTGGAGACCCACAATCAATCTGGAAGCGGAGCTTGAGTTCCTGTTCTGGTCGCTGAACATGTTTGAACCTCTGAGAAATATATGATGAATGGTATTCAAGTTTGGGGCTTGTGGGGCATACTTTTAAGAGACTTGGGTCACCTTACTCATGGGGACAGAATATTTTGACTGGAGGGCACTGGATGAACTTATTTTTGTGGCATTAGCCTCTCACTTGCAGTTATCTGTGTTACCCTCTCTGTAGCAGATACCCGCACTAGCCTCTTAGTAGTAATTACCTGTGTTAGCCTGTCAGTTGCAGTTACCTGCATTAGCCTCTGTTTATTACTATTAGTTGCTTTGCTTTTATATCACTGTTTGCTCTCAGTGGCCTTCCTATATACCATTAGCTTGATAGCACATACAAACAGTAAGCTCAGCATTCATTCATCTGGTTTCATCAGCATTTACTTAAGCCAATTTTTACACTATATTGTCTATTTAGAAACCTAGAATATGTCTATATTTCAGATATGCTTTGTACTTTAGCTAATAGGCTGTAGGATGTTGCTTTTACTTGTACTTATATAAAAAAAATGTGCACAGTTTATGACATGTACCTACCACCTTCCTTTATCTCTTTCTCATGTTGTTGCCGACATGTCTTTTCCATAAAGTATGTAATATTATCAATGCACGACTAAAATAAAGACTGTCAAAACAAAAATTAAAAATGTAGGGGAAATTTGTCAGACATGAATTGGATAAGGGTCCGAATTTTGTAGAGCCTGTCAATTAATGGGTAGTTTCTAGTGGGGGTACAGTGTATTATAGTTAAACTGGAGGAATCACAGTATTTGCTATTAGCGATCCCTCTTCATAACCCCTGGGGAAAAAGAGGTAGTCAGCATGCTCGTACCAGAAGGACCTTATACTTGACTTTTTCACAATACCCATTACTAGGGTTGGATCTTCAATTTTTTTCATGTCTGTGACATCAGTGGGGTGCCATATGAATTTTCTACTGTATTGTGACCACGGATTCACATAAAGATATTGGCTGTCAAACAAGTTGGTTGTGCAAAAATCAGCTAAAATATGTTGTCTGACATAAAGAGGGTAAAATAGTTGACTGGCTCACAGACATCTTCTGTTTGTGATACGAGTTGTGATGCCAGGTGTGGCCGCGAATGGAAGTATCTCTTGGGCAGTCATGTTTGGGGTTACCCAGTTTTCCTCTGGCACTGTGAGGCATCCTAAGCACCATCCTGTAGATGGTGGTGTTGCACCATCATTGGAGGACTCACTTAGTGCCTCAATGTCAGAGACAGTCTGCGAGAGTGTCACTATCAGAGACTGCCAGAATGGCCCATGTATCACTTGCCGTCTAATAGAGTGCCATTAAAGGGGGGTTCATTTTAGCTATGTCACTAAGGCAGTAATTTAATTAATTTGCCTACTTGCCTAACACACACTATACCACCCCCAATTCCTACTTGCACCCACAGAAAACCAAACACCCAATCCAAAAATGTAAATAAAACTGAACAGATCAAACAGCTATGACCAACACTAAAAGAGTTTATTTATTTATTTTATATAAAAATAGCGCCCAGAAAATGTCAGCTTGATCAGAGAGCCCTCTGATCACACTGATCACGATAAAGTACTGTAAAGCACAGATAGTGTACAGAACAGTGATCAGGCATCAGGTAAGGGGTTACATTATTTAAAACTGCTGCATCTGACAAATAAAAGATATAAATAGTATCAATAGTACTAATCACACTAATCAGACTGGTTACATAGTTAATGTGAATAGCACTGAAAAAGTAAAAACAAAAAAAAATTCTTACACTTTTAACACTTTCACAGTTTAGCAGTGATCTCTCTGCCTTTCTCACCTCAGATCAAAATGAGGACAAGAGAGGGGCAGAGACAATGTCTCAGCCAATGATACAAATCCACAGTTATCACCTGCTGCAGATTGATGTAATTGACTGAAGGGGGACTGACTGGCAACACCCATGATGGTGATCAGTAGCGTAAGAAGAGATAAGGATTGCAGGGAGGGCTGACGGCATTTAAGTCCGATCCCTGCAGGATGATATAGGACACCATAATTAATGGGAGGCACCTAACCACTAGGGGGCGCCTGTTTCCATAACTTATAATGCGCTTGTTTGAGCTTAAATATACTGGTGGTGAGATACGTACCAGGAGCCTTGACCAGTGTCCTTTGTATTCCCGTCAGACTAAACAGCAGAGCTGCAGGAATAGTTATAGAGAAGGTAAAACTCAGTTCTATCCCAGCTCCCAGTGTCTGTGTGTGAGACTGGATAGGGAGAGCCCTGGCTCAAGGTAGCCTTGGCCACTTAATGGGTATTTCTGAATGCCTTACACCATTATAAAGTTACATGACAAATATGCTATAAACCTATTGATACCTAACTTTGGTGATATTTTTGGTCAGAAAGGTTATCAGTATGTGGTGGTATTAAAAGAGGCATTTTAAGCACCAGAACCACTACAGCTTACTGTAATAACTCTGGTGCAAAAAGAGTGTCCCTGCAGTCTGAAAATGTTAAACACTGCTTTTTTCTGAGTGTTTATACTTGTCCTTAATCTACCTCTTAAATGCTCTTCACACATATGCATTAACCTAAAAACAAAAACAGGAAAATTGGCACAGAGGAATAGAGCATTACTGCTGAAATTGAGCTGTTTCTTCCAATATATTTTCCCAAAATTTACCGGTATGTCAGAGACAAAGCCTCTATGTCAGCATGAAAAAGAGTTTACAAGATTGGGGTTCATTAATTATCCCTTTATAAACTTTCTTCCCATCAACTAGGAAACTGAATAGATTCTAGTCAAAATGTCAGGGCAATCACAGTAATTCTTAACAGTCTACACAAAGCTGCCTATGCTCTGTGGATCTTGAGAAAATTGTGGTTGCCTCTCGAAGCAACCAGGAGGGATCTAATGTACCCACCACTAATTGTCTCCTATACTGCTGACATCATGTACACACATAAAGGACTGTCCTACAGTTTATATAATCAATAAACGTACCGAAGGAAATCAATTAGTTAATCAGTGGAGTTCCTAAATAATAGCCTTGGTTTAAATGATGATGCAAACATATCAATGCAGCTGGTAATAAGCTACTAGTGGTGTTACCATGAAATGTTGTCATTGTTCGCCCCATTTCAGTAGAACCCAGTGGCAATTTCCGACTGTTTCACAGAACATAGAGCACAGACAGGGTTGACTGAATAAAAACGAAACAGTGTGCTCTGTGGTCCTTCAAGCAGTACATGCTAACACCTTCATTGTTAAAATATAGTCTGTTTTATCTATCAGCCTATGCTGCAACAACACCAAACCCTCATTTTCACCAAGATTTTTGCCAAAGGGCATGTTTAAAAAGTGAAAGTGCAGCTTTGTAAATTACAGTACAGTGACATAAACTTCCACCTTTTCCTTAACACTCTTCCATCAATCTGCCAGGTACAAGTGTTTATGTCCCTAGAGACAACATGGTATGAAGGCAGTACCTGCCTGTGTGCCTGGATTTAATGCCCAGCTATTCGAACTCTGCCAGTGAACCTAATGCAGTGAGATACGGCAGAGACACAACTCATTTATCTTGTTCATTTCTTCAAACAGGAAGATCTCCAGGCAGAGATTCCAGCCTTCTCTACTCATTACCTTTTAATTGCTTCTAAATTGCTGTGTGACCTCTGTTGATTTTTCAATAGCAGAATCTATCTGTCTGAAAGTAAAACAATTTTGGTGCTGGATGTCAAGGGACACAAATTCCCATTCTGCTGTAAAATAATGCCGAGATAAGCATTTTCATTTTGAATCGGATTTTGTTTGTATACGGATGGCATATACGTACGAGGAATAATGAGATAAAGTGATATGGAATAATAGGAAATGCCTGTATGTAGCATTAGAAGGAGTTACTGTTAGATATATAGAAATAGTGTGAAGTTATCAGGAATCGTATGCAATAAAAAAAAACTGTAGGAGGTCTCACCAAATGTTCTACATTGAGTGGAATGTTATCGAGTTGGGTCCAACACCTTTTTCTTTAGAATACCAGAAAAAAAATATATACTGCATAGTTTCAATCTGTGCCCATGTATGCAAGGCTTTTTTTGTAGACACAATATCTATGCATGAATCGGTGACAGGCACCTACAACCTCCAACGAGAATTCTAATTAACATTTTGTTAAGATCTTTCTTTTTATTGCACTTTCTCAAAGATCCACCTTCTTTTACGTTAAGAAAACACTGTCATATTTTATTATAATTTAACATATTTTAAATATTGCATATTTGTTTTCATTTTGTAATGCTGTGAAATAAGTAAATATCTCTTTTCAGTGCATTTCTGTGTTGGCCGGATGGGGATGACTTATTTGGATCCTTATGTGGAGAGAGGAGAAAATAATGGTGCAATATGTCTAGTACAGATCGATACATATTTGGACAACAGGGTCTATTGTAGTCCTACTCATGTGTAGTAGAGCTTGAACTAGCATACAGCAGTACAATCCCCAGTTATAGGATATGTGGAGAGGTATAGATATCGTGTCAATGTGTAGCCCAATTAAAGCGTTTAAAAGAAGAGAGACAACTAATAGTGCTCACTGTATAAAATATTGTAGGAGTATGAATAATAAAATTGTGTACTGACATATGGTTGAGCAGGCAAACCGCTCGATGACTCAGGCGTGATAATCCCCATCAAGGATTTCTTTGGGAACAGGAAAAGTAAAATCAGATACCAAGCAGCAAATGTAAAAAATAATAAAATACTAAAAAAGTAAAATTGTACAATCAAAGTATATTAACCCCTTAAGGACACCTGACAGGTGTGACATGTCATGATTCCCTTTTATTCCAGAAGTTTGGTCCTTAAGGGGTTAAAAGTAACCAAAATACCTTTATTAGAACACAAGATAAAATATTTAAATATCCACAACGTGCTTCACTTATAAAGGCTTTCTCAAATGGAGACAAAAAAGACATGCTTGGTAAGATGGGGTATATATAGGGGACTAATATTTAAACAATTAAAGATTTGGCGCCCAAATTACGTCATACATAAATAACATTTTTGAATTGTAAGAAAAAACATACATATAAAGAGAATACAATACAGTGCACTTATCTTTAAAATATGGCCTTAAGACGGACATTATAAATAGATTAAAAACACTGTTTAAGTTACACATGATTTTATTTTTTGTTTACTATCTTATTTACATAGTCTGTTTTGGCGCAACCCTTTTGTTGTCTTGTCTTTTGTAATATCCTTGTTAGTAGGGCTTGGAGGGAGCCCTATGTTTAGGTTTGCTGCCTCTTATACTCTTCACTTATAGTGTTGGTTTATTTTAAGCGCTGTTTCCTCTGGTTTTGTATCTTTTTGAACACAAACCTAAATTATCTGACCAAAAACAGTAATCAAGAGCTAGTGTGCTTTCATAAATCCAGGAATGATATGCATATTGCATATCTATTTTGAGATGCTATCAGATCTTCAAATTGTGCATCGAGAGCTAAAGATGGTAAGATGGAGCAAGTGTAAAATGCACTAGATGCACTAACACAGTTACTAATTTGTATCTATACATAATACAATACATTTCTTTTTCATCCATTTTGTGGTATTTTTGTGTATTAGTGATTCTCAGGTCCTCTACCAGAGGATTGAGAGTCTGAAGGTTCTGAGCAGTAACTGCTGGATAGAGATCTGAGATGTCCCACCTGGAATCTGTTGAAGCTACACTCCCAAATAGGGGCTGCAGCCCATTGTGCTACGTTACTAGATGAAACTAGTACTGCCTTCACTTTTCCCATCCTTTCCAGCACCGCTTTCAGCCTTGTTTGTTTTCTTTGTATGTTATGGTCTCTGGTTATTACCACATTCACCACCACTGCAGTCTTCCATTCCTTGTCTACCACCACAATGTTAAGTTGGTTAGTCAGTACTTATTTCCTGTGCTGCTGACATGTACACACATAAAGTACTGGATCTTAGTTCTGTCATTCTCACCTACCCTTTGTGGTACCTAACATCTGGATTTAGGAAGCCAATAATCTGTGCATATATTTTGCTACATAATACCAGCAACTTGGTTGTGCCACTCAGTGTATGCTGTCACTGCTAACATCTTGCACCCAATTACAAAGTGTTCAATTAACTCTGAAGCCTTTTTGCACTGTAGAACACTGTCCTGTCTGGTGTGGTAGCCCCCCGCTTTTAGTGATCTGGTGCCTAGTTTGTATTCCTCTGCTGCTGGGGTTGGTGCCTCAGTGTTGTCTTTGAGTTTTGCTTTTTCCAACAAATGGCAGGATTTTTGAATATAGGTAGTAACTTAATCTGTTATTTTAAATGCAAATACATACCATTTTTGACCATTTGATTTAATTACCCCCCAAAAAAAAAATTATGAAAGAAATTCTTCCAGGATCTCTTTCACAGTAACAACTTAATTCTGACAAAGTTGTTATGATGCTCAAAGTTCCCTTTGAGTAATTAGTGATACTTGTTTTAGCACCTATACTTATTGTAATAACCTATTTTCTTTTCTGTTTATTTGCCTTTGTAACCATTTAAGCCTTTAGGTGATTGTTACAGTAAACATACAATTGGGGTTATCTATGCAGTTTTGTGATTGCCGTAGTAGGTATTAGATTATATTGTAGTAATATTTAGGTTATTAGCTAAGGGCCTGACAAATTTGCTTGGAATCTACAGGGAGTGCAGAATTATTAGGCAAATGAGTATTTTGACCACATCATCCTCTTTATGCATGTTGTCTTACTCCAAGCTGTATAGGCTCGAAAGCCTACTACCAATTAAGCATATTAGGTGATGTGCATCTCTGTAATGAGAAGGGGTGTGGTCTAATGACATCAACACCCTATATCAGGTGTGCATAATTATTAGGCAACTTCCTTTCCTTTGGCAAAATGGGTCAAAAGAAGGACTTGACAGGCTCAGAAAAGTCAAAAATAGTGAGATATCTTGCAGAGGGATGCAGCACTCTTAAAATTGCAAAGCTTCTGAAGCGTGATCATCGAACAATCAAGCGTTTCATTCAAAATAGTCAACAGGGTCGCAAGAAGCGTGTGGAAAAACCAAGGCGCAAAATAACTGCCCATGAACTGAGAAAAGTCAAGCGTGCAGCTGCCAAGATGCCACTTGCCACCAGTTTGGCCATATTTCAGAGCTGCAACATCACTGGAGTGCCCAAAAGCACAAGGTGTGCAATACTCAGAGACATGGCCAAGGTAAGAAAGGCTGAAAGACGACCACCACTGAACAAGACACACAAGCTGAAACGTCAAGACTGGGCCAAGAAATATCTCAAGACTGATTTTTCTAAGGTTTTATGGACTGATGAAATGAGAGTGAGTCTTGATGGGCCAGATGGATGGGCCCGTGGCTGGATTGGTAAAGGGCAGAGAGCTCCAGTCCGACTCAGACGCCAGTAAGGTGGAGGTGGAGTACTGGTTTGGGCTGGTATCATCAAAGATGAGTTTGTGGGGCCTTTTCGGGTTGAGGATGGAGTCAAGCTCAACTCCCAGTCCTACTGCCAGTTTCTGGAAGACACCTTCTTCAAGCAGTGGTACAGGAAGAAGTCTGCATCCTTCAAGAAAAACATGATTTTCATGCAGGACAATGCTCCATCACACGCGTCCAAGTACTCCACAGCGTGGCTGGCAAGGAAGGGTATAAAAGAAGAAAATCTAATGACATGGCCTCCTTGTTCAC
Source organism: Pelobates fuscus (assembly GCF_036172605.1). Lineage (NCBI taxonomy): Eukaryota > Metazoa > Chordata > Amphibia > Anura > Pelobatidae > Pelobates > Pelobates fuscus. The sequence continues at coordinate 74,891,428 of NC_086323.1, read as the reverse complement.
CTGATCTGAACCCCATTGAGAACCTGTGGTCCATCATCAAATGTGAGATTTACAAGGAGGGAAAACAGTACACCTCTCTGAACAGTGTCTGGGAGGCTGTGGTTGCTTCTGCACGCAATGTTGATGGTGAACAGATCAAAACACTGACAGAATCCATGGATGGCAGGCTTTTGAGTGTCCTTGCAAAGAAAGGTGGCTATATTGGTCACTGATTTGTTTTTGTTTTGTTTTTGAATGTCAGAAATGTATATTTGTGAATGTTGAGATGTTATATTGGTTTCACTGGTAAAAATAAATAATTGAAATGGGTATATATTTGTTTTTTGTTAAGTTGCCTAATAATTATGCACAGTAATAGTCACCTGCACACACAGATATCCCCCTAAAATAGCTAAAACTAAAAACAAACTAAAAACTACTTTCAAAAATATTCAGCTTTGATATTAATGAGTTTTTTGGGTTCATTGAGAACATGGTTGTTGTTCAATAATAAAATTAATCCTCAAAAATACAACTTGCCTAATAATTCTGCACTCCCTGTAGTTAAAAATCATTTAAAAGGTTAGGAGCCAGGATTTTTAAACAAACAGTTTAATTTTCAAATACAAAAATACAATTCTTAAAGGGTCATTATAGCCACCAGAACCACTACAGCTTATTAATGTAGTGGTTCTGGTCTCTATATGGTGTCCCTGCATAATTTTCAATCTAAATGCTGCCTTTTGACAGAAAAGGCAGTGTTTACATTGCTGCCGAAGAAAACACCTCTAGTGACAGTTACTCAGACTGCCACTAGATGTGATTCCTAGTCCATAGCTGCACAGTGTGCAGCATCTACGCTCAGTGACTCCACTAAATGTTCCCTATAGGGAAGCATTGATTCAATGGGGAGATGCTGACTGAGGCAGCGTGGCATTTTGCCACATATGTGCATAGCCTCCCAATGCATTCATATGGGAAAGCATTGGCTTGCTGAGATCATCAAGAATGATTATATCAGCCATGAAGGCAGGGCAGGTAAGGTGTACGCTGAGTAAAAACACCTTTCCCATGCAACTGGAGAAAGGGGTGTAACCTAAACAGACACACACACTCACTGACAGACACACACTCACTGATTTGACACACACACACATCTTCACTGATAGACACACTCACTGGCAGGCAGGCAGACAGACACACACAAACATACATTTTCTCATACACTCACAAATTATACTTTTTTTTATTTGCGTCCACCCAGCCTCCCGGCCTTTGGGAGAGCTGTAGTGGATCCTTTTCCTGGCGTCCAGTGGAGCTGCTAGGATTCAGTATCTTTAAGCTGTTCTTGCTCTGCTCCTTCACTGCAGGGCACACAAGGGAGCAGAGCAAGAACTGCAGGAAGATTACTGCTCCCTTGTGTGCCTGTCTCCATCCTCCCTGGGCCAGCCGGCCACCTCCTTACTTTCTGGGCTTATTGCCTTCATGCTCTCTTGGCCACCTCCACTGAACGGGCTGATAAATCCCAGGCAGCAGGACCGAATGCCTAGCCGCCATGGCGACCTGGTTCCTGGGATTTGTCGAGCCCTGAGTTAGATAATTTATTTGATAGATATTATAATGCAACAGTATTGTGTTATTTGAATTCTTACATTCAGTGCAATTTGAACCTGTGTCAAACTGATACATGATCATTGCATTCTAAATGATTAAAATGAGGAAACATACAAATCAAATGTTCTTCTTTATTAAGCAAATATTAGGATGTTTGACAATTTCTACCAGTCTGGCCTTCAAGTGATTCACTTACCTCTCTTCATCTATAATTTGTTGAAAAAAAATGTTCCTGATAACTTCATATTGTTGAAAACTCTTGGCTACAGAGCATAACTGCAGGCAATAACAGTAAGTGTTTTATAAAAGGTAATTGTGCTTAGCTAGTTTCTTTGGGCATAATTTCTCTAAAGTACCATTACATTTTGTAAATCTCACAATCATTTTGTGTAAAGCCATTCCCAGGCCATATTCTGTAGATTACTTCAGTGAATAGCTGCAGTGAGAATAGGTGTCACAAGAAATTAATATTCTGCCTTATCACTCCGTGTTCAGTCAAGGAACTGTTCTTAGGTCCCATATATTCTATTCAAATCTTACATCTTCTATGAATATTTTGAATAAGAGTTTTATACATTATTAAGCAGGTGAAATGAAGAAACTCTAAGCAAGGTGGTAGGTCTCCCAGAAACCAAAGTTTTAGGTCTTCAATATGCTCATAGTATGAATACTTGTATATTACGATTTAGAATTACTGTAAAAGTGTTTGATGAGAGATAATATTGAGTGAAAAATAGAACTGTCTATGCCAGGGGTGATCAAGGCTTAACATGTAAGTTCTGGTTGAATTACCTTCTTATTCAACAAGAGCTGGAAGACCATGAATACATCCTCTAGTCGTTGAGTACTTATTACTGGGGCTGGATATACATGTCAGGTGCCTATAGGCATAAAATTCTAAGGAGCCCCTTGCTCACCAACCCCAAAATAAGGCAGATGAATTAAAATTAGATTACATAGGATTAACAGCTTGAGAGGGTTTGTAGTATAAGGACTGTTTAGGATTATTAAATTAAGGACTAGAGAGAGATACATTTGGTATTGGGTTACATGATTTGTTTAGTTTTTAAGAGGAGTTAAACATTCAAGTTTAGGCTTTGAGTGCTGGAGTTAATTAGAGAGTACCACCCTCATATTCCTTCTGTAAACCAGTCAGGTTGATGATATTAGAATTACAAGATTGCTTATATAGTGTGCATCAGACAAGGCTTCCCCTGCTCTTCCTACAAAGCATTTCCTGTGTAAGAGGTTACTAGTAGGAAGATGAGAAGTGATCCGTTCCTCTTCCTTTATAGCCCTCCACACAGACACTGGAGGAGCTAGGACAGCACTGAACCTTACCTCCTTTATCACTGTTCCTGCAGTTCTGCTATTAAGGCTGACTGGAGTACAGAGGACACTGGTCAAGGCTCCTGGTACTTATCTCCTCATCATCCTATTTAAGTTCAAAAAGGTACATTGTAAGTGCTGAAAAGAGACGCCCACTACCTGCTCTGCCTAATGGGAAATCCGGCCCTACTTATTAAAAACTAAATATAGAAGTACCAACCACGCTCTTAGAATATCCACCAAATGAAATGAAAGGCAAAAATATGTGCCATCAAGTCTGTCCATATATTATTATAGAAAAATAAGCATTGACACTATATAAAATAGCTAAAAGAATCTAATGCCACAGTCAAAAAGTACCAGATGGGGGACAGAAAACAGAAAAGGACCATTTATTTGGCGCAATACGAGTTCAGTCATCATGTATGTTTTTTTGTTATTCCTTTTTTCTGTTCACCCCTCTGGTAGTTTTAGACTGTGGCTTCTTGGCATGCAATTATTTTTGCCTTGCTAATTTTTTATAGTGTGTACCTCTGTCAACAAACCTGATGGTACATATATATGCTTTTCACTTCAGTTGGTGAAAGAGTGCGGTTTTAACGGTCTTTGTATTATGTACCAATGAAGAAACTATGGCCACCAGCGGCTGGGATACCTACTATGTAATGGAGCTGAAGGCAGCAAAGTATTTATCATCTTCCGATCACATTTTGGGTCAATTGTACTGTTGGTTTTTATTTAAATATAGAATTAGATGATTGTACCTGGAATCTTGTGAATGTCTGAAGGCATGGTCACTTAAAAACTCACAGCTAGACCACTGGGACTGAATTTCATTTTGTTCAAAGACAAGCACAAAATAACTGTAACAAAGATTAATTACCTATTCCTTTTGTAACCCCACAACTGCATTTTTAGGAATATTACATTTATGTTAAAATATATTTAATTAATTTAATTTCGAACTTGAAAGCAATCTCTTCTCAGACTTTAGAGAGAGTAACATTAGCTAACAGCTAATTACAACTCCATGTGAAACATTATTTTGTAGACATGTGCATTAGTTTTCGAACGAATACGATTTGTCCGAAAATTCAGTTTTTTTTCGTATTCGTTTTCTAAAGCATAAACGAAAGCTCTACATACGAAATATAAATTAAACGAAAGGGCAAATGCCGAATGCATTACCTTTTCATTTCATTTCTTTCATTTAATATACTCCCTGCTGCAGGGTAATTATCCCCACAGCCCAGAGAAAATTACACTGCGCATGCGCGTAAAAAAAAGCAAGGATACCAGCTCCAGCTCCATCCTTGTAATAAATATGAATTCCTACCCCCCTCCCCCGCATTAAAACCTTTGAGGGGGCCGAGCTAGATCCCAATGTGAGCGGTCGTAAAATCACAGAGCTGGCACAGGGCGAGAGAGCGCAAATAACGGAGTACCCCGGCCACTCCGACAGCACAAAAAGGCCATTGGAGCCCACTACACATTGGGGTGCAAGAACAAAAAAACGAGGCCAGATCGACCTAGTTTTACGGCTGATATTGCGATCAACTGGGGCAACCACATGGGGACTCGAGGCCCAACATGGTGGCGGACGTCGACGATTTCTCAGAGGCCTCAGATGAGCTACCCCTGCACAGCATGGCAAACTTGGTATATCAGGGTCTACTCAAGCTTCCTCCAGCGACAGAAGAGTCTTCTCCACCCATCACAACCGCAATAGTTACTAGACTCCTAGCAGACCTCACGCAGTCACTCTCGGCTGAAATATTCCAGGTGAGAGAAGATGTCAGGTGGTTCACTGCACTAATGGCTGTACTGGAACACACCACAGAAGCACACATCTCTCAGATATCTGAGCTGCAGAAGCAGGTCCACGATCTCACCTCGGCTCAGCCTCAACTAACCTACCAACTACCCAAACCTCAGCTGAACACGGCATCAGCCACTGGCAATCTTCTGGTGAAATTCCAGAATGGGCAACATAGGGCAGCCTTCCTGAACACAACAAGAGGGAAGACCACTTCAAAGAGATGGATCTCACCTTCTTCCCTGACTTATCATGCACAACTCTGCAATGGATAAAGTCGCTACGGCCTCTCACGGCTCTCCTGTCCATCAGCAGAATCAAATACAGATGGGATCCCCTTGCTCCCTCATCATACAAAACAAGGACGTGGAGCATACACTCTTGGATTCCTCAGAAATGGACGCAACCCAGGCTAAACTAGGCCTCAGCCTGACCACCAAAGCCACTGCTACTATGTGGGACCCATCCAACATTGTCCCATTTGTCCCGGCGACCAGTGGAACAGTGAGCTCTGCAGTTACCTGACTCTCTCTTTTTTTATTTTTTTTATGACTCTCTTTACTTCTCACCTTTTTTGCTCATTTTTTGTTACTTTATACATTCATGTTTTATAACCTAACTACTGCCTTTTGTGCCATGAGAACTACCCCAGCTCCAATCACATGACTCACTACGCTTACCTAATCTGAGGAGCTGTTCTTCCTACCACACTAAGATTTTTACTTTTTTAACATATTCTCTTTAGTTCATTACCATACTTTAATCAATACTGTGTCATCCCATATACTGTACTCTCATCTAGTATCGTTAAATATGTTAGCACACAGTTAATGTTCCACTTTACTAAAACAAAAACCACACTCTGACCATTATTCTTTTATTGTACTGACATGAAAATCGTTGTCCGAATGTGGAATAAATAAAGGATTAAAAAAAAAAAAAAAACAATGGTGGTCACTATGACCCCCATATTAATAAAAGTGTGTAAAATGACTCAGAGCATTCTGATTGGTTGGATTCCAAGTCAACCAATCAGAGTGTTGTGACAGGTAAATGTAGAGTCTTACCTGTCAGTCTCTTCATTAACCTGTCAGAGCATTCTGATTGGTTGGCTTGAAATCAACCAATCATGGTGCTCAAAGTCAAAGTGCAGGGCGTGGGAAGGCTTTATAAGCCTTTAAACGCCCTGCCAGGCTCAGTCTGTGCGGTGCCCTCACTTGGTGAAGATGGATTATTTTTTTCTGTCTGGATTTTTTTTTTGTGCTCCGGTTCTTTTTTTTATTTTAACAGTTGTGACGGTACAATTATGGATTTTTATTTGGCCTTTTTTGGTGCTGAAGAGAAGAAAGAGGACATCTAATGGTAAGTATGACATTTTATTTTACAGGGTATAAGTTTATTGCCCCCCCCCCAACTATTATTAGGGTGTGGGGGTAGGTAGGGAATTTTTATTTTATTTATTTATTTAAGGTCCCCACCCGCCGGTCAGGGTGCTGGGATGGGGGGGGGGGGGGGGGGGCATTAGGTCCCCTCATTATTTTTTTAGGGTCCCCACCTGCCGCTTTTGGGTGGAGATCAGGAGGAACAATAGGTCCCCCTTTACTTAATTAGGCTCCCCACCAGCTGCTCATGGGTGGGGACCTGGGAGAGACATTAGGTCCCCCTCTTTATTTAGTTATTTAAGGTCCCCACCTGCCTGTCATGGGTGAGGACCTGGGGGGGATATTAGGTCCCCCCTATTACTTATTTAATTAAGGTCCCCACCTGATGCTCATGGGTAGGGGCACGGGGGGGCGGGGACACTAGGTCCCTCCATTTATATTAATAGTCCCCACCTGCGGGTCATGGTTAGGGGTGCCCCCATTTTAGTTATTTAGTTCCTCACAATGGGGGAAAGGTGAAAACTGTGCCAGTGGCTGCTCGCTGTCATTTACAACTGGATATAAATGTATCTTACATAGAAGTAATAGAGAGCTATGGTAAGAGTACGTGTAAAAAGTAGCTATTTAGATCAGTAGCACATCCTTATTGTGGTACTGATCTAAATAGCTACTTTTTCATATTAAAACATTGTTATTGTTTTTGCTATAACTATTGATTACATGTACACTTACCATACCTCTCTATCACTTCTATATTATTATTATAATTTTATTATTTATATAGTGCCATCAGATTCCGTAGCGCTGTACAATGGGTGGACTAACAAACATGTAATTGTAACCAGACAACTGGAAGTACAGGAACAGAGAGGTGGAGGGCCCTGCTCAATGAGCTTACATTCTAGAGGGCGTGGGGTATAGTGACATAAAGGGTAAAAGTAGGGGTACGAAGTAGACAGTTGCAGGAGAGTAGTCATGGGGGTGAGGGATATATAAGATACTGATCTATTTATATCCAGTTTTCAATGACAGCAAGCAGCCACTGGCCCTTATTGCATTAGCGACAAGGCAGCAACAGCTGCCCAGTCACTAGTATTTTTATATTTGTTATGGCGACTTGCCCCTACTCGTGGGAGGATTTAACCTGTGTCAGGTCACCCCTTTTTGGACTAGCAACTGGGCAGCAATAGCTGCAATAGCTGCCAGTCACTAGTAGTTTTAAATTTGTTTAGGCGACATCCCCCTACTCGTGGCATGCTGCGAGTAGGGGCATGTGGGAAGATTTAACCTCCCTTTTATTAATGCAGTGGGAGGGGTTGGAATAGTTAATATTTATTACAAGGAGGGAGCTGGTAGCGCAGCGGGCTCCCTCCTTGCTTTTTTTTTTAATTTGGCGAATGCGGAGTGCTATTTTCGTCAAAAAAAAATTGTTTACCGAATTTCGGCCAAAAAATGAATGGTTTATGAACGAAATTAGGGATTGACTAATTAAATTTTAATTCAGTACAAAATCATTCGTACAAAATTAAAATTTCACTGGTGCACATGTCTATTATTCTGTAGTTTTCGCTGATATAGATACGAATGGAAAATAGTTTGAACTCTTCTATTTGTATTGATGCTACTCACAAAGTTAGAAAAAGTAATCCAACTTCTATAAATGTAATCAGCATTGTGTGTTTAATTCTAATGAAAAAATGGTTACATTTCCATTCAGTAACTCACGAGTTAGCCTAGATTCAAGTTGGGATTATTTTTAACGATATTACATTAGAATCACCAGCCTGGATTTATCAAATATAATTTAGAGTAACTCATTGCATATTTTTGGCATTGTCTTTTGGTTTCTACAACCCTGCCGAGAATAGCGGAAAAACGTATGTCAGTGAAGAATAAACTCAGGAGAATGCTGAGAATGTTGAAGTTTCCCAAATAATATATTTGCTAAGTGTTCTAAAAGGCATCTGAATGACTATAAACTAATATAAAATTTGGATCCAAGTTGAAAAGATGTGTGCTTTAAGACATGCAGTAGTATTATCCTGCAGTAGCCAATAGAGGCTGCCAATAGAGTACCCCATAGGTAGACTGTGAAATAAAAAAAAATATGTGTATATTCAGCAAAAATACTCTGGCAAGCTCTGACATTTAAACAGTGCTGTGTAGGTACGCATCTTTGAATGAAATATGTGGGCTGAGAGAGAAGAACACACTGCACCAGATATGGTCATCTGGCATAACACACACTTCATTCAGAGATTCTTGTCTACAAAGCACAAATTTTATACATGGTTATTTGGTTAACCCCTTAAGGACACATGACATGTGTGACATGTCATGATTCCCTTTTATTCCAGAAGTGTGGTCCTTAAGGGGTTAAAGTTGCCTTCCTGTAAGATCGAGCAACGTTGAACATACTTTTCTATAAACTCTAGAATAGTAATGGAGTGAAAAACCTGGAGATGAGAAGATCACCAAATGCTGTCATCGGATGAGCAAAGTCACATTTCTTCCTCATTCTGTTGTTTGATGTGAAAAACAACTGAACCGCTTGGCTTTGTCAACCTGCTTACATACACTGAGTTGCTGCAAAATGATTGAATGATTAAATATTTGTAATAAAGAACAGTTGCATAGGGTTATCTAATAAGCCACTGAATGTATACCAGTCCATTATTTATGGTTAACATAAAGCGGAAAGCGACCAGCTGTCTTAGAAACTAAGTGTACCACTTTCCTTTGTATGAAATACAATGGTAACATAAAATTCTTTCGATTCTGTATTTTGAAACTGCTATGATCGTTGTGGGATATTTGCTTGCTAAAATCTAAATTTAGCTAGGTATATAATAGCAAGCTTCTCAGAAAGGATCTCTCCCACAATGAACCACATTTGTAAGATCACATGCACCTCAACCTTTTGGTCTTTTAGCCAGACAATATGACAACACTAAAAAGGGTAAAATTCTATTGTTCAATTAAAGAAAGTTGCTAACACCAACTGTCCTGGCAATTACAGTTATAATACCTGTTGGTTTTTTTTCTACATTTTGGTACAATTATTCACAAAACTGACACATGTTACTTGTTTAATGATGTTGAAACCTGACTTGACTAATCACTTATTCAAAGATAAGAAGCTAATTCCTCTGCCAGATTGGGTACCCTTGTTGAAAATTGTGCATATAGACAGAGACAATAAAACATCAGATAGCTTAGCGAAAAAGGTGCTAAAATGATAAATAACAATAATATTTAACATGCACATAATAGAATAAAGTGATTGGAGTTTTAATTGTATACAGTAGAATACTGCAAAAAGGTTACAAAAGAAATACATATATATGTGTGTGTGTGTGTGTGTGTGTGTGTGTGTGTGTGTATTTAGTGGCTTGTGTTATTTTATGTGAAATGTAAAATTATGTAGCATATTGTGATTAAAATAACAGTATTTACTTTAAAATTTTACAACCTAAAATTATAACTTGAAGCAATGCACAATACAAACGCACCTTTTCTGCTTAAGTGCACCCATACATATTACATATTTTATAAAGGATACATACGGTTTTCTTTTAAAAACCTAAATGTATACGTAACACAATAATATGAATAAAATATTTAAAAAATAAAACAAAAATGGGAAACAATATTTTTACATTTAATAACTTCTACACAACAAGCGCTACTAAACAAAAGTAACTCAAAATAGATTCATTAATTAGTCCTGATTGTTAAAATACCCAGTATGTGTAGAATTTCAATGATTTTTTTAGAAGTTATAAAACAGATATTGCAAATAGTGATGTCCCGAACGGTATAGTTCCCGGCGAACATAGCTTGTTCGCGTTCGCCTCGGAAGGCGAACATATGCGATGTTCAGTCCGCCCCCTATTCGTCATCATTGAGTAAACTTTGACCCTGTACCTCACAGTCAGCAGACACATTCCAGCCAATCAGCAGCAGACCCTCCCTCCCAGACCCTCCCACCTCCTAGACAGCATACAATTTAGATTAATTCTGAAGCTGCATTCTATTTTTTTATTCTTTTTTTTGTGTGTTTGTGTTTATTATACATTATCCCCATAGCCAGTAACCTGTGTTTATTATACATTATCCTCCCCATAGCCAGTAACCTGTGTTTATTATACATTATCCTCCCCATATCCAGTAACCTGTGTTTATTATACATTACCCCCCATAGCCAGTAACCTGTGTTTATTATACATTATCCTCCCATAGCCAGTAACCTGTGTTTAATATACATATCCCCTCCCAGAGCCAGTAACCTGTGTTTATTATACATATCCCCTCCATAGCCAGTAACCTGTGTTTATTATACATTATCCCCCATAGCCAGTAACCTGTGTTTAGTATACATTATCCCCCACAACCAGTAACCTGTGTTTATTATACATTACCCCCCACAACCAGTAACCTGTGTTTATTATACATTATCCCCCATAGCCAGTAACCTGTGTTTATTATACATTATCCCCCCCATAGTCAGTAACCTGTGTTTATTATACATTATCCCCCATAGCCAGTAACCTGTGTTTATTATACATTATCCCCCACAACCAGTAACCTGTGTTTATTATACATTACCCCCCACAACCAGTAACCTGTGTTTATTATACATTATCCTCCCCATAGCCAGTAACCTGTGTTTATTATACATTATCCTCCCATAGCCAGTAACCTGTGTCTATTATACATATCCCCTCCCAGAGCCAGTAACCTGTGTTTATTATACATTACCCCCCATAGCCAGTAACCTGTGTTTATTATACATTATCCCCCCATAGCCAGTGAGAGTAGTGGTGATATGTGTGGCATGACTGAGTGTGGGTAAGTAAGAGTCAAGTATTTTAACTGGGCACTAGTTCTAGGTGGGATAAGGTGGTATAGCGGATGGATGAGTAGTTTGCTTCGTTTTAGAGGTTTGTAGAGAAAGTATATAGTGATCATGATTTTTAGCGATATCCAGTATTTTTAAGGTGGTCTCAAACAAACATAAAATGCTATATAAAATTTGTGGGAATATCGAATAGTCGTGTACAGTAAATCAGAGAGGGCTCAGAATATCGAACCATCGATCGGTAACCTGGATGAAGTAGGGGGTCTATCTGTTTTATTAAATACGCGGTAATATGATTTTAATGGTATAGGACGTTAGGAAAGGTGTGTGTCTGTATTTACCTTATCCTGGGACCGACCTGGCTCCTAAGCTTGAGCCACGCGTGGCTTGATCACTCCTGCCTCCACACGAGCCGCATGCGACTTGATCTCCTCTTCTGACTTAGCCGCGTGCACTGACTGCAGTGATCGGTCACGTGGCCCGCCTTGCACTAGGAGCACGGCTCGAGTCACGAGCTCGCTCTTAAATGGGCAGTGGGAGCCAAAAGTTGATTCAGGCTCCCATTGGTCTACGTCATTCCAGCACCCCCACACACGAACGTTTTGCGGGCGTAGGCATGACGTGGACCAATCAAATGTTAAAGGATATTTAAACTTCCCTAGCCCTATCCACTTTGTCCTCTCGTGGTTTCTGTGTCAGTACCCTTTAGTGCGTTCCTTGATCTATTTTGTTTATTTTGGTATTGACCATGGCTTTGTTCTTGACTCTGAATTTATCTTCAACCCTTTCCTGTCTTGTTTGCCCGTGTGACTGATTACCATCTACCTGACTCTGGCTTGTTCTCGTTTTCGTAGTCTCTCTGTTACCATGACCTCGTCTCATTTCTGATTACTCTTTATCTCTGTCTGACGTTTAGTCTGGCCATTCTAAGTCCAGGTAATAAGTTATATCCTAGTCTTTTCCCTTGATATCCTAAACTCGTCCTAAACTGCGTGTTGGGGTATTACATCATCACATTATGATAGGACCATGGGCCCTGCAGGTTTAGGACAGCAAATGGCCTCCTATGAGGCAAGATTTTAAGAACAGGATCACCGTATGGACCAGATTGCCAAGGCCCATCAGACACTTTTGTCCAGAAATGCTTATTTGGCCCCTAAGACACAGGTATGCGTACCATCTCAACCCGTACCTCCCATTCCAGAGGCATCTATCCTGACTAGAGATGTCCCGAATAGTTCGCTGGTGAATAGTTCCTGGCGAACATAGCTTGTTCGCGTTCGCCACGGATGGCGAACATATGCGATGTTCGCTCCTCCCTCTATTCGTCATCATTGAGTAAACTTTGACCCTGTACCTCACAGTCAGCAGACACATTCCAGCCAATCAGCAGCAGACCCTCCCTCCCAGATCCTCCCACCTCCTGGACAGCATCAATTTTAGATTCATTCGGAAGCTGCATTCTTTTTTATTTTTATTTTTTTTTTAGACAGAAGTGTGTTAGGGTATGAGTATATAGCAGTACATTGTTGTGAAAGATGGCTGTCATGTTTAGGGTGTAGCTTGCACGTTATCAACTGTGTATTTATATCAGCAGCTCCACCACTAGTTATAAATCAAGTGTGAGTCTCCCCATGAGATGAGACTAGTGAATAACATAATACATGAACGGTTAACGTAAAGGCATGTAAGGAACTACGACAATAAACTCTTTAGGAGGTGAAATAATGACATGTTTAAACGCTTGCTACTTTACGATTAGTTAATGTGCAGAGAGCAGTTCATGTGATCAAAGGCATGGTGTGGAGGATCGGCTATAGTGGGACATGCTTGGCAGGCTGCTGTTTACTGCTTGTGCTCATCCGATCCCTTCTGGGTGCCAGGTGCAGACCCTGGGAGTCCCTGATAACTGGAACAACAAAGGCAAGTCTCTGGCTGAGTGCTGGGTTCGCGGCTTGAGGTTGTGGAAGCTTGTTTTGTCGGGTGGTCGGATCTGTCCCGGTGGTGCTTCACGTCCGGTGCGGGATTGTGGTGGCTTAAGGTGGAGGCGAGTGCTTGACGTGGGGCAGGCTCTGCATTTCTGTTTGTGCCTCCGGTCCCGTCTTCGATGCCTTTTGCGTTGGTGGATTTTAATGGGGACTGCTTCGCTTAGCTGTGGTGGAGCTTGTTGGGGCTGTGGTGGAGCTTGTTGGGGCTGTGGTGGAGCTTGTTGGGGCTTCCTGCTTGTTATTTGCTTCCAAAATTGATTAAAGAGTCTGTCCAGCTTAGACTCAATATCCTGCCATGCTTTGCTGGTACCAGGAGGACACGCGGCTGCCGCCATATTGGGAGAGTCGCAGATGAGTATGTCAGCCTGGGCGGCTGTGCTCTGTGCGTCCATTAGCTCCAGACAGCCTCTCAGGGGTGGACCGGGATAACCCCCACCGGTCCGAGGGGGGGGGTAACGGAGCTCCTGCTGGGAAGTAGCTGCTCCTGGGCATCCCAGGATCGGGAGATCACCCGCCTCTCCTGCCCGGTGAGCACCAGGCCACACTTGCCACGCGGAGGTAAGTTAGACTTGGTCGAGTTGCTGACCGCTATTAAGCATGTCGGGTCGGTCAGGTACGAGCAACATTGTTGGGTCATCCCCTTCTGGGGTGAAATTCGCTTGTTGATAGCTGCTCAAAGTGAGATATTGAGGGAGCTCACACGAAGTGCGTCTTTCCTCCATGACAGCTAGGCCCCGCCCCCCGGAAGCTGCATTCTTAGTGAGAGGAGGGACAGTGTAGCTGCTGCTGATTTAATAGGGAAATCGATAGCTAGGCTAGTGTATTCAGTGTCCACTACAGTCCTGAAGGACTCATCTGATCTCTGCTGTAAGGACAGCACCCCAAAAATCCCTTTTTAGGGCTAGAACATGAGTCTGATTTTTTTTTTTCCTGTGTAATCTAATTGCAGTTGCCTGCCTGCCAGCGTGTGTGTCAGGCTCACAGCGTATACTGTGCCCCCCCCAAAAAAAACTGTGAAATTTGACAGTGAAATAATAGCAGTCAGTTTCCTTCACACGTGTGTGTTTCAGGGCCTGCCAGGGCACAGTGTCACACCAGTGGAACTCATATCTGGTGAAACAGTAGTGTACATTTAAAAAAAAAAAATACAGGGGGCTTGTTGTCATCTTTCGGGTACCCTTGGTGTTGTACGTGGCTGGGTGGAGGAAGAGACCTTCAATGACATCAGTGAGGACAAGGAACGGGACATGGCTAGCTTGGTATCCAACCTTGTGACTGTTTGCAGTTGTTTGCGGTGCGTTAAACGGGGAGTTTGGTCTGTCACTGTGAAGCGGGCGTAACCCATACACTACCTGATCGATACAAAGCACGTTATTCAAAACAATTTAGGAATGTTAGGTGATTTATGCCCTTTATGGATTAAAACCAGACTCTGCATCAACTATGTAATTTTCCATGGGAGTTTTGCCATGGATCCCCCTCCGGCATGCACAGTCCAGGTGTTAGTCCCCTTGAAACAACTTTTCCATCACTATTGTGGCCAGAAAGAGTCCCTGTGGGTTTTAAAATTTGCCTGCCTATTGAAGTCTATGGCGGTTCGCCCGGTTCGCCCGTTCGCGAACATTTGCGGAAGTTTGCATTCGCTGTTCGCGAACGGAAAATTTTATGTTTGCGACATCACTAATTGCAAAGAGTGAATTATGGTTTTAAAGCTAAAAACTTTACAAAAGTGGGCATTCTATAATAGTTGTAGAATCCAAAACTGATACACAAAAATATACATTTGCAGACAGTACACCCTCCAGGCTATATATTTGAGAGTATTTTGACACTTTACATTAAACCAATTAATCACAAACCTGCCAAAATATTTAATTAGTTGTAACTTTTCACACATTTTATTTTGAGAAATTCACAGACAATGTGTCCCACTACTGTGAACACCCTATATTTCTACCCCTGATCCCACCCCTTAACAACACTAACAGACACCACTGAGGGACTCCCTCTGCTAACATGAATCCTGACATCAGAAGAGGGATTGCCCAGCTCACACGTTACAGAACACTATGCACTATCCAGTTGGCACACTAAGCCATGGGGATTTAGAGGGTCATGTGCTGCATTCACTCAAGAAGTGGGACCCTCAGGTTTAGAAAAATACCTGGAGTTCACTGTTTTAAGCTGACGGCAGACTCTGCCTGGGAGTGGTCACTCAGCTGCAGTATTTAAATGGATTAAAAGGGCTACGTGCTAGGCTCAAAGCATTGCACATAGCTCATCTGTCAATCGTCAATCTGAGGCCTCTATTGTGTTTTGATTACAAAGTTGTATATATATATCATACAAGGTTCAGCACACTCACTCATTCAATAAACAGCAAAGCTCACAGAATGTTATAGTTTCGGGGGATTTAGTTACAGTGTATGTTTATATCATACATAGCATACATCTTCCACAATGCCAATGCACCCTATTTTTGGCAATATAATGGCTGCTCTTATGATATTAATCCATTTACTTGGGAAATCCTTTTTCCTGGGAATCTCTGATAAAAATGTGGTATATTGGCGTTGTGGCAGGTTCATGCAGTGTAAAATTATATACTGTAACAAAACCACATAGTATTTTGCCTAGGCTAGGTGTTTAAAAAAAATAACAAAAATAAAAATATTACATTCTGTGCGCTTTGAAATTACTGTTTAGTGAATGAGCGAGTGTGCTGGATCTTGTATGTTGTATGGCTTGGCCCCCGTAGCATCCTTATAATGTATGCATGTTCAGGAGAGTGCAGCCCTCTGGGTTTTATAAACCAAGAGGGATGAATTTGAGCACATATTATTAAATAATACATATAAATGTGTTAAATGAATACTTAGAGAAAAACAGGGCCACACTCACTGGCTTGAGAGAGTCAGATGTGAGCTCTCAGTCAATGAGCATGGTCCTGCACCAACTTACTTTGCCACCCAGATTCTCTTGCTACAGAACGCTGGAAGCAGGGGGTGCAGTTGTGGGTGCCTGGTAAGGTCTAGGCATGCTGTCAAACTACTAAAATGTCTCACCATGGTCTACATCATGGCTGCAGTAGTTATGGAACAACTTTCTTTGGTAACAACAGTGGTAAAAGAGTAATGTAAATGTACAAATGTTTCCATACTGTATCTCTATGGCACCTCAATGCAGGATTGCTGTCTATTGCAACCATATTATATTATACATAATTTTATTTATGTATCCACTCAAAAATATTTTTTCATCTGACTTTCTTTAAGCAGCATTAAGTACTGCAAATTACAATACACAGGTGCCTAAAACAATATAATATATATATATATATATATATATATATATATATATATATATATATATATATGTATATCTACATACATACACACATTGGGAGCAGGTGGAGTTCCTTAAAAATGCATCCTAAATAAGCAACCTTTACATCAACACAGCGAGGTCTATCCTCTCTGTGAGCTGAAAAGTATAGATTAATTTAAGCATCTAGAGACACATTAAGGCCTGTGTGTAATAAAAGCAGAGAAGCAATGTGTTAAGAATATAACTACATTACAGCTTTCATTGAAATACTCATAGTTTAACAGGAATTGTGTTGGCTCATGATATTCAGCCAGCTGTTCCATGCTTTCTTTAATAATTTTAAAAAATTGTAGCCATTTATCTAAATGTAGGTGATTACATTATCTCTCTTTGAAAGGGTTTTTTGCTTACATAACTAAGGCTATCACAATGCAAGATACCTGTTAAAGGTACATTACCGCCAAAATAATAAAATATGTTATTTAAAGTGAACAGGCTGTGACATAATGGATAAAAGCTCCTAAAGTAGGAATTCCTGGAAGTTGTAGTTCTGCAATAATTGAGGATCTATGTTTTGGCCAACATTGTTCTATATTAATAAGATTATAAATTACCATAACCTCACCCTAGGTAACTATCATGTGCTATTAGAGTTTGTTTAAGGGGGCAGGTGTTATTTTAGGATCTGGTACAAGTAGATCAGGTCTACAAAAAGCTCTTCACCTATAAATCAGAACAACACAGGACCATAACACTTTGGAAGAAATTGAAGATATGGGGATTTTATGCTGCCCTCTCCTACTAGCACTAATCTTTCATTTTCCTCCCTTGAAAAATTAGAACATCAGTAACCCTGACTGATGTCAGGAGAAGGAACATTTGGGCAGTCAGGAGGGGACCGGGGGAAAGGGGGGGCTGAAGAACTTTGCTGCACAGCCCTATATCAGTAAGGTTGGGTGGCAGCATTGAATACCCGACATGTTTGTCTGCAGTTTAGATTCTGGAGAGCAAATGCAGAACACTGTTCATGGGTAGAGATGAAGGGACAACATTTTGAGAAACTGAAATATGTGTTCCTGTGAGTGCATTCACAAGAGAAATAAGTCCTTTTGATTTCCGTAATCTTGTGAGTGACTTATCCCCACCATTCTGTTAGTGTAAGCATGCCTCCAAACATAACTGATTTTGGTGGGACATTTTTGATTTTTGGGTATTGCCCCTGAAATAATCCTCAATGAAAAGTCACTCAGTGACCGACCCAGATTATTGAAAGGCAGCCTGGCATGCATTTATGCCAAGCTGACCTGACAATCCTTTAACCCCTTAAGGACACATGACATGTGTGACATGTCATGATTCCCTTTTATTCCAGAAGTTTGGTCCTTAAGGGGTTAAGCAGATTAGCCCCCTTTCTGGGTAGACCCACCACTTTACGTGGCACCAGTGACTCAAGTCAAATCACTGGTCCTTGTGTTCCCCCTCCCACAATCATCCTAATTCTTGTGGTGCCAATGTTGAGAAGTGTGTTTTAGGGGTTATTGAGGTTTGATTTTGGCAAAAGCCCCGGGTGTTTCTGGCAATGCCACTTCTTGTAGATGGAGCTTAGGGCAATCTTAAAATCAATGATTATTATTGTCATGTCAATGCAGATATTTAAATAAATATATAATGACTTATATTGTACACACACACACACAGAATTAAATTAAATACAGAAGAAAGTTAGTTCTGAAGAACTTTATATTGCTTCATTTAACAGACTTTTTATCAAAACTGCCGTTTAAAACTCACTCACGAAGCATTTTGCTTTCAAACACCCCAAGGAAGAAATAATGGAGACTTTGATTAAAATAAAAAAAGTCCTTAGAATTGTGCCTGTGGGGACATTCTCTGTATCTACTCCATGACAATTCCCTTCTGATCTGTTAAATGCTCTCGAAAAGCTTTAGAAAAGGGTCTGATTCATGCCTTTCGAAGTCAGATACATAGGCAAAATAAATTTAAAGAGTAAGTCAGACAGGAGATGAAATATGAAAGGGTTTAGTGAGAACTGCAGGATGCTCAACAATACATTGCCACTAACAGTCCTACAAAAGAGTCTAGATAAAGAACTGAGTACAATAATTACCTGTGTGACGTCTCTTAATTGAAAGCGCTTTCTGTGTAAACCCTCAGGTGCACTGACTTGAAAGGTGCATTCTCTATGCAAAGAAGAAAAAAAAAAAGGTTTTTAAACAAATATATAAAAAAAAATGTTTTTGCTCATTTTTGCTGCATTTCTATTTTAATTGAACTGTGGAACATCTTAACCTTTTCAGAGCCTGGAGATCATGAATACAGAACATTCAGTCTGACACACATGCTGGAAAGTTTAAAAGAAAGGGTATCTGCATTCATCATTAACCATTGTGTTTATTTAAAGAAAATCTTTTCGCTTAAACTAATTATGGTGACAGTAATACAACGACACAAAAATTAATATGTATTCAAATGTATTATTCATATTAAAGTTTGTTGGTCGTCAGTTGTAGTTATGAGCAAGTATTGAGTATTGGAGTGTGGTTTGTCTGTCTGCTGAGCAGGTGCCACTATAAAATAAATGCATTATGCGAGCACCTGACCACAAATCACTACCTGAGATGAGCAGGTGGACTGTATTTAGTATTTGTGTAAGCACAACCTCTCATTGCATTCTTGTCCATTCTTCTGTACTCTCTTGTTCTGTAGCTGGGATCGGCACTCCAGATGCTGTGGACTACATCTACCTTGGTGCTTTGCCTGCATTAGTACAAAAAGAGCATTTTGGGAGATGAGGTCCACAATGTCTGGAGAGCCGAAGGTAAATATGAGTGTTCTCCACTTTAAAATATCATGTTTATTTCTTCCACTGCTTTCAATGGATCACAAGGAGTTAGTTCCATCACCACAAAGAAAAAGGCAAGTGGCTGAAGGACAGGTAAAGGGATGAAGGGAAAGAAAGGCATGATGCAAGATCTTTCAGATTAACATTAAATGGAGTAAGGGGCAATGATGGAGATAAATGATAGGTTAACTGGGACACAGAAACAGGCATGCCAGGCAGATTTAAAAAAGGTTAAATTGTGAAAAGGAGAGACTTCTGAAGTTAATTGTATTTAAGTGTACAATAAATGCCATGTATTGCCATATAAATGCCATACATAACATTGTCTGTATAAATGAAGTTCTAGGAGGTCCATAGCCTAAAACATGAGACTATAACGGTATCTCCTGACTCTTTTCTGAATTCTCCTTCATTTCACGTCTTATAACAAGACAGAAGGCAGGCCTGGGGTATTATGCAGGCTCACATAATTTGTAGCAACTGAAAAAGATGCAAAATTATATGATGTGTGGAATGTAATAAAGCAAAGCAGTATATTTTTATGACTCTCTTCCTTGTGCATTGCTTCATCTAACACAGTTTTTTCTTACATTAGTGAGCTAATAAATGTATATGGATAAGTACCTGTTAACTGTTATCATGCATTTAGTCTGAACTCACAATGCGATCACCTTTTTAAGTAAAGCAATTGACTATGCATATATGAATAGCAGGCAGTGTTTAGAATCATTTTTTATTTGGCTTATTAAATACCTTAATGGAACACACCCCTCATTTTTGTGAAACGGCTTAGGTTCCATCCTAAACATCAATTCAATACCTGTTAATATTTTTGTTTGAAAGTACAGAAGGTTTTGTTTGGCTTTATTTGTATTTATTTTATTTATTTTTTTATTCTATTTATTTTTTTGTGACATATTTGTTTGACACCCACTCACCATTTCTCAGAATATAGCGGGTAGCTGAGTAAATAATACAGTTTGTCACATTTTGCAAAATATGTTAAATTTCCATGATAAAATATATTTTATAATCCTTTTTAAACTTCTACATATTTTATTACATTAAACTGAGAGAAACATGTTAATGTAGTATACAGTGCAAAAAAATCAACACATTAAAGGACCACTATAGTGCCAGGAAAACATACTCATTTTCCTGGCACTATAGTGCCCTGAGGGTGCCCCCACCCTCAGGGACCCCCTCCCGCCGGGCTCTGGGGAGAGTAAAGGGTTAAAACTTACCTTTATTCCAGCGCCGGGCGGGGAGCTCTCCTCCTCCTCTTCGCCTCCGATCCTCCCTTTCTCTGAAACTGCTATGTTTATAAAAAAAAAAGGGGTAATCCTAGAGGGACCTGGCACCCAGACCACTTCATTAAGCTGAAGTGGTCTGGGTGCCTAGAGTGGTCCTTAAATGTCCATAATGAGAGCCAAACTTATATTTACATCTAGTTATTCCTTATTTTGAACGGTGAGAAACAAATTCCAATCAATTATGGGAGCTCTTTGCTAAGAACGATGGCTGGTGCAAAGATGTTGTATAGGAAGAAGCCATACATGTCAGTTGTTCTACTTGTAACTTTTACATCATGCATC
Source organism: Pelobates fuscus (assembly GCF_036172605.1). Classification (NCBI taxonomy): domain Eukaryota; kingdom Metazoa; phylum Chordata; class Amphibia; order Anura; family Pelobatidae; genus Pelobates; species Pelobates fuscus. Next base: position 74,870,674 of record NC_086323.1, on the reverse strand, counting down.
ATAACAAATGTTATTTTTTTTATTATTATAATTATATAAAGGCACTTAAACTTCCTGCTAAAGGGATCATGAGCTGATGTTCGGAGTGCAGTGCAAAGCAAATTTTGCAATGTGTTTCAACATTTTTCTGAAGACAATGATTTTGCAGAGTTACGTATTCCCCTGACTTTGAAACCTAAGATTTTCCCTGTTTGCCTGGCCATTTGTCAAAATCCATTCCCTTAAGTGGTTCCCACGGTTTGATTCATCAACCAAACAAACTACCAAACGGCAGACCATCCAGATATGGAGTGTGCTGCTCATTAACCAAGTTCACACCTCCATAAACCGCAACCACACAAACTTTCTAAGCGGTCGGCTGGGTGGTAGCTGTTTGTATAGACAAACACGTGGCGGCAGCCATCTTGGGACACAAACAAAGGCAGCGGTGTTTGGTCGTCGAGAGCATGGAACTAAAATCAGACACTCTACGTTATTTGACTGATAAGATAGACCGGCCGCACAGCCTAATCCTCTGGAACTGTTTTGGGCATAAAGCCATGCGTGCGGTCGGTCGAAAGTGACTTCCAAGGAATTTGTGAACCCCTGCTCTGATCTGGGTGATTTTTGGATATGTTTTTCACCAAGATCAGAGCTATCCAGGGATGTGCCATTCATGGGGAGACGTGATGTTTTGGGGGAACTTCTGTAATCTTGTAAAATATGTGGTTTTCTTGCCTGGGGATAATTGAGTTATTACATTATCTACCTCAATTATCTACCAGGCAGAGGGGAGGGTTTGTACATACTGCATGGTAGTGTCTCCATGTATAACACTGTTTCATTGGCTTGTTAACTTTGTGTCCTGGTGCCCCACAAGGTCCACCTGGGCAGCAACCGTGTAAAGAAAATCACATAAAAGGCCTCCATTAAAAGTCAGTTATGCCCCCAAAACTGAGTGTCGTCCAGTTACTGGGGAGGTGTGAATCTTGGCTTGTCTTGCTGTTTTGGCTGTTCCCTTGGAGTAACAGCTTTGTTCCTGAGTACATCTTTAAGAAACCAGCAGAGAAGACTCCCTGCTAAGGACAGCATGCAGTCTTTTGTAATAGTTGTCTACGAGGCCCCTAATTCTTGCAGGTGGTTTAGCTTTCCATTCACCTTGACATAATAATAATAACAAAGTATTTAACCAGGCATGGTACATTCAGATTACTCTGGTTTTTAAGTACATCATGGGGATTTTACCTTATCCCAACATCCAGGGGTTGTTACCAATTTAATGGTACTCATTTTATCTAGCTCGGCAGGAAAAAGGGCTGAGTCAACCCTGCCAGGATTCAAACCCGCATTAAATTAAACAGATTCTACTTAGCTATCTCACCAGCCTCCAGATCATGCATAGTCTTAGCTTGACATGCATGAACCATACTTTTGATATCTTCCCAGAGTGGCTTGATGATAGTAAAGTCAGGAGACTGTGATGGCCACTCCAGAACCTTCACCTTGTTCTGCTGTAATCAGTGGAGGGTCATCTTGACCTTGTGTTTAGGGTCATTGTCATGCTGGAAAGTCCAAGAGCATCACATGCGTAGGCTTAGTGCAGAAGAATGCAAATTGTCTGCCAGTATTTACTGATAACATGCTGGGTTAAATTATAAAATTAATTTAAAAAATATTACTTACCCTGCATTACAGTCAACAAGAAGTAGTGGCTTACTTACAGTTAATTTCTTACAATTTATAGATTACTTTTTTGTTTCTATTTATTGTTCCAAATGTAGCACATTGCTCCAAAAACTGTTTTGGTTTTGCCCGAATATCCAGTCCAAGTAGCAATCTTTTACACTTTATATCCCTCTAAGATAAAGTACAAGCAATGTCTAGTTGAAACATTGCAAAAGCACTGCCATATAGTTTAAACAAATGTTAATATCATAATTTTCTTTTATTAAACCCAACTGTGTTCTTCATCACTGCACAATGAAGACTAAAGTATGTATGTTAATGTCTCAAGAGGCTCTGGTCAAGACATAGACTTTCAGACGTAGATTAATGAAGCAAGTTCCCTGTTTCTCATGTTACTTCATCATCCTTCTTACCAAGGAAAGAAAATTAATAATACTATAATTGGTTGAATGTTTCTCAGTGGACTTTAAATGGCAACTAGAGACTGATTCCTTCTCAGTAATGGAAATTGGATGGAGAGGCTCAAATACAATACAAGGGGTTAGGAGACAATCAAGTAGAGTAGAATATCAGGGGAAATAAATGTATTACTTTTTTACAATTACATTTTCTCAGTTAAAATATTGACAACATACACCACAAATATTTCCAATATCATGTATTAATTCTTTTTTAGAAGCTAAGCACCTTATAGGAGATAAAATCCCAAAACATTACATAATTATAAAGACTTGTACACAGTGAAAAGATTTTCGTCAGGATTTGTCCATGAGGTGTCTCGATTCATGCAAAATTTATTTTGTAAAAAACTATTTAGTAATACCAAAAAGGCATGGAAATTGGCCAATCAGTGTACTACAAAATATATACAAAAATATTATGTATATATATATATATATATTGCAGTACATTGATAGTTAAATTTTCCAACCAATCGGTTCACAGGTCACAGGTGAAGCAACTAAAGTAGTTAAAAAGAGGAGGACAAAAGAGGAGGATCAGTAGAAAATTAATATTAATATATGATTTGTTTATTTAATGAATAATATATAAATATAGATTTTTTTTTACTCTCCTTTTTCCCTCAATGGATAACTTCTCACTTGACCTGTAAATAGAAGTCTGTCCCATAGCTATCAATTATCTTTTTTCCTTTTTTTTTTTTTGCTACCACGGATGAAACTTTGAATCACAAATCAAGCTCAGCTTGTGGAACGTTTCATTTGGTTTGTGATTCATCCATATACCATTTTGGAGTTATGTAAGTAATAGGCCAACTGACCAAATTTTGGGCAAATCACAATTGTTATAAAACCAAACTAACAAGTCTAATAATTATAAATTGTTTAGGCCTTTCATTGCTAACTACTAAACACTAAGATTCATTTCACGAGTTCAGTTTAAATTCAGATAAAGGCTTAATTTTAATATTTTTGGGATAAGCTTTTCAAATTATTTATCAATATAATAATAATAATAACAAAGTATTTAACCAGGAAAGGTTCCTTCAGATTACGCTGGTTTCCATGTATGTCCTGGGCATGTTACTTTCCCCCAGAATCTAGAGGATGTTACAATATTTATATACAGTACATGATATATATTTTGATATTTTAATATTTAAAAAATATTTTTTTCCAAAAATGTTAAATCATTTAGAAAGCTTAACCAAAAAAAAAAACAATCAAGACCAAATCCAAAACTCCTTCATTGGCTGCTTGATTTTGCATTAGATGAAAAAAATATATATATTTTCTGGGTCATATGTATGCCTTGGTGTTATGAAATTTGTTTGCTTCTGGATTTTGAGAAACACTTAATATTGTAGATTGTTTACCCAAAAGTTGACACCTCGGAGGTTATACAATTTACCCAGTGATAGGTAATGGCAGATTGGCTTAACCCATTAAGATTGAATGTGTTACCACATAAAGAGTTGACCTAAGGTCTTGTCATAAATTTAAATCGTGGTGACAAGGTCCTTCTCCTTATACAGCTAACAGAGACAGGCAGTATTATTTACTAAAGTGACAATTCAAAGTGAATTAAAAATTAATTTCAAATTTAAGGCCAGAGTAACCAAACTGGAAGCATAGCTGATTTTTTCCAATTTAGCTATTTTGACTTAAAATTTGAAATTCACTTTGAATTCTCACTTCAGTGAATAACTATGTAATGCATGTGCTTGTCTACCAGAGACACAACCTCTAACTGATACTATTGATATTATAGCTTGGTAAACAAACCATTCTAGAATAAGACAGTAAACTACCTCTCATCCTATGAGCAGAATGTATCAATCAGCAATCATGTTTTAGACAAGATTTCCTCTACAACTGAGTCTTTATCAAAAAACCTAAAAATGTAATCCAGTTAACAAGAAAATTTGTGTATTCCTATTCGATTTAAGAAAATAAAATAGTATGAAGCAACGATCAGATAACACTCAAATTTTAATGAAACCATATCTACCATAACCACATCTAACTTAGTAGCAATGTCTAATGTAGAATTGTAAATTGCAACATTAATTTAAGCATAGTACGTTAGATGAAGAGGGAGTTAAATATATATTCACTTAAATAATTAATCTTATCTACATTTGTAATTTATCTAAACTGCTCTGAGATCTAAAAGGAACCAGTAGTTCTGTCATGATACAGAATGGCACAGGGTGCTAGATATCTAAAGTACATAGTTAAACCTATTTAACCCCCTGGGAATAACATGGAATAGATTAAGATAAAAGTATTTAATAAAAGAGAGAGAAAGAGATACAGTCAGAGGGTTCTTTTTCAGTAAATAGTGTCAAACTGTGGCAGACGGCTCCTTTGAAGATTAATATGTTGTGATTTCCAGGGCTAGATGAGCCCTGGGCCGATATTTTGCCTTAAAATGACATAGTTCTCTCTAATCCAACTGAGAGTGGGTAATTCTGACAGTGTGAACTAGAAAAGCTGCCAGTTAAACTCTACCATGAGAAAAGGTTTTGTGGAACCAGACAGAATATGTCTGGTCTGGTTGGAAATAGCATACCCAATCAAATCTGATACATACATTGAATATCATTATTTCAAATATATAAAAAATAATTTTTAAATACTTAATAGCAAATATTCAGTTAAAAGCACAAGAATTGTTCTCTGAAAAAGTGAGAAATGCTGGTTGTAGCGGCACCCCGGTGTAGTAGGGGTTTACGCCGCTGAGAAGGTGTCCTTTCCCCCAAGCACGAAGTTAGCTACAGCATAACAGGTTCCCCATAATTACGACATCCAAGTAATAATCATCCCCTCCAAGCACGAGACGAGACTCTGTGTTGAGGGTCAAAGTAGGAATAATGTTTATTCGGTAACTCGGGCTTTTATGCCGTACAACAACTCCTCCCCGTATCCGGAGGAGATAATACATTTACAGTGGGAGTCACTCCCACTGTACCGAGCAGAATATTATACCATTATTACAAGTTTATATAATCCACACAATATGCAACGAAAATACATTGTGCTACGTGTATTAGGGAACGGAGATCTAGGGGAACAATATACGTGAAAATCCCCTAGATCGGTTGGGCCGTTCGCCAGATACACGTTTGCACCAATTACTCAAAAACTATACAAGATAAACGAAAACTCTCTGTTGGACCGGGTGTCTTTAGTTCGGTACTTTGGATCCGTCGACTAGCATGGGCGTACGTCGTTGGTAAGGTCGGAATTCGTCGTGTGGAAAGTTCGGTCATTAGTCCATGCGGTCAAAATGGCCGCGACCCATTGTTCTCTCCACGTGGCGATGTATACCGTACGGATCCACAAGTACCCGAAATCCACAATAATCCATATGCAACGGCAATTCTCCGAGATGGTATCTGTTACACCCAAAAGGGGTCTGTCACACTGGTAAATTGCTTTTTTTTATTGAGATTATTTTCCGTAATAATTCTTTATTTTAAAGCAATATTTGCATATTCCTATATACACTAACTACACATATTGCCAGGGCAGGACTGGGACAAAACGTTGACCTAAGCATTTACAGGCAGAGAAGCCCAATATGGGAGAGAGGGCTGGGCCAGAGAGATGTGTGTTGTGTCATCATCAATACCATGCCCACTTTCCAAAGTGAGCATGCCAGTTTGATGCCCCTCCAAGGAAGCTCGTGCACAGAGCCCTGCTGAAGAGCTCTGGCATAAGGAGAAGGATCTGTGCTAGTTTATCACATTGCGAGCGGATTAATAACATGATTGTTTTGTGTTTGCTGGTGATTTGTCTCTCGTTTCCCCATAAGTGGAAGAACAGAGAACAAAAGAGAAACAGGACTGTGAGAGGGTATTATGTGTGGATATAGGAAGGCTGGTTGTGAATTTGTATGCATTTTCAGGCTGCTTGTGAGGTTACATGTTTGGGGGGAAGGGTGCCTGGGGTGTTATGTGTGGTAGACTAGCTGTGGGGCTGTGTATGCCTGTATGATTTTGTGTGTGGAGTGGTAGTTGCATGTGGGGTTTCTGCCTATGAAGCTGCATGTCTGGATTTGTATGTGGGAAAAGGCTGCTTGTGGTGTAGTGTGTATGTGATTGGGGACAATATCTACTAAATGTCTAAAACTAGCAACTGCGCAGCCATTACTGTCCATTTGCTTGGAAGGCCCCATCTCATGTGGATTGGGCCTATGAAATAGCAGAGGGATACACAGTCATCTCTCTTTGCTCCCATCCATGGGCATTGTCTTGGGGACTTTAAATATGTTATGGGGTGTGTACACATCACTGTCCATCACCTTCCACCTATGGCCAGTGGGTATAGGATATTTAATAAAGGTGGGTGGGACTATAATAATATAAAGGAAGGGACCTAGAGTCCCCCCAGTCCACCACCCATTGGTGGAGCATGGGTCCTATTATTAATATTCAAAATAGAAGACCTCTAGTAAGTTAAACAGTTGGGGGTTTACATGTACTTATCCACCACCCCAAATAGTGGCATGTCTACCCCCACTCCCCTCATCTTCTAGTCATCCTGTATTAAAATGAATGGCTCTGCCTACCCCTTCACCCTAGTAGTAGAGAGGAGAGGGCCAATAAACTTAATATATTTGATGTATATGGTCTGGATTTCAGCCATCCAGCAGCATTTGGTCTGGTTGAAATAATGTGAACAATGTATGCGGTCGAGGGCCATTCAGACTAGAAGTGAATGACCCAGAAGTGTCTGTCCCTTAACCATCATTCTTCTTTTTTTGGCACCTGAGATTGAACTCTGAATTACGAAATAAACAAATGGTTTATCCATTGTCCTTTTAATTTGTTTCATGGTTTAACCCATACAAGGGCGTTTGAGTGCACTCTATCGTAGAATATATATTTTGGCTGAAGTTTCACATCGAGGCAAGTACAGACAACTAATTATATAAATATAATATAATATTTATTATTATTATTTTAATGTATTATTTTATTTATTTATTTGTTTGTTTATCTATTTTAACTCTACAGCCATAGTTTGGTTTTGGTTTTGTTTTCAATTCAATGCAGTTTGAGGTTTAGAAATTAAAGCACTTTATTGATATTTTAAAGGTTACCAATTTATCGTGGACAATCCTTTTTTTATTCTCCTTTTTTATATGTGTGTCTGCGAGGCACTGTGTGCGTGATTGGTGCTGTGTGTGTGTGTGTGTTTATGTGTGAAGGGTGTAGTGTGTGTGTGAGAGAGGGGCAGTGTGTGTGAAGGTGCAGTGTGTGTGTGTGAGGGGTGCTGTATGTGGGTGAAGGTTGCAGTGTGTGTATGTGAAGGGTGCAGTGTGTGTGAGGCGCTGTGCGTGTGTGAGAGGAGCAGTACATGTGTGAAGGGGCTGTGTGTGTGTGAGGGGGCAGTAAGTGTGAGGGGTGGAGTGTGTGTGAGGGGGCAGTCGTTGTGTGTGAGTGAATGGTGTAGTGTGTGTGTGCGAGGGCAGACTGTGTGTGAGGGGGCAGTGTGTGCGTGTGTGTGAGGAGGACAGTGTGTTTAAGGGATTTGTGTGAAGGTGTAAGGGGTGTGTCTGAAGGGTGCATAAGGTCTATGCTTTGTGTGGGTGTGTAAGATGTAAAAATATATATTAATGTCTCCTCCTCCCTTCTTCTTACCATTTACCAGGAAGGGGAGACATAATGCTGCAAGCCCTGGTGGTCCAGTGGTGGCATGTTCACTTTAGCCTGCAGCTCCTCTGGCTGCAGACTGACACATCTGTCCTCCTGCGGGCAGAGCACTGTATTGGAGCATTGCCATGGTAACACTTAGCAACGCTCTGACCAGCCTGTTCGCGGGAGGAACACATAGCCTCTCAGGCCCTTCCCTCCCTCTGCTGGAACTAAGTGCCAGTGGGCCCATGTGGGAGATCTTTGATCTGTGTGAGGACCTCCAGCATCGCTCAATTCCCCATAGGAAACCATTGAAAAGCATTTTCAATGTTTTCAATGCTTTCCTATGGAGAGCTCTAATGTACGTGCATGCGCTTTAGGTCTCCCCGGCCGGCGGGATCAGTCTCACCCACCGGCTGACGTAAGGAAGGGGAGGAGCGGCGGCGACTTGAAACCACCGCCGAGGGACATCGGCGGGGGTCTCAGGTAAGTGACTGAAGCAGTTTTCATCCCTTCAGCAACCGGGGATGGGAGGTGGGAGGGAGAGGGGACCTGCAGTGCCAGGAAAAAGGATTGTTTTCCTGGCACTGGAGTGTCCCTTTAGTACTGTGCTGCAAAAAATGAACCCTTGTCTAGTTAGAAAGATTCCAACTCCCCATGTAGTATAGGGGAAGTGTTAAAGCAGAGCCTATCATATAGCAATATAGTCCAATCCAGTCTAAAAGTGTCTGGGAAGCAGAAAATGGAGGTAGTTTCCCAATTAGACACTTCGTACTGAGCTCTGTGTACTGTGCTCTAAATGCAGACAAATCTTATCATGTTAACCAGTCAGTTAGTTAAGTAAAACAGGAAAAAATGATTATAACACACTGTGCTATTAAACCATTAATATCCCCAAGGGTAGCTGAATAAGTTAGCCTAAGCTTGCGGTATATAGCTGATACAGAGATAAGTTAAGCTACATTTAGAGTCCCTAATTTAAAATAAATAAGGGCTAGAAAGCGGCATTTAAAAGGCTCGACACATTTCAGCGCTCTGTTGCACCTTTTTCGAGAGTAATGGTCTGTATTAGAGCCAGCATGTGTTTTAAATAGTAGATGGTAACTTCTGTATTGACGCTGTGCGGCCAATCAGAAACCGGTACATCCATCATGGGCTTGTATAGGTTAATTACGGCCCGGGGATGGGTCTCTCCACACACGTGGGTAGAGACTGCTAAGCCATCCTTAGTGGGGCGTCCAGGAACCAATCCTCAGTTGCCACATTATAGGAGGCGAGTTTTGAGCTGTTTATTACATATGGGTAAAACCTGCGGCCGTGCATTGTAATTAGGTATCCAGGGTTCTCCCCGGTTCCTTTTCACTGCATAGACACGCAAGGTGTTTCTTCTTTTGTTACAATAATTCATGGGGTTATCCCCCTTTCTTTTACCCATTTAGTCCACCCTTGACTATCAGGTCAATAGTATTTTTTGACCTCATAGCCATCTGTTCTTCTCTTTTTTTGACACTCTAATGTCAACATGTAATAATTTATTTTCGAGTTATCAGTCACCTTTTAGCAACATTAGCTGTGAAAGACACCAACTTTTTTTGGTTTTTAATTTGTTGATATCTTCCTATCGCCCCAGACATTATAAGATTAACAATGAAATCATGGTCCTGTCCCAATTTTAAAGCGTTAACATTTTCTTACTTTCACAATATTAGCAGCAGAAATATAGTTTGTTAAATTTGAATTGTGATTGTTTTGATAACTGACATGCAAAAACAGCCACATGTCATGAAAAAGTGTCTGCTTTAAGTAGACTTAGCATTGAAAAGGAGGCATTTTTATACAAATGCACAGTTATAAACAAGATTTGATATTAACACAATCCAAATAAAAATCAATGAAACAATGCCGGTAATATTAATACTACCACTCGTTTACACCACCCAATGTGACACTTATAGAGGATAATGATACTTCCCAACAATTGTATCTTGTAGTTAGAAACAGTTTCCTCTCATAAGATCTATGAAAAATAAATTTTGCAATACATAGGGAAGTCTGTACAGTAATGATATAAAACAGGGAAATTTAAAATGTACACTCACAAGCGTAGAGCCGTGCCAGGCTCTATATAAACCACACTGGGGTGCCAATAACTGTCTACGAAGGAATTCCAGACGTGGATCCACAGCAGATACAAAATTATTCATTGGTATAGATGTATAAAATTTGTTTTAATCAGGACTTTAAAATCTTGTGGTAGTGTATGTCATTTTTACACACTGCTAATATATGTCCTTTTTACATAATAGTTTTTTATACATCTATACCAATAAATAATTTTGTATCTGCTGTGGATCCACGTCTGGAATTCCTTTGTAGACCGTTATTGGCACCCCAACGCTGTTTATATAGAGCTTGGCACAGCTCTATGCTTGTGAGTGTACATTTTATATTTCCCTGTTTTATATCATTACTGTACAGGCTTCACTATCTATTGCAAAATTAATTTTTCATAGATCCTATGAGAGGAAGCTGTTTCTAACTACAAGATACGATTGTTGAGAAGTATTATTATCCTCTATAAGTGTCACATTGGGTGATGTAAATGAGTGGTAGTATTATTACCGGCATTGTTTCATATATTCTTAAGGTGATTGGGAACACCTAAAGCTTTATACACCATGTTAAGAAATGTAAAGCGCCTGAACACCATTCAAACTCTTTGAGTTTTGTTTTGTTCTAAATAAAAATCAATGTTTAGTAGATATACCACAAATTAAAACACACACACACACATATAATTACATTTTTTTTTCATTGGGTATATATGTAAAACCTGTTGCAAGACCTCCCCTTCTAACCCAGCAAAGACGGTCTGTGGCTGTCCAATCACAGACTTCCAAATGCAGCTCAATCAGAAGTCTTTGAAAGGCAGGCACTCTGGACAATTGCTGCCTATTCAGATTAGCTCCACTGAGCTAACCAAACCAATAAGTAATATGACCTATTGTCTGACAGCCAGAGGGTGCAACAAGGTTAATTTATAAACATGTCATTGTTAAAAGGATATAGATATAGGGGGGCAGGGCCTGACTGCAATGGTGACTGGATGCTCCTCTTAAATCTTACGATTTTGTCCAGTTGCCAGCATCCTAGGCTATCTACTTTAAGCAGACCGGGACATCTCGGCATCCTGCATTGATTGACCGGCCTGGGGTCGCTCCCAGCGGTTGTCTGCAGTGGTCCTGATGGAGATTTCTGCTGATAATGTGTGGGGCCTGGCGGGCATTATGGAGGGGAGAGGCAGCCAATCTCCCACCCCGACGTGTAATGGCTCGCAGCATATTGTAACTAATGCGGACCAGGGGGGTTATCCCGGTCCCCACCCTGGGGGCTCCTTACTTCCTCAGTAGACAGGTGGTACCGCTGTACTTCATGAAATCACTAAGCACTGCACACTCAAAATGGCAGAGGCTGCATGTCCCCAGATACATCTGGATGAGAGGTCTGGAGTTCTTTATACTCTGGAAAGAATCTTTTAACTATTCTGGATGAAGCATGAACACAGGTATCCCATGGCTTGCCCCACAAGCTCTACCACCCTACTCACCAGCAGGTTCACCCTTGGACCGGTGCAGGGCTTCAGGCCCTATGGCAACAAGGCTCAGGTGGTGAAGAATACACAGGCAACACACGGGAAGGGTTATGCACGGGCCTACATTAATACTGGGTGAAGGCCAAGACATGGGATTCCTAAGCAGACTGAAGCAAGGAAACAGGAACTAACCAATAATTACATATCTCCCATACGTCTGGCACTTGGCTTACTAAAAAGTGCAATTTTGTGGGCCTGGGCCATACCCATGGCGGGCATAGGCTGAAAGATGACCGAGAGGCTTGTTGTGAGCACTGGCATGACATGACTGGCTAACCCACGGAGGAGTTCTGATTAGAAACCTCCTTCACTAATTTCTGCTGTAATTGCAGGTTTCTCCCACCATCTAGTATAGAATATTTTAGCTTTGCTTCATTGTGGTCTGGACTCTCAAATCTCTCTCACAGAGCCCACTCGGGTGCAAATATAACTTTTTTGGTTATAGCATAGTTGACATATTGTTTATTAGTTACTCTCATGTCTTGATATTTACTTTCTCTGCAAGCCTATACTGTGAGCTAGGTCTAGATGTGTTTACTTAGCGTGTTCACTAACCTGTCACCATACCATTTAAAAATTGTGCATGCCTTTACTAAATGTCCTATCACATGTAAGAGACTGCTGTTTGGGCATGACAAGACGTTATGTATTTTTTTTTATGCACTGCAAAAAAAAAAAAAGGATTGGGACAGATTGTGTAGAATGTGGCTGTCCATGGTGCTGAAAAAGAACAGTTAATTTTACACATAAATACTGCGGCTTTCAAAGCTCACCACCATATATAGAATTAATTATAGACCAAATGCTACATTTTGGACCAATTGCTAGATATTGTTACTATCAGTTTCTTGTCCCTTATGAACGTTTGCCAGCAGGAAATGTTCTGTTTATTCAGCATTGGTTGCTTCAAACAGCCATGCATTAGTTAATTGAGCAGGCTATTACTCATTAGAAAAGGATGCCAAGAGACCTGGTTGATATAATGTTGTAGATGCCACCTGTCACCTGAAAACGAGTCACATTTTAAAAGGGAATTATTATTTTTAAAATGCGGTATATGTAAAAAAGAAAAACTCATCCCTTCCTTTAGTATATGATAGGATCCTTCAGCCATATACATGCACTTTGGGTCAGATAGTACAGGTAGGGAGTTTTTTTTTTTATAATGTATTTTCTTTCAAAATGTGATTAACTCCTTAAGGACACATGACATGTGTGACATGTCATTATTCCCTTTTATTCCAGAAGTTTGGTCCTTAAGGGGTTAAAGGATTATGATGGCAAAAAATAGCTCTGAAGTGACAGTTGTCCTTCAAGCAGTTATCAATCATTTCTGCTGTTATTTGTCTGAGAATATTCACACAATTTCTACCATAACATATTGCTGTTAAAGCAACAAACTAAATGTGACACTATCATAATAATTTTCAGTATCCCTTAGGTTTAAAGGAAAGCAGCAAATTGTGATAGGTCATTGCTTTTCTTATAAACTCTATAAAACCACATTCCTCAGATGGAATTATCTATTTTCCTCATTTATACTATATGAAAAATACATGAGCTTTGCTTTATTGTGAGAACACAGAATACTTACGGATCAGCACCATTTGTTTACCTGTCTAACTATTCACTGTCACTGTGTAAACAGAAGGGAGAATTTAAACTCAGCGTTAAAGGCTGGCAAATCTCATCTAATTTTTCCTTAAACACAGCAAAAAAAAAAAAAAAAAGTATAAAAGTTAATCAACAAATCTGTTAACCAGTTTCACTATATTACCATTTAAAACCAAACATACTATAAGTCAGCCACAACATTAAAACCACTGAATCAATAACATTGATTATATTGTTATAAAGGCACCTGCCAAGAGGTGGAATATATTAGGCAGCAAGTGAGCAGTCAGTTCTTGAAATTCATGTAGTGGAAACAGCAAAAAGGAGAAAACAAAATGATCTGAGTGATTCTGGCAAGGGCTAAATACTGATGGCTGGGTAAGAGCATCTCCAAAATTGCAAGTCTTGTTGGGTGTTTCCAGTACACAGTGGTTAGTACCTACCAAAATTTGTTCAAAGAAGAACAACCAGTGATCTGTCGTCAGGATCATGGGCACCTAAGGCTCATTGATGCCCATGGGGAGCGAAGGCTAGCCCATCAGTTCTGATCACGCAAAAGTGCTACTGTAGCTCAAATTGCTGAAAAACTGAATATTTAGAGTTAATAGGAAAAGTGATTTGTCGATATGTTTTTATGGATGTATCTTAATTTTCTTTCTTTTTCTTTCATTCTCAAAAGATGTGACTTTGACATGTACCAACCTAGAGATAGTTGCAGGCCATGTATACTCCTTTATGGCTATTGTCATCCTTGCTGACAGTTGCCTTTTTCAACACGATAATGCACACTGCCACACTGTAAAAAATGTTCAGTAATAGTTTGAGAAGAAGAAAACTGTTCAAAGTGTTGCTTTGGCCTTTAACCCCTTCAGGACGGAGTCAATAGTACACGTTCTGATCAAAACAAAACGTAAACAAAAACTGGAATTTGCACTATATGTCTGTTCAACCGTAATTCACCTCTTTCATATTAAATGCACCCACACTTATTATATATCATTTATTATATATCATTTTGTTCAGGAGAAACAAGGCTTTCATTTCATATCAAATATTTATATATGCAACATAATTTATTATGAATAAAATTAAAAAAAACTGTGAGAAATGTTTTTTAAATTTGTAGTTCCGCCTCACATTTTACTGCAAAAAAATGCAGTTTTTACTTATTTTACTGCAAAAAAATGCACATATTTGTAATCAGCGATGTCTCATGAGTACAACAGTACCCCCCATTAACAGGTTTTATGGTGTTTTGGAAAGTTACAGGGTCAAATATAGAACATTCCATTTTCAAATTGAAATTTTCCAGATTAGTAATGTTACCTTTGAGATGGTGTGGTAGCCCAGGAATGAGAATTACCCCCATAAGGGCATACCATTTGAAAAAGTAGACAACCCATGTAACATCATTTTAAGTGTATTTTAATACTAATATATATACTTATATTAATATTAAAATACATTGCGCATGACATTACATATATATAATATGTATATATATATATTATATATATAATATATATACATATACTATATATATAAAAATACTTTTAATTTATTTTTAAACATGTTTAATTTTTTTTTTACACTACTGTCAGGGTACCTGTGGTCTCTACCTCCGAAAGAGGTAGAGACTTAGCTGTTCCTCCATCCAGACGGTCTGATGGCTCCCTTCCCCGCGGTCTATCCGGTCATGCTAGGCCGGCCGCGAGGGAGTGACTGCCTTTTACAGCATCTAGGCAGGAAGTAGTCATCAGGACACTCCCCCGGAACAACCTGTCAGTCAATGGCTGCAGGACCAATCAGGACGTCTTGGGGGCGTGGTTACTGCTCTGAACAGGGTATTTAACAGAGCTTCTTTCATTAGCTCATTGCCCTGTCGTGGTTCTAGCTTGTTCTAGTCACTCAGTGCTTGTGTATTCTATTATCCCTTTTGGTTTTGACCCGGCTTGTTTACCTTACTCTGCTTATCTCTGTTACCCTTGATTCGGCTTGTCTCTCGCTTACCTGTCTTCTGTTACCCTCGACCTCGGCTTGTCTTTGACCATTCTATACTGTACTACTTACGTTAGTCCGGCCATTCTAAGGTCCGGTATACGTATCTGGCTACTGTTTGTACTCTGCGTGTTGGATCCCTGTCCCGATCCTGACATTACGACAGGGCCAATGGATCCTGCAAGTACAAACAGTCAGCTGGCTGCTCCTGATCCTAGGTTTGAGGCCATGGATCACAGAATGGATCAGATGGCGCTTGCGCTACAGGCTCTATTAGCTTGTGCCAATAAACCACCAGAGGAGATACGTAATACCCCTGTTTCTCCTGTCGGTTCAGGTCTAGAGGTAGCCACAGTGGGTGCTTCTTCTCACATTACCCCCCCAGTACGCTATGGTGGGGCTCCTGAGAAGTGTCGTGGTTTTTTAAACCAAATTAGTATCCACTTTGAATTGCAACCTCGCTCTTATCCTACAGATAGGGCAAAAGTAGGATTTATTATCACCCTACTCATTGAGAAAGCTCTGAGATGGGCCAACCCACTATGGGAGAACGATAATCCATTAGTTTATAACTATAACGCATTTGTAGCTGCTTTTAGAAGAACATTTGACCCTCCAGGTAGAAAGGTTAATGCAGCCAGATTACTGTTGCGCCTGAGACAGGAGAACCGAACACTGGTGGATTATGCACTAGAGTTCAGGTCTCTGGCGGCAGAAATCAAGTGGAATGAGCAGGCGTATATGGATGTATTTTTGAATGGCCTATCTGATGTAATCCTTGATGAGGTTGCTACCAGAGAACTCCCTGAGAATTTAGAGGATTTAATTTCGTTCATCTCTCGTATAGATGAACGTCTAAGAGAGAGACAGAACACTCGAGAGGGGAACCAGAGACCTTCTTTTAGGTTAGCTCCCGCTGTTCCAAGTCCTGACTCCACGATATCTTTGCTTACTGAACCTATGCAGAAAGGGTATACCCGCCTCTCTGAGGAGGAAAGACAGCACAGGAGAAGAGAGGGTTTGTGTATGTATTGTGGAGCCAAGGGTCATTTACTCTCGAACTGTTCTAACCGCCCGGGAAACGCTCGCACCTAAGTCTCTCTAGAGGACAGGCCTTGGGTGTTTCTATTTTGTCCTCTACTCCTGATTATAAAGATCACAGGCTTCTGCTACCAGTTTCCTTAACTTGGGGGAAGGAAGTAGTAAGGGCTATGGCATTGATAGATTCCGGTGCTGCTGAGAATTTTATCGACCAAGCCTTTGCTAGTAAGAACAATTTCCCATCCCAGCAAAGGGAGACACCTTTGGCCGTTGAGGCCATAGATGGTAGACCACTACTAGACCCTGTTATCTTTCGTGAGACCATACCCATTAATTTAAATGTTGGTATCCTGCACGTGGAGAATTTATCTCTTCTGCTCATTTCGTCTCCTTCCGTTCCCATAGTTCTGGGGTACCCATGGTTGAAAAAACATAACCCTATTATCGATTGGGAGTTAGGAGAGATACTCTCGTGGGGCCAGGGCTGCCAGGATCGGTGTTTGTGCAAGGTTTCTCCATTAGCTAATATTAACATACCGGAGAATCCTACTCAGTCCACAGAAAGACAAATACCAGACCTTTACCTAGACTTAAGGGCAGTGTTTGACAAGAAGAATGCCGATTCTTTGCCTCCACACAGGTCATTTGACTGTAAGATTAAGCTTCTACCCGGCACTATGCCTCCGAGGGGCCATGTATATCCTTTGTCTGTTCAGGAAAACTCGGTTCTAGAGGAGTATATTCGGGAGAATTTAGAAAAGGGATTCATCAGGAGGTCTTCTTCTCCGGCCGGGGCTGGGTTCTTTTTCATTAAGAAGAAGGATGGCACGCTGAGACCTTGTATCGATTACCGAGGCTTGAATAAAATAACTGTCAGAAATGCCTATCCTATCCCACTGATTACCGAGTTATTTGATCGTCTTAAGGGCTCCAAAATCTTCACCAAGTTAGATCTCAGAGGGGCTTACAATTTGGTGAGAATCCAGCAAGGTCACGAGTGGATGACGGCATTCAATACCCGGTATGGCCATTACGAATACACTGTTATGCCATTTGGACTATGCAATGCTCCTGCAGTATTTCAAGATTTGATTAATGAGGTACTTAGGGAGTTTCAGCATGATTGTGTTATTGTTTACCTGGACGACATACTAATACACTCTAAGGAGATTGAGACTCACCATAGACAGGTCAGAAAGGTATTACACAAGCTGCTGCAACATGGTCTATATTGCAAATTGGAGAAGTGCAGTTTTGATCAGTCTCAGGTAGACTTTCTTGGATACGTGATTTCTGGGGAGGGTTTTAAAATGGATCCTGTAAAACTTCAATCTATTTTAGACTGGCCCTTGCCCAAAGGACTCAAGGCTATCCAAAGGTTTATTGGTTTTTCCAACTACTATAGGCGCTTCATTAAAGGATACTCCTCTATCATTGCGCCTATTACCAATATGACCAAACAAGGGGCTGATACTAAGTTCTGGTCTAAGGAAGCTCTGGGTGCTTTCAAGACTCTCAAGGAACTTTTTGCCTCGGCTCCCATTCTAGTCCATCCTGATACGACTCTGCCTTTCTTGCTCGAGGTCGATGCCTCTGAGACAGCAGTTGGGGCTGTTCTGTCTCAAAGGTTAGGGGTGGATAAACCGTTACACCCTTGTGGTTTCTTCTCTAAGAAATTTTCTGGGCCTGAGAGCAGATATGACATCGGAGAAAGGGAACTGTTAGCAGTCATTAAAGCCTTAAAGGAGTGGAGACATTTGTTGGAGGGGACCCTACACCCGATTACGATTTTGACGGACCACAAAAACTTGTCCTATATTGGGGAGGCTAAGCGCTTATCCTCTAGACAAGCTCGTTGGTCCTTATTCCTGACTCACTTCAATTATGTACTGACTTACAGACCTGGTTCTAAAAACTCTAAAGCCGATGCATTATCTCGCCAATATGAACCTTCTACTGTACCTGAACCAGTTCTTTCTTCTATAGTTCCGAAATGCAATATCATTGCTAATACGAATCTCAGGATTCATTCTCCATTACTGGCCGAGATCATTAAGTTGCAACATCTAGCACCTAAACAGACTCCTGCGGGCCGTCATTTCGTTCCTCCTGCTCTTCAACTGGAACTTTTACAGTGTTTACATAATAGCAAGATGGCGGGACATCCTGGTATCCGCAAAACTTACGCGTTGATCTCTAAGGACTTCTGGTGGCCTGCTTTACGGAGGGACATTGAGGAGTTCATCGCTGCATGTGAAGTTTGTACTAAAACCAAACAACCCCATACGCTTCCATGTGGATTCCTGCAACCCTTGGAGGTTCCAGAAAAACCATGGTCCTGTTTGGCCATGGACTTTATTGTCGATCTACCTATCTCTAAAAGACAGACTGTTATCCTCACCGTGGTTGACAGGTTTACTAAGATGGCACACTTCATTCCCCTGCCTAAACTCCCGTCTTCTCCCGAATTGGCAGAGATATTCGCTAAGGAGATTTTTCGCCTACATGGGATACCCTCTCAAATTGTATCGGACACAGGCTCCCAATTTGTTTCCCGCTTTTGGAGGTCCTTCTGCTCTCAACTTGGTATTAAATTAAACTTTTCTTCTGCCTATCATCCTCAGTCTAACGGAGCTGCTGAACGTACCAACCAGAAAATTGAACAATATTTACGATGCTTTGTTTCTGAACACCAGGATGATTGGGTCGGTTTGATTCCTTGGGCGGAGTTTGCACACAACAATCTCGTTTGCGATTCTACTCATTCAAGCCCCTTCTTCATGAATTATGGTTTTCATCCGTCTATTCTTCCTTCGGATTCCCCTTCCCAGGGGGTGCCGTCGGTTGATGTTCATGTTGCCAATTTGAGGAAGTTGTGGGATCAAACTCGACAAATCCTTGTGCACAACTCTATGTTGGTCAAGAAACACGCTGATAAACGTAGAAGGGCGGCTCCGGTCTTTGTTCCAGGTGATAGGGTATGGCTGAGCACGAGGAACATCCGTTTAAAAGTGCCCTCCATGAAGTTCGCTCCTCGTTATATTGGACCCTACAGGGTGCTGACCCGTATCAATCCAGTTGCGTATCGTTTAGCTCTTCCTAATACCTTACGCATCCCGAACTCGTTTCACGTTTCATTGCTAAAACCACTCATATGTAACAGATTTTCCTCCACAATAGCCCCTCCTCGCCCCGTTCAGGTGGAGGGTCAGGAGGAGTATGAGGTTAACTCTATTATTGATTCTCGAATCTCCCGGGGGAGAGTACAATATCTGGTTGATTGGAAGGGATATGGTCCTGAGGAGAGGAGTTGGGTACCTCAGGAGGATGTTCATGCTCCCCGTCTCCGCAGGGCATATCACTCTCGCTTCCCATCTCGTCCCGGTTCATTCCGCCCGGTGGGCGTATCTGAGAGGGGGGGTACTGTCAGGGTACCTGTGGTCTCTACCTCCGAAAGAGGTAGAGACTTAGCTGTTCCTCCATCCAGACGGTCTGATGGCTCCCTTCCCCGCGGTCTATCCGGTCATGCTAGGCCGGCCGCGAGGGAGTGACTGCCTTTTACAGCATCTAGGCAGGAAGTAGTCATCAGGACACTCCCCCGGAACAACCTGTCAGTCAATGGCTGCAGGACCAATCAGGACGTCTTGGGGGCGTGGTTACTGCTCTGAACAGGGTATTTAACAGAGCTTCTTTCATTAGCTCATTGCCCTGTCGTGGTTCTAGCTTGTTCTAGTCACTCAGTGCTTGTGTATTCTATTATCCCTTTTGGTTTTGACCCGGCTTGTTTACCTTACTCTGCTTATCTCTGTTACCCTTGATTCGGCTTGTCTCTCGCTTACCTGTCTTCTGTTACCCTCGACCTCGGCTTGTCTTTGACCATTCTATACTGTACTACTTACGTTAGTCCGGCCATTCTAAGGTCCGGTATACGTATCTGGCTACTGTTTGTACTCTGCGTGTTGGATCCCTGTCCCGATCCTGACAACTACCTACCAGAAGGGGGACTGTCTGATATTTCAGACAGTCCCCCTGCTGGCAGATCCATAGCCAACTATAGGGGTCCATGTGATCATTCTTTGAGAGCGATCACATGGCCCCCGGGGGCCTCACTTGCTGGAGGAGGGCTGCATGGGCTGTCAGGCAGCTCTCCAGAAGAGGATCGCGGCGGAGGTAAGTACCGCCGAGGTCCTGGGGTCTTAAGCCGTTATGGCGTTCTATGCCGCCGCAACGGCTTTAAAGCTCTTAAAGCTCTTTAAAGCCGCGACGGCATAGAACGCCGTAACGGCGTTAAGGGGTTAAATACCCCAGGTCTCAATCCGATTGAACATGTGTGTTGCTGGAACAACAAATCTGATTCATAGAGGCCCCACCTCTTTAACTTGCAGAACATAAAGGATGTCTTGGGGCCAGATGCAACACGATATGTTCAGAGTTCTTGTGAAGTCCATGCCTTGCTGCATCAGAACTGTTTTGGCAGCATGAGAGGGACCTACACAACATGTGGGGTTTAAGGTTGTGGTTGATCAGTGTATATATCAGGTCTTAAAATCCTATGCTACCAGCCAGCTCTTAAATGATACTTGCCATTGTAAGCCTGGAGAGTCCATGGCACACTCACCAGAGATGGATTTCTAAGAGCAAGGACTACATTTTCACCCACTAATGGCTAGTGTAGAGTGAAAATATGTGTGTATATATAAAATTTCATTCATGTATAAAAATCACAATGAAAAGCCCCAGGAGGAAGTTTGTTTTCCGAACAGGTGGGTTAATTTCTAAGAGCAGGCATTGGGATGGTAGGATAGGACCTGCCAAAAATGGGATGCCTTGGCATTGTGGCAGGCCAATGCAATACATGATATTATACTGCAAAGCAACGCCAATAATTTTGGCCTAGGTTAAGGGTTTAAAAAAAAAAAGCCCAACATTCTCTGAGGTGGCTGTTTAGTGAATGAATGAGTGCACTGGATCTTGTGGATCTTGTGTGTCGATGTTTGATTTTGTATGAATTATATTAAGCTTGAGTACTGTACTGCTTTGTAAGATAAAGAAAATGGGATTTGGCAAAAATAATCTAAAAAAACTATCATTACCAGACACTCATAGAAAATAAAATAATTTAAAAGAACATAACCTTTTGTCCCTGATAATATTTGTAGTAGTCTCTTATTTGTTGCTCTTCTGCCATTACAGCACTACAGATTATGTTGGTGCTATATAAATACTACTAATGATAATAATATCTAACTCTACATGGAATTCTGAAAATATCGTCCCTACGAATCACAGTATAACATACTATAAATATAACCAACATATTTAAAAAAAAGCATTCCTGGACCAGATCAATGCCATATATAACCTATTGCAAATTATAAAAAGAAAAAAAACTAAACTAAACTGAAAAAAGTAAAACAAATTAAAAAGAATACAAAAGTGTTACAGCTAAAGGTAACTATATCCATCCAGTCTGAATAACATCTATCAAATACCATGCCCATAAGTATACTTGAATTGATTCAATTGACTCTGCAGTTAGATATTTATCTTTATAAAGAGCGGCACCAGTGGTATGTTTCACGATATAGGTAAATAGAAGCAACTGTAGTTTCATGTAATTGTTTTATAAAAATAGAGTTGTCTCACCAATAACTAGGAACACCATTCTTCATGGTCTATGATGTGAACATCAGATTGTGAGCATTGACATCTGAGATATATGTATTCAGTTTACACCATAGAGGCAATTAGCATGCAGATCGTGTAGCTCACAGCCAGTCCAGAGCCACTTGTGGGCTTGGCAGCTCACTCAAAAGTGTGTCTTTCTTTGAAGGCCCTAGCATAATAAAAGGTTTCAAGGTCACACACCCTACGACAGGTAGGAATTATGATATCAATGGGATCTTTGCTTGCAACTTATCCTTCATTGTACATAGCCTGAAGTGCCCTTGTGGGAACGTTTACATAGGAAAGTCTATCCAAAAAATGAAGAATAGATTTTTAAAACATAAATCTAATAAATGTCCAATGAGAAAGATTTACCTCTAGAGACATTTTTGTTCAAGCAAAACATAATGCCATTTTAGATTTTAGCTGATAGAGAGTGTGCCGGAACTTAGATGAGGCTGGGATAGAATTATTAAAAAGGTGCATTTATGGATTAAGGAATTTAATATTTTTGAACCTCTAGCCATGATTCAGAATTTTTATCTAACCATGTTTGTATAAATTAATTGTCTCATTTTGCTTCAGCGTTTAACAAGGCAAAATTAATTTAATTTAAAACATGCCTTTTTTATATATATTTTTTGTGTCCTCTTTAATAAGACTTTTATGATTTTAGAAACGTTCTCTTTCTAGAATCATGATTTCAATACTATAAGTGTCTTGAGTTTTAACCAATTCAAACTACTTTTTACAGAGTCTCGAGTACTCATATCTTTAGATTTCAGTTTCATTAGGCTTGTTTCAGCATTGATGATAATTGAGTAGAAAATTCTTCATTCTTATAAACACCAATACTTAGGTTTTAATGTCAGTTTATGGTGATCATATGTTTAATATTAAGCTGCAAGTGTTTTATACTTTTTTTCTGGACATCACTAAACATCTGTAGCACTGTTGCTATACCTTCTCAATTTTATTGCCATCTATGATATAGGACAGTGAAAAAGAACAAGTAGCTATGACTTATAAGCAAGGGTACACTTACGTTTTTTTCTGTCAAAGTAATTAATCAAGATAAATACTACATAGTGTAAGGGTCTAAAAATTGGGTATTTGACAGGTCGTAACCAGGTCACTACCAGGTTATAACCAATAGCCCCCCAGCCATCCACCAACATGCAGGACCATGCAGAGAGTGCTGCTGAAACACTCTCTGTATGTTCATAGTGGTTGCTGCATAGAGTATGCGTGTCTAGTGACATTAATGGTGGTATAAGAAATAGATGTTCTGGCAAATGTTCTGAGTTGGAGAAGACTGTATATTTGACTTTCTAAAATCTTTAAGCATTGAAGTTGCTGTTTGTGGATGAGTGAGTGCTCTGGATCTTGTGTTTTGTATGAATTGGCCCCAGCAGCAGCACCATTGTATCCATGTTCCGGGGAGTGCTGCCCCCTGGTTTTAGATATATATATATATTTGGGATTCTATGCCAATTCCTTGGTTTTGCACCCCTGCGTGTCACAGGTGCCTCATTCCAGGGCCTTATTTAGCCTTGTACTGCAGAGAGCCCAGATGGAAGTATTTTTTCCAAGTAAGTGCATAAATCTCAGAGATTAGGCTGTTAGAATAGGACCTGCTAAGAATGGGGTACATTGATTAACATTCGGTGTGGCAGGTTTATGCAATGTGTGATCATATATTGTAACTAAACCCTCATTATTTTGCCTAGATTAGATGTTTAAAAAAAAAAAAAAAAAGACTAAAATATGTGAGCATTGACCTGCTGTTAATTGGATAAGTGAATGCACTGGATCTTGTGCTTTTCACTAGTTGCATTGCTATTGAGAAACGTCTGTGGAGGGCATTGTGCAAGCAATATGCCTCTTGTGCATAAAAAAAAAGGAAAAAATTAGAAATGTTGAAGTTTTTTTTTTTAACAAAAATTGCATGGAATAGAGAAACAATTGACTCTAAATAAATGTTTTTCTCAGCCAAAAATAATAAACTACAAACAAGCTCTACAATGGTTTGATTGATTCTTTACATGTTTACTTTGCCATTAACTGTTTGTAGTTTTATAATAATAAGTGTCTCGGACTAAAAAATATTTTTATGCAAATTAATTTAAAACCATAACTCACATGGACTAATATTAAGGTAATCTCACCAAACAACCAAACATTTAATATAAAAAATACTTGTAAAATCTAATTTTTCAGTTTTGAGGTGGCCATCTTGAAATTGTATCATACATCTATCGCCAAGAGAACATGTGATGTGAATAGCCAATCAGAATATGCGATTTACTCCAGCTTTCCATTGTGCAGGGCAAAGTAAAATGTTCTTTGAAATGTATTGTTTCAAAAAGATAACAAAAGTTACTTCAAAATATTTTAACAAGTGTGTTAATAAAAACAATTTAAAAAAAAATCTAGATTTAAAAAAATATTATAAATACAGGGCATAGTTATTTCTCAGAATACTATATAGTGCTTCTCTATACAACATGCAATGTATTCTTGTTCCTTTTCTTTACTGAACCTGACAGACATCACAGATAGTTTAGCCTTGGGGATTGGTGTGATAAAGAAAACGTTGCAGAGATTCCATTATCATGGGTTTAAATCTGTTACAGCCTTTACGATCACATGTTTCACTGTTTAAGAAAGATAAGAAACATGTTAAAATTATTTGTTATCCTATTCCACTAATATATTCACTAGCTATAATATATAATATTTGCCTATAGAAAACGGCATGGTTTAATGTGTGCTTTCAAAGTGGGGCTGAGATTATTATGAAAGACACCTCTACCTCCTCCCAGATTGTCTATGGTTATTACACAGATACATGTTATTGCATATGATGGTACACATACATTTTCCAAGCACAGTACTGGAATTTTTTTTTTTTTGCTAGAAGACATTACAAGGAGATTTTTTTTTTAAATATTGATTTTAATATAATTTAAATAATAAGCACAGAAACATAACTGTCTAAATATAACATTTTAACATACAGCACTGTGGCAAAAAAATCAGAAATTAAATTTGTATACGTTGATTTGTTTAATTGGCATTGCATCTCTTATAGCCATGTTGTGGATGTTGTAATTTGCATATTAATCACAACAGAGTTAAATAGATGTACTGCAAAACATTGACACTTTCACTAGAAATACTTTCATAAATCAGTATTCAGTGTAGGGACTGATTCAACAATATATTCAGTGTAGAAAACAATAGCATTAATGTTGTGATGATTCAGACCCTGGAGGTGGCCTCAACTCCTCACCACTACTGTATATAAAAGATTGAATGAGGTCCGTGCTTTGCCCAGACTGACATGAAAGTATTTCTATCTATAAAAGAATGAATGAGGTCCTGGCACTCAGCAATCCAAATCTTGACAGCCTTCTTAAAGGAGCATATCACACAGGCAATGTTTGGGTTGATATCTGTGACCTTTAATTTGCTTGATAAAGGTCACTGATAGTGACCAAACCATTGCCTAAATGATATGCTTCATTTAAAAAGTCTGTCGAGATTTGGATTGCTGAGTGCCAGGACCTTATTCATTCTTTTATTGATAGAAATACTTTCACGTCAGTCTGGGCAAAGCACGGGTTAAGGATGAGGAATTTTTATTGTTTGAAATTATTATTATTTTTATACTGGTCCCTGGTGGGTTTTTGCCTTGTGAAACAGGAAAGGAAGTTTCATCAGACACATACAGTCATTTATCAATGCAGCCACTGATTGTCAGAAATGTAGAGCTAGGAGCTTGCGTAGATGGAATGTGACACCATATCTGCCTTTGTATGTCATTATCCACTCCTCTGTATCATAGATATCAAGCATTCCAGGTGCAAGAAGCTTGTAAGCTGAAATAATAGAATTACTCATATTGATCTTAATTTGCATAAGTATTTTAGAGTCAGTCAATTTGAAAACTAGTAAAGAAG
The DNA here is from genome assembly GCF_036172605.1 of Pelobates fuscus. Taxonomy (NCBI): domain Eukaryota; kingdom Metazoa; phylum Chordata; class Amphibia; order Anura; family Pelobatidae; genus Pelobates; species Pelobates fuscus. The sequence goes on along the minus strand of NC_086323.1, from coordinate 74,844,966 downwards.
TTGTGTTAAACGAAGCGCACTGTAGTGATCATACTGCCAGGAGTGCCTTGGTGCTCCCACCTCATTGTAAGTAGCCCAGTAGTCATAATCTTTTGAATTAAAAGCCATTTTAGTTTTAGTTGCATTTTAAATATCTTAATTGTTTTAGTCTAGTTTTAGTCCACTAAATATCCAGTAGATGTTAGTCGACACAATTAAAATCGAATGGGTTTAGTTTAAGCCTCTGTCTCTTTTGCCCCTTCCTTAGCCCCTCTGTGTCTCTTTTGCTCCTTCCACAGCCCCTCTGTGCAGTGTTAATTTTGGCTGCAAATTTCAACTTAGTTTTAGTCATAGTTTTTTGACTAAAAAGTCATTTTAGTTTTACTCATATTTAAGTCATCTGAATTGTTTTAGTTTTAGTCTAGTCTAGTCGACTAAAATTTTTAGTTGCCAAAATTAATATTGAAGCAGTCAAACCATTTATTTTAACCTCTTGCGTGGGTGCACTCGGCACTGTACCCCATCTGCACTTGTAAGTAGGAGCCTCACTTAGCTCTCTTGAGCTAAGTCCTGTAGTGTAGGGCTTAGTTCAGGACAGGTAATAGAAGTTCTTGTTTAGAAACGTATGGCTCTCTGGTATAAGTATTTGGATTTGGGGACAGGATCCCAGCAGACCCCAGGTAAGAAGTCAACCATTCAAGTAATGGTACTGCAGTCACCAGAGTACACCTGGCATCGTAATCACTACTGTTACCTGGTGCCTAGATTGTTCCTCTAATACAAAACAGTTACATAGACCCCAGCTTTAAAATTGTGCATGGTTTATAGTCTTCTACTATTTACTTCAGTACACAATGAAGGTAGGACTTTAGAAGAAATTAACCTTCAGAAGATGATACAGTGGTGGCCACAACTGTCAAAAGACCTCTTATGACTTACAATTGGAGACAAACAATGCTCATGATATATAGGAACAATGAAGTGCATACAGTTTTTTTTCTTTTCAAACAAGTGATTAAATATAAACTGTGGACTGTCTTTTTACTATTTTTACTATTTGATTACCTATATCTGCTCATGACTACCTTTTACCTGAATAAATAAAAAATGTATTAATGTCACCAGTTGAGTCTATTAGTGTGGTTCTATTGGTATTATTTTATACTATATATTTTCGAAATTAGACTTACTGTGTAGTAAAAATAATTGTCATGTATTTATTTCTTGTGGTAACACTTGCCCATATGTTTTCATCTCACTTATCATTTAACAAATTATTGTAATTAGAAGAATAGATAAAAGACACATCATTGTTGAAATGAATCTGACATTCTGATAAGGAACATATAATATGTTTTAAGAATAATGAACATTATGTACTGAAACACTATTATGGGTTGAAGTCGGACTGTCTAAATAAGGCAAGTTTAAAGGAATACTATAGTCACCAGAACAACTACAGCTTATTGCATTTGTTCTGGTAAATATAATCATTCCCATCAGGCTTTTTGCAGTAAACACTGTGTTTTCTGAGAAAATACAGTGTTTACATTACAGTCTAGTGATAACTCCACTTGCCACTTCTCAGATGGCTGCTAAAGGTGCTTCCTGGGGCAGTGCTTCACAGTGAGCTGCACTGCCATTCAGTGTCTTCACCCTCTGCATGCAGGCACTGAACTTTCCTCATAGAGATGCATCAATTCAATTAAATTCTATTAGGAGATGCTGATTGGCCAGGATTGTGTTTGACTTGTGCTGGCTCTACCTCTGATCTACCTCCTTAACAGTACCAGCTAATCCTATGGGAAGCATTGTGATTGGCTCGGACCACCACTTCTGATGATGTAAACAGACAGCAGGCAGGTCAGAGGCAGAAAGGGGCAGAGCCAGCCGCTGCAGACTTGTTTACAAATAAGATTTTACTATATTTATGGAGGCAAGAGGGGGCCAAGGGGGCTAGATGGTGGTTTTAATAAGGCACAATTATATTCTCCAAAAAGTTACCAAGTTATATTCAGAAAATTACATTGTTGTATTAAAGGGACTCTATAAGCACTGGTCGGGGTGCACTATCCTTGCACCGAAAGAGTTTGGCACTGGAATGAGGTAAGTGAAAAAAAGGGTTGTGTATCCCTTTACTTGCCACTAAGGGGGTTCAAGGTGGGGGGGGGAGGTAGTGGGTGGGGGGTAAAGGAACCCTTTAGTGTTAGGGATACATCTTTGTATTACTTACACTTACACTTTCCTTTAATGGAGAAAGTGGCTAAATTGCATATGTTTGTTATCATGATAGATTAGATACATTTAAATGTTTAAAAAAAAACAAAAAAAAAACAGTTAGGAGTTGAGTGTTGATCATTATGTATTCTAACTCAAAAATTCTGAAACAAATCAAATTTGGCTTAAAGGAGCAAGTTCCTACAAACTTCTAACAAATACTTTAGCTATCTTTCCATTTCATGCATGATGGCACCAGATTAATATTTTTTCTATAAATTAAGACATTATCCCAACCATTGGGATGTAAATCATTTAGAAAGGATTTCCCTTTTTAGTATAACATTTTCAGGAGATATGAATCTAACTGACAAAAATGTAACAAATTGTTTTAGTTCTACAAAAAAGGTAGAATTGTATACTAATAAAGTAGAACTCAATGACTGCAAACTGTTAATCATAAAAATATAGAAATTTGGTAGGCGGGGCCGAACCGCCAAGCTGGACGGTCGCAAGTCAGAGTGGCTCTGGCAAAACGCTACTGAATACCCGCTAAAAACATGTATTCTAAACCGAAATCGTACCGACAGCACAGATGCCCAGAGCCAAGGGACTGCTGGACCCGGGGAGAGGCTGGCTCAATGGCCACAACCCGGGCCTTCTCTGGCTGTGAGCGGGGCAGACGGCCGCTGCCTCACTATCCTGCACCACAGAACCCGGCCAAAGGTTCTGCAGACCCGGTCCTCACCCTGTGGCCATGATCATGACTCCGCAGTCAAGGCCAGGGAACCTGACCGCTGCCTCCAAGATGGCAGGCGCCATGTGCGCCGACAGCATGGAGAAGACTACCTTCCTCCTAGCTCTCATTACTCACAACACAGTTCCTGACATCCGATCCCGCCACACAGAGAAGTGGCAAAACCCATGCGAAACACAGGCGGCATCAGGGGGGCGGGAGACAGCAGCGGCACCGAGGGGACAGACCACTAAACAGCGACCATTCCCGCCCGGGGGGAACGCACCATCTGCCCTGTGAGACACCTACACTAGCGAACCAACCCAGTACTCGCCTAACACTCAGCCTGCAACAGGACAGCCCAGAAAGCGGCATGTTCCTGCGGATAACACCCAGCCCCTAAACATGGTAGACACCAACCTGCGGAAGACCGAAAACGGAAAGCCCATCACACCAAGGCTGCAACTCGGAGGAACACAGCGAAAGACGCTGAATAACAAACGGACAAAATGTGTTCTGATACCTGCTCTGAAGGAACGCTTGCTCCCTACTACACAGACACAACAGAGCAGGTGTCGGATAAAAACGGGACTGCCCCTATATGAAAGACCTTGGGCCCACCAGGATGCCGTCCCCCTCCCTCAGAGGCAGCTCGGGTAACCCCGATCCACCAGAGTGACAGTTTTGCTCACTTCTTTACCGAGCGCATAGATAGCAAATCAGCCTTTATCTAATGCATACTAGCCTATCTGCAATAGCATAACCTATCTAAGTACCAAGCATTATCTAGCTACTACTACACTGCATAACATGCTTTTACGCTATAGCTCCACTAGCATAGTTAATTTAACATTGTGACATAGCGACTGCCTAACTCTACCCTGATGTTAACATTGTTTTAGTCAGGCGTGAAAGATATATAATATATAATTAAAAATGTGCGAATAACCATGCCACTGTCTGTCTTTTGCAAAACTTGAATTAGGTTGTTGTGGCGCTTGTTAATACTATGTAACCACCTGCACAACAGCAACAACAACAACAACAACAACAACAAAATGTACGTCATGTAAGTCCTTAGTTCCCCAGACAAGTCTTTTGTACATCTTGAAATCAGGACTACTCCTTTTCATTTGACACTATTCAGGTGTCTATTCTCTCCACTGCCACATATAGTGTTTGGAAGTTTTATGAAGTCTTGGCATATAATTTTGGGGAAATTGACTGTCAGCTAGCAAAGTGAAGTTTGATAATAGGTCAATATAGAACTTGCACGATAAGTTGTAATCCAGGAGAGATTTTCTTAGTACATTTCTAAATATATATAATATATATCATGGTACTGGTATGATGTCAACAGCTGTCCCAACCACTTGGAGAAGTGTAATTTTTTGCACGTGTATAGTACCACTTTTACTGCAATAAGGATGCTGTGCATCGAAAGAATAGTTAAAATAGGCAGTAAAGTACATCTAAAACATTGAATGTGTATAATATATATATATATATATATATATATATATATATATATATATATATATATATATGAGAGAAAAATAAAGAAAGAGAGAAAGAGGGAGAGATTTCTAAAAGTGATCTGAAAAATAGCAATAGTAAAAAGTTCCAAAGGGACACTATAACTATTTAAACCAATGGTTTAATTGGTTTCCACATAAAATACACTGATTTAGTACCTTAATATATTTTTCATATAGCTCAACATTTATGAACCCCCAAAGTAAAAGTATGCATTTGTCTTATCAACATTTCAAGACCTATACTGTATGTACACAAAGTAGCCCATGTAAAAACAGAGAATAATTTTCTAGACCAAACCCATTGTTGGGTATTTTATACAACAACAAAACATTTTGTATTTATAATACATAAGGCTGTATTTAACAAATATAGAATAGTCTGTAGCCATAACATGTACAGATCTAATAGGTAGCTGTAAAGCACAAAGAATTATATGAATCTGCAACATACACAAAGAAGTTTGTATGTATATCAGACACACACAGCAGCTCCTCCTATACACCAATTCCTTGATCTGCACTTGCTCTGCCTCCAAGGGGTGCGATATATATAAATTAGAAAATGAAGCCTACTATCACTCACAGAACCAAAGCTGAGCACTTATTCTGGAAACTAGTATCTATCCAACTTAACTCCTCCTAATGCAATTTCCACTTAGAATCAACATTTCCTTATCTTGAGCATACACTTATTTTAATTTGTTTGATGTGAACTAATCCAATCTGCATGGAGACTTAGATTCAGGGGCTGTTTAGGGGTGAAGTATAAATCTGTGAAATCCCCTTGGTTGCTGTTCATGAATCAATATGAAATTAACCTGTTGCATTCTGGACATAATTATGTTTGTACTGCCTCAGCCTTGTCAAACAGAAGCAAGACATACCATACAGGTACAGAGATGGCCGAATTCAAGACCATATGGAGATATTGCAGATACCATGCATTTAAAAAATTGCAAGTTCAGGTGTAGAATATGAGCAAATATATATAATTCTGGGACATCTTAAAGGTAATTGGCTCATGGTGGCAATTTTAATTATATTGACTTGCTTTGAAGAACCATGGCACAGGACTTAGCTGTAGATATGTGTTCCAAGTTTTTGAATTTTTGTAACAAATGGTTTTAGAGAGGAATCTTCAGAATTTTGCTCAATCCAACATAACCGATGAATCATGTAACTATTCATTTTCTTTTGAATAAATCTGAATATAGGTCACATCATATTCTCTCAATGGAATTCTTACATCTGTTGTATAAGCGGTTCTGGAGAGCATAAAATAGGTTTAAAAAAAATCAAAATGCTGCCTATGTGACCTATAACCTTTCTGTTTCAAAGAGTTTAACACACCATAGATCCCTAACACTACACACCGTTTCAATAATTCTTTATTAGAGTTTTTGTGGTTGTATAACAGTTAAAAAAATTATGTAGTAATAATATTAATAAAGATAATAAAAATAATCTTGAAGAACCACTCCAAGCACCATAATGACTTGTTCCTAATGCTGTCTTACATTAAAGGAGTTAAATTGTTTATAACCGTGCTCTTGACAGTGCCCACACTTCAAGCCCTTCTGCCCCCTCCTTTTGCCCTGGCTCCAATGCAGTGTTACTTTTGGCAGCAAATTTCAATTTAGTTTTAGTCATAGTCTTTTGACTAAAAAGTAATTTTAGCCATTTTAGTTTTAGTCATCTGAATTGTTAGTCGAATAAATCTCCGGTAGATTTTAGTCAACACAACTAAAATCTAATGGGTTTAGTTAAAGACTCTGTCTCTTTAGCATCTCCCCAAACCCTTGTGGCTCCTTCACATGACAGTGTTTATTTTAGTGGCAAGTCTCAATTTAGTTTGAAACATAGTCTTTTGACTAAAAAGCAATTTTAGTCATATGTTTGTAATCTAAATTGTTTTAGTTTAGTTTTTAACCAACAAAATTAACACTGCTCCATTGTGTCTGAGAGCACCAGTTGACCCACTCAACCAATCACTGGCTTCCCATTGTGAAAATGCTTTAGAAAGGTACATATGACATTCAGGAACACATTGTAACACATACTTATGCAGTTCAGTAGTGAGATTAACGCAGAGATACAAAATTGAAGGACACTGCAATTTGTCCGGTCATGAAATTGTCATCAAATAATCATTTGAATTCCAAGCTGAAATGTAGCCAAATCACGAACCAATAAAGCACTCATTGGCCAAGCATTTTCATTTGGATTCAGAATTCCATCTGTTGCACCAGAAAATGAGATGATTGATGGGAAAAAAGGTGATTGAAGGCTAGGATAGAACCACTAAATGTTGATTTTATTCAAGGATCAAGTGAGAAAAGTCCAATTGATAAAAAAAAAGGGAAGTAAAAAATTGTATGTTATATATTTCATATATAAACTGATCAGTCACAACATTTAAACCACTGACAGGTGATGTAAATTACATTGATTATATTGTTACAATGTTACCTATCAAGGGGTTGGATATAACAGCAGTGAACAGTTAGCTCTTGAATTTCATGTATTTGGAGCAAGAAAAATTGTGAAAGCGAAAAGATCTGAATGACATTGACAAAGGCTATGTAATGATGGCTAGATGACAGGGTCAGAGCATTTCCAAAATGGCGTGTTCCCTGCATGCAGTGGTTAGTACCTACTAAAAGTGTTGCAAGGAAAGGCTCATTAATGCATGTATGGAGCATCAGATCTGATCACACAGAAGAGCTACAGTAGTTCAAATTGCTGAAAAATGTAATGCTGGCCATGATAGAAAGGTTTTATAACACCCAGTGCATTTACCTTGGGAAGAGATGGCCGCAGGACACATTACAGGAAGAAGGCAGACTGGGTGAGGAAGTGTTATGCTATGGGCAATGTTCTCCATTGAAACCTTGGGTCCTGGCATTCATGTGGATGTTACTTTGACACGTACCAAATACCTAGAGACAGTTGCAGGCCATGTACACCTCTATATGGCTATGGTGCACCCTAATGGCAATGGCCTCTTTCAGCATAGTAATGCACACTGCCACACTGTTTGTTAATGCACACTGCCACAAATTTGTGCAGAAATGGTTTGAGGAACATGACAAACTGTTCAAGTTGTTGCCTTAGCCTACAAATTATCCAGATGTCTCTGATTAAGCATCTGTTGGATGTGCTGGAACAAGAAATCAAATCCATGGAGGCCCCACTTCAAAATTTGCAGGACTTAAAGGAAATGCTGCTAATGTCTTGGTGCTAGATACGACAGGATAGGTTCAGAGGCCTTGTGGAGTCCATACCTTGATACATCAGAGCTGTTTTGCAACATGAAGGTGGTAACCTACACAATTTTAGGCAGGAGGTCTTAATGTTGTGGCTGATAAGTGTATAATGTTTAAATGTAGAATTTATTACTGCTCCTCTTCATTTTCTCACTTGATCTGTGTACCAAATGGCAGGTCACAGATTATACGGTAATATATATATATATATATATATATATATATATATATATATATATATATATATCAAGCGATAAAGTGGAGCACTCAAAAAGGACTTTTCAATCGTGAATTTGAAGGTATTTGAATTTGAAGGTATACAATCACTCCGACGGATTCTTAGCAGCTCTTCTAAATACTGCGGACCACCTATTGAATTCTTAATGGAACTACTACAGATAGCTCTAACATGCAACTACTTTAAGTTCGAAGAGCACTTCTACCTACAACGGACGGGTACCTCCATGGGGGCAGCAATGGCACCTTCATACGCCAATGCCTACATGTTTGTGTTTGAAACCCAGTATATCCTGGAGAAATATCATCAACACATACTTGTATACCATCGTTTCGTGGATGATATTTTTCTTATCTGGACGGGAACCAGCAGCGACTTGGAACAAATGGTCTCAGATCTGAATACAGCCGAATGCCCAGTCAAATTGACACTATCATTTAATCTTCATGAGATTCAATTTTTAGATGTGTCCATCTATAAAGCAAATGGTAGATTAGGGTATACCCTATACCGTAAGGAAACGGCAAGGAATACGTTACTCCAGGCCACGAGCTATCACCCTCAGAAACTCAAAGAATCTCTCCCGGTATCCCAATACATGAGGGTATTGAGATACAATAGTGATCCAGTGAAAAGAGATCAACAACTTCAAGAAATGACCGAGAGATTTCTGTACAGAGGATATAACCCTGACGTACTATTACAAGCAAAAGACAAAGCCATGAGACACACAAGGGATCCTATGGAGACCACTAAAAAGACCTCACAAGCTACCAGGATGTACTTACCCCTAACTTTCCATACAGGCACCTCACAAATTAAAAAAGCCATGAATAAATACTGGGGCATATTACGGTCCGACAAGAATTTGCCACCCATCTTTCAGCAGCAACCGATTATCAGTCTAAAAAGAAACAAAAACCTAAGAGACCTTTTAGTGAAAAGTGATCCGAATTTATGTTACCAGAAGACAAAAGGACCTACAAAGAAAGGTTGTTACAGATGCAGTGGCTGCGTGACATGCAGCCACATGAACACCAGTACCTCATTCTCTCATCCACACAGTGGAATTCGGATCCCTATCACCCAATACATCACTTGCACTACAGATCATGTGATCTATTTAATCACATGTCCCTGTGGTCTCTCATACGTGGGGAAAACGGACCTAACCCTCCGAGATCGGATTAGAGGCCATAGATCCACCATCAATACGGCCTTCAGGGACCAGAAATCAGACAAACCTGTCGCTAAGCATTTTCTTCAAGCCAACCATAGACTCCCTACCCTACGATTTATAGCTATAGATCACGTTCCACCAAGTCCTAGAGGAGGAGATAGATCTAAAACACTACTTCAACGCGAAACCTACTGGATACACCGGCTGGATACAGTCACTCCCAAGGGACTGAACGAGTACATTACATTCTCCATGTTCTGTTGAATTTAGCTATAGAAGTCGTATGTGACCCAAACCAAGTTATCAATATAAAAGTTCGCTTTGATCTTCTAAGTAATGCCCCACTGTTTAGTATTTGAATGATATAGAATAGCCATTGAATTTTCATTTATAATCTATAAGTCATTACAATAGATCCTTGAAAAATAGATTTTCCTATATTACTCTATCTAAGAATTAACTCCTTCTACCTTGTTTTTAAATGTAAATCATGAGATGTATGTTATTTTATGCATTCACTTGGTTAGTTGGTATTTTTCACCACACGTTTTTTCGGTGTTATTTGGCACACACAGCACTTGTTGCACTCTGACCCTTACGGGTCTTATGTCTCATAATGATTCATTTACTTTATTAACCCTGAGGTTTCCCCCTCTGGCATACTTTTGTGCACCTCTAGATCTTTGTACATATTTCAACACTACATCACTATGTAGATCTCCTTCCCAGAGACCACACATTTCATACACGTTTCAGATTGTTATTTTGAACTTCTTGGTCACAAAGATCACATGATCGCATTGAGTATAGACTATCGCATAGCAACCACGTTGCACGCACTGACGCACGCTAGGGAAACCACGTGGGTCTCCGTGACACTTCCGGGTTCGAACGGGCGGCCGCACACACTAGAGATTGGTGAGTTAATTATCTTCACTTGTATATAAACGTTGTTCTTGCCACTTGTAAATCGTTCTTGATAAAGACCCTGAGGGGTCGAAACGTCGAAACAGATGATTTAATGTAAGCGTTTTCGTATCAATAAATTCATGATTGAAAAGTCCTTTTTGAGTGCTCCACTTTATCGCTTGATATATATCCGGACACTGGATGCACCAAAGGCAAGATACACTGGATTAACTTGCAGGGGTGAGTGCCTAAATTATAATTTTTTTTATATATATATATATATATATATATATATAATACCAGATTGGGAGACATAATCTCTCTCTGGCATGTTACTTTTTATACATAATTTGCTCAATAAATGCATTTTTGCAATTTACTTGAAGCCATATTGTATATATAGAACACAAAGTAATCATTATAATTTTGTTGATAAGCACCGGGCATTTGCATCTTACTACTGGAGTGCAAGTATTGGAACTTTTAAATTATATGTATAGTCTTATGGCTTGACTGGTGTGTGTGTTTGTGTTTATTATTATTATTATTATTATTATTTATATAGCGCCAACAAATTCCGCAGCACTTTACAGTGGGTGGACGAACAGTCATGTGCTTGTATCCAGACAAGTTGGACACAAGAACAGAGGTGTTGAGGGCCCTGCTCAATGAGCTTACATGCTAGAGGTAGTGGGGTATAGTGACACAAAAGGTAAGGATAGTATTAGACTAATGACAGTTGCAAGAGAGGAATCAGTCGGGAGCTATTAACAGTTTAATTGATACACTTTAATGAAGATGTGGGTTTTAATGATTTTTTGAAGGATTGGAGACTGGGTGAGCATCTAACGGAGGAGGGAAGTGAGTTGCACAGGAGCAGTGCAGCCCTGGGGAATTCTTGAAGGCGAGCATCAGAGGTGGGAGTAAGTCTTCAGCAGAGCGTAAGGGCCTAGACAGGACATACTTGTGTAATAGTGAGGATAGGGAGGTGGGAGCAGCATTATGTAGAGATTTGAAAGCAAGAACCAGAATTTTAAATTGAGCCCTATATCTTACAGGAAGCCAATGTTTAGCAATGTATTAACTATCCACTTATTTCAGGTGGAAGGGGTTTTCATCCACACCTTTTTCCCCCTTACAATTCTTTTGGTAACGCCACGTCTCCATAGTAAGTCTGTAACAAACCTCATGCTGATGAGTTGCATTAGCAACGAAACAGCTGTCCATGAGTGGTTCACTGGCTTTGCTCTTCTTCCTGAGTTGTGTTTCAAAGCTGTTGTATACAGCAGACACATACTCCAAGGAATCCATGCATAAAGTGGAAATGAGGCAAAAAAGTGGTTCTTTGTTGAGCTCATTTGCATACACCTACCCAGAATCCCTTGCAGTAGTGTGGGAAAAGCAAGTCTTATGGCTTGACTCGTGTGTATATTTGTGTTTAGCAATGTATTAACTATATGTTTTTACTGCCTTTTGAGTCACCTGATTTGTTTTTTGTATCTCTTTCCTCAACGAAATTCAGATGAGCTGAAACACCATGACAAAATTCGGCACACTGCAGAGCTGTTAGCTGCTGAACAATGCCGAACATTGGAGTTCCCAAATTAAATTTTCAATTTAACATTTTTGTTTTGGACCTCCAATGTTCAGCTGTGTACCTTCTCAGTTTGACTGAAATTCAGTTGTGTAAATCAATTTAGCTGAACTGACTACCTCGGTGGCATAAGTGTTATTTGTTGGATGACTGGGCAGCATTTGCTAGTCATCTGTCACATTTTTTTAAATAAGTCTATGGCTGCCAGTATGACTGCCACATTAATACAAGAGAAGTTTTATACTTACCCCATGTTCTCGCTTGCCATGCTGCAAAAGGGGACATTTCTGCTCAATCGAAGAACCAAAAAATTGAGCCTCTCAAAAGTCTCGTAATTATGAATAACTTTTCTATAAAAAAAGCAATTTGAGTTGCATGATACATACTCTCACAATGGAAACTGGAAAAAGGGTTGAACAACTACTCAATTTAAATATGCTTCTTTTCTCAACTTGCATCCATCCTGAGGTTGCAGGCATTGCAGGGTGTATTCACTAAATTGGGAATTGAGGAGAATTAGGAAGGGGATTGTACAATTTAGAAAAATAAAATCTTCAACTCTGATTTTATTCCAGTTTGATTATTCTGGGCTTAATACCAAAATCCCCAGTTATGAAAATAAAACCTTGCAGTGTTTTCATGTGAGGCCTGATATTGCTGAAAAGAGATTCAATTATCTATTCCTTTCCCCATGTATGACACTTTTTTGGTAGTGAGAAAGAATGTTAATAAACATCACAATATATTTATGGAATTATGACTTTTCATTCCTTGTCACTAGGGTAAAACGTTGACAAATTTGCCACACAGATGTTTCTAAACGCCATGCCATTCCTTGCCAAAGAGATGCACACTATGCATATAAACAAGCATGCTATAAAAGACAAACAAACAAACAAACGAGCAGAAAAGCTTCAAATACTTATCCACTTTCATTGCTAGGTTTTGTCTTATTAGTCAGTATCTGTTAAATCTAGTGTAACTGTTTCCTGAGAGACTACAGTTGTGCTCAAACGTTTGCATACTCTGGCACAAATTGTGAAATTGTTGGCATTGGTTTTGAATACATGACTGATCATGCAAAAATTGTCTTTTACTGAAGCAGTTTATTATCACATGGTTGTTTGGCTCCTTTTTAAAAATCATAATGATAACAGAAATCACCTAAATAGCTCTGATCAAAAGTTTACATACCCTTGAATGTTTGGCCTTGTTACAGACACACAAGGTGACACACACACAGGTTAATATGGTAATTAAAGTTTAATTTCCCACACCTGTGGCTTTTTAAATTGCAGTTAGCATCTGTGTTTCAATAGTCAATGAGTTTCTTATCTCTCATGTGGATGCACTGAGCAGGCTAGATATTCAGCCATGGGGAGCAGAAAAGAGTTGTCAAAAGACCTGCGTAACAAGTTAATAGAACTTTATTAAGATGGAGAAGGATATAAAAAGATATCCAGAGCCTTGAAAATGTCAGTCAGTACTGTTCAATCATTTATTAAGAAGTAAAAAATTCGGGGATCTCTTGATCCCAAGCCAAGGTACGGTAGACGAAGAAAGATTTCAGCCACAACTTCCAGAAGTATTGTTTGGGATAGAAAGAAAAACCCACAGGTAGCCTCAGGAGAAATACAGGCTGCTCTGGAAAAAGATGGTGCGGTTGTTTCATGGAACACAATATGACCAAACTTGAACAAAAAAAGAGTTGCATCGTAGATTTGCCAGAAATAAGCCTTTACTGCACCAATGCCACAGAAAAGCCCAGTTACAATATGCCTGACAAGACCTTGACACGCCTCAAAGCTTCTGGCACATTGTAATTTGGAATGACGAGACCGAAATAGAGCATTATGGTCACAACCATAAGTGCCATATTTGGACAGAGATCAGCAAGGCCTATAGGGAAAATAATACCATCCCCTCTGGTAAGCATGGTGGTGGCTCACTGATGTTTTGGGGGTGGTGGGGTTGAGCTCTAAAGGCACAGGGAATCTTGTGAAAATTGATGGCAAGATGAATGCAGCATGTTATCAGAAAATACTGGCATACAATCTGTATTCTTCTACACGAAGGCTGTGCATAGGACGCTCTTGGGCTTTCCAACATTTCCAACATGACAACCCTAAGCTCAAGGCAAAGTTGACCCTCCAGTGGTTACATCAGAAAAAGGGGAAGGTTCAGCAGTGGCCATCACAGATTGCTGACCTTAATATCATTGAGCCACTCTGGGGAGGGAAGAGCTTGGACCACGTTACAGAAACATCTGTTTCCTGTATCCGGCCGGACTGAGAGGAAGTGCTCACTGAGAATGCACTTCTTGTCAGTTCGGCCAGGTACAGGAAACTGAAGCTCCTGTACAGTGGTCTGCTCCGCCCTGCCACACTACCAGAAAGGTAGGAGACTTACTGGGGGCAAAGGGGGGAAGAAACACTATGGGACCAGGGAGGGGGGGGGAATAATATGGGGCAGGGGAGGGGAGGAGGAAAGAATACTATGGGACATGGGAGGGGGGAAGGAATACTATGGGACATTGGAGGAGGGGAAGGAAATAACACTATGGGACAGGGGAAGTGGGGGAGGAAAGAAGACTATGGGACAGGAGAGGGGGAAGAAAGAACACTATGGTACTCAGGAGGGGGGAGGAAAGAACACTTTGGGACAGGGGGTTGACACTAGGAGGGAGAGTGAAGAATATTAAGGGAGGCACTAAGGTAGAGGTGGGGGAAGGGAAAAAGAACACAGGTGGGGGGAGCACTAAACAAGAAGGGAAAGGAACACTTGGGGGGCAGGAACATTAATGGAAATGGGGGGCACTAAGAGACAGGTAAGGGGGTAGAGGAAAACTAAGGGACAGGGGAGGGAGAGGAACACTAAGGGACAGGGAAGAGAGGGGAGAGAGGAACACTAAGGGACAGGGGAGGTAGGGGAGAGAAACACTAAGGGACATGAAGGGGGTTGGGGTGACACCGTGAGTGCATCACAGGGGGGAAGAAGAGGGGTTACACCACGCAGGGTCGTCGCGTCCATAAGTCGACACCGTGAGTGCATCGGAGGGGAGGTGGGGTGACACCAAACATTGCCGGCGCGTTCATATGGTTGCACAAGCAGTCGCCTTAGGGTTCATCGGCCCGGGGGGCTCAAGATCAGAGTGACCAGCATGAGGTGGGTGCACAGCGCTCCCTCCTGACAGTCACTCAGTGTAGCAGGGCCGGGCAGCTTGGACCTTGGTACAGGAACTTCTGTTTTCTGTACCCGGCTGGACTGAAAGGAAGAAAGGAAGTGCTCACTGAGAGAGCACTTCCGTCAGTCCGGCTGGGTACAGGAAACTGAAGCTCCTGTACAGCGGTCTGCTCCGCCCCACGCTACCAGAAAGGTAGGAGACTTACCGGGGACCAAGGGGGAGGAATAAACACTTCTTACCAAGCTGGCTAAAAGTAGGAATCTGTGCTATTCTCTTACTCTAGACAGTCAAGGCAGAGGACCTAGCTGTGGAGAGATGTGACATGTTTTGCATTATTCTGACACATGCGCAATAGGAGTGTTTACAGGGATACTATACACAACAAAACAAAATTAGCTTAAAGGACCACTCTAGTGCCAGGAAAACATACTCGTTTTCCTGGCACTAGAGTGCCCTGAGGGTGCCCCCACCCTCAGGGTCCCCCTCCCGCCTGGCTCTGGAAAGGGGAAAAGGGGTAAAACTTACCTTTTTCCAGCGCTGGGCGGGGAGATCTCTGCCTCCAATCCTCATCCGTTCCGCCCCGTCGGCTGAATACGCACGCGCGGCAAGAGCTGCGCGCGCATTCAGCCGGTCGCATAGGAAAGCATTTACAATGCTTTCCTATGGACGCTTGCGTGCTCTCACTGTGATTTTCACAGTGAGAATCACGCAAGCGCCTCTAGCGGCTGTCAGTAAGACAGCCACTAGAGGATTAGGGGGAAGGCTTAACCCATTAATAAACATAGCAGTTTCTCTGAAACTGCTATGTTTATAAAACAAATGGGTTAACCCTAGCTGGACCTTGCACCCAGACCACTTCATTAAGCTGAAGTGGTCTGGGTGCCTAGAGTGGTCCTTTAATAAAGCAGTATTGGCTAATAGGTCATGCCCCTGCAATCTCACTGCTCAATTTAGGAGTTAAATCGCTTTTGTTTCTGTTTATGCAAAAATATCATATATATAAGGTCAAAAAGTATATTTATAGAGTATAATATCAAGGTAAAAAATAAGAACCTTCAAATCATAAAATGTACTACTTTATTGACCAATTAACAATGTACAAGTTGTGTTTGATTCTGAATACAAGAGAAGCACATGTAGTTTTTTTTCTCTACAGCTGTGCGAGACTGCTCTTGTAGCAAATTAAACATGCCCTTCTAATGAGTGATTGTGCTATAGCAATAAAAAACGAATGTATCAAGTGCATTTTATTTTGTTGCAAATTTAGGAAATGGGACTGAATGCAGTCATTTCAGCTGTCAGATAGACAGACTGCATAGATCATAACACGTTTTTTTTCCATGTCACTGTATTGTTGCCTTATGTGCTGAGGGCATCACCTCTACAAAACGCACAGTTGTTACACAGATAACTGCAACTGGTACATGCTAGTGGTTAGATAATAACCATAGGCAGTGCCAAGTAAATGACACAACAAAGACACAGAAGACATCACACTGATGAAATGTCATAATAGGAGCTGTCAGCATTTCATTGTAACATATTTCGGGAAAGAAGTACCAACTGTAATCAGCACCTGACACATTTCATTCCACAAGCTTTGTCACTCAGCAGACTGTTTTATTTCCTTTGTTGAATTATATCTCATCATTGATAAACACAAAAATGCTAATTCAGGCAAACGATGGTTCAGGCCAGAGGAAAGTGTGCATTCAGTCTGTTTTGTCTAACATAGAAGAGAAGACAGATATCTGTGCTTTTGTAAGATTAATGATGTAGTGGAGCTTTTGTTCACACGAAGATAAGTTATAGCCAAGTTGAGTTTCTGGTTTTATTCAATTTAGTAGTCAATAAATCTAATGTTTACAGGTTTTGGTAAAGATGATACAGAAATACTAAAACGAATCAAAGTTCATTGTATGGATAAAACAGAAGGATTTGTAAAGAATATACTACCATCCGATTGCACACTCACTATTCATATCACAAAAACTATTCAAATTTAATGATTCAATAAAAATGTAATGATTCCGTATGAACTAACACAATGTGGTATTATGGAGAAAAGGTTGAACAGATCTTAGTTTGTGTGTTTATTCTGGTGGTTTTATGTAAACAAGACTTATATTTCCACGCAAATCCTAAATATGCAAGCGTAAAGGAACATGAAGACAACAATTTGTCTTGGATAAGTGAAGAAAAAAAATGGACATATCGTACAGTGATTTTGAGTTCTATGCAACATTTATCCTATAAACTCTGCTTAAGCTTCCTAGATTGTGAGCTTGTTTGCGCCAAGACCTCTTCACCTTTTGTATAGGTCAACTCTATTTTGTTTATCAAGTACATGCTTCTACATATGACATATGATTATAAAGAGTTTTTTACAATTCCATGCTATAATAATAGTATCTCTTTACAATAGTTACTCACATTTCACTAGTTCAATCACTAGTTCAATGAATAAACAAGGTCATTAAACTAACTTGCCCTAATAAGGAAACACTCTATTATTTTCCTAACGCTACAGAACTTTAATAAAGGTTTGGGTGCCTGTCCACTCTTCCCCCTGTAAAAAAGTAATTTTACTTACCATCACTTACAACACTGGTCTTCGCAATGCTGTCCCACCTACATTGCTGACATCATTAAGATGGATGACATGTGTAATCTGTTTCATTGCGAATGTACATTTGGCCGAATGTCTGAAGTTCGAATTGCCGAATTGCCAAATTTCCGAATTGGCAAAGTGCCAAATTTTCGAAGTGCTGAACCGAACCTAATTGTTGAAGTTCCGAATTGCCTAAGTTCCGAATTGCTGAAGTTCCGAAGTGCTTTGGATTTCTGAAAAGTGGCAAAACAAGTGGTTAGGGTTTAGAGTCCGAATTGCCGAAGTGCCGAATTGCGGAAGTGCCAAACCGAATACCATTGGTCCGAATTGTCAAAGCAGACGCATTTTTTCCTTAATGGAATATACGGACCAAACCGAACCAAATTTTTTGCCTATGCACACTCCAGTGGTTTCTCATAGGAAAGCATTAGGAGATTAGTGCGCATGAACAGCAAAATGCTGCACTGCACCAATCAAATGTTCTCTATGAAACCATCTCATTAAATTGACTGTGTTCACTTGGCTATTTGGACATAAGTGCCTCCAGTGGCTGTCAGTGTGACACCCACTAGGCACATTTAACCCCTGCAATGTAATCACAGCTGTTCCATCAAAATGTCAATGTTTACATTGCAAAGTTAAAAAGACAGGAATTTCATTTTACTGACTCAAAGTGGTCTGGGTGCCTATTGTGTCCCTTTAGGATTAATTGGCTCCCTCCATATAGACCTTCATGGGAAACTCTCCACATGGACAACAGGGAGGTCAAATATGTCACGGCATACTCCTTAGTTGATATTCCTTTGTGCAGTACCCATTCACACCACTATCTCTGTTTGGCACTGTTTCTAATTTATTTTCATTAGCACTTCACCTGGTCCTTGTTTAGCACCTATATAGTTTGGTTTCTCCCCTCACTCCTTGTCAGATCATTGTCTCTTGTCTCCTGTTTCACCGGTTCCTGGTTCCCTGTGATTCTGGCTCCTGGCTCCTTGATCCTGTGTCCTGCGCTTCCTGGTCTTCATTCCTGTGTTCTCCTGGTCTTCGTCCTGTGTCCTTCTGATCCTGCGTTACTGTGTCCTCCTGGTCCTTCGTTCCTGTGCCCTCTGGTCCTGTGTTCTGGTTCCGTGTTCTCTTCTTTGTTACCAGTGATCCTGACCCTGCAGCCTTGTTCATTTATTCTGCTTCTGACCTTGCTTCCTGGTTTCAGTATATTAGTCTTGTGACTCTGGATCTGTGCCCTACCTATATCTTCTGGTAACTGCACAATCCTGCCCTTATACCAAAGGACTGTTTCAGTATACGTTGGTTCTCTGTAATATATATAAATAATACAAGTAGTGTTGCACTCACTGTAGACAATGCTTAGTGCAGGGTGCTTGTCTGGCGAAGATATAAAAAGAAAGGTAGATAGCACTCCACGGACTCAATCTTCAAATAAAAATTTACTTTTAATGCTCCAAGTTAAAAAGCAACGTTTCCGTCTGACCAATCAGACTTTCATCAGGACAAGGTTAGCAAGTAACAAGATTATACATATATACCATACCAAAAAAACCCTAATCAAACAGTGTACTTACCACACCTGGCTGGGGGCAAGCCTCCACAAGCCGTCCGGTCAATTGCCGCGCCAAAAATGCCGGTCGCGTGTGGATGACGTCATCACACATCACGCATGCGTCCAACCAGTGCCCGGCACTACGAGGGGCGTCTCCATGGCAACCAGACGCTACCCTACCTTAGCGGGCGTGGACCGAGGCTTACAGGGTCTGCCACCCACCAGATAAAAGTGTGGTTACATTAGCCCACTGCCAAGATAAGAAAATATCATCAAGCACCAAATAAAAATAAATACACTCAATATATATACACATAAAAACAAATATTAGAGCTGGGGGACAGACCAAGAGACCATATCTTGAAAGTTGTGGGCATTGCTAATTACTCTAGGGAGCACACTATTGTGAAACATCCAAATATATACCCAAGTGTGAACTGTCACACTACACTATAAGAATGTCTATGGGAAAACCTGAAAGAATAAAGGCAATATGAACCTACTTCTATCTACTGTAGTCCTGCTAGTCACTTTGCTGACAAGAAAAAAATAAAAAAATAAGCATAAAATATACAAAACCATATGTCTCCACTTAAGTGTATAAGGTCTATTTAAACTAATGTTTACCATGTTGTACTTCCCATAGCTACAAAACATCTCACGGTGTGCTTTGTCATTTAAAGGAGTAATCAATAGTGCTAATGGTGAAGAAAAACTACCGGTGTTAATGCCTGAACCTACAGAAACTGTGCTAGTATTTTCCACGGTTCATAAATTCCAAATTGGTCCTCATTCGGCCACCTCACATAAAGGGAATTTTATGGTAGTACTATAGATGGCCAAGGATAGACACTGGTCACCTCAATTACACCTAATTAGGAGGAGAGTGGGTCACTGGTTAAAAATAGGATCAGAGTATGACTGTAAATACCGGACAGGTAGGGCTATAATTACTCCTCCGTACTCTGAGGACTCATAGCCTATCCCCCAGGGTGGGCTCATGAGTTAATTCAGGTATATTCTGGATTCATTGTAATGTAGCCTGGACCAAAGAGTATCAATTATACAAATACTGCTAGGGAATATTTCTCATTAAGTCCCTTTGGTGCAATCGTATCCAGAGTTCTGATCCAGTAGATTTCTTCCCGTCTCCCCCTCTCCTCGGTGATGGAATGTGATCAATCGCCATTAATTTGAGTGATGGGAGGGTATGTCCTAATTCCAAAAAATGTCTAGCAATGGGAAATTCCGAAACCCCTTCACGATATGCAACTCGAATATTCGAGCGATGATTTTTAATCCGTTCCCTCAAGGGCATAGGTTTTGCCTATGTAAACTAGGCCGAAGGAACATGACAGTTTGTAAATGACGAAATCACTAGTACAGGTCAGGCGATGTTTAATAGTGTACTGTTTGCCAGTGTGGGGATGTGAGAACGTGCGCCCTGGGACAACACAGCCTCCTCAGCACTAAGAAGAGCTGTCAACATGAACTGGCGAATACTTAGCAACGACACCACTCTTCCCAAGGAATTTGCTGTTCCACCAATGATGAGCTACAAGAGAAGCAAGAGTTTGAGAGATTTATTTGTGAAGACAGATCCTTGTCACTGCTATGACACTAAAACAACTATTAGTAATTATGGGTGCTACCAATGTCTGGGATGTGTTACCTGTGGACATATGGTCCCAGGGCGCACGTTCTCACATCCCCACACTGGCAAACAGTACACTATTAAACATCGCCTGACCTGTACTAGTGATTTCGTCATTTACAAACTGTCATGTTCCTGCGGCCTAGTTTACATAGGCAAAACCGATATTGATTATATTTTCTTATCTTGGCAGTGGGCGAATGTAACCACACTTTTATCTGGTGGGTGGCAGACCCTGTAAGCCTCGGTCCGTGCCCGCTAAGGTAGGGTTGCATCTGGTTGCCATGGAGACGCCCCTCGTAGTGCCGGGCACTGGTTGGACGCATGCGTGATGCGTGATGACGTCATCCACACGCGACCGGCATCTTCGGCGCGGCAATTGACCGGGCGGCTTGTGGAGGCTTGCACCCAGCCAAGTGTGGTAAGTACACTGTTTGATTAGTTTTTTTTTGGTATGGTATATATGTATAATCTTGTTACTTGCTAACCTTGTCCTGATGAAAGTCTGATTGGTCAGACTGAAACGTTTATTTTTAACTTGGAGCATTAAAAGTTAATTTTTATTTGAAGATTGAGTCCGTGGAGTGCTATCTACCTTTCTTTTTATATATATATATATATATATATATATATATATATATATATATATATATATTGATTTAACCTATTCATTTGTGTCTTGGCATTTATTTATTTGCTGTATTGGTTCCCACAGTTAAAGGGACAGTTCTGTTCCAGGGCAGCACCCCTTCATGTCATTACAAAATAGATAGACTAGGATACCTTTGTTGTAGATAGAAGTTTAGCCACAGCTACATTGCAACAAATCATCAGGTTCCTTACTAATATGCATCTTTATAATATTTGACTTTTTTTACTTATCTATTCTTGTCATGTGTACTTTATGACAAAATATAATTTCTGCTTTTATGCTGATATTTCAGACTGTGAAATATTCCAAGAACAGGAATACAACAAATGTGTAATCATTGTGTGTGTGTGTGTGTGTGTGTGTATGTATGTATGTATGTATGTGTGTGTGTGTATGTATGTATATGTATATATATATATATAATATTTCTGAAAAGGATGAAGTAATAAATCACAATAAAAAAAATGATTTAACTATGGAAAAAAAGATTTAACTATGTTTTTATTTATCTCTGAACAGCCCCACCAAAACTTTAAAGATGCAGCAAACCTGAAGTAGGGCTCCCTCTAAGCCCTACTGACAAATAGAGCAGATACAATACAAAGGGAAAGGTTGCACCAAGTAACAAACTAAATAAATAGATTGGAGAAGAATGTTCTCAAAAGAAGCAGGATGGGGATAACTTTTAGGAATCCATATGTAAAACAGAAAAAGGATAATAGTGCAATAAGTCTATAAAAATCAGTATCTAAAAGTGTAGGGTCTGATGTGGTCCTACTCACGTGTAATAGAGATTACAACCCGCTCTAGTATGAATGGCGTAAAGATGTACAATCCCCACTTATAGGGTACGTGAAGAGATGGAAATATCACGACAGTATGCAGACCATAAAAAGGATTAAATAGGGAGAAATAGGGCTCACTGTATAAAAGAATAATAGGAGTATAAATAGCAAATGTTCACTCACATTTAATTAAGCAGGTGGACTGCTCAATGAATCAGGCGTGAGTGGTATAATCCCCACCTAGGATTTATTTGGACTAAATACTCAACTGGAATAGTAAAATCTGGGTACCAGGCAGTAATAGTAATAAAAGTAAAAAAATAATAAAGTAAAATGGCACAATGAAATAGTTTAAAAGTAGCCAAAATACCTTTATTCAACACAATAATAAAATACCCACAACACATTTCTCAGGTGGAGATATAAAGACATGCCTGGTAGGGTAGGGTATATATAGGGGACTGATAGTAATATAATTTCAAATTTTGGCGCCCAAATTACGTCACAGGTAAAAATGTCACATATTCAAATTATAAAGAGAGTTATACTGTGGTTAATTTTGTGGTAATTTTGTGGTAATTTTTGTGGACTTGTGGTTAATTTTTGGCAAAAAAAATGAAAGTTTTAACAGTGTTAAAATTGATGTTAAATTGCATCACGTGATCGGCAGCCATATTGGAGATTGGAATGTGCTGCTGAAGAGTATGGGATATGTAGTTAAAATGGTGTAATTTTCTGCGTTTTTTTTTTAGCTGTGTGTATGATTATAAGGAGTGAGATTCTATCTAGAGCAGACCTTGCTGCTCGGGTAGGAAAAGGAAATGGGCATGTTTTGCAGCCGTAGGTCGTTGATGGAATTATGGGAAAGGTAGTCATTTTTAGAGCAGAACAAGCTGCTTGGGAAAAGGGACATGGTTATCGTCCGATAAAGGGGTTATGGGAAACGTAGTTATAATGACTATGGGTCAGAGGGGTATGGTTTTAGATCGCAGGGGCTTAATAATTAGAGAATATAAGGGTGATGGTATAAACATGGAGGTAGTAAAAGGAACCTAAAGAGGGATACTAAATAAGAGATATCTGGCTAGCTGACAAGGGGTGTGACAAGTCGGCGTGGTTAAGGTGATAAACAGAAGGGGAGGGGAATGAACATGCATAATTATATAGTGAACAGTATAGGGAGGTACATTACATCATAATGTCATTAACAAATGTTTAAATACATATAATAAGACAATGGTAAAACAAGTAAATCAAATAACAGTAATGGCATAATATTGAAAAATGCAGATTAATATGTACATATAGTTATAAAAAATTAAAAAGACCAAAGTCTGCATTTAAACCTTCTGGGATAAGGGTTTTTAAAAGAAACACCCAATGCATTTCTTTTTGACCTAATTTTTTTTTTTTTTTTTTTAAATATATCCACCTCTCCAAGGGAGTTTACATTTCTGGATCCCTATACACTTTAGGTATTTGGAATTTTTGCTACGTTTTAAAAAAATGTTTAGATACGGAGTGATTAGGGTATCCTTTTACAATATTACAAGAGTGCTCCACCAGTCTAGTTTTTAAGCATCTTGAAGTCATGCCTACATATTGCAAGCCGCATGGGTACTCAAGTAAATATATCACATTTTTAGTATTACGGCATATGAGGTCTTTTATAGTGTAAGATTTGTTAGTATTGTTGGATACAAAGTGCATAGTTTTTGACTTCATGTTGGGGTCTGTGTTTTTGCAGACTATGCAGCTATTGCATTTGAAAAAGCCTTTAGACTGGGATAAAAAAAGTAGAATTTTTGTTTATGTGCTCTTTTGTAGGTTTTTGTAAGAATAGATTTAAAATTCGGAGCAACTCTAAAAACGATACTAAGCTTATCTGGGATATAATCTTTTAAAATATCATCTTGTTTTAAAATGTGCCAATGTTTTGTTAATAATTCTTTTGACAGATTTACTTTAATTATTAAAATTAAATATGACAGGCATAAATGGAGAATCTTCCGTGTTTTTTGATTTATATTCTAAGAGGTCTTTTCTGTCTTTATTGGTAACTATTTCCAATGTCTTATTAAGATTGGTGGGTGAATACTTTTTTTCAATTAATTTATTTTTTAGTGTCTGGGCCTGTTCTTCAGAGTCCTTAGTGTTTGTACAATTTCTACTGAGGCATCGGAATTGGCTTTTTGGAATTCCGTTTAACCAAGGTTTAAAATGACAACTAGATTGTTCAATCACTGTATTTGTGCAGACCTTTTTGAAAAATGTTTTTGTATTAATAATATCATAATAATATCCCCCCTGCCTCGTCTTTCCTCCAAGCTATACATGTTAATACAAATTATATTTGTTAGTAGTTACCTTTAGATGATTATGTAGCAAGAGTAAAAACAAGATACTGAGATCCATTCACCCAAAAATACTTGTATCTGATGACTTATCAACTCATATCAATAAAAAAAATGGTTAAAATCACAAAGATAGGTAAAATGCAACATGGCTCAGTTGGAGATTATTTCTGTAAATCGGATAATGTAAGTGGAGCAACAACAAGGATGCTAATAAATTGCTTGTAGAGTAAAAAAGGATAGATACTTTTAACACACTCTCTATGTTTTATTTTTATTTTTTATATAATGGGATATATTGGAACTCGTTTGACACAAGCTGAGATTGTGAAAGACTGGATCACCTTTCCATTTTATGAAGATTTTTTGGTCCTCTCATTTATTTGATATTGGAATACTATCATACAGGTACTGTAAGGATCGTTATAACCATTGGTTTATGACAAAATAGAGGGGAAATATTGCTGTTTTATTTTAGGAGATTATTTCTGGTTTGCCAAGTTTTTAATCTTATTTAAACATGCATTTATTTGTGCTATAATATACTAAATATTGTACTCTTTAAGTTTATGTTCTTTAAGTTTGGTCCATGGGTGCTCGATTTGTAAGTATATTCAGTCCTTCAATCAAAGTTCTGATAAATAATAAAAATGTTCTAAAACAAAACTGCCTTATTGATTCTAAATGATTTTCTTCTAAGCGTGTCTCTGTAAGATATAGTAAAACAATGGGATTAAATAATGTAGGATAAGAAACATGATGTCCTGTATACAGTATACCTAATAACTCATGCTTAGAGAAAAAAAGGCCACCCATTTATTTTATTATAGGGCTTGTAACATAAGTGGACCCCAGATCTGTGAATACAAAATAATTAGCTAATAAATACCTCTGGAGCAAGTTATCTGCTGCCCTAAAAACTCATGTTCAAAGTCATTGATTTACGGTAATTAATCTAAAGTTACACTATGTAATGAATTCTGAGTAGCGACAATTGTAGTTTTTACTATTAACATTTGGGTTACAGACACCAAGCCTGACAATGTACAATCGCTGCATTTAGGAAGGATAATCACTATCTACAGAAGCAATGCAAGTCTTTGAACTAACACCGTAATTGAGTTTTAACTGCCCGAACACATACAAAAGAATAAAGGAATGAGCTTTTTTATGTCAAGAACATAAACCCACATGCTCTAAATTAAATGGGAAGAAAATAGGCTGTAAAGCTAGTGATATCCCGACTCATGCAGACGAAGAAGGTCAGTGGCTTGCCATAGGCCCCTTTAACAAAAATAAAAACAGCATCACTCTCGCACCTGATCTCTGCTAATTGTAAGATGTGTAGTATATTATTCATTTTGATGAAGTACAAGCCAAATGTTAACTTGTTAGACATTAGGTCAGAGATAATATACAGAATATAGAGCTGTGGTTTTTGGGGGGTTTTTGTTTTAGCAAATGATTCGTAGGACAGGAAATCTAAAGATTTGATTGGCAGGCAGGTGAGATAAGTGAGTAAATGCCGGTAAGAAAACTGAGTAAATTCAGATTTTCACAATAGTTTTATTCTCATAGCCTCATCTTCCAATGCAGTGGTAACCTCAAAAAGATGGAGTTAGAGCACCAGTTCATTGATAAACATTCTTTTAGAAACTGACACTTATCATTCCATCTGTAGCAACCCATGACAGAAAGAGACGAGAAGGACTGACTGAGCCAGAATAAAGTTTAAGAGCCTGAATCAAAAAAGAAGACATCTCTAAAAAGGACAACAAATCATCTAGTTATGTTCTCTAGTTGTGGCCTTGTTGTTGAGATGAAGTTGTTTTGGAATCTAACAAAGCTATGAGGGTTACTTAAAACCAAAATGCATTGTTGTAAGAATATTTGGGAAAATGTAATCACGGGCAATATTTTTCCTATCCTTTCCTTTTATAAATAGCTAAGAGGGTGGCGGGCTCATGAATGCCACCCTGTGCTCTACATTTTGTTAAAAAGTCACTGTCACTTCGAAATCTTTACAGAATGTCCTTGTTGACTGTTTTGCATTTTTTTGAGAAATCAGAGATAATCATAATGTTCAGTCATGTTAGGATTGCAATATGTATATTATGGGTACTTAAATGATTTGGAAGCGTATTGTATGTTCAAGCATTTGATTTCCCTAGATCCACTATTTCAAACCTCTATTCCAACCAAAGCAAAGGGTCTGGTTGGTTCAACAGCTGGCATCCTAAGATCCCAATGCTTATCTGTGTATGGGGGAAGTAAAAGAAGAAAGCCAAATGCTCCCTTTATTTCTAAGGCACCCACATGGTAATAATCTCTGAAATATTCACCACTGCCTTCTTTGCTCCTACCAAAATCTCTGTCTCTATGGCTGTCATCAATAATTTATTGAATTTTGCTAAGCAAATTAATTTACCCAGTTAATCTTTTCTGTCCCTGAGACTGAACATCTGTATTGTCCCATCAAGGCTAAGTGGGCAACAAAATATGTTACAGTGAAATTGTAAGTGCATGGCAATGTTTCTCTCTCTTGTTATTTATCCACCAAACATCAGTAGTAAACTGAATATTTCACCAAACATCAGTCATAAACTGAATATTTCACTTATGAAAAATATGGTGTGAGGCTCAACATATAGAACCAACCTGCCCTGTGAATCATGCCTTTGTTGTTCCAATTTTATAGCTTCATTATTTATTTATTTGTTTATTATTTACATGTTTTCTTTTGTATAAAATATACATCCTTATTGTTAAACAAATGAATATGTAATAGTTTTTATACGGATTAGTTTTATTCTTGATGTTAGCAATGTATTTTCCTAAGCAACCCCTATAGACTCTGGTATATGAATCCATATTTTATTGTGTAATTGTGGTTTATATTATTTTTCCACATGGTGCACATGGCTTGCCTTATTTAAAATGAAACTACAATAAAATAAGGTGACTTAATTTACAAAGATGACTTTATTTCCCTGTTCTCCAATGCATGCTGTAACTTTAAAGGAGAATAATTTGCATGGGAGCATTTGCAATAAATTGTTATATAAATAATTTAACAATGGAATATCCCCTAACTGAATATTCTGCATCTGCTTCCAACACTATAAAGAAAAAAGAAAAAAGCCAATTACAGCACGGAAATCTGAACAGAGGGACTTAAGAGAACAAAGGAGGGCATCAGTAACAATTAGTTTCAGAAGAATAGAAGCTATGGAATTAATTTTGCTTTTGCATTGTGTCCTCTTGGCACAGAGCTCTGTCTCTTGTGCATACAAATGAGGCCCACCCCACCTCGTGATGAATAACAGTTCTGTATGATCTTCACGCTGCCTGCGCTAATCAAGTCTTCTGACTCCTTTTATCAGGATTTCCCTGTTAGAATTATTTGTTCCTTTGATACTGTTGGAGCAAATGTTTACCCTAACATGATCATTTATTCTTCAGGGTGGCTTGTCCAAATTGTGCAAATACTGATTAAATGTTTCACATAATGTCTTGGACTATAATGAGTCACATCAGAATATAATATTTCCATGTCCATAAGAATGATGTGTCATCAATCTACCACTTTGAATAATGACACACATTATTTCATTTGCGCTAATGTACCGGGTCATGTAATACAGGGCAGTACACGTGCTAGGATTTACAAATGTGGTTATCTAAAAGTTTTAACCAGTGTAGTATTCACTTATGTCAGTTGGCTTATCTCAAGAATAGAATTGTAACATGTAGTAGACATACTACACCTCATCTTGAGATTCCAGCAATTAAACCTTTCTCAATCTCATTAAAGCAGTGCCTTCACCTCACTAAAACATTGAGTATCAAAATTAAATCTTTATGAAATATTCACATTGACCATGTTGGAACATCACTGAAAAACCAAAGCAGTCAAAATACATTAAAAAAGTAGGGGATTCTTTGTCTTACGGCAAGCATGTCAAATTCAAAGTCTAGCAAAGGGCCAAATAAACAAGGATTTAGTTATGTGGGCTGAAAAAAAACAAAACAAAACAAAAAAACTTACATTTTCGTAGAAACATACATGAAAAGTACAGTATAAAAAAAAACAGCATCTCTCTCTACTAAATCCCAGCACCTCCCTCTAGCCAACTAGCAGACTCCACTCATTGTCGCTGCCAGTATGCGACCTTGGAGTCCGGCCTCTGGTATAACTCAAATGGCGCCATCCGCACCCTGTGCCAAAGTGGATCCTCCCACTACTTCTTGAAACTCTGTGAAGGTGGAGCATGTCGACATCACGTCGGAATGTTATGTGGCGTTGCATGCCTCTGTGCACCTCCAGGTACTCCACTGTTCCAGCCACGGCCATCGCAACACTGACATACACAGAAAGACAGAAACACACTGACAGACACACACTCACAGACACACACACACACTCACAGACACACTCAGACAGACAGACACTCACAGACAGACACACTCACAGACACTCACTGACAGACACACTCACTGACAGACACACTCATTGACACACACACTGACAGACACACACTCACTGACAGACACATCTACACACAATGACAGACACACCTTCACACAATGACAGACACACACACATTTACACATTCTTGCACACACTTACATCATTCCTTGGGGTCCAGTGGGGATATTCTATTTGGAGATCTCCTTCTTGCTCCTCACTGTTCCCTTTCGCGCAGTTTAGTTATGCCGGGTGCCAGAATATGACGTCATATTCCGGCACCCTGCATCACTACAGATGGCGCACGCAAGGGAGCAGTGAGGAGCAGGAAGACTGAGCTCCTTCGCTGCCGCCAGCGTCCTGCTTTATCTTCTGCCGGGTAAATTTTAGCAGAGTAAGCACCTGCAATGTGGAGAAAGCAGGTGTCTACTCTGCTTTAACACTAAGCATGTACTCACGTCTAGCCGGGCCGCAAAGATGTTTATTGTGGGCTGTGAGTTTGACATGCTTGTCTTGTCAGGGCTGAAACCAAAAATTCAAGATGCCCTTGGCCAAAACCAAAAATTACTTTTCCCCCCAAATGATTTGTGTAGGTTATGTAGTGTGTATATGGAAAATAATGAGGTGTGGGAAAGGGATGTAGTGTGTGTAGGTTATGTAGTGTGTGTATGGAATATAGTGAGGTATGGGAAAGGGATGTAGAGTGTATGTGTGTAGGGAACATGGTGTGGTGCAGTATAGAGATGTAGTGTGTAGGTTATGTAGTGTGTGTAGGGAACGTGGTGTGGGATAGGGATGATGTTTGTATGTTTGTAGGTTATGTAGAGTGTGTAAGGCACATAGTGTGTGGTGGGCTAGGGATGTGGTGTGTGTAGGGCACCTAGTGTGGGATGTGATAGGGGTGTAGGGCACATAGTGTGGGGTGATAGGGATGTAGTATGGATAGGACACATAGTGTGGGTGGGATAGGGATGATAGAGTGAAGGGGTGGGTGGGGGTGACAAGTGACAGAGCATGGGAGGGAGGGAGTGACAGGTGACAGAGTATGGGAGAGAGGGAGTGACAGGTGGCAGAGTGAGGGAGTGGAAGAGTGAGTGAGGGGTGACAGGTGGCAGTGTGAGAGGGTAGCAGTGAGGGAGGGGGTTACGAGCTCCAGAAGTCAAATGTCTCCTCTGCCCTCAAGGAAATTTGCCCAATCCTCCACTGAAGCACCGTAACTCTCCACACACTCGTAGGCTCCTGACCTCCTCCATCCAGGCTATTTTCCCAGACCCAATACATTACTGAGATATGTAGCGCTTCCTGGTAAGGTTTCCTCAGACGAACCCCTATGACCAATCAGATTTCGTTATGAGTCTGATACCAGCTTGTGGGGCTGCGGTGACAACCTGCGAGAGCGCACCCACGGAAAGTGTGTGCACAACTCAGGAATTCTCCCTTCACATTGAATACTTAGAATTCTAAGTGGGGTCCTTCACTATCCACAACTGGTAAAGTAGTTCTCCATTTGTTGCATCCTACTCCGGATGGACAGAGCATCAACTATTAGCTATATCAAACGCCTAGACAGAGCCAGCTCCCGTCTCCTGTCAGACATTGTAAAAGGCATCTTCGATATTTGCCTTCCTCACAGGATGTCCCCGAGGGTGGACTAACTCCCGGAGAGACACATCTCAACACAGATTGGTTCTCCAAGCTTCAGAGGGACCGCCAGAAGTCAGTGTTCTTAAATTGGCGGCTGGAGTACACAATGGTAGTCGCATTCCTGCCAGCTGGGCCTCCTCAGGGGGTGTATGCTTTTCCCTCCTTCACAATGATTGCGAGGATTCTCCATCACCTCTGTGTTCAGTGAGGAACACTGCCTTGGCCATCCCGCAGTGAAGGAGTCAACCTTGATTCCCAGACCTTTGGGGACTGGTCAGTGAGCATCTCCTCCTCCTACATTCATACCCGACTCTTCTCACAGACTCAAAGGGGCATCTTCTATTCCTGAAGGGTAAGCTGACCCTTGTGGCCTGGACTTTCTGAGGTTCTTGGCAGATTGGCGGACTATCACAGGCTGCTAGGCACCTCTTAGGAGACTCTTGGGCCCCAGGGACGCGACAATGCTGCTTCTCCATCTGGGTATTCCTGGTCTGGTTGGTGTTTGGAAGGGAACCTCGATCTATTATGTGGTGAGTTTGGACAGTTCAACGAACCTGGAGGGACTCCCGATGGACAAGGATTCTTTTGTGTACCAACTACGCAGTGACATCCACCTCTTGCTTATGGGATGTGGAGATCATTCTACATTTGTCAACAGGACTGGGCATCTACTGATAAACTTGTATGATTGGTCTTGTGATTTGTGCCTAGAGGGGTATCAGCTACACCTCACTGAGGAGGTCCATGGAAGGCCGAAATGATTGTCTGGCGTTCCTGTATCTCTCATTCAAAGAGAACTTGCTGGCATTTCAATTCTGGACTGCCCTTACCGGTGGGACCAGTCTGATATGCTTCAGATATGTTCTCTCTGTAATGGTACAAGTGAGCAAAAAACTATTTTGAGAACTGAGCAGAGATTTACCAAATGGCAAGCTACTGAGTTTCTCTAAGCTTTTGTCCATTCTCAGAGTTCTCATATCCTTTGTTTTTGTAAACTCTCTGGTCACATGATAGGACTTATACTAGAATAAACAAGATTTAGAGATTTCATCACTATGAACAGAAATTCATCTGAAATTGTGGTGATTGGGTGATTTTATGAATTCCCAAGAAATTAGGTGAACCAAATAGATCGCAAAATGGACAAGCATGTATGTTTGAGTCATGATTCAGAATTCAGCCCATGGCGCCAAAAAAATAAATAACTGATGGGGGTAAAAAATATTTCTGGTTAGGGTACAGCCCTAAATTTAGCTTTTATTCACAGATCAAGAGAAGTGACCAAAAGAGGGAAAAAACAGAAGAGCAGTAATAAAATCTATATTTATGTATTATATAGTTAAGAAATATATAATATATTAATATGTAAATATGGATTTTGGTCCCTCCATAGGTGAATCCACTTGTCCATACTTCTTAGATCTGGTAAGGTCACCTAAGGGATAGTTCTACAATAACAAAGGAAAAGAACAACAGAATCCCAACTACTCATCTTCTGAAATCAGAGGGCGGGTAGTGGGATAGAGAGCTCAGACTATACAATCTAAAAGAGAAAAAAATTACCTTTATTAATAACTAAATCATAATTACTGTGTTTAAAAAGAAAAACAGAAATCCACCAAATGTGGATCTTTGGGGTCTGGCCAAAAAAAGGCAAGAGTAGAGGTAAAGTTACAGGAAAAGATAGGGAGGTAGATGGTATCCACTAAACAATTAGGTACAGGACAAAGCTGGATTATCAAGAGAGAACAATCGCCTATAGAAATAACCTAACTGCAAGTAAGGAGAATGGGAATCACAAAGTCCAGCGGATCAGTAGTTGGGATTCTGTCGTAAATAATGATTGATTGACCCATTGTTCTGGCCTTTTGAAACATCTGATTTGTTTCCTGAATCTTTTTTGTTATTAAAATTCAGAAGAGCTGAACCGCCATATGGCCAAAATTCTACTGTCCAGAAAATGTTTATTTTCGGACGAAGGGCCTTTAACATACCAGTTTCTCTTTTTTCAGTGAGCACAAGTCTAGAATATAACATATAGTACCACTACAATTCCTGACAGTTGCATATAAAACCAAGATTTACAATATATTCCTTAAACTATAGGAAAGTATTTTTTTTTGTTTAAATAAATGTGTGAATTTTAATTACTTTCATTATTCTCATTATACTAAATTTGTTATCAACTACACAACAGGAAAATATTTAACATATAAGTTAAGTGTACTAATTAACACACACAGCAGAATTCTGGTACATAAAATAACGGTTATGATTTTGTGATAATTTGCAATATTTGTTTCTTTTTCATTTGAAGGGGTTTCTCTACCGAAGGGAAGAGCTTCTCATTCCAGAGAAGGAAACCATGGAAAAACTGCTTAGTCACACATTGTAATTAAAACGCAGCTGTTAATCGCCCATTGTTATAAAAATAATTGAGAATGAGAGAGATTATAGCTATAAATGTTTAATAAGTTCCGGTGGGAGGGGGTGAGATTGTCCTGGGGACTTGCTATGATTTGGTGA
Source organism: Pelobates fuscus (assembly GCF_036172605.1). Lineage (NCBI taxonomy): Eukaryota > Metazoa > Chordata > Amphibia > Anura > Pelobatidae > Pelobates > Pelobates fuscus. Next base: position 74,811,873 of record NC_086323.1, on the reverse strand, counting down.
ATGTACCGTTGTTCAACTCAGAGGATAGGATGAATCCCAAGAGATTCTATTAGTTACTATATCAAAAGTAATCATGTTGTTTGCATGCAGATTAAGCTGTCTGACAGAATCCTATTATGATATTATTCACATGCTCTCGCATGCTTGATCTATTTTTTCATACTCCCATGTACTTATGAACTTTCTTCTCCATTTACAGCAAGTTGCATTGTTCTTCAGCTGTTGTTCAATAGCTAACTATATTGTATGGATTTAAAAAAAAAAACTTGGCAATCTGAAAATATCCCATACCTTAAGGAATGGATTGATTGATTGAAGTAGAGAGTTTAAAGAAACACTATAGTCACCAAAATAACTTTGGTTTAATGAAGCCATTTTGCTGTGTAGCTCAATTATCTGCCATTTGGGAGGTAAAATAATGTTGTTTATGCAGCCCTAGCCACACCTCCATGAATCTTACTTACACAGTGTTCCTAAACACTTCCTGTAAAGAGTTATCTAATGTTTGCACTTACTTTATTGCAAATTTTGTTTAATTTAGAATTTATTATCTCCTACTCTGTTAATATCTTGCTAGACCCTACAGGAGCTTCCTGTATATAATTAACATTTACATTACAGAGCAGGAGATAAAACGTTTAAAGTAAGTAACATCTGATTGAAAATGAAACCATTTTGTTTTCGTGCAGGCTTTGTAAGCCAGTGGAGGTATGGCCAGGACTGCATAAAGAGAAACAAAAGTAATTTAATTCCTAAATGGCAGTGAATTGAGGAGGGAGACTTCAGAGGCATGATCTATACACAAAATCTACTTCATTAAGCTAAAGTTGTCCATTTATTACTTATGGAGGAAATACATACAGGTAACTCTCTGGGTCAAGGCTACACAGCTTACCTTGAGCTTTGGGATCCCTGGTTGAAATTTTAAATCTTGTTAGAGGAGAATGAACTGAGCGATTAAGACACAGTAACACTGACGATATGGTAAAACTAAACAAAATGTTTCGCCTGGTTGAATACTGAAACTGTTACACATCATATCAATGTTAAACTGTTTCTGCTTATCATACTACCTGCAATGTGTTATTCCTCTAAATACTGCATGTTACCTTCGTGTCATGAACATCTAGTTGTTATGTTTTGTCATCTAATTATGTTTTAACTCATTGGAACAACTGTATCTAAATACAACTTGCATATTACATGTATTACTCTGCGACTCATAAGTGTGACACAATCTCAGGCCAAATATGTAACCACAAATTTGTTTAACATATTATGATTCTTTGTATACTTTCTATGAACAATAAAAGATAAAAACAAAAAAGGCAGTAAATATGTCTTCCTTTATCACTATTATTTATTGTATATATTTCATTTAACAGTCTAAATATGTTAACCTATGGGATGCATCTCTTTTTAAAATGCTTTTAAAAGTTCTGTTATCAGACCAGACTCCGGTCTTCAAAGTAAAAAAAAAAAATTGTATCCCATAACAAAGTTTTTTTAGAAATAATATTTATAGTTGTTTTATTTACAGAATTTTCTATTCATTATAGGCCAGTATTGATAGCATGTGTGGGGGGAAAGGGGGGGGGGGCGGAGGGGGTTCGAGTACATTTATTTAAAGTTTCCTTGGTATCTGACTGTTTTGCATGAACACAAGTTTGAGAAGATCATGAAAGAATGTTTGTTCCCACGTTTGCACATTCCTGCGATGGTCAATGAGATGTAAATTCTTCGACTAAGTTCTCGATTTAATATTATTGGATAAGCTTTCCAAATGATTTACAATTTTTGGGAGAAACTTTTTCAATTGTTTAATATTATGAAAATATATTTTTTATATATATATTTTTAGATTTTCAGATATGGATATTTGTTTTTTATACATGACATATTTTTTGTTATTTTTAATATGTTAAAAAAAATGTTTTCAAAGCTTATACAAAATTATCAAATTATTTGGAAAGCTTATCCAACGATATTCCTTTTTCCCCCCTAAATGCATTGCAAAAATGCCAACACAATAATGATATAAAAATTCCCAAGAGGAACAGATGAGACAATACTTCTATTCTTACTTCTGCAATTATATTCTATAATATATGTTAATTCCTTCAAGAAAAGCAATAGCTTATTAAGGGTTAGATACTATTATAAGGCATACGTATATTTCTGGTAACTGGATAGCACTATATATATATATATATATATAGCAAATGGTAGAATTGTTATTTAAGTAGCGGGGTTACATTTATATTTTATAATAGAACCCAACCTTCAATGATTCAGTGCCAAACTGCTTCTTTGAGAAAAATTAAAACAATTGATTTGAAGGTTCCTGAAAATATAATTTATATTCAGAGAATTCAAGATGGTTGTAATTTATATAAACAATAATATCCCATGTTCCTTTTGATGGAATTATAAGCCTAAAATGTGCCAACCCATTTCACTGTGATCTTACATCTTCCAGTCACTAGTACCGCCCTGTCTGTAAGTCTCATACATATCGTTACACTGTAACAAACTATAAAGCATCTTGAATTCCCTTGGCTTGCTGGTCCTATTTTTTTAAATTGAAGTTTTTATGTTGCCTTATTGTGCTTGTATTATTTATAGGTGCTGCAGTTGCTTTGTAGAGTTGTGTTTGTGCATATGTGGGCTGTTATATTGCATTTGTTCATGAGTAGTTTGTGGTGTTGTGTATGATACCTATGAACGTGGGCTGTGTTTAGGAGTTGCTTGTGGAATTGTGTGTGGATGATATGTCACATTATGTATTTGGTAGTGTGTGTATGTGCGAGGTTTCTTGTGGAATTGTCAGTATGCATTGTCAGTGGTGTTGTGTTTGCAGAGACTGTGTGTGTTTGTGTGTGGGCTGTTTCTATTATTTGTATGAGCGAGGCTTATTCTGCAGTTCTGTGTACATCTAGCAGTGTAGGTGGCTTTCCTGGGGTCCAGTGTGTAATGGGATGGCCAAGTACAGGTCAAGGGCAGGAGCAGCGGTAGCTTCTGTGGGTTGTTCTACTCCAGTGTGTATTCCCGTTCACAAGTTTTGGGAGGAAGTGATCGGAGATCACTTCCTCTAAGTGCTTCTATACGTAAATTAAGGATTGTCCCTCACCACCTGCAATCCTAATAGGGCACAGCCTGTGAAATCCATCCAATCACAGTGCTCTTTGTCATTTTACACAGCGTGGGAAAATTCCAAAGAACTTTCCCACGCTGTGTAAAATGTCAAAGAGCAATCTGATTGGTGGGCTTGAAATCCATCCAATCACAGTGCTCTGTGTAATTTTACACAGCGTGGGAAAGTTCTTTGGAATTTTCCCACGCTGTGTAAAATGACAAAGAGCACTCTGATTGGTGGGCTTGAAATCCATCCAATCACAATGCTCTGTGTAATTTTACACAGCGTGGGAAAGTTCTTTGGAATTTTCCCACGCTGTGTAAAATGACAAAGAGCACTCTGATTGGCTTAAACCAGCCAATCAGAGAGTTCTTAGCCTAATTGCAGGGCGTGGCAAGGCTTTATAAGCCTTCCCCCGCCCTGCAGAGCTCAGTCTGCGCGGAGCCCTCCATGGGTGAAGATGGATTATTATTTTTTTGCGCTCGTTTTTTTTTTATTTTTTTATTTTTAATTGCGTCGGTCATTATGTTTTTTTTATTTGGCCTTTTTTGGGGTTGAAAAAAGAAGATTATAGAAGAAAGAAAACATCGAATGGTAAGTAGTTTTTTTCCAATTTTTTTTACTGGTTCTTAGTTAAAGGTCCCCCCCTCATTATTTTTAGCGTGAGAGGGGTAGGTAGGGGGATAATTTTTTTTTGGGGGGGAGGGGGTGACTAGGGTCCCCCCATTTGTATTTAGGGCCCCGACCCGTCGCTCAGGGGTGGGGGCCAGGGGGGAGGACATTAGGTTCCCCCCCCTTTATTAGTATTTAGGGCCCCCACCCACTGCTCAGGGGTGGGGGCCAGGGGGGGACAGTAGGTCCCCCCCTTATTGTTTTTTTTAGGGCCCCCACCCACCGCTCAGGGGTGGAGTACGGGGGGACAGTAGGTCCCCCCCTTATTGTTTTTTTTAGGGCCCCCACCCACCGCTCAGCGGTGGGGGCCAGGGGGGACAGTAGGTCCCCCCCTTATTGTTTTTTTAGGTTCCCCACCCACCGCACAGGGGTGGGGGCCAGAGAGGGGGAGGACCGTAGATCCCCCCTCATTATCTTTATGGCCCCCACCCGCCGCCCAGGGGTGGGGGCTGGGGGGGAGGTCGGTAGGTCCCCCCTCATTATCATTATGGCCCCCACCCGCCACCCAGAGGTGGGGGCCGGAGAAGGGGAGGACAGTAGGTCCTCCCTTCATTATCTTTATGGCCCCCACCTGCCACCCAGGGGTGGGGCCCGGAGAGGGGGAGGACAGTAGGTCCCTCCTCATTATCTTTATGGCCCCCACCCGCCGCCCGGGGGCTGGAGAGGGGGAGGACAGTAGGTCCCCCCTCATTATCTTTATGGCCCCCATCCGCCGCCCAGGGGTGAGGGCCGGGGGGGTGACGACAGTAGGTCCCCCCATTTTCATTATCATTATGGCCCCCAGCCGCCGCACAGGGGTGGGGGCCTGGGGGGGAGAACAGTAGGTTCCCCCCCCCTCATTATCTTTATGGCCCCCACCCACCGCCCAGGGGTTGGGGCCGTGGGGGGGGAAGGAGAGTAGGTCTCCCCCCCCCTTCAATCACTATTGTGGCCAGAAAGAGTCCCTGTGGGTTTTAAAATTTGCCTGCCTATTGAAGTCTATGGCGGTTCGCGAACATTTGCGGAAATTCACGTTCGCGGTTCGCGAACCGAAAATTTTATGTTCGCGACATCACTAATAGTAACCAGGCACACCCACAATGTGTTCAAATCTTTATTGAAATAAAAACAATAAAACATTTAAACAGGAAGGGAAAAGAAAAGGGTGGGAACATTTTCGCCTTCAGTCCTTAATAAAATTAAGATTATACGTACACTGCGTTAGCATAATCTACAATTTTATAACATGACATGAGGCTTCATATTTTGCATTTTTAAAGCTGTTGAAGAAAAGCAAAGGAAGCATGAGAAACCTGATGGAAATAACAAACAGGGAATGTGCTTTCTCTAGTCCAAAACCGCAGAGCGCATTATGTCGGTAAGCAAAGAACTCGCAGAAAAAGCCCTCGACGCAGCTGCGTCCCGGACCGAGTGTGCACTAAAACAAGAGTCTACACCCGCTAGAGAGTGTAATCAGTGCACCCATCTCGCTAGAGTGGTGGATGTGACTGGGTGATGAGGTTTAGCAAATAAATGGATGGGATCGATGGGAATGTCCGTAGAGGAGCAGTATGCTCAACATATCGCAGTAACGTGTCCACCAAGCAGAGCGAGGGACAGTTCGAAAAAAGGGATATGAGATGGAGGAAGAGTCCGTCTTAGTCCACCGCGAGATAGAAAACGACACCTTCTGGAGAGAAGGAAAAACCATCCACATCGAACGCTCGAACGTCCGCAACCTGTCGAAAAGAAATAAGACACAACAAATGTGTACTTTTTGCAGAGACAATTCCATATTGCCTGGCCAGTCTCGAAGAAAATGTAAGACTAGATCCATGTCCCACATACGTGAGTATTTGGGAGCAGGCAGCCTAGCCAAACAAATTCCCCTCAGAAGGCGACAGACCAGAGGGTTCTAGGCCTATAGGAGTGCCCTATAGGGGAACATGAGCCACCAAGATAGCCGAATGTGTAACGTTGATTGAGCGATTCGACTTACCCGACAAAAAAAGATGGTATAAGAAATTTAGTACGGCGGTAACAGGTGCAGTAAATGGATCAAGATCCCTCTCCATACATCAATTACTCCAAGTTCTCCAACTGGGCCATGCTGCGCTGTAGCTTCTTCTAATGCCGGGGGCCTTTGAGTCCCATAGTGATTCCTTAGCCGATTGTGATAAGCCCTCAACTGACCAGAATACCCGGAAACCATCCAGGCCACTAGGTCCAAGTTTCTTTGGAGGGCCAGTGGATGGAATTCTCCTTGGGTAATCGTCAACTGATGTGATAGTGATGGAAGTAGGAGAGGGTGATCCTGAGTTAGTTCCAGTAGATCTAGGAACCATGTTTGACTCGTCCATCATGCAGTGCAGAGCAACAGCGTGATCTTGTGGATCTGTATGTGATAGAGGACAACATCGAGAAAGGAGGAAAAGCATCATTGAAAGGCGTCCACTGCCTCGCACTCCTGATCCGGAACCCAGCTGAAATATCACTGTAATTGCCTGTTGGACCGGGATGCAAATAGGTCAAACTGGAGTGGTCCCCGTACAGTGTGTGGAATATCGAGATGTTTAGCCTCCAGTTGCTGACGTCCCTCCATCCCTCCAGTGTCGAGAGAGCCAGTCCGCCATTAGGTTGTCGATTCCTGGTAAGTACTCTGCTAGTAGAGTGATGTTGAGGAGCGGGCAGAATCAGTATATGTCCTTTGTCACCTCCGTGAGGTCCCGGGATCGCGCTCCACCCAAGTGGTTTATCTATTGAACCGCCGATATGTTGACCATGTGGAGGAGGATGCAACAATCCGAGACATCTTTGGCCAGGCTGCGAATTGTGAATGAGCCTACGATCAGTTCCAGACAGTTTATGTGGAGATTCATCTCTTCTTTGGCCCACAGTCCACCTGTGGAAGCGTGTGCGCAGTGGGCACCCAATCCCAATAGATTCGCGTCTGATTCCACAATGAAATCCAGCATGTGTCTGAAAATTGTTCTGCCATTCCACTCCCGCATGTGAAGTAACCACCAATGGAGTTCAGTTCTTAATTCGGGCGTTACTGGTATGCAGTAGTCGTAAGAGTGACCCTTCCGTAGATAATCGGCTTTAAGTCATTGCACAAGCCAGGAATTGTATCACCTGAGAAGATGTTAGAGCTGATTTCCCCTTGTTTACGATGAATCCCACTGATTCCAGAAAGTACACAATGAATGCTGTCTGCAAGCGCAGTCTGGAGATGGAATCGCAGAAGATTAATATGTCGTCTAGGTAGACCAGACAATGGACACCTTGGGATCGTAGATGAGCCATTACCGGTTTCAGAAGCTTGGTGAAGCACCAAGGCGCCGAGCTGAGTCTGAATGGTAGGCATGTGAATTGACAAGGACGGTCCTGCTAAATGAACCTCAGGAAGCGTTCGCTCTTAGGTGCTACAGGCATGGAGAGATAGGTGTCGTTCGGATCTAGACGTATAAACCAATCATTGGCCATTAGAAAATCTCGTAACAGATCGTGAAATAACGATATACTACAAAGTAATTCAGGCGACGTAAATTGATGACTGGATGGTAGTCCACTGTCTTTTTCCTGACCACGAATAAATTGCTCAAGAAACCTGTCCTGTCTGGACCCAATTGGACTGCTTCTTTGGCGAACAGGGCCTGGAATTCTTCATATATGAGAGGACTGTGGGTTGCCGCTATTCTTAAAGGAAGATGGCATCCTACCTGCGAAGGCGGAGAGTGGAATTCTAGGTCTGTAGGTGCCAACCGTCTGTTGAAGAGATTCACATGCTTTGTAAGTTCAGCGATAAAAGGATCAGCAAAGGGGGCGTGGCCGGACCGAGCATGAAACAGGATGTGTAGTGCTTGAGCTCCTAACCTATGGCCGCAAAACAGCGATAATAAAGCTGAATTCCAAGCCAAAATGATTCGTACTAAGAAGCCTTCTACCCAGGAAACTTCGCAGATGGGTTCCCCACGCAGACACAGTGGCACTATGGACGATTTCGTGTCCACACCGACTGAACTCCGAGGGGCTAGGCCCCTGAACAAGATAGCGCCCTTGTCTCCGAGCAGTGAAAGTGCGGGAGACTAGCTGCAGGAGAGTGCCCAAGATGACTCACAGGCCCAAATAAGGCAAGAATTTTGGAGCATATGCTCACTAAGGCCGACATGGGGGGGCCTGCTGCAGGAGTTCAGGGTGGTGGTATGGAAGGAGATCTTGGACCTACACATAGACCTAAGCTCCTCATCACCTTGCACTTCCAGGTGGAAGACCTCGAAAACCGCAGCCACCACCAAAACATGAGGATTTGTAGCCTACCGAAGCTCGACTCCACACCCTTGCCGGGCACGGTTCGGGCCCTCTTCCGACAGAAACTTGGCTGGGGTGCCCTGTGGACATTCAGTTTGAACGGGTCCACCGGGCCCTGGGACCACAATGCCAGGATGGGAAACCCCGAGATGTCCTGTGTTGCCTCCATGCCTACAGCCTTAAAGAGAAACTGATGGCTACTATCAGAGGAACAGACACAATCCCGTTCCAGGGCTCGGAGATAGCACTCTTTCAAGACATCTCCAGTCTAACACTGGATGCCTCTGACTGCGGCCCTACGGGAGATGAATGTAGCTGGGGGTTCCCCTTCATCCTGCAGGTGAAGCACGGCAACACCTGGCTGCATATCCGCTGGCCGGATGATGTTGCACTGGTTATGAGGACTTACTGCATCCACAACTGGCTGATGGAGCTGGCGCCAAGAGAGAGCCCCCCACTCGGATGTGGGGAGGCCCTGCTGGAGCAAAGGAATAGAATACGATAGCCATAGGGGCCCCGTCTGGGAAGGATTACATGGTTGCCCATAGGGCGTTATTGAGCATAGGTGGGGTGGCTAGCGAAGAGACCATGCTGCACTTTGACTCTGGTTTCCCCCCAGGACTCAGCCGTGAGCCTTGTGGACACAGCAACATGGAGTACTCCCTTGCCCCCCCTTCCCCGCTCCCCGCCCGGATACCTTCAGTACTTCACGGGGTTAGTGGTAGTGGTGAGTAAGCCGTTCCAATGCAGGTTACTCCCAAAGTCACAGAAGGCCGTCTCTCCTTGACTGTACATGATGTTGAACCTTGTTTGTTATTAGCTTACATTTATCTCACGCACCACAGGCCAGGGGTGGTTGAGTGGGAGCATAGAGACACAATACACAGTTCTCACTTGAAACGAGCAGTAGAGCTTATCCATTTCATGCAGGTACCGCGCACGGCTCCTCAGACAGACTGTGAGAAGCTGTGGGGTGGGGTGGAAGTGGTGGTGTCACATAATGGAGTGTTAACCCCCCCCCAGACAGTCAAGTCTGTAATTGTACATAGTTCTAGTCCAGATGGACTACTGATGTCTTCCCCAGATGGAACTACCTCCTCCCTCCGCTCCTCCTTAGACCCATCCAATCCTTGTCTACTTCACTTCCCTTCTTCCCTCCTCTCCCTCGCCTCTTCGTTATCTTCAGTACACTAAATTTCCTTGTCAGGAGCTGTGGGATTCTCTGCTTCGCCTGTGGACCAAAAACGTGCGGGGGCCTGTGGACTGCAAGGGCCTCAATTGCATTCCTCCAGGAGACCCACTTCAAGGGGACGGAATGTCCTACGCTACGAGATTCCTGACTGGGTACTTTGCCAACCACACAGATGCCAAGAAGGCTGGAGTGGTGATACTTTTTACCTGACATATACCATTCCTCTGCTCTGAGACAAAGGCAGACCATATGGACGCTACCTGTTCCTCAAAGGCACGATCACTGACAGACGATACACTTTTGCCTCAATGTATGCACCGAATGCGAGGCAACACTGCTTCCTCTCCAAGACTCTGAAGCTCCTCGACCAGTTCAGGGAGGGGCTCCTTGTTGTGTCAGGGAACCTCAATGTCCCACTTGACCCACGGATGGATACCTCTAAGGGCAGTAGTTCGCTCTCGGAGCTCTGCCTTAGGACCACCAATAACGTGCTCCGTACTGCAGGCCTGCCAGACACTTGGCGGGTCCTCCACCCGGAGGATAAGGATTTCTCCTACTACTCACCAGTGCAAAGCAGACACAGCCATCTCGACTATATCCTAATCTAGCAGGAATACTTGAACCTCCTCCAGGCCTGCGAGATTCTAACTGCTGCATGGTCATGGCCATATTAAGCTCCCCATTCTTGAAGCCTAAGGGCAGTCAATGGAAGCTCAACAAACAGATTCTGGGCGCTTCGCTGGCCCTTGAAGAAGTCCGAGAGGCGCTGAGGCACTACTTTGAAGTCAACAATACCCCCGAGGTCACACCATTGATGCTGTGGGAACTCCATAAATGTATAATAAGGGGCCACTTTATTAAGATATGCAGCAAGTGCAAAAAAGAGCTCATTAGTCACCTGTCGGACCTCTACACACATATTACGCAATTTGAACAAGAGCATAGGACCACACATACAGAGGACACCTACCGGACCCTCCTGGAAGTCTGAAGGGGACTGAGGCAACTCCTCCTTTCCACGGATGCCAAAACAGCGTTTGACCGTGTGGATTGGCAGATCATGCAGGCAACCCTGCAAAAAATGGGTTTTAGCCCCCACATGCTGGCATGGATAGCAGCTCTGTATACAGCCCCGAGGGCTCACTTACAGATTAACGGATCCGTATCCCCAGCATTCACAATTCAGAACGGAACGTGACAGGAATGCACCCTGTCCCCCCTCCTGTTTGCCCTCACTCTTGAGCCCTTCCTAGAGGCGGTCAGATGGGATGAGGTCATAACAGGGTTTGCACTCAGAGAAGTCGTCCACAAGGTAACGCCATACGCAGATGATCTGCTGTTCTTCGTTGAGAACCCAACAGTCAGTCTACCTTATCTGCTGGCGGCATTCAAGAAATATGGGAAACTATCAGACTTAAAACTTAACACAGACAAATCTGAAGCGCTCCCACTTACACTTCACACAGGGTTGCTGGAACAATTAAAAATGAACTTCTCGCTTAAGTGGTGCACACATCGCATCAAGTACCTTGGACTACGTGCCGAAAACAGACAAGCAATGGGTCCACCTTGAATGCACACAAGCCCAGGGACGAATAACGCAGGTAATGTGGTTGCTAAACACCATGCAGACTAGGGAAATATGTGAACATCCGCTCATTGAAGCGACCCTGAGAGTCTGGTCCAGAATACGATACAAGCTGAAGCTTTCAACCAACCCAGCTCCTTTGACACCAGTGGTTTATAACCCAGCTATAGGGCAACACGGGCGGGACGTGACGGGGCTCGGAAGCCCAGGCAAGCTGCATCTGTGGGACTGGTGCACTAATGAGCAACTGAAACCCTTGGAAACTCTACTGACACAGAATCGCATAACAGGGATACTCAGATTTAGGTACCACCAAATCCAGCGCTACTACCACACGCTACCTGGAAAGCATCTCGTACATAGAGGCCTTACTCAAATTGAGGCACTGTGTTCGAACAGGGCGCACCTACAGCAGAGAATCACTGTTCTTTATGCCATGCTGCTCACATCAAAGTTGGAACAAGCCACGGGTTCCACACTATCTGACCTGCAACGGGATAAAATCCACATCCTAACACACCAGAGGATGATCAACTCCAAAATACAGGAACTTAACTATAAACTCCTGACATGCTGGTACAGGACGCCTGCACGGCTGTTCCGCATAGGCATAACACTGACTTCCCAATGTTGGAGGTGTGGCTCGGCTGAAGGTACGGATCTGTACATTTGGTGGTCGTGCCCACCAATAACTGTCTTTTGGCAACAAATACATGAATTGTTGATTGACATTTTGGATTCGGACATACAGTTGCAACCCCTCCCAATGTTGCTCCATCACACCAAGATGACGATTGGGGCATACAAGAAGTCCCTCAAACACAGAATGTACGGATCTGTACATTTGGTGGTCGTGCCCACCAATAACTGTCTTTTGGCAACAAATACATGAATTGTTGATTGACATTTTGGATTCGGACATACAGTTGCAACCCCTCCCAATGTTGCTCCATCACACCAAGATGACGATTGGGGCGTACAAGAAGTCCCTAAACACCGCCAAAAGCCTGATCCAGCCAGATGGAAGTCATAGAACACCCCGACCATAACGAACTGGATAGAGAAAGTGTAAGAGATCTACAGCATGGAGACCCTCACGGCTGACCTACGGGGTGCTGCCGAACACTGCACACGATTATGGGCTCCTTGAATCAAATACATAGCTCGCAGATCCACAGAGCGGGTGGCATAGAAAGCTAGTTGAGCGGCGTTTGGTCCCATTCGCTCGGCACACCCCGCGGGCGAGGTGGCATCGGGGCGGACCTCTTTCTACAACTACCCCTCCCTCCTTCCCCCTCCTGGTTCAGCCACCCCACCCTTCCACTCCTCCCCTCCCTCCCTCTCCCTCTTACTCTTCCCCCACAAGGATGGACAAAGTTCTCTCCACACATGACTTACTGTTCCCTCGACACTGACGCGGACGCTATACGGGGAGGGGGCACTCACCCTCGACCCAAAAGCTCAGCAGAGACGGGCTCTGGGTACTGCTATATACAGCCTTATACTTTAGAGTGAGCAGCAACTGTTGTGTTTCTCATTCCTTACTTCAATGTACTCCTGACCCTTAACAACACAAAAACCTGTGCACGTCATAAGAATGCTATGCTGTTCTACCATTTTTCTTGTAACATGCAACCATTTACATTGTAATCTCATTTATGCCTATATGCACAACTAACAATAAAGATTGTCAAGAAAAAATCATTGATCAAATAATAATCCATTTGCCAATGGTGCCAGTACTCTCTTCCCTAGATCCAAGAGCTTGTTGTCGATTTTCAGAAGAATGGCCTTATATCGCTCTGTGCAAAGCACTGCGTTTGTGTTAAAACACATTAAATGAAATGTCCATTGTGAGCAGGACCGCCTTGCGACGTTCGGCACGTATGGCTATGTTTGTGTTGCCCAACATGCATATAGCTTGTTGCGCCCATTCTCGCATATCATTGCCATCCAGTGGAAAGCCTTGTGGTTGTGTTAAGTCAGTGAAAGATAGCATTTTAGTTAGTGGCCGAACATGTCGAGAAGCCTGTCTTGGGCCACTTTGAGTCCTTTTTCGATTCCCTTCCAGGGGTCTGATCGGAACATGGGAGTCACCACCGTGGTGTCAAATTCTGGAGTGTACGCAATCTTGTTGGGCAGTAGGGGGCGAAGTTATTCAGCTCGGAGTCGAGCATGCACCTCCTTTTCCATCGGTTTTCGCAACCAGAAATGAATACATTTCGCCAGATGGTCGGCAGTCCCCTTTCACAGGATCTTGGGTGTCTGATAGTGCGGGGATCAAGGGGGGTAGCCAAATATCGGATCCGCCCCGGTTGCCAAATGCTCCAGGTACGCCCCTGGTTCTATATTATGTTCCCTATAAGCCCTAATTATTTGACTTACATAATTCTTCTTACAACATCAACTTTCTTCAAAGAAAAATGAATACAGCTAATCATAAAATTCTGCATTACACGTTTTTTAACACATTACAAATGTCATAAGTATAATGAAATAATTTGGTTAAATGAGGTTAAATGGATCTGAGTTGAGCTGTAAAGAACATCTGGAATTATTATTGTTCTCCGTGTAAAGATAACATTTTGCCCTGGTTTTATAAAAGACAGACATCCTGGAGACATTTGGTTAATCAGATATTAAATTAATCAAACTACTCTTTTAAACTAACTAAAGGTTAAGTCTGCTGGCATTTTAGTTTCAGAAAGCCGTTTTTTAAGGATTAATGAACATGACTCAGTAGATAAATCTTTGGTTTGACATCAAATTTAAAATGTCTCATATGACACATGAGTAATCTTCTCTCATAGCTTCATCTTTTTAAATCTGAAATCCATAAATAAAAATGTGAGAATTCTTATTGTAAGTAATGAATTTTGCTTCATAACACTGCCTCAAATATTGCTTCATACTGCTTTGAAGAAAAAAAATCTGCGGAACTGATAAATTCTGCTGCTTCAGATTGGTTTTCTCTAGTGATGAGCAATGTGATGGTCAATGGAGTACACTAAGTAACAAGAGAGTAAATGACATGAAAGAAAAATATGGTAGATTGGAAATAATTTTTCCACCCAAGCCATACAGACATAGATAAAGACGCAAACATTCATACATGCACAAAGACACAAACATATACACACACAACCATACAGGGACACAGACATAGTTTTTAAGCACACAGTAGCAAATATATACAGAAATACAGTCATAAAAGAGTCACAATCAAACAAACTTAGACAATATATGCCAGACATACAGGCACACAGTCACAATCTACACATACAGGACATACAGACACAGTCATGCAGAGACATACAGACATAGATGCAGTCATACAGAGATATACAGACGCAGGCATACACTAGCATACAGAACAATGCATACAGGGACATACAGACACAGACTTAAAGAGACATACAGAGACATACAGACACAGTCATACAGAGACATATAGACACAGTCATACAGACACAGTCATACAAAGACATGCAGACACAGTCATACAGAGACATACATACAGAGACAGGCATACAGACACATACATGCAGTCACAATTACATACTTACATCTCAGCCCTGGGATGCATGGCGTCTGGTCGGTGTGTGGAGTCCCATCCTGCAGGCCAGCCCAATCACTGGTCACCAGCCACACGGTGCACTACACAGGGAGCAGGGATATGATGCAATCCATATCCCCATCTCCTAGACAGAGGCTTCAGTGATGCATTTAGTTGGGCGCTGGGCCGCACGGCGGTGCTAGTGCTCAGGCATGCTACAAGAAGTAAATAGCAAGGGAGGAGTACTGCATGCTTCCCTCCTACTTGTCACGTGAACATTTTCACCTAAGGGAGGTCAAGACCCCCCTGCCCCCTACTCACTATGCTGCAAGTAAGGGCATGTCTACTAAACAGTAAGCAGCTAGTGGCACACAAATACAATAAAGGAGGACCTGCCGCATGTGCCACATTCCCCCATTGTGGGGCTCCTATTATGATAATTAACGGGAGAGAAGGAAGCATAGTGTCTCCTTCCAGCCCCCACCCGTGCATCATGAGTGTGGGTTATTAAACTAAAGTGGGAACCTAGTGCACACCCCAGCCCCCACCCATTATCGTCAGGTGCTGGCCATAATTGACAATCGGCGGTCCCCCCAAGTCTCCAGCTATTGGCAGTGGGGGGAGGGGGGGAACCTATTGTTGCATATGCTCCCATAAATTAAACCTATGCTTCATTAAATTGTCAGCGGGTGAGGGCCCCATGTAATAAGAGTGTGGGAACCTATTGTTTCAACCAAACCCCCAACCATTGCTGGTGAGAGCCCTAATTATAGGAGAGGAATCTATTGATGCCACCAGCTTATGTGCATCCGCAGGAATTTTCCGGGGGGGGGGGGGGCATAATTGTAATGGCATCCATGCTTAGCCCTTTTTTTGACAGTGTCAAGAAGGGGAGGGGCATAGTCATTATCACATAAAGCCAGGGTGACCGTATTTTGGAAATAAAAAACCAGGACACCCATTGGGGTGGGGCAGGATATGTAAATAGCTTTTTCACAAATATGGTCTCAGGAATACGTTTGTATTCCTGACACTATAGTGTTCCTCTAAGCAAATTAAAGGAACATTCTGGTTACCATAACAACTTCATCTAAATGAAAATTCTATGATGCCAGGAGGCCCCTGTGCGCTGTCTTTCCTTTAAGGGGTTAAACCACTCTCACATGGTTTAAACCCAAAGGCTTCCTCCTGCTCCAGATCTCCAGGTTGCTCAGTGGTATTCGGCTTCTGAAATGGAGTGTCAGGAAGGGCAGAATAACATCAGGCATGGGTACCGCATGGGTACTGCTGATTCGCTAGAGTGGTCAGCTGATGCTCTAAGCCAATTGCTAGTTCCCGGTTCATAAAAATGAAGCTTTGTGATGTGATGTCCAGAATGAAGTGGACAGATTACTTCACTTGTCCTTCCTGCTAAAAATCTTCGTTCTTCTCCTTCATTTGGCAAAGTCTTCTTTTTATTCTGACACTGTCTTCTCTTGATCCTTGGCTCCTTCTGCTCCTTTACCTTTCAGGGTTTTTTGCACCCTTCTGCTCCTTATGAACCTTCCTGCTCCTTGCTGACCCTTCCTGCTCCTTGATGACCCTTCCTGCTACTTGCAGACACTTCCTGCTCATTTCTGTTCCTTTCTGCTCCTTCTCCTACTTTACCTTTGTGCTCCTTCTGCCCCTTCCAGCTCCTTGTTGACCCTTTCTGCTCCTTCTCCTACTTTACCTGTGTGATCCTTCTGTCCCTTTCTTCTCCTTGCTGCCCCTTATTGCTCCTTCTCCTACTTTACCTTTGTGCAACTTCTGATTCTTTCTGCTCCTTTACTTTTGTGCTCCTTCTGTCCCTTTCTGCTCCTTGCTGCCCCTTTCTGCTCCTTCTCCTACTTTACCTTTGTGCAACTTCTGATTCTTTCTGCTTCCTCTGTCCCTTCCTGCTCCTTGCAGACCCTTCCTGCTCCTTGCTGACCCTTCCTGCTCTTTGCCTCCCCTTGCTGTCCCTTTCTCCTCCTTGTTGCCCCTTCTCCTACTTTACCTTTGTGCAACGTCTGATTCTTTCTGCTCATTTACCTTTGTGTTTCTTCTGTCACTTCATGTTCCTTTCTGATCCTTTCTGCTCCTTCTCCTACGTTACCTTTGTGCTCCTTATGCTTATTTCTGCTCGTTTACCTTTGTGCTCCTTCTATCCCTTTGTGCTCCTTGCTGCCCCTTTGTGCTCCTTGCTGTCCCTTCTCCTACTTTACCATTGTGCTCCTACTGAGTATTTCTGCTCCTTTACCTTTGTGCTCCTTGCTGGCCCTTTCTGCTCCTTGCAGACCATCCCTGCTCATTTCTGTTACTTTCCGCTCCTTCTCCTACTTTACCTTTGTGCTTCTTCTGCCCCTTCCAGCTCCTTGCTTGCACTTTATGTTCCTTGCTGCCCTTTCCAGCTCCTTCTTGACACTTTCTGTTCCTTTGTGCTCCTTCTCCTACTTGACCTTTGTGCTCCTTGCAGGCCCTTCCTGCTCCTTAAAGGGACACTATAGTCACCAGAACAACTTACAGCTTAATGTAGTTGTTCTGGTGAGTATAATCATTGCCATAAGGCATTTTCATGCAAACATTGCCTTTTCAGAGGCAGGCGGAGCCAGCGCCAGCAGACCTGTGCGACGCTGAAAATAAGGTGAGTTTTATTCACTTTTAAGGGGGCTATGGGACGGATCAAGCCACCTAAATGGTGGGTTTTGCACTATAGGGTTAGGAATACATGTTTGTGTTCCTGACCCTATAGTGTTCCTCTAATGTCTATTTCTGCTCATTCTCCTTTCTGCTCCTTCTTCTACCTACCTTCCTGCTCCTTTCTGATCTTTCCTGTAAGCTGCCCCCCACGCCTCACTTACCTGATCTGTAGCTGCACCCCATGCCTCACTTACCTGATCTGTAGGCTGCCCCCTATGCCTCACTTACAAGATCTGTAGTCTGCCCCCTCCATGCCTCACTTACCTGATCTGTAGGCTGCCCCCCATCCCTCACTTACCTGATCTGTAAGCAGCCCACCCATGCCTCACTTACCTGATCTGTAGGCTGCCCCCCCAAGCCTCACTTACCTGATCTGTAGGCTGTCTCTGCAGTCTGGGAGTTGCTGGCTGCCTGTGCTGCTCTCCTGCGGATTTAGTCAGGAGAGAGAAGCAGGGATGTAGCTTCCTGTCACTGCCTTTCTCCCTACACAGCGCCTACTGGCCAGTGTATTCTGAATCTCAAAAGAAAAATATTGGCACAAGCTGGAAAATACGGGGGGGAGGCAAGTGCCCGCTTTGCCCTCCCCTGCAGACGCCCATGCAACAGCCCCCACCCATTGGTATAGGTGGGGACTAATTGTAAATATAACTATTTGTTGTGCAAAAAAGGAAGACCAACGACCTGAATAGGTCGAAACATTGGTCATTCCTTTTTTGCACAATGCATAGATAAAATACGTTATTCAGACCAGGAGTGCACCTTTGTTCTATTTTCTCTCTCTATATATATATATATATATTATAAAAAAATACAGTTAGAATAAAATTACACACACACATATATATATATATATATATATATATATATATATATATAGATAGATAGATGTATATATATATATATATATATATATATAATTTAAAAAAAATTACATTGTTTTATTTATTTTATTTACTTATTATTTATATTTTATAATAATATATATACAATATATCTAATTATATATATATATGTGTGTGTAATTTAATTCTAAGTGCATTTTTATAGTAAAATATGTGTATATTAGTTTGAAAATACACTTAATATGACATTATATATAGAAGATATATATACATACTATTTATAGATAAAAATATATGTATATATATCCCATATGTGTACAAATATATTTTTTTATTTTTATTAACATTTATTTTTTCCCAGAAGTTCAGGCAGATGCATGGACGGCTATTAGGCTATTGTGGCCATATGACCGCTCTTTCAGAGCGATCAGATGGCCCGTGGGGGCCTAATTTTCCGAGGGGGGACTGTCTGGGCTGTCAGGCAGTTCCCCCAGACCGCGAGTAACACCGGTCGCCGGCGGGGGAACGTTGGCGATCGGGTAAGTAATAAGGAATGCCGCAGACGTACTAGGTACGTCCGTGGTACGTCCGTGGTCCTTAAGGAGGTAAAGAAGACTAGATTAGAAATGAAGAAAAGAAGAACAGTTTCTGAGAAAGGAAAAGAAGAGGAAGCAATTAGGGAAAGGTAAGTTTGGCGTGACAGTGCTGCTTTGAGGGCTATTCACTAAAGTCAGAATTGTAGTGAAATACAATTTGAATGACAATATTGAGGCCAAAAAAACAATATGATTTTTGATCAGGTGAATGTGATATACATGCCTTTGTTCAGCTGGAACTTCCTAAAAAAAACTCTGAATGATATAAAATAAAATACTGACCTTTACAAGTCTCAATTTTAGTATTTTCACAATAATCATAAATGTCTGTTCTAGACATTTCAACAATGACAAGAAGATTTGCTATAATATTTCAGCCAATCGGCTCTCCCTATTAGATTAAAAAAAACAAAAAACAAGCATACGTGATATGAAAAATATGTTTGCTAACTATTTGATCGCTATGCTTATGAATTTATAAATGTAAATGCACTTGGATATGGGTGGTACTGCCCTAAGCACCTCCACTGGATTATTTTATTGGCTGTACACATGATCAATATAGTTTTTCTCATAAGCGTGCGCAGCTCATTACATTAGGGTGTCCACCCAGAGAAAAGGACCTTGTCAACTTTACTCTCTTTAACAAAAGAAGTGCATAATGCACATTCTTGCTGTAATGATAACAAGGTATATACAGAGGATTTCTTCAAAAACATCAAAGCTGATCCAAACTCACACAAAATGCCCATGGATAGCTAAACAGCAGACAGAAACAAAAATGTACATTAGGGCATTGAGGTGTGCCTGGGCACAGTTGGCATACCCGTTACCAATGAAAAAAATCTAGACAAATCTAAACAAATCTTTAAAGAGGAGAAAATTCATTCACCAACTTATTTTATTTTAATAAATTTTAAAAATTTGATTATTTTTTTTTGTGTGGCATCAGTACCTGGGTAATATTCGTCTAGCATATTATTCATAATAAATCAGGTCAGTTATCTAACCTCAAAGTTTGATGTGCATTAATGTCGTCCAGGTGCCTGGAGTATTCCTTTAAACAATTTTTGCAACGCAGTACTATGAATATCTCTCCATTTAATGTCAGTTTAGCAATTAACTAGATGTTGTGTCCTGGTGTGTATGCTGCTTCAGGCTCTTGGAAATGAGAGTTGTTAGAATATATTTCTATTAAATGTCTGTACAGCTGCAGATTACTAAACCGTGGAAAACTCCATTGAAGATCTTTATGTAAAACAGACTGTGCTTCGGTTTGTTCCACACATCTTTCTACGTTTTTTTTTTTTTATCTTGTAGTAAATAAAAGTGAGGTGGTTTTCTCAGCAGGGTGAGATAACAACCGATATGTTGATTTATTTTCAAGGATGAGAGAGACTGAGAAACTTTGGCAGCTGTGCAAACAAGCAGCAGGTGCTATTGACCTGAAAACATGTATATTAATAGAGAAACAACCTACTTCGCATTTGTTATCAGTCGTAAACGTTCAAGGGCTTTAATATCTCGAAACCTAGCATGACTGACACATCATATTATTTTTCCCGGACAATTATGCAATCTATAATCTGTTAAAAGTGCAAATCATATTTTCCCAATATGAAATCAATGAATTAATCACAGAGATTTCTTTGAGATCCCAACTGCGATTAATTATATTACTATATATTGGGAACTTTGCATCTTTGAGTACTGCTGGGCAGCACTTTCAATCTCTGCTCAACTATATGAAGAAATCAGTGTCTTGAAGAAGTAGGAACTTTAAAGGTACATAATAGGGTCAGGAACACAAACATGTATTTCTGAACCTATAGTGTTAAAATCACTATCTAGCCCCCCTGACCTCCCTTTGTCAACCTAAATATAGTAAAGTCATACCTTTATTCCAGTCTACTGGTTCTGGCTCTGCCCCTGATCTGCCTGCTTGGCTGACATTATCATAAGTGATGATCTCAGCAAATCACAATGCTTTCCCATGGGAAAGCATTGGATTGACTCAGAATGTACGTTTTGGAGCCATACACCACCCTGGCCAATCATCATCTCCTCATAGAAATGCATTAAATCAGTGCATTTCTCTGAGGAAAGTTCAGTGTCTCCATGCAGAGGGTGGAGACACTGAATGTCAGTGATGCACATTGTACATCACTGTCCCAGGAAGTACCTCTAGTAACCATCTGAGGAGTGGCCAATGGAGGTACCCCTTGGCTGTAATGTAAACATTGCCTCACCAGAACAAATACAATACGCTGTAGTTGTTCCGGTGACTATAGTGTCTCTTTAAAACTTGATAATAGCTAATAACTATTTATAGTACAATTTGACACTTGCAACAGATTGATAATGGTTTCTGACCTTTGGCCAGCATCACTCAACAGATGACAAACCTATCACAATTTAAATTTCATGAGCCATTTATCTGCCAGTTATCCTGCCAAAGTCAGAAAATGTATGCGTTTTAAGACAGAATTTAAACCATAAATTCATTGTAAATCTCACAATGTTGAGTGTGATAAGTTGATATTGCAAGGATAAGGACAAGGATAAGGACACAGATTCTGCTTGTGTGGGCCTTTTCACTACATCACTGGTGAATGTTTAAAGACAATTACATTGATGATGCTGTCTGTGTATATTTATTATGCTTACAATGTTGCTATGTTATATTTTACTCACAGTTGTGTTTATTTGTCCTTTAATTGGTGTAATTTGGGAAGAATGTTTAATTTGCGTTGATTGAGGGCATCATCAAATCAGGGGATGTACATGTGTGTTTGTTATCTTCATGCAGAAACTTAGAAATATTTTAAGGTATATTTCATTCTTTAGAAAGGTGTTCAATTCTTTTTTAAGTAGTCTGAGATGTAAATCCTTAATTCGCTAAGTTTTTCATAGTCATGCTAAAGTCTTGAGTAGTCTTCTTCAACAGATTTAGGACATTGTAGCAGAGTGTTTAACAGGTGGTATAGTTCCCATTTTTAGTAGACTTGGGTAAAAATGAGCTTCAGAAGGTTTGTCCAAATCCAAATATTTTGAATGTATCCCTGAACTAAACCATTTACCCGGGATGTACCTATGGAGTTTTATTCTTTGATTCCTTGACAAATCAATTCATTCAGGTATAGATTAAAAGGATTGTGGTTCCGACAAATCGACTCAGGCAAATGTTTGCACAAAGTTAGTTTTTAATACCACTCCTGTGGCCAATAATTTACAAATGTAGGCAGTAAATACATCAGTGTTATTTGGCAAGTGACTGTGATTCAAGTTGAGAGACAAAAGTAGGTCTTTCTCCATCAGAGTCCAAATTAATTAGCATTTTATCAGTTCCCACTAGGGGAAACAGCTACCTCAGTCAAGCAGAAATGCAAAATTATAAATTATAAATTGATAAGGCCTTGGGTTTTGTGAGAGCCAGGACACATTTAGTGACTATAGTGTTTTGGCACCAGTAGTGAAGGCAATTGAGTGTTTCACATATTTAGTCAATGTGCGTCTTAATTGGAGAAAATGAAATATAAAATTCAAAGGTAAATGGAATTTGACTTTTATGTTATGTTTTTAAGTTTCTTATTAACCACTAGCTGAAAAATGTGTGTTGATACCACTTAGCCTCCATACGTGGTTCCCTCAAGATGGGAGAGACAGCAGAGAAAGCGAACAGGGGAGCAAGATGGAAGAAATGTTGTTGAGTCAGCCATTTTAGACCAAAAGGATTCCCATATAATCATAGTTTGCTTGATACACTGCAGTGGGCAAGTCTAAACTTATTTTGGGAAAATGTGACTGGGAATCTAGAATGTAACCACTAGTAAATTATTCTTGGTAGGTTGCCATTCCATACCCATCCAAAATAATACTCCTTCAGTGGTATGGGAAGTAGTAGCCTGCACAAATAATGTAGCTTTGTGATAAGTACAAATATGATTATACCACACCAGTTCACAGGCTGTTTGAAAAGTTTAGATGAAAGCCCAACTCTCTTTTTCTGCCATATAAAGGGGAAAAATAAAATTGAACTGATTTAAGAAAGTTAAATCGGAGACTAATAGGTAGTACTAATAGGTAACATTTAAGAAGAGATATAACATTTTTGAGAAGATCACAGTCTTAGTTACATGAATATGCCCTGCCAATGGAAGCCATAAATCTTTCTAAGAGTACAGCCCCTATGTAGGTTACTTCAGCAATGGCACATTATTTCATCTATACAAAGTATCTATAGACTTAATAACTTTCACACCAAGATTTGAAAGATAATTAGATCAATCAAAGATAAAGTTTGAATTGTGTCATATGACAAGGTAATAGGGAGAGCTTGCGTTTTCGATTCATTAAGTTTGCAATAGGATACGTGCCCAAAATCTGCTAATAATGGTTATAAATTGGGGAGAGATGTCACAGGGTTAGTCACTATTAACAAAATGTCATCAGTAAAAAGATTGTAGAGATACAATGTTTTTCCTTGCCTAATGAAATCACAGACATATGAATATATCACAGACATAACAGTTGTTCCATTGATAATACAAATAGAAGAGGTGATAGGTGACACCATATAGAATGCCATTAGAAATTACAAAAGAATCGGACGAGCAGCCAGCAATATTTACTATGACAGATGGAGTCCAATACAAGGCCTTAATGTTATCAAATATTGTGTTTAGGAAATCAGATTGTATTAACATAAATTTAATTTATAGCCAATTAAGTCTATTTAAATACTTTTCTAGCATATTAGACTAACAATAGCCCAGGAGTAGACTGTGAGTGCAACTAATGAATTAAGTTTAAAAATGTGTATGTGAAGCCAGTCTAGTTGTAATGTACATTTGGTTGGTAACATTTTTGCTAATCTATTGGCTATAAGTTTTATATAAAACTAGTGTCTGAATTAAGAAAAAAAAATAGATCAAATATTCTGACAAATAATCAACATTATTGATTATCTGTTAAAATTTGGACATATTTTTAACTATTATCCTGGTTTAGGTAGGGGGACTATATGAGATCAGAGAATGTCAGGTGGAAGAATGCCAGATTTGTAACTAGACTTAAAAAGTTTAGTTATACACAGAGCTAGGGTATCAGAAAAGGTGCTCTAGTATAAATTGGTTCTGGAGATTTATGTAAGGGGAGCTTGTTAATAGTACATTGAACCTCCATTAACTCAAAATCTTGTGATAATTGGGATATAGCCAAGTCCAACTTTAGGAGTTGCACTGAATCTGTATTATATGTTTGTATTATAGCTGGGGAAACCACAAAAAAAAAAATTGTGTGCATTCCTTTCATAGCTATTTCTTTAAGTTCAAACATTTTTGGTTTATCAGAAAAGCAAATAACGATTATCCTTCCATAAGGATAATATGTTAACTTTTGATTTAATTTTGCAGCAAGCACAGTTCCCACCCTATTACCACGGACACAGTGTTTCTGTTTCAGTCTATGGAAGAAAAATGGGTTATTGAGAATTACAGTTTGTTGAGATTTTCTTTAACTAATTGAATATCTTGTGTCAGTTTTACAGTGGGTGAAATTCTAATGGAGGCATTTAGAAGGTATAATGTATATAAGAAATGTTTTGACAATGTTATTGCTTCGTATGAAAGTTATCTTGTTTAATAAATACTCCTCTCATATATACCTTATATGTTAGCTAGTTTGCATCCCTGGCTACAGCAGAATTATGATTTGTTTTAAAGTAGGAAGAAAACTCCTCCTCCAACATTCATTTGCCCAAACCTTTAGAAGGTTGTAATTCTGTATGCTAAGCATTATAGTAGCATAATCAGACAATGTTATGAGATTAATCTTAAACTTCAGTCACCTATAAATTTTAGAAGTATTGAGCTATAACGACCTTTGATGATCTTTTTCCTATAGCTGGGGTTGGTTTTTATTTATCAGTAGATTGTAGCATAGCAATATTCTACTACGCCATAAATGGCATTCTTCCTCAAGTGCAAACGGGGTTCGTGTAACATGGACCTACAATCTAATGGGGAACCCTATCAATACAGGATCCCAGCATCACAAAGAACTTTTGTAATTAAGTCAAATTACTTCTTTTTAGACATTGTAGGTGTTGGCAGGTTTGTGTAAAGTTGGGTATTAGCATAGCATCCTAGGAATGGAGGGTTTATTCTCATTTCTGACATCAATTTTTACTTGACTGTAAGGTAGTGGATTCATGTAAGGGAATCTCGGAGAGCTGATAGTGGTATGTGTTTTTGTTTTTTTTTTTCAATTTGACAATTTTTATTTGCATGAGTAAAACAGGGGGTGGATACAGAAAGAAGAAAAAGGGAGGGGAGGGTATATCATCAGCAAGATCAGTAATGTTTCGATGCGACATACCAGTTCCATTACAAATAATACATACTTATTAAACATATTATAGTCACTTGTTTGGCATAGGTATATAGTACACAGGTCTATTCTAATTCTATTTAACTATACTGTACATGCTGCATATAAATGTTGTGCTTGCTAATGACCAGGGCCTCTTACAGGTTATCTAGTATTCTACGTGTCTGTTTTGTTGTGAATAGTTAAGGTGAGATTATGCTGGTTGGGGTGCTAGGGGTTGACGGGTCTTATTACCCCTTATGGCCTCCATTGATGTGCCTGGTGACATATAGTTCTTGGGTTATGTATGTGTGCCCCTTCTACTGTGTTTCGTTAGCTTCCCTGTCTTGATGAGGTCCATTATTGCTCTGCTTCGTCCAGTATTCTTTCCACATGAGACTGGCCTTGGTTAAGATTTTCTTTTCACCATATTGGCGCCCATGCATAGATTCGTATTTCCAGTTGGTGTTTACTTGGTCTATTAGATGTTCTATCCGGGGTGGGGTTGTTTTTTTCCATAGTCTGGATAACACTGTCGCCGCCGAAATGAGTATGTGGTACGTAGTTGCCCATTGTACCTTGTTCATTTGTTCTGGCTGTATGAACAGGATGCAGGTGGTTGCGTCAGGTGTTGTGTCTATTTGCGAGGCCTGTGCTATGAGTTCCTGGACCTTCTTCCAGAAGGGTTGCAATAGCGGACATGACCACCAGATGTGGAGCATTGTTCCAACTTGTGTATTACATCTCCAGCATAAATTTGTGGATGTTTTAGGCCATATTCTGTGTATTTTGTCTGGAACTAGATACCAGCGGTAAAGCAATTTCCTTTGCAGTTCTAGGTGGTTCGTGCATGATGTGACGCCTTTGTGTGATGCATATGCTTTTTTCCATTGATCTTCCTCTATAGTGCATTTAAGTTCATTTTGCCATGCTTGCTTGAAGCTTATTTTGCCTTCAGTTTTGTTGGAGAGTAGTTGACTGTAGCATGCCGAGATCGTCTTCTTGTTGGGTATCCTGTCTAGGCATAATTTCTCAAAGTGTGACAGCATGGCCGGTGCTCCTGTCTTGTTGTCGGTTGGTTTTATGCTTGCCATGCAAGATTTAATTTGTAGGTATGGAAACAAAAGCCGGCTTGGAAGGTTATATTTAGATTTCAACTCGGGGAACGGTAGCAACTTCCCTGCTTCGAATAGTTGTACTACGTGTTTCACTCCCTGTGCCAGCCACGGCTGTTTGTCTAATGTAGGGATGATTTTCGTAAGTGCTTCTATGCTAGTGGATAGCGGGATTGTTTGGTAATTTGTCATGTCGTGTTTGAGTAAATCCCAGGTTTCAAGTAGTAATTGTGTCGTGGGCAGCAATTGGTACGTTTGCGGTCTCCACTTCGGTGGGGTCCATAGAATGGTTCTTATCTCTGCGGGTTTCGCCCAATGTGTCTCTATGTGTGACCACTGGGGGGTGTTGACTTTTGACATTGTTTGTGCAATAGTGTTAAGTAGTGCTGCCTGGTGATATGCTTGAACGTCTGGGAAGCCTAGCCCGCCTTCTTTGATGGGTTTCTGAAGTATCTTGGTAGCTACTCTTGTTTTCTTGTTTTGCCAGGCGAATTTTAGGAATATGTTTTGGATTTCTATGAGGAAACTCTTTGGTAATGGTATTTGTAGGGTTCTGAACAAATATTGTAGTTTGGGTAATAGTGACATTTTTATGGCTGCTATACGGCCTATCCATGATATAAACTTCCCCTCCCAGTCTTGTAGGGTCGTTTTAATAGTAATAAATTTGTCTATAATTGGCTTTGAACAAGTTGGTTGGGTTTTTTGTGATCTTTAGGCCTAGGAATGTCAGGTAGTCTGAGCGCCAATCTAATGGGAAGCTTTCTTGTAATCTTTCTAGTTTTTGCGTAGGGATGTTTATCCCCAAAGCTTGTGTTTTGTTCACATTGAGCTTATAGTATGAGTGTTTCCCATATTGTTCGATCTGTTTCATTAGGTTAGGCATTGATATGTGCGGTTCTGTTAGTGTGAGAAAAACATCATCCGCGAAGAGGCTTAACTTGTATTCGTCATCTCCCAATCTGACACCTTTGATCGAGGTTTCACTGCGAATCTTGCTTGCTAGCGGTTCCAGTGCTAGTACGTATAATAGCGGCGATAGTGGGCAGCCTTGTCTGGTCCCATTTGTTATTTCGAAGGCCTCCGAGCAGAAACCCGCAGTGACAACCTTAGCTGTGGGATGATTATATAGTGCGCTAATTGTTCCTAGGAATTGTTCAGGAAAGTTGAACTTGTTGAGGACCTCTTGAAGGAATGACCAACTGAGGCGGTCGAAGGCCTTCTCTGCATCTAATGATACCAGGAGACTTTCTTTACCCATTCTACGTATGCTGTGTACGAGGTTCAGTACTTTACGTGTGTTGTCCGCTCCTTGCCTTCCTGCCACAAATCCCACCTGGTCATTGTGGATTAGTGATGGGAGTATCTTGCTTAGTCTTTGTGCATGAATTTTGGCGAATAGTTTGGCGTCAGTATTTAGTAGCGATATTGGGCGAAAGTTGGGGCATTGTGTTGGGGACTTGCCCGGCTTAGGGAGTGTGATGATATGTGCTGTTAGTAGTTCTTGGGGTAAAGTGCCTAATTGCGTGGCCTGGTTGAACAATTGAGCTAGGTGTGGTGCCAGAGATTTACAGAAGGTTTGATAGTATGAATTAGAGAAACCATCCGGTCCTGGAGCTTTGTTTTTTGGTAATAGTTTGATCGTATTCTCTACTTCTTCTACTGTGATAGGTGCTACTAAATCTGTTCTTTGTGTATCCGTTAGAGATGGCAGTTGGAGGTCTTCTAAGTACCTTCGAATATCCTCCTTCTTTGGTTCTACTGTGTCTTCTGCTTGTTTCAGGTTGTATAGGGCCTGGTAGTATGTGGCAAAGGTTTTGCTGATATCTACCGGTGAGACTACTTTCTTGTTGGATTGGTCGATGAGGTATTCAATTTTGTTCTTTGCTTCTCTTTGTTTGAGTCGAGACGCCAAGAGTTTGCCGGCTTTGTTTCCTTGAGTGTATTGGTGCATGTTGAGTCTTCTTAGGTTGTAGTGCACTCGTTGAAGAGTATGTTCTTTGAGTTTGTCTTGTAGGTCTCTTATGGTTGCTTGTATTTTGGCGGTTGGTTCGGTTTTATGTAGCTCGAGTGCTTCTTGTAATTGTCTGTGCCAGCTTACCCATTTCGCCTGTGTGCTATGTTTCATCTGCGCAGCTCTTCGCAGTAATAGTCCTCTAATCACCGCCTTGTGTGCTTGCCAAATTGTGCTCATTGGCATATGTGGAGATTGGTTGGTGGTGAAGTAGTGTGTAATTTCTTTTTCTAGTGAATTCGTAAATGTTTCATCTGTTAGTAGCGACTCGTTAAGTCTCCATGGGCTTTTATGTTTGTATTCGTATTGATCTTTGATGGTCATTGTCACTGCTGCATGATCCGACCAACTGATCACCTGTATATTGCTATCTGCCAATTGGTCTAAGTGCTGCCTATGGATGTGGAACCTGTCTATTCTTGTGTATGTCTTATGTGGTGCAGAGTAGAACGTGTAATCTTTTTGGTTCGGGTGTAGCACCCGCCATACGTCATATAGTTGATAATCATCTAGCAGCTTTTTGTAAGTTATACAATTGGATTGGGTTTTTGCTTTTTGTTTAGAGTTCGGGCGTGCGGTGGTGTCCCAGGAGGGATCTGTGATGTGATTGAAGTCTCCACAAAGGATTAGCATGCCTCTCTGGATTTTCGTTATTTTCGCCAGTAGTTTGTGGAGGAAATTTCGTTGGTCAGTGTTTGGAGCATATATCGATACTATTGTGTACTCTACGTTGTTAATCGTACAAAGCAGCAGGATATACCTTCCTGCGGGATCTATGTGTGAGTCATGGTGTGTGAATGCTACTGTGTTTTTGATGAGGATTGACACTCCTTTGGTTTTTTGTCCCGTGACTGAGTGGTATTGGTGAGGGTATAGGTCTGGTCTAAAAGCGGGCGCAGTTTTGAAATGAGTTTCTTGCAGGCATGCAATGTCAGCCTGTTCTTGTTTTAGGTCGCGGTTTAAGCAGTACCTTTTGTAAGGGGTATTCAGTCCTTTCACATTGTGAGAGTATATTTTCATTATTTAATGTTATGTTCCCGCCTGTATCCCAATTGTTTGTCTGTGTTAGGAAGCGCGCGATGGCGTATGTGGTAGTTGTAGTGGTTTTATCCTGTATGTCGCTCTGTTCAGTGTCTTGGCCTACGGTACTTATGTAGTGTGTGTCTAGTTTAAATCTGGACCCTACTGTATCTTGTAGTTCTGATCTCACTGAATCAGGATGGGGTTTACCATATAACTGGGGTGGGGATAGGTGATGAGGAATGGGAGGAAGAAACAAATTAGTAGTCTTGACTATTAGTGCCCAAAAGCGGGCTTGAGTGCTATAGGTTAGCACTAAGTGAGAGCGTGATGTGGGGTTAGTTAACGGTGTGGTAACAATAATGCTCGACCCTCGTTCTTAGCTGGCAGGGTTGATATTCAAGTTGAATGCATAGGGATTTAGCTCATCGGAGTAATGGTCTAAGCCTTTAGTTCTGTGGGGTTATTGCATTGATCCGTACTTATGTCTGCTGTCACCCTTTCCCCACTCTGTCTGGTTTCGTGTCATGCTCCCAACTAGTATGCTATGGATCAGCTTGGTGAGTGTTGGAGGAGGGGGATTGAGTGGGAGACGCTACCCGTTTTGCTGTTTATGGGTTGCTGTGTGTACATTCTCAATAGGTTTTCCTACGTGTGTAGAATAAACTCATTATGACATTTGTCTCACTGTTTCTGAATACATAACATTTAAATGCATAACTTTTGGTATCTAGATTGCTATTTAGCTTTAAACACAACAGTTTACTTTACTTTGACCCTGGACCTCATCCTTTAGGTCTCCTGAACACATTGTAAATTAACTGCTAGTTAAACATAAGGTAACGTATATAACAACACTATTATATTAAATTGGCTATTAAATTATATGCAAACCATTAGATGTTATTTCTGGTCGTGGGGAGATCGTTCATTTGCGGGATTTCTTCCAGTCCGCTTGTGTTTCCCGTGGGGGCCGTGAGTCCTCTGTGCTCGGTCGCACACTGATTCCCCACGTTTTCAGGATTCGCTTGCCTTCCTCTGGTGACAATATGGTGGTTAGAGTCCCGTTTCTGTGGATGGTTAGACGGACTGGGTGGCCCCATCGGTAAGGGAGCCTCTGGGATCTCAGGGCTTCTGTAATTCCTCGGAATTCTCTGCGTTTCTGGAGAGTAAGGGCAGATAAGTCTGAAAAAAGCTGGATGTTTCTGTATTTGTCTGGGAGGTCGTCCTTCGTCCTTGATGCTTGCATGATGATGTCTTTTACGTGGTTGTAATGGAGTTTGGCTAGCACATCCCGTGAGGCCTCCGCTGGTAAAAACTTCGGCTTGGCTACTCTGTGTACTCTATCGATGAGCAGCATATCGACGGGTATGTCTGGAGCCAGCGACTTAAACAATCCTGTCAAGAATTCCTGTAAGTCCGGTTGTTTCACCTCTTCAGAAATGTTTCTAAATCTTATGTTTTGGCGTCTTGACCTGTCTTCCAGATCCATTATTTTCAGTTGTAGCTGTTCTTGTTGGTGCTCGAGGGTTTGTACATGTTCCGCCATGTCATTATGGGCTTCCGCATATTCTCCCATTCTATTTTCCATCCTCGCTGTGCGGTCACTCAGATCTTGTATGTCCTTTTTCATGTCGGCCAAGGTGTTATTTATGTTGGTCAGGATTTTGTCCGACATTGAATCTAGGCATTTCTGTAATACTCCTTGTGTGATCGGCAAATTATCTGTAGGATCTTGCTGCAGAGGCAGCGTGTCGTCTCCGTCGCCGCCATCTTGCTCGTTTCCTCGCATTGCGGCCGGTTTGTGAGTTTGCGGCCTCGTTCCAAAGAACGTGTTTTTGTCCCCTTTGTCCGGGTTTTTGGGCTTGCATTTTGTTTGCGACATTCTTAGGGTCTCCGGTGGCTTCTTACCCTGTATTTCGCTGTTAAAAGACGCTTATTTCGGGTCTGTGAGAGCGGAGCTCCGGCTACATGCGACCGTTCTCGTTGCGGGTTAGACCACGCCCCCCGTGGTATGTGTTTAAGCCTTTCTAGATGATGCACCCGGTCTAAGATTAAATCCTGCTTTGTTGCATCAGGAATTATGGTTTTGAAGAGATCCATTACAAACTGTGCCAGATTTACATACGATATCTCTTTCAAACATTTACTGCATTCACACATTATTGCTACCAAATAGGCAAAGCAATAACATTGCTTACCTAGATTTCAGTAAGGCTTTTGATACTGTTGCACTTAGAAGGCTCATTAATAAACTGCAATCTTTAAGTTTGGATTCCAATATTGTTAAATGGGTTAGGCAGTAGCTGAGTGACAGGCAACAAAGGGTTGTAGTCAATGGAGTATATTCGAAGCATGGGCTTGTCACCAGTGAGGTACCCCAGGGATCTGTACTTGGACCCATTCTCTTTAATATTTTTTATTAGTGATATTGCAGAAGTTCATGATGGTAAGTATGTCTTTTTGCTGTTGATTCCAAGATATGTAATAGGGTTGATGTTCCAGGAGGGATAAGCCTAATGGCAAATCATTTAGGTAAAATAGAAAAATGGTCAAAGCTGTGGCAACTAACATTGAATGTTGATAAGTGCAAGATAATTCACATTGAACATAAAAACCCAAGGGGACATCTCAACATCTGAGGAAAGGGATTCAGGGGTAATTATTTTACATGACTTAAAGGTAGGCAGACTATAATTGAGCAGCAGGAAATGCTAGCAGAATGCTTGGTTGTATAGGGAGAGGTATTAGCAGTAGAAAGAGGGAGGTGCTCATGCCATTGTACAGAACAGTGGTGAGACCAGGGCCGTCTTTAATATTGATTTGGCCCTGGGCAAGAATTTGATGGGGCCTCCCTGACATGTAATCACGCTCTCCACTTCTCAATGCAGTAGCGGAACCATTTTCCAATGCTTGCAGAGTCGTATTTAGCACTGAGTTGTGTTTGTGTGTTTGAATGGAAGCATGTTTGTGTATGGAGTATGTTTGTGTAAATGTAGGGGTGTGTTTGTATTTGGTGTTGGTGTTTGAATGCAAGCATGCATCTATGTGTATTTTTGTTTGCTTGTTTTTTTTAAATGCAGGGGTGTGTTTATATATTTTTGGTGTTTATGTATTGTTGACGTTTCAATGCAGGACTGTGTTTGTATATAGTGTTGAAGGTTGAATGCAGGGGTGCACTTGTGTGTAGTGTTGGTGATTTGAATGATGAGATGTATGCACATGTACACATAGATTGCCACACACACACACACACTGAAACACATGCAGATACACAGACATAAACACTGACACTCACACTAACACACATGCAGATACACACTGACACAGATACACACACTAACACATACAGACACACAGACACACAGACACACAACCTGACACACATGCATAGACATATATACAAACACTGACACATATGGATACTCAGACACACTGATGCATTAACATTTCATCTAGTGGATACTTTTACTGTTTTTATATACTGTTAATAAAAAGATTTTGGTCATTTTTACATTGTAACCATCATCTTTTACTACTACCTGGCTTTTTTATATATTTTTTATATATATTTTATACTTCTTTTATTTTTATTTTTTATTTTTTTTTACTTCCTGGATACAATACTCTAAAGAATCCTAGGTGGGGATTATACCACCTACGCTGTTACATAGAGCAGTCAGTCTGCCCTATATATTGTGAGTATATTTTATTGTTTTATTTTATCACTAAAGATTTTATTGAGACCACTATCGCTGTTTTATCTTCTCTCCGAGCTATTGATATTCATGTCAAGATCACTCATCCCATATCCTCTAAGCGGGGATTATACCGCTGCACGCCTATCAAACTAGAGCTAGCTGAAGCTCTACCGAATGTGAGTGTATCTATTGTATTTTATATCTTTTATCGCATGTGTGGAACATACTGCACCATTATTGTTTCCATTTTTATTTCCCATTTGGTTACCTGCCACTACATAGAAGAGGACACTTGCCGTATATCCTGCAAGCGGGGATAATACCGCTGCAAGCCATTCACACCAGAGCTGGATTAAGCTCTGTCAACTGTAAGTAAGAACTCTTCTATTTCTTACAAAATTGGATTATCTTCCATGTCATTGACATCTTCTGGATACCGTATTAAGTAGAATTTTGGACACACGATATAGATCCCATTGGACTTAATATCATTATCTGTTGTACCCAGTGGCGCAGACCCATCCCCCATTTTCTTGCTTTGTCTATTTATCTCCAGGGACATTAGAGGGAGTCCCTGTTTGGGACTGCTGCCTTCCTGATTAGCGCTGACTCTATTCCTTGTTTTGTTAACACTGATGCATATACTGACACACATGCATACACAGATAAAAACACTGACTATATACAGATGCACACACAGATATACACACGCAGGTACACACACTGACAACATACAAATACATACAATGATAACATCCAGATACACACACTGACACACATACAGACACGCAGATACACAACCTGACACACATGCAGATACACACAGACCACATAGAGAAACATATATATACTAAATACAGATACACCGATATACATACTGACAACAGAGATACACACTGACAGACATACTGATACACACACAGACACCCTTAAAGACATACTCACACACATAATAAGACACACACAGATATACTGACACACACACACACACAGAAATGGTGACACACACACACACAGACACCCTGACAGACATACTGACACACACAGACACCCTGACAGACATACTGACAGACATACTGACACACTGACAGACATACTGACACACACACACACACACACACAGACACCCTGACAGACACACTCACACACATACACACATAGTAAGACACACACACACATGCAAAGTTTACATTTATAAAGCCAGCCTCCAGCCTACCTTATGGGTTCCCTGGGGTCCAGTGGCAGGCTTAGGTCGTTGGGAGTGTGAGGCTCCTGCACTCCAGCTCCCTCCTGACGGCCTCCTCCTCCTCCATCCCGCGCGGCTTCACTCTATCTGGGAGGAAGTGACTCACGGCAGTCACTTCCTCCCAGCCTGCTGCGGTAAAACAAGGGGGCCCGGTCGCGCTGTTAAAGGGCCACAGCGCACGACCGGACCCTCTTAGTGTGTGGGCTCCCAGTGCAGTCACAGCACCGGCGGGCCCAGGGGGCAAATAAAAAAAATTGGGGCGGATAGCAGGGCCCACGGGTTAGCTGCTTTGGGACCCCCCCCCCCCCCCCAGGAGTGAGTGGGCCCGGGGCAGCTGCCTCGTTTGCCCCGCTTTAAAGACGGCCGTGGGTGAGACCTCCCTTGGAGTTCAGTGAAGGACTACTAAACTGGTTTATGGATTACAGGATAAAGCTTAAAGGATCTTAACATGTGAAGCTTAGATGAAAGACAAAACAGGGAGAAACATTTAAATACATAAAGGGATTCAACACAGTAAAGGAGGAGACTATATTTAAAAGAAGACAAACTACCACAACAAGAGGATATAGCCTTAAATTAGAGGGGCAAAGGTTTAAAAATAATATCAGGAGGTATTACTTTACTGAGAGGGTAGTGGATGCATGGAATAGCCTTCCATTAGAAGTTGAAGATGCATGCATGGAATAGGCATAAGGCTTTCCTAACTATAATATAAGGCCATGGACTAATGAAAGTATTTAGAAAATTGGGCAGACTAGATGGCCCGAATGGTTCTTATCTGCCTTCACATTCTATGTTTCAATGTTTCTGTCATGTAAGGGTCTGTAGAAGGTCCTCGCTGGGGGTATAGTCATGCTTAAAATGTATGTCGAAGTATGTGCATTAGACCTCCCTATAGGAAAGCATTATTCAATGCTTTCCTATGGGGAAAATCTGATGCTGGAGGTCAGTGAGGACATCCAGCGTCAGATAATGGACCA
This sequence comes from Pelobates fuscus, assembly GCF_036172605.1. Classification (NCBI taxonomy): domain Eukaryota; kingdom Metazoa; phylum Chordata; class Amphibia; order Anura; family Pelobatidae; genus Pelobates; species Pelobates fuscus. Next base: position 74,776,856 of record NC_086323.1, on the reverse strand, counting down.
AAAGTCCATTTACATTCCAGAAGCCCTCTAGTGGCTGTCTGGTAGACAGCCACAGAGGGGAGACCTAGATCTGCAATGTAAACATTGCAATTATCTGGAACAACAATGTTTAACATTGCAGCACTAAGTGCAAAAGGGACACAACACCCAGACTACTTCAATTAGCTGAAGTGGTCTGGGTGCCTACAGTGACCCTTTATGGGCATTGGTGGTCAGTGATGGTGTGTCACCTTTTAGTACCAAGGTGAACATAGGAGGTATGAAATACAGGCGGTATTCTTTTCAATACATTCAATTTATATGCTGTCTAGCTATATCAGCACCGCAGTGGGAATGCTGTTCATATATGTTTCAAGTTTACCTATACATTGTTGCACTAGGTGGTTAGGGTTGAATTGTTTCCTGGCTATGTTTTCATAGTCCAAGTTGATGGTTGTTTATTGCAAAAGGGTTTGTTTTTAGGGGATAAAAGAACTGTCTTTTCTTGTGATGTGAGAGTGGGAAGGCTAGTGTCATGTAAGAAGGCTTTTATGGTCTCTTCTATTGGTTGGTGGGTGTTTTCATAATGTTTGAGGTTTTAGAGGTCCACATAATATCTTGCAATTTCGTTACTTATAGCTTTGGGTTTAAATTTTTTGGAATGCATTTGCTTGTTTCATTTTGAGTCGTAAGGCAAACATTTTGCTCACCTTGTTCTCCGGTGTGTAGTGCTTCATTTTGAGTCGTTTGAGATTATATCCTGTCTGTTCTAAAGCTTTGCGGTGTATGAGCTTGGTGAGCTGTGTGATTTTGTCTTTCAAGTCCTGGGACGGTGTATATTGGTTCTGAATATTTAGGTGGTACAATTCAGTTTGCCATTGGTTCAGTGAGTCACAGGCTCTTTTTCAGAACAATGACGCCCATCTTATACATTCTCCCCTGGCTATGGCTTTATGTGCCACCCAGACTGTGCTAAAAGGCATTCCTGGTGTGGTATTCTCAAAAAAAATTATTAATAAGTTTAGTCTGCAATTCCTAAGTGAAAGCGGGATCCTGTAGCAGGGTCGCTCTATCAAATTGCATGGTGCGATATAGGCAATATTACATGGCCAGACCACTCTGGTCACTCTAGAACTTAAAGACTCATACAATTTTCAATATAGGAGCCCATTTTTTTGGCTGAAAAACCCCAACTCGGCTTATACTCGAGTCAAGGTCTGTATTATGGCAATTTACATTGCCATAATACAGACTGGGGGAGAGGGGGGCTGGCAGAGCTGTAACTTACCTGTTCTGCAGCTCCTGTCAGCTCTCTCCTCCTCCGCGCCGTCCGTTCAGCACCTCGATCAGCTCCCAGTGTAAATCTCGCGAGAGCCGGCTCTCGCGAGACTTACAGTGTGAGCTGATAGAAGGAGCTGCACGGACGGCGCGGAGGAGGAGAGAGCTGACAGGAGCTGCAGAACAGGTAAGTTACAGCTCTGCCAGCCCTCCTCTCCCCCCCACTGAACTGCCACTGGACCACCAGGGAAGGAGAGCCCCCCTCCCTGCCATGTATCAAGCAGGGAGGGGGGACGAAAAATAAATAAAAATATAAATAAAATAAGAAATAATAATAAAAAATAATAATAAAAAAATAATAATAAAAAAGGGGGTATAAGGACCACTGTGGGAGGGGGGGGGGGTATAAGGACCACTATGGGAGGGAGGGGGGGTATAAGGACCGCTATGGGAGGGAGGGGGGGGATAAGGACCACTATGGGAGGGAGGGGGGGATAAGGACCACTATGGGAGGGAGGGGGGGGATAAGGACCACTATGGAAGGGAGGGGGGGATAAGGACCACTATGGAAGGGAGGGGGGATAAGGACCACTATCGGAGGGAGGGGGGTGGGATAAGGACCACTATGGGAGGGAGGGGGGGAGAAAAGGAACACTATGGGAGGGAGGGGGGGATAAGGACCACTATGGGAGGGAGGGAGGGGGGGATAAGGACCACTATGGGAGGGAGAGGGATAAGGACCACTATGGGAGGGAGGGGGGATAAGGACCACTATGGGAGGGAGGGGGGGATAAGGACCACTAGGGGAGGGGAGGGGGAAGTAAGGACCACTAGGGGAGGGGAGGGTAAGGACCACTAGGGGAGGGGTGAGTCAGGACCACTGGGGGAGGGGGGTGAAGGAACACGGGGGTGGGGAGGTAAGGACCACTGAGGGAGGAGGAGGGGAGGTCAGGACATATGGGGGGGGGGCAAGTATCCTTGCACCGGCCCTGCACACACTGCATTCATACACTGCATTCATACACACACTGCATTCATACACACACTGCATTCATACACACACACACTGCACTCATACACACACACACTGCACTCACACACACACACTGCATTCATACACACGCTGCACTCATACACACGCTGCACTCATACACACGCTGCACTCATACACACGCTGCACTCATACACACACACTGCACTCATACACACACGCTGCACTCATACACACACACGCTGCACTCATACGCACACACTGCATTCATTATACACACACTGTAAATAAATATTCAATTAATATATTTTTTTTAGGATCTAATTTTATTTAGAAATTTACCAGTAGCTGCTGCATTTCCCACCCTAGTCTTATACTCGAGTCAATACGTTTTCCCAGTTTTTTGGGGAAAAATGAGGGGCCTCGGCTTATATTCGGGTCGGCTTATACTCGAGTATATACGGTAGTTATATTACTCAGTAGCCATTAAGCTTCATTTACTTATTTATTTATTATTGCCATTTATATAGCGCCAACAGATTCCGTAGCGCTTTACAATAGTATGAGAGGGGGATTTAACTATAAATAGGACAATTACAAATAAACTTACAGGAACAATAGGTTGAAGAGGACCCTGCTCAAACGAGCTTACATTCTATAGGAGGTGGGGTGTAAAACACATTAGGACAGGAATTATACTTGAATATAGATCTGCCTGTTTGCTTTAGAGCTTCTTCTTAGCGCATTTATTGTGTAATTTCTGTAATACCGGGGGGGGGGGGGTCATGCCACTTTGTCCTATGAGATCACTTATACCTCCCCGTGTTATAAATACACTATTGTTCTAGAAAGGCAAACTCGTTTCACATATTACTGACGTTTCTAAAATTTGCAGCTTTCGTACCCTCACCCTTTAAATAAAGTGCTTCCATTAGTGCACTACATCCTATGACGCTAAAATGACAGTATAGTTAACAGACATGGTTTTCATGAATAAGAGCATTGACATTAAACCCATTTTCCTTATATTTTTTTATTTATTCGGTCTAGTTATGACATTTTGGATTTCCACTTTAAGAGACTAGTATCAAAGCTTTATAAATGCAGTTAGTGGATGCTTCATGGCTCCTGCTTTTCTTTAGTATATGTATAGAAGCTCCTAAAACTTTAATGCTACTTTAAAAGCAACCCAGGAAGTTGGTTTAATATTTATAAGCTTTAAATCAGCTCTGCTTGTACCTACAAAGTTTAATGCAGATAGGGCATGACTGCAATATCGCAAATGCTCAGTAATTCAGATAGGTTGGCCCTCCAATCAAGCAAGCACATAATCCCTTAAAATTTATCTTTTAATACATTTATTCCACTTTCCAATATTGCTCACATGTCATTGTTAGATTGTGACTGTCATGCACACTTACAGAGCGTATCTGTGTCCAGTAAGGCTTACTGTGTTTTTATCAGTGCAAAGATGCAATGGTTTTAAAGATCAGTTTGGTACAAGTTAAGATAAATTAATTATTATTTTTGATATATTCATTGGCTGGAAGCTAAGAATCATCACTAGGGAGAATTTCAAAAATCTGAACCTTTACTTGTTCCTAGACTAGATGAACTTAAAGAGACACTCCTCTGCACAAATACAAAAACAATCACTGTGTAGAAGATATAATTCCAATGAAAATATGCATACATTTAATTAGGTTTTTTTCATTGGAGATATATCTAAAAACCTCTTACAAAATCAGAATTTCTCTTGTCTGCAGCCTTTGCAAGACGTCCTCTTCTAACTACGCCCAGATTTTCTCTGGCTGTCCAATCACAGGCTTCCCAATGCAGCTCAATGAGAAGTCTTTGCAAGGAAGGTCCTCTGGGCAATTGCTGCCTGCTGAATTTACTTTCACTGAGCTAAACTAGTATGATTGACAGCCATGGGGGTGTAACAAGGTTAATTTATATTTAAAATAAATAAATATATAATGAAATCTGCACTTTTTGTAAAAGAAAAAAAAGAAGAAACACTTTTCAGCTTTGGGAGTCTGGAGTGTCCAAATATCTAATGCAGGTCATTGTTCTGGAGGACATCCATCTCAAATATTTATCTAGAATAGAGATGTCCCGAATAGTTCGCTTGTTCGCTTTCGCCACGGCCGGCGAACATATGCGATGTTCGGTCCGCCCCCTATTCGTCATCATTGAGTAAACTTTGACCCTGTACCTCACAGTCAGCAGACACATTCCAGCCAATTAGCAGCAGATCCTCCCTCCCAGACCCTCCCACCTCCTGGACTGCATCCATTTTAGATTCATTCGGAGGCTGCATTCTTTGTTTTTGTTTTTTTATTCTTTATTTTTGAAGTGCAGTGAACATACACGTAGTGACAATGACATATGGTGCAATGCAAAACGTTGGAATACAGACTTAGAGTTATGAAACAAAACGTCAAGAGGAACTGCACATTTTTAAAATATAAAACAATCATGCTAGGTAAACTTGTCTTGATATAAGTGAAAAGCATGGCATAAGGAAATCATCAGACATGTTGAGAGTGTTCGTAAGTTTGAATACACATGCTTGAACTGAAGAGGGGTAAGGGGATTATCACCACCAGTTATAGATCAACATGTGTGAATCAGAATTTCAAAACTAGAAATAAGTAGACTAAATAACCTCTTAGTGAGTGCTGTTAAATGCTAGACAACTGACTACACCTCATAACAAATGCATTTTAGATTCTCAGCAGCAGAGATGTTTTAGCCAATTCCTCTGACATGCTTCAGAGAGTTGTCGTCTCTACTCGCATCCATGTGCCGCTTAGTAGTGCTTCCACCGCCTGCCGGGTGCACCAGAGGATCACTCAGACCACTCGGCGCATCAGCACCCTTGCTCCCCGAGCTCAGTCCACTGTGAAAGAAGATGCCTGGTCACCCCCCAGCCCTCCAGCTTCAGTATAAGTAACCTGTGAGGTTCTGGGGTCGGTCCTGTTCAGTCGTGGGCGGCTGGTTGGCATGCCATCCCCCCTGGCTCTCTGTTCTGAAGGAGAGCACAATGCTGGGGCACCTCTGGAGATCTCTTCCATCCTAGGTGAGTAGCAAAGCCCTCTGCCGTGATTCAATCCGATTCCAGAAGGCTGCACAGAGAGCATCAAAGGCTGCATGGGACTTAGCTTTCCAGTGTGGGCTTGATTGCTCTGTCGGAGTGGCGGCCATCTTAGCTGTGACACGATGGCTCGTTTTGTCAGGGTGAGTAGTGGCCATTTAGCCTTGTGGGTTACTTTAGCCTTTCCCTGGTGGGGACCGGGACAACCCCCACCGGTCCAGAGGGGGGGGAAATGGGGCTGCAGATATGAGGTGCAGACACGATGAGATCTCCAGGCCGGGAGATCGGCCGCTTCTCCCTGCCACAGAACCCCCAGAGCAGATAGGCCACAGGACAGTGCATAGTCATAGGCTGCTACAAACTTGATCCGGTAAGCTCCCTGGTGTTCAGGAACAGGTAAGTGTTCAGTGAGCAACCTCCAAAGGTATTATTCCCTCTGTGGGTCTCACTTTGCAGGCTGTATGCAGGGAGCTCACTTCATGCACGTCCGTCCGCCATGTCACCCCCCCCTCCCTCTCCCCTTTCCCCTCCCCCCTCCCCCTCCCCCTCCCCCTAGGGCTAGAACATCAGTCTGCTTTTTTTTCTGTGTAATCTAATTGCAGTTGCCTGCCTGCCAGTGTGTGTCAGGCTCACAGCGTATACTGTGCCCACTTGCCCAGTGCCACCACTCATATCTGGTGTCACAATAGCTTGCATTTAAAAAATAAATAAAAAAAAACTATTTTTTGACTGTAATATGATAGCAGTCAGTTTCCTTCACACGTGTGCGTTTCAGGGCCTGCCAGGGCACAGTGTCACACCAGTGCAACTCATATCTGGTGTAACAGTAGTGTACATTAAAAAAGAAATAGAAATTTGACTGTGAAATAATAGAAGTCAGTTTCCTTCACACGTGTGCGTTTCAGGGCCTGCCAGGGCACAGTGTCACACCAGTGCAACTCATATCTGGTGTAACAGTAGTGTACATTTAAAAAAAAAAAATACAATTTTGACTGTAATAGATTGAATGGCAGTTAGTTGTCTGCAAGCGTGTGTGTCAGGCCTACAGCGTCTACTCTGCCAACTTCTGCCAGTGCACAGTGCTACTCATATCTGTTGTCACAGTAGCTTGCACGCATAGTACCACTAATCCCAAAAAAAATGACAGGCAGAGGCAGGCCACCCCGGAGAGCACATGTGTGTAATCTGATCGTACAACGCTTTGTGCATAAGTACCCAGGCTTACAGGACGTCCTGAAGCAGGCCAGGAAGGTGTGTGCCCATTTCAGGCGTTCCTACACGGCCATGGTGCACTTTTCAGATATCCAGCGGCGAAACAACATGCCAGTGAGGCGCTTGATTTGCGACAGCCCGACACGTTGGAATTCAACACTCCTAATGTTCGAACGCCTGCTCCAACAAGAAAAAGCCGTTAACGACTATTTGTATGACCGGGGTGCTAGGACAGCCTCTGCGGAGCTGGGAATTTTTTTGCCACGTTACTGGACGCTCATGCGCAATGCCTGTAGGCTCATGCGTCCTTTTGAGGAGGTGACAAACCTAGTCAGTCGCAGCGAAGGCACCATCAGTGACATCATACCATTTGTTTTCTTCCTGGAGCGTGCCCTGCGAAGAGTGCTGGATCAGACCATAGATGAGCGTGAAGAGGAAGAGGAAGAGTTGTGGTCACCATCACCACCAGAAACAGCCTTATCAGCATCGCTTGCTGGACCTGCGGCAAAGCTGGAAGAGGATTGTGAGGAAGAGCAGCCAGAGGAGGAATGTGGCTTTGAGGAGGAGGAGGAAGACCAACCACAACAGGCATCCCAGGGTGCTCGTTGTCACCTATCTGGTACCCGTGGTGTTGTACGTGGCTGGGGGGAAGAACATACCTTCAGTGAGATCACTAAGGACGAGGAACGGGACATGAGTAGCTCGGCATCCAACCTTGTGCAAATGGGGTCTTTCATGCTGTCGTGCCTGTTGAGGGACCCTCGTATAAAAAGGCTGAAGGAGAACGACGCTACTAGACCCCCGGTATAAGCAGAAAGTGCCTGAAATGTTACCGAATTACCGCAAGTCGGAAAGGATGCAGCAGTTCCAAAATAAATTAAAAAGTATGCTTTACACAGCGTATAAGGGTGATGTCACAGCACAATGGGAATCTAACAGGGGAAGAGGTGAAAGTAATCCTCTTCCTCCCACGACCACGCCGGCAAGGATAGGACGCTTTACAGACATGTTGTTGATGGAGGACATGCAGAGCTTTTTAAGTCCTACGCATCGTCACAACCCTTCGGGGTCCACCCTCAGAGAACGACTCGACCGACAGGTAGCAGACTACCTCGCCTTAACTGCAGATATCGACACTCTGAGGAGCGATGAACCCCTTGACTACTGGGTGTGCAGGCTTGACCTGTGGCCTGAGCTATCCCAATTTGCGATAGAACTTCTGGCCTGCCCCGCTTCAAGTGTCCTGTCAGAAAGGACCTTCAGTGCAGCAGGAGGTATTGTCACTGAGAAGAGAAGTCGCCTAGGTCAAAAAAGTCTAAATTACCTCACCTTTATTAAGATGACGGAGGGATGGATCCCGAAGGGACTGACAGTGGGCGATACATTCGACTAAAAAAGGCCTGATGAGTGGGACGTAACAGGGATTAAACTGATAAGAATAGTACTACTTAACACACCTCTCCTATCTGGTGGCACATTAGATTACACGCGCAGTGCCCCAAATTTGAAGTAGGAGGACCGACCAAGCATCTTTTTCCATCTCCCGGTTCCTAAAATCGATGCCATATACACGTCCCCTGATAGGGTACGTAACAGGGATTAAACTGATAAGAATAGTACTACTTAACACACCACTCCCATCTGGTGGCACATTGATTGCACGCGCAGTGCCCCAAATTTGAAGTAGGAGGACCGACCAAGCATCTATTTCCATCTCCCGGTTCCTAAAATTGATGCCATATACACATCCCCTGATAGGGGACGTAAGAGGGATTAAACTGATAGGAATAGTACTACTTAACACACCTTATAATTAGGCCTAGAGAGGCAATGCAGAGAGAGGAGTCTGAAGAAGAGGAGTCAGCGGAGGAAGGTGGCTTTGAGGAGGTGGAAGACCAAACACAGCAGGCGTCCCAGGGGGCGTGTTGTCACCTTTCGGGGATCCTTCGTGTTGTACGTGGCTGGGTGGAGGAAGAGACCTTCAATGACATCAGTGAGGACAAGGAACGGGACATGACTAGCTTGGTATCCAACCTTGTGCAAATGGGGAGTTTGCGGTTGTGCAAATGGACTGTTTGCGGTGCGTTAAACTGGAAGTTTGGTCTGTCACTGTGAAGCGGGCGTAACCCTTACACTACCTAAACGATACAACATCATACCTGATGTTTTAAAGCAAGTTATTCCAAAAAATTTAGGAATGTTGGGTGATTTATGCCCTTTATGGATTAAAACCAGACTCTGCATCAACTTTGTAATTTTCCATGGGAGTTTTGCCATGGATCCCCCTCCGGCATGCCACAGTCCAGCTGTTAGTCCCCATGAAACAACTTTTCCATCACTATTGTGGCCAGAAAGAGTCCCTGTGGGTTTTAAAATAAGCCTGCCTATTGAAGTCTATGGCGGTTCGCCCGTTCGCGAACATTTGAGGAAATTCGCGTTCGCCGTTTGCGAACGGAAAATTTTATGTTTGCGACATCTCTAATCTAGAACAAACAGAAAAACTAAAACTCAATGTTGAGAGCAAAAACATGGGTCGCAAGAGGATACTGAGAATGGGCAGCAGCTGAAATAGTTCCCTCAAACTCGTTCCCTGCACGAGAGACACAGCAACCCCAGACGATCGTTTCAGCCTTGTTAGGCATCATCACGGAGGCATAGCTGATATCTCCCTAGGCACCGTGAGCAAGGGGTCCACATCTGGATTATCCCTTTAAACTTGTGGAGAGCAAAAAATGGGTCGCAAGAGGATACTGAGAACGGGCAGCAGCATAAATAGCCTGCCCTTCGGTGGGTCCCCGCTCAGTTCTCAATCTGGTTTTTACTCATCTTGTGCCATTAGAGAGAGAACATCTCTGAAACATATCAGACTGGTCCCACCCATACGGGCAGTCCAGATCCGAAATGCCAGCAAGTTCCCTCTGCACGAGAGACACAGCAACCCCAGACGATCGTTTCAGCCTTGTTAGGCATCATCAGTGAGGCATAGCTGATATCTCCCTAGGCACCGTGAGCAAGGGGTCCACGTCTGGATTATCTCTTTAAACTTGTGGAGAGCAAAAAATGGGTCGCAAGAGGATACTGAGAACAGGCAGCAGCTAAAAAAGCCTGCCCTTCGGTGGGTCCCCGCTCAGTTCTCAAGCTGGTTTTTGCTCATCTTGTGCCATTACAGAGAGAACATCTCTGAAACATATCAGACTGGTCCCACCCATACGGGAAGTCCAGATCCGAAATGCCAGCAAGTTCCCTCTGCACGAGAGACACAGCAACCCCAGATGATCGTTTCAGCCTTGTTAGGCATCATCACGGAGGCATAGCTGATATCTCCCTAGGCACCGTGAGCAAGGGGTCCACGTCTGGATTATCCCTTTAAACTTGTGGAGAGCAAAAAATGGGTCGCAAGAGGATACTGAGAACGGGCAGCAGCTGAAATAGCCTGCCCTTCGGTGGGTCCCCACTCAGTAACTCAATGTTACCTAAACATGGAGGTGGGGTGTATCACCTAAACATTAAGTTTTAGTTTTTCTGTTTGTTCTGTTTGTGGATTTTTTGGGATATCCACCAAGTGGTATACAGCTGCTATCAATCACATTTATTTTATTCAATAAGTGCCTTATTTTACACACTAAGTTTGTATTTTTTTAAATATTTATCTAGGTCAGGGGGCAATGTCAATCTCAAAAGTATCAGTGCGTAAAAGTATGGTACTGGAGTTTGTATCGCCATATTGACACTGACCTAGTAATCCTTACTTATACACTGGAAGACAACAATCAGAATCAGAATTAGTGGCAGATGACTGATGAAACAAGGCTTGGTGTGGGGTTCAAACAAAGTCGCCCATAGAAGGTGCAGGAGCAGAAATCTGTATTACAGGTAATTTGAAAATAGTCATAAAATATGGGAATAACCATGCACTGAACACATTGTCAAAATGCTGTAATATGCATAATATACTTCTTTGGTGGATCGACAGACAGACAGACAGACTATCCAGATACAAAGACCATTTGATATTTTCTCTGTTTCTCGGTTCTAAATATTGCCTTAGTGTTTGTTTTGTATAATGTTTGACAACTGGCCAAGTTTCCTTGCTTTGAATTCCTTTCAGCATGTTTCATTTTGCAATGAGATATTATAAGCTACCCATGCCAGGATAACTTTTTGTGTCATTGTAATTTTCGTAGGTATTTGGTTTTCTCTATATCTCCCTAGAGGTGCCGCCATCCTCAGTTGGCAGCTTTCTGATGCTGACAGAGCAGCGTTACTTGGTATTGATAGCCTCGTCTAGCTGCAGTAATAGGAATGTTAACCTAAACTTGTAGGGTTTCCATCACTGCTCTGCTCTCGGGAGTCTACATCCATCTCTCTGCCACTCGTCAATAATGCTGATGGACCCTCCAGACACTTATCAATATTTAACTCTCTCTCCCATTGACTCAGCAATTACCTAGTAATTGATTTAAGATTGATTATCGCCGGGATAACATTTTAATGTTGATAACTATCAGAATGTGAAATTATTTGTCTTTATAGACCCGTTTTTCCTTGCTGATTGATGTTCTTAGGGTTAATGAGGCGTGAAAAAGCAACATATTCTTTAGAATGAGCTGCAATTTATCTTCACTTCGAGTATTTGTAGGTATTCTCGGGCAGGCTGAAAGTTCATTTTATAATGTATAAACATTTTTATCCTATGTGCCCAATAGAGTGGTAATGAGTCTCCGATATTGTTCCCTTCACGGTCTTAGAATTTATTACTTAAGTATATTTTTCTAACAATGTACACCAAGGACTACTGTGACACTGCACAATTTCAGACCGGCTGTATAAATACTAAGACCTGCTGATCATTCAAATGTGGAAACACAGAGCAGTCATCCTCCTTTTGAGTCCCAAAATTTATTAACGTAAAAAACAAAAAAAGCAATGTTGTAGAACTAAACAGAAATAGTGATGTTGCGAACATAAAATTTTAGGTTCGCGAACGGCGAACGGCGAACGCGAATTTCGGCAAATGTTCGCAAACCCGTGAACCGGGCGAACCGCCATAGACTTCAATAGGCAGGAGAATTTTAAAACCCACAAGTTGTTTCAAGGGGACTAACACCTGGACTGTGGCATGCAAACTCCGATCCGCGGCTGTATCTTCCCACGGTATTAGGGAGTTATCTAGTAGGGGCATGTCTAGTAAGCAGTGAGCAGCCAGTGGCCAGTGGCTGCTCACTGTAAAAAAAAAAAAACACTAAAAAAACACTGTAAAAAAAAAAACACACAAAAAAAAAACCTATGGTCCTCCCCCCTGGCCCCCACCCCTGAGCGGCGGGTGGGGGCCCTAAATACTAAAAAGGGGGGGGACCTAAGGTCCTCCCCCCTAGCCCCCACCCCTGAGTGGTGGGTGGGGGCCCTAAATACTAAAAAGGGGGAGGACCTAATGTTCTCCCCCCTGGCCCCCACCCCTTTTTTGGGGCTGATAAAATAAGATTTTAGAAGAAAGAAAACATCGAATGGTAAGTTTTTTTTTTTTTACAGGTACTTAGTTAAAGGTCCCCCCCTCATTATTTTTAGGGTGAGGGGGGTAGGTAGGGGGTTAATTTTTTTTTGGGGGGGGGAGGGGGTGACTAGGGGTTTGGGGACCCCTAGTCACCTGGGGGGGACACTTTTTTTTAGGGCCCCCACCCGCCGCTCAGGGGTGGGGGCCAGGTGGGAGGACCTTAGGTCCCCCCCTTTTTAGTATTTAGGGCCCCAACCTGCCACTCAGGGGTGGGGGCCATAGGGAGGACATTAGGTCCACCCCCTTTTTAGTATTTATGGCCCCCACCTGCCGCTCAGGGGTGGGGGCCAGGGGGCAGGACATTAGGTCCCCCCCTTATTAGTATTTAGGGCCCCCACCCGCCGCTCAGGGGTGGGGGCCAGGGGGAGGATCTTAGGTCCCCCCATTTTTAGTATTTAGGGCCCTCACCCGCCGCTCAGGGGTGGGGGCCGGGGGGGAGGGTGGGGGGGATGTCAAAGTTTACTCAATGATATGGAATAGGGGGCGGACCGAGCATCGCATAAGTTCGCCTGCTGTGGCGAACGCGAACAAGCGATGTTCGCCAGGAACTATTCGCCAGCGAACTGTTCGGAACATCTCTAAACAGAAAACACAAAAGCATTCCCTGCACGTTATACAGGTAATGATGTGCATGCGCGATGTAGGCACATCTTTTAACAGTTCTAATACAAGTGATTAAACATGAGTCAATAATAATTGAAGATACATTCTAGGCACTATAACCACTTTAACTAATTGAAGTAGTTATAGTGCCCTGCTTCTGTTGGTCCTTAGCTTCCTTTAATGTAAACTTCTTATTGATCAGTTTGACACTGAATGAGGCCCACAGCTTGGCCCAACCTGGAAATATGGCTCCACTGTAGACATTCCAATTAATGTTGACAATGCGCAGCTGTTATAGGTTGAGAACGGTGATCCGACACTCTCAGACAATAACTGTCATCCATTGCTGCTCAGGCTAAAGTGGAGTTAGAATAGCACAGGAAGCCGATGATCCTCACGTGGTTATTTAATAAAGTGAGAATTCAAAGGGATTTCAAAGTGAATTTCAAATCTGGCCAGGGGAGCAGATCTGTAAGCAGGGCCGGATTAACATAGGGGCTGATGGAGCTGCAGCTCCAGGCCCAGGCCCATGGAATAGGCCCATGGAATAGGCCCATTAAAAAATTTTTTACACACTACTGTTAGGTTTGCCACCTGACTGGTATTTTACTGGCACAGCCGGTATTTGAGGCTGTCTGGCCGTGCCATGCCGGCAGTAATACCAGCAATACAAATGCAGGTATTTTTCTCAGAATAAATGGAGATTACTCTGCAATACCAGCACCGGCCAGTAGGGGGTCACTGTGTGTGGAGAGAGGCAGGTATAGGAAGTTACAGCATATCCCTGCCTCTCTCTACTACTCACTGATCCATAAGGGAGCAGCAACACAGCACAGAGTCCAGACAACAGCTCTACAGTAAGTGAGGGATGGGGGGAAAGATAGTAGGGACACATGGGGACACTGAGACACTAGGGGACACATGGGGACACTGAGACACTAGGGGACACTAAGGGACATATGGGGACACTCAGACACTAGGGGACACAGACACTAGGGGACACTGAGACACTAGGACATATGGGGACACAGACACTGGGAGACCTGGGAACACAGACACTTGGGGACACTGGAAAACATGAGTACACTGAGACACTAGGGGACACTGGGGACATAGGGACATTGGGATACACTGAGACATTGGGACACGGAGACACTATGTCCCCATTTCTCCCTGTGTCGCCATGTCCCCCAGCCAGGGTCCCTAGTGTCTCAGTGTCCCCAAGTCTCCCAGTGTCTGTGTCCCATGTCTCTCAGTGTGCCTAGTGTCCTCATGTGTCCCTATATGTCCCAGTGTCCCCATGTCTATGTCCACAACTGTCCCCATGTCTCCCAGTGTCCCAAGTGTCTGTCTCCCAGCCAGTGTCACCTAGTCTCCCAGTGTCCCCTAGTCTCCCAGTGTCTGTGTTCCCATGTCTCTGTGTCCCTAGTGTCTTAGTGTCCCCAAATGTTTCAGTGTCCCCATGTCTCTCAGTGTCCCCAAGTGTCTGTCTCCCAGCCAGTGTCCCCTAGTCTCCCAGTGTCTGTGTTCCCATGTCTCTGTGTCCCTAGTGTCTTAGTGTTCCCAAATATTGCAGTGTCCCCATGTCTCCCAGTGTCTGTGTTCCTAGTGTCTCAGTGTGCCTAGTGTCCCCATGTCTCCCAGTGTCCCTATATGTCCCAGTGTCCCCATGTCTATGTCCACAACTGTCCCCATGTCTCCCAGTGTCCCCAAGTGTCTGTCTCCCAGCCAGTGTCTGTGTTTCCATGTCTCTGTGTCACTAGTGTCTTAGTGTCCCCAAATGTTTCAGTGTCCCCATGTCTCAGTGTCTGTGTCCCTAGTGTCTCAGTGTCCCCATTTCTCCCAGTTTCCCTAAATGTCTCAGTGTCCCCATGTCTCCCAGTGTCCCCATGTCTGTGTGTCCCCATGTCTCTCAGTGTCCCCAGGTCTCACTGTGTCCCCAGTATCCTAGTGACCTGGGGACACACTGAGACATTGGGACACTGGGAGAAATGGGGACACTGAGACACTGGGAGACTAGGGGACTGGGCGACATGGGGACACTGACACTGTGATACATAGGGACACTGAGACACTGGGAGACTTGCGAGACTGAGACACTGGGAGACAGGGAGACATTGGGAGCAATCCATCTATACAGCAGAATCAAACTGTGAGTAGTTTGTTGGTGATTTTACAGAATTTTCTCTGATGTCACTCCTTGTGATTATACAAATGATTAAGGCTGGTATTTTTTCCCAAGAAAGGTGGAAACCCTAACTACTCTTCACATACTCTTGCTTAAAGGAGCACTACAGGGTCAGGAACACAATCATGTATTTCTGACCCTATTATGTTAAAAACACAACCCTGGCCCCTTCTTGCCTCCCTAAGTATAGTAAAATATAACTTGTATTCAAGTCTGCAGCTGCTGGCTCTGCCTCTGAACTGGCTGTCTGCTGACATCATCAGAAGTGGTGGTCTGAGCAAATTACAATACTTGCCCATAGGATTGGCTGAGACTGTTAACTAGGCAGATCAGGGGCAGAGCCAGCACAAGTCCAACATAGCCCTGGCCAATCAGCATCTCCTCATAAAGATACATTGAATCAATGCATCTCTATGAGGAAAGTTCAGTGTCTGCATGCAGAGGGTGGAGACACTGAATGGCAGTGCTGCACACTAGGCAGTACTGCCACAGGAAGGACCTCTAGCAGCCATCTAAGGAGTGGCCAGTGGAGTTATTTTCTCTGAAAAGACAGTGTTTACTGCAAAAGGCCTGATTGGAATGATTCTACTTACCAGAACAAATACAATAATCTGTAGTTGTTCTGGTGACTATAGTGTCCCTTTAAGTTTGGAAGCTTAAGAGGGATGTATGGGAACAAAACCTGTGTGGACTGGCTGACAATAAAATTAGTTTAGGTAATGCTGTTGGTCTCTCTAACACTGTGGTATGTCCCCTCCTTTCTTCTACACTCACTACATACACCCTTTCTCTGTCTCAGACTGTATACCAGGAACTTCTGCCTGCTAGTAAGAAGATAAGGAGACAAGTGGACCAGCGAGTGCTAGGGGACAGTCCTTAGAAAGCATGGAGTGAGCGCATCATTAGACGCATTTATGTCAAGCTCAGAATGCTGCCTGCATAGTATGCCCTTAGTTGGCCAGCCTGCAGGATTGGCGGGCAGCCTGACATGCATTCATGCCAGGCTGTCCTTCAAATTCTTTGGACAGACATGCCCCCTTTTTGTGCATGTTCTCCCCTTTTGGCAGGTCTGGTGACGTGATTCGCACCAGTGGCCCACCCTTTTACCCCGCCCATTGACTTCCTGCTTCACTGTAAGCATAGCTGCCAGAATTTTACCAGTTTGTCTATTTTGTTTGTAAACTTAGAATTCACTTTGAATTCTCAGCTTAGTGAATAGTGCTGTTTGGAAAGATGTTAACATTAAATGGAGGGATGGCACCGTTGAAACGGAGTGCTTATACTTATACTGTCTCTTTAACATTCCGAGCATTAGGAGTACACAGTCAGAAGTAAGATTGATGGTCAGTCCCTCCATTTGCATGAAGTGATAGCATAAAAAATGTATGTTCATTCTCAGTAAAAATAATACAGCTCAGCCAAGGTAAAAATAAAATGCAATTTATTGATTCATCAACAAATGAGTTAAAAAAATCTGTGTCATCCACAAACATCCTACATATAAAGTAGATTGAAAAAAAGATTCCAGTTTTCTAACAGAAATTAAGCACCCTTACAGTACTGATAAGGCAAATTGTCCATGTATACTGCAACATTACAAAAGTGCCCAAAAAAAAGCCTGAGCTCAAACTCCTATTACTCTTAAACAGCAACAATGGCTATAATATTAATCAGACTACTGCAAAACCAAAAACATAAAATAAAACCAAAAGAATGTTACCTGTGCATTATCCCACTGACATTTAATTAAATAACAGAGGATTTTAAGTACCTCTGCAATAGTCATTAAAGTGTAAGCTTATCTGCTGCATCTAATTCATCTTTATGTCGTCAGCTAAGAGGCAACATATCTAATGACACAGAACAAGATAATTCTTATGAACCCAAAATAAGTCAAACTAAAGTTAATCCGTAATATTCCATGTGATGGGCTGCAGTACTGTTACATGGCTGTGTAATACAAACACAGCAATAAGCTCTGTACTCAAGCTCTCACTACTCTTGGGTGGAGGCAATGGTTTTTGGATAGTGTTCAAGTAACTCTCCCATTCTACTTACCGCATATACTCGAGTATAAGCCGGCCCGAATATAAGCTGAGGCCCCTAATTTTACCCAAAATAAATTGACTCGAGTATACTGGAGCAGCTACTGGTAAATTTCTAAATAAAATTATATCCTAAAAAAAAATATATTAATTGAATATTTATTTACAGTGTGTGTATATAATGAATGCAGTGTGTGTGTATGAATGCAGTGTGTGTATGAGTGCAGTGTGTGTGTATGAATGCAGTGTGTGTATGAGTGCAGTGTGTGTATGAATGCAGTGTGTGTATATGAGTGCAGTGTGTGTGTATGAGTGCAGTGTGTGTATGAATGCAGTGTGTGTGTATGAGTGCAGTGTGTGTGTGTATGAGTGCAGTGTGTGTGTATGAATGCAGTGTGTGTATGAGTGCAGTGTGTGTATGAATGCAGTGTGTGTATGAGTGCAGTGTGTGTATGAATGCAGTGTGTGTGTATGAGTGCAGTGTGTGTGTGTATGAGTGCAGTGTGTGTGTATGAATGCAGTGTGTGTGTATGAATGCAGTGTGTGTATGAATGCAGTGTGTGTATATGAGTGCAGTGTGTGTATGAATGCAGTGTGTGTATATAAGTGCAGTGTGTGTGTATGAGTGCAGTGTGTGTATGAATGCAGTGTGTGTGTATGAGTGCAGTGTGTGTATGAATGCAGTGTGTGTGTATGAGTGCAGTGTGTGTGTATGAGTGCAGTGTGTGTGTGTATGAGTGCAGTGTGTGTATGAATGCAGTGTGTGTGTGTGAATGTAGTGTGTGGATATGAGTGCAGTGTGTGTGTGTATGAGTGCAGTGTGTGTGTTGCAGAGCCTTGGTGGGGGGTGGGCATTTTTATTATTATTATTTTTTTAATTATTTTAATAATTTTTTTGTTGTATTATTATTTTTTATTTTATTATTATTTTATTATTATTTTTTTTTCGTCCCCCCTCCCTGCTTGATACATGGCAAGGAAGGGGGCTCTCACTCCCTGGTGGTCCAGTGGCATTGGCAGTTCAGTGGAGGGGGCTGGCAGGGAACTCTTACTTACCTCTCCTGCAGCTCCTGTCAGCTCCCTTCTCCTCCGCGCCGGTCCGGTCAGCACCTCTGTCAGCTCACACTGTAAGTCTCGCGAGAGCCACGCTCTGACCCCACGGCTCTCGCGATACTTACACTGGGAGCTGACAGAGGTGCTGACCGGACCGGCGCGGAGGAGAAGGGAGCTGACAGGAGCTGCAGGAGAGGTAAGTAAACGCACACAGGGCCGGCCTTAGGGGTGTGCGAGCTGTGCGGCCGCACAGGGCGCCATGTAGCAGGGGGCGCCGTGTGGCCGCACAGCCGGCTGGGATTTAAAAAAAAACATTTTTTATTTTTTTTTTCAAATTTGCAGCGGGGGCGGAGCTTACCGTGCGGCGGGGCGGAGCTAAAAGCGCCGGAAAACTGCTGCAGGGGAAGCAGGAAGGAGTCCCTGCTTCCCCACCAAACAGTCACCAGGAGCTGCACTGCCTCCACAATGAACTCCACAGGTAACTGTGTGATTGTCAGGTGAGTGTGACTCTCTGCCTGTGTGTATTACTGTCTGTGTGTGTGTGTATGACTGTCTGCCTCTGTGTGTCTGTGTGTATTACTGTCTGCCTCTGTGTGTGTGTCTGTGTGTATGACTGTCTGCCTCTGTGTGCATGACTGTCTGCCTCTGTGTGTATGACTGTCTGCCTCTGTGTGTCTGTGTGTATGGCTATCTGCATGTGTGTGTGTGTGTATGTATGACTGTCTGCCACTGTGTGTCTGTGTGTATTACTGTCTGCCTCTGTGTGTGTGTCTGTGTGTATGACTGTGTGTATGACTGCTTCTGTGTGTATGACTGCCTCTGTGTGTATGGCTGTCTGCCTCTGTGTGTATGGCTGTCTGCGTGTTTGTCTGTGTGTATGACTGTCTGCCTCTGTGTGTGTCTGTGTGTATTACTGTCTGTGTCTGTGTGTATGACTGACTGTCTGCCTGTGTGTGTCTGTGTGTGTGTGTGAGACTGTCTGCCTTTGTGTGTGTGTGTGTGTGTGTATGACTGTCTGCCTGTGTGTGTGTGTGTGTGTGTGGATGTCTTCCTGTGTGTGTGTATGGCCGTCTGACTCTGTGTGTGTGTGTGTGTGTGTATGACTGTCTGCCTGTGTGTGTGTGTGTATGTCTTCCTGTGTGTGTGTATGGCCGTCTGACTCTGTGTGTGTGTGTGTATGACTGTCTGCCTGTGTGTGTGTGTGGATGTCTTCCTGTGTGTGTGTATGGCCTCTGTGTGTGTGTGTGTGTGTGTGTGTGTGTCACATACAACCAATACACGCATATCACACACTGTTAATACACCCATTACAAATATCACACATAGCATACATATCACACACAGTCATCATACCTACTATCACATAAACAGACAACACAAACATTACAGCATACATGGATGACGGGGGGGGGGGGGCGCTGTGAAGATTTTTCGCACAGGGCGTCTAAATGCCTAAGGCCGGCCCTGAACGCACACAGCCCCTTGTCTGTATTATGGCAATGTAAATTGCCATAATACAGACATTGACTCGAGTATAAGTCAAGTTGGGGTTTTTCAGCACAAAAAAATATGCTTAAAAACTCGACTTATCCTCGAGTATATACGGTAATTACAATGCCAAACCTGAGAAAAACTGTAACAGAGAAATACCCAAATAATAAACCATATTATTTCTTCTAGGGCACTTTAATGGGCTATCATCCCTTTTAAATCACAGTGGTCTGTCCTCCTCTTATTTTTTAAAGTCCTCCAGATGTGCACATAATTGTATAGGCCTGCACCCATAGGATGGGGCCTTTCTTGTCACTGGATGGCAATGGCTGTCAGTCTCTAGTTTAAAAAGTTTAGTAAATGTGTCCTCACCTGTAGCATGACAGATGTGAGGCATAGGTAGGTCTTAAACCTCCCATACAGTAACATAGAGCTCTTATTGACCCCCATAATGTTATTTGTTTTAATTTATTTAATTTAGAAAACTTTTTTTAATTTGGTGACTGGTTAGGAAGCACTGGACAGCCGCCTCATAATTAAACCAATAATTTGCGCAGGCATTCCGTGCCAAATTGTCTTAATACAGTTGCATTGTGGGTATTCCAAATCCTATACTTTGTATAGAATTCAAATGCAATAGACTGATTTTAATAGGGACACCTAATGCATTGGATAATTGTTGCAGATTTGAAAAGGTTGACCAAATTCCGACCATATTTGGCTTTAGTAAATATGAGAATTGCCATTGCAGTTGGAATTCTGTACTTTTCGCTAGATTCTGTCCATTCTGACAAAATCCAGTGTTTAGTGAATAACCCTGTCAGGGTAAGTGAAAATTTAAAGTCAAAATAGCCAAACTGGAAAAAAATCTTTGTCAGCTATGTTTTCACTTTGGCTACTCTAGCCTTTGATTTGAAACTACTTTGAATTAATTTTAAATTCTAACTTTAGTAAATAACCCTGTCTGATTTTATTATAAATGCAATGAGTGCAAAGCATCTCCCCCTTTTTTTACCCTCAGTTATTCTCTGTTTTCCCATCATACTTTACTTGTTCAGAGATGGAAAAAAATGTTTTAGCCCAATTATACGTGTTGTTGGGAGGAAAGGGGCTAATAAGCTCTTCAGTTGGCTCACTTTATCGGAGAGCTATAGAGCTGTACACCTGACACCTCTATACAACGTTTACAAGTATGGGTAATGTTGAAATTATATTATATCTTATACTCTGTCGAAACTGCTGTGACCAAAGTATCCAACGACTTAATTGCTGCTAAATCTCGCGGCCATTACTCTATCCTAATCCTCCTTGATCTTTCTGCCGCCTTTGACACTGTTGATCATCAACAGCTTCTTCACATTCTCCGAAACTTTGGTCTACAAGATACTGCTTTATCCTGGTGCTCCTCCTACCTCTCCCAGTGCTCTTTAAGTGTTTCTTTCTCTGACACTGCCTCTTCTCCCCAACCCCTCTCTGTCGGCGTCCCCCAAGGTTCTGTCCTCGGCCCCCTACTGTTCTCTATCTATACTGCCTCCCTTGGTAAACTCATCAGCTCCTTTGGCTTCCAATATCATTTATATGCAGATGACACACAAATCTACCTGTCCTCCCCTGATCTCTCTCCACCCACCTTGACTCGTGTTTCTGACTGCCTCTCTGCTATTTCCAACTGGATGGCTGCTCACTTCCTTAAACTCAACCTGTCCAAAACACAACTTCTAGTTTTTCCTCCCTCAAGTGCTGCTACTCCTGTGTCTGTCTCAATCCAAGTCAACGGCGCTACTATCACTTCTACCTCGCAAGCTCGCTGCCTAGGGGTTCTTCTTGATTCTGACCTCTCTTTTACTCCCCATGTCCAATCGATAGCCAAATCCTGTCGCTTCCAACTCAAGAACATAGCGCGCATCCGCCCATATCTAACGCCGGACGCAGCAAAGGTACTGGTTCATGCTGTTGTTCTCTCTCGCCTTGACTATTGCAACCCCCTTCTCACCGGTCTTACATGTTTCCAGCTTGCACCGCTGCAATCTATAATGAATGCGGCTGAGAGGCTTATTTTCCTGTCCGGTCGCACCTCCCACGCCTCCACCCTCTGTCAGTCCCTGCATTGGCTTCCAGTTAGATATAGGGCCCAATTCAAAATTCTGGCGCTTGCTTACAAATCCCTACATAATGCTGCTCCAACATACCTATCCTCCCTCATACACAAGTATGTGCCATCGAGACCCCTGCGCTCAGCCCAAGACCTACGCCTATCCTCTGCCCGGATCCCCACCTCTGATGCTCGCCTTCAAGACTTCTCCAGGGCTGCACCTCTTCTGTGGAACTCCCTTCCCTCCTCAATCAGACTTTCACCCAGCCTCCACTCCTTCAAAAAATCTCTGAAAACTCACTTCTTCATTAAAGTGTATCAATTACACTGTCAGCAGGTTTCTCATCCCCCACCCCATGACTCCTTTCCTGCAACTGTCAAAAATGACATACCAAGCACTCAATAAACCCTTCTCTAACAAACTATTTAATCCCCCTACTTTAACCCTTTGTGTCACTATACCCCACTCCCTCTAGCATGTAAGCTCATCGAGCAGGGCCCTCAACCCCCTCTGTTCCTGTACATCCAGTTATCTGATCTCAATTATGTGTCTGTTAGTCCACACATTGTACAGCGCTACGGAATTTGTTGGCGCTATATAAATAATAAAATAATAAAAATAATAATAATAATATCTTACCACCCAAAGTCTGTAACAGAGCAGATGTAAAGATGGAACAGTAAAGATGAGTTTGATGTCTCCAGGAGCGAGGTATACCTAGACATCAAAGGTAGGAGCAACCGAGGAGATAAAGTGCTTGAGGGAATCTTGGTAACTCAGGGGGCCAGGCAGCTAGCTGGACCCTTTCGGACCCTGTTTTGGGTTCAGTAAGAATGTTACAGAACACAATACATGGACATAGATGAAAGACACTCAATCAGAATATCCAACTCTTTCATTAAACAAGGATTATGTTTAAAAGTATAGAAAGAGGAAGTTTGTTGTTTGTTTTTTTGCTTTGCAATTTGGCTATTCTGGTCTGTTTTAGAATTATCTTAATATTTAGAGGCAACATATTTGTTCTAATGCATTTTAACTTTTTAATAATTGCTAATTCTCTCTAAAGGATCATTCTTCCTGAGCAGCTATTTTAGCCTCATTTTTTTTTTTCTCATTAGAATTTTACTGAGTTTTTAAATTCAGGTTTAATTTCCTAAAATTTGGAATTTGGTAAATAACTTTGGAAATCGTAGACATATAAATTCAAATTAGTATGCTGGACTTAACTCCCATGTTCCACTGTTAATGATGAATTCCAAACTTTCAATAATGTCCACTTTAAACTGCTGGGCTGGGCATGTTTAATAGACACACTTGCAGGGCCGGACTGGCCCACCGGGATACCGGGAAATTTCCCAGTGGGCCGCGGCACCTGGGGCTGGGCTGACAGCTCAGTAGTGATGTCGCGAACATAACATTTTCCGTTCGCGAGCGGCGAACGCGAACTTCCGCAAATGTTCGCAAACGGGCGAACCGGGCGAACCGACATAGACTTCAATAGGCAGGCGAATTTTAAAACCCACAGGGACTCTTTCTGGCCACAATAGTGATGGAAAAGTTGTTTCAAGGGGACTAACACCTGGACTGTGGCATGCCGGAGGGGGATCCATGGCAAAACTCCCATGGAAAATTACATAGTTGATTCAGAGTCTGGTTTTAATCCATAAAGGGCATAAATCACCTAACATTCCTAAATTGTTTGGAATAACGGGCTTTAAAACATCAGGTATGATGTTGTATCGATCAGGTAGTGTAAGGGTTACGCCCGCTTCACAGTGACAGACCAAACTCCCCGTTTAACGCACCGCAAACAGTCCATTTGCACAACCGCAAACTCCCCATTTGCACAAGGTTGGATACCAAGCTAGCCATGTCCCGTTCCTTGTCCTCACTGATGTTATTGAAGGTCTCTTCCTCCACCCAGCCACGTACAACACCAAGGGTCCCCGAAAGGTGACAACAAGTTGGCAGAGTAGACGCTGTAGGCCTGACACACACGCTTGCAGACAACTAACTGCTATTCAATCTATTACAGTCAAAATTGTGTTCATTTTTTTTTAAATGTACACTACTGTTACACCAGATATGAGTTGCACCGGTGTGACACTGTGCCCTGGCAGGCCCTGAAACGCACACGTGTGAAGGAAACTGACTGCTATTATTTCACAGTCAAATTTCTAGTTTTTTTTTTTTAATGTACACTACTGTTACACCAGATATGAGTTGCACTGGTGTGACACTGTGCCCTGGCAGGCCCTGAAACGCACACGTGTGAAGGAAACTGACTGCTATTATATTACAGTCAAAAAAGTTCATTTTTTTTAAATGCAAGCTATTGTGACACCAGATATGAGTGGTGGCCCTGGGACCACCTTAAAAATATTGGAGATCGCTAAAAATCATGATCACTATATACTTTCTCTACAAACCTCTAAAACAAACCAAACTACTCATCCATCCGCTATACTACTTTATCCCACCTAGAACTAGTGCCCAGTTAAAATACTTGACTCTTACTTACCCACACTCACTCATGCCACACACATTTCACCACTACTCTCACTGAATCCCTCTGACTACGGCTAAATTCATCTTCTACATCAGAACACTACTCCTAAGATTGGGTTGTATCCATGTCTCAGGTCTTTCATTTAGAATAGGGGCAGCTTCGGTCTCCTTCAACACTGACACTCCAGTGCATATTATTAAAAGATTGGGCAGATGGAAATCCTCAGTCTACAACCGATATATTCCTCATCCCGAGAAAGAAATGAGGAAAGCTTTTAAATGTTTGGCTTTGTAAATTTGATGCAATAAGTGTGTTTTTCTTTAATACTTTTTCACCCTCTTTGCATGAATCCGATTTACATATATTACTAATATGTTTCTGAACATATATATTATATTATTCACTCACTCACTCACTCTCTGGGCCTGCCTAAGACATCATGCTGCCTAGGTCCAACGATAAATGACAATGGGGGATAATGTATAATAAGCACAGGTTACTGACTATGGGGTGGGGGATAATGTATAATAAACACAGGTTACTGGCTATGGGAGAGATAATGTATAATAAACACAGGTTACTGGCTATGAGGAGGATAATGTATAATAAACACAGGTTACTGGCTATGGGGAGGATAATGTATAATAAACACAGGTTACTGGCTATGGGGGGATAATGTATAATAAACACAGGTTACTGGCTATGGGAGGGATAATGTATAATAAACACAGTTTACTGGCTATGGGAGGATAATGTATAATAAACACAGGTTACTAGCTATGGGAGGATAATGTATCATAAACACAGGTTACTGGCTATGGGAGGGATAATGTATGATAAACACAGGTTACTGGCTATGGAGGGATAATGTATAATAAGCACAGGTTACTGGCTATGGGGAGGATAACATATAATAACACAGGTTACTGGCTATGTGGGGATAATGTATAATAAACACGTTACTGGTTGTGGGGGGATAATGTATAATAAACACAGGTTACTGGCTATGGGGAGGATAACATATAATAACACAGGTTACTGGCTATGTGGGGATAATGTATAATAAACACGTTACTGGTTGTGGGGGGATAATGTATAATAAACACAGGTTACTGGCTATGGGGGAGATAATATATAATAAGCACAGGTTACTGGCTATGGGGGGGGATAATGTATAATAAACACAGTTTACTGGCTATGGGAGGATAATGTATAATAAACACAGGTTACTAGCTATGGGAGGATAATGTATCATAAACACAGGTTACTGGCTATGGGAGGGATAATGTATGATAAACACAGGTTACTGGCTATGGAGGGATAATGTATAATAAGCACAGGTTACTGGCTATGGGAGGATAATGTATAATAAACACAGGTTACTGGCTATGGGGAGGATAACATATAATAACACAGGTTACTGGCTATGTGGGGATAATGTATAATAAACACGTTACTGGTTGTGGGGGGATAATGTATAATAAACACAGGTTACTGGCTATGGGGGAGATAATATATAATAAGCACAGGTTACTGGCTATGGGGGGGGGGGATAATGTATAATAAACACAGGTCACTGGCTATGGGAGGATAATGTATAATAAACACAGGTTACTGGCTATGGGGGATAATGTATAATAAACACAGGTTACTGGCTATGGGGGGATAATGTATAATAAACACAGGTTACTGGTTGTGGGGGATAATGTATAATTAACACAGGTTACTATCTATGGGAGGATAACGTATAATAAGCACAGGTTACTGGCTATGGGGGGATAATGTATAATAAACACAGGTTACTGGCTATGAGGGGATAATGTATAATAAACACAGGTTACTGGATATGGGAGGGATAATGTATAATAAACACAGGTTACTGGCTATGGGAGGATAAAGTATAATAAACACAGGTTACTGGCTATGGGGGGATAATGTATAATAAGCACAGGTTACTGGCTATGGGAGGATAATGTATAATAAACACAGGTTACTGGCTATGGGAGGGATAATGTATAATAAACACAGGTTACTGGCTATGGATGGATAATGTATAATAAACACAGGTTACTGGCTATGGGGGGATAATTTATAATAAACACAGGTTACTGGCTATGGGAGGATAATGTATAATATCTTCTATTCTCCCGCTCTGTAAAATTAACTTTAATTACACACAGGGATCTCCTGCAGAGACTAGCAAGCTGTTAACAGAGCAGGAGATAAGAAATTCTAAATTAAACAGAATGTGCAATAAAGGAAGTGTATACATTAAATATTTTTTTACAGTAAATGTCCAAGAAGGTGTGACAAGTGCTCCATAAACAAATTGATTTAACTCCTAAATGGCAGATAAGCAAGCAGTGAAACAATAGCAGCATGATCTAAACACGAAAACTGCTTAATTAAGCCATATTTGTTTTGGTGACTATATTATTGTAGCAGTACTTACCCTCTCCAGGGGCCGGCCGGGGTCCTCTCTTCTCGCCGCACGCGGTCCTGCTCCTGCCCGCCAACGACGAGATCAGTCGGGCGGGCAGTGACCGCGAGAAGCGGTCACGTGTCCCGCCTGACACTAAGAGAGCGCCGCGCGTCTCGGGCGCGCTCTTAAAGGGACAGTGGGAGACTAAATTAGAATCAGTCTCCCATTGGCCCCTGTCATGCCACGTTCCCCATACACTCACGTTTTGGGGGCGTGGATATGACAGGGGCCAATCAAAGTGAACATTAGGGTATTTATACTCACCTGTTTCCTTTGCACCTTGCCCTATCGTGGTTTCTGTCCAGTTCCCTTTAGTGCTTGTATCGTTCAGTTGGTTTTTTGGTGTTTGACCTTGGCTTTGTTCCTGACTCCGCTCTCTCTTTATCCTTGCTTGTTTATCCGCTGGTTTGTCTCTGTGTACCAGTCCTCGGCTTGTTCTACTTTACGCTGTCTCTCCGTTCCCTTGACCTCGGCTTGTTCTGGACTCTGTCTTTTCTTGTACTCGTCTAGTCCGGCCATTCTAAGGTCCGGTAAGACGAATCCTGGTTTCTTGTCTCTTGACTATCTGGCCTATTCCTGCGTGTTGGGGTATATTACCATGACAATTATCCCTTTAACTCCTTAAGAACGGTGGGCGTTCTATGCCCTCCTTGGGGACCCGGTCCTAAACGCCGGCGGGCGGCATAAGAGTTCAAATTAGTTTTTTTCATTTTTCACACACATATATTAACCCTAACTTTGGCTAGTGTTTGTGACCAAGTGGCTACTAAAAAAGACTGGACATAACCCATTTGCAATACCTTGGGTTGTCTACTATTGCAAATGGTATGCCATCAAAGGGGTAATTCTCATTCCTGGGCTACCATATGGTCTCAAAGGCAACGTAACCAATCTGGCGAATTTCAATCTGAAAAAACAGGCAATGGAACATGCTATATTGGTTAACTTCCCAAAACACCATGAAACCTGTACATAGGGGGTACTGTTTTACACATGAGACATCGCTGAATACAAATATGTGTATTTTATTGCAGTAATAGCAAAAAGTATTATGTCATTCACAGTTAAAATGTCACATAGAACTAAACAAATAAACAAAATCTTAATTACTTCCATTTTTTTTTATTTTATTCATATTAAATTATGTTTCATAGCTAAATATTTGATGTTAAATGAAAGACATGTTCCCCCTGAATAAAATGATATATAATAAGTGTGTGTACATTTAATATGAAAGAGGTGAACTACGGTTGGACAGACATATAGCACAAATGACAGGTTTTGTTATTATATTGGAAAATTATGTTATCTGCATTGATTAACAAAGTCATCAGGCAAACCTAATCAGGGCAGAATATGTTTTTTATGATTACTAAATTTATTCATGAGATTCTAGTCAATCACATGTAATGTAAAGTAATGTGTAATAAAAAAAAAAATCCAAAATGAAAACAGATAACTGCTTTTGTGGTTTTAATGTTCTTTGTTTTTTTATAAATACTGATTCATACATATATCCATGTGTCGCTGTGCACAAAAGAAGAAAACAAGGGTATAACTAAGGCTGACTTTATTTAGCATGACTAGTAATAAGATGCGTAAAGGAAACAACTTCTTAATCAGTTTGCCCTGGACAAGAATAAAAAAAAATATTAATTTAGCAGATAAATAAATTAAAATTTACAAATAATTGGAATACACATAAAGTGACACAACTACTTCTAAATCCCAATTATATGGCGACTGTGATTTTATATCGGCTAGGGAAAGGGTAGTGTAGGCCAAGAGATTAACTGTCATTGTGGTTTTAGTTTCTCTGTGGGTAACACAACCTTTATTCTTTCAAGTTGACATGGTCTTACAAAAAAAAAAAATTACTTTGGAAGGTCAACAAACTGCTTTTAGTCAAAGTCTAAAGAAATTGTCATCAAAAGTTTATCCATTTTAACTTGAGAACTAAAAAAAATACATGGAAAGCGAAAATCAGAAACATTTTGGGACTAATCAATTTTGCTTCATTTGCATCTAGAAAGAAAAGGCAGAAAAAAGTAACAAAGATTAATTTCTTTCTATTAAAATTCTACATCGATCACCAGCTCCCAGCACATGTCCTCCTCCCTGTGTCGGGGGTGGAAGTCCAGGGGTTTTGTGAAATGAATCTGACGTCCACTAATCTGCCACGCTGACCCTGCTGATCGGTAGGGACCCGAATGTATTACGGAGCATAATTACTTTGGATCTAAAATCTTTAGTTGGGGACAGGAGTAGCAAATGTGAGAAATATAAATCGTGTCTTGTATCTAAATAAATTCTATAATTAAACTGCACGGGGAGACCAATTAACTATTTTTCTTCTAGCAATCTTTGTACTAAGTATTAATTCTTCCACTATCAAGCAATGTCTGGAAACTGCATATTTAAATAAAACATATTCATCACTAAATTCACTAGGAACCCTTAAGAATTTTGTTTATTTAAGTCTGATGAGTTTCTGTTTCCATATTTCAGCTAAGACAACATATAAGTTGATACATGTTTTTACTTGATTTGTTTCCTTCTTCAAATTCAACATTTCCTGTTAGAAAACATCAGTTTTAGACGTTCCTCTCAATGTTGCAAATTAAATAATGCAGTGATTCACACATTTTCCTCTAGAGCAATGTATATCAACTTGTTATGGAGAAGTACCCTTCCAAGTCTAAAAAAAATTCCTTAGTACCTCTGCCTTGAGAAAGTAATTTCTATTGATTTAAATTCCAAATGAAACATGTAGATGCAGATATTTTAGTTAATCCCATATTGGAGAAGACGCTTGAATAAAGGTAGTAAACAATATTTTTTCAATAAATATGACATAAAGTGAAAATTGTGTATATAAGGATGAGTATATGAACTATTAATCTGAAGTATAAAAGTCACAACATGGAAATATAATACACACATAATAGTTACAACCAGAGAACACTGACACACACATACATTTACACACAGATGACACTGGCAGACACAGAGGTGTATCTCCATGGTTGTGTGTGTGTGATTGTTTTTGTGTTGGTCTGTGATTGTGGGAATGTGTTTGTGTGTATGTGTCCAATGTGTGTGTGTGGGTCTGTGATTTTATGTGTGTGAGAGTCTGTGATTGTATGTGTGTGTGTGTGGGGGGGGGGTCTGAGATTGAATGCGTGTGTGTGTGAGAGTCTGTGATTGTGTGTGTGTGTGTGTGTAGGCATGTGATTGATTGAATGTGTGTGTGTGGGGGGTCTGTGATTGTATGTGTATGTGGGTCTGTGATTGTATGTGTATGTGTGTGTGTGTCTGTGATTGCATGTGAGTCTGTGATTATGTGTGTGTGGGGGGGTCTGTGATTATGTGGGTGTATGTCTTTGATTGTGTGTGTATTTATACAAAGGTTTGTGTATATGTATAAAAAAGTGTATGTGTTTAGTAGATAGCTCCCTAATTTGATATCCTTAAATACGTCAATCCCATCTAAGGATCACAAATAAGGAAGTTATCTACTTAACAACTGAAAAGATTAAAATAAAGAATATGGCTTTTTAGTAGATAATTATGTGAGATTTCCAATTTAAAAAAATATCAAATTAGGGTTCTGTTTAGCAGGTAGCACCTTAAATATTGCAATCCTACATAAGGATAGCAAATAGGGGAGTTATCTGTCAAACCAAGATCGATGTTGAGGTGTCAGGTAGGAAACAAGGAGGGTGGCTGGAAATGTGTACATTTTGATTTGCTGCATGTGTGTCATTGTGTGTCAGTCTGTGTGTGTGTGTGTGTGCGTGTTTTTTATCTGTGTATTTAAATGTGCATCAATATTTGTATCTCTGTGTCTGTGTATGTTTTTATCTGTGTAGCTGCATGTGCCAGTGTGTGACTGTGTATCTGTGTGTGACTGTGTGTCTGTCAGGATCGGGACAGGGATCCAACACGCAGAGTACGAACAGGAGAGATGTACGTATACCGGACCTTAGAATGGCCGGACTAACGTAAGGAGAAAGCAGAGAATAGTCAGAGACAAGCCGGGGTCGAGGGAACGAGAGGACAGGTAAGCGAGAGACAAGCCGAGGTCAAAGGACACGAGAGGTAAACAGGAACGATAGTACAAGCCGAGTCAAAACCAGATAGAACGATAAACATAAGAGCACTGAGGGACCAGACAAGCTAAAACCACGACAGGGCAATGAACCATTACCCACATCCCTCTTTTATACCCTGGTTCTCTAAATCATGGCTCCGCCCTTGCCGAGCCCTGATTCGTTGTTCCGAACCAGATTGACAGGTCGGGATGTGATTGCCGTCATGACGTCGGCTCCTGAGCGTCGTGTCATAAAAGGGAGTGGGGTTCTCGTGGCCGGCGTGGGAATGACTATGAGAGCTGTGAGGATTAGATGAATCAGCCCCGCTGAGAGAACGGACGTCGGGAAGTCTAACCTCCTCCGAGGTAGAGACTTCAGGTACCCTGACAGTGTCTATGTAACTGCATACGAGTCAGTGTGTGTGTATGTGTATATGCATACATCTCAGCATCTCGCCAACACTACACACAAATACACCCCTGCATTCCAATGTCAACACTACATACAAACACACTTCTGTATTAAAACACCACCATTTTATATAACCACACCACTGCATTTAAAAATCACAATACGCACAAATGAATGCCTGCGTTCAAACGCCACCCCTACATACAAACGCACCCCTCACATACTTTATATAAAAAACACGCCTATATGCAAACACACAAACAAAAACTGCTCAATACTAAATACCTGTAAAAATGTGCAGGTGTTTTTTACATTATAAAGTAGGGAGGGGGTCCAAAAATAGGACCTGCCCCGGGTGTCAAATGCTCTAGGTACACCCCTGCTGATACACATACATTTACACACAAATAGAACTGACACACACTCACTGTCAGACACACACTAACAGACACACTTACTGGCACACATTTATTGACAGAAAAAAAATATTCACTGACAATCACATATACATTCTCTCTCTCACATACACTTACAAATTATTATGTTTGTATTATTTTAATTTATCTCCACCCAGCCTTCCTACCATTGGGAGAGCTGAAGTCCATCATTTCCCTTGGGTCCAGTAAGGGGTTTGTGTAATCTTAGTGGTCTTCAAGCATTCTATTTATTGATGACGAAGGTGACGTCACAACCCAGCATCAACTCAGGAGGCACGGGGGAGCAGTGCAGGAAAGTGTGTGAAGATTTTAGCTCCCTTGTCCACTCCATTCTACATCAGCTGGCTGACTCCTGGGAGACGCTAAGGTGGTTTGCCAACTAGCTCTTGGCGTACCCCCTGTCTGTTGAATGCATACCTCTGGAGTACACATACCGTGGGCTGAGAAACTAAAGCACCTCCCAGTCCTATCTTACCCTACTCCTGAATCTGGCAGTGGTGCTATATTATCCTGATTAGGATGTATTTAGAATCACAATGTTTACAAGGATGATATATAAACATGATATTTTGCTGTGACTGTCTACTACTTCTGTAAGTAGTTGTTTTTTCCATACAATTATATAACTACTCTTTTTCTGTGTCTAAAATTTGTGAATATGTTTAATTTCAAATGTCTGAGATATTTATTACTACTTTCTGGTGTTTTCTTTAACACATTTAACAGTGTTTTTTAACTGCAGACCGGAGCCGGATTAAGATTGCCCTGGGTTCTAGGCAGTGTTTCAGATTGTGGCACCCTCCTAGAGTCCTGGGTTCTGTTTCTGTGAATAATGTTTGTGTGGTGACTGAGTGTTGTATGTGTGAGAGGTTGTGGAGGAGGGTGAGAGGTTTATGGGGGAGGCTGAGTGTGTTTGTGTGTGCTGGTTGAGAGTTGCATAAGTGGTTGCATAAGTGGAGGCTGAATTGTATGTGTGTCTGTAAGGGAGTTTGTGTTTGTATGTTCTCCATCTTCCCCCCTGCTTACCTTCCCTGGTGGTCCTATGGAGTGTGAGCTGGATCCCTGGTCCATTCGGGGAGCTTCCTGATCTGCACAAATATTGGATGCAGATCACTTTAGGAATGCTCTCTGGGTCATTGCCTAATGGCTCTGCTGCAGACTAGTAGCCAAGTACTATTGTGTACTAATTTGATATTATTGTGTATCATAGGCATGCGCAGCCTATTGTATAAGGGTGTGCACCCTAAAGCACAAACACACACGCCGCATATATATATATATATATATATATATATATATATATATATATATATGCGGCGTGTGTGTTTGTGCTTTAGGGTGCATGCCTATGATACACAATAATATCAAATTAGTACACAATAGTACTTGGCTACTAGTCTGCAGCAGAGCCATTAGGCAATGACCCAGAGAGCATTCCTAAAGTGATCTGCATCCAATATTTGTGCAGATCTGTATAAGGGTGTGCACCCTAAAGCACAAACACACACGCCGCATATATATATATATATATATATATATATATATATATGCGGCGTGTGTGTTTGTGCTTTAGGGTGCAAACCCTTATACAATAGGCTGCGCATGCCTATGATACACAATAATATCAAATTAGTACACAATAGTACTTGGCTACTAGTCTGCAGCAGAGCCATTAGGCAATGACCCAGAGAGCATTCCTAAAGTGATCTGCATCCAATATTTGTGCAGATCTGGAAGCTCCCCGAATGGACCAGGGATCCAGCTCACACTCCATAGGACCACCAGGGAAGGTAAGCAGGGGGGAAGATGGAGAACATACAAACACAAACTCCCTTACAGACACACATACAATTCAGCCACCACTTATGCAACCACTTATGCAACTCTCAACCAGCACACACAAACAAAAACTGCTCAATACTAAATACCTGTAAAAATGTGCAGGTGTTTTTTACATTATAAAGTAGGGGGGGTCCAAAAATAGGACCTGCCCCGGGTGTCAAATGCTCTAGGTACACCCCTGCTGATACACATACATTTACACACAAATAGAACTGACACACACTCACTGTCAGACACACACTAACAGACACACTTACTGGCACACATTTATTGACAGAAAAAAAATATTCACTGACAAACACATATACATTCTCTCTCTCACATACACTTACAAATTATTATTTTTGTATTATTTTAATTTATCTCCACCCAGCCTTCCTACCATTGGGAGAGCTGAAGTCCATCATTTCCCTTGGGTCCAGTAAGGGGTTTGTGTAATCTTAGTGGTCTTCAAGCATTCTATTTATTGATGACGAAGGTGACGTCACAACCCAGCATCAACTCAGGAGGCACGGGGGAGCAGTGCAGGAAAGTGTGTGAAGATTTTAGCTCCCTTGTCCACTCCATTCTACATCAGCTGGCTGACTCCTGGGAGACGCTAAGGTGGTTTGCCAACTAGCTCTTGGCGTACCCCCTGTTTGTTGAATGCATATATATGCATACACACACAAACACACATATACTGCTGTGTGTGTGTGTGTGTATGTGTGTGTGAGGGTGCTGTGTGTAGGTGCTGTGTGTGTGTAGGTGATTTGTGTGTGTGTTGGCACTGTGTGTGTGAAGGCGCTCTGTGTGTGTGAGGGCGCTGTGTGTGTGTAAGGGCGCTGTGTGTGTAAGGGCGCTGTTACGGTTGCCTCATGGCTAGCTGGAAATGTAGTTAATATCCCCCCTCCCTTCTTACCTTTTGTAGGGAGGGGGGACCGTGCTGCTGCCATCCGTGGTGGTCCAGTGGTGAGTGAACTCTAACCACGCAGCCTGCGGGGCTAGAGATCACTCTTGCGAAATCTGAGCGTTGCCGCGGCAATGCTCCGACCTCGCGAGAGGTACCCGGCGGAGCTGCTGGCAAGATCTCCCCGGGTCCACTCCTGCCTCCCTCCATGCCTGTGGGTCAGTGAGTTAGATCTTTGATCTTTGATCTCCCTCACTGGCCCACGGAGGGAGGGACATAGTGCTGGCCGCGGGGATTAGGGTGTGCCCAGGCACCCCCAGCACACCCCGTGCGCACGCCTATGTTGTGTATATGTATGTATAAATACAGAATATCTATCTATCTATCATGTAATAATTTACTTTGATTCCAAGGTTCAAGCTTTTAAGTGTCATATTAGATATCCTATATTAAAATTGGCTAACTTGGACTCAGGAAATGCTTGATGCTTAAAACGACACCTAAGACCATATATGTCTAGTTCCAGGAGCAGATCACCCCCAGCTGAGCTGTCTCTTATCAAATCATTCTGTTCTTTCTCTTTCTCTGAACGTATTTGTTTTATGTACATGACATTCATCCCTATGTCTTATCTGTACTCCTTTCACCCTTTCACTCCCTTCCTACTACTGTCCTATGAGTATTTGCACGTAATCACTTACTTTTTAATGTATAAAAACACAACTGTCAAAATAAAGGTCAGAGGCTTGTTTTGAATACCAACAGGTGTCTGGTGTCTGAATTAACGCTCCTCGAAGTACACTTGAAATAATTTGGGCTCCCTTGAATATACCAAAGATCACATTGGATCTATATCACTATCTATCTATCTATCTATCTATCTATCTATATTATGATTGCATTTTTAGCATTTCACAAAGCTGTGCACCAGTCTCTAAGTGAAGTAGGAGAGTTTCTGCTGAAAAGAATCACTAAATTCTGTGCTAGGATGGATGGAACACAGGTTCCTAAATACAGCACATAAGTGCAAAGGGGGGTGCAATTAGTACATCGGGACCACAAGAGAATTGCATGAGACCCTCATTAAAAATAAAGATGCACTACACATATAAATATATGAAATAATTAGATCTTCGTACCAAATTAGAGAGTCATTTAGACTTTTCAAGAACCAACATATTTGTAAATTCCAGTTAAACATTTTGTCTGCCTAATGCAACACAAATGATTAACATTCTATAAATAGAATGTCGACTGCTCTAAGTGCAGTCAGAGTTTTGCAGTGGTCCTTACTGTCTCTGAATAGGTTTCTCCTGTATGGAAATAATTGCTATAACATCAGAGCATGTTTTTTTCACATATAATCCCTGTTAAGCTCCTGATAATACATTTTTAGGATCAAAATGAGTAAAGCTTCTCTGTGTGCTGTAGGTTATGCATTTTTAATTTCTTTTATATTGGATGGCAGATGTCACCATACTGTACTTGGCTGTTTTGATTCCTCATTATACATGGCAGCATTGAATATTCCATGAGGATATTGAGAATATTATGAGTTCCATGGAGTAGTTTTTCATTTTTTATTAGGGAAATTAATGTAATTTCATTTTCGCTGAATTGTATAGATGACTGCTAATATCCCATTGCCATCGCTTAGATAAAAGGTGAAGAACTGCATAATTTTGGACTCACCTTTATTTTAAAGTGTAATTCTCATTTTAACACATGTTGTACAAAACCATCAGATTGTTGTATATTATCTTTATTCAGACTTTGCAATTGTATTAGTAATGAAGCCAATACAAAGAGCTTTGGGCTCAATGTACAACTTATTATGTAAGAAGGCATTATTAGTGAATAATACCCTTTTTATGACGGTGGTCATTCTACTCATCTCTACGGTATAGCAAGGAATTTCAGGTATTCTGAATTTCATGAACATGTGGATTTAAAATCAGGATAAAATCTGGAAGAAAGCTAGCAAGGGTTGTGCCCCTGTTATCGTCCATCTCATACTAAGTGCAATTAATGACAGTTATATCTGTGCTTTTTGGGAACAGATCAAACTTTCTTTTATCGCTCCAGCCTGGTTATTCTGCCTATTTTTAAAAATAAATTGTATAGGCTGTCTTAGCCTAGGTAGGTAGGTGTGTTGATAGTAGGAATGGATCCTACAGGATGTTGTGTAGTAGCCTCAAATAACGAACAGGAGTGTTGGTAAAGTGAGCACATTCTAAAAATGTGTGGAGCAATAATGAAGGGAGGAAGTGTATAGCAGGGGTCCATAAACTGAGGAGTTATTTCTGGATTAGTAATACTCCTGAAATTGAGGATTGGGTAGAACTGGTAGACATAGGGTTCTAAAATGCAAGAGTGATGGTAGGGAGAGTGTTATAAAGTGCAGGGGGCCCTTACAAGAACAGTGCTACACAATGGAGGAAGGGGGAGCCGAGGATAAAGAAGAGCTGGGATGTAGAGAGGGGACATATACAGAAAGTTAAGAATGGACAAAAGGATTAATGAGCTGAATGAAAAGATGCTTAGATGGAGAGAGGAAGCACAAGGGAGTACATGTTGACATTAAAATCAAATATTAATAATTGTTTGTCACTAATATTGTTACATGCTGCATATATTGTACATTGTAGCTTACAACACAACTTCCTTTCTCTTTGGCTTTTGTACAATGTTCTTCCTGGACAACAGCAGATCCAGCAAAGATCAGTTTGACATCTTTGGTCTTATATATAAGGAAGACCCCTATTGATTTTAATATGGTGAGTACCAATAAGGCATGATTGATACTAAACCCAAGGATTTCCCTAACACACTTAGTGAAGGGGTTAGAAAACAAAAACATCTAAAAAATAACCTCCTATTGATAAAAGATAAATAAAAAACATGCTTGATGTTAACTACACACTGTAGGAGACATTGGATTTGATCAAATGCTCTAATGAACAGAACTGGAAGAAGTGGATAGGCATATAAACTAGCCAGACAAGTACACTTTATGAGGGATTGAATAGCAATTAGAAAGATATACAGACCTACACATCAATAGAGCAAATTATAATTATACCCACACAGTCAAAATATCAGAATAGAGTAATGTTCTAATTGCTTGTAATAGTGCTATTAATCAAAACAATAAATACATCTAAGTAATCATACAAATTGTCAAGATAATGTCCCATGAAATTCTATTAATATTAAAACATGGCTCTTCCACAGAATGTGTTCCCATTAGTGCTGACCTATCCTCCTGACCCTCTTCTACTGCCCACTTATTTATCTTTTGATTCTCTCTCTCTCTATCTCTCATTACATATTTTTATGTGTACCATTTTTCCTTACTTGTTTTTGTGAGACAGACAGACAGACATACAGATAAATAGACATACAGACAGAAGCCATTCTAGCTCCTCTTCTGCAGTACTCAGATATACATTAGAAGTGAAATACTAGTGAACTCCAGGCACCATAAACACTTTATTAACGTAAAGTATTTTTCGTGCTTGGAGTGGTCCTTTAACATTCCTTTAATCAATTCTGCATAAATCACAACAGATATACCACCCAACCTTTCTCCTCTCTTACCACAAGCACCGTAGTTACTTTAATTACTTTCTATTTATAGTGGTGGGCAACTCATCCATATTGGAGATCTTTCATTTCCAGTAACAGATATAATATCATACAGATACTAAGAATGGAGAATTCTAGATGTGACGGCATAGTCCTGTTCCACCCTTATAAATAACACGAGAATAGATGAAGGGAGCCTTGTTCTAAATATGCACTCTAGGGCAATTTATTACTTTCTGATCCTAGTATATTGTTTTCATTCCTGATACATTTTACAGTCACAGTGAATTCCTGTAGATCTGTGCTACAATTTCCAATCTCCCTAACACAATAAGAAATTATGCACCAAGACACTAAATATATAGCATTTTCAGGCTCTGTTTATGTCTCACTCTTCTTGTCATGTTGCTCTGCATCCTTTATTAAATCACTCCGAGATAGCACTTTACAAACAGCCAAAGAATCCCATAACGAAGCCTCCTAATTAGCTGATCATCTCACTATAATCACTTCCAGAATACATTATCCTAGGGGTAGCATGGATGAGAAATGAGAAACATATGCCATTTATATCTATCTATATATCTATGTGTGTAGGCTGTGCATTTCAATCATTGTTTCCTGCTGAGGTGGAGAAATTTCTAAATCTAAAAAAGATTGTGCAGCTTTTTGATGATAATTAGCTTATCTGTACACTTCTATCCCTTCATAATCAACAAAAGGCTTTGTATAGTGACACCAAGAACCTTTTGTTTGAAGTGTAGGAAATGGCAGTCCTTTAAAAATAACAAACAAAAAAAATTTGATTATGCACTGAGATTTACAGTTAGCAGCTAGACCGAGCTTAGCGTATAATTGGAATGTAAATCAGCTAAAAACCTGGCCTGATGAAGTAGGAACCTCTTGCTGAAGATGTGTTAACAGGAGATCAAAATTTCCATTACATTCTGGACCATTGTAGACCAATAAAGTTCAATTCACCCATTTTCAAAGATTGTTTTGAATCTATTTTTGTTTTAACGTTAGAAAATCTGTGTTCTACATTTACTATCTTTTTCATTCTATCCTTTTTTGTCCCACATGCTTCCCCAGCTATAGCTTCAATCGCCAATTCTCTTACACCTAAAGCCTTTGTAAAAGTCTTCAAACAGAAGGTTATTACTATCCATATCGAAAACCCATTCTGCCACCCTCCAGAATTGCTTCTCTCTGAACTTTCATCCTATACTTTTGATTCGTTCCTGCTTTTGAAGATTTCCCTCTTGTGCTTGTTAAAGGGACAATGTCTTTGCATATATT
This sequence comes from Pelobates fuscus, assembly GCF_036172605.1. NCBI lineage: Eukaryota > Metazoa > Chordata > Amphibia > Anura > Pelobatidae > Pelobates > Pelobates fuscus. The sequence continues at coordinate 74,737,721 of NC_086323.1, read as the reverse complement.
TACTTCTGGTTGTGAAGAATAGTTTGATGAGGAAAATACTTGACTATTGGTGTGATTTTTTTTTTACACCACATACAAATGCTATTTCTGGTCCCTTGATAATATAGCATTACTTTCTTTCTGGCTTTCTTTCATTGCTGATTCATTATTATCCACCTGGATGATTAATAAGGTAGAGTTCAGTGTTTATTCAAAACATGTAAAGACTAGAATGGCTCTTACGCTCTTAACATCACTATGTATTGGTATTAAAGTAGCAAAAAACTTACAATATTATAAAAGTAGATTCCAGGGGAAAAATGGTTGTTTAACGTACATTATCAAATAGACTTGTCCATGGTGAGAAAATTCAAAGACATTTTCGATAACCAAACAGAAGAACAACAGAAGATCATGAGAACAGGCCAATCAGTGTGCTGCAAAATATACATAATAATATTAACAATAGTGGCAGTATTTTCCCATGATTTGGTTCACAGATCAAGTGAGAAAAAGTAACCAATAAAGGGAAGAACTGGAGAAGCAGTAAAAAAAAAAAATATATATATATATATATATATATATATTATATTACATATTTATTAAATATGAAATATATAAGTATAAGGTGTTTTTCTGATTTTTGTTTCAGATTTTTTTTATTTGATTTTTTTACTATTTCTATTTTTTGACCTCTGTTGTTCATTTCTCACTTGATTTGTAAATAAAATCAATATTTAGTTACTGTCCTCTAGCCATCAATTTTTCCCATCATCTCTTTTTTGGCATCACAGGCCTGAATCGAACATGTTCAACATTGTACCGCTTGGTTAGTCTATGATTCTGTTATATTTTGATTCAGAGTTCAGGAATTTGGATGATCACCTGATTGACCCAAATTTGGATTAATTGCTTATCGGCCCAAAATGAATCTCAAAGGCTAGATTCCCATAATTAAGATTTTTTTTTTTTTTAAAGTAGAAAAACATATTACCTCTACACTAATAGATTTTGTTTCTATTGCCTTTTGAAAGCAATATAAAGTGACCTGAATTTATTTTAGACAAAGCTGTGCACATTCACCCTGAATGTTGCATGCTTTCATGAATGTTCCAAGACAGCTATCTCCAGAAATTTATAAAAAAAAAATAGGAATTGGGTACGCACAGAATATGCATTTCTTGATAGATGCCACAGTTCTTGATAGTGTTGCCACTGTAAAAAAAAAAAAACCCAAAAAAACCACTATATTTATACAAAATAGACAAGGGAACAGCATACACACTGAAAAAATACAATTTCAAATCTTACAAAATTATTTAAAATCACTTGTCTTATGTAAATACAAATAAAGAATCGGTTACACCATATAGCCATAATGTGTTTAAACCCACTATTGCTTACCAAGTATTCCAATATCAGTGGGTTCTGCACTAAAATTAACCACCAAAACATCATCTCAATAAAGTTATTAAGGGGATTGGAGTTCTTTTGGTGCAATTAGATTACTTACTGTTACTTGCATCAGACAGCCAGAAATAGACTGAGAGCATCAGTTGTTGTGGAGATGGAGTGTCCCTCTAGCCTTGGAAGTTAATATGCTCCATGCAGTACTTGGACCCAAACTGCAAAGATGCTTTCCTAAAATGCATATCTTCCCCTGGTCATCCCTATATGCCAGATATGCTAGATATACACGTAAAAAGGAAATTATGGTATATGTATTTCTTAATAGAAGTACTGCTTTAAAGATATGCAGTTACACAAAATGCACATCAATGGAATAGTGCACACTCTATATAACTAAATACATATAAGTATCAGTCTTTATAGAGTGATATCACACATCAAATACAAGGGAATCAGGAAATCAAATTGCATCTAATATATGTGCTCTAAGATATTGCTACAAAAGAAGCCTACAAAAAAATAACAGTATTTTCTCTGACCCATAAGCTTGATTTTTCCCTAGGTTCTCATCCACCAAACCCCGTTTTCTTGGGCAAAGTCCCCTTGGTCCACGTACTGCATATAGGCACAGATTTAAGTCTTCTTTTCCTGTCAGAACTGGAAAATGAGGAAGCTTTAACAGGGATTGATGGAATTCACTACTTTCAAACAGCCCACTTCTTCAAATTGTGGTGACTTGTATCAATCTGCACCAACAGCTCCCCACCTATGAATCATATTACCAAAATTGTGAGAGACTATGCTGGAGAATCTTGTTTTATATAACAACTGTTACTAATCTCAGTTGCACCTATCCCTTTTGGATTTATGGCAAAGTCAGAGGCTTCCCTGGGAGGAACCAAAATGCATCAATTTATTTGCAAAGGCACTGCTACCTCCTACATACAGGAAACAAATTATAAACTGCTGACTGGTTGGGCCCATAGTAAGCAAGCAGTATCTTTAGCATCTTGTCAAAATCTTCCTCAGTGTAGCTGGGCACCATGCTTGTTTGATTAATGAACGCTAGTTCTGTTTGGCTGGGATGTACCATCCCACCACTTGCCACCAATTGTAGCGGCCCCGGGTAACCCAACCATTGTCCTCCGCTAATTCCTTCCCTCAGCCACTCTTGAACCACTTACAGCATAAATACACCCATCCCCCCCTCCCCCCCCCCCCCCCCAGTAACTGGACGACACACAGTCCTGGAGGTACAACTCAATCTGTTTTATTCAAGGCCACATACGGCCTTTTATGCAAAATCCCCATGCAAGTGGTTTCCAACCCAACCTCACAGGGCAATCCTTCACAGGATCCTCTGTGCCTGAGAAGCAATTCATTCCCATCTCAGGTCCAGGGAAATCCACTTATACAAAATCCCCATGCAAAGGGTTTCCAACCCAACCCCAGGGGGCAATCCCTCCCATGATCCCTATGTGTCTGAGAGGCAATTCAGTCCTCTCTCAGGTACAGATAAATCAGGGTGCATGAGGGAGCTGAGCAAGAAGAGCTCATAGGACAGAACTGGCTGTCTGCCCTGGGGGGGTTTAAAGCTGGCCAATCGGCCGGCTCTTCGGCCCCCTTACAACGAGGCTATCAAAGCATTTGCACGGCATTTGGAGGGGTACTCCTGGAAAGTGCCACCCAAGGCAAATGCCTTGTTATACTTGTGGTAAATACAGCGCTGATGCCCAGACACTAAATCAACAAATAGCTAAGGTCGAGGAGATAAGACTGTCACGGCTAGTAATGTGATCCAGCACGCAGAAACTATGTAAACATATACATAAGTAAGAAAAGGAAAATAACAGGATAGAGCGTAAACCGGACCTTAGAATGGCCGGACTAATACGCTAGAGACAGAGAATGGTCAAAGGGAAAGCCGAGGTCAAGGAAGCCAGAAAATACTCAATACCGTTTAAACAAGCCAAGTCAGGGAAACCAGAGATCAGAATAACCAGGGAAAAGCCAAGGATCAGGATACCAGGAAATCAGAAACACGAAAATAGCACTCTCAGGAAACCAGGAAACGGAAACCACGACAGGGCAAAGTACTGGGGTGAATTAGGGGTTTAAATACCCCTCTCTAAGCTATGATTGGTCAGAGGGCGACCTCTGACCCCAAAACGTGCGTGTGCGTTGACGTCGTGACGTGCGCTGACGTGCGTTGACGTCACGCACACGTTAGTATAATTCTCGGGGGCGGGGCTATCCATAGACTCGACCACGTGGTCGGCGCCATATTGGATTCGGGCGTGATGCCCGGAAAAACTAAGTGCGCGGTTCCCGGCTCGCCGACGAGCAGGTAAGCTCGTGTAGTCGGTACGGTTGTGCCGGTCGGGCACGGCCGTGAGGCTCGGCGGGCCGGTGACCGCAAAAGTACCCCCACTCGAAGACCGCGCACCGGGCGGGAAGGACCCGGCTTAAGAGGAAAGCGGTTGTGAAACGACCGGACAAGACGGGGCGCATGAACCCGGTCAGCAGGAACCCAACAACGTTCCTCGGGACCATAGCCCTTCCAGTCAACAAGATAGGATAAGACACCTCTGGACATTTTGGAGTCCAAGATAGAACGAACTTCGTACTCCTCCTGGTCACCTACTACCAAGAGTGGAGGAGGTGTGGATAACCTGGTGCATCGATTGCAAGTAAGGGGCTTGAGTAGAGAGACATGAAAAGTATTCGCAATTCTCATATGAGCCAGAAGTGCCAAGGAATAGGTCACTGGATTGATACGAAAAGGACCTATGTATCGAGGGGCAAATTTCATGGATGGAACCTTAAGTTTGATATGTCTTGTGGAGATCCACACCCTGTCACCTGGAAGATAGACAGGATTAGCACCCCGTTTCATGTCAGCTTGGACCTTAGCACGTAATGAAGCCTTTTGCAGAGCCGAATGGACGGAATCCCAAGTATGAATTGATTCTAAACGGGTGTTCAAAGCAGGGATGTCCGTGTCTGATAATTCAGAAGGGAAAACAGTGGGGTGATAACCCTGATTTACAAAGAACGGGCTATGAGTAGAAGATTCATGAGTGGCGTTGTTCCTGGCGAACTCAGCCATGGGTAAGAGCTCATACCAGTTAGACTGATTGGCATTTATAAAGCAACGTAAATAGGCTTCTAAAGACTGATTCGCCCTCTCTGCTGCTCCATTTGTTTGAGGGTGATACGCTGACGAAAAGGAGAGTTCGATGCCCAATTGTTTGCAAAAGGAACGCCAAAACCTAGAAACAAACTGGGTACCTCTGTCAGATACTATGCTTTTGGGTACACCGTGCAACCGAAAGATCTCTCTCAAGAATATTTGAACTAGATCTTGAGCAGATGGTAATTTTTTAAGAGGGACAAAATGTGCCATCTTTGAGATCTATCGACAACCATAAGGACTGTATTAAACCCGTTTGAACTGGGTAGATCCACAATGAAATCCATGGCTAAGTGGGTCCATGGAGCATTAGGTATGGGCAGTGGTTGTAACAGTCCAGGGGGCGATCTAGGAGGAACTTTAGAAACGGCACATATTTGACATGCCCCAACATAATCTTTGATATCGTTTCTAAGAGCAGGCCACCAAAACTTCCTGGAGATAGCAGAGAGAGTTTTATGGACTCCAGGATGGCCCGCTGTGAGGTTGTCATGGAACATATCTAGTACCTTTTTTCGGAACGGAGGTGACACATACAGTTTGTCCGGAGGTTTTCCCACAGGTGCCTGAGTTTGGTCTGCTATTATGGCACAGAAGAGTGGAGAAGACACTTCGGAAACTGTAGTGGCAATGAGGCATTCAGGAGGTATAATAGGATATATCTCCTGTTCCGGAAATTCTTCTGTCTCAAACTGCCTAGAAAGTGCATCTGCCTTGGTGTTTTTAGTACCAGGCCTATACGTAATTACGAAATTGAATCGGGAGAGGAACAATGACCATCTAGCCTGACGAGAGGACAGTCTCTTAGCGTCCCCAATATAAGCCAAAGTCTTATGATCAGTAAAGATCAAAAGTGGCTCTTTGGAACCTTCCAAGAGATGCCTCCATTCCTTAAGGGCAAGTACAATGGCCAAAAGTTCCCTATTCCCTATGTCATAATTCTTTTCTGCAGGTGTGAGTTTGCGAGAGTAAAATCCACAGGGATGTAAAGGCGTATCAGGACTTTCTCTCTGAGACAGAATGGCTCCAACTCCTGTCTCTGACGCATCCACCTCTAGGATAAATGGTTTGGTTGGATCAGGATGGGTCAGGACAGGTGCTGAGGAAAATAAAGATTTTAACCGTTCAAATGCCTATCTTGCTTCTTTGGGCCAAGATATACAATTTGCTCCTTTTTTGGTTAAATTGGTTATAGGGGAAATCACGGAGGAAAATCCCTTTATGAATTTGCGGTAGTAATTCGCAAAACCTATAAAGCGTTGAGTAGCTTTAAGGCCCTTGGGCAATGGCCACTGTAAGACTGCCTCCAGTTTGTGGGGATCCATCTGGAAACAAGACGGAGATATAACGTATCCAAGGAATTGTATCTCCGTTTGGTCAAACTGGCATTTCTCCAGTTTACAGTAAAGACCGTTCTGTAACAGGGTTTTCAGTACAATTCTCACATGTTCGTGATGTGTCTCTAGGTCTGGGGAATAGATGAGAATGTCGTCCAGGTACACTAGAACGAACATGTGAAGGTACTCTCTTAGGACATCGTTAATAAAATCCTGGAATACCGCTGGAGCGTTACATAATCCAAACGGCATAACCAGGTACTCGTAATGTCCCATTCTTGTGTTAAATGCGGTCATCCATTCGTGACCGTCCTTAATCCTGACTAGATTGTACGCACTTCGGAGATCGAGCTTAGTAAAGACTCGAGCTCCCTTCAATCTGTCAAACAGCTCTGATATAAGGGGAATAGGGTAGGCATTTTTTATGGTAATCCTATTCAAACCCCTATAATCGATACAGGGGCGTAGGTCTCCTTCTTTTTTAGAGACAAAGAAGAACCCAGCCCCGGCTGGTGAGGAGGATCTACGGATATGACCCTTTCTCAGAGCATCCTTTATATATTCTTCCAAACAAAGATTTTCCTGGGGGGACAAGGCATAAACTCCTCCCTTGGGAGGCATAGTCCCTGGTAATAAATTTATAGTACAGTCATAAGGTCTATGAGGAGGTAACCCTTCTGACTGGACCTTGTTAAATACCTCTTTTAAATCCATATACTGCGGCGGTATTTGTGTGGTCAAGGGAGGTGCAATAGGAACATTAATGGTACCAATAGGTTGTGGGATTTGCTTAAAGCAAACACCTTTGCATCTCTCACCCCAACTCACAATCTCTCCTTCAATCCAATCCAAACGTGGATTGTGTTTCAGGAGCCAAGGGAAACCGAGTATTATCAGACATGTAGGTGAGGATATGATTTGAAAGGTCATCTCTTCAGAGTGGAGAATACCCACTGAGACAGTGATTGGCAGCGTTTCGTGTGTGATGAAAGGCTGGGTAAGAGGCCTTCCATCAATGGCCTCGACTGCTATAGGTTTCTCTTTTTGTCTTAAGGGCAGGAGATGTTTTGCAGAGAACTCTTTGTCTAGGAAATTCTCCGCTGCCCCAGAGTCAATCATAGCCTTACACTGAACAGTGGTCTTCTTAAAAGACAAGATAACTTTGACAAGGAAACGGTTCTTAGTCAATTTAGGGGACATATACATCACACCTAAGGTCGGTCCCCGTACGTGCCTTAGGTGTGCAAGTTTTCCGGCCAAACCGGGCATGACAATCTTTGATGTCCCTTCTTGCCACAATACATACATAGCCCTTCGTTACGTCTGTGTTGTCTCTCTGCCTCAGTGAGTTTAGCGCTACCCAATTGCATGGGTTCAGGTTCTGGAAGAGGCGCTTGGCTACTCACCACAGGGTTAGAGAAACGAGGAGCTATGGACAAATTAGAACGTCTGTTACGTTGTTTGTTTTTCTCTCTTTCTCTGAGCCGGTTATCAATGTCTATCATGTAGGCAACAAACTCATTAAGATTAACCGGAAGGTCTCTAGCTGCGGTCTCATCTTGTATACTCTCAGCTAGACCTTCAGAGAAAGCAGCCACCAGACCACTATTGGTCCAATCAACTTCAGACGCCAATGTTCTGAACTCTATGGCGTAATCGGCTACAGAACGACAGCCTTGCTTTATTCTCATAAGGGCTTTGGCAGCGTTCTTCTCCCTGCCTTTAGGTTCAAACGTAGCCTTAAAAGCTGTGAGAAAGGCATTGTAATCACGGGCTACTGCGTCTCCACTTTCCCATAAGGGGTTAGCCCAGGTTAAGGCTTTTCCAGTTAATTGGTTCATCAGATAGCCTATTTTTGATCTATCTGTTGGGAATGAAACTGGGGAGGCCTCAAAGTGGTATTCAATTTGGTTTAAAAAAGCTCTGAATTCTTTAGAATCACCTCCATAACGAGGGGGAGGTGACAGGGTTATGGACGGTGGTTTATGTGGTACGGGAACCACTACAGGTGGCGGAACCACAGGTGGTACAGGAGGGACCTCTAAATAGGCAGTCCTCTGGAGCAAGGTCTGAAATACCTGGGCAAATTGGTCTAGCCTGTGGTCCATATCCTCCACCCTATTTTCACAGGCAATCATATGTTTGCATAGTTCTGCAGGATCCATGGCCCTGTCGTAATGTCACGGCTAGTAATGTGGTCCAGCACGCAGAAACTATGTAAACATATACATATGTAAGAAAAGGAAAATAACAGGATAGAGCGTAAACCGGACCTTAGAATGGCCGGACTAATACGCTAGAGACAGAGAATGGTCAAAGGGAAAGCCGAGGTCAAGGAAGCCAGAAAATACTCAATACCGTTTAAACAAGCCAAGTCAGGGAAACCAGAGATCAGAATAACCAGGGAAAAGCCAAGGATCAGGATACCAGGAAATCAGAAACACGAAAATAGCACTCTCAGGAAACCAAGAAACGGAAACCACGACAGGGCAAAGTACTGGGGTGAATTAGGGGTTTAAATACCCCTCTCTAAGCTATGATTGGTCAGAGGGCGACCTCTGACCCCAAAACGTGCGTGTGCGTTGACGTCGTGACGTGCGTTGACGTGCGTTGACGTCACGCACACGTTAGTATAATTCTCGGGGGCTATCCATAGACGCGACCACGTGGTCGGCGCCATATTGGATTCGGGCTTGATGCCCGGAAGAACTAAGTGCGCGGTTCCCGGCTCGCCGACGAGCAGGTAAGCTTGTGTAGTCGGTACGGTCGTGCCGATCGGGCACGGCCGCGAGGCTCGGCGGGCCGGTGACCGCAACAAAGACAAATGAAGGCCTTTAAAGAGTCATTACAAAACAGGACCAAAAATATTCCATACAGTGTCTTCCTGGTTGAATTTTGTAACAAAACTCGAAAACCTGAGCGGAATCCCTATCCAGGGTTGAGTGTTTCCAACTGGTAGAGTCTTATATCTCCTCTTTTTTATCACTTACCTCCTATGGTATCCTAGGTCCCTTATTGTTGTAATTAATTACCATGTCATTTTCTCTTGACACTATCAATAAACTGACTCACAGAAAGAAAATGGTAACAAATATTTTGTCTTAAATTAAGCTAGTATACTATTGGTAGAAAATGTAATGCCTATTAATATTTTTTTTTAAAGCCACTTCTTGAGGGATTGCACAATGTTCCAGTCATAAACAATGTGAAGTCTTTAGCTATGTATCAAACTGCAATGTTGTTTTGGAAAACTTTTAAAGTTAAAGAAAATAAAATGTGTGTCCCTTTAAATATAAGGTATTAACCTATAGTTTTACACTCCCTTGATTCGGTAAATGAAGTGTCTGTATTGATTCCTTAAACATTATTCTCATATCAATAGATCAAGCTGAAGTAATGTCAATACTTTGATCTATTTCAGTGCTGTGTAGATGGATGTATCATTTTATCTTTTCCTTATTCTCCCTTAAAAAACATATAAAATATTTATATTTATATTAAAATAAGATCTACTCATGAGTAAATAAGGAAATTGCCAAGACAATAGCCTGATTATCCATAAAAAAAATCCAACACATCTTTCTTTTTTATTTGCTATTACTATTATTATCTGTATTTATATAGTGCCCACTTATTCTACAGCACTTTACAGTAATATAAAGGTAGGAATTTAATAACAAACTATGACAAACAGGAACAAATTGATAAGGACCCTTCCTGAACGAGCTACAATTTAGATGATATGTGATATTAAAACACAATAGGAAGAGCAGGCTGGGGTATAGGAACCAAGTGATGGGGAGGAATAGTGCCAGAGTTAGAGTGAAATGGAGTGTGGATCTACTAATAACGTTGATACCGTAACGGATAGGAATGACAGTTACCTTCAGAGGTCACAGGTTATTCTGAAGATATGTTTTTTTATTTGACTTTATAAATGACTGAAGACTAGGGAAGAGCCTGGTGAGGGGAGGCAGGCATCCTAGGAATGGAGCTGCCCACATTAAGTCCTGTAAGAGCGACTTATCATTCCGTTCAACGAGGAGTGGCTGAAAAGAGGTGTACCTATAAATTAGTAAAAATAAACTATAGCAAGGGGTAGAATGGTTGAGAGTTTTGTAGGACAGAGTTAATATTTTGAATAAATCCTATAGGGTACAGGAAGCCAGTTTTTCAATTGACAGATGAGTGACATGTGAGAGGAGAGGTGGAAGAGTAAAATCAGCCTTGCACACGTCGATTACTTGCTGTACTTTTCTGTTCTATGGAATCTTGATGGCTTGCCAAGACCAGTTGCACCCTTAAAAATGTGTGAGTGTGTGCTGGCTGCCTATTTTATTCTCTGCAATACAGTTTCAATAGTAAGTATGCCATAACCTAATGTCACAATGTGTTAGTATGCAAGGGCCCAATTACAATGTGCTGATATAAGCAATGGGATAAAAGACAAATTGAACAGAGACACAACAGGGCTTAATAGGATGCCCTATCCCTAGAGAATGCTATTTTGTTGAAGACATAATAATACTTTTCACTAACAAATCCATCCATTGTCGTGACAATATGCTAGTGATCTTACTTGAATGTCATCAATAGTACTCTACCCCTAAGAGCTTACAGTATGTTACTGTCATGATACGGTGAAAGAAAATGTAGTCTGATAAAATATTTTACAATGTGCTAAATGTGAATTGCATACATTCCCAACATATTTGAAACCGTTTCCATCTCTAAAACCTCATGTATTTTATTGTATTGCATCCCTGACCCTTACTACCTGCATATGCATGCTTCTGTATGCAACAGCATTGAAACGATTTACAATATATAACTAGTTCATTCGTTGGAATCATTAAGCAACAAAACAAACTCAGAATTTCCAAACAGAAGGCAGCAATGCTTAATAATGAAAACCTAGCTGGCATAGGATCCATTAGATAAACAGATCATCTACATCTCTGTGATTGTCGAGCCATACAGTTTTGTAAATATTTAGCAAAGCATGTCATTTTATTGGACAGATACAGTGTAATTAAAGCTTGTCACTTATACACACTTGATTGAATTGATTAGTCTATGTCCAATTATGGTGATGAATGAATGATGAAATTAACATCTACTGAAGCAGTAATTGTCAGCTTGAAAACTGGATACAGTCTAAAGGCAGATATAAAAACACAAGAATAATTTTTCTATAACTGACATAATTCGAGTTCTGTATCTAAGAATTTAATTAGATCACTCAATATTTTCCATGTTTTTCTGTGTTTAAAGGTCAACATCAGTACATTGTTAATGTGTCCCTTTAAATGAATAATTAACCATATCATCAAAAAAACACCAAGGGTCTGTGAGTGCGAGCTCCTACCCTTGATCATCCAAGAATAGAGCCCATACTAATTGCCTTGTTAAGAAAAAATAATCCTAAAATGTCAGGTTGCTATTTAAGTAGCCTCCCATTACCCACCTATATATGTATTTAATGGTATTTAAGAAACAGTTTTTTATTATCAGTTGGACATTGAATACCATGTGTGGTGGGGTTTCCTGTAATGAGGCAGAAGTGCGGCTTTGAAGCATTACATAATTTTAAGTTTGTATCTTGACTCTATTAAATTTATTTGCTGATTTATCGAGTATTTTTGACTTAATGTTAAGTAAAAGAGACAAGGACAATGATATATATAGTTACATCCCTACATTTTGGTTTTCCTTTGAGTCAACAAGACCATCGCTTTCATTGTCCTTGTCATATATATAGTAAGAAAATAGATATATACACATACATACCAAAAAAGTTGTGGAGGGGAAAAAAGTGTGTATGAAAACCCCTTCCACCTGAAGTAAGTGGATAGTTTATACATTGCTAAACACAAGTACACAAACTAGTCAAGATATAAGACTTGTCTTTTCCATAGAAATCTCACTTTAACAGTGCTCTCACTACTGCAAGGGATTCTGGGTAGGCGTATGCAAATGAGCTCAACAAAGAACCATATTTTTGCCCCACAGCTTTGAAACACAACTCAGGAAGAGGAGCAAAGCCAGTGAACCACTCACGGACAGCTGTTTTGTTGCTATTGCACTGTAGAGCTCTGCAGAATTTAATAATATTGCAACTCATCAGCATGAGGTTGGTTACTGGCTTGCTATGGAGGCTTGGCGTTATTTGTAAAGCAAATTATTTGTTGAGTTCATTTGCATATGCCTACCCAGAATCCCTTCCAGTAGTGAGAGCACTGTTAAAGTGAGATATCTGTGGGAAAAGCAAGTCTTGTGGCTTGACTGGCATGTGTATTTGTGTTTAGCAATGTATTAAATATATATATATATATATATATATATACACATTTATATATATATATATATATGTATTAAGGCCTGTATTTATGGGAGGGACTTAAATTAATTTACTCCCCTATATAAGGGACACCCCTTACCTGACTCCATATCGCTTGAGGTCAGAATGATTTCCACTTCCGGGTCATCCAGACGCCATTTTACCTGATTACTCCATGAGGTTTATTAGCTGAGCTGTGTCAGGAATCCAGCCAAAGGCTTTTCCGGCCTACCACCTTCTTTGTTCAATCCATCGCCGTGGATGGTGTCCAAGTGACTCACAAACCGTAAGTCGACCTACCCGTTACGCCAGGCATCAGTCCCATGGCACCATGCATGGGTCAGGTCCTCACTTTACGGCTGCATTTTGTCTAAGTCTGTTCTAAAACCATTGCATGTTCAGGCATATCATTCGTTTAAACTCACTTGTTTATATCTGTCATTGGCTCATTTTGAGCATTAGCATACTCCCGAACTGGAACACATTCTGTTTCAATTGCCTAAACATACTAGGCAATTCTGTGCGTGCATTTCGAATTTCACTGCTCATTTCGTTTTGTTTCCCTGACATACCAGGCTCACGGTTCGTGCAATTTTCTACCAAACGGGAACTAGTTCATGCATTTACTATTGTACTACACACACGTTTCGTGAGTTTACAACCCATGAACAGAACTTTGGTTTCTTACAATGACTGTTATTTAAGCTATTATGTTCGCATATTGTATATTGTCAAACGGGCACTGTTCGTTTACATGTCATTCAACTATAATGCTGGGTCACTCTCAAAATCTCACGTTAACCTTGCATTTTGATTAAAGGGTAATTTTACCATACAATCAACAACAATTCTAACCCCTACTTGTACAACAGCAAAAATGTCTTCACATGTCATATACAATTTACCAGCCAATATAAATTACACATAAGATTGTTTTAAACATAACCATAAACCATAAATTAAACTCCAGCACAGGCTCAACTTCAGGTTTAAGTCACAATAATTTACATTTCACATCAAGACCAACAGTGGTTCTGTTAACACTGCCACCTACAGGTCTGTCAAGTACATTGACAATTTTTATGGGGTTTTACAAACACCAAAACACTGACCCCTATAGGTCAACAGATAAACAAAATGTTACATACCAATCAGTATCCAACTGCTCTGCCACCTATAGGGCACTCGGCAGATCTCCAGTGCACTTGCATTTTACAACACCATGTTCACTGACCCCTAATATTCAATAAGACATGCAACAATTCACATAGCAAGTAGTATATCAACATCTGGTATAAATACACATATTATTACACAGTAGCAGACGCATCTGTATATACGTAGCTGGTAATATAGTTCACATACATTTTTCACAGCACGCTGCTCACACAACAGACTTTCCCCTAGCAAGGGGACATACAACATACAAGGTGGGGACAGACAACTTTTTCACTCATACATACAGCATTTAATGGGTTAAGATTGATACATATTTAACCAGTATGGCTATGATGTTTAATATTTACACATCACGGCACTTTACTTTTCACATATACTGTACGTATTAAGATAAGCTTGGTCTATGCCATATTTTCTTATGCAATACGGTTTTATCCATTCAGGTTACAGTTACTACTAAAAAACCTATACGGATTGTCAGGTTCAATACCATACTACCAGGTACATACACCTGCTCACGTAGTTATCAATCTCTTACCTTCCCTGGAATAGTAATAGCGTACTGGCAATTAGGGTTCTAGGGCCCAATAGGTATTACCCCCTTTTTTCTCTGCATTACACTTCGGATAGTGGTCCCGCGAGGCCAACACCCCACCTCACACTCGGAGGCATACACCCCTTGGGCCACTCATGAGCTAGCCATCTCGCATTGTATCATAGAGAGGGCCTCACCTGTCACTCCCCTTCCTATTTTCTGGTTACTGTCACCAAGAGGCCAACATCCTGCCACAACGTTCGGTGGCCACACAAAATCCCCTCGCACCAAGCATAGATAGATCCTCTCATGCCACTTGGCAACTAGCAGGGCCTCACCAGTCACCAAAAAACCCCAAGCCTAATCATTTTAGCAAGTCAGTACAAGACCCCTGGGTACAAATAATAATTGCAATCTTTATTGTTATTTAAGTATTTCTCGAAAAGATGGTGAAGAATCACCTCTTCCTAGCACCCCGGCTAGAATTGATGCACCTTCAAGCAGAGGAGATGTTGCTAGTCCAGCAGCAATCAGATCCTGGATGATCCCACACGTTACCACCGAACTAAGGAGGCAACAAATCCCCTACCCTGCCACAGCAAGGAAAGCAGAGTTATTCAAACTCCTCCATACATCAACGGACAACACGGAGGCAGGGGAAGGCCCAGCAAAACCAACTCAGGTGACACCCAGGTCATGCTAGCCTCACTCATAAACTAATGAGCCAAAAAAATTATGACAGACTGGCAATCTCGAGTCGGTTACCACAGCCCTCACAAGGCTGGGTCTCACGCTACTGTACAACCAGCACCATCCGAAACTCGGTTACCTGGTACAATCAATTCTTATTACACACAAGACGTTAACCCTGCACATATGATCCCAGCACATTGGGGAAACAAGGCATATATATGCATGATGATGTATCTGTGATGGTCAGACCCAGGGATTCCAGGTAAATCGGGAACTGATCATCCCTTGGTTGTGTTGGCATTTGGTATATGTAGAGATGTTTATTTGTGCAGGTACCCATACAGAAGGGATTTTGTCCCAAACAAACGGACGAGCACTCTCAGGCTCCAGGTACCAGCACCTCTGAACTACCAGAGACAATTGGTATGAGTAGTTGCATTGCATATAGACTGTTGCATATATGTTCAAATGGTTCACGGCACATAACAAACCATGTGTCCCAATACAACTTACAAAAAACGTACTCGCCATCTGTACACACCAATGCATTTTCAACACTACTGACTCATCACCCTTCTAGACTTGTAGTAGATTTACTAAAGCTCTGGAGCTTCAAATGGCTCCCATCATGAATACACCTTCAAGGAATATAGCATGCCCTCACTTACAGTCAGCACAACAGAACCATCGGCTGTAAACACACTCATAGCCAAGATTTGCAGAGGGGTTTTTACTTGGGTTTTCCAATCTCCACCATTTACAGCATGGCGCCAAACACAAACACATTGGTATTGTCACAAGGAAATCTTCCCTTAAATAAAGACTAACCATAGACTTATTGGCACCACACACCTCCGCTACCCCAAGTCTCAACTCCCTCATACCCTCCGAGGAGTTTCCTTACTATACAACACCATTGATCTACCTTTACAGCTATCACTCAAGCATGGGTTGAAGCTTGGTTAAGTAAGACCAATATCATCAACGCAGTAAACGGCTACCATCTACCCTACACACTTACATGGCATAAAATGGGCAATTCTTTCCCCGCTCAACTTTCGGGCTACAGATTAGCCTACTATCGATATTCGCAGATACTCTCTGCTGGTTATGATAACATATCCAGAGGCCTTACAGTCATACACTATCTAGAAGACTTCTTGTTGATCAAAGATAACATATTTTTCACTAGAAGCCTCACTTGGGCGTCCCAGTACCCCATAAGAAACAGAAGGCCCAGACACTATCATCACATTACTGGGCATACGACTTGAGTCGGCATCCATACAAGCAAGTTACCACAAGACAAATAGGGAACATTCTCAACTACATCAATCACTACCTCCTGCCTAGTACTTACAACCGCAAGGAACTACAATCCCTACCAGGTTCCTTAATTTTGCCATGCAAATCATACCACATAAGACCACACTTTCACATCCAGAGTACTTTCCCCTTTTTTCCACACTTCCAACATGACGATCAGAGGATGTCCCTAGACACCTCAGCCACAGCAGACCTGCACAGGGGGGGGGGAATTTCTTAACCACTTGGCATGGTAAAAGCATGTTCCTTCCAGGATTGTCTGACACTTCTCCAACCAGATGGTCAGACCCGGCGTCTACCACGGGTTTGCAGCGATCTACCGGGAGCGATTGCTTTGGAGCTGTTGGCCATGGCATCCAGGTTTGAAAATTTTTCCACCACCTCAGCCCCTTTGGGGGATCTACCCCATTGTAGCAGCTGCTGTGGCATGGGGTAAATCATGGTCAGGGTCATTAATCCGTTGTTACTCAGACAACTAAGCGCATGTCATCATCAACAAACGCCACTCATCATCCATACGATCATGATATTTCTGGGGAACTCACTTGGTTGGCCACTTATCACATTTCTTTTACTTTTATGTACCAGGCGGGGGTATACATCCCTGCCGACAATTGTCTCATTTATATTGCAGGCATGTTCGTCATACGCTTCCTACAGCCGCCCATACAGTGACGGCCACTCTTTCGTTCCAGAGACAAAATCATGGACTAGACATACTCATGCAGCATAGCATGCACTATCCCACCTAGCACTTTCGTCCCATACTTGTAGAACGCATAACACAGCTTTTCACCTGGCTTAAAGAATCTTATTGGAACACGACATACCTCAACCAGTGTCATAACATTTCTCCTAGGTTTTGCTTCTTTTTGCCACCTGAAACTAAAACTATCTCACACACCATTAAGTATATATTTTACAGGCATTCAACAACACAGGATAACATATGGCCCAAACTACCATAACTTCATGCTATCATACCAGACAAGAATATACTCAGAGGTTTTCAGGAATCCATTCCCCCACGTTCCTCTCAGAGATTACCAATAGCCATCCAACTTTTTCATCCTTATCGGACCTATTAGATCTACAACCATTCAATTATACTACCAAGTTGGCCATTACCAGCCATGCACACTGCCTTCTATGCCTTTCTCAGTAAATAAAATGATGCTGTCAAATGAAAGTCACATTGTTCTATACTAAATTTTATTTCAGCCCAGGACACAAGCCCAGAACACAGGCCATTAGCTTGTGCCTATATTGACCTTCCCCCATTGTCCTTTTTATTATAAAGCTACCACATTTGCAGGTTGTAGCTGAAACAATCCGTAGAGGTGCTACAGGCCCTTTTTCCTTTAAGGCTGCTCTCAGGTTAATGAGAGGGGGAGTTAACCCCTTAATGACCACATGATGGCCTATGCTGGCATGCAGTGCCCAGCTTTAACAACCAGCAGAAAACCACCATGCATTAAAATGACAAAGCAGAGTTAAATCTCTGCTGTTACCAAGAAACTACATGTATCACTGGATGGAAACCTGTAGCTCCCCATCTGTCCATTAAGGTTAACAGATTAAGACTGATAGATGAGCTATGTACAGAGCAGAAAGTGAAAAATCCACTTAAATCACCATGGTTGGGTGATAACACTCAGCCACAGTAATCCCTCATAATGAGGGAGAACCTCACAGTCAGTGAGGTCTCTCAGCATGCCCCTCTGCCACATGATTGGTGCTCACAGAGCACTCTGTACTGTGTGACCTGGGAAATCCCTCTACTGATGTCAGTACTGAGGAAAGCAGAGGGAATCCCTGTGAGGTAGGATTACAAGGTAGGACTAGGGGATGAATTAGCGGCAGTATTATGAGTTTGATTATGGTTAGTGTGACGAACAGAACCTCGCCACAGGCTTTTGGAGGGGCTTGCTTGCCAGCCTCCTGCCAAAAGACTATGGGCCAGGTCAGCGACTGTAAATACCCATATTTTATTCCCCCTGGTTCGGCACTTTGCATAGAACCGAACGCTAGCTCACTGGCGGCCATTCGCATGGCCCAAAACCGCGAATAGACTTCAGGGGGACTTAGCCACGTATGCCCTGGAACTATTTTCAGCATGAAAACTTTGAGGTTCTTGGTCGGTCCCCAGCGGCACTTAGCTGCGATTCTATGGAACTGTTTTGGGCATTTTGGGACCATGCTGCGGTCGGCCAAAACTATCACTTCCAGGAAATTCCTGAACCCCAGAACTGATCTGGGTGATTTTTGGATATGTTGGTCACCCAGATTGGGGCTATCAGAGGATGTAACTTTTGTGGGAGGTGTGTATGTTTTAAAGGTATTTTTGAGGTATTATAAAAATGTGTGTTTTTGTGCCTGGAGATAATTGAGTTAATACAGTTCTTGACTCAATTATCTCCCAGGTACCGAGGCATGATTGACCTAGTTTGTATGGGAGTGTCCTGGATCTGAGAGCCAATGTGATTGTGTATTTGTTTCTACTGTGGTTTACTCTTAGGTCCAGTGGAGAGTGCCCCTTGCATGGGGCCGGTCATAAAAGGCCAAGTGTGGTCCCTTTAAAGTCAGTTTACTTGACCCTCAACATGCAGCCTCTTCTCGTGATTGTAGAGAACAGCTATACCAGCTATACCAGATATATCTTCTTTCGATTGCTATACTGGCTATAATCACTAGTTCTTGTAAGTGCTACACAGCTATACCTACTAGACTCTCTGGAGTAGGAGAGGTCCATCCACTGGAAGCTGGATCCTTGGCTTGGGTCCAGGGTGGGTGGAGGACAGCGAGTTCCCAGCCAAGCTATGGCGGCTAAGGGTTTACGGTGCTTATGGTGTCCGGTGAGGTGCTTATAGTACTCCAGGCTACTTGGAAGCACCGATTGGCGGAGGCACCCTGTCGGGGTGCATGGCGGTCCATCACAGGTAGGATTATTGGTAAGATTATGGGTTTGATTAGAGTAGGATTATGTGTTGGACTATGGGTAGTATTATGGGTAGGATTAAAGGTTGGATTAAGGTTTGAATTAGCTTTAAAGTAGCTTTAAAACTGTAATTCACTCTTTGTAGTATTTGTTTTATAATTTCTAAAATTACTTGAAATCCTAGACATACTTGGCAATTTAACAATCAGTACTTATTATTTAATCCTTTTGAGTTAGTGATCATTAGTTGTATTAAAATATTTGTATTTTTTTTAATATTGTATTCATATTTAATAGGGTGTTATATATACATGTGGAGTATTAAAAGGATGCCTTCTTTCTACATTAAAAAAATGATATAAAATATGTAAAGGTGCACTTAAACAGGCAGAGTGAAATTGTGGTAGAATGAACGCATGGCAAAAGTGTCAAAAAGGCCTTGGTCAAATCTCAAAACAGCTTTGATCCTTAAGGATTTAGTAAATGTTGTTTGTTGATGGACACTACGGATTTGTTCCGTGTTAACTTTGTTTGGAATTGTATTTTTAGCACACTGGGATTCCCTGAGGAAGTCCTGCTAGGACAAAACACTGATTGCGAGGTTACATTGGAATGTGCAATGCCTGATGATATTTGTGATATTCTGTGAATGTTTTTCACTAACTGGTGTTTTTTACCTTATTTATTTATTATTGCCATTTATATAGCGCCAACAGATTCCGTAGCGCTTTACAATATTATGAGAGGGGATTTAAATATAAACTTACGGGAACAATAGGTTGAAGAGGACCTTGCTCAATAGAGCTTACATTCTATAGGAGGTGGGGTGTAAAACACATTAGGACAGGAATTTGCGGTCAAATAAGGTGGGCTGCCCTTTAGGAGAGAGCAAGAGACAGGTATGTCAGGTATAGGTTAGTCTTGGAGGCCATAAGCTTTCCTAAAGAGATGGGTTTTAAGGCACTTCTTAAAAGATGCAAAACTAGGGGAGAGTCTGATGGCGGTAGGCAGGCTATTCCATAGGAAGGGAGCCGCCCGCGAGAAGTCCTGCAAGCGTGAGTTGGCCGTACGGGTTCGGACAACGGACAGGAGGTGGTCACGAACAATAATACAAGTAAATAACAGTTACCAAGTATAAGCTCAGTACTAGTGAGTAAGTAACTCTAACACCTTGGTGGGGTCCCCTTAACCTTCACCAACAATCAAATACATGTACTTTTAAGATGGTTCTTTACATAGGCATATTCCTATGGTAAATCCTACAGAAAAAAACAGTAGATAATAGTGCAATATCGTCTATACTGCTTTTTCTTATAAGTCTAATAATGCTCTAATGAATGCAAACTCACAAAGATGGAGCCCCTGTAAATTGGGCTCAGATAGTTCGCCTTGTGGGATGTAAAGGGTCCCACTCCCTCCTCTGTGTTTCAGGATCTATATGAAGGGTGATCACAGGTATGCAGATGAAGGTTAATAAAAGTGCTTTATTTTAAAATTGCGCAGTGAAAAATAAAACAGAAATAAAACAATAAAATACCTTAAAATCTCTGTTGATAAGTCTTAGGTTGTAGTCCTAGTAGCAAAACGCGTTTCGCCCATTCAGGGGGCTTCCTCAGTTGCTGATCCTTTTCCTATGCATTTACTGATCCTTTTGAATGCCAATTCTTGTTGCTTTTTTTCCTCCTCTCTCTCTCTGTTTTCGGTCTTCAATACTTCCGGTTTCCGGTCTATGCGTTCCACCCTTGGAACACGTACTTCTTTAAAATGTAGCGGAACACTATGGGTTTCCAACCCATTTCTAATGTTTCTAATGTGTTCTGCTACTCTTATTTTCAGGGGTCTGATAGTTCTTCCTATGTATAGTAAATTACATGGTCATTTTAAAAAATATATTACTCCTTTTGTATGGCAGGTTAGATGATTTTTTATGCAGTAGGGTTTCTTTATGATGTCTCCAATATCTGTTAAATGTCTTTTTTTACTATTAGTCGTTCTGCAGGGAAGACACATTCCACATCCAAAAAAGCCTTTCAAGTTTTGTAAAAAGTGACTGGGTTTCTTTGGGCTAAGGCAACTTTTAACTAAAATGTTTTTAAAATTTTTTGCACCTCTATATGTAATTTTAGGTTCAGACTGTAGGATCTTATTTAGGATAGGGTCATCTTGTAATACGTGCCAATATTTTTTAATAGTTTTCTTTGTTTGTCTATTTCGTCCATTATAGTTACAAATAAAAGAGATGTCACTGGCATTTTGTTGTTGTTGTTCTTTTTTTGGTTTATATTTGATAAGTTCCTTTCTCTGTACTTTTCTTACTTCTTCGAAATTATTTTCTAAAAGCTCTCTGTTGTACCCCTTCTCTATGAATTGTTGCTTAATATAATTTGCCTGTTCCATATAGTCTGAATCTTTTTTGCAGTTTCTTCGAGTCCTTAGGAATTGACCGCTTGGTGCATTTTCCAGCCATGGGTTATAGTGACAACTATTTCTTTCTATGTACCCATTCGCATCAACTGGTTTAAAATAATTCTTGGTGTTAATCTTCTCATCTTCTATATAGATGTGTAGGACCAGAAAATGTATTTCCACTTTGCTACTGCAACTTGTTAGGTGAATCCCCCAATCGTTTCGGTTGAGATAGGTAATAAAATCCTTCAATTGTTCCTTGGTTGCCTGTCCAAATAAAAAATATATCATCTATGAATCGGCGATAGGACACCAAGTATGCCCCCCATTCATGGCCCTGGGTGACAAATGACTCTTCCCAAAATGCCATGAATAAATTAGCGTAACTGGGGGCAAACTTGGTGCCCATCGCCGTTCCACATATTTGCAGGTAAAAATCGCCCTCGAACCCAAAAAAATTATTTGTCAGAATTAAAAAAATGCCCTCTAAAATGAACTCAATCTGTTCAATTTTGAAAAAATCTGATTTGGATATGAAATGGCGTACTGCTGCCATCCCTTTCTCGTGTGGTATTACACTGTAGAGAGAAGTGACATCACAGGTTACTAATGAGTAACCCTGCTGCCAAATGGTGTCTTCCAGAATTTGTAAAATATGGATTGTGTCTTTGAGGTACGACGGGTTTTTAGAGACTAAAGGCTGCAAAAGAGTGTCTATGTACTCTGATGCCCGCGTGGAGATAGAGTCGATGCCTGATATTATAGGCCTACCAGGGGGCTCTGTGATGTTTTTATGCACTTTTGGGAGATGGTAGAAAACTGGAATTTTGGGATTGGTTAAAAAGAGATATTCTGCCTCTTTATCATTTAATATCTTTAAATCCTTCGCTTTTTCTATATATTCCTTAAATTTAGTGGTGATTTGTTTAAGAGGGTTATGCGTAAGCTTTTTATATGTCGAGGAATCCGACAAGATTCTTATGGCTTCCTCCAAATACTGGGATCTATTGAACATCACAACCCCCCTCCCCCCCTTCAACCGGAAGTATTGAAGACCGGAAACAGAGAGAGAGGAGGAAAAAAAGCGGCAAGAATTGGCATTTAAAAGGATCAGTAAATGCCTAAGAAAAGGATCAGCAACGGAGGAAGCCCCCTGAAGGGGCAAAACGCGTTTTGCTACTAGGACTACAACCTAAGACTTATCAACAGAGATTGTAAGGTCTTTTATTGTTTTATTACTATTTTATTTTTCACTGTGCAATTTTAAAATAAAGCACTTTTATTACCCTTCATCTGCATACCTGTGATCACCCTTCATAAAGATCCTGAAACACAGAGGAGGGAGTGGGACCCCATCTTTGTGAGTTTGCATTCATTAGAGCAGTATTAGACTTATAAGAAAAAGCAGTATAGACGATATTGCACTATTATCTACTGTTTTTTTTCTGTAGGATTTACCATAGGAATATGTAAAGAACCATCTTAAAAGTACATGTAAGATACTCCACCTTATTTTCTTGTTTGAGGAGGTGGTCACGGGCAGAGCGGAGAGACCGAGAAGGGACATAGCTATGGATCTGTGAGGAGATATTAGAGGGGCTAGAGTTGTTCAGGACTTTAGAGGTGTGAATTAGTACCTTGAATTGACTCCTATAGCATACAGGAAGCCAATGTAAGTACTGGCAGAGGAGTGAGGTGTGAGAGAAACAACTAGAGAGGAAAATCAGTCTGGCAGCAGTGTTCATTACGGACTGTAGCGGTGCAGTACGGCTTTTGGGAAGACCAATCAGGAGAGGGTTACAATAATCCATGCGGGAAATTACTAGAGCATGGACAAGCTCCTTGGTAGTATCTGGTGCAAGAAAGGGGCGGATGCGGGCTATGTTTTTAAGATGGATTCTACAGGATTTGGCAACATGCTGGATGTGAGGCTCAAAGGTGAGGCCAGAATCAAGTATAATGCCAAGACAGCGTGCTTGCAAGGATGGACTGATGTGGGTACCACAAACTTGAAGGGAGAGCGAAAGAGGAGGATCAGTATTAGGAGGAGGAAAGACAAGGAGCTCAGTTTTAGAGAGATTGAGTTTCAGAAAGCAGGAGGACATCCAATCAGAGATGGAAGAAAGGCAAGCAGTGACACGTTGCAGGACGGCAGGGAGGTCCGGGGAAGAGACATATAACTGGGTGTCATCAGCATACAGGTGGTAGTGGAATCCAAAAGAGGTAATAAGTTTGCCAAGAGAGGCAGTATAAAGAGAAAATAGAAGGGGACCAAGGACAGAGCCTTGGGGGACTCCAACCGAGACAGGACGAGGTGAGGAGGTATAATTAGAAAAAGAGACACTGAATGAGCGTTGGGAGCGATAAGAGGAAAACCACGAGAGGACAGTGTCACAGAAACCAAGCGATTGAAGAGTTTGAAGAAGGAGAGCATAATCAACAGTGTCAAAGGCTGCTGAGAGGTCAAGAAGAATTAGTATGGAGTAGTGGCCTTTGGATTTAGCTGCGATTAGGTCGTTAGTAACTTTGATAAGTGCAGTCTCAGTAGAGTGGAGAGTGCGGAAGCCAGATTGAAGGGGGTCAAGGAGAGAGTTGGAATTGAGGAAATGAGACACACGGGTAAAGATAAGCATGCTGCATTATTATCGTCTCCTGTTCATTTGTAGTTATATGGAGAGTCAAGATTGTTGATATTCCTTTATAAGGGAATTCCTCTTTCTTACCATGACTGCATAATGTTTATGTTCAATGCTTTTATTTATTTTTAATACACGTTTCGTCCCGTTCTGGACTTCCTCATGGATGTATTATATTAATTTATACATTCCTGAGGAAGTGACGAAACGCGTTGGATTTTAACTTCAATTCTGCACAGACTTGTTTACTTTTATATTGTTTTGTGCTTTTGAATGCTGCAACATTACTGCTGTCTTTTTGGATACCACCATTGTTGTGGAGACATGCTGTTTACCTTCTGACACACTGTAAGTGCAGCTTGTAAAAATAAATTTGTTATACTTTTATACAGTCTGCACTATCTTTCTTCTCCCTTGTATTTTGAGTTATTCAAGAAGATACTCCTTTACCAAAGAGCTCTATGGCTGGAAGATTTCCTACAACCACACAAGTACTCCAATATTGAGGGAGACATGCCTGGATCTACTAATTTCTAGTGAGTTTTCTACCACCACACACCCCCTGCTTGTGCTTATTGTATTGCACTATATTTGTGTTTTATTCCACCAGATATACGGTGCCTATGGTAGATTATACCAACTACTATACAGGTTGTACAATTTACTACTACTTTTGGTGATTTTATGCACAATTCTTTCCTCTTGGTTTTCTATTTGTATTACTTGTATTTTGTAGTTTTTCTAGGGAACACTTTAAACCTAAGGTGCTTTGTGTACATCAGAGCATACAGTGACCATCTTTTTGTGTGTTTTATTTATTTTTGGCTTGTAAGTGCAACCAATAATTCACTGTATACTATTTACCACCACAGTGTTACACTATGCTATTTTGATCCTTCTGGGTTTGCTGTATATCAATTTGATTTATTTGTTTGGTGTTTTCTTAACTTTAAACACAGTATATCACTTGCTAGTATTCAAATTGTTTACTAGCAAGTTAATATTTTGAATAACAGTTCAACATTCTTAATATATTCTTAATAACACATTTGCACATCCCAGCAGTCAAAATTCAAAATTCACGATTAAAAATATCGTAGACATGGCTGAACTATATATATTTTTTTATTTTTTTTTTATTTTTTAAAGAAAATTTTAACACAACATAGGCATTTTTAATGCCTCATGATTAATGTAAAGCTTTTCTAAGGTGACAGATTTGCTTTAATCTCCCACTCTGACTTGTCATGTTGCCACAAATAACTGCTCCATATACCACATTTTGATTATTTTCACACAGCAATAAGTAGCTAATACTGTTAACATGGATTTTGTTTTACTATTTATAGAGAAATACAGTGTGCAAGAGACTTTAGCTAACATGATTTCTAACTGTGCCTCTGTACTGCCAAAGTGGGTAATATTTCACAGAAAAATGTAAATAACCACAAAATAATAATGTGACGTTTACTCCCTGCTCAATAGGTTTTCATGTTAGGAAAATATTTGTATATTTCTCATTTAAACAGAAACTTCAAATTAATTTAAATGCGTGTCACTTTTAAAATTGCAATCTTTTAATATTGGTTAGAGTCAATACCCCACTTAAAATAGAATGCATGTATATGACAGAGTATTCTATTTTATAAAATGGACAGGGCCATTTGAGAATAGGGGCTAGAATATGGGTGCCCTTGTGCAATACAAAAATAAATGTAATACAAAAAATATTAGAAACGAGCTGAAACTTGCAGGAGAATGAGAACTATCTTTACATTTTTCACACCATGCAGTTTTCACTTTATTTAAAATCCAACCATGTACATAATTCTTTTTTGAAGGTTGGCTGAAATATAGGTCACATTGTTACCCAGTGGATGAAGTCCAGGAACTAAACAATATTTTTGAGAAGTAACCCTTTTACCTACACATTATATTGTATCTTATGTTAACGTGTCTCCAAAGGGAATTACATGTCTGCATCTTCTTCATTCTAACTTTTCTGGATTAACTTCATATATCTCATATCTCCCCTACTGCTAATTTATGTTGTTATTTATCTACCTATTTGTTGTATTTTATGTCACGAAAAGTGATATGCCCTATTATTTGCCAACCACAATTTCAAGACACACAATCTACATTTCTATCTCATTGCAACCTCACTCTTCATCTTATCATAAGCACTATATTGATCCCTATGATTATTCCGATCAACTTCTCATCCATTTATAGGCCATTTCTTTCCATTTTTTTATTCTTTCATCATCTGCTAATAGTAGATGCGAATAATAATCAAAATAAAGAGATATTCTCACCTGGAAGGAGTAATTTGGGCATGCATGTCTCTCTACAAAGTTCAAGTACAAAGCAACGACTTTAGCCACTGGGTGAGAGCATAGCAGGAAGAAAACAAAAAAACAGCAATGTTCAAGGGTCTTTGATACAGTTAAAAGTAAAGTCATTTTCCCAAAATCAATAAAATGTCGCAAATAGAAATCTAGAACACAAACATTCTAAATCAAAGTAAAAATCACAGTGCACACTTGCAAAACAAACTCTTTCAAGCGTCATACCTTCTACCTCCACTGTTGCTACAAACCCTGCTAATCTCATAGACATCCTCTTTCAATTATAGAGAGCCTTCACTTTATGCTTGATACTGAAACAATCAAATACACATGTATTATTCTTTCTAATATATGTAACAATGATTTGGTGGTCTTCAGATTTCCCCACCCCAAGACCCACGAACTATAAGAAAACTTGTAATTGTTTAGTTTTCACCATATTACACTTTTCAATCAATTCCCTCATAACCTTCCTTTCTTCTCATTGAAGAATAGGCCACTTCTCTATGCATTGCTGTCAGGAGCGTCTTTTGTTGCCCTGTTTGACTTGACATTTTACTGGAAAAATTCTGTACCTGGACACATCATTTTCTCCGTACTGACATTCCTTCTTCTTCCATGCTCGGAGATTTCAACACCCTGTAGACATGCTTTCCAACTGTGATTCCTCCAAACTGCTTCCTACTTTATCATATGGTCTTGCATAGTGAATTAACTCTCCTCTTCATAAAAATAAATCCAATAATGTCAATCAGTCCAAATTGGTACCTCGATAGTAGCAGTCCGATACGTGTTTCGCCCCTGCAGGGGCTTCCTCAGTCGGTATATTTCAGCAGAGCTTTTCCCGGCATCTTGTTAAGTTGCTTGTAGCTTTCTCTTCCAGTTCCGGTCTACAAGCTACAAGCAACTTAAAAAGATGCCGGGAAAAGCTCTGCTGAAATATACCAACTGAGGAAGCCCCTGCAGGGGCCAAACACGTATCGGACTGCTACTAAGGTACTAATTTGGACTGATTGACATTATTGGATTTATTTTTTTCCCCTGGACTTATATTTTATGTTCCCATATATATTATTATTATTATTATTATGGTATTTATATAGCGCCATCAAATTCTGCAGCGCTTTACGGGTGGACGAACAGACATGAAGTTATAACCAGACAAGTTGGACACACAGGAACAGAGGGGTTGAGGGCCCTGCTCAATGAGCTTACATGCTAGAGGGAGTATGGTAAAATGACACAAAAAGGTAAGGATAGTATTAGACTAGTGACAGTTACAGAAGAGGAATCAGTCAGTTTAATTATTTGAATTAATATTTTTTTTTTTTTACCATTTCTGCACATAGTTGTATGTGCTTACTGACCAAATAAAGTGTGTTTGTACCTAAGAAGGTCCTTCTATTCTATTACCACTGAAATTCACTGGAAGAAGGATTAGACACATCCTTTAAAAGTCCCTCAGCGCTACTCATGAGAGCCATATGAATCGATTTGGCTCCATGTTTAATCATCAGATGTGTTCCACCTATTGTATGTATTTGGAGGATAATTTATGTTTATTAGATCAAAAGGCATAGATATGCTTTCTAAGAGCAAATATAATCTAACATTTCCCAACCCATAGATTTTGTATGTTCTAAACCAGATACAAATAGTGACTTAAAATCAATTATATTTTTCCTGGCAGATAAAAAATAGATCTTAATGATAACACATGGTGTAGTTAAGCAAACATCTATGAAACACACACCAAAATTATATAATCCTTACTTTTGTGTTCAAGCAGGATATGTCATCTTTGCTAGTGATGGGTCAAGACCGTTTTCTATTAACCAGGAAAACATACAACTTGCATTTGAGCATCAGGGCAATCATATTTTACACTAGGATAAATAAATGTACTTTTTTTTCTGCTCCTCCTTTTTTTCCCCTCTATTGG
Organism: Pelobates fuscus; assembly: GCF_036172605.1. Lineage (NCBI taxonomy): Eukaryota > Metazoa > Chordata > Amphibia > Anura > Pelobatidae > Pelobates > Pelobates fuscus. Next base: position 74,709,456 of record NC_086323.1, on the reverse strand, counting down.
CTACTTATTCTCACTTGATCTGTGAACCACATGGAGGAAAATGCTCCTGTCAGTGTAATGTGAAATATATATCTTATATGTATATTATTTTCAGATTTTGCAGTACTCTGATTGGCCTATTTGTACTTTCTTTTGTTTCATCTGATTTATTACCAAACTGTGATATATTTTAAATTTGCCTGTTCCAGAAATTTATTTTATTTTCGGATGAAGTGGTTTGGCTGCAACACATGTTTTTGCCATGCTCATGTCTAGTACAGATGTTTGGGTCTTTTTTGATTGACTTTTATAACTGTTATCATAGTTATCACCATAGTTATCACCTAAGCATTACTGGCATGGCTTTAAATAATAACCTGAAACCCTAGCATCATTATCATTCACATGAGACTATTTTTAGAGACTCACTGTTCTGTTCATCAAAAATAAAACCTATGGAAGATTGTTAAACAATGAACCAATGGGAATTATTAAGCACAGAAAACTCCTCTAAGTGTCAGTTGGTGGACAGTAAATTACTATGGTGTTGATGAGTCCCCTCATAGTGGACAGATTTCGCTAAGCTAATACGGTGCATACCTATGTCAACTCATATTGTCCGTCCTTCCTATTCTCTATGACTTGAAACTCAATGTCTCATATCCTGTAGTTATCATTTCCCATGTGTTTCTATTGCTCACTCATTCCTCTATTCCTAGTTTCTAACTTCCTTCACTTCTGTCCCCAGTTTGTCTTTCCTTCCACACGTTTTCCTCTCTGAACTGTTTATGTCTGTCCCATTGCATTTCTATTCTTAATTTGTTTTTGTCCTCTTTTCTCTAACTCTTGTGCCATCTGGTTTATTTGCTCCTTCCCCTCTTATATCCCTCTTTTTCCCATTGTACCATAAGTCCATAATTCTTAGATATTATATTATAACATTAACAGCATGGGTACCAGACTATAAAATACGTTTAGAACAATAAGAGGGCTATGCATGCATATTGTCCACACCAACAGTGATGGATGCAATGATGGTAAATGTGTCTAAAAATAATAATAATAATAATAACAAAGTATTTATCCAGGAAAGGTAGATTCAGATTACTCTGGTTTTCAGGTTGGGGATGTTACCGTAGCCCAACATCCAGGGGTTGTTACTATTAAAAATATCAAAATATTAGAAGATAGTAATGCACCCAAACGTACTGTTTAGAATTTCTAAACTGGGTGTATTATGTGTAAAATGGTATGTAAAATGTTTTTTCTATCCACGTACATGCATTTAATATATTTTTTACAACTCCATTGTAAACCACAGTAACTTGAATGGAGCACCTTATTAGGAATGTCTAGGTTTGTCCATTTACATTTCTTTTACACATGTACCCTTCAACGGTTCCTTAGTAAACTAAGTAAGGATGATTTTCAAGCTTTGGGCTGTCAGCATTGGAACCCTAGGAAGGTCTTGTACGTTCTAAGTGTTAAACCTGTAGATTTGGATGGAATGTAACATGTGACGAAAGAAGAATGCCTGATGCCTCTGTATTCCGTGCTCCTCTGTCTAACTGAATTACATTAAACCCCATCCTGGCAAGTTCATTATTTATAATCCACACAGACACTATGATTCAGATAACCACTTTATCCAGTGCCAGATAACAAAGAGATAGAACCTATAACAGGCAGTTAAACAGAGCTCCTGATAAGAGCAGGCAGCAAGGCTTCTCTATAAGCTTTGTGCAAGACTAGTAATCCTCTAATCTGCAGTATGTGTGTCTCCTAGCTCTCTTTTCATGCTCTATTACTTTACTCGCCTACTTGTCTTTTTTCCTTGAGCCTGCCTGCAAAACCTTGACTGTCTTTATCACCAGGAGAAATACGTATGGGTAACCTAGCCAACCTTTGACTTTTTTTTCACCCTATGTATATTTTTGTTAAAATAGAAGACAAAAAAAAAAGTAAAAGAAAGAAAGCTTTCCGGGGTGATTTTCATGTCAAGTAAATTGAAAGCGCTTGCAAAGGAGAGTAAGCGGGGCAGATGCATGACTGCGATATTTCTAAAAATAGCTTTCTGGTTTATATTTGATCTAGAAGATTTGAAGGAAAGGCTCTTCTTCTTTGTTTGGAAAGGGACATTGTTAGATTCTTTTCTCCACGTCTGTTTTCTACTGCATATAAGCTACCATCACTATAGATGTCAGGTACGCTAAGAACAGATGCATTTGCATTAAATGCACTTGTATGCATAGTGATAGCAATGTCTGGAAACATTTGCAGGTGAGTGGTTTTCATATCCCCCTTGGTTTTTTTTAACCAGGAAGTAAGAGTTTGATGCTAGACAAATATCTGTGAATGCAGATCAGAAAGGGGTACAGCAGGCAGGCTAGCAATCGGACAATTGTGATTACCGCTACCACACACACACCCATTCACTGTGTATTTCACCTTTTCTATAATAGGACAATTGTGCCCAAGCCGAATGGCATACAGGAGTTGGGAGTCATAACAACATTATTCTGCCGATTGAAAGTATCAGAAAATGTGATAGAAGGTCTATTGGCAGAGTATTGCTATAGATAGTCAACAGGCATGAATTGAACAGAACCTTTCCTAGACCATTTCTCCATGGGTTTGTGTGTTGGCTGATTGGTACATGGTCTCAGCGATCCCAAAGCTTGAAATGGTCACCTGGAACAACCAGACTGTCAGACTATGATGAATAAGTATGTACGTAAGTAAGATAAAGCAGTACCCAAAACACTCATCGCACAAGCACACAGACTCAAATAATCATAAGTGAAAGCAGAATTTGTGTCTTAGGAATGCGTAATTGCCACAAATATATCTACATGAAGCTGTCCTCCTTCTGTTAAATCAGCATAATGCATGTGATGCATGGATAAGACCATCCTCTCATAGATCTGTGAGTCTCATGTGCTATGAAAAGGATATTAGTACTATAAGTAGACCTCAAGTGGCCAGCCCTGCCCTGGGGTGGGTCTTGGTCAAAAGTCATTTGTCGGTGGAGTCACAAGAGTTTGATACAAATAATAGGCTGTTCCTAAATTAGAGTGCTATAAAATGCACCAACAAATCTTATTTAAATTAATGGGGGTAAAACTAGGAGTTAGCTATTATAGTCTGATATGTGACAATGATTTGCTGGTTTGAAGTTATGGTAAAACTGGTTTGAAGTTATGATTTCATATTCAGTATAGTATACTGGTTATATTGAGGAAGATGTGTGATGACTTTGAAAACCCACTGATAAACTGTTAAAAAGTATCCAGCATCTAAGGATAAGAAGGTCCAGCAAAGGTTGATAGATGCAAAAAAAAATAAAATAAAAAATAACTGATTTCAAAAATCCAACAGATTTAATAAATATCACCACATTTTTGCTGAAAATTAGGCAGAAAGGTGTTGGTGCAACTTTGATAAATATGCCCCAATAAAGGAGATGGAATGATAGGACAGGTAGTAGGAATTCATGATGTCATAATGAAGCACCCTCAATTGTAAGGGGCTACAGTAACTAGTTGTTTGAGGCATCATTTATGGATTGGATATAGGTTACTGGTAAACCATAGTTAGTGTTGGGATCATTTTACACTGCTGGGCAAAGCGTTCTATGCACCTCACTTTTGGACCGAACGTTCGGGGACAGCCTTTCAGTGATACACAGACAACGTGTTTCAATTTGGGCTACTACCAGTGTATTTAGAGTCAGGCAAAAATATTTATAGACAGAAGTTACAGCAAAAGTAACATGACAAGATTACATCAGCTAAACACAATATTGCTTATTCAGCAACCAACAACATGTATTTCTGTAACCAGAGGTTAAAAGCTTATTTCTTTGATGATCTGCAACAGGTTTTACTTTTAAGCTGACATTTAACAATTGTTATTTATAATAATATAGTCCTGTCCATTTACAGTAGTCACATACTTCATTTTTAACCCTTTCAGTTAGTTAGTTAGTGAAATTTTTATTTGTGACATGGCTCTGGTGGATGGTTCTATATAATACAAAAACAATAAGCAATGCAATAGTTTTATTACAGGTATAATATTACCTCAAATATAAATGATACAATTGGTAGCACACCCTTTGAACTGGACAACAAGGAATTCTGAAAACTGAAGAGGTTTAATATCACAAAAACTGCCTTCCGTCTTAAGGTAAACCAAGCATTTATTTTTCTTTTTTTTGTAATTTGTGTTTGTGGTAGTATTATTATAAACATGTTTGCCTTTCACATTCATTAATTTGTATCTAGCAACTCCGCTGCTCAATGCATCCCTATTATATATATATATATATATATATATATATATATATATATATATATATATATTTATTTTTATGTTGGGAGCTCGGCAAGAGCCTCTGTCAATGTTTTTTATTCAGGTTCTGCTTACTATATTGTTTGCACCCATTGAACCTTTTTTTATTCCTATAGCAGTGGGTCCTAACACAAAATGTACCATTCTATTGATCACTAGAAAACTATATGCAATTCTAATACATCTATACTTAATAGATTACAATAAATATGTTATTTTTAATACCAGTTCACTTTCTGTATATCTTAGAGGGATTTAGCATTTGTTGTTTTGTTTTTTTGTTAGAATTTCATCCTCGTTTGACTGCTGTAGAGAAGAACAGGATAAAAGGCTCATCTTAACTCTTATACAGTCTCCCTGAATTGTAGATATTCATACGGCTAAGCCAGAGGAAAGCTAGCCAAGGGCGCCCCCTCTGTGTTAAAAAATAAAACACAACGGCACAAGTGAAAAATGCTGTGTGCAAAACTGTAATAAGTAGCAATGCTTCTTGCTTCCATATATATTGTGTTAAGTTTTTGAAATAGATGGAATTCTATCATTATTATGATACAATTATTTATACCGTGCTTTTATATGCCTTAACACGGAACCTGTGTAACAATAGGTACTAACTACTGGATTTTGCATTTACATGTTGACAGGATATGTAATTCTATCCTTCCTCCCTCTTGACTGCTGTGATATTAATTATTTGGGGCACCGTAAAAAATCACTTGTCATCATAGAGGCCGGTGCAGTAATATATGTGCCTGCTGCAGGAACTTTTTAGACGCACAGCTGTCAATCACTGTCTTACTTCATGAAGTCACCAAACGTAACCTGCATCTATTTTGGAAAAGCATAGCAGTGGTTGACAGAGCTGAATCCAAAGAGATCCAGCTGCAGCTGAGACCTTTATTTATTTTAACAATGTAGAGAGATTTGCAACTCTTCTTACATGTGATAGAACCCTCAAATATAAATTCTAAAATATGTTCACAGCCTAATAATCAGGATGGTTACAGTTGCTTATCACACATAGTGAGCCCCTGGCTTTTACTATGCTGTCCTTGTAGTTGCCTCTGGCAATGTAGGAATTAACGAGAATATGTTGTATGACCATTGTCATCTAATCTAATTAAACAAGTTGCAAACAAATCCACTTTCTTTTCAATTTCTATAATGTTAGCCATTATGATTAGATATTATGAATCCGGACATTTGGTTGTTCAAAAGTGACATATTTATCACATTGTGCATTGTGCTATATTTTTGCAATGCTTAGTGGAGTGTAAGGTGTTTGCTTAGAAAAGATACCCATTTTCACCCTATAGAGAAAAGCACTGTTCCTGCCTCACATGTCTTCTAAACATGTGTCTCTAGGCTTACCTGGGATTAATGGTCTTAATTGTTGATATTTTGAGTTATGAAGTATAATATTATGCAACTCAGTGCCTGCAGCAATAAAGAAAGTTCAAACAATATTAGGGAGTTCCGAAGTGCTAACAGCACTATTGAATTTCTGTCTGTTCCCAAAACACCTTGGAGAGCATCAACTTTGCTCTGGTAGTCAGCAACTTAAAGGCTTCTGCACTACAACTATCTGTTCTTACTATAATGCAAGTACTCATAAAGATGCGGTTGGAGATGCAAGAGTGTCCTGGATATAGCTCAAAGAAGTCAAATTTCTCTAACTCCACCTGTCAACTATAGTGTCAACCCTTCTTACTGACTATCAGGGTTATTCAATAAAGTGAGAATTCAAGTGAATTTAAAGTTAATTTCAAATTTAAGGCCAAAATAGCTGTACTGCCAAAAATCTCCATTCAGCTATGCTTTCAGTCTTACTACTTTGACCTGAATTTAGAAATTTTATTTGAATTCACTTTGAATTCTTACTTTAGAAACATGGAAACATAGAATGTGATGGCAGCTAAGAACCGTTCCGCCCATCTAGTCAGTGGCGGATCCAGAACCTGATCTCGGAAGGGGCACTTGTAGATTATTTAAAGAAATAATCCAGGCACAATAACCACTACAGCTCAGTGTAGTAGTTATGGCGCCAGTAGTGCCAGGATCCCATCCCAGAGTAAGTAGTCAAACCGTTTAAGAACAGTTTGACAACTTACCTGGGGTCTGCTGGGATATTGGGCATAGGAACAGTGGTATGTGTTAGGGGTGAAGTGTGTGTGTGAAAGGTGCAGTGTGTGTGTGAGTGGTGAAGTGCGAGTGCGTGAGGGTGGCAGTGTATGTCAGGGTTGCAGTGTGTGTGTTAGGGGGCAGTGTATGTGTGGGTCAGTGTGTGTGTGAGAGAGCTGCAGTGTGTGTGTGTGTGTGTGTGTGTGAGAGAGTTGCAGTGTGTGTGTGTTTGGGGCGGTGTGTGTATGGGGGGCAGTGTGTGTAGTGTGTGTATGGGGGCAGTGTTTGTGGGGCAGTGTGTGCAGTGTGTGTATGGGGGGCAGTGTTGTGGGGCAGTGTGTGTAGTGTGTATGGGGCAGTGTTTGTGGGGCAGTGTGTGCAGTGTGTGTATGGGGGCAGTGTTTGTGGGGCAGTGTGTGTAGTGTGTGTATGGGGGCAGTGTTTGTGGGGCGGTGTGTGTATGGGGGCAGTGTTTGTGGGGCAGTGTGTGTATGGGGGCAGTGTTTGAGGGGCTGTGTGTGTAGTGTGTGTATGGGGCAGTGTTTGTGGGGCAGTGTGTGTAGTGTGCGTATGAGGGCAGTGTTTGTGGGGCAGTGTGTGTAGTGTGTGCATGGGGCAGTGTTTGTGGGGCAGTGTGTGTAGTGTGTGTATGGGGGCAGTGTTTGTGGGGCAGTGTGTGTAGTGTGTGTATGGTTCAGTGTGTGAAGTGTGCATACGGGGGCAGTGTTTGTGGGGCAATGTGTGAAGTGTGTGTATGGGGCAGTGTTTGTGGGGCAATGTGTGTAGTGTGTGTATGGGGGCAGTGTTTGTGGGGCAATGTGTGTAGTATGTGTATGGGGGCAGTGTGTGTAGTGTGTATGGGGCAGTGTTTGTGGGGCAGTGTGTGTAGTGTGTGCATGGGGCAGTGTGTGTATGGGGGCAGTGTTTGTAGGGCAGTGTGTGTAGTATGTGCATGGGGGCAGTGTGTGCATGGGGGCAGTGTTTGTGGGGCAGTGTGTGTAGTGTGTGTATGGGGGCAGTGTTTGTGGGGCAATGTGTGTAGTGTGTGTATGGGGGCAGTGTGTGTAGTGTGTGTATGGGGCAGTGTTTGTGGGGCAGTGTGTGTAGTGTGTGTATGGGGGCAGTGTTTGTGGGGCAATGTGTGTAGTGTGTGTATGGGGGCAGTGTGTGTAGTGTGTGTATGGGGCAGTGTGTGTAGTGTGTGTATGGGGGCAGTGTTCCTGGGGCAGTGTGTGGTAGTGTGTGTGTATGGGGGGTAAGTAGGGTAGGGAGGCTTTTTTTTTTTAAAGTTTAATTAAAATTAATATATTTATGTCCCCCCTCCCTCGTTACCTTTATTGATGAGAAGGGGGGACATATTTCATTCCCTGGTGGTCCACTGGGATTCCCTGGTGGTCCCAGTGGTGGTGAGATGAACTCTAGCCCAGCTACAGGGCTAGAGTTCACTCTCGCGAGATTTGGAGCGTTGCCGTGGTTAGGACCCGGAGGAGCTGCAGGTAAGAGCTCCTGGGTCCTCTCTCACTCCCTCCCCTGCCGGCTGTCAACAATGTGCCTGCGGACCGGGGAGGGAGATCAGAGATCTCCCTCCCCGGTCCGCAGGCACATTGCAGGGCTGGCACTTGGGCAATGCCAGCCCTGCATTAGCCGGCAGGGGAGAATCTCGGGGGGGGGGGCAATTGCCCAGTTGCCCCCCCCCCCCCGGATCCGCCACTGCATCTAGTCTGCCCCATTTTCTAAATACTCTCATTAGTCCCTGGCCATATCTTATATCTAGGATAGCTTTATGCCTATCCCACACATGCTTAAACTGCTTCACTGTGTTAACCTCTACCACTTCAGCTGGAAGGCTATTCTGTGCATCCACTCCTCTCAGTAAAGTAATACTTCCTGATATTATGTTTACACCTTTGCCCCTCTAATTTAAGACTATGTCTACTTGTTGTGGTAGATTTTCTTCTTTAAAATTTAGTCTCCTCTTTTACTGTGTTAATCCATGAACTAGTTTTGTAGCCCTTCTCTGAACTCTCTCCAAAGTATCAATATCCTTCTTAAGATACAGTCTCAGCTGTGTTCTGTACAATATGTATTTAAATGTTTCTATCTTTATGTATTTAAATGTTTCTATCATATCCCCCCTGTCTTGTCTTTCCTCCAAGCTATACATGTTAAGATCCTTTAACCTGTCCTTGTAAGTTTTATCCTGCCAGCCATAAACCAGTTTAGTAGCCCATCTCTGAATTCTCTCCAAAGTATCAATATCCTTCTGGTGATACAGTCTCTCGTACTGCGTACAATACTCCAAGTGATGTCTCACCAGTGTTCTGTACAATGGTATGAGCACTTCCCTCTTTCTACTGCTAATACCTCTCCCTATACAACCAAGTATTCTGCTAGCATTTCCTGCTGCACTATTACATTGTCTGCCTACCGTTAAGTCATCTGAAATAATGACCTCTACATCCCTTTCCTCAGATGTTGAGGTAAGGACTCTATCAAATATCCCATATTCTGCCTTTGGGTCCAAGGTGCATTATCTTGCACTTATCCACATTAAATGTCAGCTGCCACAGCTCTGACCTTTTTCTAGTTTACCTAAATAATTTGCCATTTGGCTTATCTCTCTTGCAACATCAACCCTGTTACATATCTTAGTATCATCCGCAAAAATACATACCTTACCATCAAGACCTTCTGCAATATCACTATTAAAATATAAAAGAGAATGGGTCCAAGTGCAGATCCCTGAGGTACCCCACTGCTAATAAGACCATGCTTCGAATATACTCCATTGACTACAACCCTCTGTTGCCTGTCACTCAGCCACTGCCTTACCCTTTATTGAATACACCTGTATGTACTTATTTGGCCAGTCACTACTCACTAAAATGGCTGTCCTTACTGTAAGCAAGTAACTGCAGGTTACCAACTTCAAAACATCACCGTAGCAACAAATAGTTATAGCTGTGGTGGCTATTAGCTCCCATTGTTTTCTATGGAAGCCACAAACTGTTTCTTAGTAACTGGTATCGTATGTTATTGTTTAAAGAGACACTTTAAACACAGCTTATTGAAGTGGTCTGGGTGCAATGTACTTAGCCCTGCAATGGTAATTATTGCAGTTTCTTAGAAACTGTAATAATAACCTTGCAGGGTTACGACTGCCACTGGCTACTGTCAATCACACAGCCACTAGAGGCACTTCCGAGTAATTTGACTACTTATGGTCACCTAACTGATGCTGGACGTCTTAATGCTCTGCATCAGTCAATTCCCCATAAGAAAGCACTGCTTTCTTATGGGAAGGGCCTAATGCGCTCATGGCATTCACCATGCATGTGCATTAACGCTCCCCGTCGGATGACATCAGAGGGGGTGGAGCGCCGACCCTCGGAAAACCGGAATTGGGTGAGTAACCCTTACTATGCAGTGGGTTGTGGTCGTGTGGATACATATTTTGTTATATATGTATAATGTTTTATTAAAATCTGCTATAATCTGTATAATTATAATTTGTTTCATCACTGCTATTCTGTGTACCCTACCCTTTGTCCAGTTTTATTTTTGCAATGGAAATCAGCCTAGAAGTACAGGTGTTTATTCATAAAATGCAGGAAATATACTAGAAAAAAATTAATTAAAACCATGATTTGGATGAACTATGATTTTTTTCCTATCATATCTTTATATCATCCTTATTTTAATGTAGTTTAATATGGTCATCATTACGTAGCAATATTATGTGCATCTATACACAGGGAAGTATCAAAAATATGTCATTCTAGTTTTGCTTGTCAGATTTATGAAAGCGAAACCTTCAATTTTTATGTGATTTTTTTTTCCAATACATATTGAAACCTTAAGGAAATACAAAAGTCAGTAAAACTTACTAGCGATCTACGTAGGCCACTTAAACACACATCTGCTGTGGAGATCTAATATGCTGTTTAGGTTTTTATAATAAAAGTTAATGAGCCTCGTGCAGTTGGGGCCAGTGAAAATCATTGCATTGAGATTTTTGCTGGATCTCTACCTTAATTCAATTTAATTTTTTTTTTTTTTTTTATGGGCAGACAACCTATAATTAAAAAAAAAAATGGAAATATTGTTTTTAAAGCATATTATCTGACAATACTGGTTTGACTATTATGTAATTCCCTGGAGATTCAGATAAACCAGTTTTACTTGAGCCTAAGGGCGTAAGATTAAAATTAACCAGTTTTTCTTTACGCTAGGGACTCCCCTTTCCACAACCAAACTATACAGTAAGGTCCCTCTTAATTCCTAAGGGTTTAAATTAAAAATACATACCTACTTCCCATACACAGGACCATCTCCTCCAATTAAAGTGTCTCTGTCTCTTCCATATTCAAAATGAATCATTCATAAAGATAACATCTAAATTAACACATTAACTGTATTGGAATTTCAGTTCCTGCGGGAGCTGAAACGTATGGTTTTGCAATAAAATCTGTGCTTGGTCCAACTTTCTTCCTGATTATTGAAATTCCAACCCAGTCAAACAATATATAAGACAAAGTGGGCATTACTTTTAGCAGTTTTCTTCCTCTTGGCAAGCTTGACAAAATGGCGGAATTAAGCCTTATCAAAGCGCTGAGGGTAAAGGCTCTGTCTAAGGTTCAAGTAGGTTCAAGTATAAATCAATTCCCCCTGCACCACTGGATCACCAGACACCCAGTAGTGATGTCACTGTCCCAGTGGGGCTTTGCAAAATTATGCAAATGGTGACAGAGCTGCTTCAAAAAGAAAAGAAATAATAATTCCACTATATATCTTAAATCATCGCTAAAAGTGGCTCAAAAAAAAATTATAATAATAAAAAATATACTAATCAGAAACCTTCCATCCCAGGTTAATCTAGATTTCTAGACCACAGTTTTGAAGATGGAATTGCTATTGCTATTAAACTCTATTAAGATAAATGTATATCCATGACCAAGATGCTGCTGACTGACATTCCTGTGTTCCTGACAATTCTATATGAATTCATACATTCTTGGTAGTCTGGCTTCTGTCAATCACAAGGAGAAAATACTTGCCATTTAATTTAAGAACTGTAAACCTGACAATTTATAATGGAAAAAATCACAACATGTGTTTTTATGCCCCATTAGCCAGTACATAAATTAATATCACACTGTTCACCCAATGTACATGCCCTTATGCTCATCATATTACTATATGCTTTTATTAATAATAAACCACTATGAATTAAGTGTTACTTGGTTGATCTATTAAGCAAGATTATGTTTTTAAGTCACCAATTCTACATGAAATCGCTGGGACGTATCTAAAAAGATTAAATTATTAGCCCATTAAATTAAAAAAATGAAATTGAGTTGTATATTTAGTAAATTACAACAATGACTGCTGATATCATATCTGTTGTCAATTGTTAGTTTCCATTAAAAACTATTTAAAGTGATTTCTAATTATTCAACAAAAGGAGAAGAAAATCCTTCTTGACTCCACAATGAAAATCTGATTTCTACTTCTATATTAATTATAAATAATAAATAATAATTCTTGTTTATTAAATCTGTTTTTCAAAAACAAAAAAATTCAGATTGATGGTCCAATCGAATGCATCTCATAGAGGACCATTGGGTTCTGATGATCACGCACAGTGAGGGCTGCACATGCATCTTGTGCTTCTCATAGGAAAGCATTGATGAAGCACCTCTAGTGGCTGTGGACCATTACTCCCAGACCATTTCATTGGGATGAACTTGTCAGGGTGACTTTAGTCGTCCTCTTAAGGGTTTATTTACTGAAGAGAAACTGGTGGTCAATTTAAATTTAGGCAGACATATCCAGGCTAAAATAGCCAGGTTGTGACTATGATTGAGTTGAATTAGCTATTTTAGTCTAAATTTTGCAATTCGATTTAGAATTTACATCCATTAGTTGTTTATTGAACAATCTTAGTGTTTGCTTACCTAACTTGCCCAAATACTTGTAAGGAATGGCAACCAACCGCTGATCAAGACCATTGTGAAGGACTGAATGACAGTTTCAGGAAATTCTTACTGGAAGACATTGCTGCTCAGAATTGTCCCATCATGTACTGAACCTAAAGGTCCACAAACATTTTAATTGCTGAATGAGTTGTGCAAAAATAAATGACAAATATTTACTTGTCATTGTTTTTAAAAATGTGTCTTCATTATCAGCAGAATTTGATGCAGAGAAGGATAAGGTTCCCAAAGTTTTCTAGTCAGGTTACTGTTTTGGGGTCCACACCTACATTCACATAGGGATAGCTATTGGGGCCAAGCAAATTCATGGTTTCAGAGCCAGTGACAAACCCCTGGGCCCTGATGTCACCTCATGGTTAGTCCTGCTCTGGATTCATATTTAGCCAAATAAATGTAATGCCAAAATTCCGCTAAATATAAGAAACTTTAAAATCTGATTCTCAGTGGCTGTAATTAGCAGCCTATTTTTTATAAATATTCTTGAGACCAATGAGGATGCCATTTTATTAATATACATATAGATGTGAATGGTGTTACCAAGTTTAGTCCAACTCTGATGAATGCCGTATGAGATATAGGCTGATCCGATACCTACTCTTTGTAGGTAGGTTGAATAAGGTGTAGTTGTTAAAAAAAAAAATTACTATTATTATTGGAGTATGTGGAACATTTCTTCATTGGGATGTACATGAAAAAGCAGGTTATTTTTAAGAATATTTAGTTTTTGAGATAAATGTATAGTTGAAGGAAAGTGTACCCCTGGTTAAAGCCAGGCAATTCAACCAAAATAAATAACTGGTCATTAATTGAGCAATTTTAATTTTAATATTTTAATAATCTGCTTCAGATTATTCAGCTCTCGTAGAATGTTACAGAACATGTGTTTAAATATGATGTAAATCTACACAACAACATTCTGATTTTGAGAAGCAGGTGTGAGAGTGGCATTGTATGACTAAAACTCTTGCATTGGGTGTCACTTCTTTAGTCCTTCACTGCCCCTTTGCTCTGCCACCTCCATGGAAATACCATTACTCAGCAGCACCCTTGGGTACATGCCTTGTCAAAAGTTATCAAGCAGAGAGACGGTTACGATGCTCCTGACCCTTTGCTCTGACACAACAGATCCTAATCTGTGAGTACAGCTTTCACTTAGAATCCAGACTTCAAGCAGTGAACACCATGCATAATTCAGCAGGTACAATATGTCCTGACTCCGTATCCTGGGAAAGGGATAGGAAAAAACATTTTCTCAGTCGTCCCCTAGTTTCAAAGAGCCATAAAGTGCTCCATATGTCAGGATCCTCATCTAAACGCATCCTCCCTCCATCCCCAGGGGTGGATGAACTGATTTCCCTCCCAATGCTGTTCCTCTCTCAGTTTTTGTGTTTTTTTTTTTTCTTTATTTTGTGCTTCCATCAGGGGTGGGGTTGCCATGGAGACAGAGTGAGATGTCCTGCCGCTTTCACCTTTGCTGTCTTGTTTGGTACAGATCGCTGTCCTCAGACCAAACGTGGTAGATGAGATGCACATACAGATGTCTGATATGCTGGCAGCTGGTCTCCTGGGCCTCCTATAACACAGCACTTCACAATCTGGCATTCATCCTGCCTCTCTCTCTCTAATGGCCCCATCACATCGCTCTGCCTTTCTGATTTCTCTTTTAAGTGGGACAAAGCATCTCATAAAAGAATATTTCTGGAAGCTTTCAAGTCTGACCCCTTCGGATAAACTGCTGGAATCATATTGCACCTAACAGTTAATGCAGAACCTTGTGCTAGCAGGCCATTTTCTGCAGAACCTAATGAATTATATGTCATGGGTTAGGATTTTGTGGTTATTAGATTATTGTAAATCAAATATCAAATTATCAGTATTTTCTTACTTATGGCAGGGAAAAAAAACATAATAGTGGTGGAAACAAATGAAAAAAAGATCTTCATATGCATTTGTCATATTATATTAGATGGTGCTTTCTTTTTTTTGTATATGTGTGATATAGCAAACATAGCCCGTTTTTTTTTTTTTTTTATTCTAGGGTTGTTTAGATTAAATATATATATATATCAGGGGTACCATGAAGTAGTGGTGGGCTTAATATGATTTGGCCATATGGTGGAACTGAATCCCCATGTTTGTTTGCCGAGATAGGTGATTTTAAGTAGCCTTGTAAAATTTAACGATAAATAGACACACAGGCAGACAATTAGATAGATCGATAGAAACATTAAAACATTGCTTTTAAAAATAAAGCAATGTGATACAAAATGAACTGGGTTACTCAGTAAAGTGAGCATTTACAGGGAATTCAGGTCAAATGCCAAATGTAAGGTCAAACTAGTCAGCTAGGTTTTCAGGTATGCTACTATGGTCGTACATTTTAAAATGACTTTGAACTCACTTTAGTTAAAAACTCTGCAAAGTAGGCAAAATAATTCACCACACAAGCCATAAAGAGGTAAAATAATTCACCACACAAGCCATAAAGAGGTAAAATAATTCACCCCACAAGCCACAAATGAGGCGTAATGCTATACTGGGATTGTTGTGAAATACTGTCCCCAATAAGGGTGCTAATTGCACAAATCCACTTTTTATAGCATGAGCATTGTTTTCTATCCTTCTTTAACCCTAGATTTTCTTTCTAACATAAGATTGTATTTCTTGTTCTTAACCACCTTACATATCTCTTCCATTATGCAAATACACAAAAGAAAGATTTCTGTTGTAAAGTAAGGCTCCTTTGTGATTTTTGTTGTGAATTATTTAACTTCACTTTACCATTGTATTTAATTTGTGTATTTGTATTTATCTTTTTTTTTTTTTTTTTGCAAAGCAGTTACCATCCATATTTCATGGACTATTTTACATGTTCATCGTAGGGTGAATGTTACAGATCGGCAACCCGTAAACAGGGCATTAAATGCATCTTGGGAGCCATGGAGGGCACTGTGTAATTACCAGACGTAGGAAGCCATCTTAGGTGTCCACTTGCCAAAAACTTGTAAAAAGGTCAAAAAGTAGTTAGTCCAATTGAACAGTGAGTAAGTGAGAATGGATTATTTATTTATTTATTACTGGCATTTATAAAGCGCCAACAAATTCTGCAGCGCTGTACAATTGTAACTAGAATGGGAAGCATGAAAAGAGATCTTGGAATGGTAGTGCTCGAAGAAATGTGAATGTGTAGAGTGACATTAGGAATGCGAGGACAAGAACACAGAATTGGTAGGATGGGGTATGGGGAAATGTGGAGCATAACAGTGAGAGTTCATGCAAAACAAGCCAGTGTGTGAGAGAAGAATTTCTCAGACTTGGCAGCTTTCTTCCATTGGTCTATGATCCAGTTCTGATGCTCACTATTGAACGTGCTTTCTGTTGTAGACTGGAGACATCATGGCCATTCTGACTGGTCTGCAGCTACTCAGCCCCATATGCAGCAAACTATGATGCAAACTATGATGCACAGTGTGTTTTAACACCTTTCTATCATGGCCAGCATTATGTTTTTCAGCAATTTTCATCTACAGTAACTCTTCTGTGTGATCAGACCAGACAGGCCAGCCTTTGCTCCCCACGTGCATAGATGACACCGGTACATTAGTTGTCCTTTTTTTGCACCACTTTTGGTATGTACTAACCATTGCTTACAAGGAACATCCTGCCATCACTAGTTGGCCCTTGTCATAGTTACTTAGATCTTTTCACATGCCTATTTTTTTGCTTCCAACAAATGAACTTACTGTTCACTTGCTTTCTAATATATCCCACCCGTTGACAGGTGCCATTGTAATGATATAATTAATGTTATTCTCTTCACCTGTCAGTAGTTTTAATCAAGCTCAAATTCTGAACAAATCTCCAAGTCTAATGGAGAGTGTGCTGCGTGAAAAGGAGTTTGAATATGGAGAAAAATACAGTAAGGTCAAGTAGATGGATAAGAACAGACAGAGACACAAGGAAAAATCAGGTAGTGGTTTAGACTCTAAACAAATAGAAAAAAAATCTATCAATTTCAAAATGTGTAATACGACATAGCTCACAAGATGGACTAACAAACGTTCAGAGCTAATGTTTTTCTCATGCAAAATCCTCTTCATCCACCATCAGTGGGAACGAGTCTAAACATGCTCAATGCTTTTCAGAAGGGATTCTGAAGATTCCAATCAATCTGGTGTGTCTTTGAAAAACCTTAAATACATGAGCATTTAATAGGCCTAGGGTTTATGCCTGAGGAAAATGTAGCACTGATTGATGCAGTATTGCAACACTGTAGAATTATTTTTACTACTTCAGAACCTCTTCAGAAGAGTCAGGGCTTCTAACCATATTCTGTGTATGCTAAATCCAGACAGTGTGTGTTAACCATCACCAGCATACAACTATGAAACATAGACGGTGGTGGAGGACCTCCTATCAACATCAATAAGTGGGAGGAGAACATCAGACATAGCATGGCAAAGGAGGAAACCATTGGACTGGCATGAAATGTAATGATCCACCATCCATAACACCTGAATCAGAAAATAAAACCACCAAGAATTATCACCAACAATATGGTATGCATCTTTTAAATGTTCTCTTATAGATTAAGAATCAATGTATGGGGTGCTGTAAGCAATGTAACCACTACAGCCTGTTGTGGTGGTGATGTTACCTATGTTTCCATTTTACAAATTTTACAAAGTGCCAAAAGAAATGTGTTGGAAGCTTGTTATTAACCTTAAATGTTCTCTTTATACGGAGCAAGCGTCACAAGGCCCAATGTGTATACCAAATGTACACCACATGTGTACAGACCACCATATCAAATCTTTAATGTGTCAAGTCAACCCCCTAACACTGCTTGCACTGTTGCATATCCTGACCGTGTAGTTTGTTCCAGAGCATGGAACAAGAAAATCTTCTCCCTTCTGTAAATCTGAAATTAAATAACTAGGTTTTATGAATATTATATAAAACAAATCTATAAACACAAATTCAAAGACTAACAGATTGGATAGGGGTTGTGCATCCATAACTAAGGAAAATGTAAAGATCTGACTCATGGTGGTGAAACCTTTAAAATATTCACTCATCCTTCAGCTCTATCTGACATTGCTCTGAGAGTAGTCCAAGGAAGCCAGCAAAGAAATGGGCAGCTGGCTATGTGTAATTGGCATGCCTGATTTTTAGCATTACAGTGACATATCCCTGTAATACTGAAAATACTGAAAACAGTCAGTAGATGGTGGCAACATACCACCCTTCACTGTTTTGACTAGGAAACCCATTAGTACTATTATTCATGCTGGCTTAGGGCTAATGCTGTTTTAGGGTTAGGTACAGTGTAGGGATAAGGTTTGTGCTAATGTTAGGGCAGGTATATGGTTAGAGTTAATATAGGGTTGGGGTGTAAAGAGTTAGCATTAACTACCACACATTTATTTAGATTGTAAATATATGAGCCATTTAACAATCAGGACTAATACATTTATCTATTTTGAGCTATTTTTAAGTTGCACTAAATGTGTAAAAAATATTATAAGCAAAAATAGGCGGGGCGGAGGAGGCAACTGCAGGGTTAAAGGTGATGGGAGTTGGCGCCCAGACCACTTCAACAAGTTGAAGTGGTCATGGTGCCTACAGTGTCCCTTTAAGGGGTTAATAAATATTTGTTCAAAATTCAGTATTACAAACATATGCTTTGTAAGAGGTGATGAATGAGTGTCTCAAAATTGTCTGCCCCTTGGAGTCACCAAGCATCATGCTTCATATCCACCTCAAAATCTAGACCCCCAAAAGCCTTTTGCTCTATGCAAGAATATGCAAGCAGTAGCATGTAATTATCCTATCAATGGTGTTTTGTGGGGGAGTAGACAAGGAAACCACTACTAGAGCAATCAAGGCAATGGAAATGTATTTTTAGCAAGCCAAAGGTGTCATGTATCATGTTGCTATGTGCTTTATTGTAGGTCCTCCCTGCTGAAACTAACTTCCAAGAGACAGGTGATTGCAGCAAAGCCTTCCACCAATAGCCCATGTCACCAAAGCTTAACCTGAATGCATCTGTAAATATAAAACAAATTATAAAAACAGAAATAAAAGCACAGACAGATTCCAGAGGTGAGTTTCACAATTCCATGAGTTTTGGAGTATAATTAGAGGAGATTCCCATGATACCAACTGCATTTGGTACAGTTATGGTGGTAGGTTGTACATATGAGGAAGTTATGTTTGCATATGAACTTAATCATCAGCCATTCTCGTAAGAATATCCTGCTTAAAGCTAAAGATAGATGAGCAATGACTACTTTCAGTAATAACTGCTTTGACCTACTGTATAAATGTTTTATAATCGCTAACAACTTGCTTGTTGATAGAGTAGAACTGTTTGAAAATTATATATACAGTAGGTACTCTTGAGCTCAGGAAGACCCAAGGTGAAGGTTCCCAGAACATTGTGCAATCCATTTTCTATTTCCATTTTGACACAAATCTAGTTTTAAATGTCTAGGAAAAGGGAATCAAACTGTGGCGCAGTCTAGAAGATGGACAGTGTATTTGGACAGAGGAACTAACTGTGCAAAGTCCATGTTCATTTGAAAGGTGCAAGTAGTCCAAAACTGTTAATATCTTAATATGCATAATAAAAAAAAAAGAGGGTGCTAATAATTTATAACATATCCCAAAAATCATAATATGCATATTAGCCTAGGTACTGCCCTTTTAGTCGGAGAATATGGTGCCACATTATCCTATATTAGATCATAGCGGTAAAGTCTACTTACCTTAAGCAAAAACTCAAAGATATTTACACATCCATCAAGGTCTAAAGTAAATCACTCTGGCACAGAATGCTGTGGATGGTCATGAAAATGTGTATTCTTTTGTCCTACACTCACTTGAACAGCCCATCTTACAGGCTGGCAAGGTCTCCTATAAACCATAACTCCTTACCAGTTGTGGTGGTGGTGATGCTGCTTTTGCTGAACATTTTCCTCCAGTAGTAGCCCTTTGTATGTGGCATTGATGTTGCAAATATTTTCATTAAGGACATTGCAACGTGTATTTATGTTAATTTAAGGTTGGACATGGACAAATCAGGTATTACGCAAATATGTATTTGCATTGTTATCAAATCCACCAAGTTAAAGTAGTTGTTTGCCATTTAGTCTGTTTAACTGATTAATGAGGCATTGTTTGTTAAGTAAATTGATGCTGCTTTAAAAAGTCAGGACAGGTTTTTGTGTTTATAGTTCTGCACATGTGAAGTTATCTTTGGTGTCAATTTTGCAAGATGTCCTTTGGTTCCATTGCTGTGTCTATTACTTTTCAACTGTACCTGTTAATGAACATTAACTAAATCAGAAACTAACACAAGGAGACACAGCAGACAAATTTAAAGTAACATTGCCTTTCAGTTTGTGGGCAATCTCAATGTTCAACGTTGTGATATTGTTTGGTACATAACGTCATCCTTCTTTTTTCAGTAAAAAAAAAAATATTTTCACTCCAGCACCAATCATAATCAATTGAAGTAGATAATTTTTCATTTGGTGCCCCAATCAGTCCCCCTGCATTACACCAAGGGACTGTATAAAACATATTGTTCTGCGCTGGAAAAAGATCATACTTGGGTCATGAAGTACACAGTTGATCATTAGCAGCAAGGCTGGTAAAAAAGGTGGAATTTGATAACATCTTTGTAGGATGGTTTTAGCATAGCATTAGAGTCATAATGTTTTTATTCTGCTGGTATTTTGTGAATTTGTACTCCCCAAAATTCCAATAGGCTCCCTACAAATTTTATAAGCAGTGTATTTTTATTGTTTTTCTATTTATATTTCATATGTGAGAAAAATTGTTCAGGTGTTTGTACACTAATATTTCAGAATCTGTTTAAAATATTGCTAGGTGGGTGGATTCAATATATGTTCATTCTTTATACCACAATTTATCTACAATTCATGAATAAATAGAAAAGCCTATAAATGTATTTTGTACTAGCTATGTTACTAGTTACATAGATGAAACGAGACATAAGCCTATGAAGTTTAGTCTTTCTTACATCTGTTTTTGCTGTTGATCAAAAAGAAAGCAAATTAAACAGTTTGAAGCACTTCCAATGTTGCAACAAACTAGGAAGAAAAACCTTTCTAACTCCAGAATGGCAGTCAGATCTCTCCTTGAATTCATTGGAGGGGACAGAGTGACGGGACATCTGGAAAGCCTGTGCGAAAGCTTCAATTTGTACAAAGCGTACAAAACACTTTTCTGATGGTACACGACCCCCGTCAAACAGTACCACATGAACACTAGCCCCACGGGCACATGCTGGCACTTATGTGGGGAGAAGGGCAGCTACATTCACATGTGGTGGCATTGTCCCACAGTCAAAAAATACTGGAGGGGGGTGGTGGACCTAGGCTCACGCATCCTACAACTTTAGATCCCTGGGCATGCCTCTTGTCTAGACCTACAGAAGGATTTGATAAGTTTGCACAAAGGCTACTAAACATTATATATCTAGCAGCCCGCAGGGCTTTAGCTCAAAACTGGATAAAACTAATCAGACCAGATAATTGTGAAAATTAAAGACAGTTATTTGATGGACAAGCTGACAGCACAGGTTCGAAATATTACCACCACCTTCCCAAAAGTGTGGGATCTATGGGTTTGAGGAGTAACACTCACCTGACACCGAGGGCGGAGAGGGGGGCATAGGTTTTTTCTATCACGACAAGGAGCAATTACACATTTCGTCACAGAATGACAATGACAGATAGTCCCACCGGGGGCACCCTCGTACTGAAGTGGGTACAGGTGGGGAACACAAGCCATTGATCTAGTCTTCAAGCAGGACCGGTTCGGGGGCCATATGGTACACTTGACCTGTAACACAGCTGGCCAATAGATGCTAGTGTCGGCCCCTGGGGGCCCCCACAGACACAGAGCAACGGTGAAGGACAGAGGGGTCGGGGATGGGACAGCAGTGGACGATAGCGGCTTGGCCGGGTGGGTGCTCCGGGGTAGAACTGGGTCGGGGTCACGTCTTACAGCCCATAAAGGAGTCAGATGGGCGGGGCTTGGGCCACCAAACCATGCCTCGACTCTTGTTCCCATACAATACGCAATGGCCCGTGTGGATGTCAAGAGACAATACTGCCAATGCTTCACTCAATGGTACCTACGTTTTTTCTAAAGTTTTTTTATGTAGTTCTATTTTCTTTATAAAAATAAATTGTGCAGATTGTGCACATACTTGTCATGCATACAAAGTGCATTTGAGCATATTGATTATATCGGCTTCTGCGCAAGCCACGACAATGTATCACAGTTCCTTCTTATCTTATGTGTCATGACATAAATAAAGAATTGAAAAAAAAAGATCTCTTCTTGAATTAAGAAGCTATTACACCACAAATTAAAAATTATCTCCATGAATATTATGTTTTTGCAAGTATTTATCCAATTGCTGTTTAACCCCTTAAGGACACATGACGTGTGTGACATGTCATGATTCCCTTTTATTCCAGAAGCTTGGTCCTTAAGGGGTTAAACAATTGTATAGACTCTGATAAAACCACCTCTTCAAGCAGAGAATTCTGAATCCTTATTGTTATTACTGTAAAAAAACCTTTCCTTTGCCTTAGACCACTGATGGCTAACCTTGACACCATAAATTGTTTCTGGACTACATTTCTAATGATGCTCAGCTAGCTTTTAGACACTCATGGGAAATGTAGTCCAAAAACAAAGACTAAATCTCCTTTCTTTCAGTCTAGGTATAGCTCTGTTTATTAATAGATTTCAAGACAATGTGTCATGTTCTTGGGCAGGTCAGATATAAGACTTATGCCAGGGCTGACTTCAGGTACTTTATTAGGGATTTAATTTAGACATGTTATGAAACTTGAGGTAAAACAGAATTTAGGTAATATGCCACAAAACAGGATACTTGCAAATAATAAAGAATGTCTGTAACAGGCTGGTAACAGAGGAAGGCTGGTTACAGTGGAAGGCTGGTAACAGAGGCAGGCTGGTTACAGAGGCAGACTGGTAAGGGTGGAGCAGGTTATTGTTAGGAGCAGGTCTGAAGGTAAATCTGGAGCAGGTTAACAGGAGCCAGGATATGAAGTGATTCAGTAAGAACATTAACTTCAATGTAAAGGCCCTTAGTATTCTCGGGTGTGGCCATTTTTAGGATCTTTATTTAGTCCTATGCAGCTGAGGACTGAGTTGACTAGTTGCTAGGGAGGCCACTAGTGGTGGAGAGTTGTAACTTCTTTTAAAGGATCATAAATAAATAAAGATAAAACATAGTTGTCAGGATACGATCCTGACACAATCTCCCCCTTCAAGAGTGGATGTGAAGGTCTGTGGAGGTACTGAAAAGGATGCCAGGTTAAAGGAACATACAGATCAACTCAACAAATAAATGAAAACAGGAGAGCATCATTTATTTATCTTTGGTTTCTTCTTTTTGTTTTTTAGTAACTTCTCAGACATGGTTAAGTCTTCAAGACGTACATTAGTACCATTTGAGGCTTTGGTACACTCAGGAGGTATGACTTTAGTTATTTTTTTTTTCCCCGTAGTTTAGAGATGGGTTCATTAT
Source organism: Pelobates fuscus (assembly GCF_036172605.1). Classification (NCBI taxonomy): domain Eukaryota; kingdom Metazoa; phylum Chordata; class Amphibia; order Anura; family Pelobatidae; genus Pelobates; species Pelobates fuscus. The sequence goes on along the minus strand of NC_086323.1, from coordinate 74,686,407 downwards.
TTTTCTTAATTAACCCTGATTTGAGAGTCAGAGATACAGAAGGTTTTTTTAAGGTGTGTGTCAGTGAACCTATAGTTATAGGTTGTAAGGAGGAGCAGATTACAGTTTGATTGGAGGAGTAGTACTCAGGAGGGCTAGTTTCCACATACCTCATAACATCCAGATAGCTTTCATTGAGGTAGAGTTCCCTGATAGGCATAATAGTACCAACACTGGCTTTTACAAGACCAGGGGCACAAAATAGAGGTTTTGCCGTAACTTATTTTAAAGGATCATAAATAAATGAAGATAAAACATAGTTATCAGGATACGATCCTGACACAATGGTTTGTATTAGCCCCAAATATATTTGTATAATGCCATCATAACCCCTCTGAGGCGCAGTTTTTAAAAGAGATTTAAATAAAGAGATTTTTAGACCTTTCTTCGTAATTAAAATGCTCCATTCTTTTTATGCCCACCTCTGCACTTTGCCTAGTGCCATTATATCCTTCTTTAGAAAAGAAACCGACAAAAGCACAGCATATTCAAGGTGTGGTCTTACCAGTAATTTATAAAGAGGCAAAATTATATTTTCATCCCTAGAATGAATGCCCCTATTTATACGTGACAACTTACTGCCGATTGACTAATAATCATTATGTTTTTTTTTTGTTTTGTTTTTTTAATGACAGGCAAACAGTTGTAAAGGGGTTAATAAATGAAAAATAAATTCTACTAATGTATTATTGAAATCTGTTCAATGTAGATTGCTCTGTGAGTTCTCATTAAGAACGCTCTATTTCTAATGAAGAATCACCTTTTTAAAAAGGCTGTATTATCTTCTAGTCTCCAATCATCCAGATGCCAGTGCTTGGACTCCCTACTGCTTTGGGTCTCTCAGTTATGGAAACTCTGTAACAAGAAAGGAAAAAAGAATCCCTCAATTGCATATGTAATTAAAGCCCGCTGAATTCTGAAAGTGTTAGCAAGGCTTGATTTCAAGGAAGAGGAAAAAAGAAGAGATGTCTCAACAGATAAATTAGACAGGCTATGGAGCTATGGTTTGTCAATCTGTCATTTCAGCTGGGGTACAACTGATTGGGTCCTGGAGGCACATCTTCCCCTCTTCTATCTAAGATGGAAATCCAATTTGCTAGCAAGAAACTGCCTTTTGAGGTGTTTTACAATTAGCATTGTTATTGTGAGAGCCAGACCATACAATTATAATAATAAAGGAACATGTACAGATAAGGGTTTAAAACATGACTGAAATGAAAATATCCTAGGACCATGAGTGGAACTAGTGGAATGACTGCTAAAATTAATCTTTAGCATAGGAGGATTTTCTGTTTTCTTTTTGCCACCTTTATCCAGGAGACACTGTGTGCAAATTCAAAGGTACTTTTAGTACCTTATAGTAAAATAGAAAAATATATCTGAGGTTATAGGGGGACTGGTTGAATTGTTATGAGTCCATGGCTGGGATTGTACCACCTGTACTGTTAAAATAGAGCAATTACTGCTCCAAAAAATGTAAGTATGTTTCCATCCATCTCCCTATGTACTTATATACAGAAATCACCATATACCATAAATGTGAACACTGTTGAAGAAGTTGTGAACTAGTTATAGCCCTATGAAAGTACCGCCTTATATATGCACATTTGAGCTTTAATAAAAGCTCTACCTTTGTGAGTGCATTTCCTATTGTTTGGTACTTTAGTAATTTTATGTTGGCAATATTACACTACTGAATGTTATTTTTGTCTTTACATATTTCACTGTGATTCACGGAAGAGACCATATCTACGTCAGTATCCATTAATGGGGATTGTACCACTACATGCTGTCTCTACCAGAGATTATATGATAGCTCTATAATATGTGAGTGGGCACTTACACACTTTTGCTGTTTATTATCCACTCTCTGTGCTACATACTACACTAGCAGTATCTCTTTTTTTCTTTTCTTTCATGTACACTTTATGAGGATGGATCCAACCACATAAGAATGTGGGACTATATATTTTATCTTTGATTGTTTGCTTTTATTTTTTTAACTTGTTTGTTTTGGCGCAATCTGACACTGTTACGGGAGTTGTACCCCAACACGCAGGAAAGAGGAAATCCACCAAATGTGGATCCCGAAAGAGGTATTGCTGAGCTTTAGAATGGCCCCTCCCCTTGTTTTTCTTTTCTGTATCCTATGTATTTGATTGTTTGTTTTTTTTTGTTTTTTTTTTGGGGGGGGGGGTCATATCTTTATGACCGTTGTAATTAACATAAAAATTTAAATAAAAACAAGATATAAAAAAAAAAAAAAAGAATGGCCGGAATTAATGTATTAATACAACTAGAAACAGGATCAAGATAAATCAAGGACAGGAATAACAGGAATACTTAGACAAAGCCGGGGTCAGGATACCAGAAATCATGTGTCAAATACGAAAACGGGGTCAGGATACCAAAAGTCATGAATCAAATATGAAGCCTGGGTCAGGATATCAGAAATCAGAAGTCAAATACAAAGCTGGGGTCAGGATACCAGTAATCAGAAGTCAAATACGAAGCTGAGGTAAAACACAGGAAATCACAAGAGCACTAAACAAGGATCCAAACAGAAACCACGATAGGGCAAAGAATATGAGCCGAAACAAGCCTTAAATGGGCATACCTGTGTACTGATTGGTTCACGTCATCATTGTGATTCAAAATAGATGATGACGTGGTCACTTTAAGAACAAGCGTGACGTCACGACTACACACTATATAAGTAAGTCTTGACGCACGGATGCATGGATCAGCTGGACCGCGCGGCAGGTGAGTACCTCTCCCTAAGCCGCATGGAGCGGTCGGACTCCGCAGCAGGAGGAGGGATGTATGGAGGAAGGTAAGTACATGCCACAGACACATGCATGAAATGTGTGTAGCGTAGCTGTGTGTTGCAGTCATTATCACATAGTAAACACAGCATATTAAAATTGTTTTCTAGAACAGATTAAACTTCCTTGGAAAAACAGTCAAGCTGGGGAAAAAAAGTTCAATATTTATCATATTTCCCTAATTTTAATTAACATTCCCCCACAAAAAATGTTTAGATATAAAAGATGGTTTAGTTACAGGGACACTCCTAAAGCTCCTTTAGCTCCCTTAAAAAACATTATGTGTGAATGTATTCTATTCATCACAAGCTATAGGAAAAAAATGTAAAGCACCACAAGAGGAGTTATAGGGGTGCATGCTTTACAACAGTGTGCAATATCTAGGCATATAGGGTGGTATTATTTTGAGCGACAGAAACAAAGTAAAAATGTGTTTAAATATAAATACATAAAGAAGTATAGGGCTAACTCTCCCTGAGTTGTTCACAATGGTGAATTGTCAGACAAACAAAGTGCATTTTAAAGTTTAGGCCAAAATAGCAAAATTAAAAAAATACCGCAATCCAGTGATCAATTTGAAATTTGCCCTGAATCCACTTGCAGTCCCTGCCTATTTAAACTTCACTGAATATTCCTGTCTATGAATGTTCGAAGAATTGTGGGATGGTATCAAGTTAAATAGTATAAAGAATTATAAGCAGAGGCTAGAAGGATTTATAAGAGTTGTTATTTTGAGCAATACATAGGAGAGATAACGTTAGTGACCAGGCTTGACATTTCATAAGTTTTTAAACTACATTTCCCATAATACTCACCGGTCTTTTAGGTTGGCTGAGCATCATGGTGAATTAAATTCAAAACCTTCTCCAGCTCCAAAGTTAGGTAACCTCTAGGTCAGGGGTTCCCAACCCAGTCGTTAGGTACCCCCTACCAGGCCCGGATTTAGGGATTACCCTGTTGTGTCTAACATGTCGTTTTTTTTTTTAGTTTTTTTGTCTAAAAACACCTTAGACACAATTGGGTAATCCTTAAATCCTGGACTGTTAGGGGGTACTTGAGGACTGGGTTGGGAACAACTGCTCGAGGTTAAAGAATAAAACATGGCATGGCACTGTGTGAGCATTTTATATCATACATTCTGGCTTGACTTTTAATCAGAAATTCAATAAATAAATACACTATTCTTAGATTGGCAGGTAAGAATTATTGAGGCTTGAAGAGAAACTATACGATGCTTCCTCCTGCTTGTCTTTGGTAACATTTCAGTAATACATTTTATCTGTAGCTCACTGTCGTATAGACACTCTAACAAGTTGTGACAATCTAATTATGTGATAACAAGAGATATTTGTGTTTGTCTCTTTTTTTTTTCTTTACAAAACACCTTGTTATTTGGAGGTGAGAGGTCAGGCACAAAAGTACAAATGAAGATTCATCTTCAAGAGGAAAATCTTCCAGGGCATAAAAAGATATTTAAATTGAGAGAGTCTTTTGGGCCAGAGGTCTTTTTTTGAGAATTCTGAAGGAAGTTCCCCTGGGACATTTCAGTGAAAGATAGCTGCCTCCATTCCTGGCAGGTCATTACAGTGGATCACGCTGGGACACCGCGCAGTGTGACAATAACTTGCTCCTTCTAGATGTGGCTTTCTGAAGAGTCAAAAAAATGAGTTAAGATAAAACGACTCTCAAAAAAAAACAAAAAAAACCTGACTGCATATAAAATAAAGCTGTAAGTTTTAAGAGCTTGCTTAACACAGACATTCTGAGAATGTGCAAAGCTAGGGATTATAATGTCAGCACAGTAATTAGGGGAAAAAAATACTTTTGCACAGATTAGCATTTTTGTGGGGCCGTTAAGACAATCAGCCAAACTTTGTCATGCTGTATTTACATTTGTGGTGCCTTTGATGTGCCGTCACCCAAAAACAAATGAAACAAAAAAATAATATAAAGCAATGTAATTAAAATATATATATATATTTTTTTATCTATTTAGAAAAATGAAGAAAGCATAGATATGTACATAGGATTCATTGTGTATAGTCACGATAAGAGGAGACACTGCAAGTCAAATTGAATGACACTGTATGTACGTGTGTATGAAAGCAGGTGAATGTGGACAATGTCTTTTATGAGCAAATCTACGGTTCCTAAATCATGGAGGATCCTGGTATTGTTCTAAATATTATAAGAGAGTTACTCAAACATAAACACAGTGTTTTCATAAACAATGATTTTGTTTGTAGTAACCTATTCTGTGTTAGTCTGCCTCCCCCTCCAAAAAAAAAATAAAAAAAAAAAATATGAAGAAGTCTGATGCCAGGTTTTCCCCTAGCAGAATCCTCCTTGACTGACATCTCTCTCCCTTGCTGGAGGGAGTGAGATGTCAGGGTGGACAGACTGAGGGGAGGACAGAGGAGGCACTATACCACCATTGGCTGTTCAGCACCAGCATGTTGTGCAGTTTTGCACAGAATTGTCATTAACCAGCCCGGAAACTTGTTACACCTCCAGCACCGATGGAGTTAATCTCTGTATGTGCAGGGTTTAAGAAAAAAAACAACATTCATACAGTCACAAGTGGTCACTAGTCACTGAAGTGGCCATGGTGCCTAGAGTAATCCTTAAAAATATTCCCAAAGGAAACACAGTGAGTTGGCACACTTATACAGTAATAATCATTATCATCATCATCAAAGACACTCATAAGTAATTAATGTGTGTAATTAGTAAATAATGTATCATATACCTGTGCAGTGAGGGTCCATTTTGTCTACAGGCCTGATGATCATGCAGGAGGTGCAGTGCCTCCACTGATAAGTGACTTGCTGGCAGAAAAGGTAAGAAGAAAGGAGGACCTGATCTTGGGCCTCTGCTAGACTCTGTGATTTTAGCATCCTGGTCATTATGAGCAGCTAGTACAATCACAAGACCACCATTCAAGGAATCTTCTGGTAGTTGGTAAGTTCTATAATTCTTTGCTGTTGTTAAAATGAAATGAGGCAAACAATACACAATATCCACTAAGAATTTGTTCCAGACACATTTGGTCCAAATATTCTTTGAAGCAAGTGCATTGTAAGTGTCAAAATTCTGACCAGAAGTGGCTTAGTAAATATGAGAATTGCCAATCAAGTTATTTTTCACCAAATTCTGTTCATCAAGACAAAGTTTGTTGTTTAGTAAATACTCATTTGATGTTTTTTGAATTTTGCAAACCCACTTCTGACTTAAGCCCAGTGAATCTGAATTGTCTCTGATCTGAACTAATCTAATATAGATTTGATGGACCCTCAAACAAAATACCCTAGTTGGCACCAGTCAAGTTGTGAGTTTGCTTGATAAATTATAATTGAAAAAGTCAACAGATTCAAAATTATTTTGAAATTATGCTAAGTAGTTGTCCAGTTGTCTGAATCCATTCATATATAAATCTATGAGAATTATAGTTAATGAATGAGAGTAATAATCAAAATAAAATAGAGTACGGAAAAATGTCTGGAGGCACAGTATACACCACAGACAGGGGTGTTTATATAATGATCAAATTAGTCACTGGTTGCCATAAAACCTCATGCATGTGGGAGAGGACTAGAGGATGCAATAAAAGAAATACAGGGAAACTCATATGAACCAGATGTGAGGTTTCTGAGTGATGAACACAACTTGCGGTTTTCTAGAATACCTCCTTAATGTAATCAATGGGCAAAGCCAAGGCAATTAACACATGTGCCTCCCCTCCATTTTCTTGTGTCATGTGTAGAAAACACAGGAGAACAGATGCAATTTAATTTTACAGATGTGCAATACTTAATTGTGTGTTTAATTATTTAATATTTCCTTGAATTTTAAAATGTTAAACGGTATGATCGACATATTTTGGACGCAATCCGTTCAAAATCTGACTTCTCCGACTGAAGAGTTTAATTTCAGGTATACTTGTACTTTAATATTTCTAAGAATATTATCACCCTTTTCCACTATGTCGTTTCTGCGTTCAGAATGATTCACCCGCTGGCCTTTTCTTTAACACATTCCTCCACTAAAGGGATTTTACTAATTTAGGAGATTTTCACTTTCATGTTGGATTTAATTTCAGGCGATGTACAGAGCTGTATCACTCTGTCTATTGATCCCTCCAGCAGTGTTCATATGTATATATAGTTTTGAAAATCCTTGATGTTCCTGGGGGTATTTTGAGGGGAATTTTGTTGTGTTGATTTTTTATGACAAACTCTTCTGTATTATTACTGCAATGTCTTTTAGTTTGAGTTTTCCCTGTTAGGATGTAGAATGGGCAAAACTTCTATCAGCTCTGTTGAAATATATTTCAGTTAAATATTAATGGGTTTTACGTTGTTCTTCATGGATTTTAACAATTTGTTTGCCATTCAAAAAAAAAAATATCTAGTCAGGGCTTGGTGATTTTTGTAATTTAGTTTTTGTCTACATATGTTCACACTAATTTGTATCATGAACATCTGTCTATCCATATACTCCAAGATTATGTTTTTGGAGGGGCACTCACTCTTTGCTACACAAATGTCTCCTTTCTAACATGATGTACATCTCTTCAAAGATCACTTCAGGACCATAAGCACTAGAGTGCGCTGTACTGGTTATGGTTCCAAGAGTGCCCTGTGCGGCAGGGGTGTGTTTACCACAAGGCAAACAAAGCATTTGCCTAGGGCGGCACATCCAGGAGGGGCGGCAAAAAATGCCACCCCAAGTGCCCAGATAAAGGCCTTGTTTGCCTTGTGTACTGGGGGGCCCAAGAGCTGGCTGCCACCTTAGGGCCCCCCTAGGTGTTAAAGTACTAATATTCTAGCTGGGTGATGAGGGAGATATGTCCTTTTAGGTTTAAAAAAATAATAATTGGTGAGTGTACGAGAAAATGTGTGTGTGTCTGGCAGTGAGTATGTTTGTGACTGTCAGTGAGTGTGTGTTTGTGTCTGTCATTGTGAGTGTGTTTGTGTCTGTCATTGTGAGTGTGTGTGTGTGTGTATCTGTCAATCAAAAAAAAAGGCCTTGACACGAATTGGTGAGGCGAATTTAGATAAGGGGGTGCCAAATGTAGTCGCACCTAGGGCAGCACAAATCCAGAATACACCACTGCCTGTGCCATCCTAGGTAAAGAAATCAAACTGTTTGTTCACTGTCAGCTTATAATTGGACGCCCATTAACACAAATGCTTTAGAAAGGTGTATACCTTGATTAACATAAAGTTGTAATAGGCTGTGTGTCTTAAAAATTTACTGAGAAATTCTGCATTGCTGAGGTTATCCCAGGGCACCAATGTGGTATACCTTTCAGTTATGATATATTAAGTAGTATGACATAAAATAAATGTGTTTATCATTTAGTCTGTATAAATAAAATATGAGGGATGTAGTCCTCAAAATCTGGCCTACACTTGTCCTATGAAATTAAAAATAACTCAAGTTGACAATAAGATGTCTCCATGGATCAACAACATATTACTAATGTCCAAATTAAAGGGACACTATAGTCACCAGAACAAATACAGCTTAATGTAGTTGTTCTGGTGAGTATAATAGCTCCCTTCAGGCATTTTCATGTAAACACTGCCTTTCAGAGAAAAGGCAGTGTTCACATAGTCCCCTAGGGACACCTCCAAGTGGCCACTCCTTAGATGGCCACTGGAGGGGCTTCCTGGCTCAGGGCTGCACAGTAAGCAGCCCTGCCGTTCAGTGTCCCCACGCTCTGCATGGGGACACTGAATTTTCCTCATAGAGATGCATTGATTCAATGCATCTCTATGAGGAGATGCTGATTGGCCAAAACGGTGTTTGGCCCCGCCCCCTTGCCGATTTAGCCAATCCAATCCCATGGCAAAGCATTGGATTGGTTAAAAATCTGCAATTTTGATGATGTCACCAAGGGGTGGGGCCAATGCTGGCAGACCCGTGGAGAGCTGAAAATAAGGTAAGTTTTAACCCATTATGAGGTGGCTAACTGGGGGGGGGGGGGGGGGGCGGGGCAAGCCACCTAAATGGTGGGTTTTCAATATAGGGTCAGGAATACATGTTTGTGATCCTTTAACTATTATAGCACTTTCCTATTATAGCGCTTTCTTTTTTTCTTAATCCCACTCACTAAAAAGAATAATGTTTTTAAAAATATTTTACATATTTTACAAAACAACCTCTGTGCTGTGACGAGCCCTTTGTTTTGCTGTCGGTGAAATCTCTTTTTCTAGAGTCTTAGTTTACTTCTTTTCCTTTTCAAGGAACAGATAACCTTAGAGTTGTTTTGGTCCCAAAATGCATAAATTTGCATGTATCTACAAGCTTGAAAGCTTGAAGCTTGAAAATTTTCTGTTTTGCTTAGTGGGTAAATGCTTAGCAAGGAATGTTCAAGTTTTAAATACTTGGAAATATAGAATATGACAAGCCATGATGAACAGCTTCAGGTAAGTAAAACCTACAATCCGCTGCTCCACTGACCCACAGCACAGCTAGCAGTGTGTAACCATCAAGACTCTTTCAAAGTATGTAAAATCACAAGAAGGTGACAGAGCTACTTTAACTATCTTCTGCTTTGTCTGCTATAAAGAGAACACCCATGGTATTAACTGACATGATCCATAAGTTGCCAACATAATGCCTGGGTTTTTTTTTCAGATTGTACCTGCACAGTACTTCTACATGTATACACTAAAGCACATTTCAAGGCACATCAACCATCAATAAAAAGGAAAGCAAAAGGCCAGAGACACAAGTCAAAAAATAAATAAATCTCTATACAAGTAGGGTGAATAGGCCATTGAATGAATGGTGTGTGTCAATGTAGCTATTTTGTAAAGCTCCAAAGTATTGTACAAGAGAAGTCAAAACAGTTGGTGAGGGACCTGTATAGTTGGGCTTGCAGAGTAGTTTTCTAAAATGCCACTGTATGAGTATCAATATTGTAGCAATATGTAGCATTTTATGGAGTAAAAGCTGTTTAATACTTACTAAGGTTGCCACCTAGTGGCTATGCTTTGTTATTGATATTTTTATTGTCTGACAATTGTAAACTAGTGTATGGCTGGATTTACTCAACTGGAACGCCTTCCATTAAAGCGGCACTGTCATGCCGAATCCCGTTTTTTTTTTAACCCCCCTCCCGCCTCCACTACATCCAATCGACCCCCTAGTCACCCCCAAATGCCCCTAAGCCCCCCACATTACCTCTTTTTAATTCTTTATCTTCTGCCCCGATCTTTATTCAGGGCGCCGCCATCTTTGTGTGGGTAGGTGAAGTCCCTGTGGGACACGTCATCTACCCACACTACACAGACTGTGAGATTCCCGCACATGCCCAGTGAAACACCTGGACATGCGAACGGGAATTTCATCTATTCATTCATTCATCAGACAGACGAATGAATGAATAGAAAAAATCAGACGAACAAACTAACACTGTGTATCAGTGTTAGTTTGTTCGTTCAGTTTATTACAAGGAGGGAGCTACCGGCGTGCAGCTCCCTCCTTGTAATATGTAACTATAGAAGCGGCAGGGAGCAGTGCTCCTCGCCACTTCCTAAGCCCCCCATGTCCCCCCTCACTCTATGGGGGTCAATATGACCCCCATAATAGGACAAGGGAGATTAAAATCTCCCCAATACCCCTACTCGCTATACCGCGAGTAGGGGCATGTCCACTAAACAGTGAGCAGCCTGTGGCTGCTCACTGTAAAAAAATAAATAAATGGTAATAAGGGGGGGACCTACTGTCCCCCCCCCGGCCCCCACCCCTGCGCGGTGGGTGGGGGCCCTAATAAAACAATAAGGGGGGGGGGACCTTCTGTCCTCCCCCCCGGCCCCCACCCCTGAGCGGTGGGTGGGGGCCCTAATAAAAACAATAAGGGGGGGGACCTACTGTCCTCCCCCCCTGGCCCCCACCCTTGCGCGGTGGGTGGGGGCCCTAATAAAACAATAAGGGGGGGGGACCTATTGTCCTCCCCCCCTGGCCCCCACCCCTGCGCGGTGGGTGGGGGCCCTAATAAAACAATAAGGGCGGGGACCTGCTGTCCTCCCTCCCGGCCCCCACCCCTGAGCGGTGGGTGGGGGCCCTAATAAAACAATAAGGGGGGAGGACCTACTGTCCTCCCCCCCTGGCCCCCACCCCTGCGCGGTGGGTGGGGGCCCTAATAAAACAATAAGGGCGGGGACCTGCTGTCCTCCCCCCCGGCCCCCACCCCTGAGCGGTGGGTGGGGGCCCTAATAAAACAATAAGGGGGGGGACCTACTGTCCTCCCCCCCGGCCCCCACCGCTGAGCGGTGGGTGGGGGCCCTAATAAAACAATAAGGGGGGGGGACCTACTGTCCCCCCCCCCCGGCCCCCACCCCTGCGCGGTGGGTGGGGGCCCTAATAAAACAATAAGGGCGGGGACCTGCTGTCCTCCCCCCCGGCCCCCACCCCTGAGCGGTGGGTGGGGGCCCTAATAAAACAATAAGGGGGGGGACCTACTGTCCTCCCCCCCGGCCCCCACCGCTGAGCGGTGGGTGGGGGCCCTAATAAAACAATAAGGGGGGGGGAACCTACTGTCCTCCCCCCCTGGCCCCCACCCTTGCGCGGTGGGTGGGGGCCCTAAATGACCCCCCCCCCCCATCAAGGTGACTAGGGGTCCCAAGCCCCTAGTCACCCCCCACCCAAAACATTCTATCCCCTACCTACCCCCCTCACCCTAAAAATAGTGAGGGGGGAATAAAATAACTAACCTGTAAAAAAAAAAAAATTAAACTTACCATTTGACGTCTTCTTTTTTCTAAATTCTTCTTACTTCAGCCCCCCAAAAGGCCAAATAAAAATCCATAAACCCGTCACACTAAAAAAAAAAACAAAAAAAAAAACGAGCACAAACAAAAATTAATCCATCTTCACCCATGGAGGGCACGCCGCGTACTGAGCTCCGCAGGGCGGGTCAAGGCTTATAAAGCCTTGCCCCGCCCTGCAATTAGGCTTAGAACACAATGATTGGTTGGTTTAAGCCAATCAGAGTGCTCTGTGTCATTTTACACAGCGTGGGAAAATTCAAAAGAACTTTCCCACGCTGTGTAAAATGACAGATCACTGTGATTGGATGGTTTTCAAGCCATCCAATCACAGTGCTCTGTGTCATTTTACAAGCGTGGGAAAATTCCAAAGAACTTTCCCACGCTTGTAAAATGACACAGAGCAGTGTGATTGGATGGATTTCAAGCCATCCAATCACAGTGCTCTGTGTCATTTTACACAGCGTGGGCAAATTGAACTTTCCCACGCTGTGTAAAATGACACAGAGCACTGTGATTGGATGGTTTGAAATCCATCCAATCACAGTGCTCTGTGTCATTTTACAAGCGTGGGAAAGTTCTTTGGAATTTTCCCACGCTTGTAAAATGACACAGAGCACTGTGATTGGATGGTTTGAAAACCATCCAATCACAGTGATCTGTCATTTTACACAGCGTGGGAAAGTTCTTTTGAATTTTCCCACGCTGTGTAAAATGACACAGAGCACTCTGATTGGCTTAAACCAACCAATCATTGTGTTCTAAGCCTAATTGCAGGGCGGGGCAAGGCTTTATAAGCCTTGACCCGCCCTGCGGAGCTCAGTACGCGGCGTGTCCTCCATGGGTGAAGATGGATTAATTTTTGTTTGCGCTCGTTTTTTTTTTTTTTTTTTTTTAAAGTGCGACGGGTTTATGGATTTTTATTTGGCCTTTTGGGGGGCTGAAGTAAGAAGAATTTAGAAAAAAGAAGACGTCAAATGGCAAGTTTAATTTTTTTTTTTTTACAGGTTAGTTATTTTATTCCCCCCTCACTATTTTTAGGGTGAGGGGGGTAGGTAGGGGTTAGAATGTTTTGGGTGGGGGGTGACTAGGGGCTTGGGACCCCTAGTCACCTTGATGGGGGGGGGTTCATTTAGGGCCCCCACCCACCGCGCAGGGGTGGGGGCTAGGGGGGGAGGACAGTAGGTCCCCCCCCCTTATTGTTTTATTAGGGCCCCCACCCACCGCTCAGGGGTGGGGGCCGGGGGGGAGGACAGTAGGTCCCCCCCCTTATTGTTTTTATTAGGGCCCCCACCCACCGCGCAGGGGTGGGGGCCGGGGGGGAGGACAGTAGGTCCCCCCCCTTATTGTTTTTATTAGGGCCCCCACCCACCGCGCAGGGGTGGGGGCCGGGGGGGGGGGACAGTAGGTCCCCCCCCCCCAATCTTTAACCCCCGCGCAGGGGAGGGGGGGTGTTTATTGTTTTTTTTTTTTTTTTTTGTTTTTTACAGTGAGCAGCCACAGGCTGCTCACTGCTTACTAGACATGCCCCTACTCGCGGTATAGCGAGTAGGGGCATATTATTTACTAATACTAAGTAATCTTTACTTAGTATTAGTAAAGTTGGCTGAAAGACCAATTCAGGTCTTTCAGCCTTTTAGTAGATAGCTCCCTGATACCGTGGGAATTAGGGAGTTATCTACTAAGCGGCTGCAAGATGCAGCCGCGGCAATGAATAGGATCGGAGTTTCATTCATTAGAATGAAATTCCGATACAAACAAAGTACCGAATTGCATCCTAACACCAATGGAGAATTCTGTTAGGATGCAATTCGGCAGTTTTGCCGGCGTTCTGTCTAAGTGACAGGACGTTTGGCAATACTGACAGGAAGCATTGTGGGAACAGGGAGGAAAGCTAGGGATCATGGGAAAATTGGTCTGACCAGCGGAAATGAAGCACACTTTGCTCCTCCGCTGGTCAGAGCTGGTCAAGCGGAGGAATCCCATAAGACAAAGAGTCCCTACTTTGTCTTATGGTTTTAAAGAAAACTAAAGGAGACAGGAAGAAAAGAAGAACAGATCCTGAGAGAGGGGTAGAAGAGGAAGAGATTGAGGAAAGGTAAGTTCGGCATGACAGTGCCGCTTTAAGGCTTCAGCATCACTCGTTGTTGATGACAGGATAACATGAATTAAACATTTCTCCAGTCTGGGCAGAATATACCAAACATGCAGGAAACAACAATGTGCAGTACATTACGTTTTTTGATCACAGAACTACTCAAGTGATATTACAAACTGGTATTATGATGGGAAAAAAGCTCAAATAAAGTTAATTGGTTAGTATGTTAAGAAGTAACCGACACATGATTCTTGAAACTCGAGAAAGGTTGAGGTAATTTTTTTCTGTGTAAATATACTAAAAACAAAAATTTGAAACAGCTATCTTTGTTTAAACACTTTTCTCCTTTTCTCCATCACAAAGATGTTTAAAGTTGACTTATTCCTTTGCGTGTTCTTCTGATAAGTAATCAAATATCAGTCGATGCCTATTGCAGAGTAATTACTGCCTTGGGATTGAAAGGGATGTGGGAAAAGTATGTAGTTAAATGGGGAGAGGGACAAGGGACAGTGGCTAATTATGAAGGTCGAGGAGGAAACCAGTTGTGGATCTGTGTATATTTGACCATGTATGAGTGAGTTTGACTATGTTTATGTGTCTGGTGTATGTGTGTGTCCAGGGGCGGACTGAGAGCCTTTGGGGCCCCCGGGCAAAATTACATCCCAGGCCCTTTGAATGCACAAATATATGTGCATTAAATATATGTTAAAGGATCACTATAGTGTTAGGAAAACAAAGCAGTTTTCCTGACACTATAGTGCCCTAAGGGTGCCCCCACCCTCAGGGTTCCCCTCCCGTTGCGCTGAAGGGGTTAAAACCTCTTAAGCAGCTTACCTTCATCCAGCACCGGGCTCCCTCGGTGCTGGTGACCTCTCCTCCCCCGCCAACGTTAGCTCCCGAGTGGAGCGAAATGCGCATGCATTCAAACAAGCGCGCATTCAAACAGTCCATAGGAAAGCATTTCTCAATGCTTTCCTATAGACGTTCTGCACGTCAGAATGATACCCACTAGAGGTTTGATTAACCCTGCTAAGTAAACATAGCAGTTTCTCTGAAACTGCTATGTTTACATCTGAAGGGTTGAAACCTGAGGGGCCTGGCACCCAGACCACTTCATTGAGCTGAAGTGGTCTGGGTGACTATAGTGTCCCTTTAAATATAACTCTCATATAATACAGCATTCCTTTGGATGTGTATATTGTGAGTCAATGTGAATGCACTTTGTATTTGAGTCCGTGTGAATGCACTTGTGCATGTCTGGATGACTACATGTGCTTTTTTGTATATAGTGTCAGTGTGAATGCATATGTGACAGGTGACAGAGGGTGTGAGGGAGAGGGTGACAGGTGGCAGAGTGTGGGAGGTGGTTACAGGTGGCAGAGTGAGGGGGTACCTGGAGGCAGAGTCAGGGAGGGAGGGGGTGACTAGTGACAGAGTAAGGGAGGGGGTGACTAGTGACAGAGTAAGGGAGGAAGGGGGTGACTAGAGTGAGGGGGTGACTAGTGACAGAGTGAGTGAGGGGGTGACTAGTGACAGAGTAAGGGAGGGAAGGGGTGACTAGTGACAGAGTGAGGGAGGGAGGGGGTGACTGTCACTAGTCACCCCCTCCCTCTGTCCCTAGTCACCCCCTCCCTCCCTCTGTCACTAGTCACCCCATGCCTCCCTCACTCTGTCACTAGTCACCCCATGCCTCCCTCACTCTGTCACTAGTCACCCCATGCCTCCCTCACTCTGTCACTAGTCATCCCCTCCCTCTATCACTAGTCACATCTTCCCCCTCCCTCACTGTAACTAGAGTGAGGGGGTGACTAGTGATGGAGGGAGGGGGTGACTAAGGACAGAGTGAGGGAGGAAAGGGGTGACTAGTGACAGAGAGAGGGGGTGGTGACTAATGACAGAGGTAGGGAGGGAGGGGGTGACAAAGAGAGGGGTGACTAGTGACAGAGGGAGGGTGGGGGTGACACAGGGAGGGAGTGATTAGTGACACAGTGACACGGGAGGGAGTGATTAGTGACGGAGGGAGGGGTGACTAGTGGCCGTGAGGGAGGGGGTGACACAGTGACAGAGAGAGGGGGTGACTAGTGACAGAGGGAGGGGGTGACTAGTGACAGAGGGGTGACAGAGACAGAGGGAGGGGTGACTAGTGACAGAGGGAGGGGTGACAGTGACGGGGGGGGGGTGACTAGTGACAGAGGGGGGTGACCAGTGACAGAGGGAGGGGTGACTAGTGACAGAGGGAGGGGTGACTAGTGACAGAGGGAGGGGTGACCAGTGACAGAGGGAGGGGTGACCAGTGACAGAGGGAGGGGTGACAGTGACAGAGGGAGGGGTGACAGTGACAGAGGGAGGGGTGACAGTGACAGAGGGAGGGGGTGACTAGTGACAGAGGGAGGGGTGACAGTGACAGAGGGAGGGGGTGACTAGTGACAGAGGGAGGGGGTGACTAGTGACAGAGTGAGGGAGGGGGTGACTGTCACTAGTCACACCCTCCCTCTGTCCCTAGTCACCCCCTCCCTCCCTCTGTCACTAGTCACCCCCTCCCTCCCTCTGTCACTAGTCACCCCATGCCTCCCTCACTCTGTCACTAGTCACCCCATGCCTCCCTCACTCTGTCACTAGTCACCCCATGCCTCCCTCACTCTGTCACTAGTCATCCCCTCCCTCTATCACTAGTCACATCTTCCCCCTCCCTCACTGTAACTAGAGTGAGGGGGTGACTAGTGATGGAGGGAGGGGGTGGTGACTAATGACAGAGATAGGGAGGGAGGGGGTGACAAAGAGAGGGGTGACTAGTGACAGAGGGAGGGTGGGGGTGACACAGGGAGGGAGTGATTAGTGACACAATGACACGGGAGGGAGTGATTAGTGACACAGTGACGGAGGGAGGGGTGACTAGTGGCCGTGAGGGAGGGGGTGACACAGTGACAGAGAGAGGGGGTGACTAGTGACAGAGGGAGGAGGTGACTAGTGACAGAGGGGTGACAGTGACAGAGGGAGGGGTGACTAGTGACAGAGGGAGGGGTGACAGTGACGGGGGGTATGACTAGTGACAGAGGGGGGTGACCAGTGACAGAGGGAGGGGTGACTAGTGACAGAGGGAGGGGTGACCAGTGACAGAGGGAGGGGTGACCAGTGACAGAGGGAGGGGGTGACTAGTGACAGAGGGAGGGGGTGACTAGTGACAGAGGGAGGGGGTGACTAGTGACAGGGGGGGGGGGGTGACTAGTGACATAGGGAGGGTTACTAGTGACAGGGGGGGGTGACTAGTGACAGAGGGAGGGGGTGACTAGTGACAGAGGGAGGGGGTGACTAGTGACAGAGGGAGGGTGACTAGTGACAGAGGGAGGGTGACTAGTGACAGAGGGAGGGTGACTAGTGACAGAGGGGGGGGTTACTAGTGACAGAGGGAGGGGGTGACTAGTGACAGAGGGAGGGGGTGACTAGTGACAGAGGGAGGGGGTGACTAGTGACAGAGGGAGGGTGACTAGTGACAGAGGGAGGGGGTGACTAGTGACAGAGGGAGGGTTACTAGTGACAGAGGGGGGTGACTAGTGACAGAGGGAGGGGGTGACTAGTGACAGAGGGAGGGGGTGACTAGTGACAGAGGGAGGGTGACTAGTGACAGAGGGGGGGTGTGACTAGTGACAGAGGAAGGGTTACTAGTGACAGAGGGAGGGGGTTACTAGTGACAGAGGGAGGGGGTGACTAGTGACAGAGGCAGGGGGTGACTAGTGACAGAGGGAGGGGGTGACTAGTGACAGAGGGGTGACAGTGACAGAGGGAGGGGTGACTAGTGACAGAGGGAGGGGTGACAGTGACGGGGGGGGTGACTAGTGACAGAGGGAGGGGGTGACCAGTGACAGAGGGAGGGGTGACAGTGACAGAGGGAGGGGTGACAGTGACAGAGGGAGGGGTGACAGTGACAGAGGGAGGGGGTGACTAGTGACAGACGGGAGTGACTAGTGACAGAGGGAGGGGTGACAGTGACAGAGGGAGGGGTGACAGTGACAGAGGGAGGGGGTGACTAGTGACAGAGGGAGGGGGTGACTAGTGACAGAGGGAGGGTGACTAGTGACAGAGGGAGGGTGACCAGTGACAGAGGGAGGGGGTGACTAGTGACAGAGGGAGGGTGACCAGTGACAGAGGGAGGGTGACCAGTGACAGAGGGGGGGGTGACTAGTGACAGAGGGAGGGTGACTAGTGACAGAGGGAGGGTGACTAGTGACAGAGGGAGGGGGTGACTAGTGACAGAGGGAGGGTGACTAGTGACAGAGGGAGGGTGACTAGTGACAGAGGGAGGGTGACTAGTGACAGAGGGGGGGTGACTAGTGACAGAGGGGGGGTGACTAGTGACGGGGGGGTGACTAGTGACAGAGGGAGGGTTACTAGTGACAGAGTGGGGGTGACTAGTGACAGAGGGAGGGTGACCAGTGACAAAGGGAGGGGGTGACTAGTGACAGAGGGAGGGGGTGACTAGTGACAGGGGGGTGGGGGGTGACTAGTGACATAGGGAGGGTTACTAGTGACAGAGGGGGGTGACTAGTGACAGAGGGAGGGGATGACTAGTGACAGAGGGAGGGGGTGACTAGTGACAGAGGGAGGGTGACTAGTGACAGAGGAAGGGTGACTAGTGACAGAGGGGGGGGGTTACTAGTGACAGAGGGGGGGTGACTAGTGACAGAGGGAGGGGGTGACTAGTGACAGAGGGAGGGGGTGACTAGTGACAGAGGGAGGGTGACTAGTGACAGAGGGAGGGGGTGACTAGTGACAGAGGGAGGGTTACTAGTGACAGAGGGGGGTGACTAGTGACAGAGGGAGGGGGTGACTAGTGACAGAGGGAGGGGGTGACTAGTGACAGAGGGAGGGTGACTAGTGACAGAGGGGGGGTGTGACTAGTGACAGAGGAAGGGTTACTAGTGACAGAGGGAGGGGGTGACTAGTTACAGAGGCAGGGGGTGACTAGTGACAGAGGGAGGGGGTGACTAGTGACAGAGGGAGGGTGACTAGTGACAGAGGGGGGTGACTAGTGACAGAGGGGGGGTGACTAGTGACAGAGGGGGGTGTGACTAGTGACAGAGGGAGGGGGTGACTAGTGACAGAGGGAGGGTGACTAGTGACAGAGGGAGGGTGACTAGTGACAGAGGGGGGTGACTAGTGACAGAGGGAGGGTGACTAGTGACAGAGGGAGGGGGTGACTAGTGACAGAGGGAGGGGGTGACTAGTGACAGAGGGAGGGGGTGACTAGTGACAGAAGGAGGGTGACTAGTGACAGAGGGGGGTGACTAGTGACAGAGGGAGGGTTACTAGTGACAGAGGGGGTTGACTAGTGACAGAGGGGAGGGGGTGACTAGTGACAGAGGGAGGGTTACTAGTGACAGAGGGGGGTGACTAGTGCCAGAGGGAGGGTGACCAGTGACAGAGGGAGGGGGTGACTAGTGACAGAGGGAGGGGGTGACTAGTGACAGAGGGAGGGGGTGACTAGTGACGGGGGGGTGACTAGTGACAGAGGGAGGGTTACTAGTGACAGAGGGAGGGTGACTAGTGACAGAGGGAGGGTGACTAGTGACAGAGGGGGGGTAGTGACAGAGGGAGGGGGTGACTAGTGACAGAGGGAGGGTGACTAGTGACAGAGGGAGGGTTACTAGTGACAGAGGGGGGTGACTAGTGACAGAGGGGGGGTGACTAGTGACAGAGGGGGGTGACTAGTGACAGAGGGAGGGTGACTAGTGACAGAGGGGAGGGGGTGACTAGTGACAGAGGGAGGGTTACTAGTGACAGAGGGGGGTGACCAGTGACAGAGGGGAGGGGGTGACTAGTGACAGAGGGGAGGGGGTGACTAGTGACAGAGGGAGGGTTACTAGTGACAGAGGGGGGTGACTAGTGCCAGAGGGAGGGTGACCAGTGACAGAGGGAGGGGGTGAATAGTGACAGAGGGAGGGTGACCAGTGACATAGGGAGGGAGGGGGGTGAGTAGTTCCTACCTTTCTCTCTGCTCCCTCTTCTCTCCCAGGCTGCTGCTCCTTGTCCTGCTGATCGCTCTGTGTGAGAGGAGAGTACAGGAAGTGATGTCACTTCCTGGTCCCGCCTCTCCCATCACACAGAGCCGCGTGGGACAGTGAGAAGGAGACCTGGCAGAGAGCTGGTGAAGCTGCCAGGTCTCGGGTGAGGGTGAGAGGGGGGTGACTTACAAAGCGGTAGGTTGCTGGGGCCCTGCACTCCATCAGGGGCCCCAGCACAGCTGGAGCATGGCTGTGCTGCCGGGCCCCTGGCTGTCTCGGGCCCTCGGTCCATGACCGATATGCCCGAGTGGTCAGTCCGCCCCTGTGTGTGTCTGTATGATAGTATGTGTCTGGTGTGTGTGTCTGATAGTAAATGTCTCGTCTGGTGTGTGTGTTTGATGATTATGTTTCTGGTGCATGTGTGTGTGTCTGATAGTTTGTGTCTGATGTGTGTGTGTTTGATAATATGTGTCTGATGTGGGTGTGTTTGATAGTATGTGTCTGGTGTGTGTCTGATAGTATGTGTCTAGTGTGTGTGTCTTATAGTATGTTTCTGGTGTGCGTGTCTGATAGTATGTGTCTGGAATGTGTGTGCCTTAATGTATGCATCGTTTATCCTTGTATAGGCGCCTGACAGTGTAAATCTGAGAGTGTGTTTATGGGAGTGGAGTCACAGCTTCCCCAAACTTTCAAGTTTCTTTTGGAATTCACTGTCACCATTAAAAATAGGCACTTAAGAAAAAGTTTAAATAGGTTAGTTATTATCCTTCCCCGCTGTTTTAAATGGGGAATTAAAAGTTCCAAAACCCTATGATGCTAGGCATTAAATTATTTATGTTGCCTATAATAGTTTTTAATGTGATGCAGGAATTCAGTGCTGGTTAGTGCTCTTCAAATAAAGTTCTGGGATTATTTGATAATATAATTGCAGTTACGAATGGCTCCCGGGTTCTGAGGTCTGACAACGCTAGCCATATCTTCATATATAACCTGGTGTGGAAGTCAAGATTAATTACCCTAGATCAGAAACTAAAATATTTCATGCACTTATGTTAATTAAACACTCCAAAGAAAATAACCACTACAACCGGATACAGTGATTATCGTGGTAAGAGTACCCCAGTGCCAAGTAAGATGGCATGCCAGTTTGGTACAATATGTCAATGTACCTAGTTAAATTTGGCTGGTGAGTTGGATTGCTCTGTCGGGACAATCCTTCTGCACTTTCCTTTTAGAAGGTTTATACATTTCTTTCTTTTCTGTCACTCAATGCTCTTCGAAACCTGTGGCAAATATTTGATCGTATTGACCCTTAGGCAGTGACCTGCTCTTCTAGCTAATACACTAGAGTTTTGTATAGCCAGTTTACACTGAAGCTAATACCAGTTACGTTTTCAGTTAATCTACCAATGTAGAATTATGTTAAAATGAGATGCCTCTATTATCTAGAATTATATGTGTCCTGTTAAGTGTATGGTCTCCTCTGCAGAATAAGCACAGCTGGTGCAGGATCACACATAGTGACTCATAAGACGTGAATGAGGCTCTTAACAAGGTTTTATCTACGGAGCAATCAGGATTTTCCTGCATAAAAATACAGATGCAGAGGATGTGTCCATGGGCACATAATGCAGGTAAAACATAAAAAGGTTTTATGTCTTATTGGTATCTTACCCAGTGATGACAACAAGGCATTCATGGCTCCATAACCACTACAGCAGGCTACAGTGGTGATGGTGCCTACAAGTTTTCCATTAATCATTTGTATTGATTAATTCTGCAGGTACCAGTCTGCCATGCCACATTTGGTCTTCTAGGTGTTGTATCAAAAAAGGTACCTATTATAATTTGTTCTGTGAAACTTCCAAAGACATTATACTAACTGGGTTATACACTAGTGAGAATTGCAGGGAAATAAAATTTCAAATTTAAAGCCAAAATAGCTGAACATGAAAAATAGGGACACTTGGATGGTATGGAGATCTATTCTATATTTCTTCATCATGCACTTGCACTTGATCCACTTGGAAGTGGATAGACTTGCTGTTATTCCGTTTTTGTTTAAAATCACTGCTTCAACATTTCTTTTATACTTAAATGTATGGCAACTATTCATTCCCCACGGTATCACTCATATTCATCTTTCCAAAGTGGGTGGATGGACGGTGGTGGTTCACAGTGCCAATCTTTAGATTACCTTCCTACAGAATTGAATATTGAAATCTCACAGAACATCCATCTGCCCATTTAACACCTGGCTGTTGGGCTGCATCTTTTGCCTTTTTGTCAAGCTTTTGGAGCTAGTGGTCTATACACCAGAGAAATAAACACACAGGCAGGTTGAAAGGTATAAATATGTGCAATATACATAATCTCTACTCAGGTCTCCCTATATTTCGTCTATAAAAATGTTGTTCTTGTCTTCTGACAGAGTTAAGAGGTTAAATGTAGGGACTGTCAGTGTGATAAGAGGTATTTGAGGACATACAGACAGAGCTTCGTGTTCCCAGCAGCGTTTTTTTGAAGGAGCATTTGCAATCCAGCCTTGCGTGTCTGCAATGCTTTCTTACTCGCCATATAAATATTTAACCAAACCGTACACTACTGTTATTGTCATGCGTATGAATAAATTAGCCGCTACAGCTGTGAGCCTGTATGAGAGAGCCTACATTTCCACACAGTCCAATGTTGATAAATCAGTGGCCTTTGCATTAATTTAAGTAAGTCACCAAAAGCATCTTTCATTCCGCTTGAGACGAGTCTGCTCCTGTACAATGCTGACACATTCTGCCATTTAGATTGAGTCTGTGTAGACAAAGATAAGACTTGCAGGATGATGTTTGATGTGCGTGTTAGCATCTTCTATGTATATAGTTTCATAATAGAGTACATAAAGAGTTAAGCTAGGTATTGATTCTCAATGGCACATGGGGAAATATGTTGCTTAGCCCCATCTATCGCATAATTTTAGAAATCTGTTCACAAATCCCTTTCAGACAATGTTTTAAGAAGTTAAAACATTACTAAAAATCAATGTGACTCTTTTGACTTTTTGGGGGGCTGTAGATATGCTTAGAAATAACACGCATTGTTGTCAGTGGTGTATCCTGGTTTTGTGCTTCCCTAGGCATGTAAAAACTCAAATGATTGTTAACCCCTTAACGACGCATGACGGAAATTTTCCGTCAAGGCAGACCTACCCCTAAGGACGCTTGACGGAAAATTTCCGTCATTTACTAAAGTTAATGCCAGATCGCCGCGATCGCGGCGATCGTGGGGTTAACGCTGTTGCTGGGTGCCTCGGCGTTTGAGGAAGCCCAGCATCAGCCAATAGCGCTGTCCCAGCACATGTGATCGCTGTGACAGCCAGTCACAGCGATCACAGTACTGCTGGGATTTCCTGATCCTCCTCCCTCCACCTCTGTGTGTGTTTAGAAGTGGAGAGAGACGGATTGTTTGAAATTTTGTGTCCCTGACAGACACAAAGTGTTTAAAAGTTAAAAGAAAAATCTTACCCCCTTTTCCTTTGAAAATTAACAAGGGTTTAACCCTTTGATGACTGGCAGCAGTGATCACAATACTGATCACAGTACTTTACTGAGATCAGTTTTTTTTTTTAACCCTCAGGGGTTAACTTTATTTTCTTTTTAACCCTCAGGGGTTAAATATATTTAATTTTTTTTTTTTTTACTATTATTTTCAGTTAATTAGTAAGCTGGGGTGGATTGAAGCTAGGGGGAATTGGGGAATCTAGCATTAGTGTAGCTAGGAAGCTGAAAAGTTTTAGAAAGTTATTAAAAGTTTGTAAAAGTTACTAAAAGTTTATAAAAGTATAAAAAAAAGTGAAAAAAGGAAAAAAGAGGGAAAAAAAGTAGTTTATTTTAAGTCAAAGCATTTCTGCTTTGCTAGATGTAAGCACTGTGTTTAGCGGTGATCTGATTTCTGTTTTTACCCACAGGGGTTCATTTTTTTTTTACGTTTTTCGAAGTTTTAGAAAGTTTTTAAGAGTTTTAAAAAAGTTAAAAAAAAGTATTAAAAAAAGTTCAGAAAACAAAAAAAGTATAAAAAAAGTTTAAAAAACAAAACAAAAAACTACGTTATTTAGTTAAAGTTAATTTTAAGCTTTCACCATGCTTAGAAGGTTTAGTGCCGAGGAGGCATATAATATATTAGCAGCCGACTCAGAGGCAACCGACACTGCCTCAGAGAGTGTAGAGGGTGACTATGTGCCAGACACAGATGAAGAGAGTGACGATACCCCTGGCACTGCTCCTGGCGCTGATATCTGGGTGCCCCCTAACAATTTTGTCCCCGACATCCTCTGTTTACTGCGACTCCTGGTATTCAGGGAGACGTGACCAGCTATAACTCCCAGGATTTTATGGAGCTGTTCCTTGGGGATGAATTTTTAGGGCAGATAGTTACACAAACAAATATTTATGCAGCGCAGTATCTGGCACAAAATGCAACAAGTCACATTACCACAAAAGGGAGCTGGTACCCCACCAGTGTGCCAGAGTTAAAACAGTTCTGGGCACTAACCATGCTGATGGGAATTATAAAAAAGCCCAGCATCCGAATGTACTGGTCCAAAAAGCCAGTATGCAATACTCCCATTTTCTCTCAGACCATGAGTAGGCCCAGATATGAATCAGTACTGCGCTTTCTGCACTTCAATGACAATTCGAAGTGCCACCCCAAAGATCATCCGCAGTATGACAAACTCTATAAAATCCGTCCCCTAATTAACCATTTTAATAAAGAATTTGGCCTAATTTATACTCCCCAAAAGAATATATGTATTGACGAGTCCCTAGTGAAATACAAGGGTAGACTGGGGTTCAAGCAATACATACCAGCCAAAAGATCCCGGTATGGCATCAAGCTTTACAAGTTATGTGAAAGTAGCAGTGGGTATGTTTATACCTTCAGAGTATATGAAGGTAAAGATAGCCACCGGGATCCCCCAGGTTGCCCTGATGTAGTTGGGACTAGCGGAAAAATAGTTTGGGATCTAATGAACCCGCTACTGAACAAGGGGTACCACCTCTACCTTGATAATTACTACAATAGCATACCCCTTCAAAAAATGCTATATTGTTTTGAGACTGTGGTCTGCGGCACTATCCGCAAGACACGCACTGGCTTCCCCAAGGCTCTGGCAGAGAAAAAAATTAAAAAGGGGGAAACTGCTGCTCTATGCCAGGACGAACTGCTGGCTCTGAAATACAGAGACAAAAAGGAGGTGTTCATACTGACTACCATGCACAGTGAACACACACGCAGGGTCGCAGTCCGTGGCAGACAGGAAACAAGACGGCTGCCTGTCTGCATTAAGCAATACAATAAACACATGGGGGGAGTTGACCTGTCTGATCAACTGCTGCAGCCATATCTGATAATGCGAAAGACCAGGGCCTGGTATAAGAAAGTGGGCATTTATTTAATGCAAATGGCTACTCACAACGCATTCATCCTTTTCAAAAAGGCAAATCCTCAGCTGAAATGTACTTTTCTTACATTTCAGTTCCAGCTAATTTCGGTGCTGCTCACTGAGTGCCACAGTGGGGAGCCATCAGCAGGGCCTAGCAGCAGAGATATTCAGACAGGTCAATTCTGCTTTCGGATACCACCAACCCCCCCAAAAAAGACCCCCCAGAAAAGGTGCAGGCTGTGTTACCAGAAGGGCATTCGAACGGAGACCAGTTTCTACTGCCCTGATTGTCCCTCTCAGCCTGGCCTTTGTATTGGGAACTGTTTTAAATTATTTCATACTCAGGGCCAATAAATTCTCAATACAATTAATATTCTTGTTGTAGTTCTTCTGTTATTTAACCACTGACTATATATATATATATATATATATATATATATATATATATATATATTACCTTTTATTTAGTTAATTGGGGTGGATGATAGTTCCTGGGAAATTGGGGAGTTTAGTGCGTATGCTAGGGGTAAAAATACAAATAAAAAAAAACCACAAAAAAATAAAACATTATTATAACATTGTTTTGTTAAAGTTCTTGTGTAAAAAGTTCAAAATGCTTAGGAAGTACAGTTAGAGAATTCTGACAGCGGATTGAGATGTGACAGACAGTGCCTCAGAGTTTGACCCAAAATGGGACATGGACCCAGCATGCAAATTCAAAGTTTGAAACAAACCTGAAATGACCGAGTCTCAAATTTGCCCCTTCAACATCCACATATACCTGAGAAAGGTACACACGGGGTTATTGCTGTACTCAAACGACATAGCTGAGTGACATATGAAGCGTTATACTGCCGTAGCATACCTAAGGATTGTAAACTATGCAGTAAAATCTCAAAGTGTGTGTCAAAAAGGCAGAGAAAATGCTTACTACTACTATACTTGGTACTCACTAGCGAAAAAATGATCCCACCCTAAGGTTCAAAATGGGCCTTTTGAAATACCCTGGGGTGTCTTCTTTAAAAAATGGTAGGCCTGTGTTGGGGAAGTTTGAATTCTCAACCTGTCAAATGCCCAAAATGGGACATGGACCCAGCGTAAAAATTCAAAGTTTGAAACAGACCTGAAATTGCTGAGTCTCAAAGTTGCCCCTCCAACATCCACATATACCTGGGAAAGGTACACACGGGGGTATTGCTGTACTCAGACGACATAGCTGAGTGACATATGAAGCGTTATACTGCCGTAGCACACCTAAGGATTGTAAACTATGCAGTAAAATCTCAAAGTGTGTGCCAAAAAGGCAGAGAAAATGCTTACTACTACTAGACTTGGTACTCACTAGCGAAAAAATGATCCCACCCTAAGGTTCAAAATGGGCCTTTTGAAATACCCTAGGGTGTCTACTTTAACCCCTTAAGGACACATGACATGTGTGACATGTCATAATTCCCTTTTATTCCAGAAGTTTGGTCCTTAAGGGGTTAAAAAACGGTAGGCCTTTGTGGGGAAAGTTTGAATAAGCAACCTGCTATTAGAACCCTAAATGAGTCATAAACCTATAAAATTCTGTGAAAACTGAAATGGTCAGGTCTCCTATATGGCAGTGTAGCGTCAGGAAATACGACTAAAGGCATACATTGGGGGTATCGTTTTACTCATAGGAGATAGCTCAGCATAATTTAGGTTGTTTGATCATATTGGAAGATCTCAAATATACAAAATGCCCAGCACAAATGTAACGCATAAGTTAAAAATGCGAAAAATATTTTTTTTACCACAAACTTTGACATATAATGGTGAAAATATGGCGACATGTTAAGGCATAATATATGCCATATGAGATACCCTGGAGTGTCTACTTTCACAAATGGTAGGCCTTTTTGCTGTTTTTGAAACAGTCAAACTGCTATAATGGCCCAAATTGAAACATAAGCCCTGCAAATCCGTCTCTCAAAATTCTACTCTAAAAACTGAAATGGTCAGGTCTCCTTTATGGCACTGTAACGTCACCAAATAGTGTCAAATACATACAATGGGGGTATTGTTTTACTCAGAAGACTAAGCAGAGCATAATTAGGGGTGTTTGATCATAGTGGAACATATCAAATATACAAAATGCCCAGCACAAATGTAATGCTTAAGGAAAAAATGCAAAAAATATTTTTTTACCACAAACTTTGACATATAATGGCGAAAAAATGGCGACATGTTAAGGCACAATATATGCCATATGAGATACCCTGGAGTATCTACTTTCACAAATGGTAGGCCTTTTTGCGGTTTTTGAAACAGTCAAACTGCTATAATGGCCCAAATTGAAACATAAGCCCTGCAAATCCGTCTCTCAAAATTCTACTCTAAAAACTGAAATGGTCAGGTCTCCTTTATGGCACTGTAGCGTCACCAAATAGTGTCAAAGACATACATTGGGGGTATTGTTTTACTCAGAAGACTTAGCTGAGCATAATAAGGGGTGTTTGATCATAGTGGAACATATCAAATGTACAAAATGCCCAGCACAAATGTAATGGTTAACGAAAAAATGTGTAAAATATTTTTTTACCACAAACTTTGACATATAATGGTGAAAAAATGGCGACATGTTAAGGCACAATATATGCCATATGAGATACCCTGGGGTGTCTACTTTCACAAATGGTAGGCCTTTTTGCAGTCATTTGAACAACCAAACTACTATAATGCCCCAAAATAAGACATAGGTCCATTAAATCCATCTTTGAATTTTCTTTTTTTTTAAATTCTTTATTTTATTCGTGCATGAGGAGTTACAAGCATATAGCAAGTGCCACAACAGCACACATGGGTTAAGCATCAGTTTTGACAATGTGGTACTCAGAAACTGCACTTTTTTTTTTTACGTCGTAACAATCTAGTAACAATTTTATATTAGAACATCAAACGCATCTGTTTTGCAAGCTAAATTCAAACGCAAGTTTTATAAGGCGCAATAAAAGGAAAGGAAAGTCGCAGGCGTGTCATGTTGGCTTATAGTCACCTACGTTAGCTAACATGAATTGCAGCGATCCCCTGGAAAGCAGGGTTAGTAGGCATAGCATAATATCTGCGATGTGTGATTTAAAGCATACCGTGTTGTTGCATACGATATTAATTAAGTAGCTGGGTCTCAGGCTATGCATATATGTCCGATTGATCAGCACTATAGTTTCTGCTTTCTATACGGATTAGCTAGACGTATAAGTGATTAAGTAAAAACACAGTCACAAACATGCTTATACAGTGCTTATAAAATGCGAATTAGGAAAAAGGGAGAGCATATAATAGGGGGCACATGGTATGTGTTATAAGCGTATCTATACAGTAGTTTCAAGAGATTATGACTGAGTGATAGAAAAGCACGGTGAGACAATATGTTGTATTTGCTGAAACTAGCTATAACATACATGGGTTGTTAGTTAATAGTCACGTTTGTGAAGCGATAGACATATAGATTAATGTATATGATAAACAATTAAACCAGCGTATATCTGGCCACAGGGGTTATACCTTATGGTCTATGCAAGGCAGGTGGGGGGTTAGTGCAGGGGAGCATTGACTAAATGCAGGCTGATCTTGCCACAGCAATACGCGCGATTTGCAAATTGCTAGATCGGGAGGAATGTATAAATAGGTGACAGATTGCATTCAGTACAATAGTAAAACTAAACTGGTTAAGGTACATCACTCAAAGCAATAATGAGATTACTGCAAAATAAATGGCTATTCAAAGCGTAGTACTACTTAGTGCCTCAAGATAGTGTTCGGTAGTTCAGTGAGAGCCTTTTTTCCCCTCTACTTGCTGTGTACGATGGCAGTAAGGGGGGGGGGGTGCTAGATGCGCCCGAGAATGCAGTCCCATACTGTGTCTAGCCGATGCCCCCGGCGGATTTCTACATAGTCCAGCTGTAGGGGTTTTCGTGGCGTCTTGTCGCCCCCTAGTTTGTTGATGCTGCTTCGGGGATTAACTCTGACGGTGTGTCGTGGATTCAACTGCTGTACAGCCGCTTGGGTCGTCTTGGCTCGTGCGTGGGATCGGTGTAAGCTGTTCTGTATGCTGAGAGGTGGATCATGTGAGTCTCCTGTTTGCATCAGTTGATTCGTAGGTCCGGTTGGTTTCAATTGCAGGTAGGAGACTGCATCCGATAGGCCTCCCGCCGTTTTCCGCTTCTGGGCCCGCTTGTATCTGCCTAGTCGGGCGGCCATTTTGGAGCCTCGTGGTGTTTGTCTGTAGTAGCTCCGTCGTGCTGCGGGCCGTATCCACGAGGTCACCATTCTCTCTGCTTGCCGATATGTAGCACCCCTCTTCTGCAGGGCATGCCTGAAGCTTGCACAGAGGTAATCAAAGGTCTCCAGAGGTGATATGGGTGGCTGGGTGTGTGTTCCATGTTTGCGCCGAGCCGCCATTATGGGTTCATTCTGTGGGGTAGCTTCCCCGGTTAGGCTTGTGTCTGGGTCGCCTGCCTGCTTCCAGTGTGGACCGGGATTTCCCCCGCCGGTCCAAAGGGGGGGGGGGGGTAGTCTGCAGAGACGTCGCTTAGTGGCTTTGGTGCCGGAGAGAGCGGCCTCCTCTCCCCGGTTTAAGCCTCAGTAGGCCGCATTTGTTTCTCCGCATTACCGGCCTTTACGGGTCCCGGAGTGGTCTCGCTGGGTTCTGGAGGGCACCCCCGATGTGGATGGCGCACCCCCGAGTGGTTTTGAGTGAAGTGGTCGCCGTTTTGGCCCCGGATCGTGCCCGCTCGGCCGGAGCCCATGTCAGTTGCGACTGTCCGGCTCGGCGGTCAAGCTCCGCCCCCCATCTTTGAATTTTCTAACTGTAGAAACTGAAATAGTCTGGCCTCTTATATTTCATTGTAGCTTCCCAAAATAGTGGCAAAGGCATACAAGGGGGGTATTGTTGTACTCAGCAGATGTTGCTGAACACAAAATGGGATTTTGACCAGGAATAGCACACAGCAGCTTTACAAAATACACATTTAAAAAACCTTGTTATATGTGTGTATTTCAAAAAACAGAAAAAACAAAATTTTACTGCAATATGTAGCAGAGATTGGTGGGAAAATGGCTATGTAAAAAGTGTCAAAATACCCTTAAATACATAGCCTGTGATGTCTTCTTTATATAAATATATACTTTTGTGTAGCAATTTTGTTTTCTGTGACAGCTGTCAAACTTACAAGTCAAACATACCAACTTCTAAAAGATTTTCACATTTAAATGTTATATTACTCCTTGTATTTTGTGACCTGTAACTTTTAAAATAAGCTGAAATCCTTTACATATTATGCACTTTGAAAAACAAGACACCTAAATTAATTTATTTTGAATTACTTTTCCTAAGCTGGACATATTATACACACACTATTATTGCCAAAACTGTGAAAAAATTTTTTTTCATTTTTTTATGTTTTTTTAATAATAAATTAGATTTTATATATGTATAAGTCACATCAAAGTAAAGCCCATCTTGTCCTTTAAATAACGATATATAATATGTGTTGGTTCAATAAATGAGAGCGATGCAAATTGCAGTTGAACACAAACAGCAGAAAATGCAAAAATAGCTTGAGTCCTTAAGGGTATGTCCAGCTTCTGAAGCTGCGTCCTTAAGGGGTTAAGCAGATGCTCCCACATTATAATGAAAACAACAAAGCATTTAATGACCGCTGTACCGTCAATGTTTTGACTAAGCTTACCGTATCAAATAAATACACAACAACAAGTTGGTATTTTGTATTTATTTACTATAGTACGATTTATTAAACTGAATTGCCCCATCAAAACCTGTAACTATAAATAGGTGCGATTACATGGACAATGATCCAAAACATATTAAAAACAAAACACACTTAGCCAAAACCCAAGCTTGCCAAGGCATGAAGCTGTACAGTAGAAAACCAATTTGGGGAGGGCATATCCAGATGTCTGTCCCCTACCTGAGGTTCACAGTTCTACATCCACCCAGAAACCTCCCACCAATGATAAAACCAGGCCTTAATCACCTACAAACCTAGCAAGCTCCTGCCACAAAGCAGTTGGATGGGCTTCCCTACCCAAAATAAAAATGACCTTCTCTATACCCTCTGCCAGTGCCAAATTAAAAAAGTCCAAACCTAAATAAGCCAGATGCACCCTGTCCCTAATGTACATACCCAGATGAACCCCTTCGAGCGCAATGTGCCTAACCACTACACCCTGAAGCTTCTTCACAAAACTGGCTATCAACTTGTTCGTCTTCCTTGGTGTAATGCCAGTAAATACAAGGAATCATCATACCATAACAGTGCCACACCCGGGACCACCTCTAAAATATGACACACATATAATTTTGTTCTCCACACCAACTCACACTGAGGGCTAACCCCCAAGTAATTAACCCCCGCATGCACAACCAAGATGTCAGATATTACCCTCAAACACAAATATTTCAGAACAGTAAACAACACCCCTTGCTACAACATGCCCTGCACCCCAAATCACTTCAGCTGGACCAGGTCCCTTGAAAAGCTCAAATGCGTCTCTCCTCCAGGCCCAGTATGTATGGGAGTGTCTACCAATTCATGCCAAGTAGTGACATCCTGAAACAAATGACAAACAGGGCAAGATATGTAGCACCCCACATAACAACCCTCCATCTAAACTCTAGGATCCCAAAGCCCCAAACGCCTGCAACCCTGTTGCCTGTAATCCTTGGTGCCTTATGCACCACCTCTTGCCTTACATCCAGTCTCAGAGCCTCCATGGCTGCCACGATACAAAATGAGTGTGTCCCAACCTGGCCAACAGTGTCAGGAGATCTGCACCCCTTCCTAATACCTTTCAGCACCCTTCAGTGCACATTTTGAGTAAAAATAATTGTATTACTTATTTATATATACCCTAGATGTAAATATTTGTAAATACTATATTATTGATTTTGTTTTTTGATTCATGATTTGTATTAAAGGATCATGGTAGTTTAAGAATTGAGAATTTATCACAGACTTGATTCCTCTTAAGCACCATTTATTGTAGCACTCTACATTAGCTTGACAAACACTGGAGTTACCATTTGAAACATTGTTGTACACTTTGGTCATTTGAATAGACCTACTTGTATCTGTGTCAGTGTGACTTGAAGGGACAGAGGTACAAGAAAAATGTGTAGAGTACTTTATACCTGTTTGATATTTAGAGAAGCATTAGAGACCGATGTAAGATTTAAGATGAAAATTATTTTCATTTTTAAATATCTACAATATTTACTGTTGTCAGCAGGTATAACACACAAAGAGAAAAAAAACATTTGATAAATATAAACAGATAGGACATACTTAATCAAACAGTCAGCAGCACACTCTAGTGGCCATACTTGAAATCTATTTTTCATTAAGTTGTTCAGTTAAAAGTTCAGTTTTCAAATGGAGGAATGGTGGTGCCAAATATCTCACAATACTACGAAGCAGCTATGATAAGCACACTAATACACATACATCACCACAAAACACCATTAGCGTCGAACCAAATAGAATCAGCACACCCTGAGGGACTATCATTGCCAACACTAGCTAGGATACCTGCAGACAAAAGACCCAAGTACAAAAAAATATGCCCAACTACAGCAGCAACACTCAACGTCTGGGACTACCTAGTACCTCTGTCCCTTCAAGTCACACTGACACAGATACAAGTAGGTCCATTCAAATGACCAAAGTGTACAACAATGTTTCAAATGGTAACTCCAGTGTTTGTCAAGCTAATGTAGAGTGCTACAATAAATGGTGCTTAAGAGGAATCAAGTCTGTGATAAATTCTCAATTCTTAAAGAGACACTATCCCGAAACGCCCATCTTCAGGGCTTTTCAACTCCAGGCACTAACAGTTCTTATCCCAGGGTTTAACTATAAGACATGGAGCCTACACGGCGTGACTCGCTTATCACAAACATTGACGGACGGTCATATGACCGATTACAAAACGCTAAGAGGAAAATATAACCTCCCACCTAATTTTTTCATATTTGCAAATGAAATCATGGGTAGATAAACACTACAATAGCACACAGACTCATTGGAACACGCTCACAGAAATAGAGAAGATATATATGGCAGAGAAACCACCACAAAAGTTGCTATCTACTCTATACAAACTGATCGGACAACATGATCACACAGAAAAACTAAATTTTATGACCATATGGGAAAAGGAAATTGACCAACTCATAACACACGAGGATTGGTCACAAGCACAAAAAGCACATAAAACCCTCACATTAAACACAGTGCATATTGAAACAAGTAGGAAAATACTATATCGTTCGTATATGGTACCCTCTAGAATACACAAGATGGACCGCATGAAATCTGAGGCCTGCTGGAGATGCGGTACATCACCGGGTACCATGACACATATCTGGTGGGCATGCCCAAAACTGACCACATTGGTCAGACATATCAAATGCTATAGAGGGCTGCACAGGTGTAAGACTACCACATAAGCCAATGACGTATCTTCTACTCATGTGGCCCCAAACACTGACGAAAGCAGACGCATACCTTGCATATCATATCATCATTAGAGCCTTAACAGCTATAAGAAGATACTGGCTAAAAAACACAACCCCTAGCATACAACAATGCATAGAGATGGTTGACACAAACAAAAATATGAAAAGGTAGCGAGAGGAGCACAAACAGCCAAAAAATTCTGGCTATTAGCATGGCAAAAATGGGATACATGGAGCAATCAAAGCAGTCATGCACCAAAGACTTTACAGGACTGCTGTAACGCAACAGAAATACCTATCAACTCCATTAACTAAGAAACGAATTCACCAAGGGAATAAAATGCTTTCTTGATCAATGTGACCGATAACCTACCCCCCTTCCCCTCCTCTCCAAGTTACTCTCTATACCACCCCCCTATGCCACTAACCCAACTCAGGTAACGACGAGCCAAAAATGATAGGAGGCACTGCAGGCATCACCACTAATATGTTAACTACTCTATTCACAACTTTGTAAACAAAACACCAAGTTATCCTTCCTTCTGTATATGGACTACATATGGACAACGGTTGTCCATTTAGTTGCCTAAGCTGTTACTTAAAGATATACATAATATGTTATGATATATATTGGGTCATAACATGCTATAGAACTATTAAATGACACTGAACATGTATGCCTGCTAAAACGAAATCAGTAAAAAATGTGTATGCATGATTAACCAACGTTCTGCTATGTTCCCACCCCCCACTTCTCTTCTGTACCCTCTCGTTGTTTACCTTTTAACAATGACATAATAATAAAAATTGTCAAAGTCAAAAAAAAGTTCAGTTTTCCTGCAAACCAATATATAGGATGCATAGCCAGCCTACACTCTTAGATTAAAAAAAAAATGACATGCTATAGAACTATTAAATGACACTGAACATGTATGCCTGCTAAAACGAAATCAGTAAAAAATGTGTATGCATGATTAACCAACGTTCTGCTATGTTCCCACCCCCCACTTCTCTTCTGTACCCTCTCGTTGTTTACCTTTTAACAATGACATAATAATAAAAATTGTCAAAGTAAAAAAAAAGTTCAGTTTTCCTGCAAACCAATATATAGGATGCATAGCCAGCCTACACTCTTAGATTAAAAAAAAATAAATATATATATATATATATATATATATATACATATATATATATATATATATATATATATATATATATATACATATATATATATATATATATATATATATATTTATCATTTGGACCTGTGTGTTTGTCCTGAAGAAAGTTTCTATGGGAAATTGAAACATCAACCTTTTGTTGTAGATATTTTAAATTAAAGGTTAAGTTTTATTACGAAGACATATGGAGTCCTTGGAGTGCTATCTTCTACTATAATCATATATTTTATGTTGACCAGTACCGGGCGATTGCAGTTATACAATGAGTGTAAGGTCAAGGACTATTAAAGTAATTTAAAAAAAAAAAGACATTGATTTTCTCACCCGTCCTGTTTATCCCTCATTCTTAGGTTCTCTACCAGAGGCCTGGGAGTCTGAGGGTTCTGCACAGTATCTTAGATGTTCCTAGAACTACACTCTTCTGTACACCAATCTCAGATGTCCCACCTGGAATCTGTTGAAGTCACTGCCCCAACTTGGGAGTCACAGCCCGAGTGCTCCTATCACAACTGCAACCACTACTGCCTTCACTTTCCACATCCTTTCTAGCTCTTCTTTTAGTCCTTGGTATTTCCACCTTCTCATGATCATATAGTTACATAGTTACATAGTTACATTATTAGTATTATTATTAATAATAATATTGCCATTTCTATAGCGCCAAAAGATTCTGTAGCGCTTTAATGTATTATGAGAGTGGGGTTTACCTATAAATAGGACAACCACAAGAAAACATACAGGAACAATAGGTTGAAGAGGACCCTGCTCAAACAAGCTTACAGTCTATAGGAGGTGGGGTATAAAACATATTAGGACAGGAAATATCAATCAAATAAGGTGGGAGTGAAGCAGAGCTGGAGGAGAGAGTAGAGTGCTGCCCTTTAGGAGAGAGCAAGAGACAGGAATGGAATATATCAGCTATGAAGAAAGGTTAACAAGAGACAGGTAGAGGTTACTCTGCCAGGCCATAAGCTTTCCTAAAGAGATGAGTTTTAAATGATCGAAGACTAGGGAAGAGTCTGATGGGGGTAGGCAGGCAATTCCATAGGAAGGGAGCCACCCGCAAGAAGTCCTGCAAGAAGTCCTGCAAGCACGAGTTGGCCGTACGGGTGTGAGCAGTGGACAGGAGAAGGTCGCGGGCAGAGCGGAGGGACCGAAAAGGGGCATACCTATGGGTCTGTGAAGAGATATAAGAGGGGCTACAATGGTTCAGTGCTTTATAGGTATGGGTTAGCACTTTGATTTGACTCCTATAGGATACAGGAAGCCAATGTACGGGCTGAAGGTGTTAGAGGACCGATTAGAGAGGAAAATCAGTCTGGCGGCGGCATTCATTACAGACTGTAGCAGAGTAATACGGCTTTTGGGAATACCAATCAGGAGATGGTTACAATAATCCATGCGGGAAATTACTAGAGCATGGACAAGCTCCTTGGTAGCATCTTTTATAAGAAAGGGGAGGATGCGGGCTATGTTTTTAAGTTGGAATCTACAAGTTTTGGCAACATACTGGATGTGAGGCTCAAAGGTGAGGTCAGAGTCAAGTATGACGCAAAGACAGCGTGCGTGCAAGGATGGACTTATGTGGATAAGTGAGAGCGAGAGAGGAGGATCAGTATTAGGAGGTGGAAAGATAAGGAGTTCAGTTTTAGAGAGATTGAGTTTCAGAAAGCGGGAGGACATCCAGTCAGAGATGGAAGAAAGGCAAGCAGTGACACGTTGCAGGACGGCAGGAGAGAGGTCCGGGGAGGAGAGATATATCTGGGTTTCATCAGCGTACAGGTGGTAGTGGAATCCAAAAGAGGCAATACGTTTGCCAAGAGAGGCATTATAAAGAGAAAATAGAAGGGGACCAAGGAGAGAGCCTTGGGGGACTCCAACTCCAAGAAAGGATGAGGAAAAGACGACACTGAATGAACGTTGGGAGAGATACGAAGAAAACCATGAGAACACAGAGTCACAGAGACAGAGCTATTTAAGAGTTTGACGAAGGAGAGCATGATCAACTTTGTCAAAGGCTGCAGAGAGGTCAAGAAGAATTAGTAAGGAGTAGTGGCCTTTGGATTTAGCTGTAATTAGGTTGTTAGTCACGTTGATAAGAGCAGTCTCAGTAGAGTGGAAAGGGCGGAAGCCAGACTGAAGAGGGTCAAGGAGAGAGTTGGAATTGAGGAAGCGAGACACATGGGTAAAGACAAGTCTTTCCAGAAGCTTTGAGGAAAAAGGGAGCAGCAATATAGGACGATAGTTAGAGGGGAGGATGGGTCAAGAGATGTTTTTTTCAGGATAGGCACTACAGTGGCATGTTTAAGGTCAGCAGGGACAACGCCAGAAGAGAGAGCAGTTGAAGATGTGTGTTAAGGAAGGCACAAGACAAGGGCAGAGAGATCTGATGAGGTGAGATGGGATAGGATCGAGTGGGCAAGTGGTGGGGCAAGAGGAAAGGAGAAGCGCAGCCACCTCTTGTTCAGTAGCTGGGGAGAAAGTCTGTAGGAGAGGAAAGCCATGCTCTACATGTGGTTGAGAAATAGAACAGCAAGGTGGGGAGAATTCTTTCCTTAGCTGTTCAATCTTGTCAGTAAAGTAGCATGCAAAGCTATTGGCTGTAAGGTTAGTTTGGGGGGTGTCACAGCATGCTGAAGAAAAGAGTTAAAGGTGTCAAAGAGACGCCTGGGATTGCGGGAGCATGAAGACGCCTGGGATTACGGGAGCATGAACTAATGAGAGAGGAAAAGAGACTTGCATCCATCAAGCTCAGCCTTCCTCACATTTGTGTTTTGCTGTTGATCTAAAAGAAGGCAAAAAAAAACAATTTGAAGCACTTCTAATTTTGAAACAAACTAGGAAGAAAAATTATTTCTTGACCCCAGAATGGCAGTCAGATTTATCCTTGGATCAAGAAGCTATTACCCTACATTGAAAAATTATATCCTTGAGTATTCTGTTTTTGCAAGTATGCATCTAGTTGCTGTTTGAACATCTGTATGGACTCTGATAAAACCACTTCTTCAGGCAAAGAATTCCACATCCTTATTGTTCTCACAGTAAAAAAAAAAACTTTTATTTGCCTTCGACAAAATCTTCTTTCTTCCAGTCTAAATGCATGGTTTGTAAATAGATTTCCACACAATGGTTTGTATTGGCCCCGAATATACAGTCAGGTCCATAAATATTGGGACATCAACGTAATTCTAATCTTTTTGGTTCTATACACCAACACAATGGGTTTGAAATGAAACAAACAAGATGTGCTTTAACTGCAGACTTTCAGCTTTAATAGAGCCAAAAAGATTAGACTTGTGTCGATGTCCCAATATTTATGGACCTGACTGTATTTGTATAATGTTATCATATCCCCTCTCAGACAATGTTTTTCTAAACTAAAGAGGTTTCAATTTGTTAACCTTTCTTCATAGCTGATATGTTCCATTCCTGTCTCTTGCTCTTTTTCTTAGAGATTACTCTGGGAGGCCATAATTTCATGTGCCATTTGAGTGCCCAGTCCCCGAGTCTATCTAAATCCCTCTGCAGCAAAGTAATATCTTGCTCATGTTGTATTACTTTACAGAGTGTTGTGTCATCTGCAAACACTGAAACATGACTTTCAATGCTTCTTTCAAGATCAATATATTAAATAGAAGGGGTCCCAGAACAGAACCCTGAGGGACACCACTTGCCATCTCTGTCCAGCTTGAAAATTTACTATTAATGGCAACTCTTTATACTCTATTTTTAAGCCAATGTTCTACCCAAGAACAAGCATTTTCATCTAGACCAATTTCTTTGCGTTTGAACAATCTATTGTGTTGAACTGTATCAAATGCCTTGGCAAAATCCAAATAGATCGCATCGACTGTAACACCCTGATCTATACTTCTACTTACTTCTTCGTAACATGCAATCAAGTTTAAAAAGCCCTTAAAAAACTCCAAAAGGATCAGAGTAAGGTAATATAACCAGCAGATAAGGGGGGGGGGGGGGGAGGGGTATAGTAGTCATGGACACTGCTCAATATATTCAAGAAGGCTTAAGATTAGTTGAGGACCCAGATACATATTGTAAATTGACAGGTGACCCAACTAAAGATATCACAACAAAAATTTGACAAATTTTTCACACAGGGAAAGGAAATGGAGATTTTAAATGATAATGAATACAAATATTTAAATATTAAAAGCCTAAAATTCCAGTACTATACCACCTCCCTAAAATACATAAGGATCTTAATAACCCCCAGGTATGCCGATAGTCTCAGGGATAGATTCAATCTCCAGTACATTATCGGAGTACCTGGATCATTGTCTCCAACCAACAGTTCAGAGTACATCTAGCTATCTGAAGGATGCTTTAAATGTCATTCAGATTTTGAAAGAAATACAATGGGAATCTCATTTCATCCTAGTCACGGCAGACGTAGGATCATTATATACCACCATCTCACATGAGAAAGGTATGGAGGCCGTGGATTTCTTTTTGAAACAAGCCCAAGTTTACCCAGAGGAACAGATAGCATTTATATTACGAGGGATCAATTTGATTCTTCGGAACAATTACTTCTGGTTCCAAAATGACTTCTACTTACAGAAGTGTGGTACCGCTATGGGAACAAGGTTCGCACCCAGCTATGCAAATCTTTTTATGGCATTTTGGGAACACAAGTTCATTTGGAGGGGGACGGAGGATGACTTGAAAGACTTACTCTGTTTTCTGAATGACAATCAACTACAGCCCATCACAAGTCAACTTCTTGGATCTATCTATGTAGAAGACGAATGTATTAAAACTAATTTAAAAAGTGTAGATGTCAACAACTATATACATCTAAATAGTTGTCATTTCTCGCCGTGGTTGAAAAACATCCCAAGGTCCCAATTCATGCGTATACGCAGGAGTTGCACTGATGTTAACAGCTTATAAGAAAAAGCCCATAGGGTTAAAAACCAATTTTTAGAAAAGGGTTACGATGATAAAATATTATCAAGCATTTTTAATGAAATAGAAATTCTGGATAGAGAATCTCTCTTAAAATGTAAACAGAAAAAAGAAAAAGACAATGAAGGAGTACCCTTTATCTGCAACTACAACCAGGAAGAAAAAAGAATAAGAAAAATAATTAATAGACACTGGCCGATTCTAAGAAGTGACCCTCTATTATATAATATACTGACAGAAAAACCACAGATTATATATAGGGGAGCATCTAATCTAAAACAATTATTAACCCATAATTACATAAAAGAAGAAAAACCTAATCCGTTCTTCCAAAAATTGTTTTTTTTTGGATGTGGCCAATGCTTGGCTTGTAGGAGCACTAACAGTAACAAAAGGCATGTTACTTCATTCATAGATCCTCAAAATGAAAGAGAATACAAAATTAAAAAAAATGATAACATGTTTTTCAAAGAAGGTAATTTATGTTCTGAGATGCCCATGTCAATTGTACTATGTGGGGAGAACCAAGCGTCCCCTCCACATAAGAATAAATGAGCATGTTAGAAACATTAGGAAAGGCTATGAGAAGCACCACGTATCCCTGCACTTTAAAACATTACATAATAGTGATCCAAGTATGTTAGAATTTTTTGCTATCCAAAGGGTTAATTTAAGTTGGAGAGGAAATGATGAAATTAAAATATTGGGCAAAACGGAGATGAAATGGATCTTCAATCTCAATACCCTTACTCCATTTGGCTTAAATGCCGATTTTGAGTTATACAATTTTTTATAAAAAAAAATATTATAAATATATACATGACTTTTACTATATATTTTTAATTATTCAATATAAAAAACATAGAGAATATAAACAAAAATATAATAAACTAGTTCCCTTATATATATTATATTTTTTTATATATGTTTTTATTTTTTCAAGATTGACAAAATATTAAAACACATTTGAATATACTATGCTAGATAAAAATATGTATTTTTGAATGCTATTATAAAATACCAGTATATTCAAACTAGCATTATTAATGTTTTCTATGCTAGACTATATTTGCAGAATTACAACTAACATATACATAAGTTTAATATATCCCCGTCT
This sequence comes from Pelobates fuscus, assembly GCF_036172605.1. Classification (NCBI taxonomy): domain Eukaryota; kingdom Metazoa; phylum Chordata; class Amphibia; order Anura; family Pelobatidae; genus Pelobates; species Pelobates fuscus. The sequence goes on along the minus strand of NC_086323.1, from coordinate 74,645,502 downwards.
GAAAAATGATGCTTTTTCCGCTCTCTTCCTATTCCCATTAATACACCCCTGCTTCTTTATGAGTGACTTCACACTCGTTGAGGTGGAGTGAACTTTGAACTTTTAACGCCGCCAGAACTACAGAGAAGAGACTTCTGGGTAATGTAGTTCCGGACGGCGAACCGGAAGTGACGTAACAGCAATTAGAAGCCGCAACTAAGATCACCTGATATCGGACGAACGATTGGACGCAGAGAGGAAGGGCGGGAGAAACAATCTTTTTTAAAAAACGGAAAACAGGACATCAGCAGAATACCAATTGAGAAAGCCGACAGAGAAGGCGAAACGCGTCTTGGTAGAACAGGAGAGGAAGGACTTCGGCACATATTGTATTTATTCATATTTTTTATCACTATTTGACTATCTTTTATTTTACTTTATACAATAAATTTTGTGTTTGAATATACTTACCTCTATCTTGAATTCCTGGATCCGGTTAAGGGTAGTGTCACCCCTAATATTAGACACATATACCATTTATACTTAGAGCCAGTTATTAAAAGGCTCTTAAAAAGGTGAGCACTTTTTTCTTTTCACCTAAAAGAGATATTGCACTGCATGCTAAGGGTTAAACAATCTGCACCCAGAAGTCTGTTTTTTCTCTTTTTTCTTGAAGTCTTCACTTTGACTGAAAGGAGGGAAGAAAAAAGCAAGCAGAATCAATACGGTCTCCTTAAAGGCACGGATATTTAAGTGTTTAGAGCCTATATTCACATAAAAGGCTCTAATAAATGTGAGTTCATCTGCATACATTCAAATCCACTTCAATATAGGCTTTACGTTATTACCCTATGTATGTTTTCTGTGTTTTTTCCTTTATATGTCTACATTTTGGTGTTACCCTGAGTGGTAAGTGTACATTTGTATTCTTGAGCACTTTGAATATACACCTATTAGCGCTACACTCTTACCAATAGTGGGAAGGTGTTTACACTGACTCATTTGAGGTTTATTGTTTGTTTTTTGCATGCAATCAAGTTAGTTTGACATGACTGTGCTTCATAAAGCCATGCTGATTTTTGCTGATAACCATATTCTTCTCAAGGAATTCTTGAATATTATCTCTTAATAACCTTTCAATTACTTTTCCAGCCACAAAAGTTAAGCTCACAGGTATATAATTTCCAGGCAAGGATTTTGAACCCTTTTTGAATATATGAACCACATCTGCCATCCTCAAATCCTCCGGAACACTTCCTGAAAGAAAAGAATCTTGAAAGATTAAAAACAGAGTTTCGCTTATTTCTACACTTAGTTCCTTAAGTACTCGTGGATGAATACCCTCAGGCCCTGGAGCTTTGTTTAAATTAAAATTTTTTAGTTGCTGCAGCACCTTGTCTTGAGTTAACCGATTACAAGTTTCTGCAAGTTTTTAGCAGCAATCATTTGCACATCTATCGCAATGTGTTCTAGGAGAAAAAGATATTTAAAATGTCTGCCTTTTCCTGGTCTTCAATAACTAATACCCCCATTCCAGTTTTTAGTGTACCTAAACTTTCATTTTTTTGTTTTTTTTAGAATGTATGTACTTAAAGAATGCTTTGTGGTTGGTTTTGCTCTCTTTGGCTATAATTTTCATTTTGAAATTTAGCGAATCTACCGTATATACTCGAGTATAAGCCGAGTTTTTCAGCACATTTTTTGTGCTGAAAAACCCCAACTCGGCTTATACTCGAGTAAATAGTCTGTATTATGGCAATTTGCATTGCCATAATACAGACAGGGGCTGTCAGAGATGTTACTTACCTCTCCTGCAGCTCCTGTCAGCTCTCTCATCCTCTGCACCGTCCGTTCAGCACCTCGGTCAGCTCCCAGTGTAAATCTCGCGAGAGCCGCGGCTCTCGCGAGACTTACAGTGTGAGCTGATAGAGGGAGCTGCACAGACCGCGCGGAGGAGGAGAGAGCTGACAGGAGCTGCAGGAAAGGTAAGTACAGCTCTGCCAGCACCCCTCTCCCCCCCCCCACTGAACTACCAATCCCACTGGACCACCAGGGAAGGAGCCCCCCTCCCTGGCACGCTAGCAAGCAGGGAGGGGGGACAAAAAAATGTCTAATTGTAATAAAAATAAATACATTAATAATATACCAAAAAAATGAAAATAATAATAATACAACAATAATAAAAATAGTAATAAAAAAAAATAATATAACAAAAAAAATTAAAATAATAATAATAAAAAATATATTAAAATGCCCACCCCCCACCAAGGCTCTGCATCTCACACACACACACACTGCATTCACACACACACACACTGCACTCATATACACACTGCACTCATATACACACTGCACTCACACTGCATTGATATACACACTGCATTTATACACACACTGCACACACTGCACTCATACACACACACTGCATTCACACACACACACTGCACTCATATACACACTGCATTCACACACACACTGCACTCACACTGTATTCATATACACACTGCATTCATACACGCACTCATATACACACTGCATTCACACACACACACACTGCACTCATATACACACTGCACTCACACTGCATTGATATACACACTGCATTTATACACACACACTGCACTCATACATACACTGCACACACTGCACTCATACACACACACTGCATTCACACACACACTGCACTCATATACACACTGCATTCACACACACACTGCACTCACACTGCATTCATATACACACTGCATTCATACACGCACTCATATACACACTGCATTCACACACACACTGCACTCACACTGCATTCACATACACACTGCATTCATACACGCACTCATATACACACTGCATTCACACACACACACTGCACTCATATACACACTGCATTCACACACACGCACTGCACTCACACTGCATTCATATACACACTGCATTCATATACACACACTGCACACACACACACTGCACTCATACACACACACTGCAAATAAAAATTCAATTAATATAATTTTTTTAGGATCTAATTTTATTTAGAAATTTACCAGTAGCTGCTGAATTTCCCACCCTAGTCTTATACTCGAGTCAATAAGTTTTCCCAGTTTTTGGGGGTAAAATTAGGGGCCTCGGCTTATATTCGGGTCGGCTTATACTCAAGTATATACGGTAATCACCTTTTTGCCTGCATTATTGGCTTCCTTATATCTTTTATAGGATGCATCTGATTTGTCAGATTTAAATACTTTAAATGCCATTTTCTTAGTTTTTAAATCTCTTGTTTTACTTGTCTACTAAGCCACATTGGTTTCAATTTGTTTATTTTATATTTATTACCCAATGGTACATACTGAGAAATGTACCTTTCTAATATTTGTTGGAAGATGTTACATTTATCCTCAGTGTTCTTTTCACTAAAGAGTTTATGCCAGTTATATTGTAAAGCTGCTCTAAACTTATAGAAATTGTCCTTTGTAAAATTATATGTTTTAGTATACCCCATATGCTTTTGTGTTTTTTTTAGATTATTTCAAAAGACACTATATTGTGATCACTATTTCCCAAGTGCTCACCTACTTGAATGTTGGTCAAAAGATCAATGTTGTTTGTTAGAACCAGGTCCAGACAAGCGTCCTTTCTAGTTGGTGCTTGTACAAGTTGTGACATGAAGGTATCATTTAAAAAGTTCAAAAACCAAATTCCCTTTGCTGAGCTATAAGTACCTCTGTCCCAATTTATGTCCGGGTAATTAAAATCTCCAATAATTAATGTGTTACCCAGATTTGTTCCTTCTTCCTAATGTACTGGTCACTGGGCATTGCCACAACCACCACGACCGAAGTCTCTTCCGTTACTTGTCTACCACCATGATTCTCAACTACCAGTTGTGGTATTTTCAATCTGGTCTTAGGCAGGTACAATCTATAATCTGTGCAGATGTTTTGGTACACAATCCCAGCAACTTGGTTGTGTCTCTCGGTGTATGCTGTTCCTCCTAACATCTTACATCTGGCTACTAGGTGCTGGACTGTCTCAGAGGCCTCTTTGAACAGTCTGCACCTTGGGTCTTGCATGGTGTGGTAGACTCCACCTTCTATTGATCTGGTGCTGAGTGCCTGTTCCTGTGCTGCTAGGATTAGTGCCTCAGTGCTGTCTTTCAGCTCTGCCTTTTCCAACCCCTGGTAGGATTTTTTCATGTGAGTCACATCCACTACCTGCCGGTGGTACACTCCATGGAGAGTTTTGTCTTGACATGGAACCTCCTCTTTTCATGCATCTTTAATCTGTTGTTGTCTCAGGCATTCCCTTAGCAGTTCTTCTTTGGGAGTCATCTTCTTGAGTCATCTTCCATCTTCTTGGCCTTGACACTCCTCAGTCCCCCATGTCCTTCTTTCCGACTGGTGTACAGTCTCTGGATGCGGGATTCCGGGTGAAATCCTCTATTCATTGTGAGTAGTTGCTGGGTCTTGACATCCAGGGTGACCAGTTCTTCTCTTAGCCAGGTTATTATTTCAACTGGGTACCTGATGACTGGTGAGGAATATGTATTGTTTGCTTGGATCTTGTTCTTGCCATTGAGCTGGGACTTCAGGACCTGTCTGACTCTTTGAAGGTACTTGTTGTTATCCTCCTTCCCTCTTCACCATGGTTGCCATGTGTTTGTTGTACCCCCAGATACTTGCAGCTGTTCTCTACATCTTCTTTTTGGTTTTCTGGAACTTGAACTTCTTCTGTCCTGATCATCTTCTCTCTTTATGCTATCATCTGCCCGCACTTCTCTAGTCTGAATGACATTCTGATCTTCTTGCTGTATATCCTAGTTAGGTGGATCAGTGAGTCAATGTCCCATTCATTCTTGGCATACAGCTTGATGTCGTCCAAGTAGAAAAGGTGGCTGATGGTAGCTCCACTCTTGAACCTGTATCCATATCCATTCTTCTTGATGATCTGGCTAAGGAGGTTGAGGCATATGCAGAACAGCATTGGAGATTTAATCAACAATGGATACTCAAAAAATTGTGACAATTATGTCATTGGTATACTCCATTGACTTGGACAGCACAGAAACAATGGTTGCGATGACTGACTAGCAGCTAAGGAGCAATTTACATTTGATAAAAAGAGTAATATAAACAGCAATTGAGGTGCAAATATGAAATAAGAAACTATGGCAGAAACATAAAATAAAGGAGAGGTGAACTAAACCCAGGTAAAAACAGATGTTGCATTAACATAACTTTCCATATTTTCTCAGGCTGACATTTCATGCAATCCACATGTTTGAGAAATGTAAAACAAAGTCCAATGGTTGAGAAATGTAAAACAATATCAAATGGTTTGAGAAACGTTTAACAATGCCCAATGGTTTTCCCGTCACTGACCAACTTCCTCTTTAGACTTTCTCAGAGGGTTCTGTTATGTAATTAGTATCACATCTAGAGTCACTTTAAACCCTAGTTTTTATTCTGACACCTTTCATTTTGGCCAGTGTCCTCTGCTGGATCATCAGGCAGATTTCCTTCTGGGCTCTTAAGGAATATGTTGTTTGTTTTCTGGCGTTCATCCAAAATTATACTGCAAATTATATATCATAGAATATGCCAGCAAGGTGTCAAGTTTTCCAGTATAACATATAGTATTATGAATGATACATAATGGTGGAAATTGTCATCTTGTAATTTTGAAGACATTATTAAACAAACTCTCTCGCTTAATTGTTCCGGTGCTTTCTCAGGTCAAATGTGTACAAAGAATGTAAGACAGTATTAACAATTAAGAGAGAGAGTTTAACCCCTTAAGGACACATGACGTGTCTGACATGTCATGATTCCCTTTTATTCCAGAAGTTTGGTCCTTAAGGGGTTAATAAGCTTTACCTATTTATTTGTTCTATTCCCATAAAGGAATCAGAGTTTCAGTTTAAATTCTCGCAGAAAAAGAAAAAGTAGGTTTTTGTAGATGGTGGTTAAACTATTCCAATATCTCATAACTTGTTGAGACTTCGCTTACTATGTATTGCGTGCAGTATCATGATTTATGAATGTTCAAATATATAATATTAGCTTACAGTATCTGAACAAGCCAGCCTCTCCTCTGCCAAAAGGTAATTTAAAAGGTTATATTTAGTATAATTGAATGTATTCTTGGCAGAACTGCAAATCTCTTGAAGTTGTTAGAAACCAAGTAAACGTGCTTCACTGCTGACAGGCAGCAAAGCATACAAATGGAGTCTCAGGAGCTTGGCTATCTAATTCTCAGGCTTAAAATACAAGCATTTCTGAGCTAACCTAAACGCTGCTATGTACATGGACACCTTGTCAAATGAATGTATGATCTATGGAGAAAGGAAAGAAAGAGAGAGAGAAAGAAAGAGAGAGAGAAAGAAAGAAAGAGAGAAAGAAAGAAAGAAAGAATGAAAGAAAAAGAAAGCAAGACATAGCTTTTATTAGCTTGCATGATTGTTTCATTCATGTCATTACTAGTGATGTCGCGAACATAACATTTTCGGTTCGCGAACGGCGGACGGGAACTTCCGCAAACGTTTGCGAACCGGCGAACCGGGCGAACCGCGATAGACTTCAATAGGCAGGCGAATTTTAAAACACACAGGGACTCTTTCTGGCCACAATAGTGATGGAAAAGTTGTTTCAAGGGGACTAACACCTGGACTGTGGCATGCCGGAGGGGGATCCATGGCAAAACTCCCATGAAAAATTACACAGTTGATGCAGAGTCTGGTTTTAATCTATAAAGGGCATAAATCACCTAACATTCCTAAATCACAATTGATATGGATTGACACCTGACATATGACATATTGACACCTTGACATATGGATTGACACCTGTCCTCAGAGACCCTGATACACACTGACACAGAGCAGAATAGGGACTGTTCCCCCTACATAGGGTCATTGTCAGATATGGATTGACACCAATCGTAAGGATCCCTGATACACACTGACACAGAGCAGAATAGGGACTGTTCCCCCTACATAGGGTCACTTGGCAGATTTGGATTGACACCTGTCCTCAGAGACCCTGATACACACTGACACAGAGCAGAATAGGGACTGTTCCCCCTACATAGGGTCACTTGGCAGATATGGATTGACACCTGTCCTCAGAGACCCTGATACACACTGACACAGAGCAGAATAGGGACTGTTCCCCCTACATAGGGTCACTTGGCAGATTTGGATTGACACCTGTCCTCAGAGACCCTGATACACACTGACACAGAGCAGAATAGGGACTGTTCCTTCTACATAGAGTCACTTGGCAGGTATGGATTGACACCTGTCCTCAGAGACCATGATACACACTGACACAGAGCAGAATAGGGACTGTTCCCCCTACATAGGGTCACTTGGCAGATATGGATTGACACCTGTCCTCAGAGACCCTGATACACACTGACACAGAGCAGAATAGGGACTGTTCCCCCTACATAGGGTCACTTGGCAGATATGGATTGACACCTGTCCTCAGGGACCTTGATACACACTGACACAGAGCAGAATAGAGACTGTTCCCCCTACAAAGGGTCACTTGGCAGATATGGATTGACACCTGTCCTCAGGGACCCTGATACACACTGACACAGAGCAGAATAGGGACTGTTACCCCTACATAGGGTCACTTGGCAGATTTGGATTGACACCTGTCCTCAGGGACCCTGATACACACTGACACAGAGCAGAATAGGGAATATTCACTAAATGCCAAACATTGTTATACAGGGGAATATTCAGTAAATAAGGATAAGAGGGGGGACCTACTGTCCTCCCCCCCACCCGAGAGCGGTGGGAGGGGGCCATCAAAATAATGAGGGGGGACCTACTGTATGATGTTGTATCGATCAGGTGGTGTAAGGGTTATGCCCGCTGCACAGTGACAGACCAAACTCCCCATTTAACGCACCGCAAACAACCGCAAACAGTCCATTTCCACAACCGCAAACTACCCATTTGCACAAGGTTTGATACCAAGCTAGCCATGTCCCGTTCCTTGTCCTCACTGATGTCATTGAAGGTCTCTTCCTCCACCCAGCCACGTACAACACCAAGGGTCCCCGAAAGGTGACAACAAGCCCCCTGGGACGCCTGCTGTGTTTGGTCTTCCACCTCCTCAAAGCCACCTTCCTCCTCTGACTCCTCTTCTTCAGACTCCTCTCTCTGCATTGCCTCTCTCTGCGTTATTATAAGGTGTGTTAAGTAGTACTATTCTTATCAGTTTAATCCGTGTATATGGCATCGATTTTAGGAACCTTGAGATGGAAAAAGATGCTTGGTCGGTCCTCCTAACTGGAGACTGTGTTGCTGTACGGGTGGCAGGGGGAGCCATTTATAAAGTACCCACTGCCAAGGTACATTTGAATTGTGGAGCGGGGCACGGAAACGTGGAGGTGGGGATGATGCAGGCAGAACCTACCCGCTGACGTTATTTTGGGCAACGACCTGGGGGAGCTGACTTCAGCTTTGTTCCTCAAACCGCAGTACAAGAGGCGTATCCGGTTGTGACCCGGCAGCAGGCCCGCACCACAGCTCCGCCTAACCACTCTGAGGCTCAGGTAAGCAATGTACCCCCCATGCCCAATGTCGCGCCCTGGACATCCCCCCTGGAATTCGGTTCTGAAGTGGCCCTAGATCCTTCCCTGCAGATCTACAAAGATCGTATTAATAAAGACCAGGCAGGATTAGAAGGGGAAAGGTACACCTGGGACAAGGGGCTGCTGTACCGGCACGCAGAAAAAATAGTGTCCGGATCAATTCCCTTACCCATAAAGCAATTGATAGTGCCGAGAAAATATAGACTGGAGTTATTACGCATCGCCCACAACATTCCCCTGTCTGGGCACTAAAGGATCAGCCGTACTAAGCACAGGCTGACCCAGAACTTCTTCTGACTAGGTGTCTCACAGGACGTCAGGCGATACTGCCAGACCTGTGTTACCTGCCAGAGGGTAGGGAAGAGGGGAGACTGATACAAAGCCTGGCTCCGTTCTCTTCGCATAATTGAGGAACCGTTCAGTAGGGTAGCGGTAGATATTATAGGACCCCTATCCAAGCCCAGCCCCTCCGGCAAGAAATATGTACTGACCGTGGTGGACTATGCCACCAGGTACCCAGAAGCAATAGCTTTGACTAATGTGCACGCAGAGACGGTAGCGGATGCCCTGATGCGAATATTTTCCCAGGTGGGATTTCCCAAGGAAATTATTTCCGATAGGGGCACACAGTTTACCTCCAAAGTCGCACAACAACTCTGGAAGATATGTGGGGTTCAGCAAATACTGAACTCCGCTTATCACCCCCAGTCCAATGGGCTCTGTGAACGGTTTAATGGAACACTTAAACAGATGATCCGTACGTTCATAGACACTCAGACTTGGAAAGGTTCCTACCCCACTTGATGTTTGCCTATAGGGAAGTACCTCAGGAATCCACCGCGTTCTCTCCTTTCAGACTATTACTTGGGAGGAGAGTGAGGGGCCCCTAGATTTAATTAGGGAACACTGGGAGGGAGACGAGACTGTAAGCGGCACCCCGATCGTACACTATGTGCTAGAGTTTAGGGACCGCCTGGAGATGCTGACCCAGAACGTACGCGACAACCTCCAGGCGGCCCAACACAGGAACCGCAGATGGTACGATAAGGGAGCCAGGGACCGCAGCTTTAAGGTGGGGCAAAAGGTGCTAATTTGGCGACCTGTCCACATGGACAAGCTGCAGGCTTCCTGGCAGGGCCCATACAAGGTGGTAGAGCAGGTTTGTGATACCACCTTTGTGATCGGTCCGGTCGCAGGCACGGGAGGCAAGCGCATGCTCCATGTGAACATGCTCAAGCCATACCACGAGCGCACGGAAGAGGTAACCGCCACTGAAGATTATGATAATTTGCCACTCCCAGATCTCCTAGACCAAGAGGGCCAGAGCGGAGACCTGGGAGAAGTACAGTTAGGAGAACGGTTAGACCCCCAGGAGCGAACCCAGGTCCAAAGACTAATCCAGGTCAAGGGGGCCACGTTTCCCAACCTACCTGGGTACACTCCGTTAACCACTCACAAAGTTGAAACCCTAGACCAGACCCCCCTTTGCCAAACCGCCTATCGCATACCCGAAGCAGTTAAAGAAAATATGCAGAAATAAATTGAGGAAATGCTGCAGTTCGAGGTGATGGAACACTCTGACAGCCCCTGGGCCTCCCCGGTAGTACTAGTACCGAAACGGGACGGCACGACCCGTTTCTGTGTGGACTACCGGAGGCTAAACGATAAAACAACCTCAGACGCCTACCCTATGCCCCGGATAGACGAGATCCAAAACAAAATGGCCAGAGGCCAGTACCTCACCACAATAGATCTGTGCAAGGGGTACTGGCAAATTCCATTAGCCGAGGACGCCATCCCCAAGTCGGCATTTGTCACCCCATTTCCCCTGTATTAGTTTAAGGTCATGCCATTCAGGATGAAGAATGCCCCAGCTAACTTTCAGAGGATGGTAGATCGGCTACTGGATGGGTTTCAGGAGTATGCCTGCGCCTACTTGGATGATATAGCCATTTTTAGTTGCTCCTGGCCCGAACACCTGAACCCCATAGGAGCCGAACTAGACCAGATTAGGGAGGCCGGACTGACCCTAAAGCCCAGTAAGTGCCATATAGGAATGGCAGAAGTCCAATACTTAGGGCACAGAGTCGGGAGCCTGCTACAGAAACCAGAACCCACTAAAATAGAGGCAGTCGCCAAGTGGCCAACCCCCCGCACTAAAACCCAGGTCCTCGCATTCCTGGGTACCGCAGGGTACTACAGGAAATTCTTAGCTAACTACAGCACCCTAGCTAAACCTCTCATGGGTCTAACACGTACAAACCTCCCCAAGATAGTAGTATGGGCCCCAGAGTGTGAACAGACCTTCCAACAGCTCAAGACGGCGCTCATTAAATCACCTGTACTTTCTGCTCCTGATCCAACTAAACGCTTTCTCGTCCATACAGACGCTTTTATGTTTGGATTGGGAGCAGTACTGAGCCAAGTCGGAGCAGATGGCGGCGAGCAACCTGGGGCTTATCTAAGCCGGAAACTTTTACCCAGGGAAGTAGATGCACTGCCATTGAAAAGGAGTGCCTGGCGGTGGTGTGGGCCCTCAAAAAGCTGCAACCTTACTTGTATGGACAACCGTTTACCTTACTCACAGATCACAGCCCGTTGGTGTGGCTGAACAGGGTGTCAGGAGACAATGCCAGGCTGTTGCGCTGGAGTTTGGCGCTACAGCCTTTTGACTTTACAATTCACTATCACCCTGTGAAGCAAAATGGCAATGCTGACGGGTTATCCAGACAGACCTTGAACAGTGATCTGTGAGTACTCCTCCGGACATCCCCAAGCCGATCCTGGCCTGCTTCAGGACGTCCTGTAAGCCTGGGTACTTATGCACAAAGCGTTGTATGATCAGATTACACACATGTGACATGCACGGCATATGTGTCAACTTGCCCAAATTCAATGCCGCCAACAAATTTCTTCCGTTGTCACAACCCACTTTGCCAATCTCCAGTTGGTGCGGAGTCAACCACTTTTCCACCTGTGCGTTCAGGGCGGACAGGAGTGCTGGTCCGGTGTGACTCTCTGCTTTCTGGCAAGTCAACTCCAAGACGGCGTGACACTGCCGTATCTGGGATGTGGAATAGTACCTGGGGAGCTGGGGGGTGCCGTTGATGTGGAGCAAGACGCAGCAGCAGAAGAGGACTCAGCCGAGGAGGTTATGGAAGAGGATGGAGTAAGAGGAGTAGAGGAGGTGGCAGCAGGCCTGCCTGCAAGTCATGGCGGTGTCACCAACTCCTCTGCAGAGCCACGCATTCCATGCTTGGCAGCCGTCAGAAGGTTTACCCAATGCGCAGTGTAGGTGATATACCTGCCCTGACCATGCTTTGCAGACCAGGTATCAGTGGTCAGATGGACCCTTGCCCCAACACTGTGTGCCAGACATGCCATTACTTTCTTTTGCACAATCGAGTACAGGTTGGGGATTGCCTTTTGTGCAAAGAAATTTCGTCCGGGTACCTTCCACTGCGGTGTCCCAATAGCTACAAATTTTTGGAACGCCTCAGACTCCACCAGCTTGTATGGTAAAAGCTGGCAGGCTAATAGTTCAGACAAGCCAGCTGTCAGACGCCGGGCAAGGGGGTGACTTTCTGAAGCTTGCAGACAACTAACTGCTATTCAATGTATAACAGTGAAAAAAGTTTTTTGTTTTTTAAATGCAATCTATTGTGACACCAGATAGGAGTGGCAATGTGCACTGGCAGAGGCTGGCAGAGTAGACGCTGTAGGCCTGACACACCCGCTTGAAGACAAATAACTGTTATTTCAATCTATAACAGTAAAAAAAGTTTTTGGGTTTTTAAATGCAATCTATTGTGACACCAGATATGAGTGGCACTGTGCACTGGCAGAGTAGACGCTGTAGGCCTGACACACCCGCTTGAAGACAACTAACTGCTATTCAATCTATTACAGTGGAAATTTTTTTTTTTTTAAATGCACGCTATTGTGAAAGCAGATATGAGTGGCAATGTGCACTGGCAGAGTAGACGCTGTAGACCTGACACCCGCTTGAAGGACACTGACTGCTATTAGATTACAGTCAAAACCTTTTTTTGTTTTTAAATGCACGCTATTGTGACACCAGATATGAGTGGCACTGTGCACTGGCAGAGGTTGGCAGAGTAGACGCTGTAGGCCTGACACACCCGCTTGAAGACAACTAACTGCTATTTAATCTATTACAGTGAAAAAAAAATGTTGTTTTTAAATGCACGCTATTGTGACACCAGATATGAGTGGCAATGTGCACTGGCAGAGGTTGGCAGAGTAGACACTGTAGGCCTGACACACCTGCTTGAAGACAACTAACTGCTATTCAATCATAACAGTGAAAAAATGTTTTTTGGTTTTTAAATGCAAGCTATTGTGACACCAGATATGAGTGGTGGCACTGGGCAAGTGGGCACATTATCCACTGTGAGCCTGACACAGAAGCTGGCAGGCAGGCAACTGCAATTAGATTACACAGGGAAAAAAAGCAGACTGATGTTCTAGCCCTAAAAAGGGCTTTTTGTTCTGCTGTCCTTACAGCAGAGATCAGATGAGTCCTTCAGGACTGTAGTGGACACTGAATACACTAGCCTAGCTATCCATTTCCCTATCAAATCAGCAGCAGCTACACTTTCCCTCCTCTCACTAAGCATGCAGCTTCAGAATTAATCTAAAATGGATGCTGTCCAGGAGGTGGGAGGGTCTGGAAAGGAGGGTCTGCTGCTGATTGGCTGGAATGTGTCTGCTGACTGTGAGGCACAGGGTCAAAGTTTACTCAATGATGACGAATAGGGGGCGGATCGAACCGTGCATCTGTTCACCCGCCGTGGCGAACACGAACACGCTATGTTCGCCAGGAACTATTCGCCAGCGAACCGTTCGGTACATCACTAGTCTTTACAAGTCATACAAGTAGCAAATTCACATTAGGAACATATAGGTTGCCTTTATACAATATATAGATTAAAATATATACTCCTAGAGGCAAAGTTTGCTGGCCATCTTCAGCATCTTCTCACATAGACACACACGTACTTGAGCAGTCACCAACACGCCACACATATGCACAAACTCTATAGTGTATGAATATAGTTTTATACATAAACAACCTTTATCATGCACACATGCACCCTATACATATATTCACAATACTTCCGTTACACACATAACAATAGTACAGAAATGAAGGCCAAGGTCAAAGATCATAAAATCATATTTCATCTGTTAGCGATTGGATTAGTGCAAGATTAGCACATTATTATCTATAAAAATAAAGCAAGTCCTCTTTATCACTTTAAACATCTGTGTGTCTATTTCCTTTTTAAAAAAATTATTTCATTAAATAAAAATGTCCATTAAGATGTGCAACAATAATCTGAGGAGTGCTTGTTGAATGATAACTAGATATTTTGCATAACACTTTGTGGATTGCCAGTGTTATTTGAGGGATAAATATATAAAGTTATATATATATATATATATAAAACTGAATAAATAAAAAACGAAATCAACTTGGGGGAAACCCTAGAGGGTATAGACTGGCAGGATATTTGGGAAGCCAATTCCAAAACCTCCATCTGTGTAACGATGCAAGAACAGGCATATAAGACGATGATGAGGTGGTATATTACTCCGGTCCAACTTTATCACATGAAAAGATCACCCACAGATCTCTGTTGGCATAACTGCGGAGAAAAAGGGACTTACGCACACATGTGGTGGTTTTGTCCCACAATCAAATTATTCTGGGAAAGTATCCAGCAGCTTATATCAGGGATTCTACACAGACCAATAGGCCTAAACCCCTGGACCTTCCTCCTGGCCAGACCCCTAGACGACTTACCCAGATCAGAGCAACAACTACTCAACAAGATTGCCTTAGCTGCTAGAAAGGCTCTAGCCCAAACTTGGTTGCAGCCTATTCCCCCCCCATTGTCCACAGTGCTCAACAAAATCAAAGAGTGTCATCTCATGGACAAACTAACGGCCCAATTGAGAGGCACTATGACAACATTCACGAAGGTATGGGAACCATGGGATAACTACACCGACGACTGATTAGCCACAGGTAACGTCCAGGACCGTCCCCCTTCCCCCCCCCCCTCCTTTCTACACCCAGTTTTCCGCTACCCCCTTTCCTTGATTATAGGCCGAGTTTACCGGTAACCCGGCCTATAGGTTCGACACACTAAAACCACGGCAACAAAAACGACAACTTTGTTATTTGATCAAAAGTTACATGTTAAGTTATGTATGTTTCTAAGTGTTGATCTTTTCACATTATTGAAAAACGATGACAGACTGATATTTTATACAATGGATGTAAACGGCTTGTCATGCAATTCTCTAATACATTACTTAGGCTTCTGCGCAAGCCACGTGACTGCACTATTCATTTATGTCTGTCATTGCAAAATAAAGAATTATAAAAAAACAAAAAAAAACAAAATCATTACCAAAAACCTTTCGAAAAATCAGATGTGTAGATGTGAATAGTTCACTATAAGATTACACATGCACTTGGATGCAATTCTCTTGAATATATATTTCTGTTCAGATCAAATTTTACAAATGAGATGTAGATGGCAAACTATTAAATAAGCAGTTTATTGAGCATTTATTTATTGTGATTTTATACAGTATGAACAGGATAACTGCAAAAGATAGAATGTCCTGCTTAAAATGAAGTTAATGTATAACTTAGGACTAGAGAAGATATCCAGCATATGAATTAATACATCAATATTTTCTTCTCCAGGTCGCGGAAGTTCTATATCTGCATTCCAAGTAGAAGCTTATTTCTTTAGGTCTTATAATCTGGCATCAACATGAATAGCTGCAAATGAATCTTCGTCTTGGTTGCTGATTTGGAAGCGAGCGTTACCATTGCTGGCCACAGTTATTTGTCTACCGGTGCACCTGGATCCTTCCTTCTGGCCAGAAATCACATCACAGTAGGTACCAGCTGGAAGACCAGTGTTCAGGGTGACATCCATGTACCTGTAGAAAATAATTGAATTTTCAAAGTATGAATATTTTGTACTGACTGAAAAACATAGTTTTCTGATATGCTCTTGCTAAATGTTCTTAAGAGATCTCAGGTGAATTAAAGCTTTAAAAGATGGATTTTTGGGCAAAAAAGACAAATTGTTCAGTTATGGTTTTCTGTGTGGCTTTCCAAAACAAGAAGTGATCAGAGCTAGCAGTAGGATTATTCTTAAATATGATTACTGGTTACACTGCTAGTTTGTTATTTTGGATGAAAAGTCCATATCTTGAGACTATGTTGATCTAGCCCCCCGCTCCCCCACACTTGTTGTTAGGATGATTTAACATATTGGTGAGTCCTTAGCAAAGTGTTTAGTAGACATCGTAATGTCCAATTTATTGATAAAGATTTTAAAAAATAACATGTTATGCATCTTGATAAAGTATTGAAAAATATATATGAAAGTTTTAAAATGTTAATTTTCAAATTGTTCTCTAATGAGAATCCCAAAATGATACCCCATTTAGTATATATACAAATTGTGTGAGTGTAATAAAATATTTCAGCTTTCAGCTATTTCCTAGTAATATATATGCGCATCTCAAATAAGTGTTTTTTGGTAAATAAAAATGCATTCTATTTTGCATTGCATTCTGTCTGACCTTTAATAGATGCATCTCTGCATCTGTTCACATGATTGGAGAAAGGTAAACTCTTCCTTGAGAGACAAATCTTTAATTCTTTTATTGAGAGGTGGCAGTTTGCAACATGTTTAAGGTTTGTTGACAGTAATCCAAGAACTTGGATTCATCTCAGGTATTATGAAGTGAAACTGCAGATTTATTGTGCCATAATTACCTTAAACTGTAGAACAAATATCAAAGCAAGACTTATCTTATCTGTGATGTGCACAATATACGTACAATAGAGCTGTCAAAAAATGCATCCCTTTAACTGCATTGTTTCAAACTGCTCTGATATTAAAGCATTTCAAGAATTGTGTTTTGTTTTATTTGTTTTTTTGTTAATACATTTTATGCAAAAAAATTAGGTGAGATAGTCAATCTCTTTAATTGTGTTTGTTTTCAAGATCAACATTTTTTTTTTTTTTTTTGGGTTGCTTAGAATGTTGATTGTTTGTTTTGAATAGTGAAGGCTGGCAACCTTTGGTCAGGTGGGCGGCTCTCAGTGTTCAACATCTCATTTTTGATGGTCATATTAATATGGATTATATAATATATCATATTTGATGAATTAGGTTTTTGGAGATGATTAGTGTGACATCATATATCCATTTATCTTACGCTAATGTGATATATGCAGCATGAGTGTGCATGCCTATGATTTGGACTCCGTTTTCCCTGACTCCATTGCCACCGATATTAGCCAGAGTGTTTAACAAAATGTCAAAAGCACTGTCTTATTTCAGACTACAGCTATTTGTAAACAGCTCGAGGTATGGTAGCCTGGTCAACCAGTGACCAATACAAACAAGGAGAACATTATGATTGCTGGCCATCAGCTCATGCACAAACTGAGCAGCTCTTTGGTGGTGCTGGGCTTCCGAATGGGTTACACAATTTTTATCTGGTGCATCATTTACACATTACTGTGCCAACAGACATAAAAATGCACACACTGATATTGTAAGCCTCCAATTATATTTATATATGCTTAAAATGATTTCATATTATGAAAATATTTCTAAATATGTTTTAATATTTTTATATATTGATTTTATTATATATGATATGTTTTGGGGTATTTTAATATTTTAAATGCATCATTCTAAAAGTTTGTACAAAAATAATAAATCATTGGAAAAGAATATCCAAAAATATTAAATTGAGGCCTTGATCAGCAGAAAAATGATAAAAGGCTACAACCATTTTTCTGGCTCTTCCCTGCTAGTGATTCAGACTGCAAATGTTCTCATACAAGTCCTTCCATGGTCGTTGATGTGTGTGCCATCTTTGTGCTAGTTTATGTACTAACTGCAATGTATCTTTATAAAAGATTATGAGTTTAGGGGTGAATGTAAAATACTTTGAATTTGATGCAAGTTACTTAATTGGTTATGTAAATCACTATCAGCAAGTTATACCCTCTTCATAAAGTCACCCATATTTCATAAACATGCTCTTCTTTAGCCGTTGCAAATGTTAAAAGATATTACATATTTTGTGTTAGGCCTTTGGTAAAATATTATTTCCTACATTTTATATTGGAAGTTTAGACTGACATACTGACCAGTCATCATTGTTAAAAACTATGAACCCTCTGTTTCCACGGCCAAATGCAATCTGGTTGCTTCCATTGTCCCACCAGTTGGTAAAGGCTTGACCATCTACTACGTTACGGAAGATAGCCATGTTCCTGAAAAGAGAAAAACACAATGATGAGTGGTTACTGGCATGTAAGATCATCTTTATGAAGAAAGGCATGAAACCCCATGTAAACCTCCCCTCAACAGATAACTAAAGAATAATTTGAATTTATTTTTATTCTTGTATATTCAGATCATTGTTGCATCTAGCAGTAATGAGAATTGAATCCTTACAGCATTAAATGGACATTACTTTTGCTTAATAAAGTGTATAGATCATGTCTCTGCAATCTCTCTGCTCAATTCTCAGCCATTTAGCAATGAAATCACTTTGTTGCCACACCTCCCCTGCTTGTGACCTACACAGGCTTCCTACACATTTCCCGTAAAGATAGATCTAATGTTTAAACTTCCTTCCTGCACATCATGTTTAATTTTCTCGCTCCTGCTCTATTAATAGCCAACTAGAGTCTGCAGGAGCCTCCTGTGTGAAATTATGGTTCAACTGAGCAGGAGATAAAAAGAAAATCTAAAGATATATGCTGTACTGTCAGATCTGATTGAAAATTAAATAATTTTACATGCAGGCTGTGTGTGAGTCACAGACAGGGGAGGTGTGGCTAGGGCTGCATGAACAGAAACAAAAGTGGCAACTTTAAATGGGAGAGAATTGAGAGAGATTTCACGGGCATGATCTATACATAGTATTTCGAACGTCTACAGAAAACATGTATTCCTGACACCACTGTGTTCCTATAACCTGAGTTAAATTGGTGCTTAGAGTATTTCTTTTAGTAATGTGTTCATCCAGAAAAAGCAAAAGATATGCAAAAAATCCCCATTATGAAAGCTCATAATGCTAAACTAGTACATATTAAATAAGTAAATACATACAATACTGACTAGTAAATAGATAGTCAGCTTAATGTTAATTTACAATGGGATACTGCTTCAATTACTGCATCTCCTTGACATGTTTCAAGTTAAAAGCTTTTGTTCTATATAACTTTTATAGAAAACTGAATATGTGTTACAATGCATAAGTAAGCTTTATTGTATCTCGTATCCATTACCATAGTGTAAATGACTCACTTAATCTGGCGCCATCTGTGCTCACAGACCCAATTGTCGCCACAGGTTGAATCAGCATTAATAGGGACTGACTTTGTTGATCCATCACCATTAGATGGAGGTCCAATCCAGTCATTGACATCCTAAAGAATAGATTGATTTTAATTTTAATATAATATTTTTAGACAAACTTAGATAATTGAAGCCTATGGTGGAAGGAGTTGTGTAATGAATTTTAAACAAAAAGACAATCTTACCTTTCCATTAACGAAATTCCTGTTCCATCTGAAACTGGACATGATACGTGCGAACCCATAAGGATGGGCAAGCATGAAGCCAACTCCCATTTTGTAAAGACTGTATAACGAACAAATCACAAGTTAGTATTAGATGCAATTCTATCAGTGTACAATATATTGTCTATAGTTTTTTCGAAATTACACACGATTGGCTACGATTGGTTGCTAGGTGAATCTGTCATCTTTCTATAATGGCTAAACTGCTGTGGAAATCTTTTGTTTATTTTGTCACTATTAAAAAGGCACTATGTAAAAACAATAAACAGGAAAACACATAGAAGCACATTACAAATGATGAACTTCACATTGGTCCAATAATATCTTTACCATATCATGGGTTACGCTTAATATAATTAATGTAATTTTGATATGCATTTTATCTTCCTACAGACACATGTAAAATGCTCTAAGATTGTTTAATCCATACATGTTGATATTGCTTTGTTCTTTTTTTTATAAATATATTTTTATTATAATTTTTTTTGTTTGTTTCATTGGTAGAGTACACATATTGGGACACAAAGGTCGCTATTATCAGGAGTAGTAGTGCAAAGTAAACAGTAGATATTGCTTTGTTCTTATCAATCACTTTATCAAGATTTTTTATTACCGGGCATCCCAGAAGGTAAGAATGGAGGCTCCACCGGCACCATGGCCTCTCTGGTTATCGTGATTGTCTACAAAAACCACTGCTCTGTTACTAGCCATGAATCCCCAGCCTTCTCCCCAGTTCCTATAAAAAGAGGATATTGTTAATGATACTGAATTAAGTACATCGATATACAATTGTCCTGTTTGGTGGTAAAAAAATATTTTTTCTTTCAAAAGGGCTCAACTAGAAATTAAGTTTACATTTTGAAGCTTGATATCATAACGTAGTTAGTATTCGGTTGTTAACCAAAGTGTGAATTGCTGAGAATTCAAAGGGATTCGTCAAGGTTTTCATCTTGGTGATTTTGATATAAAATTTGAAAAATCGCTTTGAATTTACGATAATTCACTCTTTAGTAATTAACCTGATAGAATGGCATAACATATATACTATAGACATAAATGTGCAGCAGTCCCATGATAGATATTTAACTGCTGGTAAAACAGGTCCAATTTGGTCACTTTTGGTAGATTATTAAGGACTTTACCTTTATAAATGTATTCAATACTGAAAATGTAATTCCCTTATTTATAGGTGTCTGCAACCCTACATTATTACATCACCATTGGAATAGAAAGTGGTAGGAAGGAGTTACATTTCATAATTGAAGGTTATTGGGGCGAGAAAGTTTTGGAGGGATCTAAGTAATCGATCATTGAATACATGGCATGGATTCTTTTCATAATGAAATGCCCTGCTTTGTATAAACAATTGGGATGACCATGTGTACTATATGGGGCATTATTCCAATATGCACTCATTATTTTTAAATAGATATGGTATTTTGTACTATGTTTTAAAATGATTTGTTAGCAAATGCTTTAAGAACAAAAGCATACACTATGGAAGTATTAAAAACATTTGTGAGACTGGAGTGTGGACTAATCAAAGGGCAGGCTACTAAGTTTCTCTAAGATTTTGCCCATTCTCAGAGTTCTCATACTCTGTTTTTGCAAGTATTAAAAATAGTCTTAATTGTTGTAAAGGTCAAATTGGAGGTCCACTTCAAGAGAATCATTATATGACCACATTTTATTCCACAGAGCTGTGGCTTACCTAGCAATGACCAATGAAAACACCACATGGAATATCTAACAATTGCCTGTATGTATTTACTATTATTAGCATTAAGTATCTCCTGTAAAATTTTTGTTGACATTCTGATATTTTTTTTATCATTGAATTTAGTATGCCCAATTGATTTTTTAAATAAATCGCCGCTTAGAATTTTGTACTGATATGATATACATTTAAAAAAAGAATTCAATGCAAACTGTCATGGGAGCTTAAGATTTCGATCCTGCTGTCATGACTTACCTTACGTAAGACAACTTTTCTCCATTCCACTTGCGAATGATATTTCCGAGTTTAGCACCATATTTAAATTCAGTCACTCTACCAAGTCCGGTATACTCATTGAATGAAATACCTTCACCTCCAAGATCAATCACCTTTAAAAATATGATTGCATTACATTTGTCAAGATATATTAAATTTATTTTCCAAATACTTTCAAATTAACTAATAGAGGGACAAGAAAACATTTGTTCTGTTATTTGTGGAGTATGAAAAAGGAACGTGGCTCAATTTGGCTATTTTTCGGATAAAACAACCATGCTGGAAAAATGAATCTAGCTATGTTTGGATATTGATGATTTTGGCCTAAACGTGCACTTCCTTAGCCAACTCTTCACATTGTCCACTATAGTAAATAATCACAAGTAAGTAATGAATTAATTACATTTATTGATTAATAATGGAAATTTGATTGTGTTTATCTAAAGTTTACGTATGCATGCATGCATTTACACATCAGCTTTACACATTGGAAGTAATGAAAAAAAATCCCAAAAGACATAATGAAATTTCCACACATTTACTATTTTTTTGACGCTTAAAATTCCTATTATTATATTCTGTTATTTATAAATTAATATTTTTTTTCCATAATATTCTGTATAATTATATGGCACCGCTTAGACAATGATGTCTTGCTTTCTGGGTGTAAATGTTTTGATATCATTTTAAGGAAGTGCTTTGAGTCTGATAAGTTCTGTACTTTCTGTTACTCCTGAAACTCCTAATCTAAAATATACTGTTGAGTGGTTCAGATATATTTTTTCTATAGATGTATCAGAGTATTACCTCCTGGAAAATAAAAGGTCGGGTTCCCCCAGGGAACCATCTTGTATTCAAATTGTTAAGTCTGTCAGTGATAGCTTTAATGTCACCGGGCCACATGTGCTTGGCAGCATCAAGTCTGAATCCAGCCACACCAATATTGATGAGATTGTTCAGGAAATCCGCAATCTTTCCACGCACGTAATCCTTTTCCAGAGCCAGATCCAAAAGACCAACAAGGCGGCAGTCTCTGACCTATGAATAAGAAACACTTGGATATATGTATTTATTTATTACATTAATGCTTCAGTTATATCAACCTATAAAACTTATTGTTATTATTAAGTAAGAAACATTGAAACATAGAAACATGGAATGTGACAGCAAATAAGAACCATTCGGCTCGTCTAGTCTGCCCAATTTTCAACATTTTTCATTAGTTCCTGGCCTTATCTTATAGCTATGATACCCTTATGTCTCTCCCACGCATGCTTAAACTCCTTCACCGTGTTAACCTCTACCACTTCAGCTGGAAGGCTAGTCCATGCATCCACTACCCTCTTAAAGTAATACTTCCTGGTATTATTTTTAAACCTTTGCCCCTCTAATTTAAGACTATGTCCTCTTGTTGTGGTAGTTTTTCTTCTTTTAAATATAGTCTCCTCCTTTACTGTGTTGATTACCTTTATGAATTTAAATGTTTCTATCACATCCCCCCTGTCTCGTCTTTCCTCCAAGCTATACATGTTAAGATCCTTTAACCTGTCCTTGTAAGTTTTATCCTGCAATCCATGAACCAGTTTAGTAGCCCTTCTCTGAACTCTCTCCAAAGTATCAATGTCCTGCTGGTGATACGGTCTCCAGTACTGCGTACAATACTCCAAGTGAGGTCTCACCGGTGATCTGTACAATGGCATGAGCACTTCCCTCTTTCTACTGCTAATGCCTCTCCCTATATAACCAATAATTCTGCTAGCATTTCCTGCTGCACTATTACATTGTCTGACTATCTTTAAATCATCTGAAATAATTACCGCTAAATCCCTTTCCTCAGATGTTGAGGTTAGGACTCTATCAAATATGCTGTACTCTGCCCTTGGGTTTTTACATCCAAGATGCATTATCTTGCACTTATCCACATTAAATGTCAGCTGCCACAACTCTGACCATTTTTCTAGTTAACCTAAATCATTTGACATTTGGCTTATCCCTCCTGGAATCAACCCTGTTACATATCTTAGTAAGTGTATTTCAATTACTATAGTTTATATCATTAAATATATTTATTTAATATAAAATAAATCTAGTAATAACAGCAATTAACGTAAGCATTTTTTATATTGTTGCCTGATGTTTGTTAGTGGCTACTTTTACCCTCAGGCATTAACCTCTAAAAATCTACCCATTTAGAAGAGCATATTGTTTACCGCATTAAACAGCAAATTGCCTATTAATTGATGTATAACTAATGAAACCTATGAGAAGGCTTTTCCTTAGCGATCTCAATATATATTTGATGAACTTTCTTCACGAAGTTCATGGAATTTTGCCAGATTGTAAAGGGATACTGTAAGTACCAAAACAACTTTAGGTTAATGAAGCCGTTTTGGTGTTTAGTTTATGCCCATGCACTCTCATTGCTAAATTTTCTGCATTTAGGAGAGACATGTCTTTGTTCATGCAACTGTTTAAGTTGAAATTTCCTATGGAGCCTCATGTGTGTAATTAAAGTTAAATCATTTAACCCCTTAAGGACATATGTGTGATATGTCATGATTCCCTTTTATTCCAGAAGTTTGGTCCTTAAGGGGTTAAACATCTAAAGCAAGTTAACGTCTGATTGAAAATGAAGCAACTTTTTTCTTGCAGGCTGTTTGAGTAACAGCCCAGGGGGTGTGGCTAGGGATTCGTAAACAGAAAGCAAAATGATTTAACCCCTTAAGGACCAAACTTCTGGAATGAAAGGGAATCATGACATGTCACACATGTCATGTTTTCTTAAGGGGTTAAAGGATCACTATAGGGTCAGGAACACAAACATGTACTCCTGACCCTATAGTGTTAACACCACCATCTAGCCCCCCTGCACCCCTCATGCCTCCATAAATATAGTACAAATCTTACTGTATTCTTACTGTATTACTGTAAGCCTGAAGCTGTAAATCTGCATGCTGTTAGATTCAGAAAAACAAGCAGTCTGCTGACATGTGGTAGCCTGATACAATCCCAGTGCTTTCCCATAGGATTGGCTGAGACTGACAAAGAGGCAGATCAGGGGCAGAGCCAGCATGATTCAAACACAGCCCTGGCCAATCAGCATCTTCTCATAGAGATGAATTGAATCAATGAATCTCTGTGAGGAAAGTTCAGTGTTTGCATGCAGAAGGAGGAGATACTGAATCACAGGATGCTGTGCACAGTGCTGCCCTGTGCTCTGCTGACAGCAGATCTGAGTGGATGGAAGCATATTTCATATTCATCAACTCAGAAGTCCTTCTGGTTCACTCTGAGTGACTGCAACTGGAGGTGTTTCCAGCTTTCAATGTAAACACAATTTTCTCAGAAATGGCATAGAATTAAGCAGTAATTGTAAGGGCATGATCTATATGCTCAAACTGCTTCATTAAAGTAAAATTGTTTTAGTGCCTATATAGTATCCCTTTAATCACACTTAAGAGGATGTTTATTTAATTAGATTGTTAGCCTTTTACAGTGTTGATCCCAGAAGAACAGGCTCTAATAATAAAGATTTGCATGAAAAACGAATCCCCTATTTTGATACCCATATAAAGAGTCATGATGTTCAAAGCTTACTAAAACTGTCCTATAAGTTACATTTCTTTTTGTTCTGATTCATTGATAACAAACTTGATAAAGACCTCTCAGCAGGTTGAAATGTTTCTTTGACGTTTTGATCCAAAAAACCTGCCTGAGGCTTGAACACTGTGAGCACCTGGAGATTTTGCCTGTTCTCCGTTACAGTGAGTATTGCAGGAAACTCAGAATGTATTTTAGTGCTAAGGCCAAAATAGCTGAACCAGAAACATTTCCCAGTCAAGTATGCTTTCAATTCAGCTACTTTGGCCTTCAGTTTGAAATTCCCTTTGTATTCCTAAAAATTCTCACTTTAGTGAATGCACCTGTTAGAGCATACATGGTGTAGTGGATGGAATAGATAACTAAGTATTCTCTTAGGGTTGACCATTACCATATGATAGTGCTCACCTGATAAGCATCATTGTAGTTTTCAATCTCCCCACTACCAGTTCGGCATTTTCCATCATTGAAATCCCAGTTGGAATATGGGACGGATGGGAAATCTCTTGCACCTGCGTTAAAATAGCCTCCACAGGAAGAATGCGTACCTGAGCCTCCACCTTGGCCACACATGTGGTTAATGATAGCATCCACGTAAATATAAACCTACGAAAAGTGGAAAAACAGAACATGTTATCGGATGAATCCATGCAAAATATCAACCAACCTGAAGCTACAACTTGAGCTCTGGCAGCATTTCACAATTTGTTTTATCCTCCATTGTAGTTTACATGAGGTTCCACAGATCAACATGTTTTTTTATTTTGTTTTTTTTATGGAAATTATATCCTGTGACTCTAACAAATCAAGCTGGCATATAATGGGTTAATACCTAGAAATTACTCTGCTCTAAAATCTGTTGGTGTTTTAGGTTGCGCAGTCGCTTTTTATGTAATTATAAGTAAAGTCTGACCATTTGAATGAGTTAGCGCTGCCCGGACACTCCGTCACCAGGGATGGGTGTAATTTAATTAAACATGTTATTGTTAACGGCTGCTATGCTAAGTCATGTTAATGATATTGGTTGTTATGTTTTGTCCTCCCCTTGTGTTTTTCTATATAAACTGATGTCCACTTCAAAAAACACACATTGCTCTTTCCTTCACTAAGTCTTGTTTGGTGTATGGGGAGAGTTTCAACAGAGCTATTTAAGACTCTCTCAAGTGGCTGGCTGAGGGTTGTAGGAAAGACTTAGAAGAGATCCTGAGGTTGCTGCATAGAGCCCTTGAAGAAGAGGAGAAGGGACAAATTCTGTAGCAGCTTCTGCTCTGTTACTCTAGTACCCGTCCAGTACCCAGTTATAGCTAGACTGCAATTATTACAAAATAGACAAACACTACTTTTAGAATTATTGTATTCAAATTTCTTATAATTACTTATTTTCTCAGTATAAATTCAACTTTATATTTTGTATCATTTTCTGCATTGTCTCTATGATATAGTGCTGCAGAATATGTTGGCACTGTATAAGTATCAAATAATAATATTTCTATAGCTTGATTTAGAGCTATATAGTTTTTCCGCAACCTCATATGTCCAAAAGACAGACATTTGTTCTACAAATAGATGATAGATAAACAAGAGTATTAAAATAATAATAATAATTATCCTTGTTTATGGATTATTTGAAATGGCACATACCCCAACATTGTTGCAACGTGTCACCATGTCTCTGAACTGCTGTTCATTACCAGAGCGACTGCAGAGCTTGTAGCTGATTGGCTGGTATCTTTGCCACCATGGTCTCCAAGGATCATTGAGAACGATGTGATCATTTACTGGAGAAACCTGAAAAACACAGGAATGACATATATTTATCTTACTTTTCAGGAAAAGATGAATAGGTGCACTGCATAGAGAGCAGTGCTAATATATGCATGTTACGTTTGAATTGCTTTTTATTATCATTATGTCCCTATTTAGTGGTGGAACTACCACTGGTGCAGACGGGGCAGCTGCACCAGGGACCCACCCGGAAGGGGGCCCATCAGGTGGATCATGCAGTTAGGGTCAGCCGATGGGTATTTCTTAAACGAGTCCCGGTCAGGCGCAGCGGACCGTTAAGAGCCTGACCAGGCCCCTTTCACATCAGCATGCTGGGAGGAAGTGAGTCGTCAGGAAGAGCCGCATGTGAGGGGGAGAAGCCAAGCTCCAGAACCACATTCCAATCAGACTGAGCAAGCAGCAGGACTCCAGGTAAGCCTAAACATTCTGACATATATGTGTGCATATATTTGTGTCAGTGTGTGTATGTGTGTGCCAGTGTGTTTGTATGTGTGTGTCATTGTGTGTATGTATGTGTCAGTGTGTGCATGTGTCACTGTGTGTGTATGTGTCTGTGTGTTTGTATGTTCAGTGTGTGGATCTGTGTGTCAGGGTGTTTGTATGTGTCAGTGTGTGGATCTGTGTGTCAATTTGTGCATCTGTGTGTCAGTGTGTGTATCTGTGTGTTAGGGTGTTTGTATGTTTCAGTGTGTGCATCTGTGTGTCAGGGTGTGTGCATCTGTGTGTCAGGGTGTGTACCAGTGTGCCACGATGTGTTTCTGTGTTTCAGAGTGTTTGTATGTGTCAGTGGGGGGTACACTTAGGGCCATCTAGTGGGCATGTGCCTTAACAGGGCAACTAAGAGCTCATGCATTTAGGGCCACTAGGTGGGCTGGAGCCTTGTGGTCACCTAACTCACCTACCTTGGGTACCGGGCCTGTAGCATAGGGCAGGCAAAAGAGGGCCACAACCAGCGGGTTGCCCATGATTAGGAAGTGGCAGGAGCAACAGCAGCCAGACACTCCATGCACTACCACAGATTTGGCGAAGGGAAGGTGTTCACCAGCATAAATGCCAAGCATCAGATTATATTGCAGGCAGTCCCAAGGATTAAGGGATTCCCTGCACTAATTGTTGAAAGTTTGGGTGAAGGTTGTATCTATAAAGGAGCTGGTCTGCTCCTTCCCACTGCAATACATCATGAAGTTACTGAGGGAGGGAACAGAAAATTAAATTTCAGTCCCTCCCCTCGCTTAGTAAGGCTTCATCACACCATGTGGGAGCTGCTCGTTTATGGAGGGAAGCAGAAGGTGATGTAGTCAATAACAACTTACTGTGCTGGGGGAAAGAGACACATGGGAATGGGAGAAGAGATGGAAATGAAGATTTGGGGGGAGTGGGAGATGGAGTCAGGAATAGAGAGTGAGATTATGAGTGGGAGAAAGGGAGAAGGCATTTGGGGAAGACAGGGAGAAGGAGCTCGGGGGAGCGGGGGGAGAAAGATAGATGCTGTCTTTAAACAGAGGCTTCCAGGGCAGCATGGTCACCATCAGGAGGGTACAGCTCATAATCTTTCAAGGGGACCGTCATGCTTTGAGATCTGCAAGGGTACTGTGATGCTACTTGGTCCGGTTGGGCACCAGACCATATTGCAGACTTTGGTGACAACCCGGACCCCTTACAAAGTACACCCTTTTCACATGCATTTATGCACTGGGGGTGTGTAGTATCTGATCTATTCTGCCCAGTGCTCACAGGAGGCCATGTGGGACGAGAGAAAATGCCAATCACAACCCCCTGAGTACAGCCAACACTCGGTGCTGAATCTCCACTGAACACAGAGAAGCAACCTTCTTGGCAAAAGATAGGCAAAGAGTAGGGTAAATAAACATCTTATATGTCAATGTTTGTGCGTGCTTCTGTCAGTTCTTATGTATGTGTAGCTATCAGCTTTGGTGTCTGTTAGTGTGTGTATGTGTGAGTCTGTTAGTGTTCATGTACCTGGCAGTGGGTGGGTATATGTTTGCCTGAGCATGGCTTTGAGGCATGAATGTGTATGTTTGTCAGCATGACGGACATTGAGAATCACTGTATGAGTATATGTCTGTCTGGCAATTTGTATCTGAGTGTGTGTGTATATCCTCAAGAGTGTGTCTGGATGTAAGTGTGTATCTATATGTCTGGAAGCATATGTGTAAGTATGTGTTGGTTGGTGTGGGGCTCAGCGACTGTGTTTGTACGGTGCCATAAGTGTTATGATGGCAGCCCTGCAGGATATGTGTGTCACTATGTGCATCTGTGTGTCTCTGTATCTGTATGTGTTTGTCATTGTGTGTATTTGTATGTCTGTCTATCTGTATGTATGTCTATCTGTATGTGTGTCATTGTGTGTTTATATGTGTGTCTATATATCTGCATGCGTGTCAGTGTATGGATGTGTATCAATGTGTGTGTGTGTGTCAGTTTGTGTGTGTATGCATGTGAATAGAGATGCCAACACTACACCCCTACATTCACAAACACATATGTCACACAAAAATATGCTTACATTCAAACAAAGCTCAGTGCTAAATAAAATCTTGCAGTTATGAGAAATGGTAGATGTGGGAGTATGACAGACAGAGATCTACCTTTTAGCCACCCATGCAATAGAATATATTCTTGCACCAGGGCCTCCTCTACATTAGTTCCAGTTTAGGAGATTGTTTGGGGTAAAAATGTTGATATAATATCACAATATTATCATGCAATACACCCTGCACATAGACCATAACTCAAGAAAGAGAGCAATGATATTTTGCATAGGTAGCATTCAGGTCCTGTGCTAGACTATATTGCACCCTAAGTACAAATATTGTTAACATTGTGCATCACTTTCTCCTCCCAGCCCCTTTGAGTGTTTCTTTCTCGACCCAGTTTCTTTGTGTGTCTCCCCCCCCCCCACCCACCCAGCTCTTATGTGGTTCTCTTTGTCCTCCACAACCCCTCTGCAGGTCTGTTGACACCTTATGTGTGTCTCTTTGTCACCTTCCACCTTCTGGGTCTCTTTGTTCTCCCCATCCCTCTCTGGGTTTATTCCCCCCCCCCCTCATTCCCAGTACCTCTGTCTGTCTCTTTGTCACCCCCAGCCCTTCTATTCACCTCGTTGTCCCCCTCAGTCCTCTGTGTGTCTTTGATTCCCCAGCCCCTCTGTGTGCCTCATTGTCCACCCCAGCCCTCTAACTGTCTCTTTGTCCCCCCATCTCTTTTATGTGGCTCATTGTCCCCTCCAGCCCCATTTTTTGTCTCTTCCCCCACCCCCAGGCCCTCTGTGTGTCTCTTTCTCTGTCTGTCTCATCCTTTTGTGGTCTCTTTTCCCCTCTTGCTTACCTACATGTAGCGTAGTCGAGCGGAGTGTGGTAGAGGATATTCTCTTTCCTCAACTCAGTCTAACAGGAAGCTGTTCTTTGCTCTTAGTGAGCACTTCCTGTCAGACCGGGTAGATACAGAAGACTTCTAATGCAGTCCACTCAAACATACTACATGAAGTGACTTTCAGGATGGAGCGCTGTGCACTCCCCTCCTGCTGGTCATCCAGAGATAGCTCTCCCATGGTTTGGTGCACCCTAGGTGGCTGCCTAGGTCACCTAACAGTATCACTGGTGCTAGTAGCATTCATACTGCAAATGACTCAGCACAAATTACAAATATAAATGTAGGGATTTGATTGGTAATATTTTTTTCTGTGGTGCACTTTCTTGTTGTCCTCACAGGCTGAAAGTAATTTTTATGAGTTCTTTGTGACAAATCTACAATAAACATTTATGGAATTGAGCATATGCATATTGTTTTGTCACAGATGCACATCTTATTGTCCCTTACTTAAATCTGGTACATGATATACTAACCTGGACTCCTCCAAATCCATTCGGCCCCAAGAATCGTTCACACTCTGCAGCAATGTCATCCCACCTCCATTCAAACAAGTGAACAATAGTTGTCCGTCCAGCTCTTGTGTTGGGATTAAACTGAGCCGAGCTAAGCCCAATACACACAAAGAGGAGAAGGAGCTTCATCCTGTCCACTAATGTGACCGTCTTCTCTGTGTCTCTCTGTCACTTAAATAGTGGAGGTTAGGTAACATTTTGTGATACCAGAGCTAACGCCATCTGTCACTTGTTTGTTATGATCAAAGGAGCCAGGTGACGATAACAAGCAAGTTCACACTGCTTGAACATGTTTCTTATTATAGCTAAATATTATCACACTTAGATGTACTTGATATAATGAACTCAAATACAGAAACAGTTCTTGAAAGCAAAACAACTGACAGAGTTCCACTAATTTATTAGCTGAAACGGTACAGTTTTTAAAGTGGCACTCAAGACTATAGTTGAACCCAATTATTGTAATCTGAAGTTGCAGCATGGCTTCTCCAGTTATTTTGTATGTAGTTGTAGTTGCAAGAAACAGAATGCAGACAGAGACCTCCTATCAACATGACCTGTGCAAAAAGCATAGATCTTAAAAAAAGTATAACAGTTTCTTTAACATGGATAATAGGATGCCTTAAACACATAAATGTTATCACACTACAGAAGACCTATATCAGCATATGAAACCTAGCACACTAATAATTCAAATGCAATATCTGATGAGATTTTTTTCTTTAGTGTTGTTACCAGAATCCAAGGGTAAGTGGAACAATACATACTACAGTGGTTTGCTTCAACATGGAATGCCAAGGGCATTATCCAGTGGATCCCAATGGTCAGTTATGAAATCAAATTAAATCCAGCAAGTCTCTAAAGACCAGCCAGATGACAAAATGTGTGATAGTCTAGAATACAAAATGAAAAAACAGAACATAGCATTGATGGCGATACCACTGATAGGGGAAACACTGTAAACTGTTCTTTCAGTTCCTTCTGATCTTCCAGTGTTTCACTCGTGCAGTGGGAACTTGCCAGTATTTCAGAACTGGACTGCCTTTATGGGCAGGATAAATCTAACATGCAACTGGTATAGGTTCTCTCTTTAATGGCACAAGTAAGCAAAATTATATTGAGACCAGAGTGTTGTCTAAATGAAGGGCAAGCTGAGCATTTGCCCATTCTCAGAGCTCTTATATTCTCTATTTTTGTTGCAATACATTTACGTAGGCTCTCCTTTAGTTAAAAGGGTAGTCCAGACTTTGACTACATTCTCACTGTGCCTAGACGGGTATCAGCTACACTTTGCTTTTAATACCCAAAGAAGGCTGAAATGATTTCCAAGGTTGCTGTATCTCTTAAGCAGGGAGAACTCGCCAGCATTTTGATTGTGGACTACCTTATTGTGTGCGATTAGTTCGATATGAATATGGTATAGGTTCTCTCTGAAGTGGCACAAGTGAGCAAAAACATATTTTGAGACCTGCATGGGGACTAACTAAAGGGAAAGCTACTGAGGTTACTCTAAGCTTTTGCCTGTTCTCAGAGTTTTCATATTCTCTGTTCTTGTTCCAATATTTTTTCAGTCTTTCCCCCTGTTCCTTTGGAACAGATTCTACACAATACTGAACAGGAGATATAGATATACAGGAGATATAAACTGTACCGCAGCTTTCATTTTGTCCTCTTTCCCACACACTGTGGAGATCCAGTAAAGAGCTCACATCCAGTGTTTCAATCCCCAAGGTACCCTTAACCCTCCAGCAATATCTATGTATCAAAGGATATCACACAAAGGACATGTTGAGATATTCTCACATTTACAAGCAAAGACTAGGCCATGATATAGATATAGATATGTTAATGTATATATATATTTTGTGAAAAAAATTGTGGAACAAAAAAACTTTGGTTACATCTGTAATGCAATCAACGTTTCGACTGCTACCGATCTTTTTCAAGATCACAGAGTGTACAATATAGTGACAATATATACATAAAAGAATAAAGTGACAGACACAATGACACACACAGACACATACACTGACAGACATACTAACACACACACTGACAGATATACTGACACACATACAGACACATATACTGACACAGACAAACACACTGACAGACATACTGACACACACAAACACTTATACTGACAGACATAATGACACACATACAGACATACACTGACAGACATACTGACACAAATAAGCACACATGCAAAATTTATACTTTTAAACCCATCTACCGTTTCCTACCTTAGGGTGGCTTCCCTGGTGTCTAAAGTGGTGGCTGAGGCTGTTGGTAGTTAGGGACTGCCCCCCTCCTCTCTACCTCCTTGGTCTCTCCCACACGGCTCGACTCTGTGGGAGGAGGTGACTCGCAGCTGTCCCTTCCTCCCATGCTAACAAAAAGCATGGGGCCCGGTCGTGCTGTTAAAGGCCTGACCAGGCCCCTGCTGCTACAAGTCTACTGGGTGCATAGTGCATGGGCCACCCAGTGAGCCTCCTTTGCTTGTGGGCCCCTGGCTGCACCGGCAGACCAGTGCGGAAAGAACATAAATCGTTGAGGGCAGCTGTGCCCACAGGGCCCCATTGGCCCCTGCATTAAAGTACGCCCTGCTGAAAATATGAAGATTTGGTTGACAA
This sequence comes from Pelobates fuscus, assembly GCF_036172605.1. NCBI lineage: Eukaryota > Metazoa > Chordata > Amphibia > Anura > Pelobatidae > Pelobates > Pelobates fuscus. Next base: position 74,612,331 of record NC_086323.1, on the reverse strand, counting down.
GATATGGAAGGTAACATCTTTAAATGAGCTCCATTTACCGCCTCACAAAGTCAGGCTTGAAGTTAATAACATTAGTTAATGTTTGAGGCTCTAGCACTCAAAGTTCTGCACGGATATTCTCCTTGAGGTGCTCAAGTGTACGTGGTTAACATAGAAACAGAATGTGACGGCAGATAAGAACCATTCGGCCCATCTAGTCTGCCCAATTTCCTAAATACTTTAATTAGTCCCTAGCCTTATCTTATAGCTAGGATAGCCCTATGCCTATCCCACGCATGCTTAACCCTTAACGACCAAACTTCTGGAATAAAAGGGAATCATGACATGTCACGTGTCCTTAACTCCTTCACTGTGATAACCTCTACCACTCTAGCTGGAAGGCTATTCCATGCATCCACTGCCCTCTCAGTAAAGTAATACCTCCTGATATTATTTTCAAACCTTTGCCCCACTAATTTAAGACTATGTCCTCTTGTTGTGGTAGTTTTCCTTCTTTTAAATATAGTCTCCTCCTTTACTGTGTTGATTCCGTTTATGTATTTAAATGTTTCTATCATATCCCCCTGTCTCGTCTTTCCTCCAAGCTATACATGTTAAAATGTGTGTTTGTACACGTATACCCACTCCCAGATAAGTAATAGGGAGCTGAGGTCAGGCAGAGGTCATGCAAACTTGGAAGCCAATTAATCTAGGAATCTCTTGAGATTATCTGTGGTGGAAGCTCGGTAGAAATTAAATTTAGTAGGCCGAGATTTCCACGTGGCATATGTGTATGTTGGTGTATCAGTTAGTCAGTTACACGTAGCTAAGATACAATCAGCAGTGTACTGAGCAAGTGCAGGAATGCAGGAACTGAAAACACTTCCCCTCCTCCATTGTTCTGGGTGAGCCATGTGGTCTAACAGGTAAGGGAAGTTAGGCTTTGTTCAGCTGATTGGGTAAAGAGTATATGTGGGTAGAGTTAACTATAGGAGGAGCTATATGTCTATATCATGCATTTACACAGTCAGTTCTGGGCTCAGACTTTGCTGTTTTTTGGTGACATTAGTCCCTCTGAGCCCCGGTCGGTGAATCGAATAAAGAATCTCTTCCTTCCTGAAGAAACCTGTGTCCACTTCTCTGTGCTTGGCTTCCGTCAGTTTCTCCGGTATCATATCCACTTGCAAAGTTGTTTTAGGAGGTCCATTCTGGCCCAGGCCGTATGGACAGCAGCCCCATCCTGTTGAAACCGCATTTCTTAATTAAAGTGGCGGCAGTAAGCTCTTTGCATCAAAATAATGGACCTGTCATTTTGAAAATAAAATAAAAATATTTTTACTCATTGTTCCTTCGTGAAATTACTCATAATGAATCTCCCAAGACTCTGTAAAAATGTGGACCTGCAAAAAATAATTGAACTACTAAAAAATGTAAGATACCTGACAAATCCTACTCTAAATGTTGTCCCACCCTGTGTAAAAGCTAAAATGTTTTCTTTCAATATGCAGCTTTTTATAAAACAAACATTTTTCAAGGAGAAACTTATAAAACTAAAATTTCTCGAAGAGAATTTTATAAAACTAAAATGTAATCACTACATAGTTGATATAACTGCAGCGTTTAAAAGAAGAATAAAGGACTTCCAAATTATGGAGGCAAGTGGGAGGGTATTTAATCCCTCCTTCTGATTGGCATTTACAGACTTTGAGAAAGCCCATCCCTGAGCAAAACGTTTAAGTCACATGGTGCTTGTGAAGTCGTACGTTTGGCGTTCTGGGAGTAGAGTTAGCAACACAGAGTTCCAGTGGATGCTTCACCCAGCTGATTCGCTTACCTAACCATGAGCTTGCCACAACGACTTGTCCCTTAAGGACACATGACATGTGTGACTTGTCAGGATTCCCTTTTATTCCAGAAGTTTGGTCCTTAAGGGGTTAAAGCTGTTTTTTAAATACTAATAAAGCTATCTAGTTTTAACAAATGCCTGGGATGTATGTTATTTATTCTGTGGGGCTAATAAAAGTCTCAAATGCAAGTGAGCACTTTTTCGCAGAGGGAGGGGGCTCTGACTTCCCAGGTTTATTTTTCCTGCACAGTCGGAGGCTTTTTGCTGTTTAATCCTTTAGGAACCGACAGTGTGGATCTATTGGAGTTACACATTTTTCACAAAGTACATCAGGGACAGTGTTTTGTGCCCCATGAAAAGGTGAGAGCACCAATAAGGGTAAAACTAATGGAGGTGTATATCAAGCTATATTACATCATTTTAAGTATTTTTCTTCTAGAGCCTTCATATTGTGTGTTATAACACTTTGAGCTCTGAGAACAACTGAAGGATACCTCCAACCCATGAAAGACTTCCATAAATATTTACATAGAGAGACACTGCGAGTATTTCATTTGGACTATAACTCAAGGAATCCAATATATTTGGTAATATACATTGCTATACAGGGTGTGCGCGAACTCATGATTTGTTATGTAATAGGCAGTTTTTTATTTGCTTATTTATCTAATCTATATTGATTTTAAACTTATATGTATTTAATTTAGGCACATATAGATAGCATGGAAAAAAAATCAACATTATGCAACATATTATATAAAATATTTACACAACACTTCTAGTTATGTAAGAGTGGTGTGTTAGACAGACAGACAGAGAAAGAGACAATGCTTGATAATTATACTGATACCGGAGAAACTGACGGAAGCCAAGCACAGAGAGATGGACACAGGTTTCTTCAGGAAGGAAGAGATTCTTTATTGGATCACCGATCGGGACTCAGAGGGACTAACGTCACCAAAATACAGCAAGTTCTGAGCCCCGGACAATAGTGCAGGCTCCTTATATAGGCACATAACTCCTCCCATATTAAGCTCCACCCGCACATTCTCTTAACCAATCAACACAAATAAGAATTAACTTCCTGTTTGACCGCATGGCTTGTCCAGCACAATGGAGGAGGGGAATATTATATCCTGTATTCTTGCACATGCTCCGTACACTACTGATCGTATCTTGCCTCGTGCAACCAACTGATCGATACGTCAGCATATGCACGTACACATGCCACGTGGTAATCTCGGCCTACTAAATTTAATTTTTACCGAGATTCCACCACATTCCCCCCTTTGATGCCTCTTGATATTTCACAATTACTTGAGGCATCACTTAACCTTGGTTTGCTTACACCGCAAGTTACTTTGAACCAGACCAGACTTATCTTATGATGTGAATCTTTTAACACTCATCTTCCTGCATTGGTTCTCCCTGATCTAAAGCCTTATACTTATAAATCGCCATTATCTGTGCAGCAGCCTTCCTCTCTGCTATATTTCCTATCAGGCTTTGCACAGACCTAACTACTAGGGGTATAAGACACGGCAAGACTAGACACAACATTAAAATTAGTAGGATTCCACCTACCACTGCCTTAAGCCCTCCAAACCACTCATACCAGCTACCAAACCAACTACTTGGATTATACCCTTTCCATACCTGAGTAGGCACATGCGCTAGTTTAACCATATGGCTAGTAAGCTCAGCTATTGCTTGCCCTTCGTCATCTATTTGAAGACAGCAATTGCTCAGGTTAAACTTCCCACATACACCTCCCTCTACTGCCAAAAGGTAATCCAAGGCTAATCTATTTTGGTAGACTGCTGTCCTCATCCTGGTGTTATGCTTCGCTAGAAGATTGAGCGCTTGTGATGTTTCGTTAGTAATAATCTCAACCACCGCCTGTAATCTTATAATACGGTTGAGCATATAAATAGGGGTTCTGTAACCAAAGGTACCATCCTCAGCCCACGTGGCTGGCCCATAATAATCTATGATACGCTGGGGAGGCCATTCATTATCTTCCCAGGTGCCTATCTCTATGGGTCCCCTTTTCTTCCTATGATTCACATCATACACTTTAACACCTAAAGTCTCACCTGTTTCAATCGGTAACAAGAAGAAGGATGGTTTGAGCATACCCAACACACATGCCCCTTCCCAGTCCTGTGGCAACTCCGAATAGGCTTTCTTACCACAGATCCAGTACAAATTTGCTGGGGCTCTCCAGGTAGATGTGATGGATAAATCAAACCACACATCCTTTAAATTGGCGTATCTAGCAAACGGGTTAGATGGTTCTGAGACATTTGAAGCCGACCACCAAGTTGTATTCTTCGTATCATCATCATAAGCTTTTTGCCCTAGACAAGTTAATTCTCCTACAGAAGTATTATACATTATTCCTTTCCTTGCTATGCAAACATAACCTATGATGGAGGTCTTTAATCTCCACTCAGATTTACCTCTAACACTCATATGATAATCGGCTTGTGTAGATATTAGTTGGTCAACTGCCTCAGAACCGGACATTACCTCCTTTGCTTCCCAAGGCCATTGGTCTCCCATGTTAGTACCTCCACACACATAGCAGTTGGTAACATTAAGACTACCGGCAATACTTTCGGCTAAATCGATGAACAGGTTTTTAGCATTATGGGGGATCTTATTATCTATACTCATCTCTTCATAAAAGGAATGGTATACTTGATGAGTTTGGGAGGATACCGTATCAGTCTCTATCCCTATAAACAATAATGTCCCAGGATCTAAACCCGTCCCGTATATCTGAAACCCAAATAAATTGCCATATTTGTCTAAGAACTTATCGGGGTTATTTATAAGTATATGGATGGGATTACATTCCATAGACTTACAATATGGGCTAGTCGGCAACTTAGTCACTATCATGTCTTTGTCTACTGTCTGTCCCCAAGTCGCCCACCCCACACAAGACCAATATGGGCAAAAGTTATAGTCTTTATTTGGGCATCTAGGACTTACATATTTATTTTTACTACTGGGACAAATATATTTATCATTAGACCCATACGTCCTCTCCCATCTAAGATCCCCACATACATTCCACGGCTTTCTACCACTCGATATCGCTTTACACGCATCAAATAGCAGAACACCCGAAGAATGTACGGATTCTAACACCGTCTTATTAATTAGGGTCCCCTGAGGATCTCCATTCCTGAGAGTCAACCAAATTGTACGAGGTTGATACTCCGGACTGAAGCACTTAGGTTCTCCTACTCCTAAATGGCACACACTATAGTCTATATTTAAGTATCTACATCTCGATACATCTCCTTTACACTCGTATTGTGAATGCCAAATTAGGGTTTGGGAAATATGGTTACCTGTTCTCGTAGTCTTAATGCATACCTCACAGCTAGGAGTGTCGGTACCTCTACCTTCCTGAATATAAAAACACATAGAAATAAACACTATCAAAAGCACATCTTTCGCCGTCATCCTCAGTCTTCGTCCGTGCGAAGGCGCCTCAGCTTCCAGGATGTGAGGGCTGCAGGGAATGGAGTTCTGCTCGTCTTCACAGGTGTCCCTTCGAGACTTTCCTGGCTTATATACTATGTGTTGGTAAGCGGACAGGCTTTATTATGGCCTTCTCACTCACGCACCAAATCCCAAAAATAATAAAATTTGTAATCCACAATAGTTCCTCGTTACTCCGACTGAGTAGTGCGTTTTAACCGGATCTTGCAGGGATTCTCTGGATCTGCTGTAACTTGCCAAGAATCGACTGCTGCTGGTTTAACCCTGGAGTGATGTATCCATGGAGTCACTTCGGCTACTTTTATCGCTGTAGGGGTAGACAAAAGAACAACATAAGGACCTCTCCACTTGGGCCCTAACGGTACATTATTCCACTCTTTAATCCACACTTGATCTCCTGGATGATAACTATGAACAGGGGGATAAATATTCACAGGTAATCTATCTTGTACCCATTTCTGTACCTCCTCCATAGTCTTACCCAACTCCACAACCTGCTGCTGGGTAATTCCTTCTCCCAACTGACTCAAATCCCCCCTTAAGTTACCAAGTACGGGAGGTGGTCGCCCATACATAATTTCAAAAGGAGAGAGGCCCATCCTTCTGGTAGGGGTACTGCGGATTCGCAATAGAGCTATGGGTAAGAGAACGTTCCACTTAAGTTGGGTTTCCTGACACATTTTAGCCAACTGGTTCTTTATAGTTCTATTCATTCTCTCTACCTTACCAGAGCTCTGGGGTCTATATGCAGTATGAAGCCTCCACTTTATACCAAGCATATGAGTCAGTTGTTGTAGGCACTGATGAACAAAAGCTGGACCATTGTCCGATCCTATAGAACAGGGTAGTCCATATCGGGGTATTATTTCTCGTAGCAGGAATCTCACAACTTCTCCTGCTTTCTCTGTACGAGTAGGACATGCTTCTACCCAGCCTGAATAGGTGCACACAATTACCAGCAGGTAACGATGTCCACCCGATTTAGGCATCACTGTAAAGTCTATTTGTAGATCGGACATGGGGAGTCCCCCCATAAACTGGACTCCTGGTGGCTTTACTGGTCCTTGTCTTGCATTATTTTTAGCACACGTTACACATCTTCGTACAATGGCCTGAGTCAAGTTGGACAATCTTGGTATGTAGAAATGTTTTCTGAGAGATTCTTCAGTACTGTCTCTCCCAGAATGTGTCCCGTTATGATAATTTTGGACAATTTCTACCGCTAGTGATGCTGGTATGACTATTCTTCCATCTTCTAGCTGATACCACTTGTTCTCCAAATACTTTCCTGGTTCAGTCTTTAACCACTCCTCTTCTTGAGCTGTATAAACTGGAGTCCATTGGGACAGTGGAGTTGGTATAAGAGCAGCTATATGCCCCACATACTCCTGTCTTCCTGATTCAGCGGCGCGCTTAGCTGCACTATCTGCCATCCGATTTCCCTTGGTTACATCACCATCTCCTCTCAGATGCGCTCGACAATGTATGATACCGACTTCTTTCGGCTCCCACACTGCTTCCAATAGTTGTAGGATTTCAGCTGCGTATTTGATTTCTTTTCCTTCTGAATTCAGTAGTCCTCTTTCTTTATACAAAGCTCCGTGGGCATGAGTGGTTAAAAACGCATATTTGGAGTCCGTATAGATGTTTACTCTTAAACCTTCAGCCAATTGTAACGCTCGTGTTAGTGCTATTAATTCTGCCTTTTGTGCTGATGTTCCTTTCGCCAGTGGCCGAGCTTCTATCACCTTGTCTATTGTTGTTACTGCATATCCTGCATAGCGGATCCCTTCTTTCACATAACTACTGCCGTCGGTATAATATTGAACATCGGGGTTCTGGATGGGAAAATCACGAAGATCTGGTCTACTTGAGAATACTTCATCCATTACTTCCAAACAATCATGTTGACTTTCAGTAGGTTGTGGCAAAAGGGTAGCTGGATTTAAGGTGTTTACAGTCTCTAAATGCACTCTTGGGTTTTCACACAACATTGCTTGATACTTGGTCATACGGCTGTTACTAAACCAATGATTTCCTTTGTAATCCAACAACGTCTGTACTGCATGTGGGACTCGTACATAAAGCTCTTGACCCAGAGTGAGTTTATCGGCTTCAGCTACTAGCAGGGCGGCTGCAGCTACGGCTCTTAGACAAGGTGGAAGTCCGCTGGCCACTGCATCCAATTGCTTAGACATGTAGGCAACAGGTCTTTGCCATGATCCCAAGTACTGTGTCAATACTCCTACAGCCATTCTTCTTTGCTCGTGTACATATAAGTAGAATGGTCGTGTGTGATCAGGTAGACCTAATGCTGGGGCACTCATCAAAGCCCTCTTCACATCTTCAAATGCCGTCTGCTGTTCTTGGGTCCATAAGAAGGGGTCGTGCTCTGTACCTTTGATAGCTGCGTACAGAGGTTTTGCCAGTATCGCATAGCTGGGAATCCATATCCTACAGAAGCCTGCTGCCCCCAAGAATTCTCGCACTTGTCTTCTATTCTTGGGTATTGGTATTTGGCAGACAGCTTCTTTTCTCTCTGGCCCCATAATTCTTTGACCTTCAGAGATATGGAATCCCAGATATTTGACAGTTGGCAAACACAACTGAGCCTTCTTTCTAGACACCTTGTATCCTGCCTTCCAGAGAATGTGCAGTAGATCGTGCGTTGCTTGCTGACAGATTTCTTTTGTAACTGCTGCTATCAACAAGTCATCTACATATTGTAACAATACACACTCTCCTGGGATGGACTCGAAATCCAGTAGATCTTGACTTAGGGCTGAACCAAATAGGGTAGGTGAATTTTTAAACCCTTGGGGCAGTCTTGTCCAAGTCATTTGGCGTTTTGAGCCCGTTACAGCGTTCTCCCATTGGAAAGCGAAAATACATTGACTTTCTGCGGCAATTCGGAGGCAAAAGAAGGCATCTTTGAGATCTAAGACTGTGAAGTAAGTAGCCCCGCCCGGAATTAAAGCAAGCAGGTTATATATGGATTGGGTACAACTGGATGTATACTAACAACCGCATCATTGACTGCTCTCAAGTCCTGCACAGGTCGATACTCATCTGTACCGGGCTTTTGAACAGGCAGCAATGGGGTGTTCCAGGGGGAAGTACAGAATTTTAGGATACCATACCGTATGAACTTATCCAGATAAGATTGGATGTTCTTCTTAGCCTTCTGCGGGATGTGGTATTGTCTTAGGCTCACTGGATAAACCCCAAGTTTTAGTTCAATTTTTATAGGTGGAATATTGCGGGCCAGTCCTGGTGGGTTGTTCTCTGCCCAAACTCCTGGTATGTTAAATAATGTCTCATCACTCCTAGGGTTTTGGCTAGTCAACGCTGTATAAAGTCGCCACTCTTCTTCCTTTGGTACGGATAATGTCATGATACCTGAAGGTCCATTAAACTTTAAAGATGTTGTTCCATTTGGTAGGAACGTAATCTGCGCTTGTAATTTTGATAGCATATCACGTCCCAGCAATTGGACTGGACATTCAGGCATATAAAGGAATTGATGTTTTACTACGTGGCCTCCCAATGTACAGAGTCGACTTTTAAGAACCGGTTTTTCAGCACTTCTTCCAGTTGTTCCTATCACAGTAATAGTCCTTCCAGATGGAGGAGCAACTAGATTAGTCACCACTGAATGTTCAGCACCAGTGTCGATCATGAACGCACTCCTTTTCCCCCCTATTGATACTTCGACCATAGGCTCCGCTCGACCAAGGGGGATGGAGCCCGGTCGGTATCAATAGTCCTCCATGACCGTGTCAGCCAATCCCACGAAGTCCCTGCCTTCTCTATCGCGGGACCTTTGCGCTGCTGGAATATACCTGTCTTCCCTAACACTTCCTCTGTTCCCATTACTCCCTCTATTACCATTACTCCCTCCGGGGCCTCCTCTACCTCTCGCTCTGCCTCTAAAGTTTCCGTAGCCTGCCCTGGGTTGGTCTCTCTCGTACTGCTCTCTTTGCGGACATTCGTTCCTCCAATGCCCTTCTTCCTTGCAATACGCGCACTGATTCCTACTCAAAGGCTCCCTACTCCATCTACTATCGCCTCTATCTGGGCCCCGTCTATCTACGCCTGCGATCGCTACCGCTAGCATATCAGCCTTTTTACGCATCTTGCGCTCTTCCTCTTTCTTGCTTTCTGTTTCCCTATTCATATAAACCTTATTCGCTACCTCCATTAGTTGGGTGATTGACATACCTGCAAACCCTTCTAACTTTTGTAGCTTGCGCTTAATATCTCCGTAAGCTTGGCTGACAAAGGCGGAGTTCACCATTCGGGAATTATCTGCGTCTTCCGGATTAAAGGGGGTATACAAACGGTATGCCTCCAATAATCGGTCATAAAAGACACTGGGCGCTTCATCGCTTTTCTGAATCACCTCAACTGTCTTCGACATGTTAATGGCTTTCTTTCCTCCGGCTTTCATGCCAGCAATTATAGCGTCTCTATAGGCTCTGAGTTGAACCATGTCAGCACCATTTACATTCCAATCGGGATCGGTGTTGGGATAATGTGTTGCGGCCCATGCTGATGGATTGGCTTGGTTTAAAGTACGGGCTTTATCCTCTAGTGCTTTAATGGCTGCTTGATTTATTCTTGTCCTTTCCTCATTGTTAAACAAAGTCATTAATAACTGCTGGCAATCAGCCCATGTCGGGTTATGTGTCTGTACTATTGAGGTGAACAGATCAGTCATAGCTTGTGGTTTCTCAGTATACGAGGAATTGTGGGTCTTCCAGTTTAAAAGATCGGTTGTCGTGAATGGGACATATACAAAGACTGGGTCAGCATGTGCCATTTGGCCTGCGGCATCGATATAGGCTGACCCAGGATTCAGACGAAGAGGCATCTGATAGTGTTTTAATTGTTGGGCACCGGTCAACTGTCGGGTCTGTATGGGGCTACGTGGAGGGGCGTCAGTCATAGGTTCCAGTCGGGGAGAAGTAGGGTATGGGGATGTGGGAGCTTGGTTTTGGGAAAAGGTGGTAAATAGAACACTTCGAGTCGAGCTAGATGAAGCTTGACCGGAAGTCTGAAGTGGCGCCAAATCAGGATATTCGTTTTTAATGGGGGTTGGTTCTGATTCCGGAAGGGGAGATTTAGTACGAGGGGGGGTGGATCCTGTACTGGAGGAGGAAGCGGAAGTGGATGGGGGTAATGAGGGGAGGGTTGCAGGACTTCCTGCGTTTGCGTCACTTCCTCTTAACGGGAAGTAAGGGGGCGGCAAAGGGATCTCGGACTCAGGGGGCGTGTCCAAAATGGGCCTAACACCAGTCCTAGTGGACGAACAAGTCCTAGCTACCATGAGGCGACATTGCTCCTCGTGGCATGTCCGGAGCCATTTTGGCGAGTCATTTACGGCCTGTCTCCAACAATCAACATAAGGAAACTGGCCGTAAAGTTCAGGCCTACCTGATACAGCCACGTGTAAGCGCTGTACCAGAGTTGGATCCAAACTGCCACGTGGCGGCCATGCCGCAACCAAAGTAGGCCACTCCCTAGTACACAAAGTGACCAAACGTACAGGAGACATTTTAACCCCAAAATCACAAGTTTTGAATCCCTTTTTAAAATTCTTCACCATACAACCTAAGGGATCCGGAATTGTTGACTGCGACGCACCCATACTTAACAATGGAACGTCGTCGACAACGAATACTATACACGCGTACTATTCAACAGTCACACCCGTTTCCTCTGGCAACAGCACCACGTGGTACTGATACCGGAGAAACTGACGGAAGCCAAGCACAGAGAGATGGACACAGGTTTCTTCAGGAAGGAAGAGATTCTTTATTGGATCACCGATCGGGACTCAGAGGGACTAGCGTCACCAAAATACAGCAAAGTCTGAGTACTGAATACATAGAGTACATTCCTTATATAGCACTGTAGCTCCTCCCACAATTAACTACACCCACACATACCCTTAACCTATTTAATAAATAGAGTCTAAACTCATCCATCCGGTCTAACCACGTGGCTCATCTGATACAAAGGAGAGGGACGCGTAATTCCAGTTCTTACATTCCTGCACCTGGTCAGTACAGTGATAACAGTATCTTAGCTACGTGTAATTAACTAACTGATACTACAAACACATATACATACATATGCCTTGTGGCAATCTTAGCCTGCTAAACTTGTATTTTACTGGAATTACATCACATTCCCCCCTTTGATGCCTCTGATATTTCACAATTACTTGAGGCATCACTTAACCTTGGTTTGCATATACCTCAGGTTACCATGAACCAGACCAGACTTATCTTATGATGTGAATCTTTTAACACTCATCTTCCTGCATTGGTTCTCCTTGATCTAGAGCCTTATACTTATATATCGCCATTATCTGTGCAGCAGCCTTCCTCTCTGCTATACTTCCTATCAGGCTTTGCACAGACCTAACTACTAAGGGTATAAGACACGGTAGGAGTAGACACAACAGTAAAATCAGTAGGACTCCACCTACCACTGCCTTAAGCCCTCCAAACCACTCATACCAGCTACCAAACCAACCACTTGGATCGTACCCTTTCCATACCTGAGTAGGCACATGCACTAGTTTAACCATATGGCTAGTAAGCTCAGCTATTGCTTGCCCTTCGTCATCTATTTGAAGACAGCAATTGCTCAGGTTAAACTTCCCACATACACCTCCCTCTACTGCCAAAAGGTAATCCAAGGCTAATCTATTTTGGTACACTGCTGTCCTCATCCTGGTATTATGCCTCGCTAGAAGATTGAGTGCTTGTGAGGTCTCATTAGTAATAATCTCAACCACCGCCTGTAATCTTATAATACGGTTGAGCATATAAATTGGGGTTCTATAACCAAAGGTACCATCTTCCGCCCACGTGGCTGGCCCATAATAATCCATGACACGCTGGGGAGGCCATTCATTATCTTCCCAGGTGCCTATCTCTAAGGGTCCCCTTTTCTTCCTATGATTCACATCATACACTTTAACACCTAAAGTCTCACCTGTTTCAATCGGTAACAAGAAGAAGGATGGTTTGAGCATACCCAACACACATGCCCCTTCCCAGTCCTGTGGCAACTCCGAATAGGCTTTCTTACCACAGATCCAGTACAAATTTGCTGGGGCTCTCCAGGTAGATGTGATGGATAAATCAAACCACACATCCTTTAAACTGGCATATCTAGCAAACGGGTTAGATGGTTCTGAGACATTTGAAGCCGACCACCAAGTTGTATTTTTAGTATCATCATCATAAGCTTTTTGCCCTAGACAAGTTAATTCTCCTACAGAAGTATTATACATTATTCCTTTCCTTGCTATGCAAACATAACCTATGATGGAGGTCTTTAATCTCCACTCAGATCTACCTCTAACACTCAAATGATAATCGGCTTGTGTAGATATTAGTTGGTCAACTGCCTCAGAACCGGACATTACCTCCTTTGCTTCCCAAGGCCATTGGTCTCCCATGTTAGTACCTCCACACACATAGCAGTTGGTAACATTAAGACTACCGGCAATACTTTCAGCTAGGTCAATGAACAGGTTTTTAGCGTTATGGGGGATCTTATTATCTATACTCATCTCTTCATAAAAGGAATGGTATACTTGATGAGTCTGGGAGGATACCGTATCAGTCTCTATTCCTATAAACAATAATGTCCCAGGATCTAAACCCGTCCCGTATATCTGAAACCCAAATAAATTTCCATACTTATCTAGGAACTTGTCGGGGTTATTAATAAGTATATGGACTGGGTTGCATTCCATAGACTTACAATAAGGGCTAGTCGGCAACTTAGTCACTATCATGTCTTTATCTACTGTCTGTCCCCAAGTCGCCCACCCCACACAAGACCAATATGGACAAAAGTTATAGTCTTTATTTGGGCATCTAGGACTCACATATTTATTTTTACCACTGGGACAAATATATTTATCATTAGACCCATACGTCCTCTCCCATCTAAGATCCCCACATACATTCCACGGTTTTCTACCACTTGATATCGCCTTACATGCATCAAATAGCAGAACACCCGAAGAATGTACGGATTCTAACACCGTCTTATTAATTAGGGTCCCCTGAGGATCTCCATTCCTGAGAGTCAACCAAATTGTACGAGGTTGATACTCTGGACTGAAGCACTTAGGTTCTCCTACTCCTAAATGGCACACACTATAGTCTATATTTAGGTATCTACATCTTGATACCTCTCCTTTACATTCGTATTGTGAATGCCAAATTAGGGTTTGGGAAATATGGTTACCTGTTCTCGTAGTCTTAATGCATACCTCACAGCTAGGAGTGTCGGTACCTCTACCTTCCTGAATATAAAAACACATATAAATAAACACAATCAAAAGCACATCTTTCGCCGTCATCCTCAGTCTTCGTCCGTGCGATGGAACCTCAGCTTCCAGGATGTGAGGGCTGCAGGGAATGGAGTTCTGCTCGTCTTCACAGGTGTCCCTTCGAGACTTTCCTGGCTTATACACTATGTGTTGGTAAGCGGACAGGCTTTATTATGGCCTTCTCACTCACACCTGTAACAATAAAATTTGTAATCCACAATAATTCCTCGTTACTCCGACTGAGTAGTGCGTTTCAACCGGATCTTGCAGGGATTCTCTGGATCTGCTGTAATTTGCCAAGAATCGACTGCTGCTGGTTTAACCCTGGAGTGATGTATCCACGGAGTTACTTCGGCTACTTTTATCGCTGTAGGGGTAGACAAAAGAACAACATAAGGACCTCTCCACTTGGGCCCTAACGGTACATTATTCCACTCTTTAATCCACACTTGGTCTCCTGGATGATAACTTTGAACAGGGGGATAAATATTCACAGGTAATCTATCTTGTACCCATTTCTGTACCTCCTCCATAGTCTTACCCAACTCTACAACCTGCTGCCGGGTAATTCCTTCTCCCAACTGACTCAAGTCCCCCCTTAAGTTACCAAGTACGGGAGGTGGTCGCCCATACATGATTTCAAAAGGAGAGAGGCCCATCCTTCTGGTAGGGGTACTGCGGATTCGCAATAAAGCCATGGGTAAGAGAACGTTCCACTTAAGTTGGGTTTCCTGACACATTTTAGCCAACTGGTTCTTTATAGTTCTATTCATTCTCTCTACCTTACCAGAACTCTGGGGTCTATATGCAGTATGAAGCCTCCACTTTATACCAAGCATATGAGTCAGTTGTTGTAGGCACTGATGAACAAAAGCTGGACCATTGTCCGATCCTATAGAACAGGGTAGTCCATATCGGGGTATTATTTCTCGTAGCAGGAATCTTACAACTTCTCCTGCTTTCTCTGTACGAGTAGGACATGCTTCTACCCAGCCTGAATAGGTGCACACAATTACCAACAGGTAACGATGTCCGCCCGATTTAGGCATTACTGTAAAGTCTATTTGTAGATCGGACATGGGGAGTCCCCCCATAAACTGGACTCCTGGTGGCTTTACTGGTCCTTGTCTTGCATTATTCTTAGCACACGTTACACATCTGCGTACAATGGCCTGAGTCAAGTTGGACAATCTTGGTATGTAGAAATGTTTCCTGAGAGATTCTTCAGTACTGTCTCTCCCAGAATGTGTCCCGTTGTGATAATTTTGGACAATTTCTACCGCTAGTGATGCTGGTATGACTATTCTTCCATCTTCTAGCTGATACCACTTGTTCTCCAAATACTTTCCCGGTTCAGTCTTTAACCACTCCTCTTCTTGAGCTGTATAAACTGGAGTCCATTGGGACAGTGGAGTTGGTATAAGAGCAGCTATATGCCCCACATACTCCTGTCTTCCTGATTCAGCAGCACGCTTAGCTGCACTATCTGCCATCCGATTTCCCTTGGTTACATCACCATCTCCTCTCAGATGCGCTCGACAATGTATGATACCGACTTCTTTCGGCTCCCACACTGCTTCCAATAGTTGTAGGATTTCAGCTGCGTACTTGATTTCTTTGCCTTCTGAATTCAGTAGTCCTCTTTCTTTATACAAAGCTCCGTGGGCATGAGTGGTTAAAAACGCATACTTAGAGTCCGTATAGATATTTACTCTTAAACCTTCAGCCAATTGTAACGCTCGTGTTAGTGCTATTAATTCTGCCTTTTGTGCTGATGTTCCTTTCGCCAGTGGCCGAGCTTCTATCACCTTGTCTATTGTTGTCACTGCATATCCTGCATAGCGGATCCCTTCTTTCACATAACTACTGCCGTCGGTGTAATATTGAACATCGGGGTTCTGGATGGGAAAATCACGAAGATCTGGTCTACTTGAAAATACTTCATCCATTACTTCCAAACAATCATGTTGACTTTCAGTAGGTTGCGGCAAAAGGGTAGCTGGATTTAAGGTGTTTACAGTCTCTAAATGCACTCTTGGGTTTTCACACAACATTGCTTGATACTTGGTCATACGGCTGTTACTAAACCAATGATTTCCTTTGTAATCCAACAACGTCTGTACTGCATGTGGGACTCGTACATAAAGTTCTTGACCCAGAGTGAGTTTATCGGCTTCAGCTACTAGCAGGGCGGCTGCAGCTACGGCTCTTAGACAAGGTGGAAGTCCGCTGGCCACTGCATCCAGTTGCTTAGACATGTAGGCAACAGGTCTTTGCCATGATCCCAAGTACTGTGTCAATACTCCCACAGCCATTCTTCTTTGCTCGTGTACATATAAGTAGAATGGTCGTGTGTGATCAGGTAGACCTAATGCTGGGGCACTCATCAAAGCCTTCTTCACATCTTCAAATGCCGTTTGCTGTTCTTGGGTCCATAAGAAGGGGTCGTGCTCTGTACCTTTGATGGCTGCGTACAGAGGTTTTGCCAGTATCGCATAGCTGGGAATCCATATCCTACAGAAGCCTGCTGCCCCCAAGAATTCTCGCACTTGTCTTCTATTCTTGGGTATTGGTATTTGGCAGACAGCTTCTTTTCTCTCTGGCCCCATAATCCTTTGACCTTCAGAGATATGGAATCCCAGATACTTGACAGTTGGCAAACACAACTGAGCCTTCTTCCTGGACACCTTGTATCCTGCCTTCCAGAGAATATGTAGTAGATCGTGCGTTGCTTGCTGACATTTTTCTTTTGTAACTGCTGCTATCAACAAGTCATCTACATATTGTAACAATACACATTCTCCTGGGATAGACTCGAAATCCAGTAGATCTTGACTTAGAGCTGAACCAAATAGGGTAGGTGAATTTTTAAACCCTTGGGGCAGTCTTGTCCAAGTCATTTGGCGTTTTGAGCCCGTTACAGCGTTCTCCCATTGGAAAGCGAAAATACATTGGCTTTCTGCGGCAATTCGGAGGCAAAAGAAGGCATCTTTGAGATCTAAGACTGTGAAGTAAGTAGCCCCGCCCGGAATTAAAGCAAGCAGGTTATATGGATTGGGTACAACTGGATGTATGCTAACAACCGCATCATTGACTGCTCTTAAGTCCTGTACAGGTCGATACTCATCTGTACCGGGCTTTTGAACAGGCAGCAATGGGGTGTTCCAGGGGGAAGTACAGAATTTTAGGATACCATACCGTATGAACTTATCCAGATAGGATTGGATGTTCTTCTTAGCCTTCTGCGGAATGTGATATTGTCTTAGGCTCACTGGATAAACCCCATGTTTCAGTTCAATTTTTATTGGTGGAATATTGCGGGCCAGTCCTGGTGGGTTGTTCTCTGCCCAAACTCCTGGTATGTTAAACAATGTCTCATCACTCCTAGGGTTTTGGCTAGTCAACACTGTATAAAGTCGCCACTCTTCTTCCTTTGGTACGGATAAAGTCATAATACCTGAAGGTCCATTAAACTTTAAGGATGTTGTTCCATTTGGTAGGAACGTAATCTGCGCTTGTAATTTTGATAGCATATCACGTCCCAGCAATTGGACTGGACATTCAGGCATATAAAGGAATTGGTGTTTTACTACGTGGCCTCCCAATGTACAGAGTCGACTTTTAAGAACCGGTTTTTCAGCACTTCTTCCAGTTGCTCCTATCACAGTAATAGTCCTTCCAGATGGAGGAGCAACTAGATTAGTCACCACTGAATGTTCAGCACCAGTGTCGATCACTCCTTTTCCCCCCTATTGATACATCGACCATAGGCTCCGCTCGACCAAGGGGGATGGAGCCCGGTCGGTATCAATAGTCCTCCATGACAGTGTCAGCCAATCCTACAAAGTCCCTACCTTCTCTATCGCGGGACCTTTGCGCTGCTGGAATATACCTGTCTTCCCTAACACTTCCTCTGTTCCCATTACTCCCTCTATAACCATTACTCCCTCCGGGGCCTCCTCTACCTCTCGCTCTACCTCTAAAGTTTCCGTAGCCTGCCCTGGGTTGGTCTCTCTCGTACTGCTCTCTTTGCGGACATTCGTTCCTCCAATGCCCTTCTTCCTTGCAATACGCGCATTGATCCCTACTCAAAGGCTCCCTACTCCATCTATTATTGCCTCTATCTGGGCCCCGTTTATCTACGCCTGCGATCGCTACCGCTAGCATATCAGCCTTTTTACGCATCTTGCGCTCTTCCTCTTTCTTACTTTCTGTATCCCTGTTCATATAGACCTTATTTGCTACCTCCATTAGTTGGGTGATGGACATACCTGCAAACCCTTCTAACTTTTGTAGCTTGCGCTTAATATCTCCGTATGCTTGGCTGACAAAGGCGGAGTTAACCATTCGGGAATTGTCTGCGTCTTCCGGATTAAAGGGGGTATACAAGCGGTATGCCTCCAATAATCGGTCATAAAAGACACTGGGCGCTTCATCGCTTTTCTGGATCACCTCAACTGTCTTCGACATGTTAATGGCTTTCTTTCCTCCGGCTTTCATGCCAGCAATTATAGCGTCTCTATAGGCTCTGAGTTGAACCATATCAGCACCATTTACGTTCCAATCGGGATCGGTGTTGGGATAGTGTGTCGCGGCCCATGCTGCTGGATTGGCTTGGTTCAAAGCACGGGCTCTATCCTCTAATGCTTTAATGGCTGCTTGATTTATTCTTGTCCTTTCCTCATTGTTAAATAAAGTCATTAGTAACTGCTGGCAATCAGCCCATGTCGGATTATGCGTCTGTACTATTGAGGTGAACAGATCAGTCATAGCTTGTGGTTTCTCAGTATACGAGGAATTATGGGTCTTCCAGTTTAAAAGATCGGTTGTGGTAAATGGGACATATACGAAGACTGGGTCAGCGTGTGCCATTTGACCTGCGGCATCGATATAAGCTGACCCGGGATTCAGACGAAGAGGCATCTGATAGTGCTTTAATTGTTGGGCACCAGTCAACTGTCGGGTTTGGATGGGGCTACGTAGAGAGGCGTCAGTCATGGGTTCCGGTCGGGGAGAGATAGGGTATGGGGATGTGGGAGGTCGGTTTTGGGAAAAGGTCGTAAATAAAACACTTCGAGCCGAGCTAGATGAAGCTTGACCGGAAGTCTGAAGTGGCGCCAAATCAGGATATTCGTTTCTAATGGGGGTGGATTCTGGTTCCGGAAGGGGAGATTTAGTACGAGGGGGGGTGGATCCTGTACTGGAGGAGGAAGCGGAAGTGGATGAGGGTAATGAGGGGAGGGGTGCAGGACTTCCTGCGTTTGCGTCACTTCTTCTTAACGGAAAGTAAGGGGGCGGCAAAGGGATCTCGGACTCAGGGGGCGTGTCCAAAATGGGCCTAACACCAGTCCTAGTGGACGAGCAAGTCCTAGCTACCATGAGGCGACACTGCTCCTCGTGGCATGTCTGGAGCCATTTTGGCGAGTCATTTACGGCCTGTCTCCAACAGTCAATATAAGGAAACTGGCCGTAAAGTTCAGGCCTACCCGATACAGCCACGTGTAAGCGCTGTACCAGAGTTGGATCCAAACTGCCACGTGGCGGCCATGCCGCAACCAAAGTAGGCCACTCCCTAGTACACAAAGTGACCAAACGTACAGGAGACATCTTTACCCCAAAATCACAAACTTTGAATCCCTTTTTAAAATTCTTAACCATACATCCTAAGGGATCCGGAATCGTTGACTGCGACGCACCCATACTTAACAATGGAACGTCGTCGACAACGAATACTATACACGCGTACTATTCAACAGTCACACCCGTTTCCTCTGGCAACAGCACCACGTGGTACGGTTACCAAGTGAAACGTACACAATAACAATAAACACTCAGGGAATTCCCGTACACACACAGCTGTTACACCAGTCACTATATAATCAATATTATGCCCTTTGGCGTAACTATACAGTCACCCACGCTATAATTCTCTATATACGAATTACCCGTCTATAACACACCCCAGTAACATCGTCTTTTACAAATAGCGGTTACAGTACGGTTAGCATAGGTCAAAGCACAAGTTAAGGTCACAATACAATTATTAGTGGTTATGGTGTTAAACATGCAATGGACGACAATGATTAGTACTTATTATATAATGTCAGTAAATATACAGGGTTATGGTACCGTGCACTATAATACAGCAACACACTATTAACACTCTCGCTAGACGGCTGAGCTCGCGCTATCTAACAAGATATACACTTTACTAAAACAATCGTTAACACATTTACAATTCCCAACTAAACTATTGGCCAGTACCTTGAATGGACTACCTAAAACTATATACACCCGTTTTGGTTAGCCACACTGCCCAATCACCACATATATAGCGAGCTAGAGAACCGAATTTACACAGGCGCCTCTTAGTCGCACTATCAAAAGTCTAGTGGGTTCCAAATTTACACGCCTTCCCACTTAGCCCAGATAGGATGAGAACTAGCGAACCGAATTTACACAGGCGCCGCTTAGTCTCCCGGTCCCTCCGACCTAGCGAACGTAATATACACCCTAGAACGCTAGTCTAGACAAGACACCGGTGTCCGGCTAGGGCTATTTACACCAGGACCCCGCCTGACTAACCAAATCAAACGGTCTGACTAAAGAGCGTTCGATCGAGCGGTGCGCCTTCGCTCCTTCCCTCCGACAGAGGGGGCAGATACACAGATTCAAAACCCCTTTGGGCCTACCGCACAATCGGTATACCCCTAGTGGGTCCTGCCGTCTAAAACAGCAGTTGTCTTACCTCCTCGTTCCTGAACCTGAGTTCACACTCATCGACGGGGACACCCCAGCACTTCTCACGTAGAGGCCGATGATCTCCTGGACAACAGACCAGTGGCGCCGAGACGAAGGGAGGTCCACGCAGAAGTTCAGGGGTGCAGCCGTAGAGAACGTGGGCAAAGATAGACCGTCTCACGCCTCTGCCTCTCAGCTACCGTTGAACGATGAGCTTCCCGGCCAATGCACCAAATGATACCGGAGAAACTGACGGAAGCCAAGCACAGAGAGATGGACACAGGTTTCTTCAGGAAGGAAGAGATTCTTTATTGGATCACCGATCGGGACTCAGAGGGACTAGCGTCACCAAAATACGGCAAAGTCTGAGTACTGAATACATAGAGTACATTCCTTATATAGCACTGTAGCTCCTCCCACAATTAACTACACCCACACATACCCTTAACCTATTTAATAAATAGAGTCTAAACTCATCCATCCGGTCTAACCACGTGGCTCATCTGATACAAAGGAGAGGGACGCGTAATTCCAGTTCTTACATTCCTGCACCTGGTCAGTACAGTGATAACAGTATCTTAGCTACGTGTAATTAACTAACTGATACTACAAACACATATACATACATATGCCTTGTGGCAATCTTAGCCTGCTAAACTTGTATTTTACTGGAATTACATCACAGTACGGTTACCAAGTGAAACGTACACAATAACAATAAACACTCAGGGAATTCCCGTACACACACAGCTGCTACACCAGTCACTATATAATCAATATTATGCCCTTTGGCGTAACTATACAGTCACCCACGCTATAATTCTCTATATACGAATTACCCGTCTATAACACACCCCAGTAACATCGTCTTTTACAAATAGCGGTTACAGTACGGTTAGCATAGGTCAAAGCACAAGTTAAGGTCACAATACAATTATTAGTGGTTATGGTGTTAAACATGCAATGGACGACAATGATTAGTACTTATATACAGTGTCAGTAAATATACAGGGTTATGGTACCGTGCACTATAATACAGCAACACACTATTAACACTCTCGCTAGACGGCTGAGCTCGCGCTATCTAACAAGATATACACTTTACTAAACAATCGTTAACACATTTACAATTCCCAACTAAACTATTGGCCAGTACCTTGATGGACTACCTAAAACTATATACACCCGTTTTGGTTAGCCACACTGCCCAATCACCACATATAGCGAGCTAGAGAACCGAATTTACACAGGCGCCTCTTAGTCGCACTATCAAAAGTCTAGTGGGTTCCAAATTTACACGCCTTCCCACTTAGCCCAGATAGGTTGAGAGCTAGCGAACCGAATTTACACAGGCGCCGCTTAGTCTCCCGGTCCCTCCGACCTAGCGAACGTAATATACACCCTAGAACGCTAGTCTAGACAAGACACCGGTGTCCGGCTAGGGCTATTTACACCAGGACCCCGCCTGACTAACAAAATCAAACGGTCTGACTAAAGAGCGTTCGATCGAGCGGTGCGCCTTCGCTCCTTCCCTCCGACAGAGGGGGCAGATACACAGATTCAAAACCTCTTTGGGCCTACCGCACAATCGGTATACCCCTAGTGGGTCCTGCCGTCTAAAACAGCAGTTGTCTTACCTCCTCTTTCCTGAACCTGAGTTCACACTCATCGACGGGGACACCCCAGCACTTCTCACGTAGAGGCCGATGATCTCCTGGACAACAGACCAGTGGCGCCGAGACGAAGGGAGGTCCACGCAGAAGTTCAGGGGTGCAGCCGTAGAGAACGTGGGCAAAGATAGACCGTCTCACGCCTCTGCCTCTCAGCTACCGTTGAACGATGAGCTTCCCGGCCAATGCACCAAATGATACCGGAGAAACTGACGGAAGCCAAGCACAGAGAGATGGACACAGGTTTCTTCAGGAAGGAAGAGATTCTTTATTGGATCACCGATCGGGACTCAGAGGGACTAACGTCACCAAAATACAGCAAGTTCTGAGCCCCGGACAATAGTGCAGGCTCCTTATATAGGCACATAACTCCTCCCATATTAAGCTCCACCCGCACATTCTCTTAACCAATCAACACAAATAAGAATTAACTTCCTGTTTGACCGCATGGCTTGTCCAGCACAATGGAGGAGGGGAATATTATATCCTGTATTCTTGCACATGCTCCGTACACTACTGATCGTATCTTGCCTCGTGCAACCAACTGATCGATACGTCAGCATATGCACGTACACATGCCACGTGGTAATCTCGGCCTACTAAATTTATTTTTACCGAGATTCCACCACAATACCGAGACACATTTTTCCAGGCCTGACAAACCCCTGCTTTTCCAGTGGTGGAATTGGGTTTGCCAGGATACATACCTTCCAGCCACAGTTTTTCTTCCACTCCTGCTGCCACTATGTGTATGCTCACTGCATGGGCCTCTGATAATTCAGTTCAATTTGTCAGGGTTAAGCCTTGCATTAGAATGGGAATTCATATTAGTGCTATTAAACTTTGCAGACAAGAAATAAATTATGAGAGACTATCCAATTATAGAAGGCATTTTAAGGTCAGTGTGTGTTTTCAAATAATGGGTAACTGGATGATCACAAAACTGATTTCCTATATGCAGATCACCATTATACTTATATTAAATCTTAGATGGCAGAGAGTTCAACAGTGAAACTAAACTAATCTATACACCCAAACTGCTATTTTAAGCTACATATGTTTAGATGCCTATAGTATCTCTTACTTAGATATAGTGATAATTTCTCCTTGAAAGAATCCTTTGGAAGTTCCATTGCATTCACCAGAACAGATGCAAAAAGAATGTTGGATGAACATTGGTTGAAGAGATGTGGAATGTATATTCATGTATTTGCAAAATGTTGTGATATTCTTCCATTCCTTCATTTACCACATGGCCAGTAGCATTTTGATAGTGGCTCATCTGACATCTCATTCCAAAAAATATTGTTAATAGCTTGCAGTTGCCTCGCTCCCCTTGCCAGTCTCCACCCTATTGGAATGGTTTTACAATATCTATCATAACATTGCCCAATGCTATTCCAATCACAGGAAGGCTATGGATTTGAGATCGGTATTTTGGTTAAATACTGGTAACATGCAAATTTCAGTGCAGATATATTGCCATAAAGACACTGAATGATTATTGTGCATAACATTTTAATATGGGGTTCCTTCCACTGTCCATTACACACTCAGACAAAACCTTGTTATAGAAACATGTAAGGGGTGAGTATCACTTCCTGATTTCATAGTAGACACACAAACACTAGACAAGATGGGGGAAATAGTTAGGGGCAAATTGTTGTGAAACCCCTGGCACTGTAAGGGTTAATCATGTGGGTGCTGGCCAACGCTGGCTAGTTAAAAAAAATAACGAAAAAGCCGAATGGGGATCAATATGACATATCTGCAATGCCACCGTTAGGGGCATATATACTAAACAATGAGCAGCCAATGGCCGTTTCCTGTAACAAAATCTAGCGAATGCTCAGCTGTTGCTGCCCAGTCACTAGAACGGCCCTCTCATGGGAATCATGCCTATAAAATAGCAGGGGAGATATAGTCCTCCCACATGCCCTCATATGTGGGATCACGTGGGGGACTTTAAATTAAATAAGGGGGGGGTTTAGTCCACCCCCCATACTTTTGTCCACCCCCATCTAAATTAATCATCCCCTTGGTAGCTAGGCTGGGTAGCCCCTAGCCACATTTATTAAAATAAACTAACCCTACCCACCCCCTCACTTTAACTCCTTATGGATACAGCTTCAAAAGCTTGTCTTACCCTTAAGGACACAAGCCATTTTTGCATTTTTTTTTCTGTTTGTGTTCAAACGCAATTTGCATCTCTGTCATTTATTATTATACCATTTTTTAGAGGGCAAAAAGAGCTTTAATTTGATGTCACATATACAAAAATTCTCATTAAAAAAGAAACTGTTTTGGGAATAATAGCGTGTGCATAATATGTACAGCTTATGAAAAGTAATTATAAGTATGATGGGTGTTTGAATAAACAATTTTATTTGCATTGAGTATTAAACGTTAAGTTTTAACAATATCGATTGTAAGGACTCCTGACAACCAGGGATGCCATGGCCTTACCCTAATAAATTCCTGACTTAGTTTGTTCATTTATTGATTTCAAAGACTATTAATCTTAAAGACCCAACATATCCTGCATAATTTGCATAAATTAGGTCAAATTAATTTATTATGAAGCACTCTCTTTAGCTGCACTATTTATATACACATACCGTATTTATCGGCGTATAACACGCACCTCATTTCCAGAAGGAAATTCCAGGAAATGTCCACCTCTCCCATAGTATTCCCCCCCCCTCATCCCATAGTAATCTCCCCCCCCCCCCCCCATAGTATTCTCTCCCCCCTCCCATAGTATTCTCCCCCCCCCCCATAGTGTCCCCTAGTGCACTTTCCCTCTGTCCCATATTTACTTACCTGTCTTGAAGCGTGGGCCGGCTTCACAGCGCGCACCGCGGAACTGGAACTTAAATTTCAGGTTCCGGTTTCCGGCGGGACTGAAAGGAAGTGGGCACACTATTGTGTGCACACTTCCTTTCAGTCCCGCCGGAAACGGAACCTGAAATTTAAGTTCCAGTACCGGCGGGACTGAAAGGAAGTGTGCACACAATAGTGTGCACACTTCCTTTCAGTCCCGCCGGAAACCGGAACCTGAAATTTAAGTTCCAGTTCCGCGGTGCGCGCTGTGAAGCCGGCCCACGCTTCAAGACAGGTAAGTAAATGTAGGATATCGGCGTATAACACGCACCCATGATTTTCTCCCTATTTTCAGGGAGAAAAAGTGCGTGTTATACGCCGATAAATACGGTAATTTTAGTCGAAACTGTAAAAAAAAAAAATGTTTTTGCATTTTCACAGCCAGTGTCATTTCACGGAGTTCAAATATGTGGCTGTCTAGGATACAACTACTAGAGGTAGTCTTAACCCTTCAATGTAAACATTGCAGTTTCTCTAAAACATTAATGTTTTCACTTACAGGGTTAAGGGGACAGGGACACTGCACACAGATCACTTCAAACTCATTGAGCACTTTGAATTCACATTGCATTCTCACTTTTAGTGACCAACCCTGCTTGTTGTTTCCAGCCAGGTTCTCGAGTCACACGTGCAGTTCATGATAGAGGCATTTCCAAATTCTCTCAATGAGGAAACTGAGAAAATCTGGACTACTGGTGTTATTGTAGACTGTTAGGAACCAATGCTCCAATACCGTTCCCTCCTCACTATATATATAATATATTTATACAACAGTGATAAATTCATGTTTTGTTCTTGTAACGGACCGTTTCACTTACAAGAGGATAAAACCCAGTTTAGGCGATAATCCCCTTTCCAGATGCACAGGCAGCTACTGCAAACACCATTCTCCCGACTGGAACCACACGAACACTGGAACAGCTGAACAAGAAAAGCAGACATCGGCTTACACTCTTGGCAGTCAGCATACAATCCCATTCCCCCAAAGACCGAGACGACACATCGCTTTGAGGGTTAAGCAAGACTCAAGACTGGGACACCCAGTCTGGCTTTTATTACAAACAAGTACATACAGGACACTCCCAGGGGGAGGATGAAATTAACCAATCACATGGATGTACCTCCCACACATTTCCTCCCCTTAGATTAACACTTAACACAATTATACCGTACACCTTTTTCCCCAATTCCTGGATGTACCCCAAATACATAGGCTACACCTCCAAAACAGGTATCCCCTGATAGCCCTTATTCAGGGGGACAACATATGCAAGAATCAGCCCATTCGGATAAACGGTTCGGGAGTTATGGGACTTTAAAGTATTGACCGACCGCATGGGTAAAGTATCCGAAAACAGTTCCATGCATTTTGGCCCTGCGGTCGGTCACAAACAAGTGAATGAAACAGACGAATTGCCTGTGTTATAGAGCCTGGAGAGGGTTTGAATGAATTCCCTTGTTTGTGGGGTTCTTTCTACCGAACGGCGGGTCATTCGGTAGTTTCCATACGAATTTCTGGAAGTATGGAGGTCTCAGCGGTGTTTGCCTAGTCAAGTGTCCGATTTTAGTTCCAGACACTCAACGGCAAAACACTGCTGTTCGGTAGTTTAAGATGGCCGCCGCCACGTGTTTGTTTCCCGAATGGCGGCCACCCAGAGGACAAAGAATACATTACCTGGATTGCCAATTACCCGTTTGCAACATTGTTGCAAACTGTAATTGGAGGCACACTTATTCCTGGGTGGTCTGGTTGTTCGGTAGTTTCACTCAATATAATGAATGGAGTGATTCTACCGAACAATCAGGTGAATGCTGCATACATATCACCCAGGTTAAACTTAACACATGAATACATATACAATATTACAGGCAGTACACTAGAATATGCTTCACAGTCTTAAAGGGACAGTAGTCCCAAAAGTCCCAATCTGTTCATAGATGATTTTAAAGGGCCAGTAGCAGCAATATAAATTATTACATGCCCAAATATAGTGTTTATAGAGCAATATGTCCATGGGCCGTAGTCGCAGGGCAGGAGGCTAGCAGCCAGGCCTCTCCAGTTCACAGTGGCGAAGCTGGTTTCGCCACATTTCTCCCCTTTGCCAATTAGACTAACAGGGTACCTGACTTTCTGCCGGTCAGTGCCCTGGTTAGTCCAGCAACCCACCCACGAAACAGAAATAACAGAGCAGCCCACCCACACTAACCGGTTACTACATCTGGGTGAGAAAGGATTTTGTCCAAGTTCTGGTGTTTCACCACTGCTGGGTGGGAGACGGGTAGGTTGCCTTGGTGGGTTGCTGAGGGGGCAGAGACCAGCGGTACTCTGTCCTGTTGCCAGCACTACCACGGGAGTAGTCTGGTGGGCGCCTGGTTGCTGGAGACTGGCTGTCTCCCCTTTAGGTGCACCGCTCGACTGCCGGAGGGGGAGACCGACTGTCTCCCCTTTGGATCCATCACACTGAGGCTGGGGAACAGGACCGACCGTCCCTATCCCTTGTGCTGTAAGTGCAGAGACTACGGTCCCATCTGCACAGTTGTGGGGCTTAACATCTCCCCTTGGTGGGTTAGGTTGCCGTGGGAGAGAGGGTGTAACAAGTTCCTCTCTCTGGATGGCAAACTGCCACTGGGGAGAAAGGATGGCACCTTCTGCTCCCTGGGGTACACACTGCCGCTGGGGAGGAAGGATTGCACCTTCTGCTCCCTGAGGTACACACTGCCGCTGGGGAGGGAGGACGCTGCTCTCCTCTCCCTTCACCTCACACTGCCTTCCTGGCACATCACTTTGTTGCTGGGGGGCAGGAACAACAACCTCTGCCCCCTGTAACTCAGCCTGCCGCTGGGGAGGATGGACGACACCATCAGCTCCCGGAGACACACACTGCCGCTGGGGAGGAAGGACTGCACCTTCTGCTCCCTGGGGCACACACTGCCCCTGGGGAGGGAGGACACTGCTCTCCTCTCCCTTCCCTTCACACTGCCTTCTTGGCATATCACTTTGCTGCTGGGGGGCAGGAACAACAACCTCTGCCCCCTGTAACTCAGCCTGCCGCTGGGGAGGATGGACGACACCATCAGCTCCCGGAGACACACACTGCCGCTGGGGAGGGAGGACGCTGCTCTCCTCTCCCTTTAATTCACACTGCCTTCCTGGCACATCACTTTTCTGCTGGGGGGCAGGAACAACAACCTCTGCCCCCTGTAACTCAGCCTGCCGCTGGGGAGGAAGGACGACACCTTCATCTCCCTGGGACACACACTGCCGCTGGGGAGGAAGGACGGCACCTTCAGCTCCCTGAGATACAATCTGCCGCTGGGGAGGAAGGACGACACCTTTAGCTCCCTGGAACTTACTCTGCCGCTGGGGAGGATGGACGACACCATCAGCTCCCTGGGTTACACACTGCCGCTGGGGATCTGGGCCGACTGCCCAGCATCCCTGTAGGGCCGGTAGAGAGACCTCGGTCCCATCTCCACCTGCCTGTTGTGGTTCCTCACAGGACCAATCTATGAGGACCCCTACTTCGGGTTCTTCCTGCCGCCTCGGGGGGGGGCGGCTAACCTCCTCGGATGCAGCCTCTACTCTGCTGCTGTACCACTCTTCCTGCTCATCATACTCTTCGTCCATCTTTGAGTTTTGCTCAGCCATGACCTGGTTCCAGATCCCCTGGAATGTGTCCATGGATATATAACCCCCATACTGGGCCACTTGCTGCCTCACCTTGGCCATAAAATCATCTTCAGCGTCAGAGCCTTCCATACTTGTCTGCTCCAAGTCGCTGGATACCTCTGCTGCCAGGGGCGCTGCACGAATGCTAACGTTGCCCTCAATTTGTAACTCCAAGGAATTGGTGTTCTGTAGCTGTCCTTCTGGCTGTGGGAACAATCCCGCAGCTTGTTGGTTCCTCTGCGTCGTTCGCAGCATGAGGTACGCCTGTACATCGTTGTAGACCCGGTCTGCCATCCGCTCCGCTCGGGCTGGTGAGAATAGAGCCATCCTGCTCCTATATTCCCTGGCAAACTCGGATTCTTCCTTCTCCCTCGGAGGTGCTGCAGCAGCTGCGACTCTGTCTCCTTCCATTTTCCTGATTTCCTTTGTAGATAGGGTCGCTGTACGGATACTAGCGTTGCCCTCAATTTGTAATCCAGAAATGGTGTTGTCTGTAGCTGTCCCTCTGGTTGTAGGAACGATCCCGCCGCTTGCCACCAATTGTAACGGACCGTTTCACTTACAAGAGGATAAAACCCAGTTTAGGCGATAATCCCCTTTCCAGATGCACAGGCAGCTACTGCAAACACCATTCTCCCGACTGGAACCACACGAACACTGGAACAGCTGAACAAGAAAAGCAGACATCGGCTTACACTCTTGGCAGTCAGCATACAATCCCATTCCCCCAAAGACTGAGACGACACATCGCTTTGAGGGTTAAGCAAGACTCAAGACTGGGACACCCAGTCTGGCTTTTATTACAAACAAGTACATACAGGACACTCCCAGGGGGAGGATGAAATTAACCAATCACATGGATGTACCTCCCACACATTTCCTCCCCTTAGATTAACACTTAACACAATTATACCGTACACCTTTTTCCCCAATTCCTGGATGTACCCCAAATACATAGGCTACACCTCCAAAACAGGTATCCCCTGATAGCCCTTATTCAGGGGGACAACATATGCAAGAATCAGCCCATTCGGATAAACGGTTCGGGAGTTATGGGACTTTAAAGTATTGACCGACCGCATGGGTAAAGTATCCGAAAACAGTTCCATGCATTTTGGCCCTGCGGTCGGTCACAAACAAGTGAATGAAACAGACGAATTGCCTGTGTTATAGAGCCTGGAGAGGGTTTGAATGAATTCCCTTGTTTGTGGGGTTCTTTCTACCGAACGGCGGGTCATTCGGTAGTTTCCATACGAATTTCTGGAAGTATGGAGGTCTCAGCGGTGTTTGCCTAGTCAAGTGTCCGATTTTAGTTCCAGACACTCGACGGCAAAACACCGCTGTTCGGTAGTTTAAGATGGCCGCCGCCACGTGTTTGTTTCCCGAATGGCGGCCACCCAGAGGACAAAGAATACATTACCTGGATTGCCAATTACCCGTTTGCAACATTGTTGCAAACTGTAATTGGAGGCACACTTATTCCTGGGTGGTCTGGTTGTTCGGTAGTTTCACTCAATATAATGAATGGAGTGATTCTACCGAACAATCAGGTGAATGCTGCATACATATCACCCAGGTTAAACTTAACACATGAATACATATACAATATTACAGGCAGTACACTAGAATATGCTTCACAGTCTTAAAGGGACAGTAGTCCCAAAAGTCCCAATCTGTTCATAGATGATTTTAAAGGGCCAGTAGCAGCAATATAAATTATTACATGCCCAAATATAGTGTTTATAGAGCAATATGTCCATGGGCCGTAGTCGCAGGGCAGGAGGCTAGCAGCCAGGCCTCTCCAGTTCACAGTGGCGAAGCTGGTTTCGCCACAGTTCTAACTAATACTACTACTTTTTTATGCCACCTGTAGTCCATTTTTATAGAATCACAGATGCCAATTATGATGATTTTGCAAGTTCAATTTGCTCCTTATATTCTTTTACTACATTAGTTTTGCTCCAATATTAAAAAAAAAAATGCTCCAAGCTAGATGCACACTCTGTATATTATATAATAAACCAATATAACACTAACTCTCAATTTTATTAAAGACACGGAGGCTCATATTATGCATAACTCTTTCTTTATTTCCTCAGCAGCAAAGATAGAGGAATATAAATATTATCAAAATGAAAGAAAAAACTGTACAGGCATAACAGGTAGCCAATCACATAATAGAGGAAGTAGCTATATAAGTCCTGTGTCTCCCACAATCCCCCTCTTTCTTTGCTGCTTCCTCAGACAGCTAAGTACCTTACTGAGCTCTACTACTGATTGCATTTTGTGTTGTGTTCTTTACATGTATTTTGCAATTGTTGCTTATAGCTCTTAATAATATTATTATATTTCTGTATTTGGTGTTTGTTTTTGACCACATCGTTGGTGTAGCTGGGTGTTCTCCCCTGGGACTTTGCCCGCCGTCGCGGGCTGTGTTTTCCCCTCCATCCCACCCCCGTTCTCTCTGATCGCTTTTCGGCGTGGTTAATCTGCCGCGACAGTCCTCTCTCTGCGACCGCGGCAGAGTGTGCTCGTTCCCCTCTCACGGGCTGCCCGCGCGGGTGGGTGCACGCGCCCCTTCCCCCGCCGGGAGCCGGCCCGCGAGCGCACTCTGACACGTGCGGCGGCCATTTTGGGCGGTCATTTGTGTCGCCCTGTCCTGCCGTGCGGTCGGTCCCTGTTTCTCGGGTTCCCCTGCTACACCAACGATCGAGTTATAATTCGTTTGCTATTCTACTGGGTTACTCAACCCTTGTCTGGTACTTTTCTTTAGGTTTACCTTAGTGCAGTTTTACCCTTAGTGACTACCGCCATTATGCAGGATAATAAGGATGGGCCTACTGACCCCTCTGGGGATTTCCCGAAAGACAACCCTGAGGGCGCTATGGCCTCTCAGGAGTTCCAGGCCTTATTGGAGGCCACCATGGCGTCCTCCCTTCAGAAGGCTATTGCCTCCGCTATGGGGGCTGTTTCGTCCTCCTTCACCCAGTCACTTCATTCTGTATTTTTGCCCCCCATGGCTACCCCTACCCCCCTGGGTGTGGGGTCCCCTTCCCCTGCCCAAACTGTGCCGGGTGCCCGTAAGGCTAAGGCAAACTCTCGCCATATCGGCTCCCACTCCTCGATGCAGGCCTTGCCTGCCATGACTGACACGCCTCTGGCAGTCGCAGATAGCGCGCACCCCACGCGCACAAGAGCCCCTGGCCGGGCTAAAAAGGCTAGGTTGTGGAAACGGGCTAGAGCCCTGGATAATGGGTCGGATACCGACCGGAGTGTGGAAGATGATTCCGATATCATGGAGTATGACTCCTATGTGGAGGGCGAGTCAGACGAGGATCAACCCCCTATGGGTGTAACCCCTACTGGGTCCTCTGCCAACCCTCGAGGGAAAGTACCAGACCCCACTGGGGATGATATTAAGGGGCTTTTAGACCCACGGGGTAACCCCCTGTTCGACCCGGACGACCTACGTCACCCGAGGTCTGCTGAATGGGTCCCTCCGGACCATATCGCCCAATATGTGGCTAAACGGATTCGCACACCTCTGTCCAAGGAAGGCCGCAATAAATTGCGCGCCGAATGCCCACGACCTTCCCTCCCTGGCGCTGCCTGTAAAACCCCAGACGTTGACCCTCAAATCGCCCAGTTTCTGAATAAATCTGGGTGGAAGCCTAAAAAGGGGCTTGATCACTCCCTGAAAGGGTGCCAAGATAAAATTCTTGATACGCTGGGCCCCCTGTCTAAGCTCTACGAGCTTCTTGATGCCGCTCGTAATGGTGACTCAGTTCTGGATGTAGATGTGACCATCGGGTGGGTCCAGCGAGCTATCTGCCTTGTGGGGAATGCTAACACGGCTATGTCCTCTGAGAGACGCAAGGCTATTCTTTTGAAAATAGACCCTAAACTGGCCGCTATGACCGTAGCTGAGCCTGACTCAGCCGATGAGGGGATGTTGTTCGGCACATCCTTTGTGAAGGACATGGGGTCCTATGTTAAAACCTTTACGGCTATCGACAAGGCGCAGGCAAATATGAAGCGCGTCTTCGCGCCCAAGGTTTTCGGTGGGGCCGGGCGTAGCAGGAACCGTCCACCCGGCCGTGGTTTCCGAGGCTCATTCCATGCCACCAGAGGTTCCTTTTTCCCCTCTCGAGGGTTCCAGGATCCGAAAACGCCTCCCTTCTTCCCGGCTAGAGGGAGATCGTGGGGCTCCAGATACCCCCGTGGTGGGTCTTCGGGCAGACGCCCTTATGGTGAGTACCCCTTCTTCCCTTCTCGATCAGGTTCGGGTGGCGGGGAGGCTGGCCTTATTCTACCCAAAGTGGGCAGTTATAACCTCAGATGCTTGGGTTCTGCAGTGCGTAAAGGGTTACCAACTAGATTTTGTCTCCCTGCCTGTTCAAACGTATACCCCCAGGGAATTGTCTCTCCCACAGGAGCAAGACGCGATGATCTCCGCGGAAGTCGCGGAGATGTTCTCGAAGGGCGCCATCGAAGAATTGCCGTTCGCCACTCCAGGCTTTACGAGCAATCTCTTCCTTGTACCCAAGAAAGGGGGCGGTGTCCGCCCAGTGATAAATCTTCGCCCTCTCAACGCCTTCCTACGCTACCAGCATTTCCAGATGGAAGGCATTCATTGTCTCAGAGACCTTCTGAGACAGTCGGATTGGATGGCCAAGTTGGACCTGAAGGATGCGTACTTCACGGTTCCAATAGCAATAGAGTCCAGGGACTACTTGCACTTCACCTGGCACGGACGGCGTTGGCGTTTTACATGCCTGCCGTTCGGTCTCTCCTCGGCCCCTTGGTGTTTCACCAAGGTAATGAAGCCGGTGGTGTCGTTCCTCCGTACCCGAGGGGTTCGACTGATTATTTACCTGGACGACATTCTAATCATGTCCCAATCGTTGGAATGCCTGAGGTTGCATTTAGACTGGACGGTCAACCTCTTACAGAACCTAGGTTTTCTGGTCAACTGGGACAAGTCGGTCCTGACACCCGCCCAGTCTATGGAGTTTTTGGGGTTCCAGGTGGATTCCGTACGGCAGTTCCTGTACTTGCCGGAGTCCAAGATAAAAGCCATCCAGAAGGAGCTTCGTCGGGCTCTTCGTGCTTCGGACTTGTCGGTCCGGCAGCTAGCAAGGATTATCGGTCTACTGGCCTCCTCCATTCAGGCGATATTCCCAGGCCCTTTGCATTACCGGGCTCTCCAGCGACTCAAAGGGTCACGCCTACGTTCGGGTCAATCGTACGAATCCCGAATTTGTTTGGACGAGGAATCCAGAGACGAGCTGGTGTGGTGGTTGGCACACATGGAAGCCTGGAACGGAAGAGCGATTTTCGGTTCCGTTCCAGACGTGATCATAGAATCAGATGCCAGCTTGCACGGCTGGGGGGCGCGTTGTGGCAACATTTCCACGGGGGGCAGATGGTCCGACGCAGAGAAGTCGCTACACATCAACTGCCTAGAACTTCTGGCTGGAGCCTTTGCGATTCGCAGCCTTACTCCTGGAAGGGCGAACTGTTGTGTCCTCCTCAAGTTGGACAACGTATCGGCAGTCCGATACATAAATCACCTGGGCGGCACCAAGTCCAAGATGTTGGCTCTACTGGCGAAGGACTTTTGGCAATTCTGCCTTCTCAACAACGTTTCGGTGACGGCGGAACATATTCCGGGTCTGGACAATTCCGGTGCGGATTGGAACTCCAGGCATTTGAGAGACTCGGGAGACTGGCGATTGCACGCCTCGGTCTTCCAAGGCCTAACCAGGCTGTGGGGACGGTTCGAGATGGACCTGTTCGCCTCTCGACTGAACACTCAGTTGCCGAAGTTCTACAGTTGGAGACCGGACCCGGCGGCTGTGGCGACGGATGCCTTTCTTCAGGAATGGCCTCTGGGCCACCTGTATGCCTTTCCTCCATTCAACATGATTGCTCGTACGATCTCGAAGCTGGTTCGTCACGACTGTTGTCTAGCTCTGATCACCCCTCTGTGGAGATCCCGTCCGTGGTTCCCTCGTTTGATGGAGTTGTCCATAGACTTCCCTCGTCTGTTACCGAACTTCCAGAACCTCCTTCTGGATCCGGATGGGAACTCGCACGAATTGGTGCTGCAACACCAGCTGCCCCTAGTAGCATGGTTCCTTTCAGGGGACGCTGGCTTGTCCCTGACATTCCACAGTCAACTCTCTTGCTCCTCGATAACGCCTGGGCTCCGGGCACGCGATCAGCTTACCGGGCTGCATGGAAGTCTTGGTCTGATTGGTGCATGGAACGGGCAGTGGATCCCGTATCTGCCCCTCTCCATTTGATCCTGGGTTTTCTCACAGCCCTGTTCGACTCAGGCAAGGCGTACAGGACTATCAATGTTTTTCGCTCGGCCATTTCTGCCGGTCACGGAGGTTTGGAAGGTTTACCCGTCGGCAAACATCCTTTTGTATGCCGCCTTCTCAAGAGTATTCGCTTCGTCCGTCCACCTAGGTCGCGGTTTTCGGCCTTTTGGGACGTCAACATAATGTTGCGGTTTCTGTCGGAGTGGTATCCTAACCATGACTTGACTCTTAAACAACTATCCTCCAAGATGGTTATGCTGTTTTGCCTGGTCTCTTGTAAGAGAGTCTCCGATGTCAGGGCTCTTGATTGGGGTGCCTTTGTGTTTACTCCTGAAGGCGTTACTTTCAACATATCTAGGAGAACTAAGTCGGCATCCAAATCCTTCGTATATCCTAGATTCTCGTCATGTCCGGCACTCTGTCCGGTGGATTGTTTGAAGGCCTATCTAGAGGCTACGCGACCGTTGCGTTCGTCTGACCGACATCCCCTATTCATTTCGTTTAAGGCTCCTCATTGCCCAGTATCGACACCGACGCTAGCGCGTTGGATTCGTTGGCTTCTATCCCTAGCGGGTATAGACACGTCTATCTTTACGCCTCATTCTGTACGAGGTGCTATGGCCTCGAAGGCATCCACAGTTGGTTGCCGTCTGGAAGACATCATGCGCGCAGCGGACTGGTCCCGAGAATCAACCTTCAGAGACTTCTATTTCAGACCAATTGAACACATCGCATCTCAAGTGATAGCACAGCTTTGAACTTGCATAATATGAGCCTCCGTGTCTTTAATAAAATTCCCAGATTTTACTAGTAACATGACGTAAAGTCATGATTTTATTAAAGACACGGAGGCGAGTATTATTACTCGCCTCCCGGTGTGGATTTGGGATAGGAGATGCTTCGATGCTATACAGGTATGTTGTCAATTAGGTCTGTATTGAGATCATGTTTCTGTATCGTGTAATTTTATCATGCTTAGATGATTTTGGCAGTTTTATATTGGTTTCTAATCTTATATATTTTTCTATTCCAGAATCCTGTTTCATGTAGAACCCCTCACGGTTATGTTTGGTAAGTCTACAGTTTTGAGTTTGGAAATTACCATATTTCTCTATCTTTTTTAGCTTGAAGTTATCCTTTTGTTTCCCGTTTCCTGTTTGGATCAAGTGGGACGTCGTTTTATCTTACCTGGTCTTCGGTTTCGCAAGAAAGAGGGGGATTGTGGGAGACACAGGACATATATAGCTACTTCCTCTATTATGTGATTGGCTACCTGTTATGCCTGTACAGTTTTTTCTTTCATTTTGATAATATTTATATTCCTCTATCTTTGCTGCTGAGGAAATAAAGAAAGAGTTATGCATAATACTCGCCTCCGTGTCTTTAATAAAATCATGACTTTACGTCATGTTACTAGTAAAATCTGGGAATTAATTCTCACCTTTTTCCTTAGCCACATATTTTATAAACAATGTTGCATAATTTTTGTCTCTTATCTCAGCAACATCTAGATTTTGCTCATTGCAAACCTTTGTTTTCTTTTCACATCTACACTATTGATTTCTCTGCAAAGAATCTGGTTGAATAGTTTTTTTCATCTCTTGGCCAAAACAACTTAGATTGTAGGCTCTTGTGAGTAGAGATGTGCTACTCCATTATTACATCATATGAAGGCAATAATTGGTGTCCCCTTGTATATGACCACGTTTTCAGCAAGACCAATATACCTATAAGTATTGCTTACCGTAAAATAATTTTTCTGTGCAATGACTTTTTATTGTGTTATATTTATATATTTTTTGTGTGGCTTTGTGCAGAACAAACTTGTTGGTTTGTGTCACAATATATGTAGTTAATTGTTTGGGAAGGCTCTTCACAGTCCCTTTGAGTAAGTACAAATAAAGTACTCTTTATTTTGCATGATTATTTACTGTACAGCGCTAAAAAACTACCCTATTTTAGTCATTTTGGAAAATTTCACAACTGAAAATTAGAACTATTTTAGAGCTATTATAGCACATTGGCTGACCACAGTACACAGTATTATAGTCCTTTAGCACACTAATTTGGACCAATAATATTTAAAATGCATATTTTTATTCTGTTTATCACATTAGCAATTATTTTTGCAAACTTGATTTTGGACTGAACTGGCACAAATACAGAAAATATAGGATATTTTTTTTTCCCCACACACCATTAATTTGTATTTCTTCTATTCAAACTGTTCGTCCACGGCCCCCATCCCCCACTTCCAACACACCCTATGTGATTTACCTTTATATTTTATAAGTATTTAAGAGTCAGTCAATAAAGTTTGAATGAAACAAACAAGAAATGCAAGTGTAAGTGACAGACTTTATGTAAAAAAAAAAATTAGGGTTTTTTAAGTTTTACTCATTGTAAACGTGAGGAGTATAATAATGATAATGTACTAGATAATGTATTATTTACAACATGGCATTCACATGGATTGCAACGAATGGGTCTTCAGATGTATTGCTAATCTGAAAGCGAGCAGAGCCATCATTGCCCACACTGATCTGTTTTCTAGTGCATTTGGTTCCTTCTTTTTGTCCTGAGATGACATCACAATAGGAACCAGCTGGGAGCCCAGTCTTTAAAGTGACATCCATGTTCCTGTGGAAGTATAATTTTTCAATAAATTAAGAAATCCACATGACTTTCTAAAAAAAACAAACACACAAACAGATACATACTGTTTCCTTATGTTACAGCTCATCCAATACCTCTTATATTTATCTTAGGCTTCACTGTAACACTTTAATTGTATGTATCTTTTATATTACAGGTAGTCCTCACTTTGCGACTTATCTGCTTTACGACTGTTCAGATTTAAGATTTGAAGGATTCCCCACGTTAGACAGGTTGTCTATGTTCAGGGAATTTCTCCGCACATACATTAGAGGGATTCCCTACTCTAGAGAGTTGGTCTATGTTCGGGGAATTTTTCCCAAACATTGATTCTAGGGATTTCCTGTGCTAGTGAGCTGGTCTATATTTGGAGGAATTCCCCCGAACATAGACCTGCTCTAGAGCAACCTCACTTTTTGAGCAATTTGTTTTATGACCAAGTCGTAAGTGAGGTAAGTGAGGGTCACCTGTACACGGTTTTAAAAAAAAAAAAAAAAAAATGGGGTTAGTGTAGGGTTCCTTAAATCTGAAAGGAACATGACATACATGTCCAAGTCTGTCCAAAGCTGGTATGGGGCTACACTTCCAGTACTATTCCTTCTACTTTCAGCAATATTCCAGGAGCTGGGAAGATAATTTTCTCACCTAAGCCTCTCTCCTGGTGTATTAGTAAGATAAATACTAACAGTCCTGAATTTTCCTTGACTTTTTTTTACTGTTAATAAAAGGATATTAAGATGCAGGAAGATATTGAGCACTATGCCTATACAGGGGAACTTCAGCTACATGCATGGTCAACCTTGATGGAGCAGACTTTCAGTCAGTCTAGCCACCCTCTTTAGGGACAGACCTGCCCCTTTCACCATCAGTACTGCCCACTTTCACAGATGGGCCCACCTCTTGCACTGTGCACTCTGCCGCCTGCTCCGTTAAGTGTCCACCTCCATCCATGAAGGTGTGCAAGGAAGATGGGCAGGTATATAGTGAAAGGGCAGGTACTGGATTAAAACCTTAGCTATTTTCTAAACCTTAGCGTGGGATCATTTTTACGCTAGTTTGTTCCAAGTGTAGTGGTAATGAGCATTTTTTTTTTACTCTTTTAAACTTTTTTTTACTTAAACATTTTTTTTTATAAACTTTTACCGTTAACCCCTAACTAGCAGTAAGCAGCACTAACAGTACATTCCCCAATTTCCTATAACTCCCACCCACCAAAATATATAATTTTAAAATATTTAAATGAATTAATGAAATTAATTTAACCCCTGAGGGTTAAAAAAAAAAAAAAAAAATTATGTCACAGTATAATACTGTGATCTGTATTTTAACCACTGTAGGCAGTGGTCAACTAGCAGGGAAGGGGTTCATTTTTTTATGAGGGTAAAGAGGGTTGGGATTTTTTCCACTTTTTTTTTTTTAAACGTTATTAAAACTTTTTTTGTTTTACTTTTTTCCATCTTTTTAAAGCTTTTTTTTTTTTTTTAAAGCTTTTTTTAACGCCAACCATAGCTAACCTAACACCAAACTCCCCAATTCCCCACTAACTTCCACCCACCCCGCTAAATATAGAATTTTAAAATATTTAAATTAATTAAGAAAAAAAAAATGTAAACCCTGAGCCAACTATGAACAGTTGTAGTTCAATATTGTAATCCAAAGACACAGGTCAGCTTTAATTACTATCGCTATTTCTATCCATCATATTTAGAAACACGATCTCCATGTTAAAATGAAGGTGAGATGTAACCAAAGCTGAAACATGAACATTTGTTATACACAGAAACTAGAAAAGCATCAGTGCACTCACCAGTCATCATTGTTGAAAACAATGAAACCTTTGTTTCCACGGCCAAATGCAATTTGATTGCTATCATTGTCCCACCAGTTAGAAAATGGTTCACCATCAACCACATTACGGAAAATGACCATATTTCTAACAATAAAAATAAAAGAAGATCGTCATTAGTAACTTGAATGACTGTACAAGCGTTGCATTTTTGGATCCAGTAAACTTACTTTATTTGAGGCCATCGGTGCTCACAAACCCAGTCATTCCCACAGGTTGTATCTGCATTAATGGTTACTGTTTTAATGGATCCATCAGCATTGCTTGGGGGCCCCATCCAGTTGTTTATATCCTAAAATACCAGTGGAAGCTTAGACGTCAATGTCAATTTTAAAATATAAACCAAATGACCTATTAAAATTATACCATGTTTGTGAACATAATATTTAGGCAGCAACAATAATGTCAAGGAATAAATAACTTAAGAATATGTAATAAGTTAAGTAGATTAGTATTAAATTAAGTAGGTTAGTATTAGTAATGAGGTTATAAGGTTAGCAGTGTGGTATAAAATATTCAACCTTGTATATTTGGGTAAAAAACATACCAATGTAATTTATGAAGTTTAACATTAAAAATATTAGTTACCTTTCCATTTACAAAGTATCTGGGCCAACGGTAACTTGACATGACTCGTGTAAAGCCGTAGGGATGCGCAAGCATGAACCCAACTCCCATTTTGTACAGACTGCAAAGAAAATAAACATTAAACTATGTGTTACCTCTTTTGGAAATATAGATTCCCCCCCCCCCCCCACCCAAAAAAAAAAACAAGAAAAATATAAAACAGTTTGACACTGATTTAATAAGCTTTCTGAATGTTTCAATATTTTTAGAAAAACTTTCCCATTTATCTACAGTAGCCATCATTAAAATATATGGGAACTTGTGTAGATAAATCAATTTAAAAGTTTTTCTAATAGTGTTGAATCATTTGGTAAGCTTATTGAGGCCTTTGTCTTTATATGAATGCAATATGAGTGTTGCTTGTTTAAACCCTCTCTCCAACAAGAAACTGCATGCTGCACTTGTAGACTTCAAATATACTCTACAGAGGCACAAAGCATTCATTGGATTCTAGAATGCAAATTTGCTAATTTCTTTAATAATCTGGGAGACCAGTTCCAGTGTGGAGGAAACTTAATGTATGTGACTGGAAGGGGAGAGATTGACATATGGCGAAGCTTAGTTCAAATACAAGGGCTATATACTTCTTACCGTGAATCAAAGAAGGTGAGAATTGAAGCACCGCCACCACCATGTCCTCTCTGATTATCATGGTTGTCAATAAAAACCAAGGATTTGCCATTGGGCATAAAACCCCATCCTTCTCCCCAATTCCTAGAAAGAAGACAGTTCATAAAAAGGTATTCATTCCACGTAAGCTAGGTCAAACACTAGAGCAATCATACTTACCAAGTGTCATATATCTGATGGAGATGGTACTGGAGAAAACTCACAGGATGCATTTATCAGAATACACATACCCTATGCTAATCTCTTGCTTTCATCTCTCAATCAAATGCATTCCCCCAGCAGGCCCGGACTGGCCATGGGCCGAGGCAGTCAGGAGAGATCAAGGGATCTCCCCTGCGAGCCCATGCAGGGCAGTACCGGCCCTAAGAGGAAGTTCTATCCCTTCACGGAGGAGTGGAGAGGAGATTTGACAGTGAGCGACATGCTCCGTGCATGCAGGGCAAGCTGCACACATAACAATGACATAAAACTCCTTAAGTGTATTGGCATAAAAAAAAAAATGTGTAATACCATGGAGAGGTGGAAACATTAAGAATATACTTGGAAAAGCTGAGATGGAATGGGCTTTTAATTTAAAAACTCACCCCATCTGGCTTAAATGTAGATTTTGATCTGTTCAATTTTATCTAATTATATATATATTCTTATTTTTACTTTTATTGTACTGCAGACCTCATTCGACTACTTATATGCACTTTTTGCCCTTATCCACTATGTCTGGAATTGTACTATGTACCAACATGCTCCATACTGAACTGTGATTTATATTCCACCTTTTTATGTATAATCCTTTTCTATGTATTTCCATTCACTATGCATATATTTTATTCATGTATTTTATTTATGTATTTTCCTTTATTGTTATATAATTTACTTCCTATTGCCCTTATCTTTATACCCCCTCTCCCCCCCCTCCCTCCTGTCACTCACATGCCGATATCCTCTACATAGAGGTTCAGCACTTATGTGTTTAAACACTCCCCTCCAACCACGTATGCATGGTTGGCTCTCTTTCCCTCTCCCCTGTGTATTCCGCCAGCCGCATCATGGCAGACGGCATCTGACCGAACGCATGATGCAATCAGCCACTTCCACCTCTCACCACGCCCCCCTATACCAAGCCGACGGGCGTGATACTACTACATTTCCCATAATGCACTGCCGACCAGGACATCCACGTCACTTGACCCACACAAGCTAATCATTTATTTACTGGTACACCCCTCGTTTTTACCCCAAAGCAAATATAAAAAAAAATATATATATATATTCACACCATATACTTCTCATTCTGTACACTTTAATATGTACTTTTATCTGTTATTTCTAAAAAACTGTTTCTGATTGTCCAATCACAATTTTGGCACAATTTCTTAATTACCACAGCCCTATTTAAACATCCTCTGCCAGGTTATTATTTTCATTCCATTGTGAAGAAGCCACTTATGGTGAAACGCGTTTATGGTTACTCACTCTTTTATTTTACTGTGTATTTTAGAACAATAAAAGTTTTTTGGCTACTTTACCGTACCAATCCTTTTTTATTGCACTGTCTATGCACTTTAAACTTTTTTACTTATTCCTGGCATTTTAAAGTTCCTGGTTACTTTTACTTCCACTGGCAATTTTACTGTTCCAGTACTCTTAGAAATCCCAGGTGGGGATCATACCACCAA
The DNA here is from genome assembly GCF_036172605.1 of Pelobates fuscus. NCBI lineage: Eukaryota > Metazoa > Chordata > Amphibia > Anura > Pelobatidae > Pelobates > Pelobates fuscus. The sequence goes on along the minus strand of NC_086323.1, from coordinate 74,569,898 downwards.
CGCCTATTCATGCTCTTTGTAAGTATTATTTTATCTTCTATTTTACTCTTATCACATCACAATTGAGAGCACTATTGTTGCTTTTTACCTTTCTCTTGGAACTTTGGATTACCAGATGGTGTTGACGGACATACTTCCGCTACATATCCCATAAGCGGGGATTATATCGCTGTACGCTATCCACACCAGAGCTGGCCATAGCTCCCTCAAATGTGAGTTCTGTACCTTTCTCTACCTATTGCACATTGAACCCCATCACAATTGAGAGCACTATTGTTGCTCTTTTCCGAGTTTTGGACTACCAGACGGTGTTGATGGAGACCCCTTCCCTACATATCCCATAAGCGGGGATATACCGCTGTACGCGATTCACACCAGAGATGGCCATAGCTCTCCCGAATGTGAGTTCTCTACTTTTGCTATCTACTACACCTTGAATTTTAGACATACTGCACTATTGGTCGCCTCTACCTCTTTTATTTTCATATACTGAACGGTCAACACCAGACGCACCTACCTCTACCAAGGAACCCTATCAAGTATTCCTGACTATCCACTGGTATCCTAGTGATATTTTACTGGACTATCTTTCTCTCCACTTGGCTCAGCCCTAAATAAATATATATATATATATATATATATATATATATATATATATATATATATATATATATATATATATATATATATATATATATATATTATATTATGTAATATATATATATATTTTTTATTAATATCTCTTTTCTCTGTGTTCATCTATTGAAGGACCTGAGGGGTTCTCCTTCATTTGGGTTGCTGCCTACCTCTACCAATTGTGTGTTAATGAGCACTGAATGCTTTCCCTTTTTATGCAGGACAAGCAGCCTGTCTTCTCGCGAGCTCCCATATTATCAGAGCATTGCCATGGTAACCAGCTGCATCACTCTGAAAAAACGGTGCTCACAAGAGGCAGAGACATGGTTTTGTAACCGCTGGCGGTTCCCTTATTTACCTCTATAATGTCTTAAAGCATAGAACTTAGCAGGGCTAACCATACAGATATCTTAGCCATAATGTTATATAGTTAGTAAGAGATCCTCTATTTAACATATGTAAATAATTGAGAATACAATATAAAATAAGGATTGTCTTGGAAGCAATAGTTTTGTCTTTTAGATATTTATTATATAAAAATATAAATATAGACATATCAAATCCATTATAGCAGAGTTTATAAGATGAAATTAAATGCTTGCAAATATCATTAATAGGTTAACATACCCTCCTGAACATGTCATCATGTCAGCCTCTCAGTCATTTTAAGATGGAGCAGCGTCTGTCTCCAAGTCTCTCCTCTGTGTCTTAACATTTAAAAGTACACCTATTTATACCTTAGGTGTCTTCATTTTAAGGTCACCATAGTTCATATATGAAAAAGTCCATAACTAAAAGCAAGTGCACACGTCATGGAAAACTCCCGGACCTGGGGAACTTCCATCAACTTGGGACAAGATGGCTTCCCAAAGTCTGAATAGCTTATCTGTTGTTTATACTAAGACGTAAGTGCACAGTCGTGGGAGATCCCGGATTTGGGGAAGTTCCATTAACTTGGGGTTACCACAGAATATTGTGTACTGAAAGAGTCATAGCATAGCCTTGAAGCTTGTTTATGCATTATTGTTATTGCAATTCGTCTGGGACAAAATGGCATGAACATAATATGCACTGAGGTTATTGCTTAAAGAAACATCTATGAAAAAACAATCTGTTCCATTTCTAACACCTTGTCAATTTGCAATATCTCTTAAAGACAAAGTACACAGTTTAAGAAATACAACATTTCATTCTAAAACTTGTAATATTTGCATTTGCCCATAACAGTTTGTACCCTGCAGAGGTACAGACCAAATAACCGGCCTACTGGACCAAAGCAAACACCAAAGCAACATGCAAACACATCGCTGCAAACATAAATATTCTATACAAACAAACCCTTTCATTCAAACACCAATACAACTAAAAACGTACATCCACATATAATAGCCCACACTACATCCAAGCACACCCCTGGATTGAAACACAAACACTACACACAAGTACACCACTTGATTTCAATGGCAACAGCAGTGGCATACACATGACCCATGGGGCCCCGGTGCGAAAATTGATCCGTGGGCCCCCCCCAACCCCCCGCGCTTACTCTGGCGGACCGGGGCCGCAACACATTGCGGCGGGCACCTGGTCGCAGGGGTTGCAGGGCTGCGAACCCTGCGACCGCGGTATGTACGCCAGTGCATACAGATGCACACACTTAAAGGACCACTACAGACACCCAGATCACATCAGCTCAATGAAGTGGTCTGGGTGTCAGGTCCCTCTGGTTTTAACCCTGCAGCTGAAAATATAGCAGTTTCAGAGAAACTGCTATGTTTCACTGAGGGTTAATCCAGCCTCTAGTGGCTGTCTCACTGACAGCCGCTAGAGGCGCTTCCGCGATTCTAAGACACTGAACGTCCATAGAAAAGCATTGAGTAATGCTTTCCTATGGGCGGTTTGAATGCGAGCGCGGCTCTTGCCGCGCATGCGCATTCGGAGCTGAGAGGCGGAGGGTTCCCCTGCGCCAAGGGAGTCCGGCGCTGGAGAAAGGTAAGTGCTGAAGACACACACACACTCTCACGAACAGACGCATACACACTAGCTAACAGAGACACACTCAGCGACAGACATACATACACACTCACTGACAAACACTCACTAACAGACATCAAACAGACACACTCACACACTCACACACTCACACACTCACATTTTTTTGTATTTAATCCCCCCAGCCTCCTTACCTTTTGGAGTGCTGAGGGGATTCCCTGGGGTCCAGTGGTGCTGCTGGGCTCCTGGGGGTGCGGTCACCCGGTGGGCAGTCAGGCTGGCGGGCGCGCGAGGGAGCACTCTCCCCTGAGTGCTTCCTCTTCAGCTCCCTCGCGCGTCGCGTACTGACACCGGCGCCGGAAGATGACGTCATCTTCCGGCGCCGGCATCCCTACGCTGTGCGCGAGGGAGCTGAAGAGGAAGCACTCAGGGGAGAGTGCTCCCTCGCGCGCCCGCAGGACCGGCCAGCCGGGTGGCAGCAGGGCCAGCCTCGGGGGGCCCCGGAGGTGGCCGGCTCTAGGGCCCCCCAGGAGAAGAGGCTGGCCCAGTGGCTACATACCGGGTCGCAGGGGCGGCCGGGCCCCCTGGTGGGCCGGGCCCGGTCGCAGCCGCGACCCCTGCGACCCTGGTATGTACGCCACTGGGCAACAGTACATACAAATACACCCCTACATGCACACACATACGAGACACAAAAGCATGATTACATTTAAACACACAAACACTGCTCACAAATACAACCCTGCAAGGATGGACAAATTATAGATCCTCAGCTGGCATAGCATTGTGGCAGTTACATGGTAGGTAAGGATCTCTTTTTGCCACTTTTGCAAAAATGGGGCCTACAAAAGTTTCTTGCACCAGGGCCCTCTACATTACTTCCACCACTGAGTCTGGGAAAGAGAAAAAAAAGGTGGATGTAGTGAGTGTAGATTTAAGAGGACAGAGAGACCGGAGCAGCAAGAGCATTTGCACAGTGTGCAAAGAGTCAACTTTAGCAGTACACACAAGTGTTGTTCCCATTCTTAATTCCCTCTGCACAAAGTAAGAGCACATGAAAAGTAGCAAAAAATTATTATTTTTTTTTTAAATAAATGTGCCTATTTCATGGGCATGGGTCAAGAGCTTCATCTCCATTAACCCCTAGATTATTATATTTATGTACTTACTTTAGGTAAGCCATCTTTTCTCCATTCCACTTGCGAATTACATTTCCAAGCTTAACACCATACTTGAATTCTGTTACACGACCATTTCCAAAATACTCACTGGCTGAAATGCCTTCTCCTCCAAGATCAATTACCTACAAAAAAGTTATAATGACCATAATGATACCGGAGAAACTGACGGAAGCGAAGCACAGAGAGATGGACACAGGTTTCTTCAGGAAGGAAGAGATTCTTTATTGGATCACCGATCGGGACTCAGAGGGACTAACGTCACCAAAATACAGCAAGTTCTCAGCCCCGGACAATAGTGCAGGCTCCCTATATAGGCACATAACTCCTCCCATATTAAGCTCCACCCGCACATTCTCTTAACCAATCAACACAAATAAGAATTAACTTCCTGCTTGACCGCATGGCTTGTCCAGCACAATGGAGGAGGGGAATACTATATCCTGTATTCTTGCACATGCTCCGTACACTACTGATCGTATCTTGCCTCGTGCAACCAACTGATCGATACGTCAGCATATGCACGTACACATGCCACGTGGTAATCTCGGCCTACTAAATTTATTTTTACCGAGATTCCACCACATTCCCCCCTTTGATGCCTCTTGATATTTCACAATTACTTGAGGCATCACTTAACCTTAGTTTGCATACACCGCAAGTTACCTTGAACCAGACCAGACTTATCTTATGATGTGAATCTTCAACACTCATCTTCCTGTATTGGTTCTCCCTGATCTAGAGCCTCATATTTATAAATTGCCATTATCTGTGCAGCAGCCTTCCTCTCTGCTATATTTTCTATCAGGCTTTGCACAGACCTAACTACTAAGGGTATAAGACACGGCAGGAGTAGACACAACATTAAAATCAGTAGGACTCCACCTACCACTGCCTTAAGCCCTCCAAACCACTCATACCAGCTACCAAACCAACTACTTGGATTGTACCCTTTCCATACCTGAGTAGGCACATGCGCTAGTTTAACCATATGGCTAGTAAGCTCAGCTATTGCTTGCCCTTCGTCATCTATTTGAAGACAGCAATTGCTCAGGTTAAACTTCCCACATACACCTCCCTCTACTGCCAAAAGGTAATCCAAGGCTAATCTATTTTGGTAGACTGCTGTCCTCATCCTGGTATTATGCTTCGCTAGAAGATTGAGCGCTTGTGATGTCTCGTTAGTAATAATCTCAACCACCGCCTGTAATCGTATAATACGGTTGAGCATATAAATAGGGGTTCTATAACCAACGGTACCATCTTCTGCCCACGTGGCTGGCCCATAATAATCTATAATACGCTGGGGAGGCCATTCATTATCTTCCCAGGCGCCTATCTCTATGGGTCCCCTTTTCTTCCTATGATTCACATCATACACTTTAACACCTAAAGTCTCACCTGTTTCAATAGGTAACAAGAAGAAGGATGGTTTGAGCATACCCAACACACATGCCCCTTCCCAGTCCTGTGGCAACTCCGAATAGGCTTTCTTACCACAGATCCAGTACAAATTTGCTGGGGCTCTCCAGGTAGATGTGATAGATAGGTCAAACCACACATCCTTTAAATTGGCGTATCTAGCAAACGGGTTAGATGGTTCTGAGACATTTGAAACCGACCACCAAGTTGTATTCTTTGTATCATCATCATAAGCTTTTTGCCCTAGACAAGTTAATTCTCCTACAGAAGTATTATACATCATTCCTTTCCTTGCTATGCAAACATAACCTATGATGGAGGTCTTCAATCTCCACTCAGATTTACCTCTAACACTCATATGATAATCGACTTGTGTAGATATTAATTGGTCAACTGCCTCAGAACCGGACATTACCTCCTTTGCTTCCCAAGGCCATTGGTCTCCCATGTTAGTACCTCCACACACATAGCAGTTGGTAACATTAAGACTACCGGCAATACTTTCGGCTAAATCAATGAACAGGTTTTTAGCATTATGGGGGATCTTATTATCTATACTCATCTCTTCATAAAAGGAATGGTATACTTGATGAGTTTGGGAGGATACCGTATCAGTCTCTATCCCTATAAACAATACTGTCCCAGGATCTAAACCCGTCCCATATATTTGAAACCCAAATAAATTACCATATGTATCTAAGAACTTGTCGGGGTTATTTATAAGTATATGGACTGGGTTGCATTCCATAGACTTACAATATGGGCTGGTAGGCAACTTAGTCACTATCATGTCCTTGTCTACTGTCTGTCCCCAAGTTGCCCACCCCACACAAGACCAATATGGGCAAAAGTTATAATCTCTATTTGGGCATCTAGGACTCACATATTTATTTTTACTACTGGGGCAAATATATTTATCGTTAGACCCATACGTCCTCTCCCATCTAAGATCCCCACATACATTCCACGGCTTTCTACCACTTGATATCGCCTTACATGCATCAAATAGCAGAACACCCGAAGAATGTACGGATTCTAACACCGTCTTGTTAATCAGGGTCCCCTGAGGATCTCCATTCCTGAGAGTCAACCAAATTGTACGGGGTTGATACTCTGGACTGAAGCACTTAGGTTCTCCTACTCCTAAATGGCACACACTATATTCTATATTTAGGTATCTACATCTTGATACATCTCCTTTACACTCGTATTGTGAATGCCAAATTAGGGTTTGGGAAATATGGTTACCTGTTCTTGTAGTCTTAATGCATACCTCACAGCTAGGAGTGTCGGTACCTCCACCTTCCTGAATATAAAAATACACATAAATAAACATTATCAAGAACACATCTTTCGCCATCATCCTCAGTCTTCGTCCGTGCGAAGGCACCTCAGCTTCCAGGATGTAAGGGCTGCAGGGAATGGAGTTCTGCTCGTCTTCACAGGAGTCCCTTCGAGACTTTCCTGGCTTATACACTATACGTCGGTGAGCGGACAGGCTTTATTATGGCCGTCTAAACACTCACTTCACCAAATCTCTGTAACAATAAAATTTGTAATCCATAAAGTTCCTCGTTACTCCGACTGAGTCGTGCGTTTTAACCGGATCTTGCAGGGATTCTCTGGATCTGCTGTAACTTGCCAAGAATCAACTGCTGCTGGTTTAACCCTGGAGTGATGTATCCACGGAGTCACTACTTTTATCGCTGAAGGGGTAGACAAGAGAACAACATAAGGACCTCTCCACTTGGGCCCTAACGGTACATTATTCCACTCTTTAATCCACACTTGATCTCCTGGGTGGTAACTATGAACTGGGGGATAAATATTCACAGGTAATCTATCTTGTACCCATTTCTGTACCTCCTCCATAGTCTTACCCAACTCTACAACCTGCTGCCGGGTAATTCCTTCTCCCAACTGACTCAAATCCCCCCTTAAGTTACCAAGTACGGGAGGTGGTCGCCCATACATGATTTCAAAAGGAGAGAGGCCCATCCTTCTGGTAGGTGTACTGCGGATTCGCAATAGAGCTATGGGTAAGAGAACGTTCCACTTAAGTTGGGTTTCCTGACACATTTTAGCCAACTGATTCTTAATAGTTCTATTCATTCTCTCTACCTTACCAGAACTCTGGGGTCTATATGCCGTATGTAGCCTCCACTTTATACCAAGCATATGAGTCAGTTGTTGTAGGCACTGATGAACAAAAGCTGGACCATTGTCCGATCCTATAGAGCAGGGTAGTCCATATCGGGGTATTATTTCTCGTAACAGGAATCTCACAACTTCTCCTGCTTTCTCTGTACGAGTAGGACATGCTTCTACCCAGCCTGAATAGGTGCACACAATTACCAGCAGGTAACGATGTCCACCCGATTTAGGCATCACTGTATAGTCAATTTGTAGATCGGACATGGGGAGTCCCCCCATAAACTGGACTCCTGGTGGCTTTACTGGTCCTTGTCTTGCATTATTTTTAGCACACGTTACACACCTTCGTACAATGGCCTGAGTCAAGTTTGACAATCTTGGTATGTAGAAATGTTTTCTGAGAGATTCCTCTGTGCTGTCTCTCCCAGAATGTGTCCCGTTGTGATAATTTTGGACAATTTCTACCGCTAGTGATGCTGGAATGACTATTCTTCCATCTTCTAACTGATACCATTTGTTCTCCAAATACTTTCCAGGTTTAGTCTTTAACCACTCCTCTTCTTGAGCTGTATAAACTGGAGTCCATTGAGACAGTGGAGTTGGTATAAGAGCAGCTATATGCCCCACATATTCCTGTCTTCCCGATTCAGCGGCACGCTTAGCTGTACTGTCTGTCATCCGATTTCCCTTGGTTACATCACCATCTCCTCTCAGATGCGCTCGACAATGTATGATACCGACTTCTTTCGGCTCCCACACTGCTTCCAATAGTTGTAGGAATTCAGCTGCATACTTGATTTCTTTGCCTTCTGAATTCAATAGTCCTCTTTCTTTATATAAAGCTCCGTGGGCATGAGTGGTTAAAAACGCATACTTGGAGTCCGTGTAGATGTTCACTCTTAAACCTTCAGCCAATTGTAACGCTCGTGTCAGTGCTATCAATTCTGCCTTTTGTGCTGATGTTCCTTTCGCCAGTGGCCGAGCTTCTATCACCTTGTCTATTGTTGTTACTGCATATCCTGCATAGCGGATCCCTTCTTTCACATAACTACTGCCGTCGGTGTAATATTGAACATCGGGGTTCTGGATGGGAAAATCACGAAGATCTGGTCTACTTGAAAATACTTCATCCATTACTTCCAAACAATCATGTTGACTTTCAGTAGGTTGTGGCAAAAGGGTAGCTGGATTTAAGGTGTTTACAGTCTCTAAATGCACTCTTGGGTTTTCACACAACATTGCTTGATACTTGGTCATACGGCTGTTACTAAACCAATGATTTCCTTTGTAATCCAACAACGTCTGTACTGCATGTGGGACTCGTACATAAAGTTCTTGACCCAGAGTGAGTTTATCGGCTTCAGCTACTAGCAGGGCGGCTGCAGCTACGGCTCTTAGACAAGGTGGAAGTCCGCTGGCCACTGCATCCAGTTGCTTAGACATGTAGGCAACAGGTCTTTGCCATGATCCCAAGTACTGTGTCAATACTCCCACAGCCATTCTTCTTTGCTCATGTACATACAGGTAGAATGGTCGTGTGTGATCAGGTAGACCTAATGCTGGGGCACTCATCAAAGCCTTCTTCACATCTTCAAATGCCGTTTGCTGTTCTTGAGTCCATAAGAAGGGGTCGTGCTCTGTACCTTTGATAGCTGCATACAGAGGTTTTGCCAATATCGCGTAGCTGGGAATCCATATCCTACAGAAGCCTGCTGCCCCCAAGAATTCTCGCACTTGTCTTCTATTCTTGGGTATCGGTATTTGGCACACAGCTTCTTTTCTCTCTGGCCCCATAATTCTTTGACCTTCAGAGATATGGAATCCCAGATATTTGACAGTTGGCAAACACAACTGAGCCTTCTTTCTAGACACCTTGTATCCTGCCTTCCAGAGAATGTGTAGTAGATCGTGCGTTGCTTGCTGACATATTTCTTTTGTAACTGCTGCTATCAACAAGTCATCTACATATTGTAACAATACACACTCTCCTGGGATGGACTCGAAATCCAGTAGATCTTGACTTAGAGCTGAACCAAATAGGGTAGGTGAATTTTTAAACCCTTGGGGCAGTCTTGTCCAGGTCATTTGGCGTTTTGAGCCCGTTACAGCGTTTTCCCATTGAAAAGCGAAGATACATTGACTTTCTGCGGCAATTCGGAGGCAAAAGAAGGCATCTTTGAGATCTAAGACTGTAAAGTAAGTAGCCCCGCCCGGAATTAAAGCAAGCAAGTTATATGGATTGGGTACAACTGGATGTATACTAACAACCGCATCATTGACTGCTCTCAAGTCCTGCACAGGTCGATACTCATCTGTACCGGGCTTTTGAACAGGCAGCAATGGGGTGTTCCAGGGGGAAGTACAGAATTTTAGGATACCATACCGTATGAACTTATCCAGATAAGATTGGATGTTCTTCTTAGCCTTCTGTGGGATGTGATATTGTCTTAGGCTCACTGGATAATCCCCAAGTTTTAGTTCAATTTTAATAGGTGGAATATTGCGGGCCAGTCCTGGTGGGTTGTTCTCTGCCCAAACTCCTGGTATGTTGAATAAGGATTCATCACTCCTAGGGTTTTGGCTAGTCAACGCTGTATAAAGTCGCCACTCTTCTTCCTTTGGTACGGATAATGTCATAATACCTGAAGGTCCATTAAACTTTAAGGATGTTGTTCCATTTGGTAGGAACGTAATCTGCGCTTGTAATTTAGATAGCATATCACGTCCCAGCAATTGGACTGGACATTCAGGCATATAAAGGAATTGATGTTTTACTACGTGGCCTCCCAATGTACAGAGTCGACTTTTAAGAACCGGTTTTTCAGCACTTCTTCCAGTTGCTCCTATCACAGTGATAGTCCTTCCAGATGGAGGAGCAACTAGGTCAGTCACCACCGAATGTTCAGCACCAGTGTCGATCATGAACGCACTGCTTTTTCCCCCTATTGATACATCGACCATAGGCTCCGCTCGACCAAGGGGGATGGAGCCCGGTCGGTATCAATAGTCCTCCATGACCGTGTCAGCCAATCCTACAAAGTCCCTGCCTTCTCTATCGCGGGACCTTTGCGCTGCTGGGAAATACCTATCTTCCCTAACACTTCCTCTATTCCCATTGCTCCCTCTATTACCATTACTCCCTCCGGGGCCTCCTCTACCTCTCGCTCTGCCTCTAAAGTTTCCATAACCTGCCCTGGGTTGGTCTCTCTCGTACTGCTCTCTTTGTGGACACTCGTTCCTCCAATGCCCTTCTTCCTTGCAATACGCGCATTGATTCCTACTCAAGGGCTCCCTATTCCATCTACCATCGCCTCTATCTGGGCCCCGTCTATCTACGCCTGCGATCGCTACCGCTAACATATCTGCCTTTTTACGCATCTTGCGCTCTTCCTCTTTCTTACTTTCTGTTTCCCTGTTCATATATACTTTATTCGCTACCTCCATTAGTTGGGTGATAGACATACCCGCAAACCCTTCTAACTTCTGTAGCTTGCGCTTAATATCTCCGTAAGCTTGGCTGACAAAGGCGGAGTTCACCATTCGGGAATTATCTGCGTCCTCCGGATTAAAGGGGGTATACAAGCGGTATGCCTCCAATAATCGGTCATAAAAGACACTGGGCGCTTCATCACTTTTCTGAATCACCTCAACTGTCTTCGACATATTAATGGCTTTCTTTCCTCCGGCTTTCATGCCAGCAATTATAGGGTCTCTATAGGCTCTGAGTTGAACCATATCAGCACCATTTACATTCCAGTCGGGATCGGTGTTAGGATAATGTGTTGCGGCCCATGCTGCTGGATTGGCTTGATTCAAAGCACGGGCTCTATCCTCTAGCGCTTTAATGGCCGCTTGATTAATCCTTGTCCTTTCCTCATTGTTAAACAAAGTCATTAATAACTGCTGGCAATCAGCCCATGTCGGGTTATGTGTCTGAACTATTGAGGTGAACAGATCGGTCATAGCTTGTGGTTTCTCAGTATACGAGGAATTGTGGGTCTTCCAATTTAAGAGATCGGTTGTCGTGAACGGGACATATACGAAGACTGGGTCAGCATGTGCCATTTGACCTGCGGCATCGATATAGGCTGACCCGGGATTCAGACGAAGAGGCATCTGATAATGTTTTAATTGTTGGGTACCGGTCAGTTGTCGGGTTAGTATGGGGCTACGTGGAGGGGCGTCAGTTAGAGGTTCCGGTCGGGGGGTAATAAAACATGAGGGTGTGGGAGCTTGGTTTTGGGAAAAGGTAGTAAATAAAACACTTCGAGCTGAGCTAGAAGAAGCTTGACCGGAAGTCTGAAGTGGCGCCAAATCAGGATATTCAGATCTAATGGGGGTTGGCTCTGGTTCCGGAAGGGGAGATTTAGTACGAGAGGGGGTGGATTCTGTACTGGAGGAGGAAGCGGAAGTGGATGAGGGCAATGAGGGGAGGGGTGCAGGACTTCCTGCATTTGCGTCACTTCCTCTTAAAGGAAAGTAAGGGGGCGGCAAAGGGATCTCGGACTCAGGGGGCGTGTCCAAAATGGGCCTAACACCAGTCCTAGTGGACAAACAAGTCCTAGCCACCATGAGGCGACATTGCTCCTCGTGGCATGTCTGAATCCATTTTGGCGAGTCATTTACGGCCTGTCTCTAACAATCAATATAAGGAAACTGTCCGTAAAGTTCAGGCCTACCTGATACAGCCACGTGTAAGCGCTGTACCAGAGTTGGATCCAAACTGCCACGTGGCGGCCATGCCGCAACCAAAGTAGGCCACTCCCTAGTACACAAAGTGACCAAACGTACAGGAGACATTTTAACCCCAAAATCACAGGTTTTAAATCCCTTTTTAAAATTCTTCACCATACAACCAAAGGGATCCGGAATCGTTGACTGCGACGCGCCCATACTTATCAATGGAACGTCGTTGACAACGAATACTATACACGCGTACTATTCAACAGTCACACCCGTTTCCTCTGGCAACAGCACCACGTGGTACGTTTACCAAGTGAAACGTACACAATAACACAATAAACACTCAGGGAATTCCCGTACACACACAGCTGTTACACCAGTCACTATATAATCAATATTATGCCCTTTGGCGAAACTATACAGTCACCCACGCTATAATTCTCTATATATGAATTACCCGTCTATAACACACCCCAGTAACATCGTCTTTTACAAATAGCGGTTACAGTACGGTTAGCATAGGTCAAAGCACAATTTAAGGTCACAATACAATTATTAGTGGTTATGGTGTTAAACATGCAATGGACGACAGTGATTAGTACTTATATACAGTGTCAGTAAATATACAAGGTTATGGTACCGTGCACTATAATACAGCAACACACTATTAACACTCTCGCTAGACGGCTGAGCTCGCGCTATCTAACAAGATATACACTTTACTAAACAATCTTTAACACATTTACAATTCCCAACTAAACTATTGGCCAGTACCTTGAATGGACTACCTAAAACTATGTACACCCGTTTTGGTTAGCCACACTGCCCAAGCACCACATATAGCGAGCTAGAGGACCGAATTTACACAGGCGCCTCTTAGTCGATAACTATCAAAAATCTAGTGGGTTCCAAATTTACACGCCTTCCCACTTAGCCAAGATAGGTTGAGAGCTAGCGAACCGAATTTACACAGGCGCCGCTTAGTCTCCCGGTCCCTCCGACCTAGCGAACGTAATATACACCCTAGAACGCTAGTCTAGACAAGACACCGGTGTCCGGCTAGGGCTATTTACACCAGAACCCCGCCTGACTAACAAAATCAAACGGTCTGACTAAAGAGCGTTCGATCGAGCGGTGCGCCTTCGCTCCTTCCCTCCGACAGAGGGGGCAGATTCCATACACAAATAACCCCTTATGGGCCTACCGCACAATCGGTATACCCCTAGTGGGTCTGCCGTCTAAAACAGCAGTTGTCTTACCTCCTCGTTCCTGAACCTGAGTTCACACTCATCGACGGGGACACCCCAGCACTTCTTACGTAGAGGCCGATGATCTCCTGGACAACAGACCAGTGGCGCCGAGACGAAGGGAGGTCCACGCAGAAGTTCAGGGGTGCAGCCGTAGAGAACGTGGGCAAAGATAGACCGTCTCACGCCTCTGCCTCTCAGCTACCGTTGAACGATGAGTTTCCCGGCCAATGCACCAAATGATACCGGAGAAACTGACGGAAGCGAAGCACAGAGAGATGGACACAGGTTTCTTCAGGAAGGAAGAGATTCTTTATTGGATCACCGATCGGGACTCAGAGGGACTAACGTCACCAAAATACAGCAAGTTCTGAGCCCCGGACAATAGTGCAGGCTCCCTATATAGGCACATAACTCCTCCCATATTAAGCTCCACCCGCACATTCTCTTAACCAATCAACACAAATAAGAATTAACTTCCTGCTTGACCGCATGGCTTGTCCAGCACAATGGAGGAGGGGAATACTATATCCTGTATTCTTGCACATGCTCCGTACACTACTGATCGTATCTTGCCTCGTGCAACCAACTGATCGATACGTCAGCATATGCACGTACACATGCCACGTGGTAATCTCGGCCTACTAAATTTATTTTTACCGAGATTCCACCACAATAAAGGATAAACTAAAAAATATCAATATAGAAAGACACTCTTATATTAGAATTAAGATGAATTAGCAGATAATTAGTTTGAATTACATATATTTTCTAAAGGGACACCCTATGTGTCCCGTGGAAATGAAACTCCCAGAGGGCTATATCCTAAAGTGATGGTAGAAGTAGGATGCCATGAGAAGCAAGCTATAGCAAATGGTCAAAAGTTATCATAGGAGTTCATATAAATAAGGGAGGGATGATATAAGCTAGCAACCCACCAGCCAGTGGCTTACATATAGGGGTCACAGCTGTGACCGGGCCAGTCACTCCAGGGGGCCCGGCCGTCCCTGCGGACCCCTGTGACCCAGGTACCAGTCGCCATGTTTTGCGGCCACGGCCCACGCGGCAAAGCGCCGGGGCCGCACGTTCAAGGGGCCTATCAGGTGGCCCATGCTGTTAGGGCCACCCGATGGGTATGGATTTTCAAGGGTCCCCGGTAAGCACTGCAGTGCTTTAACAGCGCGACCGGGCCCCCTGTGATGACAAGTGACTGCTTCGGTCACTCCTCCCAGCTATCAAAGTGGGGACTCTGACTCCCATCAACCTGAGCCACCACTGGACCCCAGGGAAAGTTACCCTCCTGCACCTAAATGGTAGGAAACAGGAGGGTGACAAACATTTTGTATATATGTGTGTGTATGCATGTATGTATGTGTGTTTTTATATATTTGTATTTGTTTTGTACCAATAAATAGCACGTATGTGCATTTAAAGAAACAGATCCAGTTCCAGTGTTGCCGGTATCTAAGGGAAGGTGTCACCCTGAACAGACACAAACGCTTGTACTTAGAGCCAGTCTGGAAGGCTCTATGCCAGGTGAGCACACCCAAACAACCTTTAGCTCATTATTAAGTGTTTAACTCACTACACCTAGTATATTTGTCTCCATTTTTTCTTCTGATATATATACCATACGGAGGAAACAACTACCCATTCAGAAGGTTTAAAGGGGTTTTATACTACCTAAAAACAGCTGTAAAGTTTGGAGCCTATACCTGAAGGCCCCTGACCATGTGAGTTTGTTACCACTCACCATATTTCACCACTTATTGTGTTAATAGTATCACACTATATATTTTTCTCTCCTTCTCTCCTTTTCTTTACATGTCTGACTCCAACCAACCCAATAATTTTTAAATATACAGCGCTGCACTAACATCACCAGGTGATTCAGGGGTTATCCACTTCTACACCTGGATCTGTGTGTATCTTTCAAATTCTGACTAATGGGTGATTTTGGAGCACCTACACAGTGTTCTAGCTGCTACACCATAACTTATTTAAACACAAGCACCTATAACTCGTTTTTGTATGTGTGTGTATATATATATATATGCGCATGCATGCACGCGCGCGCGCGTGCGTGCGTGTGTGTGTGTGTGTGTGTGTGTCTCTGTGTCTCTGTGTCTCTGTGTCTATGTTGGGCTGAGTGAGAGGAGGGGGGAGCAAAGGGAGTGGGGGGGGGGGCATGGATCAATTTTGCACTGGGGCCCCATGGATTGTGTGCACGCCACTGCCACCAGCTATGCTCCTTAGATTGAAATGAGACTGGTTTTCCTGAATTTGACCATTACAATGGAAGGGTTTTCAGTTTCTTTATTAAACAGGCTTCATAGTGCTTACTGTTTTGTCTGGCAATCAGAAAATTACCATGGAACCCACATGACACTGAGAAGGACAATCTTTAACGAAGACATGCGTTGATGCTGTCAGCTTTCATCTTCAACTGCTCAAACTAAATGTTTTTTGTCACCTCTCCTATTTTCATCTAAAATGTACAATTCTCATTTTACTGCAGCTCAGAGGTTTTTTTATTTTTTAGTAACTATGACTATTTGAAGATGAACAAATGTTACCTATATAAATGTGACAAAAGAGTTTTAATTTTTTTTATAAACTATATGAAAAGCAATTGACATAATTTACAAGTCTTTACAAATCTGTATTCCTAACGCTGCACTATATGCATATTTGTTTTAGGTTCCTCATCCATTTTCAGTAAACCTGCAGAAAGTAGGATTGCCACTAGAGGCTATCTAAAAGACAGCCTCTAGAGATGTGTGTAACAAAAAGAATAGAAACATTGCAGTTTTTACATAACCGCTATGTTTTTCATTGGAAGATTAAATGACAGGACCACATTACGATAAGATGTTTGAGTGGCTTTGTCGGTCCTTCAATAGATTCCACCCTCTCTCCTTAACGCAATTTGACATGCATTTGACGTAACATTACAGCGAGTTCACACATATAAGAAGTCAAAGGTCTTCAGATATTTCCCATCATCTCAAAGAAACAATTTTTAAAAATAAGTCAGAGCATTTTATGTCCAACTAAAAAGAAATTGCCAACTGTCCAACTAAAAGCTGTGTAATTAAATTAAATCTGTGTAATTAAAAAGTCATTAAGATCAAGAACAAACTAATTTCAAAACACAGTTACATCAAGTTAAAACAAATTATTGTGCAAAATATTTAGAAGATAATGCCAGATATGTTGCATATGGTCATGTCTGTGGTAAGTCATTTGAGATCTATAATATTTTATAGTCATATAATAATTATTATTTTCCTGAACCATTTTTACAATTATGAGCTGAACTAGAAACTTTGAGATGTGGCTCATCCAGAAATACCATCACAATTTTTGTAGCTAAATAAGTAGAGGAACTTGTGGGTGACCCTTTTGTGAACAAACTGGTAATGAATTTAGAGGAGTTACGTTTTTCTATTAACCCAGAGAAAAAGTTTGCCCTGGCGACAAGCCATCCGTTGTTAAAACTAATGTCTAACTAATGGATCCTCATAAAACAGTTTCTTGTTGAGCCACGTTTACCTCTTGGAAGATAAAGGGTTTGGTTTCATTAGCAAACCACTTTGTGTTCAAGTTGTTGAGTCGGTTTAGAATGGCTTTAATGTCACCAGGCCACATATGTTTAGAAGCGTCAAGTCTAAATCCAGCAACTCCAATACTGATCAAATTGTTCAGATAGTCGGCGATCTTTCCACGGACATAGTCCTTCTCCAAAGCCAAGTCCAGGAGTCCAAGAAGCTGACAATCTCTTACCTGTGTGATATAACAGACATTGTAGAGTTATTTTATTTATGTATTTGGTCAGCAGATCATTTGTATGACAGCTAGCTTTGGTATATACCCCTTACATTCAGAAAGTACAATGTTGTCTAGAACACACAGGGGCATACCTAGAGGTTGGCGGAACTGGCACCTATCAGTGGGGCAAAAATCAGTTGTCAGCAGGGCAAGCCCCTGTATATGTACTGTCTAATAGGGCATTTGCTTTAGTACACTATAACTAGTCTGCAGTATGGGCATGGGCAACCTATTTGCAAACATATATAGCGAGTACCGCTATATATTTATGCAGTTCCGGGCCTTGCTGGCTTGTCCAATGAAGAGGAGTCCCAATAGTCCAGTAGCACCAGGTCCTCTACTCTCATGGCAACCTGCGGCTCGTGACAGGTGAGTGCTTGGTGCTTCTGGGGGAAGAGAAGAGACTCATAAGCAAGGCCAGCATGGGGGAGCTTGGGGAACTTGTGCCCTCTACACTGGTACCCTCTGTACCTGCTTTATTGCCCAACAAAAGATAATCCAGCTATTGCTACAAATCTGCTGGCAGCAGCAGGGGATAGTTTGCCAGTCAGAACATTTAGTAAGTACTTTTTTTTTAATGGCAGTGATTATTATTCATCCAAAGCACTGCACATATTTAATATACTAACTGCATTAACAACAAAAAATAAAAAGCAAAATGTTGAAAATGCACTTTACAAAAAGTTCTGTATTCTCCCATGCAGTAAGTGACCTTATTATTGCATTAAAAATTGTCAAAAATAAAAAATAAATGCCTTTAACTTAAGAAAGTCTCTTCACTAGGAAGGAAGATGACCAACAAAAAAAAAATAGGAGCCACAGATACTGATCTATGGTGTCTGATATTATCTAATACATCATTTATTAGTTTTTTTTTCAATAAATAAATAATTTTCAAGCAGCAATTTCACTCATTCGATAAGCTGTGTCTTCGTTTTGTGAATGGGGCTGTGCATGGACAGAGCCAAGACAAGACAAGTTCTCTTAAAGAGGAAGAAAGGGGTGGAAAAGACGTGCACAGAGAACAAACATTTGTTTGGTCAAAGCAGAACAGATAGATTCCTACTTTTACATTAGAGGCACAAGGAACAGACTTATAGCCGTTTTTTTGCGGGGGAAAAAAATGTACTGTGTCTTTTCTTTTGCTTTAAGAAAGTGGGTTATACACATGGTTAAGTCTTCTGTGTGTCTGGGTCTGTGAATGTGAGTGTGTTGATTGTGTGTCACTGTAACTGTGAGTGTGTGTTTGTGTGTCTGCATGCATGATTGTGTGTTTCTATGTGTGTGTGTGACTGAGTGCCTGTATGTGTATGTATGTATTATTGTGAGTGGGCTTCAAGGACGCTAGGTACGCCTCTGAGAATACAGAATATGACAACAATGTACATTTATAGTTCAAAATTCAAATATGATATTGTCTTGCTTTAGTTCCTTTTAACAAAAACAACTGCCAGATTGCAATGGGGATGAAATATCCATGAACAAAATTGAAAGGAATGTTGCAATGGTATGAACTGTGCTACAAGTATCAGCATTCATAGCCATACAGTACCTGATAAGCATCATTGTAGTTGTCTATACCTCCATTAGATGATCTGCATTTCTTATCATTGAAATCTAGACGAGAATATGGGACTCCTGGAAAATCTCTTGCCCCTGAATTGAAATAACTCCCACAGGTGGAGCTTGTCCCAATTCCCGCTCCATAACCAGTCATATGGTTCATGACAATATCTACGTAGATGTATACCTAGAAAATAAATACATTTTGTTAATTTAAAAAAAAAAAATGCATTATCTCAAGGCAGTTTTCTAACCAAACATCCTGTAATCTTTCTAAATATTGGATTGGTCAGAAACAAGCAAGGACACAGAGTGGTTTGGATAATGATGATTTTTTTTTCCCTGACAGTTTAGCTCATTGTTTTAATACTTTTCAAAGTGTAAGGATATATAGAATAGATACAAAGAATGGATGATATCTGGTAGACATGTGCAATTAGTTTTGGGCTGAATACGGACAAATTTCGGGCAACTCGGACATTCAGGTACTTCCGAATGTCCGAATTGCAGAGGTCCCGAAGTTCCGAAGTATCGAAGTTCCGAAGTGTCGAAGTTCCGAAGTGTCGAAGTTCTAATATACAGTATTGCCTAAGTACTAATATACTTACCCAGCAAAAGAAGAAGAATGTTACATTGTATACAATTTTAAATAAAAAGTATACAAACATAGCCAGGATTCAGCTGTAAGCATTTGCAACACTTACAACAATCAAGTGACATATATTCATATAAAATGTAATTTACTTAGCCGGTCAATGTAATGACAGGGATGAATAAGTAGATAACTCCCCAATTCCCACAGTATTAGGGAGTTATCTGCTAAAAGGCTGAAAGACCTTAATTAGTCTTTCAGCCAAATTTACTAATACTAAGTAAACCTTACTTAGTATTAGTAAATTATGCCCCTACACGCTATACTGCGATTAGGGGCATGCTCACTGTTTACTAGACATGCTCCTACTCGCGGTATAGCGAGTAGGGGCAAAATTTACCAATACTAAATCATTTTTACTTAGTATTAGTAAATTTGGCTGAAAGACCAATTTAGGTCTTTCAGCTCTTTGGTAGATAACTCCCTAATACCGTGGGAATCAGGGAGTTATCTACTAAGCAGCTGCAAGAGAAGTCCCAAAGTGTCAAGTTGCGAAGTTGCTGAAGTCCCGAAGTCCCAAATCGAACCGAAAATTTTCCCCATGCACATGCCCAATATATGGAGCTCTGGTAGAAGTCTGGTAGTGTTTACTACTGAAACAACAGACTAAATAATAGTAACATACAGTATATATACCACATAATAATGCTCAGTATTGGCAAGAGAAATATTATTACATTTTCTGTGGGTAATCCCATTATATTAAATTTTAGTCACAGGAAACTGGTTCTCTATTTTACTCCAAAGTTTTCTTTTAACTGCTAAGTATAGTAGATACACTCCCAAAGAAGACAAGGGTATATTTTTTTCTGCATGTTTTCTTTGGGGGTATTTGAAAAAAAAAAACATGCAATCGCACCTTTTCTATGCTTCTCAATGAGATGTAGACAGTGTTCTGTTATCTCTGTGGAGCTAAGATAAGTGTAAGAAAACCTCCCAGGCTGTCAATCAGGTGACTCTACCACCAATTATAACAATGCCTGTAGTGAAGTTAAAATATTAGTAACCTGAGAACAGGTAGAATAGTAAGGGATAGCCAAGGTCAAGGACATCAAAGAATAGAATGAGAATGCCAAGGACACCAGAATTAATGTAAACAAATTGCATCACTTCAGCTGCACCAGAACTCACAGATGCACACGAGTAGCTGCATTTTGTTAAGGCTTGTTAGAGTATTGGTATTGCCACTCCCCCCCACCATATGACATCACAATGCCCCACCCATATGATCTGCCATGTTAACTAGCGCAAGTGCTGCCGTGTTTACATTAAAAGGCCTGCAGGGACAGGCTATAGACACCAGAACCAATACATTACGCTGAAGTGGTTCTTTAATGTGAGGTAAATTAGAGATTAGTGCCACGAATAATATACTAGATTGCCTACTTACAACCATATGAGGATGATGATGGGTCTAGCTGCAGTCTGGCTCCACTGGTCTGGTGTAGAACAGGCTCTCTGGAGGCTGTTTGTAACTGGTCACAAAAATCAATGTTCTGGGAGAACGGGAAGCAGCTCCATTTTTTTAACGCCCTTTACACAGCTCAAGGTCTGGCTCCCAGGGTCCACCTTCATGTTCCCCCAATGAGTTTGTTCACAGGAGGATGTCCTGATGTGTGTAAGGAATGCATTGTGTGAATCTGTGTTTGTATGTGTAAGGGCTGCAAGGGGTGTTTCTGTGTATGTACGGGATGCATTGTGTGCATCTGTAAGGGGTGCATTGAGTGTGTGATGGATGTCAATCTCCCCCCCCTCCCTCTTCTCCCTCTTCTCCCTCCCCCCGTCCCCCTCTTCTCCCCCCCTCCTCCCCCCATCCCTCCTCCCCCCTCCCCCCTCCCCCTCCTCCCCCCCTCCCCCCTCCTCCTGCAAGTTCAATTCGCTCCTTATATTCTTTTACTACATTAGTTTTGCTCCAATATTTAAAAAAAATGCTCCAAGCTAGATGCACACTCTGTATATTATATAATAAACCAATATAACACTAACTCTCAATTAATTCTCACCTTTTTCCTTAGCCACATATTTTATAAACAATGTTGCATAATTTCTGTCTTTCTTATCTCAGCAACATCTAGGTTTTGCTCATTGCATACCTTTGTTTTCTTTTCACATCTACACTATTGATGTATCTGCAAAGCATCTGGTTGAATATGCTTTTTCATCTCTTGGCCAAAACAACTCTTAGATTGTAAGCTCTTGTGAGTAGAGATGTGCTACTCCATTATTACATCATATGAAGGCATTTAATCAGAGCGGCCCCCTAAGAAGGGGGCGGGACCAGAGAGGGTGTGTTTTGTCATCACTAATGACAAGCACGCCCCCTCTCAAAGTGAGCATGTTAGTTCAACGCGCAGAGCCCCGCTGAAGAGCTCTGGCATTCGAAAAAGGCCCTGAATTTGTTCTGCGCAGCGCAAGCATATTTATCACTAAATATAATCATCAATTTCATACAATACAGAAGACACTAAGGAAGCACTGGGGGATCCTTAAGAATGATCCAACGCTATCTAAATTCCTCGACAATCAACCTCAGATTATTTTTACTAGGGCACCCAACCTGCAACTTATGTTGGCACCGACCACTAAATCTGAAAGTGCTGATTTGGATCAAGGTACCATCAGTGGCTTCACAAGATGCAAGAAGTGTCTAGCATGTAGAAATAATCCATCATTAGAAGACACAACCACTGGATTTAAATCCCTCACTACTCAAGAGGAATATGATATCAAGACCAACATGGACTGTACTACATCAGGAGTCATCTATTTAATAACATGTCCATGACCACAACAATATATTGGACGTACAAAAAGACCCCTCAAAATACGTATTGCTGAACACATTAGAAATATTAAGAAGGGACTTCCAACGCATAATCTTTCCAAGCACTTTAAAGAGATACATGGGGGAGACCCTAGAGGACTTGCATTTATGCCTATTGAGAAAGTGAATACCCACTGGAGAGGAGGTAGCATTGATAAGGCTCTAGATCAGACAGAAGCTACGTGGATTTTTAAGTTAGGGACTTTGGTCCCTAAGGGACTCAATGTAGATTTTGAGCTTAATGCCTTCCTATAATATTATTTTTGTCCAGCTGTTCATTGATCATTTTCTCAATATTATTTTTGTCCAGCTGTTCATTAATCATTTTCTCCCCATTGGTCATTTTTATTAAATTTTAATTTCTTATTTTTTTTTGTTTTTATTTTTCTTTCTCCATCTTTATTTATAGTCCCTATTTTTTTTCTTTTTTTTCTTTTTTTTTCTTTTTTTTCTCTCCAGCTTTATTTATAGTCCCCCTTTTTTTCTCTCCATCTTTATTTATAGTCCCCCTTTTTTTTTCTCTCCAGCTTTATTTATAGTCCCCCTTTTTTTTCTCTCCATCTTTATTTATAGTCCCCTTTTTTTTTTCTTTTTTTTCTTTTTATTTCTCTCCATCTTTATTTATAGGCCCCTTTTTTTTCTCTCTCCATCTTTATTTATAGTTACAGACCACCACCAGGGATTATTTATTTATTATTTATTATTATTTTGTATATATATATATATATATATATATATATATATATATATATATATATTGTAACGGAGCTCCGTTGATGGATGCTCCTAGCGCTCACAGAGGACTCCAAGTACTGCAGACGACCCCACAACCACCGCAGGCTCCACAACCGCCGTAGCTTAACTGGAGCCGCGCCGTCTTCCTTCCACCCTGGATCGGCTTCTGTCCTCCAGGACCGTGTGGGGAAGACCTCTCCTCCAGGAGAGCGTAACAGGACAAGCTCTTAAAAGAGCTAAGTGATTAAGCTCAGGGGAATATGCAGAGCATAGCAATCCCCAGTGTGATACAGCAATTCCCTCCAATAACGAGACAAGGCTACGTTTTGAAGGGTCAAGATGAACTGAGGACTGGAACACCCAGCCTGCTTTTTATTAGGACAAGGTACACACAGGACACTCCCAGGGGGAGGATGAAAATAACCAATCATACGTATGGTAACACCCCCACGTCTCCTCCCCTCAGATAACCACATAACATAATTATAGTGTCCACATTTTTACTCAAGTTCTGGATGTACCCCAAAACCAAGGGGTAAATCCGGCACCGCTGGATAGCTCTTATTCAGGGGGACAATATATCCAAAAATTAGCCCATTCGGATGAATGGTTCGGGAGATACAGAGTTCCAAATTTTTGACCGACCGCACAGACCAACTAGCCGAAAATAGTTCCATGAGTTTTGGCCTTGCGGTCGGTCTCTGTTCGCACGGTAAAAAGATACGAAAATCTTGCCATCCATTCGCATCTCCATGATCGCTAGAATCACCATACCAAGTTAAGTATAACTACCGAACAGCCGGTTGTTCGGTAGTTTCCGTACGAAGTTCTGGGTGTATGGAGGTCTCAGCGGTGTTCGCCTGTTTGCGTATCCGATTTTAGTTCCATGCGTTTACAGGCAAACACCGCTGTTCGTGCGCAAGATGGCCGCGAACACGTGTAAAGTCCCGAAATGGCGGCCACCTATTCAGAGCACAAAGAATTCATATGAAATCATATGAACGGCTGCATTCTCCAGTAATGGTATTCCCATACAATATATTTGTATAAATCCCCCGGCTGTTCGGTTATATTAGCAGTCCAGACCTACAGCATAGTTAAAGGGCTAGAGTCAGCCTAATACAAATCCATATGCCCGAATATAGTGTTTAAGGTGCAATACAGTCCAGGACCATAGTCGCAGGGGAGGAGGCAGGCAAGCAGGCCTCTCCAGGACAAAGTGGCGAAGGGCACTTCGTCACATATATGTATTATATATATTTTATTTATTTTTCATATGCATTAAGTATCCAGTATTATTTATCATTAATTATTATGTTTCTCCTGTTTTCTCCTAGAAGGATGGATTCACACTATACCTATATGGTACCTATCTAGTATTGGTTATCCATATGTAGTCAATATACCATTATGATTTTATCCACCTATCTTCATGTATATATACCAATTTATGTCCAGCATTTCATCATCTCTAATTAATTCATTATATATGTTACTTTCATTTGGAACATTTATATATTGCTTTTATGTATTTTTGCATTTACCGGTCTTATGTATTTGTCTACATTTTATGAGACTTTATAAATATTGCTTTTACCCTAGTGGCAATGATTTGCATTTTATATATATGTATGTATCATTTTATGCAGGTACAAATACTGTTTTTATTAGTATAGAATATATTGGTTTAAACACCTAAACGTATGATTGATAATTAGGCAATGTATATAAAGAAGAACTGAAGCACTAGACACTATTATGTCTCTGATGAAGTAGGGCCCATTCCCTACGAAACGCGTAAGACAGGCGTCCTAGCAACACACGGGATCAGACGCATCTGTCCTGCACGTCCCCTGAAGTAAGGCTCCTGCTCGGGACGTGCTCACAGACACAAGCCATCCTCACCGGCAGCTGTATATTGAATCATCACAATCCGTATCCATCCTTAACAATCCGAAGGTCCTTGCTGTTATTTTTCAATGCATCAGTCTGGTAATGCATTTCTGAATCTAGTGTGGCCTGTATTTTTATTATATTTACCTTCTCCAAAGTTATTTTAATATATTCAATAAACTGGCATTTTTTATATGAAGTGATCCAGTTTAAAAAAATATATATACACACATTTTTTTCTTCCCCCCCCCCCCCCCCCCTATATAGCACTGCTTTGCATGACTGCACATTCTTAAAGGATATTTAAAGGTATAGCAGCATTCTCTTTGTATTTTTGCACATTTCAAGGGATATCCCGTTTATTTGAGATCTTCACTCATAGCACCTTTATTCACATTTTTGCACATTTATAGGGATACTTTGTCTATTCCAGATTTAAAGGCATAGTACCATATATTTATATTTTTATATTTTTATTCTCTATTTAGTAGTATTTTAGCCATTAGTCACCTAGCCAGCTCCTGGTATTCCCACTCTTCTAGAGAGTTCTTTTCCCAAATTTATTAACATGCTTGCGCTGTGTTTGCTTTTAAATTGTCTCTGGTGTCTCCTCAAGTGGGATACCAGTGGACAAAAGGGCCAGGAAAATGCATGGTGCATATGTTTGGAGCCTGCTTGTGTGATTGCGTGTGTGTAGAGTGTGGTGTGGTATTGAGTAAATAGGTCAATTTCATTTGTGTTTGTGGTGTAATATGTGTGGCTAGGGGCTGTAGAGAGTGTGTGTATAGGGGGCATAGTGTTATAGGGGATTTAGCGAGTGTGTGCACACGGGCTGTAGTGTGTGTGTATAGGTGACGTAGTGTGTGTAGGCAGGGGCGGGCTGGGCCGGGGGGCAGGGAGGCAATTGCCCCCCAGGCCGCCCGAAATTCTTTTAGGACCGGCCGCGGCGGGCCGGCCCTTTAAATGCTGCAGCCGCCGAGCGCTCTGTAAAGAGCGCTCAGACGGCTGCAGCAGCTTTTCCCTCCCTCCCCTCCCCTGTAGGTGGCCGAGCTGCACTCCGGTCCGCGGTCCCGGCCGGAGTGATGGGAAGGTGCACACTGAGTGTGCACTTCCTGTCAGTCCGGCCGGGTACAGGAAACAGAAACTCCTGTTCCGCGCGGAACAGGAGTTTCTGTTTCCTGTACCCGGCCGGACTGACAGGAAGGTGCACACTGAGCACCTTCCTATCACTCCGGCCGGGACCGCGGACCGGAGTGCAGCTCGGCCACCTACAGGGGAGGGGGTAAGAAGAAGGGGGGGGGGAGAGAGTAAAAAGAGGGGAGGGGGGGAGAGAGTAAAAAGAGGGGAGGGGGGGAGAGTAAGAAGAGGGGAGGGAGGGGGGGGGGAGAGTAAGAAGAGGGGGGGGAGAGTATGAAGAGGGGAGGGAGGGAGGGGGGGAGAGTAAGAAGAGGGGAGGGAGGGAGGGGGGGAGAGTAAGAAGAGGGGAGGGAGGGGGGGAGAGTAAGAAGAGGGGAGGGAGGGGGGGAGAGTAAGAAGAGGGGAGGGAGGGGGGGAGAGTAAGAAGAGGGGAGGGAGGGAGGGAGGGGGGAGAGTAAGAAGAGGGGAGGGAGGGGGGGGAGAGTAAGAAGAGGGGAGGGAGGGGGGGAGAGTAAGAAGAGGGGAGGGAGGGAGGGAGGGGGGGAGAGTAAGAAGAGGGGAGGGAGGGGGGAGAGTAAGAAGAGGGGAGGGAGGGGGGGAGAGTAAGAAGAGGGGAGGGGGGGAGAGTAAGGGGAGGGGGGGGAGAGTAAGAAGAGGGGAGGGGGGGAGAGTATGAAGAGGGGAGGGAGGGGGGAGAGTAAGAAGAGGGGAGGGAGGGGGGGAGAGTAAGAAGAGGGGAGGGAGGGGGGGAGAGTAAGAAGAGGGGAGGGAGGGGGGAGAGTAAGAAGAGGGGAGGGAGGGGGGGAGAGTAAGAAGAGGGGAGGGAGGGGGGGAGAGTAAGAAGAGGGGAGGGGAAGGAGGGGGGGAGAGTAAGAAGAGGGGGGGGAGTAAGAAGAGGGGAGGGGGAGTAAGAAGAGGGGAGGGGGAGTAAGAAGAGGGGAGGGGGGAGTAAGAGGGGCGGGGGGAGTAAGAAGAGGGAAGAGAGGGAGTAAGAAGAGGGGAGGGGGGATAATAAGAGGGGGGAGTAAGAAGAAGGGGAGATAAGAAAAAGAGGGGGGTAAGAAGAAGAAGGGGGGAGTAAGAACAAGAGTGGGGAGTAATTAGAAGAGGGGGTAAGAAGAAGAAGGGGGAGTAAGAAGAAGAGGGGGGAGTAAGAAGAAGAGGGGGGAGTAAAAAGAAGAAGGGGGGTAAGAAGAAGAAGGGGGGTAAGAAGAAGAAGGGAGTAATAAGAAGAAGGGGGTAAGAAGAACAAGGGGGGGAGTAAGAAGAACACAGGGAGGAGGGATGGTAAGAAGAACACAGGGGGGGGGTGAGAACACACAGAGGGAGGAGTGAGAAGAACACAGGGAGGGTGGAGGGGGGATGAGAAGAGCACAGGGAGGGTGGGTGAGTGTGAGAAGAGACCGCTAGGGGAGGGTGGGGGAGAGGAGAGACCACTAAGGGGCAGGGGAGAGCTCTAAGGGACAGAAGGGACAGCTCTATAGGACAGGGGGCAAGACAGGGAGCTCTTTAACACTATGCGCACACACACACACACACACACAATGCATCCCTATACATACACAGAAACACACAATGCATCCCTATACATACACAGAAACACACAATGCATCCCTATACATACACAGAAACACACAATGCATCCCTATACATACACAGAAACAGAACAGGCTTCCCTTACACACAGAGAAACACACAATGCATCCATTACACACACACACACAATGCAACCCTTACACACAAAGACAATGCATCATTTGCACACATACACAGAAACATACACTGCAAACCCTTACACACACATGCAAACACACACACTGTTTTTCTTACATACACACAGAAACACAATGCATCTCTTACACTCAATGCACACACATACAGACACACACCTTGCATCCCTTATGCATACAAACACAGATTCACACAATGCATCCCTCACACACAACCAGAAACACATAATACATCCCTTATACACAAATACACACTGTTCCACTACACACAAACACACTGCATCACCTGCACAAACTGGTATCCCTATACACTACATACCATAAGCACACATATTAGATAACACATAACACATCCCCTACACACTCCACTCCCTGTGAGCGAGCTCATGGGTGGGTGGAACATATAAGTGGACTTATGAGTGGGCCTTATGGGCATACTCACCGTCAGGCACTGGAGCCCAGACCTTGAGCTGTGTAAGAGGCCCCCAAAAAATGGAGCTGCTTCCAATTCTCCCAGAACGTTGAATTTTGTGACCACAGTTGCAAACAGCCTCCAGAGGTCCTGTTCTACACCAGACCAGTGGAGCCAAACTGCAGCCCATCATCATCCTCATCCAATTGTAAGTAGGCAATCTAGTATATTATTAGTGACACTAATCTATAATTTACCTCACATTAAAGGGACACTATAGCTTAATGAAGTGGTTCTGGTGTCTATAGCTGGTCCCTGCAGGCTTTTTAATGTAAACACACACTGTGTGCATCACTGGCGTTAGTTCATATGGCAGATCATATGGGTGGGGCATTGTGATGTCACATGGGGGGGTGGCGCAATGGGCCACTTGACTGGTTTTGCCCCCCAGGCCTAAGGCTGCCAGCCCTCCCCTGTGTGTAGGGGTTGTAGAGAGGGTGTGTTTAGAGAATGTTGTATGTGTTTGCTGACAAGGAATGTAGTGTGTGTGTCTGAGGGTGCTGTGTGTGTCTGGGTGCTGTGTGTGTCTGAGGGTGCTGTGTGTGTCTGAGGGTGCTGTGTGTGTCTGGGTGCTGTGTGTGTCTGGGTGCTGTGTGTGTCTGTGGGTGCAGTGTGTGTGTGTGTAGGAGATCTACTGTGTAAAGGACCCAGAGTGTGTATAGGAGATTGTGTGTGTATGTAGAGGATTAAGAGTGCATATAGGGTAAGGGATCTAGTGTGTATCTGGAGCGTAATGTGTGTAGTGGTGCAGTGTGAGGGGTGCTGTAGTGTGTGTGTGTGTGTATATGTATATAGATTTGAACCAGTGGCGTACATACCAGGGTCGCAGGGGTCACGGCTGCGACCGGGCCCGGCCCACCAGGGGGCCCGGCCGCCCCTGCGACCCGGTATGTACCCATAGGGCCAGCCTCTTCTGCTGGGGGCCCAGGAGCCGGCCACCTCCGGGCCCCCCGAGGCTGGCCCTGCTGTCACCCGGCTGGCGGGCGCGCGAGGGAGCACTGTCCCCTGGGTGCTCCCTCTTCAGCTCCCTCGCGCACCGCACTGAAACCGGAGCCGGAAGATGACGTCATCTTCCGGCTCCGGTATCAGTACGCGGCGCGCGAGGGAGCTGAAGAGGGAGCACCCAGGGGACAGTGCTCCCTCGCGCGCCCGCCAGCCGGGTGACCAGCAACACCACTGGACCCCAGGGAATCCCCCCAGCTCTCACACAGGTAAGGAGGCTGGGGGGATTAAATTTAAAAAAAAAAACAGAAAAAACGTGTGTGTGTGTTTAGTGAGTGTGTTAGTGAGTGTGTGTGAGTGTGTGTTAGTGAGTGTGTTAGTGTTAGTGAGTGTGTTAGTGAGTGTGTGTGTGTGTTAGTGTTAGTGAGAGTGGTAGTGAGTGAGTGTGTTAGTGAGAGTGTTAGTGAGAGTGTTAGTGAGAGTGTTAGTGAGAGTGTTAGTGAGTGTGTTAATGTGAGTGTGTTAATGTGAGTGTGTTAGTGTTAGTTAGTGTTAGTGAGTGTGTTAGTGTTAGTGAGTGTGTTAGTGAGAGTGTGAGTGAGTGTGTGAGTGAGTGTGTTAGTGAGTGTGTTAGTGTTAGTGAGTGTGTTAGTGTTAGTGAGTGTGTTAGTGTTAGTGAGTGTGTTAATGTGAGTGTGTTAGTGTTAGTGAGTGAGTGAGTGTGTGTGTTAGTGAGTGTGTTAATGTGAGTGTGTTAATGTGAGTGTGTTAGTGAGTGTGTTAGTGTTAGTTTGTGTTAGTGTGTGTGTGTGTTAGTGAGAGAGTGTGTTAGTGAGTGTGTTAGTGTTAATGTGAGTGTGTTAGTGTTAGTGAGTGTGTTAGTGAGTGTGTTAATGTGAGTGTGTTAGTGTTAGTGAGTGTGTTAGTGAGTGTGTTAATGTGAGTGTGTTAGTGAGTGTGTGAGTGTTAGTGAGTGAGTGTGTGTGTTAGTGAGTGTGTTAATGTGAGTGTGTTAGTGTTAGTGAGTGTGTTAGTGTTAGTGAGTGTGTTAGTGAGTGTGTTAGTGTTAGTTTGTGTTAGTGTGTGTTAGTGAGAGAGTGTGTTAGTGAGTGTGTTAGTGTTAGTGTGAGTGTGTTAGTGTGAGTGTGTTAGTGTGAGTGTGTTAGTGTGAGTGTGTTAGTGTGAGTGTGTTAGTGTGAGTGTGTTAGAGTGAGTGTGTTAGTGAGTGTGTTAGTGAGAGTGATTGTGTGAGTGATTGTGTTAGTGAGTGTGTTAGTGAGTGTGTGTGTGTTAGTGTATGTTAGTGAGTGTGTTAGTGTTAGTTTGTGTTAGTTTGTGTGTGTTAGTGAGTGAGTGTGTTAGTGAGTGAGTGAGTGTGAGTGAGTGAGTGTTAGTGAGTGTGTTAGTGAGTGTGTTAGTGTGAGTGATTGTGTTAGTGAGTGTGTTAGTTTTAGAGTGTGTTAGTGTTAGTGTGTGTGTCTGTTACTGAGTATGTTTGTGTGCGTCTGTCAGTAAATGTGTGCGTCTGTTCATGAGAGTGTGTGTGTGTGTGTCTAAAGCACTTACCTTTCTCCAGCGCCGGGCTCCCTTGGCGCTGGGGATCTCTCCGTCCCGATCCGCCTCTCAGCTCCGAATGCACATGCGTGGCAAGAGCCACGCGCGCATTCAAACCGCCCATATAGGAAAGCATTACTCAATGCTTTCCTATGGACGTTCAGCGTCTTCTCACTGTGATTTTCACAGTGAGAATCGCAGAAAATCCTCTAGCGGCTGTCAATGAGACAGCCACTAGAGATGGATTAACCCTCAGTGAAACATAGCAGTTTCTCTGAAACTGCTGTTTTCAGCTGCAGGGTTAAAACTAGAGAGACCTGGCACCCAGACCACTTCATTGAGCTGATTTGATCTGGGTGTCTGTAGTGGTCCTTTAAGTGTATGTGTTTATGCATGCACTGGCGTACATACCGCGGTCGCACGGGACCAGGTGCCCGCCCGCAATGTGTTGCGGCCCCAGCCCGCGCAGAGTAAGCGGGGGGGGGGGGGGCCACAGATCAGTTTTCGCACCGGGGCCCCATGGGTTGTGTGTACGCCACTGATTTGAACGTATTGTATGTAAGAGGGGTGCTGTGTGTGAGGGTGTTTTTATCTGCCGTCACATTCTAGGTTTCTAATTTTCTTTGTCTGTTAACTCACTGAGGGTTATTTTATATATTATATATATATATATATATATATATATATGTGTGTGTGTGTGTGTGTGTGCTGTATATGTGTGGGAGTGTGCTGTATATGTGTGTGTGCAAGGGTGCTGTGTGTGTGAGCGAGGGTGCTGTGTGTCTGAGGGTGCTGTGTGTGAGTGATGGTGTTGTGTGTGTCTGGGGGTGCTGTGTGTGTCAGGGGGTGCTGTGTGAGTCTGAGGGTGCTGTGTGTGTCCGAGTGCTGTGTGTGTGTCTGAGTGCTGTGTGTGTCTGGGTGCTGTGTGTGTCTGGGTGCTGTGTGTGTCTGAGGGTGCTGTGTGTGTGTCTGGGGGTGCTGTATGTGTGTCTGGGGGTGCTGTATGTGTCTGGGGGTGCTGTGTGTGTCTGGGGGTGCTGTGTGTGTCTGAGGGTGCTGTGTGTGTGTCTGAGGGTGCTGTGTGTGTGTCTGAGGGTGCTGTGTGTGTGTCTGAGGGTGCTGTGTGTGTCTGAGTACTGTGTGTGTCTGGGTGCTGTGTGTGTGGGTGTGAATGTATTTTTATTTAAATATATATTTTTAGTAATAAAAAAAAAGCAATATTTAAGCAATACATTCCATCTAAGCGGTCCCGATATGGCGTTAAATTTTAAAAATTATGCGAATCCTGTACTGGTTACACAGGGGCGTTTCGCATTTACCAGGGGAAAGATAGCCATCTTGACTCACCAGGATGCCCTGATTCTGTGGGTACAAGTGGAAAGATTGTTTGGGATCTAATCCTTCCCTTGTTAAATAAGGGATATAGGCTATGGGTTGACAATTATTATACCAGTATACAGTTATTTAAAAATGTATATTACTTTGAAACCCTAGCCTGTGGCACAGTGAGGAAGAATCGCAGGGGTTTCCCCCAAACCCTGGCAAGAGGCAGAAGTAGTAGAGGTTCCTCTTCAGCCCTCCGCCAGGATGAGTTGCTTGCCCTTCGTTTCACAGATAGGAAGGATGTATACATGCTGTCTACAATGCATGATGAAAGTACAGTGCCAGTGTCTGTGAGAGGTAGCACTGAGCATCTGGAAAAGCTGAAGTGCATTGTAGACTACAGCAAGTTTATGGGGGGTGTAGACTTAGCTGACCAATGCATACAGCCCTATCTAGTGAACCGGAAAACTAGGACTTGGTACAAGAAAATTGCAATCTACGTGACCCAGATTGCAATTTTCAATGCCTATGTCTTTCCTACTTATCTGAAATAATGATACGTGGGGCTACCGTTATATTCAGAAGACAGTGTTCAATCAAAATACTGAGGTTTTAGTGCACTAACTAATACCAGGATTATGACATTTCTAGTGAAAATCCAATTTATGTGATTAAAAAGACAAAACTAAAAGTAGATATCGCTACATGGGCCCAGCATTTCTGATAAAATGACTAGACCAAACATCTCAAGGTCTGCCATTTGTTGTACTCTGGGTTGCCTACTTTTGAAAATGGTATGCCGTAATGGTGGAAATGTTATTACCCAGGCTGCCATGCTCTCTGAATAGCCACATAGGCCAGGCAAATCACTTTGCCAAACTTACACGCTAAAATGGCATCTAATATATTTCGCCCTGTACTTATCGTAAAGAATCTGAAATAATGATACGTAGGGGTACCGTTATATTAAGAAGACAGTGTTCAATCAAAATACTGAGGTTTTAGTTCATTAACTAATACCAGGATTATGACATTTCTAGTGAAAATCCAATTTATGTGATTAAAAAGACAAAACTAAAAGTAGATATCGCTACATGGGCCCAGCATTTCTGTTGAAATGGCTAGACCAAACATCTCAAGGTCTGCCATTTGTTGTACTCTGGGTTGCCTACTTTTGAAAATGGTATGCCATAACGGTGGAAATGTTATTACCCAGGCTGCCACGCTCTCTGAATAGCCACATAGGCCCAGCAAATCACTTTGCCAAACTTACAAGCTAAAAGGGCATCTAATATATTTCGCCCTGTACTTATCGTAAAGAATCTGAGATAATGATACGTAGGGGTCCCGTTATATTCAGAAGACAGTGTTCAATCAAAATACTGAGGTTTTAGTGCACTAACTAATACCAGGATTATGACATTTCTAGTAGAGATGTCGCAAACTGTCCGCCGAACCGTTCGTGAACTGTTCGCCAGCGAACAATAGCGTGTTCGCGGTGAACGAACATACGCGATTTCCGGTCCGCCCCCTATTCGTCATCATTGAGTGAACTTTGGCCCGGAACCTCACAGTCAGCAGACACATTCCAGCCAATCAGCAGCAGACCCTCCCTCCCAGGATGTGTCTGCTGACTGTGAGGTTCTGGGCCAAAGTTCACTCAATGATGACGAATAGGGGGCGGACCGGAAATTGCGTATGTTCGTTCGCCACAAACACGCTATTGTTCGCGAACGGTTCGGCGGACAGTTCGCGACATCACTAATTTCTAGTGAAAATCCAATTTATGTGATTAAAAAGACAAAACTAAAAGTAGATATCGTGACATGGGCCCAACATTTCTGTTAAAACGGCTAGACCAAACATCTCAAGGTCTGCATTTTGTTGTACTCTGGGTTGCCTACTCTGGGTTGCCTACTTTTGAAAATGGTATGCCATAATAGTGGAAATGTTATTACCCAGGCTGCTATGCTCTCTCAAAGGCGAGATAGGCCCAGAAAATCACTTTGCCAAATTTCCAACTTTCAAATGGACATCTAATATATTTGTCCCTGTGACTTCCCCAAAAAACAGAAAATCTGATACATGAGGTTACTGTTATAATCAGGAGACAATGTTAAAAAAAAGTAGTGAGGCTTTGTTGCAAAAACTCATACCAGGAATATGAAATGTCCTGTGAAAAGTGAGTACGTGTGTGAAAAAGCACATATAAAACAATAGCCACTATGTGGGCCCTTCATTTCTGATAAAGTGGTTAGACCAAACATTTCAAATTATGCCATTAGTTATACTCTGGGTTGCCTACTTTTTAAAATGGTATGCCATAATGTGAAAATGTTATTACCCAGGCTGCCATGCTCTCTCAAAGGCGAGATAGGCCCAGAAAATCACTTTGCCAAATTTCCAACTTTCAAATGGACATCTAATATATTTGTCCCTGTGACTTACCCAAAAAACAGAAAATCTGGTATATGGGGGTACTGTTGTAATCAGGAGACAATGTTAAAAAAAAAGTAGTGAGGCTTTGTTGCAATAACTCATACCAGGAATAGGAAATGTCCTGTGAAAAGTGGTTAGACCAAACATCTTAAAATGCACCATTTGAAATACTCTGGGTTGCCTACTTTTGAAAATGGTATGCCATAATAGTGAAAATAATTTTACCCAGGCTGCCATGCTCTCTCAAAGGCAAGATAGGCCCAGAAAATTGCTTTGCCAATTTTCAATGTTTACAACCAAAAATGGACAGGCGTATATTTGACCCTGTAACTTTCCAAAACCCAATAAAACCTATACATGGGGGTACCGTGGCGCTTGTGAGACATCACTGAACAGAACTAGAAGTGTTTCAGGGCAGTAAACTACATACTGACAATAAAATTATCAGTAAAATTACAGTTTTTATGTGAAAAATGCAAAAAAAACCACAAACACAAATTTTGGCTAGTGTTTGTGCGCAAGTGGCTACTACAAAATACTGGGCATACCCCATTTTGAATACCATAGGATGTCTACTTTTTCAAATGGTATGCCATGATGGGGGTAAATTTCATTTTGTGACCGCCATACGGTCTCAAAGGCGGCCTTGTCACAGCA
Source organism: Pelobates fuscus (assembly GCF_036172605.1). NCBI lineage: Eukaryota > Metazoa > Chordata > Amphibia > Anura > Pelobatidae > Pelobates > Pelobates fuscus. Next base: position 74,534,834 of record NC_086323.1, on the reverse strand, counting down.
GACTAATCTGACAAATTTAATTGTGAAAAAGCATATATGGATAAGCCTCATATGACCCTGTAATTTTCAAAAACCCCATAAAACCTATACATGGGGGGGTACTGTGGCGCTCGTGAGACATCAATGAACAGAACTAGGAGTGTTTCAGGGCAGTAAACTATATACTAACAATAATATCAGTGAAAGTACAGATTTTATGTGAAAAATGCAAAAAAACTAAAAAAAACAAACGCTAACTTTGGCTAGGGTTTGTGCCCAAGTGGCTACTACAAAAGACTAGGAATACCCCATTCTGAATACCCTGGGATGCCTACTTTTTCAAATGGTATGTCATGATGGGGGTAATTTTCATTTCTTGGCTGCCATACGGTCTCAAAGGCAGCCTGGACACTGCAAACTAATCTGACAGATTTCAATGTGAAAAAGCATAAATGGATAAGCCGTATATATGACCCTGTAACTATCCAAAACCTCATAAAACATATACATGGGGGGGTACCATAGTGTTCGTGAGACATCACTGAACAGAACTAGGAGTGTTTCAGGGCAGTAAACTATATACTAACAATAATATTATCAGTGAAAGTACAGATTTTATGTGAAAAATGCAAAAACCAAACACTAACTTTGGCTAGGGTTTGTGCCCAAGTGGCTACTACAAAAGACTAGGAATACCCCATTCTGAATACCCTGGGATGTCTACTTTTTCAAATGGTATGCCATGATGGGGGTAATTTTCATTTCTTGGCTGCCATACAGTCAGTGGTGTATCCTGGTTTTGTGCTGCCCTAGGCAGGACAAAACTCAGGCGCCCCCCTCTCCCCCCGCGCTACCCCCACCCAACCTTTCCCCCCGCCCCGCATTCTAAATACACACACACACACGCTAACAGAAACACACACACACTAAAAGACACACTCACACTCACTAACAGACAAACACACTCACTAACAGACACACACTCACTCACTAGCAGACACAAACTAGCAGACACACACTCACTGACATACACACACACTCACAGGCAAACACACACTAACAGACACACACAGTCACACACTAACAGACACACACACACTAACAGACACAGACACACACACACACACTAACAGACACAGACACACGCACACACACTAACAGACACACACACACAAACACACTAACAGACACACACACACTAACAGACACAGACACACACACTAACAGACACAGACACAAACACTAACAGACACACACACTGACACACTAACAGACACACACACTGACACACACTAACAGACACACACACACACTAACAGACACACACACTGACACACACACACTAACAGACACACACACACACAGACACACACTAACAGACACACACACTAACAGACACAGACACACACTAACAGACACACACACTAACAGACACAGACACACACTCACCCACCCACATTAACACATTTTTTTTAAATGTATTTTTAACACATTTTTTTTTATTTTTTTAACACATTTTTTTAAATTTTTTTTTAACACTTTTTTTAACACATTTTTTTTAAACACGTTTTTTTTATTTATTTTTCACACTTTTTTAAATTTATTTTTCACACATTTTTTTTTAATTTATTTTTCACACATTTTTTTTTATTTAACACCCCCCCCCCCCCAGCCTCCTTACCTTTGGGAATGCTGGGGAGGGGGTGTCTCTTCCTCCCTGGTGGTCCAGTGGCTGCTGGGCGATCGGGCGGCACTGCCTGGCGGGCGGCCGGCCGGCGAGGGAGCACTTCCCCTGAGCTATCTGCTCAGCTCCCTCGCGCGCCTCAGAGTGAGGCTGGGAGCCGGAATATGACGTCATATTCCGGCTCCGCCTCCCAGCCTCACTCTGCGGCTGGCGAGGGAGCTGAGCAGACAGCTCAGGGGAAGTGCTCCCTCGCCAGGCAGTGCCGCCCGATCGCCCAGCAGCCCGCCGGCATGTCTGTTAGCCGCAAGGCTAACAAGGCATTTGCCCTGGGCATTTGGGGGCGGCTTTTTTTGCCGCCCCCTGGAAAATGCCGCCCAAGGCAAATGCCTTGTTTGCCTCGCGGCTAATACACCCCTGCATACAGTCTCAAAGGCAGCCTGGACACTGCAAACTAATCTGTCAAATTTCCATGTAGAAAATAAAATAATGGACAAGCCGTATATTTGACCCTGTAACTTTCCAAAACCCCATAAAACCTATACATGGGGGGTACTGTTTTACTCGTGAGACATTTCTGAATACAAATATGTATTTTTTATTGCAGGAAAACCGAACAGTATTCTGACATTAACAGTTAAATTGCCATGCTGGAATTGAAAAATAACAAGATTTCTTAATTTTTTTAGATTTTATTCATACAAAATGGAGTTCCATATATGAATGTGTGATATATAGTTGAACAGACATAGAGCCAAATTCTGTGGTTTGTTTACATTTTTTTTGGATCACAACTTGTACATTTGGCTGCGGTCTTGCTATGCAATAACACATAATAATAATAATAATAATAATAATAATACATATGTGAGATAACATTAAGTGGTCTTGCTATGCAAGAACACTTAATGATAATGTACTAGATAATGTATTATTTACAACATTGCATTCACGTGGATTGCAACGAATGGGTCTTCAGACGTATTGCTAATCTGAAAGCGAGCAGAGCCATCATTGCCCACACTGATCTGTTTTCCAGTGCATTTGGTTCCTTCTTTTTGTCCTGAGATGACATCACAATAGGAACCAGCTGGGAGCCCAGTCTTTAAAGTGACATCCATGTTCCTGTGGAAGTATATAATTTTTCAATAAATTAAGAAATCCACGTGACTTTCTAAAAAAACAAACACACAAACAAATACATACTGTTTTCTTATGTTACAGCTCATCCAATACATCATTCTTATATTTATCTGATGCCTCACTGTAACACTTTAATTTTATGTATCTTTTATTTTACAGGTAGACCTCACTTTGCAACTTAACTGCTTTATGACTGTTCAGATTTAAGATTTGAGGTATTCCCCACCTTTGAGAGGTATTCTATGATCAGGGAATTTCTCCGAACATACATTAGAGGGATTTCCTGTGCTGGTGAGCTGGTCTATATTTGGAGGAATTTCCCTGAACATAGACCTGCTCTTTAGTTCATGCTCTCTAGATCAACCTCACTTTTTGAGCAATTTGTTTTATGACCAAGTCGTAAGTGAGGTAAGTGAGGGTCATCTCTACACAGGTTTTAAAAAAAATGGGGTTAGTGTAGAGTTCCTTAAATCTGAAAGGAACATGACATACATGTCCAAGTCTGTCCAAAGCTGGTATGGGGCTACACTTCCAGTAGCATCTATCCTTAATTCATTCCTTCTACTTTTAGGGATATTCCAGGAGCTGGGAAGATATATTTTTTTCTAAGCCTCTCTCCTGGTATAGTAGTAAGATAAATACTAACAGTCCTGAATTTGCCTTGCCTTTTTGGGGTACTGTCTCAGCAAAAATAGGACAGATATTAAGATGCAGGAAGATATTGGGAACTATGTGTCACTTCATGCCTTGTTCTGCGGATCAGTCTGGTGATGGCTTCTGGTATCCAGTATTCTTTTTACAATTCTTGTTTAGTTTTCTATTCCATGTCTGGTTTTCCTTATGCTGGGTTTTCTGGGTTCATTCCTGTAATCCGTCCCTGGAATTCCCAGTGTCCAGGTTTCCTTTAAATGTTTGTTTTATGTTGCCACACCTGTTTGTTTTCCATTTTCCTTTTGTTTCAGTCTGGACCTGCAGCAGTGTTTAAAGTCTCTGCCCTTTCTTGCAGGTAAGTGCTATTGTGGTTTAGTATGGTTCTTTTAGCGAACATTAGGCAGTGTAGGACCTGCCGAATATGGGGTACATGGGCGTTGTGGCAGGCTTATGCAATGTATGATCATATAATGTAACTAAATCCCCATACTTTACATATATAGTGCTTAGTTATGTCTCCTCTTGTTTTGCCTATTATATCTTGTCTTGTTTCATTTTGTAATCCCAGTCCATGTACAGTCCTGTCCTACCCCTGTTTAGTTAATGTTCCCTTATGTATTGTGTACATGTTCTGGGTTTAGCTTTCTATCCTTCTCTGGTTCTGGGTTCTACTAGTTCTGTCTTGTTTTCATGTTTGGTGACTATCCTAGCCTTGCCTTGTTTCTAGTACTGGATACATCTCAGCTTATGTCTGCAGCAGAGTCCCCCTATCCAGTTCATGGGAGGTCTGCTTAATTCCAAGCTCCAAGTTCCTGGGATCCGCAGAAGCTGTATCAGGGACCTGGTATGTGGCCGCACAAACGCTGGTGCTCAACACCAGAGGGCGTGTGGTTGCCCTGCACCAGGCCCTGATAATCCACTTCCACGCTGTGACTCCTACTCTGAACTTTAGGCACTCTGGGGTCTCGGTTTCCGTACCGCCACCCGTGACACTAGGTCTATACAGGGGAACTTCAGCTACATGCATGGTCAACCTTGATGGAGCAGACTTTCAGCCAGTCTAGCCACCCTCTTTAGGTACAGACCTGCCCCTCTCACCATCAGTACTGCCCACTTTCACAGATGGGCCCACCTCTTGCACTGTGCCCTCTGCAGCCTGCTCCGTTAAGTGTCCAACTCCATCCAGGAAGGTGTGCGAGGAAGACTGGCAGGTATGTAGTGAAAGGGCAGGTACTGGATTAAAACTTTTTTTCTATTTTCTAAACCTTAGCGTGGGATAATTTTTTTGCTAGTTTGTTCCAGGTGTAGTGGTAATGAGCATTTTTTATGTATTTTTTAACTCTTTTAAACTTTTTTAGCTTTTAAAACTTGTTTTTAAACTTTTTTTTACTTATACATTTTTTTTTACTTTTTTAAAACTTTCTTTACACTTTTACATTTTTTTAATAAACTTTTTTTTTACTGTTAACCCCTAACTAGCAGTAAGCAGCAATAACAGTACATTCCCCAATTTCCTATAACTCCCACCCACCCCAGCTAGCAAAATATATAATTTTAAAATATTTTTAAAAAGGGATAAAAAAAAAAATCAGATCACAGTATAATACTGTGATCTGTATTTTGATCACTGTAGGCAGGGATCAACTGGCAGGGAAGGGGTTAATATTTATGAGGGTAAAGGGGGTTGGGATTGTTTTACTTTTTTTTAACGTTATTAAAACTTTTTTTGTTTTACTTTTTTCATCTTTTGAAACCTTTTTTTTTTAAAGCTTTTTTTAACGCTTACCATAGCTAACCTAACACCAAACTCCCCAATTCCCCACTAACGTCCACCTACCCCAGCTAGCTAAATATAGAATTTTAAAATATTTAAATTAATTAATACAATAAATTTAAACCCTGAGGCAACTATGAACAGTTGTAGTTCAATATTGTAATCCAAAGACACAGGCCAGCTTTAATTACTATCCATCATATTTAGAAACACGATTTCCATGTTAAAATGAAGGTGAGATGTAACCAGCAAAGCTGAAACATGAACATTTGTTATACACAGAAACTAGAAAAGCATCAGTGCACTCACCAGTCATCATTGTTGAAAACAATGAAACCTTTGTTTCCACGGCCAAATGCAATTTGATTGCTATCATTGTCCCACCAGTTAGCAAATGGTTCACCATCAACCACATTACGGAAAATGACCATATTTCTAACAATAAAAATAAAACAGAAGATCGCCATTAGTAACTTGAATGACTTTACGAGCGTTGCATTTTTGGATCCAGTAAACTTACTTTATTTGACGCCATCGGTGCTCACAAACCCAGTCATTCCCACAGGTTGTATCTGCATTAATGGTTACTGTTTTAATGGATCCATCAGCATTGCTTGGGGGCCCCATCCAGTTGTTTATATCCTAAAATACCAGTGGAAGCTTAGACGTCAATCTCAATTTTAAAATATAAACCAAATGACCTATTAAAATTATACCATGTTTGGAACATATATGCCCATTAGATTAGATTAGATTAGATATTCCCATAGATACCTAGACCATGATTTGATATGGTTCAAAATTCGGTCACTAATTTTATATGGAAGAACAAGAGACCCAGAATAAACAAATTACTCCTAGCACAAAAAATTAAGGAAGGAGGACTGGGTTTTCCGACTATCAATGATATATATCTGGCAAACTAGTTCTTCCATGTTTACCGAACTCAGTTGGAAAATGTTAAGAACGAGGGGTGGTATATACTAGAAAGAGAGATATGTCAGGTCCAAGATCTAAGTTCTTTACTCTGGTATAGTTCTGCTGATCCTAAAGTACGACTTATAAGAAGATCTAATATATGTATAGACTCAATATTAGAAATTTGGCAGATTATAAAAAGGAAGTGTAACATAGAAACCAAAATCCCTTTAACTCTTAAAGTTGAATTAATACCATATTACGTAGCAGACCTGAACTTAAAGTGCTGGATTTCTAGTGGTATTGTCCAGACTGACCAGTTGTTTGTAAACGATAAAATTAAACCATTTCCACAACTGAAGCAAGAATTCAGGTTACCTAATAAGGAACTATTCACATATTTGAGATTAAAAAACTTTTTAAACCAAAAGATTGACCCTAATTTACAAGTCGGGGCTAAGTTTATATGCTTAATATTAAATAATAACACAGTAAACAGAGTATCCGCTTTAGCAATGAATGCAATCTTAAAATTAGATGCACCTCCTCTTATTACTTCCTTGCAAAAATTAAAAATAAGAATTAATTGGGAAGATTGGTGTACGGTTCTATCTAGAACAGCCAAAAATATTCATTGTAACAAGAGAACAAAAGTGGAAACCACCCAGAGTATGTATAGTGAACAAAATACAAAAGGACAACCTGATATAGGTCAAATATCCTCAAATGGAATCTGTGTAAGAATAGAAAGCACTTTCATAGCGTAAAAAAGTTAATCCAAGTAGTGTTTAAAGTGAGATAGAAATACACTCACAAACGAACGAATATTCAGGCCTTTCACCCTCTCAGGGGTAGTGTGATGAGCAAAGAAGTCCTCCAACACGATATATGTGGATGTAAAAAATGCAATATAGTGAAGTTTGTTTATAAATATATAAATTCACATTTATTCATTGCACTTACAATTTAGCAGCATAAAACAGGCATCTCTCCATACATATATGGAACTCCTGGTGATGATAATCGAGTATCCACAGTCCAGAGATAGGGAGAAGATACAGCATTCAAATACAAATAAAAATAAATAAAAACAATTATAAGTACGTAGAATAACTCTACTTCTACGTACTTATAATTATAATTGTTTTTATTTATTTTTATTTGTATTTGAATGCTGTATCTTCTCCCTATCTCTGGACTGTGGATACTCGATTATCATCACCAGGAGTTCCATATATGTATGGAGAGATGCCTGTTTTATGCTGCTAAATTGTAAGTGCAATGAATAAATGTGAATTTATATATTTATAAACAAACTTCACTATATTGCATTTTTTACATCCACATATATCGTGTTGGAGGACTTCTTTGCTCATCACACTACCCCTGAGAGGGTGAAAGGCCTGAATATTCGTTCGTTTGTGAGTGTATTTCTATCTCACTTTAAACACTACTTGGATTAACTTTTTTACGCTATGAAAGTGCTTTCTATTCTTACACAGATTCCATTTGAGGATATTTGACCTATATCAGGTTGTCCTTTTGTATTTTGTTCACTATACATACTCTGGGTGGTTTCCACTTTTGTTCTCTTGTTACATATTTCCACAGGTGGTTGTGAAGTTCACCTGAAACCATCTCAGTATATGTGTATTTTCCTAGTGTATATACTTTATTTCTTTGTTTCAAAAATATTCATTGTTTGAATCTACTGGAATCATTATATAAAGTAATAAATAGATGGTACCTTGTCCCTACCAGACTAGCTAATATGTATAGCTCGACTTCACCTCTATGTTGGAGATGTAAGCAACACTTGGGCTCTTACATACACATATGGTGGGGATGTGAGACTGTAAGAAACTTCTGGCAGGAAAGTTTTGTTATTCTTGAAAAATTGATCTCTAAGCCTATTCCTAAAAGCCCAGAAAATGCTATTTTACATTTAAATACTGATTCCTTATCTCAGAAAGATTTTACTGTCTATATTCATTTTATGATAGCGATAAAAATAATAATAGCTAGGAATTGGAAAAATTCATTACCCTTTTCTTTAGACAAACTTCTATCTCAAGTTAAGTTTCAATTGGGAATGGAATCGCAACTAGACAAGCTATGTGGTAAAGATCTGAAAGCCAAAGACTATAGCTCCTTTTGGATAGAAAAGTTATAAAGTGAATATGGTGATTGTGGTTGTCCCTGAGTGACAGAATGTCCAGGTCACACTTGGAGACTAAGGGGTGGAAAATTGACATAGGATTCTAATGTGACTATGGAACTCTGTAATCAATTGGTAGATCTCCCTCTGCTCTCCATTCGGCATGAAAGTTGATGTACTGTATTTTTATATCGCACTATGACCTTTGTTTGATTTTGATTGAACTCTGAATATCATGTTCTATGTAAGTAAGTAAAATTAATGTCTATTTTTGTATGAAAAAAATAAAGATAAATAAATTTAAAAAAAAAAATTATACCATGTTTGTGAACATAATATTTAGGCAGCAACAATAATGTCAAGGAAGAAATAACTTAAGAATATGTAATAAGTATTAAATTAAGTAGGTTAGTATTAGTAATGAGGTTATAAGGTTAGCAGTGTGGTATAAAATATTCAACCTTGTTTATTATGGTTAAAAAACATTCAAATATAATTTATGAAGTTTAACATTAAAAATATTAGTTACCTTTCCGTTTACAAAGTATCTGGGCCAACGGTAACTTGACATGACTCGTGTAAAGCCGTAAGGATGTGCAAGCATGAACCCAACTCCCATTTTGTACATACTGCAAAGAAAATAAACATTAAACTATGTGTTACCTCTTTTGGAAATATAGATTCCAAAAAACAAAATATAAAACAGTATGACACTGATTTAATAAGCTTTTAGAATGATTCAATATTTTTAGAAAAACTTTACAAATTATTTATCTACAGAAGTCATCATTAAAATCTATGGGAACTTGTGGAGATAAATCAATGTAATCGTTTTTCTAATAGTGTTGAATCCAGGGGCGGACTGACCACTCGGGCATATCGGTCATGGACCGAGGGCCCGAGGCAGCCAGGGGCCCGGCAGCAAAGCCATGCTCCAGCTGGAGAGATCAGAGATCTCTCCAACTGGAACGGCAAAAAAATAAAAAAAGTATTTTCCTTTATTAGGTTGCTGGGGCCCCTGATGCAGCGCAGGGCCCCAGCAACCTACCGCTCTTTAAATCACCCCCCTCTCACCCTCACCCGAGACCTGGCAGCTTCACCTCCTCTCTGCCAGGTCTCCTCCTTCCTGTCCCATGCGGCTCTGTGTGATGGGAGAGGCAGAGCCAGGAAGTGACATCACTTCCTGTATTCTCCTCTCACACAGAGCCCGATCACAGCCACCAGGGGAGGGAGCAGCAGCCTGGGAGAGAATTAGACAGGTAGGCACTAATCACCCCCCCCTGTCACTAGTCACCCCCACTCTGTCACTAGTCACCCCCCTGTCACTGTCACCCTCCCTCTGTCACTAGTCACCCCCCCTCTTTCACTGGTCACCCCCCCTCTGTCATTGGTCACCCCCCCTGTCACTAGTCACCCCCCCTGTCACTAGTCACCCCCCTGTCACGGTCATCCCTCCCTCTGTCACTAGTCACCCCCCCTTTCACTGTCACCCCCCTCTGTCACTGTCACCCCCCCTCTGTCACTGTCACCCCCCTCTGTCACCCCCGCTCTGTCACTGTCACCCCCGCTCTGTCACTGTCACCCCCCTGTCACTGTCACCCCTCCCTCTGTCACTAGTCACCCCCCTCTGTCACTGTCACCCCCCTCTGTCACTGTCACCCCCCCTGTCACTGTCACCCCCCTCTGTCACTAGTCACCCCTCCCTCTGTCACTGGTCACACCCCTGTCACTGGTTACCCCCCCCTCTGTCACTTTCACCCCTCCCTCTGTCACTGTCACCCCCACCTCTGTCACTGTCACCCCACCTCTGTCACTGTCACCCCCCTCTGTCACTGTCACCCCCCCTCTGTCACTGTCACCCCCCCTCTGTCACTGTCACCCCTGCTCTGTCACTGTCACCCCTCCCCCTGTCACTTTCACCCCTCCCCTGTCACTGTCACCCCTCCCTCTGTCACTAGTCACCCCCCTCTGTCACTAGTCACCCCCCTCTGTCACTAGTCACCCCCCTCTGTCACTAGTCACCCCCTCTCTCTGTCACTGTGTCACCCCCTCCCTCACTGCCACAAGTCACCACTCCCTCCGTCACTGTGTCACTAATCACTCACTCCCTCCGTCACTGTGTCACTAATCACTCCCTCCCTGTGTCACTGTGTCACCCCCACCCTCCCTCTGTCACTAGTCACCCCACCCTCTGTCACCCCTTCCCTCCCTCTGTCATTGTGTCACCCCCTCCCTCTGTCATTAGTCACCCCTCCCTCTGTCACTAGTCACCCCCTCTCTCTGTCATTAGTCACCCCTTCCCTCCCTCACTCTGTCCTTAGTCACCCCCTCCCTCCGTCACTAGTCACCCCATCCCTCCCTCTGTCACTAGTCACCCCTCCCTCTGTCACTGTGTCACCCCCTCCCTCCCTCTGTCACTAGTCACCCCTCCCTCTGTCACTGTGTCACCCCCTCCCTCCCTTACTCTGTCACTAGTCACCCCCTCCCTTACTCTGTCACTAGTCACCCCCTCCCTCACTCTGTCACTAGTCACCCCCTCCCTCACTCTGTCACTAGTCACCCCCTCACTCTAGTGACAGTGAGGGAGGGTGAGGGTGTGACTAGTGATAGAGGGAGGAGATGACTAGTGACAGAGTGAGGGAGGCATAGGGTGACTAGTGACAGAGGGAGGGAGGGGGTGACTAGTGACAGAGGGAGGGAGGGGGTGACTAGTGACAGAGTGAGGGAGGGGTGACTATGGACAGAGGGAGGGTGTGACTAGTGACAGTCACCCTCTCCCTCCCTCTGTCACTAGTCAACCCTTCCCTCCATTACTCTGTCACTAGTCACCCCCTCACTCACTCTGTCACTAGTCACCCCCTCTAGTCACCCCCTCACTCTGTCACTAGTCACCCCCTCACTCACTCTGTCACTGTCACTAGTCACCCCTTCCCTTCCTTACTCTGTCACTAGTCACCCCCTCCCTCACTCTGTCAGTAGTCACCCCCTCACTCTAGTGACAGAGTGAGTGAGGGGATGACTGGTGACAGAGTGAGGGAGGGAGGTGGTGACTAGTGACAGAGTAAGGGGGGCAGTCACCCCCTCCCTCACTCTGTCACTAGTCACCCCCTCCCTCCCTGACTCTGCCTCCAGGTACCCCCTCACTCTGCCACCTGTCACCCTCTCCCTCACACACTCTGTCACCTGTCACATATGCATTCACACTGACACTACATCCAGATATGCACAAGTGCATTCACACAGATTCAAATACAAACATGCATTAATACACAGGTCTTCACAATATACACATCCAAAGGAATGCTGTATTATATGAGAGTTGTATTTAAAGGGACACTATAGTCACCCAGACCACTTCAGCTCAATGAAGTGGTCTGGGTGCCAGGTCCCTCAGGTTTTAACCCTTCAGATGTAAACATAGCAGTTTCAGAGAAACTGCTATGTTTACTTAGCAGGGTTAATCAAACCTCTAGTGGGTGTCATCCTGACGTGCAGAACGTCTATAGGAAAGCATTGAGAAATGCTTTCCTATGGACTGTTTGAAGCGCACTTGCCGCGCATGCGCATTTCGCTCCACTCATGAGCTGACGTCGGCGGGGGAGGAGAGGTCACCAGCGCCGAGGGGGCCCGGTGCTGGATAAAGGTAAGCTGCTGAAGGGGTTTTAACCCCTTCAGCGCAACGGGAGGGGGACCCTGAGGGTGGGAGCACCCTTAGGGCACTATAGTGTCAGGAAAACAAAGCGGTTTTCCTGACACTATAGTGATCCTTTAACATTTATTTAATGCACATATATTTGTGCATTCAAAGGGCCTGGGATCTAATTTTGCCCGGGGGCCCCAAAGGCTCTCAGTCCGCCCCTGGTTGAATCATTTGGTAAGCTTATTGAGGCCTTTGTCTTTATATGAATGTAATATGAGTGTTGCTTGTTTAAACCCTCTCTCCAACAAGAAACTGCATGCTGCACTTGTAGACTTCAAATATACTCTACAGAGGCACAAAGCATTCATTGGATTCTAGAATGCAAATTTGCTCATTTCTTTAATAATCTGGGAGACCAGTTCCAGTGTGGAGGAAACTTAATGTATGTGACTGGAAGGGGAGAGATTGACATATGGCGAAGCTTAGTTCAAATACACAACCAAAGATTTCTGAACAAGGGCTATATTCTTCTTACCGTGAATCAAAGAAAGTGAGAATTGAAGCACCGCCACCACCATGTCCTCTCTGATTATCATGGTTGTCAATAAAAACCAAGGATTTGTCATTGGGCATAAAACCCCAGCCTTCTCCCCAATTCCTAGAAAGAAGAAAGGTCATAAAAAGGTATTCATTCCACGTAAGCTAGGTCAATCAAACACTAGAGCAATCATACTTACCAAGTGTCATATATCTGATGGAGATGGTGCTGGAGAAAACTCACAGGATGCATTTATCAGAATACACATATCCTATGCTAATCTCTTGCTTTCATCTCTCAACCAAATGCATTCCCCCAGCAGGCCCAGACTGGCTATGGGCCGAGGCAGTCAGGAGAGATCAAGGGATCTCCCCTGCGAGCCCATGCAGGGCAGCACAGGCCCTAAGAGGAAGTTCTATCCCCTCACAGAGGAGTGCAAAGGAGATTTGAGTGACATACTCCGTGCATACAGGGCAAGCCGCCTGTCTTCTCGCGAGCTCCCATATTATCAGAGCATTGCCATGGTAACCACCGGCATCACTCTTAAAAAACGGTGCTCGCGAGAGGCAGAGACATGGTTTGTACCCTGCAGAGGTACAGATCAAATAACCGGCCTACTGGACCAAAGTAAACACCAAAAGCAACATGCAAACACATCGCTGCAAACACAAATGTTCTATACAAACAAACCCTTTCACTCAAACACCAATACAACTAGCAACGTACATCCAAATATAATAGCCCACACTACATCCAAGCACACCCCTGAATTGAAACACAAACACTACACACAAGTACACCACTTCATTCCAATGGCAACAGTACATACAAATACACCCCTACATGCACACACATACTCAACACAAAAGCATGATTACATTTAAACACACAAACACTGCTCACAAATACAACCCTGCAAGGATGGACAAATGATAGATCCTCAGCTGGCATAGCATTGTGGAAGTTACATGGCAGGTTAGGATCTCTCTTTTTGCCACTTTTGCAAAAAGGGGGCCCACAAAAGTTTCTTGCACCAGGGCCCTCTCTGCATTACTTCCACCACTGAGTCTGGGACAGAAAAAAAAGGCGGATGTAGTGGGTGTAGATTTAAGAGGACATAGAGAGACTGTTAGAGAGACCGGAGCAGCAAGAGCATTTGCACAGTGTGCAAAGAGTGAGCTTTCGCTTGGCTAATTTTTGGTCACGCAGCACACACAAGTTTTGTTCCCATTCTTAATTCCCTCTGCACAAAGTAAGAGCACATGAAAAGTAGCAAAAAAAATAATATTTATTTTATTTTATTTTTGTTAAGTAAATGTGCCTGTTTCATGGGCATGGGTCTAGAGCTTCATCTCCATTAACACCTAGATTAATATTATATTGATGTACTTACTTTAGGTAAGCCATCTTCTCTCCATTCCACTTGCGAATTACATTTCCAAGCTTAACACCATACTTGAATTCTGTTACACGACCATTTCCAAAATACTCACTGGCTGAAATGCCTTCTCCGCCAAGATCAATTACCTACAAAAAAGTTATAATGACCATAAAGGATAAACAAAAAAAAATATCAATATAGAAAGATACTCTTATATTAGAATTATTAAGATGAATTAGCAGATAATTAGTTTGAATTACATATATTTTCTGAAGGGACACACTATGTGTCCCGTGGAAATGAAACTCCCAGAGGGCTATATCCTAAAGTGATGGTAGAAGTTGGATGCCATGAGAAGCAAGCTATAGCAAGTGGTCAAAGTTATCATAGGAGCTCATACAAATAAGAGAGGGATGCTATAAGCCAACAACCCACCAGCCAGTGGCGTACATATAGGGGTTGCAGCTGTGACAGGGCCCGTCACTCCACGGGGCCCGGCAGCCTTGTGGACCCCTGTGACCCGGTTACCAGCCACCATGTTTTGTGGCCCTGGCCCGCGCGGCAAACCGCCGGGGCCGCACGTTCAAGGGGCCTATCGGGTGGCCCATGCTGTTAAGGCCACCCAATGGGTATGGATTCCCAGGGGTCCCCGGTCAGCACTGCAGTGCTTTAACAGCGCGACTGGGCCCCCTGTGATGACATCACAGCTGGGAGAAAGTGACTGCATCGGTCACTCCTCCCAGCTATCAAAGTGGGGACTCTGACTCCCATCAACCTGAGCCACCACTGGACCCCAGGGAAAGTCACCCTCCTGCACCTAAAAAGTAGGAAACAGGAGGGTGACTTAAACATTTTGTATATATGTGTGTGTGTTTGTTTGTATGCATGTGTGTATGTGTTTGTGTGTCTGTGTGTTTGTCTGTCTGTATGTATGTGTCTTTGTATGTATGTGTGTCTATGTATTTTTATTTGTTTTGTACCAATAAATAGCACGTATGTGCATTTAAAGAAACGGATCCAGGTCAAGTGTTGCTGGGTATCTAAGGGAAGGTGTCACCCTGAACAGACACATAAACGCTTGTACTTAGAGCCAGTCTGGAAGGTTCTATGCCAGGTGAGCACACCCAAACAACCTTTAGCTCATTATTAAGTGTTTAACTCACTACACTTAGTATATTTGTCTTCATTTTTTCTTCTGATATATATACCATATGGAGGAAACAACTACCCATTCAGAAGGTTTAAAGGGGTTTTATGCTAAAAACATACCAGCTGTAAAGTTTGGAGCCTATACCTAAAGGCTCCTAACCATGTGAGCTTGTTACCACTCACCATTTTTCACCACTTATTGTGTTAATAGTATTACACATTTTTCTCTCCTTGTCTTTATATGTCTGACTAATTATACAAGTCTCATTCCACCACAGCTCAGAGGTTTTGTTTTTTTTAATAACTAGGACTATTTGAAGATGAACTAATAAATGTGACAAAATAGTTTTATTTTATTTTTTATAAACTAAATCAAAAGCAATTGATATAATAATTTACAACTCTTTACAAATCTGTATTCCTAACGCTGCACAAATTAATTTCAAATTTTGAAATTTTTTAAAACGGATTACTGTGCAATATATTTAGAAGATAATGCCAGATATGTTGCATATGGTCATGTCTGTGGTAAATCATTTGAGATCTATAATATTTTATAGTCATATAATAATTATTATTTTCCTGAACCATTTTTACAATTATGAGCTGAACTAGAAACTTTGAGATGTGGCTCATCCAGAAATACCATCACAATTTTTGTAGCAGAGGGACTTGTGGGTGACCCTTTTGTGAACAAACTGGTAATGAATTTAGAGGAGTTAAATACCACTCTATTAACCCAGAAAAAAAGTTTGCCCTGGTGACAAGCAATCAGTTGTTAAAACTAATGTCTAACTAATGGATCCTCATAAAACAGTTTCTTGTTGAGCCACGTTTACCTCTTGGAAGATAAAGGGTTTGGTTTCATTAGCAAACCACTCTGTGTTCAAGTTGTTGAGTCGGTTTAGAATGGCTTTAATGTCACCAGGCCACATATGTTTAGAAGCGTCAAGTCTAAATCCAGCAACTCCAATACTTATCAAATTGTTCAGATAGTCAGCGATCTTTCCACGGACGTAGTCCTTCTCCAAAGCCAAGTCCAGGAGTCCAAGAAGCTGACAATCTCTTACCTGTGTGATATAACAGACATTGTAGAGTTATTTTATTTATGTATTTGGTCAGCAGATCATTTGTATGACAGCTAGCTTTGGTATATACCCCTTACATTCAGAAAGTACAATATTGTATAGAACACACAGAGGCATACCTAGAGGTTGGCAAAACTGGCACCCATCAGTGGGGCAAAAATCAGTTGTCATCAGGGCCAGCCCCTGTATATGTACTGTCTAATAGGGCATTTGCTTTAGTACACTATAACTAGTCTGCAGTATGGGCATGGGCAACCTATTTGCAAACATATATAGCGAGTACCGCTATATATTTATGCAGTTCCGGGCCCTGCTGGCTTGTCCAATGAAGAGGAGTCCCAAAAGTCCAGTAGCACCAGGTCCTCTACTCTCATGGCAACCTGTGGCTCGTGACAGGTGAGTGCTTGGTGCTTCTGGGGGAAGAGAAGAGACTCCTAAGCAAGGCCAACATGGGGGAGCTTGGGGAACTTGCGCCCTCTACACTGGTACCCTCTGTACCTGCTTTATTGCCTAACAAAAGATAATACAGCTATAGCCGCACATCTGCTGGCAGCAGCAGGGGATAATTTGCCAGTCAGAACATTTAGTAAGTACTTTTTCAATGGCAGTGATTATTATTCATCCAAAGCACTGCACATATTTTTTAATATACTAACTGCATTGATAAAAAAATAAAAAGCAAATTGTTGAAAATGCACTTTACAAAACGTTCTGTATTCTCCCATGCAGTAAGTGACCTTATTATTGCATTAAAAATGGGCAAAAATAAATAATAAATGCCTTTAACTTAAGAACCTCTCTTCACTAGGAAGAAAGATGACCAACAAAAAAAAATAGGAGCCACAGATACTGATCTATGGTGTCTGATATTATCTAATACATCATTTATTAGTTTTGTTTTTCAATAAATAAATAATTTTCCAGCAGCAATTTCACTCATTCGATAAGATGTATGTTCGTTTTGTGAATGGGGCTGTGCATGGACACAGCCAAGACAAGCCAAGTTCTCTTAAAGAGGAAGACAGGGGTGGAAAAGACGTGCACAGAGAACAAACATTTGTTTGGTCAAAGCAGAACAGATAGATTCCTACTTTTACATTAGAGGCACAAGGAACAGACTTATAGCTGTGGATATTTTTTGCGGGGGGAAAATGTACTGTGTCTTTTCTTTTGCTTTAAGAAAGTGGGTTACACACATGGTTAAGTATTCTGTGTGTCTGGGTTTGTGAATGTGAGTGTGTTGATTGTGTGTGTCACTGTAACTGTGAGCAGGGATGTTTTAGCCGCGAGGCAAACAAGGCATTTGCCTTGGGCTGCATTTTCCAGGGGCGGCAAAAAAAAGCCGCCCCCAAATGCCCAGGGCAAATGTCTTGTTAGCCTTGCGGCTAACTGACATGCTGGGCGGCGCTGGTGGGCGACTGGCGAGGGAGCACTTCCTCTGAGCGCTCTGCTCAGCTCCCTTGTGCGCCGCAGAGTGATGCCGGAAACCGGAATATGACGTCATATTCCGGTTCCCGGCATCACTCTGCGGCTTGGGAGGGAGCTGAGCAGAGCGATCAGGGGAAAGTGCTCCCTCGCCAGCCGCCCTCCCGCCAGCGCCGCCTGCCCAGCAGCCACTGGAACCCAGGGGAGAAAGAGAACCCCCCCAGCATTCCCAAAGGTAAGGAGGCTGGGGGGGTTCAAAATAAAATGTGTTAATGTGAGTGAGTGTGTGTCTGTTAGTGAGTGTGTGTGTGTGTGTGTGTGTGTCTGTTAGTGAGTGTGTGTGTGTGTCTGTTAGTGAGTGTGTCTGTTAGTGAGTGTGTCTGTTAGTGAGTGTGTCTGTTAGTGAGTGTGTCTGTTAGCTAGTGTATGCGTATCTGTCAGTGAATGTGTGTGTGTGTGTATTTAGAAGTTGGGGCGGGGGCGGGGGGGGGAATGGAGGGGGGCGCCTGAGTTTTGTCCTGCCTAGGGCAGCACAAAACCAGGATACACCACTGACTGAGTGTGGGTGTGTGTCTGCATGCATGATTGTGTGTTTCTTTGTGTGTTTGTGTGACTGAGTGTGCCTGTATGTGTATATTTGTGAGTATGTGTATGTATTTATTATTGTGAGTGGGCTTCAAGGGCACCTCTGAGAACACACAGAATATGACGACTATGTACTTTATAGTTCAAAATTAAAATGATATTGTCTTGCTTTAGTTCCCTTTAACACAAACAACTGTCGGATTGCAATGGGGATGAAATATCCATGAACAAAATTGAAAGGAATGTGGTATGAACTGTGCTACAAGTATCAGCATTCATAGCCATACATTACCTGATAAGCATCATTGTAGTTGTCTATCCCTCCATTAGATGATCTGCATTTCTTATCATTGAAATCTAGAAGAGAATATGGGACTCCTGGAAAATCTCTTGCCCCTGAATTGTAATAACTCCCACAGGTGGAACTTGTTCCAATTCCCGCTCCATAACCAGTCATATGGTTTATGACAATATCTACGTAGATGTATACCTAGAAAATAAATATATTTTGCTAATTAAAAAAAAATGCATTATCTCAAGGCAGTTTTCTAACCAAACATCCTGTAATCACTTTTTTCTCTTTGTAAATATTGGATTGGCCAGAAACAAGCAAGGACACAGTGGTTTGGATAATGCAGATTTTTTTCCCCCAACAGTTTAGCTCACCGTTTTAATACTTTTCAAAGTGTAAGGATAGATAGATTATATATTTATATATATATATATATATATATATATATATATATATATATATATATTTGCAAGAAAAAGTATGTGAACCCTTTGGAATGATATGGATTTCTGCACAAATTAGTCATAAAATGTGATCTGATCATCTAAGTCACAATAGACAATCACAGTCTGCTTAAACTAAGAACACACAAAGAATGAAATGTTGCCATGTTTTTATTGAACACACCATGTAAACATTCACAGTGCAGGTGGAAAATGTATGTGAACACCTAGACTAATGACATCTCCAAGAGCTAATTGGAGTCAGATGTCAGCCAACTGGAGTCCAATCAATGAGATGAGATTGGAGGTGTTGGTTACAGCTACCCTGCCCTATAAAAAACACACACCAGTTCTGGGTTTGCTTTTCACAAGAAGCATTGCCTGATGTGAATAATGCCTCGCACAAAAGAGCTCTCAGAATAACTACGATTAAGAATTGTTGACTTGCATAAAGCTTGAAAGGGTTATAAAAGTATCTCCAAAATTGCTGTTCATCAGTCCACAGTAAGACAAATTGTCTATAAATGGAGAATATATTATAGACTGCTCAATGAGGTGAAGAAGAATCCTAGATTGGAAGCTAAAGACTTACAAAAGTCACTGGCAAATGCTAACATCCCTGTTAGCGAATCTACAATACGTAAAACACTAAACAAGAATGGATTTCATGGGAGGATACCACAGAGGAAGCCACTGCTGTCCAAACAAAACATTGCTGCACGTTTACAGTTTGCACAAGAGCACCTGGATGTTCCACAGCAGTACTGGCAAAATATTCTGTGGACAGATGAAACCAAAGATGCGTTGTTTGGAAGAAACACACAACACTATGTGTGGCGAAAAAGAGGCACAGCACACCAACATCAAAACCTCATCCCAACTGTGAAGTATGGTGGTGGGGGCATCATGGTTTGGGGCTGCTTTGTTGCGTCAGGGCCTGGACGGATTGCTATCATCGAAGGAAAAATGAATTCCCAAGTTTATCAGAACATTTTGCAGGGGGAACTTAAGGCCATCTGTCTACCAGCTGAAGCTCAACAGAAGCATAGAAGTAAATCAACAACAGAATGGCTTAAACAGAAGAAAATACGCCTTCTGAAGTTGCCCAGTCAGAGTCCTGACCTCAACCCGATTGAGATGCTGTGGCATGACCTCAAGAAAGCGATTCACACCAGACATCCCAAGAATATTGCTGAACTGAAACAGTTCTGTAAAGAGGAATGGTCAAGAATTACTCCTGACTGTTGTGCATGTCTGATCTGCAACTACAGGAAACGTTTGGTTGGAGTTATTGCTGCCTAAGGAGGTTCAACCAGTTATTAAATCCAAAGGTTCACATACTTTTTCCACCCGCACTGTGAATGTTTACATGGTGTGTTCAATAAAAACATGGCTACATTTCATTCTTTGTGTGTTATTAGTTTAAGCAGACTGTGATTGTCTATTGTTGTGACTTAGATGATGATCAGATCACATTTTATGACCAATTTGTGCAGAAATCCATATCATTCCAAAAGGTTCATATACATATACATATACACACACACATATACATATATATATATCCCAAAGGTAAGGAGGCTGGGGGGGTTAAAAATAAAATGTGTTAATGTGAGTGAGTGTGTGTCTGTTAGTGAGTGTGTGTGTGTGTGTGTCTGTTAGTGAGTGTGTGTGTGTGTGTGTCTGTTAGTGAGTGTGTGTGTGTGTGTGTGTCTGTTAGTGAGTGTGTCTGTTAGTGAGTGTGTCTGTTAGTGAGTGTGTCTGTTAGTGAGTGTGTCTGTTAGCGAGTGTATGCGTATCTGTCAGTGAATGTGTGTGTGTGTGTGTGTGTGTGTATTTAGAAGTTGGGGCGGGGGCGGGGGGGGGAATGGAGGGGGGCGCCTGAGTTTTGTCCTGCCTAGGGCAGCACAAAACCAGGATGTTTACATGGTGTGTTCAATAAAAACATGGCTACATTTCATTCTTTGTGTGTTATTAGTTTAAGCAGACTGTGATTGTCTATTGTTGTGACTTAGATGATGATCAGATCACATTTTATGACCAATTTGTGCAGAAATCCATATCATTCCAAAAGGTTCATATACATATACATATACATATACACACACACATATACATATATATATATATATATATATATATATATATATATATATACACACACACACACACACACACACACACATATATATACATATATCTAAGAATGGATGAAAATGTGGAGTTCTGGCAGTAGTCTGGTAGTGTTTATTATTGAAACAACAGACTAAATAATGGTAACATATACAGTTTATATACCACATAATAATGCTCAGTTTCAGAGAAATATTATGGAATTTTCTGTGGGTAATCCCATTAGATCAAATTTTTGTCACAGGAAACTGGTGCTCTATTTTACTCCTAAATTTTCTTTCAACTGCTAAGTATAGTAGATACACTCCCAAAGGAAACAAGGGTATATTTTTTTTGCATGTTTTCTTTGGGGGTATGGAAAAAAAAAAAAAAAGCATGCAAAAGCTGCAGACTGAATACTCCAATAAGACTTCTCTAAACATGAGCCACGTACATGTGCACATGCAATCACACCTTTTCTATGCTTCTCCATGAGCTGTAGTCAGTGAAGAAGGGGGGAAGGAATGCAAGCTCTAGCACAGTGCCAACACCTGCTGGTTCTGTTATCTCTGTGGAGCCAAGTGTAAGAAAACCTCCCAGGCTGTCAATCAGGTGACTCTACCACCAATTATAACTCAATGCCTGTAGTGAAGTTAAAATATTAGTAACCTGAGAACAGGTAGAATAGTAAGGGATAGCCAAGGTCAAGGACATCAAAAAATTGAATGAGAATGCCAAGCCAAGGACAACAGGATTAATTTTAAACAAATTGCATCAGTTCAGCAGCACCAGAACTCACATATGCACATGATTTGCTGCATTTTGGCAAGGCTGATTAGAGTATTGGTAACTGGCAATACCATTCAGACCGCCGTACCAATAAGTGTCTTTGGGAAAGACATTTAATGATATATATCCACATACTTCAAATACTCCTAGACTATTTGAGCAGGGCATTCTTTATCCCCTTTCGATAAAAGTTCTGGGTTGTTTGTTGATGTTAATGACAACTATAGATGTTCTTATTTCCATTTTCACAACACACGGTGTTAGAGAGACTGACACCAGTGCAAGACCATGTGCAATGAAGGCAAGTGCTTTGGGCAGATAACATTTTAAGAGAGAGTTTGCGAGAAGAGTACACAAGGAACAATGTTCTTAGTAATGCGGCCAAGTGTATTTTAATTCAAGGGGGGGGGAGGGACAACAAAAAAGCAAAGTAAGCGTCTTACATACCCCAACATTATTGCACCTGGTTACCATGTCCCTGAACTGCTTTTCATTACCAGACCGAGTACAAATCTTGTAACTTATAGGCTGATATCGTTCTTCCCAGGGCCTGTTTTCCATGATCAGATGTTCACTTGCTGGGGAGACCTGAAAAGAAAGAAGAGAGGTTTAAAATATATTTTCTCAGTCAAGTGTGGTTGTTAACTTTAATTATGGCTGCATACTCTGTTCACTTCTCCTTTTTCTTATTCTATGTTTTTGTCTTCATCTTTTAAATATTGATTCTTTCCACCAGTTATTTAAAAATGTATTTATAGAACTGCAGAGAAACACAGTGACATGGTAAAAGAGTTACAAATGGTTGTGCACTGCACACTTATGCCTCTCTTGCATACTGGTGCTCCTCTGGGTTTATTCATGACAGACTAATGCCTGGGGCGCAGGTTCCCTATCTGTAACAGCAGAGTTCTTGAACAGATGTCACCATACTTTGACTGCTAGGATATTGCCTTACATACATTCTGTACTAGACGAACTAAATACAGGTAGGAGTAATGTCACATGTCATCATTATAACAGTAGTTGTATTACCCTATGAAATAGGCATGTGTTGTTCTGCTCAAGCAATTGGCTCCTCTGTCTGCAATTAAATGTCCATCCCAGTCTGCTTAAAGGGACACTATAGGCACCCAGACCACTTCAGCAAACTGAAGTGGTCTTGGTGCACAGTCCCTTTTGCACTTAGTGCTGCAATGTAAAACCAGACAGCCACTAGAGGGCTTCCTGAATGGAAACAGATCTTTGGTCTGGTATCTGACGCTCTGTATGAGGACCTCCAGCGTCAGATTTTTTTCCCCTTAGTAAAGCATTGATTCAATACTTTCCTATGGGGAGGTCTAATGCGAATGCGGTATTTGCCACGCATCTGCATTAGACCCCACTCATCGCAGGACAGGAGGAGGGGACTGAGCATTGACCCGGCGCTGAGGGACATATACGTAGGAAAAAGGTAATTAAATAAAGGGTTTTTAAGCCTTTATTTACCATTAGGGGAGGGGGAGTCAGTGGGAGTGATAGCGCCAGGAATACAGCTTTGTATTCGTGGCACTTTAAGTTTTGCTGTGTTACACCATCCACTCCTGCTCTGTCAACTCTGCATTGGCCAAGTCCTGCCTTGTAATCTAATTCAAAAAGTTTAAAGGGACACTACAGTCACCTGAACAACTACAGCTTAATGTAGTTGTTCTGATAAATATAGTCAGTCCATGCAGGGGTTTTGCAGTAAATACTGTCCTTTAGAGAAAAGGCAGTGTTTACATTACAGCGTAGGGACATCTTCAGTGGCCACTCCTCAGATAGCTACTAAAAGTTCTTCCCAGGACAGTGCTGCACACTGTGTAGTACTGCCATTCAGTGTCTCCACCCTCTGAAAACACTGAACTTTCCTCATAGAGATGCATTGATTCAGTGCATCTCTATAAGTAGATGCTAATTGGCCAGGGTGGTATTTGGCTCCACCACCATCCTGGCTACTTGGCTGAGATCAACAGAATTGACAATCTTAGCCAATCACAATGCTTTCCTAATGGAAAGCATTGTGATTGGCTGAGATTGTCACTTCTGATGATGTCACCCAAGGAGACAGATCAGGGGAGAGCCAGCACAAGCAGACTGGAAGAAAGGCAAGATTTTACTATATCTTGGGGTGCATGGTTTACATGTTTGAAATCTGCCCTATTTCAGCAGGTTTTGCACATACCTAGTGTCCTTTAAGAAGGAATTTCAGGAATTTCCGTGCCACGTGGGCAGCAGAGTCAGTTGCCCATGAGTGGAGGCATGCTATTGGCCACTCT
Organism: Pelobates fuscus; assembly: GCF_036172605.1. Lineage (NCBI taxonomy): Eukaryota > Metazoa > Chordata > Amphibia > Anura > Pelobatidae > Pelobates > Pelobates fuscus. The sequence continues at coordinate 74,510,794 of NC_086323.1, read as the reverse complement.
TTTTAGGAACCATCATTGGCTCATAGCACCAGGGGGTGAGGTTACAGTGCCCACAGGAGAGAGAAGCAATAATTCATCTGGAGAGCAACACAAGGAAAGCACAGCAGCAGATCCTGGCCCCCTGCCAAATGTAAGTGTAAAATATTATTGTTTTCTTTCCAAAAAGAGTCCTGCCTGAGAGCTGATTAAACAAGTGTATTTACTTAGATATATAATAAATATATAAAATTAGGGAAGCCCAGAGAGGACAAGGGGAGGGGGACATTTCTGACACAGACTCTGTGCTACCTGTCACTAATAGTTTAAACAACTACTACATATATCCACATGCAGCTAAGACCCGAAACACTCATGATGTGGCTAGTTCAACGTTGGGGCTCAGCTGCACTCCTTACCCTGCCACCATAACTTAGCCTCTGCATACAGATATTCACAGCTAGACTTACTTTTGTTATATTTCTCAACATTGCAGGACCAGTCTTTGGGGCAGGCAAGGAGGGTGCCTCGTTATTATAGTGCAACGATAGCAGTAATTAGGGGCTTATTTTTCTCTCTTATTCAGCAGCAGATTAGGTGCCCTTGAAGGCACAGATAATGGATTTTTCTACTGTTAGATATATATTCAGTAGATATTTGGTGCCCTATTAAGCACAGAATTAGGGCTCCTATACCATAAATCTTAGATCTATTCACTATTATACCCTATACTCTAGCTGTATTTGACCTACCTTACCCTTTAGATTACTTTTCATGCACTGTTATTATATAAAAGTATGGGTTCTGTGTTCAAAGGCGCTTAGAAGAGATAAATAATGTACAATATAGTGATAGCAGCTAACACACCAAAAGTAGGAACTCTTACACCTACTAACAATGAATGGTATACAAAGAAAGCATTATTGTGCAATAGCATGCAAAAATAGTGCAAAGGTGGAGCGCTTAAAAATAAAACACTTACTCCTGTAAAATTCAGGAGATAATATAAATGATGTTGAGGTCCTTTTGGGTATTTGAAGAATGCAGAGAGACCTCGAAATGGAGACAAAAAATAGAGAGAACAGGGAAGCAACGCTGACCCTGGTGTAGAAATCCTTGGTAAGGTGGATAATAAGGTATAAATAACAATTGGCTTCTCACCTTATTAGGAGCCTATAACTGGGCTCCAAGTGTGCAGGTATACTGTCAATTATAGGGTGGCAGTTCCCTTCTTTGTAGCAGCATAAGTATATCACTAGTCCACTTGGTAAAAGAAATTAACATTTATTGTAAATCATACATAAAAACAATAAAATAAATTCGGTATACTCAAGTGCCAGTGTCCAAGACGCGTTTCGCCGATGTGTTTCGGCTTTTTCAATTGGTATACATAGTGCTGCTAGGTACAAGTTTAAATATCCTTAACTGGAAGTTCATTGGAGAATAGCGTCCGTGATACAGTGATTGTATATTTGTAAGGTCAAATTGTATAGAGACCACTACTACTACCAGTGTGTACGTATACTATTTGTATATTTCTTCATATTTAGGGCGCGGTTTCCTCCTCTTTTTCTGTTCACGCTACTTTTTTACAAGGTCGGGGTTCCTTGTATTGGTTACTGCTGCCTATTTACCATCATTTATCATATAGTGAGTGCCTAATCTATCTATTTTTTGTACTCTCTGCTTCATGCATGTCAGATGAACATTATTCGTGAGAAAATACGCAGTAATATACATGTATTTTGATTTTAAAATATTTTATATTCTGTTATATGACACTTACATGTGCGCAACATAAGACATAGACAATAGATTGATTACCATATCTTTCAACAGACAGAAGGTGGTAATAGTAATGTTAATACAATTAAGGTATCTATTTGATCAAGTCAGTAATTATTCTGGGTATTTATACAAAAAAAATGTAGAATTCCATAATCAACATTTAAGACAGTAATTAGGTAGATTACTTCAGAAACATTTGTGGTTACATTTTAAATTTTACTGTATAGAATAGATAGGTAGAAATGACAGAATATTATAGAAAATTACCAACATTAGAGCTGGTCAATCTGACTACACCAACCTTTAACAAACTAAATCGGTATTATTTGACTTCTTGTGTTTTTTATTTTTTTTATTTTACTTTTTGTTCATTTATATCACAAATCCCTTGCTAAAATGCAGACTTACTTGGTAAACATTACAAAAATTGCTCAAAGAGCTTCCTCAGTAGACATCACAGAATCTCCCAAAATGACCAGAACGTTAGTTGGTGTTACTGCTCTCAAATTCCTCAGCCAATATTTGGAGTAGCACAGCTTGGACTTCTAAATAGTCTATGGCAGATTACCCAGACATTGTTGATGTTTTAACAGATACAAGTTAGAATTTAGAAACAAAAGCTAACTTCACTTACCTGGACGCCTCCAAAGCCATTGGGTCCCAAATATCGTTCACACTCTGCTGCAATGTCCTCCCATCTCCATTCAAACAGATGGACTATAGAAGTTCGGTTTTCATTAAGATTGGGGTTATACTGAGCAGAGCAAAGGCCAACAACCACAAGGAGAAGGAAGACACTCATCTTGAGTGGAATTGCAATCTACTCTCTTCTGTGTGCCTTTTATACTCTATAAAGAGGGGTGTGGTCGTGGAGCAATGTAGCACTATAGAAATTTGTTCTATAAATCTGGGCAGCTGAAAAAACAGGAGAGAGAATTCTCAATGTTGCTTTTTTCGTTATGAAATCTTTCAGTGTTGCAATAACCTGTTTATTGCATAATTTTTGTTTGTACAAGGAGTATATATATATATATATTTTTTTTTTTTTACTGCAATTCACAGTTGATTAACTAAATTATCAATTTCCCCTCCTGTAACCTTGGATAAAAGTAGAGAGAATAACTGAACATGAAAATAGGAAATATTGTAAGGGCCAGTCAGCTGTATTGTGGAATTAGCAGGATTTGATGTGCTACAATGAAACCCTTAACCCCTTAAGGACACATGACATGTGTGACACGTCATGATTCCCTTTTATTATAGAAGTTTGGTCCTTAAGGGGTTAAACTGGAGCCCTATATGAAGGCACAGCACAATAAGATAATGCTAAACAAATGTATTAGCACTTTAAGCACAAAAACATTATAAACAATATATATTGGTAAATATATAAACACAGGGGTAAATCAGAATGCAGGCAGGGTGTAGAGTTGCAGATATAAGTAGGTCTCAGGGAGCAGGCAAGCCACAGGAATTGGCAGCAGGTAAAGCACACGAATTAGGGAGCAGGCCTGGAGGAGTCTGGATGGGCAGCAGGCTTCTGGAATCAGGGAGCAGGTCTTTTGGAGATAGGAACAAGGCAGGCCTGTGCAGTGGCGTCTCTAGGATTAATTTTTAGGGGGGGCACATGGTGGGCCAGGGACAAAAGTAGGGGGGCACATTTAACCCCGCCCTCGCCGCAGTTTGACCCCGCTCCTGCCGCATGTTAAGCCCCGCCCCCGACACAATGTGTTTTTTTTTTTTATAATCCCTGGTGGAGGATTCATTATTTTCCAACAGGGATTATTAAAAAAAAAAAAACATTTCCCTTGATATAGTGCCATAGTTGCCAACATTTGAGAAATTGGGACATTCAGCGCTCCCTGTACAGTGCTGCTCTCTGTATAATACATCGCTGTGTGTATAATATCCTGGGACAGTCAGTGCTCCCTGTATAGTGCTGCTCGCTGTAAATACAGATCTGTTTGTGTATAATATCCCAAGACAGAGAGCAGCACTATACATGATTGTCCCAGGATATTATACAGACACAGACCTGTATTATACAGAGAACAGCACTATAGTATTATACAGATAGCTGAGCATATACCCCATGTCCCAATCTCTAGACTACAAGTACCTGTCAACAGCAGCTCCCAGATGCGTGTAACAGGGCTAAAGTGTGCGGCAGCTCACACAGATGATTCAGCGGTAAAGCGCACTCGCTGGCAGAGCCAAACTGGAAAGCAGCCCTGGAAAAAAAATGTATGCCATTCCTACAGGTCAATATATATATATATAGTACAGTGAGCACACAAGCTCACTGACATGCGCAAAAGGGCTCACTGACAGACAAAAAACTCTCTGACTCACACACAGGCTTACTACAGACAAACTCACTTGTATAAACACAAGGCTCACTACAAAGAAGTTCAGGGACACACACATGCTCAATAAATAGAAGCTCACTGACACACACAAGCAGTACCATCTTAACAGTGTTAAGGGCCCCCGGGCAAAGCAGTGCACTGGGGCCCTTCCTACACAACAACTCACAGGAATAAAAATTGTAATTATTGATAGACTGCTGAGTACATACACACAGTACACAAATACGAACACCGAGAAACTTCTAAATACACACACACACACACAGACGTTGCTGAATGCACATAGGCTGATTTTTACACTTACACACAGACTGCTGAATCCAACACACACACAGCTGAGTCCATACACACACACACACAGACATACAGACTGCTGAGTCCATACACACACAGACTGCTGAGTCCATATACACACAGACAGACACACAGACTGCTGAGTCCATATACACACAGACAGACACACAGACTGCTGAGTCCATACACACACACACACACACACACAGAGTGCTGAGTCCATACACACAGAGACTGCTGAGTCCTAGATACAGACACACACAGACTGCTGAGTCCATACACACATACAGACTGCTGAGTCCATACACACATACATACTGCTGAGTCCATACACACACACACTCACTCACTCACTAAGCCTACCTGTCACTGGAGCCTGTTGCTGGGGGTCAGCCATCTTCTATCCTTTCCAGCAGCAGCATGGGCTGCTGCTTAACGGCGAGGGCGGGGCTTGTGTGCGGGAGGCGGAGCTTCGTTTGGGGGCGGGGCCTGTGCCTGGGAGCCTGTCAGTGCTCCCTCCGGCCACAGACAAGCCCCCAGCACCGCTCCAGCTCCTCTCTCCTGCATTCCCTCGGGCTGTCACACACTGTTACAGCCCGAGGGAATATAATGTAAGGACATGACCAGCAGGTTGCTGGCATTTGGGGGGGCACAGCATGATGTAGGGGGGGCCATGGCCCCCTCGCCCCCCCCCCCCCCCCCCCTAGCGCCGCCACTGGGCCTGTGGAGCCAGGGAGGAGGCATTCAAGAAAAACAAGATACATGCCAGGCCTTTTCTTATAAATGGAAGTAAACAAATAAACAATGCGGGATCAGAATCAGATCTGTCTAGTCTGCGTGCAGCATCAAGACAAATTAGTGGCACTATGAGGTACTGCATAGCATTAAATAGATCTAAAAATCAGGATACTCCCTCAGAACCCTGACAGGAATAGAGGACATTTAGACATAAACTTATAGACAATTCTGGGAATTATTTACTTAAAGGACCACTATAGGCACCCAGACCACTTCAGCTTAATGAAGTGGTCTGGGTGCCAGGTCCAGCTATGGTTAACACTTTTTTTTAATAAACATAGCAGTCTCATTGACAGCCGCTAGAGGCGCTTCCGCGTTTCTCACTGTGATTTTCACAGTGAGAAGACGCCAGCGTCCATAGGAAAGCATTGTAAATGCTTTCCTATGAGACTGGCTGAATGCGCGCGCGGCTCTTGCCGCGCATGCGCATTCAGTCGGAGAGGAGGAGGAGAGGAGGAGGAGAGCTCCCCGCCCGGCGCTGGAAAAGGAGGTAAGTTTAACCCCTTGAGACTGCCTCTCTAACAACACCTAAACAAAAAATAAGAGAAAAATAAGAGAAATAGAAACAGCTACCAATGTAGGAAGAAGCCACCCTGTTGCTAAAATTGGGTTGAGGAGGTAAAATGAGCATAACCTAAACTCAACAATTTAGTGAACCCAAACATAATGAAGGAAGGAACCCATGTAATAGAGAGAGAGCCTAGTCTCACTGAAATTACCTCCAGTTAAAAATCATTCAGAGGTAATAGCAAAAACATAAAATAACAGTGTGCAACCCAGTGTGGAGTGAATTAATTTGTCCAAACATAGACCAATTAATTGGTTAAAAAGAAACATGGAAAAAATTAGGTTACATGAAGATACCTTAATCATAGTTAGACTAATGACAACATTTGAATAGTTGAATACTGTCTGTCTTTAAAAGTGTAGAGAATATTAGAATGCATCTAAATCCCTAAAATGTAACAATGAAAAAAAATGGATTTCCACATACGTGTTCCCTTAATTATACTTTGTATTGTCTAATGTTTCCCTGCATTCAGATGGAATTGTTCCCTTCTGTTCGGTTACCAAACAGATTCTGTGGGGTCCCCTTGTTCTCAAATCATGTTTAGGCTTGATTGGAAGATTGTACTTGTCCCATTCTAAATATAATAAAAATGAAGCAGGAGTATTAATCTGTGGATAGGTATTAATGTCTCTTTTGGATATGATATTCGAGCACAAGGCTTGTTCATATCAAAGGATTTCTTATGTAAGAGGAAATCAAGTAGGGATGTGCATGGGCAAAAAAATAGGTTCGGTTGGGCACTTCCAAAATTTGGGACTTCGGCAATTTAGGAATTCGGCAATTCGGCACTTCCGAAATTCAGTACTTCGCCAATTCAGCAATTTGGAAATTCGTCACTTTGGGACGTCGGCAATTCCCTAATTTTCCCTCCCTCTCCTGTTTTGCCACTTTTCAGAAATCTTAAGCACTTCGGCAATTCAGTTTGGTTCGGCACTTCTGAAATTTGGCAATTCGGCACTTTGCCAATTCTGTTTCGGTTCGGCACTTCGAAAATTCGTCACTTCGGAAATTCGGACACTTAAATTTGAAGCGAAACAAATTGCACATGTCTAGAATCAAGACAAATGACAAAATTAGAGAGTTAGTTTATACTGAAGCCAGACTTCCAGGCCACTTATGTGGGACGTCTCACACCTTACAGAGTAGCTCTACTGAGATCCCAGCTTTAAAGAGAAATTTAGGTTGTAAGCTCTGACCTCCCATACAATCAAATGAACCCCTTTGCAATTGACAATACCACCTCTACCAGGTAGCCAGTTCATTTATGCACGGACATAACTTTTGTTTTACCAAACCGATCTTAGCGCTTTTTGGATATGCTGTGCGCTCAGATTGGGGCTATTCTGGAATATAATTTTTGTGGGGTTCCGATGCTGTTGTCATGTATTTTTGTGATATGTAAAGATTGTATGTAAGTTTTCCTATTTGAGAGATAATTGAATTTAGCTTAATTGGAGCTCAATAATCTCTCAAACACAATGGCTTTTGGGAAGGAAACCCCATGTGATTTTGTATTAGAAACCCCATGCTATGGGGCACTGCATGAAAAGCAGAGTTTGGCCTAATAAAGTCAGATTTCTGCTTTTACCCAATACGACTGGTTGCGTCCATTTTATTGGGGAAACTCTACACAAAGGGAATACTTTCCCTATATTCAGCACATCTGGAATTAGGACTACTGGAGCATTGAAGGAATAACCTCAATAGACTTACGAACCTGTGACATCCCATAATAGAGTTATTCAAAGGGATCACAGTAAAGGGATAAATAGTAGACAACAGAGATAAACAATACATAGAGGACTGAGTTTCAAGTAATGAATAAGTGCAACAGTCATATCTTGTGAGTAGTCAATCACTAGCCGTATAGGGGATTAGAAGAACGTATGCCTGTGGTTAATTATTAAGACTTTGTGCAAACATGGTAAGTAGTATATCAAATAAGGGAAATACATGTTCCTAATTAGCTCTTTTACCACAAAAGGTGACCATATGTTAAAAAGACCACATATAATCTCCCACAATTATGGCTACTTTCACCCTAATATTTTAAATTGTCCATATGTAAAAAAGGACAATATTTAACTGCTTACTCAAACCCTCTCAGATTCCACCAAACTAATTAAACAAATATGATTGACTCCACAAATGCAGACACAAAGTTTATAGTACAAGGTGGGAAGATACAGGTAGAGAGTAATCATTTCATTTTATAATAATAATAATAACTAGTATTTATATATCACCTTTCTCCCAGTGGGACTCAAAGCGCTTTTTAGCGCACGCTCTTGGAATTAACCAAATCGGCAGCTAAATAGTAATAAATGTTATTATTACCCAGTTGATGGTACTCATTTTATCGACCTTGGAAGGATGAAGGGCTGATTCCGTCTATCTAACTAAAAACTCCTCCCAGTTTGCTGCTTTGAAACCTCAGACGGCCACAAGAGGTGCTTCCTGGGTCATGGAGCTGCTGAACTTTCCCTATAGAGGTGTATTGATTCAATGCATCTCTATGAGGAAATACTGAGTGGCCTGCACAGTGTTTGTCTCCTCCCCAACCGAGCCTCCTTGGCTGAGATCATCAGAATTGACAATCTATTTTCCCCTATGTATGTATCTTATATATGATCGTATATATATTGCATAAGCCTCCCACAACTTCAATGTATCCCATTCTTGGCAGGTCCTACTCTAGCATATATTATGAGGTGTTTTAAATAAAATTATTACAATCTGTGAGATTTGAAATCATTGTTTAGTGAATAAGCGAGTGTGCTGGATTGAGTATTTTGTATGTTGTATATATTGGCCCCAGCAGCACCCTATAATGTATACATGTTCAGGTGAGTGTAGCCCTCTTGGTTTCATTTATGTATTTGGGAGTCTAGGCCAACTCCTTGATTTTGCACCCCTCCCTGTCACAGGTGCCTCATTCCAGGATCCTATTTAGCCTTGACTTGCAGAGAGTCCCAGTAAGTATGTATTTCCCAAGTAAGTGGATTAATCTCATAAGAGCAAGCATTGGGCTGCTAGGATAGGACCTGCCAACAATGGGGTACATTGATGTTGTGGCAGGCTTATGCAATGTATGATCATATACTGTAACTAAACCCACATTAATTTTTGCCTAGGTGAGTTGTTTAAATAAAGCCATTAGATTCTGTGAGATTTGAAATCATTGTTTAGTGAATAAGTGAGTGCGCTGGATTGTGTATTTTGTACATTTTGTATATGTGTATATATAGATATATATGTGTGTGTGTGTGTGTGTGTGTGTAAGATTTAGTAGATTTTTTCATTTTGACTAAATAAGTTTTTAAACAAGTTATTGAGTATACGAATTGAGTATGTGTGATGGGGCAATCAATAAAGTTCACTTTATATAGAAAGCTATTTGGAAATATATTTGCATTTCCTTTTGGATTTGCAATGATGTGTACTTTGAAATGAAGTGCCTCCATATCTATGGAGACACAAGGAAATGATGCAGTGAACTGACCAGGGTGGAACCAGTAAGTGACGTACTGTAAGGTTGCGATGATTATTATTATTATTATTATTATTATTATTAGGATATTTATAGAGTGCCGTCAAATTCCGCAGTGCTTTACAATGGGTGGACGAACAGACATGTAGTTGTAACCAGACAAGTTGGACACACATGAACAGAGGGGTTGAGGGCCCTGCTCAATGAGCTTACATGCTAGAGGGAGTGGGGTAAAATGACACAAAAGGTAAGGATAGTATTAGACTAAATAGATTAGATAAATCATTTCTCGAATTCGGAGAGAAGGGCAACACATGAGGACATAGCCTTCTAGCAATCCAATTTGTTATTACAAACCACGTGATCCCTGACAAAGTGAACCGCATGGATTTAAAAGCTGGACACATGGAGATAGGAACACACCAATTAAAGAAGTTGATAAAACCCATCTCGGTTTTAGGGCTTTATACTGGGGTGGAATCTCGGTAAAAATAAATTTAATAGGCCGAGATTGCCACGTGGTATGTGCACGTGCATATGCTGATGTGTCGGTTGGTTGGTTGCACGTGGCAACGATACAATCCAGTAGTGTACGGAGCATGTGCAGGAATACAGGATATCCGAGTATTCCCCTCCTCCATTGTGCTGGGCAAGCCATGTGGTCAAACAGGAATTTAGTCTCTATTCTGTTGATTGGGTAAGAGTACGTGTAGGTGGAACTGATTATAGGAGGAGCTATATGTCTATATAAGGTGCCTACACTGTACGATCAGGACTCAGATTTTAGCTGTTTTTGGTGACATTAGTCCCTCTGAGTCCCGGTCGGTGAATCGAATAAAGATCTCTTCCTTCCTGAAGAAACCTGTGTCCATCTCTCTGTGCTTGGCTTCCGTCAGTTTCTCCTGTATCAATACCAAGACTGTTTGCTTCTTCTTTCACGGTTTGTCACTTGGTTTTATTTTACTTAATTTGATTATGAATGTATGAAACCTGTATCAGTCTGGTGGTGTTCATTGGCTGACAAGATCCAGGAGACCACACTGGTAAGGAAGAGGAGTTTCACATGCTTAGACACAGAGTTCCGTCAACCTAGAGGCAGGTACTTTTGAGTTCTGGGTAAGGCAGGCAAGTTTCTTTCTTGGTTTTTCTCAAGATATTTTTTTATTGATATACTATGCTATTAGTCTCTTCCAAATGTGAGTGTATTGTCTCGTAAATTTGCACTGCACATTTTTTATATATACAATGTTGTATCATATATTTGTTTTATTTTTTCATGTACACTTTTTAATTTCATACCCCAAAAATGAAATAGGGGTAAGCTATTTTTTTAATTCGCTTCACTATCATTTTTGTATAAGTATAATTCTTTTATTGTGTCAATACTTTCCTATGGAGAAGGCCAAAAGCTTGCTCTCTGCTTGCAGAGCATGCACATTTGTTTCCCCCATCAATTAAAGTCGGAAGAGGGGGTGTGGGGAATGGCAGGGGGGGGGGGGAGGGGCAGGGGGAGAAGGACTCTATAGTGTTGTCAATACAGCTTTATATTCTTAACACTATAGTATTTCTTTAACCCCTCAAGGACACATGACATGTCTGACACGTCATGATTCCCTTTTATTCCAGAAGTTTGGTCCTTAAGGGGTTAAAGGCGGTTATATATTATAAATACTGTATATATTTTTACCATAATTGATCTGTTGCTTTCTAAGTGTTTCTAGCCATGTAAACTCCATTGTATATGGGCTGAAGAGTCAAAGTCTATGCCAAGAGTGATAAAGTAAAGTCAATTATTTTTCCATTTAAACTATCCTCCAGTTATTGCACAGTGTTACACCATCACAACCAGGAATAATGACAAGAATGCTCTAAACTTTGTTAAAATTATATTTCACAATTCTTGATTATGTAACTTGTTACATCTGGATATTTGGTGATATGAAACCTCTATTGAAAAGTTTAAAAAAAAAAAAAAATATGTTGTATTTAGCACTGTCAGCACAAAGTGATAAAACAGAAGTGAAAAATAACTACATGTTAAAATTATATTGGCAGGAGAGCCTTTTTGTATATATTTATTGGAATGTAATTGTTCACTAAACACAGAAGGTCATCCATTTGATAGGCTTTCTTTTGAATTATACTAACTAAGATATGCATTGGTACAAAAAGTCATGCTTTGGCACAGGCTATATATATGAAACTTAAATGAAGAGGTTCAGCAAAGTATCCATTCAACACTAAGGCGTCGCTATAATCACTTTATCAGCTTTCAATAAGCCTTTTATCGCTTCAGATCAATTAAATTACCATCAATAAAGGAGGATATACAATTGACCATCCTCCAAACAGTGTAGTTCATTGGACACTATAGGCACCCAGAACACTTCATCTAGGTACCCCATGTTTAGTCAATAGCCCCCACTTTTTTTTTTTTTTTTAATAGTGGGGGCCCTACCAGTGGTACCAAGGAGGTAGACAGTGACTTTTTTTTTTTTTTAATTCTTATTTTTTTGTGTGCTTGAGTGAACATAAGCATCTCACAATGCCACAGTAGAATATTCAAGATTGATGATATGACAACGTTTCACTGTTATGTTACATTTAGGTTTTAGCACATTTTTAGGTAAAGAGTTAATCAGGCAATACATTCACGTCTAACGATTATACACCGAATTTAAAGAGAAGCGCATAAATGAGACGTGGTGAGTAACAGGTAAAATAATAACAAGGTCAACAATTTTACTGCGCTTGTATAGTATAGATAGATGAGAAGAGTTATGCCCTGTGTCACACAACATATAACAAATGGTACTCCTAAGCGAGGCAGCCACTTTTATTTTGTTACAATACAAGCATATGTTATCAGGTTAGGTATTCATGAATTAAGTGAGGTTTACAAGATAGGTCGTCTGGTTATGCTGGAGTGAACAAAAGGAAGGCAAATATTACAACATTTTAAGAGGAACAGGCTTAGATCGAAAGCCACTGGGGACGAGCAGTCTGTATTAGTACATGTGTCCTTGTGAGACCCGGAGGGGAGAAGGGGAGGGTGTGATTGCATGCTTCTTCCAAAAGTGTCCATTCTTAGGTGGCCTGTGTGGAGCTGTTGTCCCCCTTAGGCATGTATAGATTGTCCATGGCAGGTTTATAGGGCAGTTCTGCATGGTGCCAGATGATGAGCTCTTCCGGGTGCCAGCGGATCGCTTTTTGGCAGTGACGGGCTTGGTCTGTTTTTTCCCCCCCTTTGCTTGATAGCCAGCCGAGTTAGACACCCAGCGGCTGTGACAAACGTCGATGGGTTCATAGTACCCCTCCGGTTCTTCTCACCTTCCAGGAGGGCGTGCGTTGCAGGCGGGTTGTCTGGCGTTCGGCATTCTCTCCTCGGCTGGGGCCAGAGGTGGAGTCGTCGCGGTGTTCTCTGCACAGTGCACCTCCGCCATCTTAGCCCGCAGGCCTTGGGTGTTCGGCGCTCTTTAGTCTGCCCGAATTCCTCCCAGTGTGGACCGGAATGTCCCCCCGGCTCAAAGGGGGGGAGAACAGGGCCGGCAAGCCCTCATCAAGCCCGCGGCAGCATGGTGTGGGGATTGACAGGGCAGCGGCCGTCCACCCCGATCCCCCCCAGAGTAGGCCGCAGCCTCCGAAGTCCCCTGTCTCCCTTGGAGGGGTCCGAAACTCCCGATCTCGGAGTCTGCCACCCTTCCTACCGCGTATTTCCAGGCTCTGTTTGAGTGCCACAAGTTGCCTATTTTGGCTTAAAGGCCCGGTTCCTCCAGAGCCTCTCCACCATGCGACCGGTCAGCATGGCGGTCCGGCCCCGCCCCAGACAGTGACTTGTTCACTCACATTATTATATTTTACGCCCCCACCCATGGGTGGATCACAGAAGGACCTGTGCCAGGTCCCCCTAAATGTTATTAGTGAATGGGTAACAATATTTTATTACAGTGAGCAAGAACCGGATTCCCACTGTTTGGTAGGCATGGCATTTTGCTGATGTTATTGGATTTTGAACAGAAGTCCTTATGGACATTTGATTTAAAGGGACACTCCAGGCACCCAGACCACTTCTGCCATTGGAGTGGTCTGGGTGCCAACTCCCACTACCCTTAACCCTGCAAGTGTAATTATTGCAGTTTTCATAAACTGCAATAATTACCTTGCAGGGTTAACTCCTCCTCTAGTGGCTGTCTACTAGACAGCCACTAGAGGGCACTTCCGTGTTTATAGCACATGAAAAGTGTGCTATAACATCGCTGGGCGTCCTCACGCTATGTGAGGATCTTCAGCGTCGCTGAAATCCCCATATGAAAGCACTGAAATCATTTTTCAATGCTTTCCTATGGGGAGGTCTAATGAGCGTGCGCGGCATTGTCGCACATGCGCATTAGGTCTCCCCCGCTGGTGGCCGCGCATGCTCAATAGGTCTCCCCCACCGGATGACGTCGGCGGGGGAGGAGCGAGGGCGGACCCTGACCCAGCGCCGAGGGACATCGCGCTGGATACAGGTAAGTCACTGAAGGGGTTTTAACCCCTTAAGCAACATGGGATGGGGGGTGGGAGGGAGAGGGGGCCAGCAGTGCCAGGAAAACGGTTTGTTTTCCTGGCACTGGAGAGTCCCTTTAACAATTATTTAAATATAAAAAGCAAAGTGAGGAAATCCTTATCAAGGAAATTCCTCTAGGGTACTGATATATGAGAGGCTGAAGTAAATAAGTGCAAAAGTGAAAACATAACGCGGAAAGTATCTATCATGTATATCAAGGCCCAGAATTTCATTAAAGTGGATAAACTAATAGGCTTTATTATAATTGCCAAAAATTTATTAGCCACAAATTATCCCAACTATATTATTTAAATACCTTATACTGTTTATGGATAGAAGCTGCAAGGAGGCAAATTTTTTTTTTTTTTAGCTTCCAACTGGATTATCAGACTACTTGCCAATAGACTTACTGGTAACTAGTGATGTACCGAACGGTTCGCTGGCGAATAGTTCCTGGCGAACATAGCGTGTTTGCGTTCGCCACGGCAGGGCGAACATATGCTCGGTTCGATCCGCCCCTATTCGTCATCATTGAGTAAACTTTGACCCTGTGCCTCACAGTCAGCAGACACATTCCAGCAAATTAGCAGCAGACCCTCCCTTCCAGACCCTCCCACCTCCTGTACAGCATCAATTTTAGATTCATACTGAAGCTGCATTCTTAGTGAGAGGAGGGAAAGTGCAGCTGCTGCTGATTTGATAGGGAAATGGATAGCTAGGCTAGGGTATTCAGTGTCCACTACAGTCCTGAAGGACTCATCTGATCTTTGCTGTAAGGACAGCACCCCAAAAAGCCCTTTTTAGGGCTAGAACATCAGTCTGCTTTTTTTTCCTGTGTAATCTAATTGCAGTTGCCTGCCTGCCAGCTTCTGTGTCAGGCTCACAGTGGATACTGTGCCCACTTGCCCAGTGCCAACACTCATATCTGGTGTCACAATAGCTTGCCTTTAAAAGGAAAACAAGTTTTTCACTGTAAGCTAATAGCAGTCAGTGTCCTTCAAGCTGGTGTGTCAGGCCTTCAGTGTCTACTCTGCCAACCTCTGCCAGTCCACTTTGCCACTCATATCTGGTGTGACAATAGCGTGCCTTTAAATAGAAAAAAAAAATTTCACTGTAAGCTAATAGCAGTCAGTGTCCTTCAAGCTGGTGTGTCAGGCTTTCAGCGTGTACTCTGCCAACCTCTGCCAGTCCACTTTGCCACTCTTATCTGGTGTCACAATAGATTGCATTTAAATACAAAAACTTTTTTTCACCTGAACGCACAGGTGGAAAAGTGGCTGACTCCGCACCAACTGGAAATCGGCAAAGTGGTTTGTGACAACGGAATACATTTGTAGGTGGCATTTAATTTGGGCAAGTTGACACATATGCCGTGCATGGCACATGTGTGTAATCGGATTGTACAACACTTTGTGCATAAGTACCCAGGCTTACAGGACGTCCTGAAGCAGGCCAGGATCGGCTTAGGGATGTCCGGAGGAGTACTTACAGATCACTGTTCATGGTCTGTTTGTCTGGATAACCCGTCAGCATTGCCATTTTGCTTCCCAGGGCGATAGTGAATTGTAAAGTCAAAAGGCTGTAGCGCCAAACTCCAGCGCAACAGCCTGGCATTGTCTCCTGACACCCAGTTCAGCCACACCAACGGGTTGTGATCTGTGAGTAAGGTAAACGGTTGTCCATACAAGTAAGGTTGCAGCTTTTTGAAGGCACACACCACCGCCAGGCACTCCTTTTCAATGGCAGTGTATCTACTTCCCTGGGTAAAAGTTTCTGGCTTAGATAAGCCCCAGGTTGCTCACTGCCATCTGCTCCGACTTGGCTCAGTACTACTCCCAATCCAATCATAGAAGTGTCTGTATGGACGAGAAAGCGTTTAGTTGGATCAGGAGCATAAAGTACAGGTTATTTAATGAGCGCCGTCTTGAGCTGTTGGAAGGTCTGTTCACACTTTGGGGAGGTTTTTATGTGTTAGATCCGTGAGAGGTTTAGCTAGGGTGCTGTAATTAGCTACGAATTTCCTGTAGTACCCTGCGGTACCCAGGAATGCGAGGACCTGGGTTTTAGTGTGGGGGGTTGGCCACTTGGCGACTGCCTCTATTTTAGCGGGTTCTGGTTTCTGTAGCAGGCTCCTGACTCTGTGCCCTAAGTATTGAACTTCTGCCATTCCTATATGGCACTTAGTGGGCTTTAGGGTCAGTCCGGCCTCCCTAATCCGGTCTAGTCTGGCTCCTATGTGGGTCAGGTGTTCGGCCCAGCAGCAGCTAAAAATGGGTAAATCATCCAAGTAGGCGCAGGCATACTCCTGAAACCCATCCAGTAGCCGATCTACCATCCTCTGAAAGTTAGCCGGGGCATTCTTCATCCCGAATGGCATGACCTTAAACTGATACAGGCCAAACAGGGTGACAAATGCCGACTTGGGGATGGCGTCCTCGGCTAATGGAATTTGCCAGTACCCCTTGCACAGATCTATTGTGGTGAGGTACTGGCCTCTGGCCATTTTGTCTAGGATCTCATCTATCCGGGGCATAGGGTAGGCGTCAGAGGTTGTTTTATCGTTTAGCCTTCGGTAGTCCACACAGAAACGGGTCGTGCCATCCCGTTTCGGTACTAGTACTACCGGGGAGGCCCAGGGGCTGTCAGAGTGTTCTATCACCCCGAACTGCAGCATTTCCTCAATTTCTTTCCGCATATTTTCTTTAACTGCTTCGGGTATGCGATAGGCGGTTTGGCGAAGGGGGGTCTGGTCTAGGGTTTCAACTTTGTGAGTGGTTAACGGAGTGTACCCAGGTAGGTTGGGAAACGTGGCCCCCTTGTCCTGGATTAGTCTTTGGACCTGGGTTCGCTCCTGGGGGTCTAACCGTTCTCCTAACTGTACTTCTCATAGGTCTCCGCTCTGGCCCTCTTGATCTAGGAGATCTGGGAGTGGCAAATTATCATAATCTTCAGTGGCAGGTGCACAGATCGCAGTTACCTCTTCCGTGCATTTGTGGTATGGCTTGAGCATGTTCACATGTACCTTTCCCCTTCTAATCCTGCCTGGTCTTTATTAATACGATCTTTGTAGATCTGTAGGGAGGGATCTAGGGCCACTTCAGAACCAAATTCTAGGGGGGATGTCCAGGGCCTGACATTGGGCATAGGGGGTACATTGCTTACCTGAGCCTCAGAGTGGTTAGGCGGAGCTGTGGTGCGGGCCTGCTGCCGGGTCACAACCGGATACGCCTCTTGTAATGCGGTTTGAGGAACAAAAGCTGAAGTCAGCTCCCCCAGGCCGTTGCCCAAAATAACGTCAGCGGGTAGGTCCTGACTGCATCATCCCCACCTCCACGTTTCCGTGCCCCGCTCCACAATTCAAATGTACCTTGGCAGTGGGTACTTTATAAATGGCTCCCCCTGCCACCCGTTCAGCAACACAGTCTCCAGTTAGGAGGACCAACCAAGCATCTTTTTCCATCTCACGCTTCCTAAAATCGATGCCATATACATGTCCCCTGATAGGGGACGCAACAGGGATTAAACTGATAATAATAGTACTACTTAACACACCTTATAATAGCGCAGAGAGAGGAGTCTGAAGAAGAGGAGTCAGAGGAGGAAGGTGGCTTTGAGGAGGTGGAAGACCAAACACAGCAGGCGTCCCAGGGGGCTTGTTGTCACCTTTCGGCGACCCTTGGTGTTGTACGTCGCTGGGTGGAGGAAGAGACCTTCAATGACATCAGTGAGGACAAGGAATGGGACATGGCTAGCTTGGTATCCAACCTTGTGCAAATGGGGAGTTTGCGGTTGTGCAAATGGACTGTTTGCGGTTGTTTGCGGTGCGTTAAACGGGGAGTTTGGTCTGTCACTGTGAAGCGGGCGTAACCCTTACACTGGATTAAGCTCTGTCAACTGTAAGTAAGAACTCTTCCATTTTTATAAAATTGGATTCTCGTCTATGTCATTGACATCTTCTGGATATCGTATAAAGTAGAACTTTGGACACAACGATATAGATCCCATTGGACTTAATATCATTATCTGTTGTACACCGTGGCGCAGACCCATCCCCCATTCTCTTGCTTTGTCTACGTGACCCTTACACTACCTGATCGATACAACATCATACAGTAGGTCCCCCCTCATTATTTTTATGGCCCCCACTGACCGCTCTCGGGTGGGGCGGGGGGGAGGACAGTAGGTCCCCCCGTTGTGATTTATGCCCCCCACCCACTGCGCAGGGGTGGGGGCCGGAGGGGAGGACAGTAGCCCCCCTTATCCTTATTTACTGAATATTCCCCTGTATAACAATGTTTGGCATTTAGTAAATATTCCCTATTCTGCTCTGTGTCAGTGTGTATCAGGGTCTCTGAGTACAGGTGTCAATCCATACCTGCCAAGTGACTATGTAGAAGGAACAGTCCCTATTCTGCTCTGTGTCAGTGTGTATCAGGGTCCCTGAGGACAGGTGTCAATCCATAGCTGCCAAGTGACCCTATGTAGGGGGAACAGTCCCTATTCTGCTCTGTGTCAGTGTGTATCAGGGTCTCTGAGGACAGGTGTCAATCCAAATCTGCCAAGTGACCCTATGTAGGGGGAACAGTCCCTATTCTGCTCTGTGTCAATGTGTATCAGGGATCCTTAAGACAGGTGTCAATCCATATCTGCCAAGTGACCCTATGTAGGGGGAACAGTACCTATTCTGCTCTGTGTCAGTGTGTATCATAGTCTCTGAGGACAGGTGTCAATCCATACCTGCCAAGTTACTCTATGTAGAAGGAACAGTCCCTATTCTGCTGTGTCAGTGTGTTTCAGGGTCCCTGAGGACAGGTGTCAATCCATATCTGCCAAGTGACCCTATGTAGGGGGAACAGTCCCTATTGTGCTCTGTGTCAGTGTGTATCATGGTCTCTGAGGACAGGTGTCAATCCATGTCAAGGTGTCAATCCATATCCATTGTGATCTAGGAATGTTAGGTGATTGTAACGGACCGTTTCACCCACAAGAGGATAAAAACCGTTTAGGCGATATCCCCCTTTCCAGATACACAAGCAGCTACTGTAAGCACCAATCTTCCGAACTGCAGACTACACGAATTCACCAACTCCCAACTGCACATACATGAATTACCCAATCTCCCGAACTGGAATCATACGAACACTGGAAACAGGCGAACAGGAAAAGCCATAAAACAGCTTACACTCCTGGCAATCGGCATACATTCAAATTCCCCCAAAGAACGAGATGACACATCGCTTTGAGGGTTAAGCAGGAACAACACTGATTTATTCACACAACTGTCTTATAAAGGATTCTCCCATGCAAGGGAGGGATTTACAACAATTACATAATACACCAATCACACAGGAGTTACCTCCCACAATGCCTCCCAATCCCTCCCCTCTGGCCTGGAGATAATTGGGGAAGAAATCCAATTATCTCCTAGGACAGAGGCAAACTCCATTACACACATGGCAGACAAAAAGACAGTAAAAGGCATACAATTACCTACTGATACATTTAGAACATAAAATATATACATTCTACATATCCCCAGATAGCTTGGATCTGAGCGCACATTATTACCAAATGGCGCTCAGATCATATACATACAGTTCAATCGCCATGGAGCCAAAGTCTTTCACATAGTCTTTCGTTTCACGAATGGGATCCATGGCTTAGCTATCTGGGGTAACATATTCACATATTCCAAAATACCGAATGAACCGGTGTTTGACCCTAAGGGCACGAATAGGAACCAGGGGGCGGACGGCTCAGCGGTGTTCACGCAAATAAAATCCGTTTTTAGTTCCATAGTTTTAGCGCTGAACAACGCTGGCCGTTCAGGACTCGTAAGATGGCCGTCGCCACGTGTTCGCCAGACGAACAAAGGCCAACCAGCATTCGTCAATTCAGCTGCGGTTAACCGCAGCTTCTGGGCGGTCAATTGGCGGCACACTCCAGCTCCCAGGTGGTCCATTGCTCGCCAGTTTGTTCGGTAGCTGGAATCTACCGAACACCCCGGCAGAAAGGCACGAATAAGCCTTTCTGCAGGGAATATAAACGGTTTAACCTGCAGGGCCATAGTCCAAGGGCAGGAGGCTAGCAACCAGGCTTCTCCAGTTCACAGTGGCGAGGTTGGTTTCGCCACAGTGATTTATGCCCTTTATGGATTAAAACCAGACTCTGCATCACCTGTGTAATTTTCCATGGGAGTTTTGCCATGGATCCCCCTCCGGCATGCCACAGTCCAGGTGTTAGTCCCCTTGAAACAACTTTTCTATCACTATTGTGGCCAGAAAGAGTCCCTGTGGGTTTTAAAATTCGCCTGCCCATTGAAGTCTATGGCGGTTCGCCCGGTTCGCCGGTTCACGAACGTTTTGCGTCAGTTCGTGTTCGCCGTTCGCGAACCGAAAATTTTATGTTCACGACATCACTACTGGTAACATCAATGTTGTTGCAAATTGATTTTATTGCCTTCATATTCTTTTTTTGCTATTATTTGCAAAAACCTTTACATACCCAATGCAATAAGTAAACAAACTAGTTTTGACTAGCTGTTTTAGATTAAAAAGTGCCCAACAACAAACATTACAAACTGATAATAACAATTAAAAACAAATTTTAAGCATCTTTTATTGGATTGTGATAGGTGCATCATGGTTGGTTATAAAAACAGTGTTTACATTGAAAGCTAGGAACACCTCCAGTTGCAGTCACTCAGAGTGAACCAGAGGGACTTTGGAGTTAATGGAGGCATAATATGCCTCCATCCACTCAGATCTGCTGATCTGCATGGCAGCACTGTGCACAGCATCCTGTGATTCAACATCTCCTCCCTCTGCATGCAGACACTGAACTTTCCTCATAGAGATTCATTGTTTCAATTCATCTCTATGAGGAGATCAAAGAAAAACAAGTTACCTGCGCTCTCTCCTTTATCCCTATGTATTTTTAAACAAATTGAGGTTTTTTTAGTTACCTCCAATGGCCATGAGAGGATGAGCCCACCTGCCAACGTCAAGGCAGACCCCCCCTTAGGTGGGTCCTAACTCTAACCATTCACCTTGCTTCCTTGAGCCTCTGGCAAAAATCTCTAATGAGACAGAAAGGGGTATTTTTTATATACACCCCTATACATTATTAACCCTTAATAGGGAACACATGGGATGGGCAGCTGCATTGTAACAAGGCTGAGTAATACAAAAAAATGATACAAATGCAGAAAGAAAAGTCATGCGCTCACTCCCATCACTCCTGGGCGGCTGCAATGACTACAGTACACATCAGCCCCAATATATAGTAAAAACCAAAGAAAAACAAGTTACCTGTGCTCTCTCCTTTATCCCTATGTATTTTTAAACAAATGGAGGTTTTTTAGTTACCTCTATGAGGAGATGCTGATTGGCCAGGTCTGTTTTTGAATCATGCTGGCTCTGCCCCTGATCTGCCTCTTTGTTAGTCTCAGCCAATCCTATGGGGAAGCACTGTGATTGGATCAGGCTGCCACATGTCAGAAGACTGCTTGTTTTTCTGAGTCTAACAGCATGCAGATTTACAGCTTCTGGCTTGAATACAGTAAGATTTTTACTATATTTATGGAGGCATGAGGGGCCCAGGGGGGCTAAATGGTGATGTTAAAAATATAGGGTCAGGAATTCATGTTTGTGTTCCTGACCCTATAGTGATCCAAGCCTATAGAATGACTTTCCAGGCTATATAGTGATGGGTTTCTGTAGTTCACTAAATTGCCCCTCAATATTTACCCATAATCCTTTACTTTATTCTTAAATTCTAAATTCATTTACATATTGGGAGTTTAACACTTAGTATATAGCAAAAAAAAAACACATAACATATTTGAGAGATTTAATCATTTATTGAGGTTATGCTATTTTTTTTTTTCTGCAGCAATTATAACTTTGCATTCACATGGATGGCGATGAAGGGGTCTTCAGCTGAACTGCTAATCACAAAACGTGCTGAGCCAGTGCTGCTTACAGTGATCTGTGTGCCAGTACAACGTGTGCCTTCTTTCTGCCCTGAGATGACATCACAATACGTACCAGCTGGAAGACCAGTGCTCCGGGTGACATCCATGTTTCTAAAACAACAATATGAGATTATGTGAGCAGTGTACTGAAGACAACAGTAAAATATTTAATCTGCGAGTAAAGAGCGTGCACAAAATAAGATTACTAAAATACAATTTTATTTTCTAGTCCAACTTTTTATGTACAAGTAATTTGCATTATTTTTTAGTGTTTAAAATTTAGATTCAGATTTTAGAAAACCTTCTAATATCAGTATACTTTAGGCATGCGCTATTTTTTTAATATCTCCAGAGTCAATGTAATTATGAAACAAGGACAAAGAAACAAGGCATAAAATTTTGATGGATCTCAAGATAATCTCAAGGTATATTATTGACTTCCAGAAGCATTTATTAGCACATCCAACCTATTAAGTAATAATCTGGTAACACAGCAATTGTATTACACTATGATGTAATGTTAAGTACTCACGAGGACTCATTGTTGAAAATGATAAAGCCTTTGTTTCCACGACTAAAGGCAATCTGGTTTCCACCATTATCCCACCAGTTAGCCAAGGCCTGACCATTGACAACGTTACGGAAGATAACCATGTTCCTGTAAAGAATGTAAATTGTTGCTGTGGAACTCATAAGAAATGAACAGTTAAAAAAAGTTATTTAAAATTATGCAATCTATATACATGAACTTAAAAACTATCTGAACATGATGATTAAAAAAAATTCAATGCTGAATTTTGAATGCTTTTTCAATGAATAGTCCCTGGAGGGCTTCTTCTACTTACTTAATCTGGCGCCATCTATGTTCACAAACCCAGTCGTTGCCACAAGTAGAGTCTGCATTAATTGTGACAGCCTTGGTTGATCCATCAGAGTTACGTGGTGGTCCGATCCAGTCATTGACGTCCTGAAGAATGATAAAATATTTCCAGTTAAAAATATAAAACAAAATTTGTTTTCCTGACACTATAGAGCTCCTCTAATGCAATTTTTATGATAGGGTTATTAGGTCGCACCCTCTAGAGGCTGGGTTAACCTTCAATGTAAACAGAGCAGTTTCTCTGAAACTGCTATGTTTTCAGTTGCAGGGTTAAAACTAGGGGGACCTGGCACCCAGACCTCTTCATTGAATTGAAGTGGTCTGGGTGCCTATGGTGGTCCTTTAAGTACCAATGGCTGTGTTGTTTTTACATAAAAGTGTCTATGTGTAATCAGGTGTGAGGAAACATAAAGAACATAAACCTGTAAAGGGAGAGATTGAATTAATGGGGAATAGAGAACTGAATTATTTTGGATTCAGGTGAAGTAGACTATGCTTGAATGCAAGCATGGGATGAGTTGCATTAGTTGTTGGTTAAATTTTTTTATTTTTTATTTTACTAAAAGGAGTTTCTGGAATCCAACTTTGTGTGATATTTAGTTACAATAATCTAGTTGGAGGCTAGACTGAGAAAAAGGAATACAAAAAAAAGAAAACTGGTTATGCTCATTTGCAACTATAAGAGTATATGAAAGAGCACATGAAAGAAGATTACCTGTACTAGCTTGTTTTAAAGAACTAAAGACATACTATGTAATTACCTGAAATATGCAAAGTTAATTTACTCTTTCTTGTCCTTCCATCATACTGTTCTTGATCATTGAGCATTTTTTTTTTCAGGACATACTATATCCTGCTAGATGTTGACAATAAATATCACACAATGTGGAAAAAATGCACTTATAGAATCTCACCTTTCCATTTACAAAGTTCCTTGTCCACCGGTAACTTGACATAACACGTGTTAACCCATAGGGATGAGCCAACATGAAGCCAACTCCCATTTTGTAGAGACTGTGGAGGTAAGAGGCAGATTTAGGATTAAATTAAGTAGCAAACAATTAATAATTTGTCATGTTGGTTTTTTTTTAGTAGTTTTTTTATAGCAAATTACCGAGCATCAAAGAACGTGAGAATGGAGGATCCACCAGCACCATGGCCTCTTTGATTATCATGATTGTCTACAAAGACTAAAGATCTATCGTTTGACATGAAACCCCAGCCTTCTCCCCAATTCCTAGAAAAAAAAACAGAGAGTGATAAGAATATACTCCATGTTACAAATGTGCAAGTGCTATAATGTCTTAAAACAGGGCTCCTCAAATTCTGCCACACCCCCCGAAATTGCTGAACTACAACTCCCATGATTCTCTGGCTATTTGTTTCTTTAAAAGAATCATGGTTGAAGTTGTAGTTCAGCAACATCTGGAGGGGCGGAGTTTGGAGCACCATGCAATGTATCTTACTTTACGTATGCCAGCTTCTCTCCATTCCATTTGCGAATAACATTTCCAAGCTTAGCACCATATTTGAATTCTGTTACACGTCCATTTCCAAAATACTCATTTACTGAAATAGCTTCTCCACCCAAATCAATCACCTGACAAGAAAAGGCAAAAAATATATATAGAAAAAAATATATAAGTGCCACATGTCATTGTGGAAAACTTTACAAACAATGAGCCCAATACGATTATGCCCTTCTTTAAGCATTCTAAATATTTTTTACTGCATAATCATTTATTATAACTGACCAAACCATATCTATCTCAGACTTTACATGGTGAAAAAGGAATATAAATGATTATGTTTTGGAGAATGCTGCTTACTCCATTCATTGTTAATATGCAATCCTTTTGAAAATTATTATTACCTCCTGGAAGATGAAAGGTCTGGATCCACTGGCAAACCACTGAGTGTTCAGGTTGTTGAGTTTGCTTGTAATGGCATAGATGTCTCCAGGCCACATATGCTTAGCAGCGTCGAGCCTGAAGCCAGCTACTCCAATACTGATGAGATTGTTTAGATATGCAATGATCTTTCCACGCACATAATCCTTCTCTAGAGCCAGATCCAGAAGGCCCACGAGGCGACAGTTTCTAACCTGCGTACAGAAAAAAGTATATATTTCTATTCCATAAACACCATATAGTAATCATTAGATGCAATCACTTCATTAAGCACATGTTGCTCCTAAAATAAGTTACACTCATTGAATACAACAATATTATTATTGTTGTATTATAAGCATTATCCAGCCATTAAAAACAATACAATGTAATGTAAATACTGCAGATTTTGTTACAGAACAAATTAGTAGGAAAGAGGATAATTTTCAGATAATATTTTACCTGATTAGCATCACTGTAGTTCTCAATCTCCCCACTTCCTGTTCTGCATTTGCTGTCATTAAAATCCAGATTTGAGTATGGGACAGCTGGGAAATCTTTTGAACCAGCATTGAATGAACTACCACATGTAGAGTGTGTTCCAGATCCACCTCCAGCTCCACACATGTGGTTAATGATAGCATCAACATAGATATTGACCTAAAATGAGTTGCAATGTGTTAGTAAATCTGGCGCATTTCTTTAAAGCACGTGTCTTTTTCACAGAGTCAGTAAAAAGAGCTAGAAATGTATTGTTAAACCGATTTTAGATTGTCTGGGGCCACAAAATATTGACTTTTATTGTACACGTTAAAAGGAACACTCCACTGCCAAAATAAAAAAATTAAAAAAGAAGATATAATTCACTGTCTAGTAGATAAATCACCAATGAAAACAAGCATGCCTTAAATGATGCATTTTTTTTTTCATTGATAGTATATCTAGAAGCAGTTTGCAAAATTCTCAGATCTCTTATCGGAAGCCTTTACAAGACCTCCCCTTCTAATCCAGACCAAACTTTTGTAGTTGTCCAAAGTCTTTGCAAGGCACGTGTGTTCTGAGCAATTGTCTGCCTTTTGTGTTTGGCTCCACTAAGTTAACCTATCCATGAAGCAACAGCACTGGTTGTCTTATTACTAGCTGGGGGTGTAACAAATGTCTTCTGTAGAATCACTTTACAAATATGGGTCTGAATATATGTTTCTGCAAACCTTAACGCTCAATGTAGTGGTTCCAGTGTCTATAGCCTGTCCCTGCAGGCAGAGCACTGTAAACACCATCTTTTCTGAGGAAAGGCAGTGTTTACATTGCTGCCCAGGAACACCTCTAGTGGCAGTTACTGAAAAGGCCACAAGAGGTACTTCCTAGTCAAGTGCTGCACAGTGTGCAACACCAATGTTCAGAGTCACCACATTTGCATGTAGGCGCTGAATGTTCTTGATAAAGGAGCATTAATTCAATACATCTATGTGAGGAGATGCGGATTGGAGCAGCATAGTCTTTTGCCATGCATGTGCAATAGCCTCCTAATGCTTTCCAATAGAGAGAGAGCCAGGCGGGCCAGCCGTGGCAAGACCGATGAAGCGTGGGAGAAAATGTAAGTTTAAACATCTTTACCATGCAATCTATGGGGGACCTAAATAGTTAGTTTAACACTATAATGTTATTAATACATGTTTTTCTATTCCTGACATTATAGGGTTCATTTAAATCAACTATAAGGTATTTTGATATAGTGTTCACTCTTCTTTTGTGCACAGAACCTATGCCCCTTTGATGCCAGCTAGCCACCCAGTAGGGCACACACAGCACTAGATTAAATTAATTGTTGAATTTGCCTCTAAAGAAACTACATAGTTTATTTGCAGTAACATAAATTTAGATACAATTTAAAGTAATTCTGTATCTGCTATTTAAAAAAAAAAAAGTCTTATTTATTAAAAAGGTTCATATAAATAAATATAGAATTTACCTGGTACTCAACTGAACCTGAATTTCCATGAAAAAACACTCAAAAAGTACATACCCCAACATTATTACATCTGGTAACCATGTCCCTAAATTGTTGCTCATTGCCAGATCGAGTGCACAGTTTGTAGCTGACTGGCTGGTATCTCTCATACCATGGTCTGTAAGGGTTGGATATAACGATGTTTTCATTTGGAGGTGACACCTGTGATGAGATTAAAAAAAACATTTATTGATCGTTATTCTGTAGACGATACACATGTAAATAATATTAGGATCAACAATTAGATAGTTTTGTATGAGTTTGTATTTTTTTAATTAAAAGTAATTTAAAAAGTTACATTTATTTGTAGTTCCCATATTTGCTATAAATCACTGGGCTTTGCAACTTCCACAGTGAGCTCTGCACAGACCAAGGATGTTGCTTCCATAACTTTCTATGGCACTGCTGAGCTTATCACTTAAATCACTGCACACCAGAAAGTTGTAGCCACAGCAAGTTTTAGGGAAGTGGTATTTCAGTTACATAGATAAATAGTAAAATAAATTGAAAAAAAGTCTTATGTCCATCAAGTTACATCTCACAATTTCTGCTGTTGAAGGAAAAAAAATTTGAAAAACCCACTTTGTAGCATTTTCCAATTGTGCCACAAAATGGGGAAAAAACGTTTTTCTCAACTTTAAAATCGTTTTCAGATTTTACCTGAATCAACAAGCTGTTTCCAAGCATATTTAGTATTAGAGCTCTTAATATTAATTTTTATTTTATTTTTTTAAAGCATCCATCCAGAATATTTTCTAAGTCTTTGCATACAAATAAAATACATTTCCAGGCAGATAATTCTATATATATAGACAAAGTTATCATATCCCATTTGAGAAACCTTTTTTTTTTCCTAATTTTACAAGCTTTCTACAGTAGAAACATAGCAACTGATGTACAACAGACAGAAATGTCCAACGAGTGGGGGGATTATTACCGCAGAGATTTTTGCAAATCTCTGCACATGTAAGCAGTTGTGTTCAGACAAACAAGAAAAGGGACTTAAAAATCGACTTAAATACAACCTATGCAGTAAACAAAAACTGTTATGGTGCATAAATATGTCCTCTGAATGAAACAGAGGCCTGGATGGCTAAACTCACAAACTCTAGAAAAGAGTTTTACTGGACACGTGTATAGTGGATAGCACTGCGCTTCATTGTTTTAGGCTGTATTTTTCTATCCCTTTAGTTTTTGTTTTGGAAAAAAAGAGCAGTCAGTGTAGGCTGCTGGAGTGACTCTGCTAAACAATTACTGTCCTCTTATTATATGCCCTTTCCCCACCATCACAGCAAGAAATACCATTTTGAGAATGATGATCGGCTGTGGCACACAGTCAGGTCCTTTATATTGGAACCATATATTAAATCCATAGGGGGTTACGTATAGATAATTATTTTGGGGTGAAGTTCTAAAACTGAAGCAATCTGCAAGAACATATTAATGGCTTTCATGGCAATCATTCCACATTTAGAACTTTTCTCATAAAAACTCTTTCTGTAAAACCCCCATAGTTTTGGTATAAAAGAAAAAAAAAAATGCAATGTAAGTGACAGTTAACCAGAGTGAATCTACTTGTCTTTTTTCAATTATTTAAGATAGATATTCTCTCTTGGCTAAATCTACAGTATTGAAAGATTGCAAGAGTGCCAGCTTTTAGTTCACTTACCTGTACACCACCGAAGCCATTGGGTCCCAAATAACGTTCACATTCTGCTGCAATGTCTGCCCAGCGCCATTCAAACAGGTGGACAATAGAAGTCCTGCCAGATTTCAAGTTAGGATTGTACTGGGCAGAGCTGAGACCAGCTAATACAAAGAGAAGTAAGAACTTCATCTTTCCTTCTACTGTAACCCAGAATATTTTCTGCTGCCTTTTATACATGAAGTTCAAAAGGACCAGATGCATAGTCAGCTTATGTCACTCAACATAACAGCAGGTGAATGCATGCTAGCTATTTCCCACAGTTACATAACAGCAAATATATTGTCAATGGGAAAAGTTACCTTGAGAATGTTATAGCTGAGTTTAACTTCAGACATACTATGGCAGAAAATATGAATATTATTCTATTACACACACTGCTGGTCACAATAAGAAAAATGGTATCACAGATACCCAAATGCCTTATTAGACAATGATCTAATTCAGGGTAGAAAAGGAAATGCAGGGAAGCAGCACCATCAGCTATGTCCTCAAATCCAGATAGGGATGGACAATTTTCTGGAGTAATATTTGGCTCCACATGTATGCGCCCGGACGGTACGATCCCCGTCTATGGATATGTTGTTTTTCTCGGAGCCGTCTTCAGCAGTAATGGAAATATCGTTTTTCAGTGCTCCACAGTGTAGCAGAAGTCATTGGTGAATAAAATGCAAATATAAACGGATTCTAAGAAAACAACACTTTGAATAATTTGAAAAAGCCTTATTTTGGGTGAAACGCGTTAGTGTTTTTATACTGTATTTGGTTTTATTATTTATTATAATAATTTTAATTTTATTAAATTATAATAATAATAATTTATTATTAAAGGCCTCGTCTTTGTTGGCTCCTAAGCTGCGACATAGGCTGTCCCAAGCTGTAATCGAGCATCTAATTAGTGATGATGGAATAAAAGTAACCCACCCTGTTAAAATTAGTAACATGTTTGCCACTTACTATAAAAAGTGATATAATTTGGCTATTGACAGCCTACATCTGAAAAAAAATATGCTTGTTTCTTGACAGGGTCCTATTGAAACAAATGTCAGCTGATAAATTTAACACTCTAACATTTCCTATTTCCCAAAATGAAATTTTGGATGCCATTAAGGTGATTCCCGCCGGTAAGACAGTGGGACCTGATGGTTTCACAATGTCATATTATAAGTCTCTCATGTATCCATACTCCCCATTTGACTAAACTATTTAACCATTATTTGAATATGGGAGAGATGTTGAGGGAAGCCCTTAGTGCTCAAATTATTACTTTGCCCAAACCTGATAAAGTGCCGAACGCTTGTCCAAATTTTCGTCCCATCTCCTTGATTAATAATGACAAAAATGTATTTCAAAATATTGGCTACTAGACTTGCTCAAATTCTCCCATTGATAGTAAATAATGAGCAGGTGGGCTTTGTTGTGAATCGTCAGGCCCCGGAAAGTACAAGGCATTTTATCAATTTGATTCATCAAATTAAATTGAATCGCTCGCCTTCTCTGCTCCTTTCTTTGGATCTGGAGAAGGCATTCAATAGACTTCATTGGGAGTTTATGAGGGAGGTGTTGTCGAGATTTAGTATACCCGATCCTTTCATCAGGGCTGTGTTTTCTCTGTACAGTCATCCAACTG
The DNA here is from genome assembly GCF_036172605.1 of Pelobates fuscus. Lineage (NCBI taxonomy): Eukaryota > Metazoa > Chordata > Amphibia > Anura > Pelobatidae > Pelobates > Pelobates fuscus. The sequence continues at coordinate 74,480,872 of NC_086323.1, read as the reverse complement.
CAAGAGTATCGGCGACTGGATTTGTATTTTGTGTTGTCTAATGGGACTAGACAGGGGTGCCCGTTGTTGCCACTTTTATTTGTGTTGGCAATAGAGTCCCGGGCAGAAACTATACGCCAGTGTACTGATATTAAGGGCATAGCGGTAGGAGATAAAGAACACAAAATAGGCCTATTTGCAGATGACATCATGCTTTCTTTGAAAATTCCTTTGACCTCCATTGATCCGCTGATGTCTGTCTTGCAAGAATTCGGTGAAATGTAATTTTATAAACTGACAATATACGTTTTATAAACTGACAAAACTCAGGCTCTGTCATTTTTTTCCTCCGTGGTATGACTATAACCTGGCCTGAGTCTGGACTGAGTTTAGGACCGACCTAGAAAGGTGGTGTGGCCTCGAAAGTTCTTGGCTAGGTAGCATCAATTTGGTTAAAATGTCTCTCCTTCCCAAAATATTATATTTCATTAGAGCGATCCCCCTTACTATGCCTTTATATTTTTTAGAAAGGTCCATTCTGCCCTGTTGATATTTATTTGGAATAAAAAGCCATGTAGAATCAAACTACCCATTCTACTAAAGCTCAGAGGGTGTGGGGGTATAAGTTTGCCAAACTTTGTCCATTACTATCATGCAACAAATGTGGCAATGGCACTTAAGTTCAACCTGGATTGTGATCGCCCCCTGTGGCTTGAGATGGAGGCAGCTAAGATCACTCCTCACTCTATTAAAGATATTTTATGGCTGACCCTTCTTGATGACTGCGGGTGGTGGATATGTACCCATTGTGATAAAGTGAAGGCAGAGAGGCCATTTAACCCCAGGGGGAGTATGTGTTGTTTGTGTTGTAGGCAACTCAAACCAGAGTTTAGTTATGGGCCCCTGGGGTTGAGCATTTGGAGAGCAGGGTGGGCCAATGCTCCACTCTGCAGTTTAGCGGTTTTCTTGGGAGACATATATCCAGGCCAGGGTTTTTTGGACTGTCTCCAACCCACTGCTCAGCTGCAGGTAATCAGCTGCAGCAGTGGGAATAAACCCCTCCCTGCTAGGCAGGTAAGGGGGGATTGCTGGCTTCCTCCCTGGAAGCAGTTAGGAGAGAGGCTGTTCTCTCCAGTGAGAGAATCAAGGAGACTGAGCACTGGGAGTGCAGAAAGGAAAGGAACAGGCTGGCTTGGAGCACTGGGAGTGCTGAGAGTTGACAAGACACTAGGTTGGTGAAACCAGTATTGTTTTGCTATAGTTTAACCCTTGAGAGATAGGGAATTTGATGTTAGTAAGTGCTCAGACGAGCTAGGTTTTTGTTTACAGGGATTTGTGTTATATTATTGCATTTATATTTTCATTTGCTGCTGCCTTATGTGTAAACTCAACAATAAAGTGCCTGGAGTGAACTTGCATTAAAAGACTGTGCATGTTTTTGCCCAAGAGGACCGTGCTACCTGCTGACAAGGATCACACCATCCACTAAAGTGGCTGTTAAATCATGGAATATCCTATATAAGAATATTCGTCCTTCTGCTATCTGGCCCTGGGCTACTCTGTTATCAGTGTTGCAACCCTCATTACTGAGCTGGATGTAGATTATTGATCTTCACATTCAATCACACACATTAATGACCTATTTTTATCTACTCGTTTTATGACCCTTTGACCAATTGAAAAACAAATTTAAAGGATTACTATAGGGTCAGGAACACACACATGTATTCCTGACCTTATAGTGTTAAAAACCACCATCTAGCCCCCCTGGGCCCCTCATGCCTCCATAAATATAGCAAAATCTTACTGTATTCAAGCCTGAAGCTGTAACTCTGCATGCTGTTTGACTCAGAAAAACAAGCAGTCTGCTGACATCATCAGAAGTGGTAGCCTGATCCAATCACAGTGCTTCCCCATAGGATTGGCTAAGACTGACAAAGAGGCAGATCAGGGGCTGAGCCAGCACAATTCAAACATAGCCCTGGCCAATCAGCATCTCTTCATAGAGATGAATTGAATCAATGAATCTCTATGAGGAAAGTTCAGTATCTGCATGCAGAGGGAGGAGATACTGAATGTTTGGATGCATTTTAGGTAGCCATGACCCAGGAAGGATCTCTAACAACCATCTGAGGAGTGGCCAGTGAAGTTATCACTAGGCTGTAATGTAAACACTGCATGTAAACACTGCATGTAAACACTGCATTTTCTCTGAAAAGCCTGAAGGTAACGATTCTACTCACCAGAACAAATTTAATTGTAGTTGTTCTGGTGACTATAGTGTCCCTTTAAGTTAGCATTTTTGATGCCCATATGCATGAGGAGATAGTGTCATTGATGAGGGAACATTTTGGGATTTCTGACCAGAATCTGAATTTAATAAAATTGGATATATCAAATTTGGAAAAACGATATCTTTCAGATCCTGGCAGAAAAGGCACCATCTCCTTGTGTTATGCTTTTATGGCTGGTGAGATAGGTCCTAAAATTGTTCCGGAACCAAACACACTGACAGATTACAGGGGGAGGAATTGCAATACCGGTCCTTAGATTGGCCGGGCTATTCAAAATAGAGAGAAGTCAGAGTACATGCTGAAGTCAGAGGAGTACAAAGATACAGAGTTACGATAGGACTAGCCGAGTTTAGTGATGTCGCGTACATAAAATTTTCGGTTCGTGAACGGCGGTCGCGAACTTGCGCAAATGTTCGCGAACAGGGCGAACCGCCATAGACTTCAATGGGCAGGTGAATTTTAAAACCCACAGGGACTCTTTCTGGCCACAATAGTGATGGAAAAGGTGTTTCAAGGGGACTAACACCTGGACTGTGGCATGCCGGTGGGGGATCCATGGCAAAACTCCCATGGAAAATTACACAGTTGATGCAGAGTCTGGTTTTAATCCATAAAGGGCATAAATCACCTAACATTCCTAAATCACAATGGATATGGATTGACACCTGACATATGACATATTGACACCTTGACATATGGATTGACACCTGTCCTCAGGGACCCTGATACACACTGACACAGAGCAGAATAGGGACTGTTCCCCCTACATAGGGTCACTTGGCAGATATGGATTGACACCTGTCCTCAGGGACCCTGATACACACTGGCACAGAGCAGAATAGGGACTGTTCCCCCTACATAGGCTCACTTGGCAGATATGTATTGACACCTGTCCTCAGAGACCCTGATACACACTGACACAGAGCAGAATAGGGACTGTTCCCCCTACATAGGGTCACTTGGCAGATATGGATTGACACCTGTCCTCAGGGACCCTGATACACACTGACACAGAGCAGAATAGGGACTGTTTCACCTACATAGGGTCACTTGGCAGGTATGGATTGACACCTGTCCTCAGGGACCCTGATACACACTGACACAGAGCAGAATAGGGACTCTTCCTCCTACCTAGGGTCACTTGGCAGATACACTGACACAGAGCAGAATAGGGAATATTCACTAAATGGCAAACAATGTTATACAGGGGAATATTCAGTAAATAAGGATAAGGGGGGGACCTACTGTCCTCCCCCCCACCCCCACCCATGAGTGGTGGGTGGGGACCATAAATCACAATGGGGGGGGTACCTACTGTATGATGTTGTATCGATCAGGTAGTGTAAGGGTTACGCCCGCTTCACAGTGACAGACCAAGCTCCCCGTTTAACGCACCGCAAACAACCGCAAACAGTCCATTTGCACAACCGCAAACTCCCCATTTGCACAAGGTTGGATACCAAGCTAGCCATGTCCTGTTCCTTGTCCTCACTGATGTCATTGAAGGTCTCTTCCTCCACCCAGCCACGTACAACACCAAGGTTCCCCGAAAGGTGACAACAAGCCCCCTGGGACGCTTGCTGTGTTTGGTCTTCCACCTCCTCAAAGCCACCTTCCTCCTCTGACTCCTCTTCTTCAGACTCCTCTCTCTGCATTGCCTCTCTCTGCGTTATTATAAGGTGTGTTAAGTAGTACTATTCTTATCAGTTTAATCCCTGTTACCAGTAGAGGACTATTTCCTTGTTTCGCGCAAACCCCTTCAAAGATGGAAAAAGCGGTATGAGTGGAAGAAACGAGGAAATGTGGTCAGGTGGTGGTGCCAGCCCCACCGAGGGCTTGTACCCAGGTATGCTAATAAACTGAAAAAAGAAAAAAGAAGGAGATCTAAAACTGGCATAGGGAAAGGTTAGACAACTATAATAAAGTGATACCTACAAATCCTAGTGAGCATAGGTGTATAATAGAGGGAGAAAGGGAAAGCAGAGTAATGCTTCCTAATACCGTGGTTAGTACCCTTTGTTAAAGTAAATTGAGTAATGGACAAAAGTCTTTATTGTATCATTTATAAATAACAAAGGGATACTATACTCATTCCCCTATAGTGGCTAATTGTGTAATAATGGTAATACTATTACCTATAATATAATATTGCCAGGGGCAAGGAAATTCCCTCTAAATAGATGTGTATAGGCAGAGAGTATGGAGACCGGAGTGATGCTGTCATAAAAAGTGTCAATAAGGTGATATAAAGTTAAATGTATCACAGACACACAGCCACCCTTTCACTTAGCTAGTTTCCAGAAATGCTGGATAGGTAGAAGGGCTATAAAGACTCAGAGAGGTCTAAGAAGAATCCTCTAAACTAGCCCTAATCTCCTTAAACACCTTCAAGGGTGTACTAAGCTAAAGCTCAATCTAAACGTTTAGATGACTGCCTGATTTCCCATCACAGATGCTGGCTAGGAATAACACTGTGCAAGACAAAGAGTGGGTCTAAGTGCCCATAGTGCAGTAAAGTGTCCCTAGTGAAGTGAAAAAGAGAATAACGAGCTGGCGCCCAAGAGAATAACGAGCTGGCGCCCTATCAGGGGACGTGTATATGGCATCGATACATAACCGGGAGATGGAAAAAGATGCTTGGTCGGTCCTCCTACTTCAAATTTTGGGCACTGCGCGTGCAATCTAATGTGCCACCAGATAGGAGTGGTGTGTTAAGTAGTACCATTCCTATCAGTTTATTCCCTGTTATGTGCCTTTTTTTGGTTTGTTTTTTGAAGCCACAGTGCAGCACCAGAGGCCCGAAAAATTAGGCATGTACACATGCCTGAAAAATTAGGTATTGTTGCAGGCGCTGCTGTAGCAGCGGCCAGAAAAATGTATGTTTGTTTCCCAGGCAGAAAGTGCCCTAAAACATTGTGGCTTGAACCCTAGTTGGTGGCGGATAAGTCACGCAAGTCAACCGGCATTCAGAGCTAAAATACAGCAGCGTGTGGACCACATCAGGCCTTTTTTAGACTAATGTATCGCCCACTGCCAGTCCCTTCGGGACCCATCCCTCATTCATCTTAATAAAGGTGAGGTAATCTAGACTTTTTTGACCTAGGCGACTTCTCTTCTCAATGACAATACCTCCTGCTGCACTGAAGGTCCTTTCTGACAGGACACTTGAAGCGGGGCAGGCCAGAAGTTCTATCGCAAATTGGGATAGCTCAGGCCGTTCTCTGAGGGTGGATCCCGAAGGGCTGTGGCGATGCGTAAGACTTAAAAAGCTCCGCATGTCCTCCATCAACAACACGTCTGTGAAGCGTCCTGTCCTTGCCGACGTGGTCGTGGGAGGAGGAGGATTACTTTCACCTCTTCCCCTGTTAGATTCCAGTTGTGCTGTGACATCACCCTTATACGCTGTGTAAAGCATACTTTTTAATTTATTTTGCAAAAGCTGCATCCTTTCCGACTTGTTGTAATTTGGTAACATTTCAGGCACTTTCTGCTTATACCGGGGGTCTAGTAGCGTGGACACCCAGTACAGGTCGTTCTCCTTCAGCCTTTTTATACGAGGGTCCCTCAACAGGCACTACAGCATGAAAGACCCCATTTGCACAGGGTTGGATGCTGAGCTACTCATTTCCCGTTCCTCCTCCTCAGTGATCTCAATGAAGGTATGTTGTTCCCCCCGGCCACGTGCAACACCACGGGTACCAGATTGGTGACAACGAGCACCCTGGGATGCCTGTTGTGGTTGGTCTTCCTCCTCCTCCTCAAAGCCACATTCCTTCTCTGACTCCTCTTCCTCACAATCCTCTTCCAGCGTTGCCGCAGGTCCAGCAAGCGATGCTGATAAGGCTGTTTCTGGTGGTGATGGTGACCACAACTCTTCCTCCTGCTCTTCACGCTCATCTACGGCCTGATCCAGCACTCTTCGCAGGGCACGCTCCAGGAAGAAAACAAATGGAATGATGTCGCTGATGGTGCCTTCGGTGCGACTGACTAGGTTTGTCACCTCCTCAAAAGGACGCATGAGCCTACAGCCATTGCACATAAGCGTCCTGTAACGTGGCAAAAAAATTCCCAGCTCCCCAGAGGCTTTCCTAGCACCCCGGTCATGCAAATATTCATTAACGGCTTTTTCTTGTTGGAGCAGGCGGTTGAACATTAGGAGTGTTGAATTCCAACGTGTCGGGCTGTCACAAATCAAGCGCCTCACTGGCATGTTGTTTCGCCGCTGGATATCTGCAAAGTGCGCCATGGCCGTGTAGGAACGCCTGAAATGGCCACACACCTTCCTGGCCTGCTTCAGGACGTCCTGTAAGCCTGTGTACTTATGCACAAAGCATTGTACGATCAGATTACACACATGTGCCATGCACGGCACATCTGTCAACTTGCCCAACTTCAATGCCGCCAACAAATTTGTTCCGTTGTCACAAACCACTTTGCCGATCTCCAGTTGCTGCAGAGTCAGCCACTTTTCCACCTGTGCGTTCAGGGCGGACAGGAGTGCTGGTCCGGTGTGCTTTCAAGCAAGTCAAACCCAAGACAGCGTGACACTGCCGTATCCGGGATGTGGAATAGTACCTGGGGAGCTGGGGGGGTGCCGTTGATGTGGAGCAAGATGCAGCATCAGAAGAGGACTCAGCCGAGGAGGTTATGGAAGAGGATGGAATAGGAGGAGTAGAGGAGGTGGCAGCAGGCCTGCCTGCAAGTCGTGGTGGTGTCACCAACTCCTCTGCAGAGCCACGCATTCCATGCTTGGCAGCCGTCAGCAGGTTTACCCAATGCGCATTGTAGGTGATATACCTGCCCTGACCATGCTTTGCAGACCAGGTTTAAGTGGTCAGATGGCCCCTTGCCCCAACACTGTGTGCCAGACATGCCATTACTTCCTTTTGCACAATCGAGTACAGGTTGGGGATTGCCCTTTGTGAAAATAAATTTCGTCCGGGTACCTTCCACTGCGGTGTCCCAATAGCTAAAAAAAATTTTAACGCCTCAGACTCCACCAGCTTGTATGGTAAAAGCTGGCGGGCTAATAGTTCAGACAAGCCAGCTGTCAGATGCCGGGCAAGGGGGTGACTTTCTGACATTGGCTTCTTACGCTCAAACATGTCCTTGACAGACACCTGAGGGTGGGCAGATGAGCGCGAACTGCTCAAGGCGAGAGACGAGGTGGCGGATGGTTTAGAGGGGGCAAGGAGGACAGCGGTGGTTGACGTGGCTGAAGATGCTGGACCATGAGGAGGATGGCGGCTTTGAGTTTGTGTGCTGCTTGTACTCATGTGTTGATCCCATAGGCGTTTGTGATGTGCGATCATCTGCCTACGCAAAGCAGTTGTACCTAGGTGGGTGTTGGACTTCCCACGACTCAGTTTCTTTTCTTTTCAAGTTCAGGGTACGTGGCCTCTGAAAACAGGGCATTATTCTAGGGAATCACAGCACCACGACCACGACGGCCCCTGCGGGGTGGCCTGCCTCTGCCTGTCATTTTTTTTTGGATTAGTGGTACTATGCGTGCAAGCTACTGTGAGACCAGATATAAGTGGCACTGTGCAGTTGCAGAGGTTGGCAGAGTACACGCTGTAGGCCTAACACACCCGCTTGAAGACAACTAACTGCTATTCAATCTATAACAGTGAAAAAAGTTTTTGGGTTTTTAAATGCACGCTATTGTGACACCAGATATGAGTGGCACTGTGCAGTGGCAGAGGTTGGCAGAGTACACGCTATAGGCCTGACACACCCGCTTGTAGACAACTAACTGCTATTCAATCTATAACAGTGAAAAAGTTTTTGGGTTTTTAAATGCACGCTATTGTGACACCAAATATGAGTGGCACTGTGCACTGGCAGAGGTTGGCAGAGTACACGCTGTAGGCCTGACACCTGCTTGAAGGACACTGACTGCTATTATATTACGGTCAAAAACTTTTTTTGTTTTTAAATGCAAGCTATTGTGACTCCAGATATGAGTGGCACTGTGCACTGGCAGAGGTTGGCAGAGTACACGCTGTAGGCCTGACACACACTTATGAAGGACACTGACTGCTATTATATTACAGTCAAAAATTTTTTTTTGTTTTTAAATGCAAGCTATTGTGACACCAGATATGAGTGGCATTGTGCACTGGCAGAGGTTGGCAGAGTACACGCTGTAGGCCTGACACCCGCTTGAAGGACACTGACTGCTATTATATTACAGTCAAAAACGTTTTTGTTTTTAAATGCAAGCTATTGTGACACCAGATATGAGTGGCACTGTGCACTGGCAGAAGTTGGCAGAGTACATGCTGTAGGCCTGACACCCGCTTGAAGGGCACTGACTGCTATTATATTACAGTCAATTTTTTTTTTAAATGCAAGCTATTGTGACACCAGATATGAGTGGCACTGTGCACTGGCAGAGGTTGGCAGAGTACACGCTGTAGGCCTGACACACACCTATGAAGGACACTGACTGCTATTATATTACAATCAAAAAGTTTTTTGTTTTTAAATGGAAGCTATTGTGACACCAGATATGAGTGGCACTGTGCACTGGCAGAGGTTGGCAGAGTACACGCTGTAGGCCTGACACCTGCTTGAAGGACACTGACTGCTATTAGATTACAGTCAAAAACTTTTTTTGTTTTTAAATGCAAGCTATTGTGACACCAGATATGAGTGGCACTGTGCACTGGCAGAGGTTGGCAGAGTACACGCTGTAGGCCTGACACCTGCTTGAAGGACACTGACTGCTATTATATTACAGTCAAAAACTTTTTTGTTTTTAAATGCAAGCTATTGTGACTCCAGATATGAGTGGCACTGTGCACTGGCAGAGGTTGGCAGAGTACACGCTGTAGGCCTGACACACACTTATGAAGGACACTGACTGCTATTATATTACAGTCAAAAAAATTTTTTGTTTTTAAATGCAAGCTATTGTGACACCAGATATGAGTGGCATTGTGCACTGGCAGAGGTTGGCAGAGTACACGCTGTAGGCCTGACACCCGCTTGAAGGACACTGACTGCTATTATATTACAGTCAAAAACTTTTTTGTTTTTAAATGCAAGCTATTGTGACACCAGATATGAGTGGCACTGTGCACTGGCAGAGGTTGGCAGAGTACATGCTGTAGGCCTGACACCCGCTTGAAGGGCACTGACTGCTATTATATTACAGTCAATTTTTTTTTAAATGCAAGCTATTGTGACACCAGATATGAGTGGCACTGTGCAATGGCAGAGGTTGGCAGAGTACACGCTGTAGGCCTGACACCCACTTGAAGGACACTGACTGCTATTATATTACAGTCAAAAAATTTTTTTGTTTTTAAATGCAAGCTATTGTGACACCAGATATGAGTGGCACTGTGCACTGGCAGAGGTTGGCAGAGTACACGCTGTAGGCCTGACACCTGCTTGAAGGACACTGACTGCTATTAGATTACAGTCAAAAACTTTTTTGTTTTTAAATGGAAGCTATTGTGACACCAGATATGAGTGGCACTGTGCACTGGCAGAGGTTGGCAGAGTACACGCTGTAGGCCTGACACCTGCTTGAAGGACACTGACTACTATTAGATTACAGTCAAAAACTTTTTTTGTTTTTAAATGCAAGCTATTGTGACACCAGATATGAGTGGCACTGTGCACTGGCAGAGGTTGGCAGAGTACACGCTGTAGGCCTGACACCCACTTGAAGGACACTGACTGCTATTATATTACAGTCAAAAACTTTTTTTGTTTTTAAATGCAAGCTATTGTGACACCAGATATGAGTGGCACTGTGCACTGGCAGAGGTTGGCAGAGTACACTCTGTAGGCCTGATACCTGCTTGAAGGACACTGACTGCTATTATATTACAGTCAAAAACTTTTTTAGTTTTTAAATGCAAGCTTTTGTGACATCAGGTATGAGTGGCACTGTGCACTGGCAGAGGTTGGCAGAGTACACGCTGTAGGCCTGACACACACGCTTGAAGACAACTTACTGCTATTCAATCTATAACAGTGAAAAAAAAAATGTTTTTAAATGCACGCTATTGTGACACCAGATATGAGTGGCACTGGCAGAGGTTGGCAGAGTACATGCTGTAGGCATGACACACAGACGCTTGCAGACAACTAACTGCTTTTCAACATTGGGGATAGCATATCACCTTGGTATATGCTACATTTGATGTTTACTTGTGTTGTTGTCCTGGAATTAGCTTCTAGAATTGTTTTCCACTTGCCCATCGAGTTCTTGGTAAAGACTTTTATTGTCATAGGCTTTCTTGTAGTCAATTCAGGATGTGCACAGAGTGGTCTATATGGTCTTAGAATCCCTTGTGACCGCTTGCTCTACCAGTAGTTGGTGTTTTGACCCTCTAGTGCTGTTTCCAGTCCCCTTCTGAGCACTGCTCATGTACTGACTCATATGCCCATCGATTTTGGAGGTATGATGCCTGATAGGACCTTCCATATTGTGGGGAGACAGGTCATTGGTTGCTAGTTGGATGGTATTGTTCCCTTGTGAGGGTCCTTCATAGCCAGAATGTTTCTGCATTGTGTTAGCCAGTTGGGGTGGGAGCCAGTTGCTAGTAGCTGGTTAATTTGTGTTGCTAGGAGTTCATGCAGTGTTGTTAACTTCTTTATCCAGTAGGTGTGGGTCATGTCAGGTCCTGGGGCTGACCAACTCTTCAAGTGTCCTACTTGCTGTTGGATATCTCTGACTGTAGTGGCTGGTTTCTGTTCTGGCAACATGCAGTGGTCTGCTTTCAGGACTAGTAGCCACTGGGCCTTGGTGTTATGTGATGCTTCTTCCTATGAGATGTTCTTTCAGTACTGTTTCTATAGCTCAATATCATGCATTTGGAAGCATTCTGAAAATTAGTAATATCCTCATGTGGACCAATATAAAGCAAAGGTATCAGGCATTTATTAATGACTGCATTGCGACTGAATATAAACAGACTGCATCTGGCAGAACGCACATTTGCAAATGATCAATCACTTGCTTTTCTAGCCCAGTTGCTAGAAAAGACTGTAGCTCATTGGTGCAGCCCAGAAGGAACACAAGATTCTCTCCCATTTATTTTTATAAGGACCCCAACTTATCACCCACGAGTGGTGGCCAAGGGTAGCACTCTAGGTCCATTCCTCTTTCTTATTAGTGGGTGGGGGCTATTTGGTCCTTCCCTTTTAATTATTAATATTAGTGTCCCCACCAGTACCCAATGGGCCCTCCCCCATGACTATTAGAGTTGCCTCCATACGATGCCCACAAGTGCGGGCACGGGGGGTTATATCCCCCTGCTATTTGACAGGCCCATCCCTATGTCATGGGGACTTTTCTAGAAATTGGGAAACATGCCCCGATGGCAGGCTGGGACATATGGAGGTACAATGCCTCCATTATTGTAATATGGGGATTTTATTTTATTATTTTTTTCATTTATTTAAAAAAAAATAATGTGGTAGCATGTAGTAAGCGCTGTCCTTCTGCCGCGTAATTAACCCTTGCACCGCCGAGGCTTTTTAAACTAGTTTCCCGCTTTCTGCTAGTACTGCCAGCAGGAACATAGCTTGGATTTAAAAAAAAAAAAAAAAGGATTTCAGCCATATAAGGGCGTGTGGCATGTCTGATATCAAGGGCTAAATTTGGTTCTTGTGCCAATAGTGTACCTTTAAGTTTGAAATTCACTTTGCATTCTAACTTTAAAGTAAATTTCAAATTTAAGGTCAAAACTGCAGAACTGGGAAAAAAAATGTATTGTGATGTAATTCCAGTAAAATACAAGTTTAGCAGGCTAAGATTGCCACAAGGCATATGTATGTATATGTGTTTGTAGTATCAGTTAGTTAATTACACGTAGCTAAGATACTGTTATCACTGTACTGACCAGGTGCAGGAATGTAAGAACTGGAATTACGCGTCCCTCTCCTTTGTATCAGATGAGCCACGTGGTTAGACCGGATGGATGAGTTTAGACTCTATTTATTAAATAGGTTAAGGGTATGTGTGGGTGTAGTTAATTGTGGGAGGAGCTACAGTGCTATATAAGGAATGTACTCTATGTATTCAGTACTCAGACTTTGCTGTATTTTGGTGACGCTAGTCCCTCTGAGTCCCGATCGGTGATCCAATAAAGAATCTCTTCCTTCCTGAAGAAACCTGTGTCCATCTCTCTGTGCTTGGCTTCCGTCAGTTTCTCCGGTATCATTTGGTGCATTGGCCGGGAAGCTCATCGTTCAACGGTAGCTGAGAGGCAGAGGCGTGAGACGGTCTATCTTTGCCCACGTTCTCTACGGCTGCACCCCTGAACTTCTGCGTGGACCTCCCTTCGTCTCGGCGCCACTGGTCTGTTGTCCAGGAGATCATCGGCCTCTACGTGAGAAGTGCTGGGGTGTCCCCGTCGATGAGTGTGAACTCAGGTTCAGGAACGAGGAGGTAAGATAACTGCTGTTTTAGACGGCAGGACCCGCTAGGGGTATACCGATTGTGCGGTAGGCCCAAAGGGGTTTTTGAATCTGTATCTGCCCCCTCTGTCGGAGGGAAGGAGCGAAGGCGCACCGCTCGATCGAACGCTCTTTAGTCAGACCGTTTGATTTGGTTAGTCAGGCGGGGTCCTGGTGTAAATAGCCCTAGCCGGACACCGGTGTCTTGTCTAGACTAGCGTTCTAGGGTGTATATTACGTTCGCTAGGTCGGAGGGACCGGGAGACTAAGCGGCGCCTGTGTAAATTCGGTTCGCTAGTTCTCATCCTATCTGGGCTAAGTGGGATGGCGTGTAAATTTGGAACCCACTAGACTTTTGATAGTGCGACTAAGAGGCGCCTGTGTAAATTCGGTTCTCTAGCTCGCTATATATGTGGTGATTGGGCAGTGTGGCTAACCAAAACGGGTGTATATAGTTTTAGGTAGTCCATTCAAGGTACTGGCCAATAGTTTAGTTGGGAATTGTAAATGTGTTAACGATTGTTTTAGTAAAGTGTATATCTTGTTAGATAGCGCGAGCTCAGCCGTCTAGCGAGAGTGTTAATAGTGTGTTGCTGTATTATAGTGCACGGTACCATAACCCTGTATATTTACTGACATTATATAATAAGTACTAATCATTGTCGTCCATTGCATGTTTAACACCATAACCACTAATAATTGTATTGTGACCTTAACTTGTGCTTTGACCTATGCTAACCGTACTGTAACCGCTATTTGTAAAAGACGATGTTACTGGGGTGTGTTATAGACGGGTAATTCGTATATAGAGAATTATAGCGTGGGTGACTGTATAGTTACGCCAAAGGGCATAATATTGATTATATAGTGACTGGTGTAACAGCTGTGTGTGTACGGGAATTCCCTGAGTGTTTATTGTTATTGTGTACGTTTCACTTGGTAACCGTACCACGTGGTGCTGTTGCCAGAGGAAACGGGTGTGACTGTTGAATAGTACGCGTGTATAGTATTCGTTGTCGACGACGTTCCATTGTTAAGTATGGGTGCGTCGCAGTCAACGATTCCGGATCCCTTAGGATGTATGGTTAAGAATTTTAAAAAGGGATTCAAAGTTTGTGATTTTGGGGTAAAGATGTCTCCTGTACGTTTGGTCACTTTGTGTACTAGGGAGTGGCCTACTTTGGTTGCGGCATGGCCGCCACGTGGCAGTTTGGATCCAACTCTGGTACAGCGCTTACACGTGGCTGTATCGGGTAGGCCTGAACTTTACGGCCAGTTTCCTTATATTGACTGTTGGAGACAGGCCGTAAATGACTCGCCAAAATGGCTCCAGACATGCCACGAGGAGCAGTGTCACCTTATGGTAGCTAGGACTTGCTCGTCCACTAGGACTGGTGTTAGGCCCATTTTGGACACGCCCCCTGAGTCCGAGATCCCTTTGCCGCCCCCTTACTTTCCGTTAAGAAGAAGTGACGCAAACGCAGGAAGTCCTGCACCCCTCCCCTCATTACCCTCATCCACTTCCGCTTCCTCCTCCAGTACAGGATCCACCCCCCCTCGTACTAAATCTCCCCTTCCGGAACCAGAATCCACCCCCATTAGAAACGAATATCCTGATTTGGCGCCACTTCAGACTTCCGGTCAAGCTTCATCTAGCTCGGCTCGAAGTGTTTTATTTACGACCTTTTCCCAAAACCGACCTCCCACATCCCCATACCCTATCTCTCCCCGACCGGAACCCATGACTGACGCCTCTCTACGTAGCCCCATCCAAACCCGACAGTTGACTGGTGCCCAACAATTAAAGCACTATCAGATGCCTCTTCGTCTGAATCCCGGGTCAGCTTATATCGATGCCGCAGGTCAAATGGCACACGCTGACCCAGTCTTCGTATATGTCCCATTTACCACAACCGATCTTTTAAACTGGAAGACCCATAATTCCTTGTATACTGAGAAACCACAAGCTATGACTGATCTGTTCACCTCAATAGTACAGACGCATAATCCGACATGGGCTGATTGCCAGCAGTTACTAATGACTTTATTTAACAATGAGGAAAGGACAAGAATAAATCAAGCAGCCATTAAAGCATTAGAGGATAGAGCCCGTGCTTTGAACCAAGCCAATCCAGCAGCATGGGCCGCGACACACTATCCCAACACCGATCCCGATTGGAACGTAAATGGTGCTGATATGGTTCAACTCAGAGCCTATAGAGACGCTATAATTGCTGGCATGAAAGCCGGAGGAAAGAAAGCCATTAACATGTCAAAGACAGTTGAGGTGATTCAGAAAAGCGATGAAGCGCCCAGTGTCTTTTATGACCGATTATTGGAGGCATACCGCTTGTATACCCCCTTTAATCCGGAAGACGCAGACAATTCCCGAATGGTTAACTCCGCCTTTGTCAGCCAAGCATACGGAGATATTAAGCGCAAGCTACAAAAGCTAGAAGGGTTTGCAGGTATGTCAATCACCCAACTAATGGAGGTAGCAAATAAGGTGTATATGAATAGGGAAACAGAAAGCAAGAAAGAGGAGGAGCGCAAGATGCGTAGAAAGGCTGATATGCTAGCGGTAGCAATCGCAGGCGTAGATAAACGGGGCCCAGATAGAGGCGATAGTAGATGGAATAGGGAGCCTTTGAGTAGGAATCAGTGCGCGTATTGCAAGGAAGAAGGGCATTGGAGGAACGAATGTCCGCAAAGAGAGCAGTACGAGAGAGACCAACCCAGGGCAGGCTACGGAAACTTTAGAGGTAGAGCGAGAGGTAGAGGAGGCCCCGGAGGGAGTAATGGTTATAGAGGGAGTAATGGGAACAGAGGAAGTGTTAGGGAAGACAGGTATATTCCAGCAGCGCAAAGGTCCCGCGATAGAGAAGGTAGGGACTTTGTAGGATTGGCTGACACTGTCATGGAGGACTATTGATACCGACCGGGCTCCATCCCCCTTGGTCGAGCGGAGCCTATGGTCGATGTATCAATAGGGGGGAAAAGGAGTGCGTTCATGATCGACACTGGTGCTGAACATTCAGTGGTGACTAATCTAGTTGCTCCTCCATCTGGAAGGACTATTACTGTGATAGGAGCAACTGGAAGAAGTGCTGAAAAACCGGTTCTTAAAAGTCGACTCTGTACATTGGGAGGCCACGTAGTAAAACACCAATTCCTTTATATGCCTGAATGTCCAGTCCAATTGCTGGGACGTGATATGCTATCAAAATTACAAGCGCAGATTACGTTCCTACCAAATGGAACAACATCTTTAAAGTTTAATGGACCTTCAGGTATTATGACTTTATCCGTACCAAAGGAAGAAGAGTGGCGACTTTATACAGTGTTGACTAGCCAAAACCCTAGGAGTGATGAGACATTGTTTAACATACCAGGAGTTTGGGCAGAGAACAACCCACCAGGACTGGCCCGCAATATTCCACCAATAAAAATTGAACTAAAACTTGGGGTTTATCCAGTAAGCCTAAGACAATACCACATCCCACAGAAGGCTAAGAAGAACATCCAATCCTATCTGGATAAATTCATACGGTATGGTATCTTAAAATTCTGTACTTCCCCCTGGAACACCCCATTGCTGCCTGTTCAAAAGCCCGGTACAGATGAGTATCGACCTGTACAGGACTTAAGAGCAGTCAATGATGCGGTTGTTAGCATACATCCAGTTGTACCCAATCCATATAACCTGCTTGCTTTAATTCCGGGCGGGGCTACTTACTTCACAGTCTTAGATCTCAAAGATGCCTTCTTTTGCCTCCGAATTGCCGCAGAAAGCCAATGTATTTTCGCTTTCCAATGGGAGAACGCTGTAACGGGCTCAAAACGCCAAATGACTTGGACAAGACTGCCCCAAGGGTTTAAAAATTCACCTACCCTATTTGGTTCAGCTCTAAGTCAAGATCTACTGGATTTCGAGTCTATCCCAGGAGAATGTGTATTGTTACAATATGTAGATGACTTGTTGATAGCAGCAGTTACAAAACAAAAATGTCAGCAAGCAACGCACGATCTACTACATATTCTCTGGAAGGCAGGATACAAGGTGTCCAGGAAGAAGGCTCAGTTGTGTTTGCCAACTGTCAAGTATCTGGGATTCCATATCTCTGAAGGTCAAAGGATTATGGGGCCAGAGAGAAAAGAAGCTGTCTGCCAAATACCAATACCCAAGAATAGAAGACAAGTGCGAGAATTCTTGGGGGCAGCAGGCTTCTGTAGGATATGGATTCCCAGCTATGCGATACTGGCAAAACCTCTGTACGCAGCCATCAAAGGTACAGAGCACGACCCCTTCTTATGGACCCAAGAACAGCAAACGGCATTTGAAGATGTGAAGAAGGCTTTGATGAGTGCCCCAGCATTAGGTCTACCTGATCACACACGACCATTCTACTTATATGTACACGAGCAAAGAAGAATGGCTGTGGGAGTATTGACACAGTACTTGGGATCATGGCAAAGACCTGTTGCCTACATGTCTAAGCAACTGGATGCAGTGGCCAGCGGACTTCCACCTTGTCTAAGAGCCGTAGCTGCAGCCGCCCTGCTAGTAGCTGAAGCCGATAAACTCACTCTGGGTCAAGAACTTTATGTACGAGTCCCACATGCAGTACAGACGTTGTTGGATTACAAAGGAAATCATTGGTTTAGTAACAGCCGTATGACCAAGTATCAAGCAATGTTGTGTGAAAACCCAAGAGTGCATTTAGAGACTGTAAACACCTTAAATCCAGCTACCCTTTTGCCGCAACCTACTGAAAGTCAACATGATTGTTTGGAAGTAATGGATGAAGTATTTTCAAGTAGACCAGATCTTCGTGATTTTCCCATCCAGAACCCCGATGTTCAATATTACACCGACGGCAGTAGTTATGTGAAAGAAGGGATCCGCTATGCAGGATATGCAGTGACAACAATAGACAAGGTGATAGAAGCTCGGCCACTGGCGAAAGGAACATCAGCACAAAAGGCAGAATTAATAGCACTAACACGAGCGTTACAATTGGCTGAAGGTTTAAGAGTAAATATCTATACGGACTCTAAGTATGCGTTTTTAACCACTCATGCCCACGGAGCTTTGTATAAAGAAAGAGGACTACTGAATTCAGAAGGCAAAGAAATCAAGTACGCAGCTGAAATCCTACAACTATTGGAAGCAGTGTGGGAGCCGAAAGAAGTCGGTATCATACATTGTCGAGCGCATCTGAGAGGAGATGGTGATGTAACCAAGGGAAATCGGATGGCAGATAGTGCAGCTAAGCGTGCTGCTGAATCAGGAAGACAGGAGTATGTGGGGCATATAGCTGCTCTTATACCAACTCCACTGTCCCAATGGACTCCAGTTTATACAGCTCAAGAAGAGGAGTGGTTAAAGACTGAACCGGGAAAGTATTTGGAGAACAAGTGGTATCAGCTAGAAGATGGAAGAATAGTCATACCAGCATCACTAGCGGTAGAAATTGTCCAAAATTATCACAACGGGACACATTCTGGGAGAGACAGTACTGAAGAATCTCTCAGGAAACATTTCTACATACCAAGATTGTCCAACTTGACTCAGGCCATTGTACGCAGATGTGTAACGTGTGCTAAGAATAATGCAAGACAAGGACCAGTAAAGCCACCAGGAGTCCAGTTTATGGGGGGACTCCCCATGTCCGATCTACAAATAGACTTTACAGTAATGCCTAAATCGGGTGGACATCGTTACCTGTTGGTAATTGTGTGCACCTATTCAGGCTGGGTAGAAGCATGTCCTACTCGTACAGAGAAAGCAGGAGAAGTTGTAAGATTCCTGCTACGAGAAATAATACCCCGATATGGACTACCCTGTTCTATAGGATCGGACAATGGTCCAGCTTTTGTTCATCAGTGCCTACAACAACTGACTCATATGCTTGGTATAAAGTGGAGGCTTCATACTGCATATAGACCCCAGAGTTCTGGTAAGGTAGAGAGAATGAATAGAACTATAAAGAACCAGTTGGCTAAAATGTGTCAGGAAACCCAACTTAAGTGGAACGTTCTCTTACCCATAGCTTTATTGCGAATCCGCAGTACCCCTACCAGAAGGATGGGCCTCTCTCCTTTTGAAATCATGTATGGGCGACCACCTCCCGTACTTGGTAACTTAAGGGGGGACTTGAGTCAGTTGGGAGAAGGAATTACCCGGCAGCAGGTTGTAGAGTTGGGTAAGACTATGGAGGAGGTACAGAAATGGGTACAAGATAGATTACCTGTGAATATTTATCCCCCTGTTCATAGTTATCATCCAGGAGACCAAGTGTGGATTAAAGAGTGGAATAATGTACCGTTAGGGCCCAAGTGGAGAGGTCCTTATGTTGTTCTTTTGTCTACCCCTACAGCGATAAAAGTAGCCGAAGTAACTCCGTGGATACATCACTCCAGGGTTAAACCAGCAGCAGTCGATTCTTGGCAAATTACAGCAGATCCAGAGAATCCCTGCAAGATCCGGTTGAAACGCACTACTCAGTCGGAGTAACGAGGAATTATTGTGGATTACAAATTTTATTGTTACAGGTGTGAGTGAGAAGGCCATAATAAAGCCTGTCCGCTTACCAACACATAGTGTATAAGCCAGGAAAGTCTCGAAGGGACACCTGTGAAGACGAGCAGAACTCCATTCCCTGCAGCCCTCACATCCTGGAAGCTGAGGTTCCATCGCACGGACGAAGACTGAGGATGACGGCGAAAGATGTGCTTTTGATTGTGTTTATTTATATGTGTTTTTATATTCAGGAAGGTAGAGGTACCGACACTCCTAGCTGTGAGGTATGCATTAAGACTACGAGAACAGGTAACCATATTTCCCAAACCCTAATTTGGCATTCACAGTACGAGTGTAAAGGAGAGGTATCAAAATGTAGATACCTAAATATAGACTATAGTGTGTGCCATTTAGGAGTAGGAGAACCTAAGTGCTTCAGTCCAGAGTATCAACCTCGTACAATTTGGTTGACTCTCAGGAATGGAGATCCTCAGGGGACCCTAATTAATAAGACGGTGTTAGAATCCGTATATTCTTCGGGTGTTCTGCTATTTGATGCATGTAAGGCGATATCAAGTGGTAGAAAACCGTGGAATGTATGTGGGGATCTTAGATGGGAGAGGACGTATGGGTCTAATGATAAATATATTTGTCCCAGTAGTAAAAATAAATATGTGAGTCCTAGATGCCCAAATAAAGACTATAACTTTTGTCCATATTGGTCTTGTGTGGGGTGGGCGACTTGGGGACAGACAGTAGATAAAGACATGATAGTGACTAAGTTGCCGACTAGCCCTTATTGTAAGTCTATGGAATGCAACCCAGTCCATATACTTATTAATAACCCCGACAAGTTCCTAGATAAGTATGGAAATTTATTTGGGTTTCAGATATACGGGACGGGTTTAGATCCTGGGACATTATTGTTTATAGGAATAGAGACTGATACGGTATCCTCCCAGACTCATCAAGTATACCATTCCTTTTATGAAGAGATGAGTATAGATAATAAGATCCCCCATAACGCTAAAAACCTGTTCATTGACCTAGCTGAAAGTATTGCCGGTAGTCTTAATGTTACCAACTGCTATGTGTGTGGAGGTACTAACATGGGAGACCAATGGCCTTGGGAAGCAAAGGAGGTAATGTCCGGTTCTGAGGCAGTTGACCAACTAATATCTACACAAGCCGATTATCATTTGAGTGTTAGAGGTAAATCTGAGTGGAGATTAAAGACCTCCATCATAGGTTATGTTTGCATAGCAAGGAAAGGAATAATGTATAATACTTCTGTAGGAGAATTAACTTGTCTAGGGCAAAAAGCTTATGATGATGATACTAAAAATACAACTTGGTGGTCGGCTTCAAATGTCTCAGAACCATCTAACCCGTTTGCTAGATATGCCAGTTTAAAGGATGTGTGGTTTGATTTATCCATCACATCTACCTGGAGAGCCCCAGCAAATTTGTACTGGATCTGTGGTAAGAAAGCCTATTCGGAGTTGCCACAGGACTGGGAAGGGGCATGTGTGTTGGGTATGCTCAAACCATCCTTCTTCTTGTTACCGATTGAAACAGGTGAGACTTTAGGTGTTAAAGTGTATGATGTGAATCATAGGAAGAAAAGGGGACCCTTAGAGATAGGCACCTGGGAAGATAATGAATGGCCTCCCCAGCGTATCATAGATTATTATGGGCCAGCCACGTGGGCAGAAGATGGTACCTTTGGTTATAGAACCCCAATTTATATGCTCAACCGTATTATAAGATTACAGGCGGTGGTTGAGATTATTACTAATGAGACCTCACAAGCACTCAATCTTCTAGCGAAGCATAATACCAGGATGAGGACAGCAGTGTACCAAAATAGATTAGCCTTGGATTACCTTTTGGCAGTAGAGGGAGGTGTATGTGGGAAGTTTAACCTGAGCAATTGCTGTCTTCAAATAGATGACGAAGGGCAAGCAATAGCTGAGCTTACTAGCCATATGGTTAAACTAGCGCATGTGCCTACTCAGGTATGGAAAGGGTACAATCCAAGTAGTTGGTTTGGTAGCTGGTATGAGTGGTTTGGAGGGCTTAAGGCAGTGGTAGGTGGAGTCCTACTGATTTTACTGTTGTGTCTACTCCTACCGTGTCTTATACCCTTAGTAGTTAGGTCTGTGCAAAGCCTGATAGGAAGTATAGCAGAGAGGAAGGCTGCTGCACAGATAATGGCGATATATAAGTATAAGGCTCTAGATCAAGGAGAACCAATGCAGGAAGATGAGTGTTAAAAGATTCACATCATAAGATAAGTCTGGTCTGGTTCATGGTAACCTGAGGTATATGCAAACCAAGGTTAAGTGATGCCTCAAGTAATTGTGAAATATCAGAGGCATCAAAGGGGGGAATGTGATGTAATTCCAGTAAAATACAAGTTTAGCAGGCTAAGATTGCCACAAGGCATATGTATGTATATGTGTTTGTAGTATCAGTTAGTTAATTACACGTAGCTAAGATACTGTTATCACTGTACTGACCAGGTGCAGGAATGTAAGAACTGGAATTACGCGTCCCTCTCCTTTGTATCAGATGAGCCACGTGGTTAGACCGGATGGATGAGTTTAGACTCTATTTATTAAATAGGTTAAGGGTATGTGTGGGTGTAGTTAATTGTGGGAGGAGCTACAGTGCTATATAAGGAATGTACTCTATGTATTCAGTACTCAGACTTTGCTGTATTTTGGTGACGCTAGTCCCTCTGAGTCCCGATCGGTGATCCAATAAAGAATCTCTTCCTTCCTGAAGAAACCTGTGTCCATCTCTCTGTGCTTGGCTTCCGTCAGTTTCTCCGGTATCAGTATGTCAGATATGATTTCAGTTCATCTATTCTGCCTTTACATTTTAAATTCACTAAGGTGGGAATTTAAAGTTAATAACCCTGTAAGCATTTTACTTTGTTGGATTTAAATAAGTATCTTTGAATTACTAAAAATCTAATTTTAGTGAATTAAATTCAAATGTCAAATTGACTTAACAAAGTTTTTTTTTGTGAATAACCCTGTTAATAGAGAAATCTTGCAAGTTCTCTATTTTGGCATACAATATGCACTTCCCTGGTGAAGTCCAGCAATTCACAGTTTAGTTAATAAACCCTTTGACAGCCAAGGCATCCCATCACCTTTCTGAAAGACCCATGTCACTAGAGGCCGAAAGGTGGCGCTAGAGAGGATGAACCGTTCTCGCAAGCCTGTCCTTCCTGGCTGCTGGCTGCAAATCTCGCGGTATTTCGTGCGCAGCTCTCGCGGCCTGTTGGAGATCTGGCTGCCCGGGCTCGCCGTGATGCCTGAGACCGGTGGGATTAGGACGTTGTTAGTGCGGCATCTCCCGGACGAGCTGAGCCCGGAGGAGCAGCGAATCCTGTTAGAGAAGAGCGGGGCCGACAGTGTGCGGTTGTGCTCCGGTAGAACCCGAGGAAGCTTGGTGAGAGGCGGGAGAGAGAGGGGAGGGAGAGAGACACACAGAGAGGAGAGAGAGGGGGTGAATGAATGGAGAGACCATCAGGGTCCCTGAAATGGCAGCAACACCCAGCAATAAACATAATATAACACAATATAACATAACACTACTCGTCTTACTGTCTCAGAGAGGGGGAAATAATAATTAAAATAATATATATATATATATATATATATATATATATATATATAATAAAAC
Source organism: Pelobates fuscus (assembly GCF_036172605.1). NCBI lineage: Eukaryota > Metazoa > Chordata > Amphibia > Anura > Pelobatidae > Pelobates > Pelobates fuscus. The sequence continues at coordinate 74,457,955 of NC_086323.1, read as the reverse complement.
ATTGGTGTTGTTGAAATGTTAAACATTTAAAGTACATTTTTGGGTTGTCTTAGTGTTGCCTGATTATTGTGAACCAAGGAAAAATAAAATCAGCTAGAACTAGTTATTCACCATCATGTTTAGGTTAAAGGGACACTCCAGGCACCCAGACCACTTCTGCCCATTTGAGTGGTCTGGGTGCGAACTCCCACTACCCTTAACCCTGCAAGTGTAATTATTGCAGTTTTCATAAACTGCAATATTAACATTGCAGGGTTATCTCCTCCTCTAGTGGCTGTCCGGGTTTATGGCACGCTATGTGAGGACCTCCAGTGTTGCTAAATTCCCCATAGGAAAGCATTGAAAGCATGTGCATTAGGTCTCCCCCGTCGCCAGCAGCGCATGTGCAATAGGTCTTCTCTGCCGGATGACGTGGGCGGACCATGAACCAGCGCCGAGGGAAATCGGCGCTGGATACAGGTAAGTCACTGAAGGGGTTTAAACCCCTCCACCAACATGGGATGGGGGCTGGGAGGGACAGGGGACCTGCAGTGCCATGAAAATGGTTTGTCCATGTATTTTTTTATTTTTTTAGCAACAAAAATAGCAAATCTTAAAGGGACACTATCGTCACCAGAACCACAACAGCTTAAAGGAGCACTATAGTGCCAGGAAAACAAACTCTTTTTCCTGGCACATAGGGTCATTAGGTCCCCCCACCCTCAGGGCCCCCTTCAGCCACTTACCTTTCTCCAGCGCCGGGCTCCCTCTTTACTGGGGAACTCTCCACCCCCTGCCGACGCCAGATCCGATTGTGTATTACTCAATGCTTTCCTATGGACATCCAGCATCTTCTTACTGTGATTTTCACTGTGAGAATTGCGGAAGCGCCTCTAGCGGCTGTCAGTGAGACAGCCCCTAGAGGCTGGATTAACCCTCAGTGAAACATAGCAGTTTCTCTGAAACTATGTTTTCAGCTGCAGGGTTAAAACTAGAGGAACCTGGCACCCAGACCATTTAATTGAGCTGAAGTGGTCTGGGTGCCTATAGTGGTCCATTAACCCCTTAAGGACACATGACATGTGTGACATGTCATGATTCCCTTTTATTCCAGATGTTTGGTCCTTAAGGGGTTAATGTAGTTCTGGTGTCTATAGCCTGCAGGCTTTTCAGTGTAAACATTTGCCTTTTCATAGAAAAGGCAGGGTTTATATTGTTCCCTAGTAACACTTCTAGTGGTAGTCACTCAGATGCAGCACCTATGTCCAGCGTCCGATGCAGCACCTATGTCTCCACACTCTGCATGGATACGCAAAACATTCCTTATTGAGATTCATTGCTTCATTGCATTCCTTTGAGGAGATGCTGATTGATGAAGTGTGGTGTTTTGCTGCGCATACACAATAGCCTTCCAGGATGAGATCATCAAGATTGGTGATCTCATCCATGGAGACTGTGCCAGTTGCAGCAACACCGACATGGGGGAAAAATACACTATAATGTTCCTTTAAATTTATACATAAAGACTACTAGAACCAAACGTCCTGGGCGTTTTACTTATGCAAGCATCAGTTCAGTGTTGAACGGGCTGACAAAACACCAAGGCACCAAGATTTGCACCAAAAATTCAACATGGCAACCTGGTGCCTGTGATTTGTCTAGCCCTGGTCTAATGTAACACAAATACATTTTATATACCGTATATACTCGAGTATAAGCCGAGTTTTTCAGCACATTTTTTGTGCTGAAAAAACACAACTCGGCTTATACTCGAGTCAGAGTCTGTATTATGGCAATTTACATTGCCATAATACAGACCGGGGGAGAGGGGGGCTGGCAGAGCTGTACTTACCTGTCCTGCAGCTCCTGTCAGCTCTCTCCTCCTCCGCGCCGTCCGTTCAGCACCTCGGTCAGCTCCCAGTGTAAGTCTCGCGAGAGCCGCGGCTCTCGCGAGACTTACAGTGTGAGCTGACAGAGGGAGCTGCACAGACCGCGCGGAGGAGGAGAGAGCTGACAGGAGCTTCAGGACAGGTAAGTACAGCTCTGCCATCTCCCCTCTCCCCCCACTGAACTACCAATGACACTGGACCACCAGGGAAGGAGCCCCCCTCCCTGCTATGTATCAAGCAGGGAGGGGGGACCAAAAAAATAATAATAATACAAAAAAAAAATTAATAATAATTCCATTAAATAATAATAATAAAAAAATATAATAATATTAAAAAATAAAAAATAAAATAATTAATAAAATAATTAATAATATATCAAAATGCCCACCCCCACCAACACATACACAAACACACACTGCATCACACACACTCACACTTCATTCATATACACACACTGCACTCACACGCACTGCACTCACACGCACTGCACTCACACGCACTGCACTCACACGCACTGCACTCACACGCACTGCACTCACACGCACTGCACTCACACGCACTGCACTCACACGCACTGCACTCACACGCACTGCACTCACACGCACTGCACTCACACGCACTGCACTCACACGCACTGCACTCACACGCACTGCACTCACACGCACTGCACTCACACACACTGCACTCACACACACGCACGCACTGCATTCATTATATACACACACTGGAAATAAATATTCAATTAATATATACACACACACACTGCACTCATACACACACACACTGCACTCATACACACACACACTGCACTCATACACACACACACTGCACTCATACACACACACACTGCACTCATACACACACACACTGCACTCATACACACACACACTGCACTCATACACACACACACTGCACTCATACACACACACACTGCACTCATACACACACACACTGCACTCATACACACACACACTGCACTCATACACACACACACTGCACTCATACACACACACACTGCACTCATACACACACACACACACTGCACTCATACACACACACACACTGCACTCATACACACACACACACTGCACTCATACACACACACACACTGCACTCATACACACACACACACTGCACTCACTCACACACACACACTGCACTCACTCACACACACACACACTGCACTCACACACACACACACTGCACTCATACACACACACACTGCACTCATACACACACACACACTGCACTCATACACACACACACACTGCACTCATACACACACGCACTGCACTCATACTCATACACACGCACTGCACTCATACTCATACACACGCACTGCACTCATACTCATACACACGCACTGCACTCATACTCATACACACGCACTGCACTCATACTCATACACACGCACTGCACTCATACTCATACACACGCACTGCACTCATACTCATACACACGCACTGCACTCATACTCATACACACGCACTGCACTCATACTCATACACACGCACTGCACTCATACTCATACACACGCACTGCACTCATACTCATACACACGCACTGCACTCATACTCATACACACGCACTGCACTCATACTCATACACACGCACTGCACTCATACTCATACACACGCACTGCACTCATACTCATACACACGCACTGCACTCATACTCATACACACGCACTGCACTCATACGCACGCACTGCATTCATTATATACACACACTGTAAATAAATATTCAATTAATATAATTTTTTTAGGATCTAATTTTATTTAGAAATTTACCAGTAGCTCCTGCATTTCCCACCCTAGTCTTATACTCGGGTCAATACGTTTTCCCAGTTTTTTGGGGTAAAATTAGGGGCCTCGGCTTATATTCGGGTCGGCTTATACTCGAGTATATACGGTAGTTGCTTATTTGGTAAACATTTTGTGCATACATTCACTATAATTGTTGTTGTCTTTTTGTGTTTCAGAAAAATGCTGCCTTTGCAACATACCCAAATGAATTTGCTGCTACAAAGGTTTGTACTATATTGGATTACTCACAAAATAAGAAATAAGTAAAAACCCCTTCAGTCACTTACCTCAGGCAGCGACATGTCCCACGTCGCTGCCTGCTCCTCCCCCGCTGCTCCACCTTCTTCCTCCGTCGGCCGGTGGGCGAGACTGATCCCGCCCACCGGCCGAGGAGACCTAATGCACATGCGCGGCAATTCGGCGCATGCGCATTAGCACACTCCATAGGAAAGCTTTGAAAATGAATTTCAATGCTTCCCTATGGGGAATAGAGCGACGCTGGAGGTCCGCACACAGCGTGAGGACGTCCAGCGACGCTCTAGCACAGATAATCTGTGGGAAGTTCCCTCTAGTGGCTGTCTAGTAGACAGCCACTAGGGGAGGACTTAACCCTGCAAGGTAATTATTGCAGTTTATAAAAAAAACTGCAATAATTACACTTGCAGGGTTAAGGGTAGTTGGAGTTGGCACCCAGACCACTCCAATGAGCAGAAGTGGTCTGGGTGCCTGGAGTGTCCCTTTATTCTCAAAGGTAAAAGGATTTCTAATATTTACGTAAATCACAATGGAAAATAGTTTCAGGGATAGGTTGCTGCACATATGCATAATGTGTATACCTTGGCCTTTTCAGGGTTTGTTCATGTTAAAATCTAAGGATGTGTGATCAGGATCACAGGGGCAAAAGATTTGATTTGACTGATTCATATTAAAAGTATATCGAAGACTGGTCTTATTTTTTAAATGATCCATTGAATCTTTAATAATTGTCACATTTAAGTTGATGCTTTATGGTGTATTCCAGTTAACATATTTTATTTGTGTGTCTATATATATATATATATATATATATATATATATATATATATATATATATATATATATATATATATATATATATATATATATATATATATATATATATATATATATATACGAAGCGAAATAATCCTGCACTCCACAATCCAAATGTATATGCCCGGTGCTTGTCCAGCAAAATACAAAAAGTGAAAAAAAGATAGCACTCCCAGGACTTGTAAATAAAGTTATTTACAAGTCCCTGGAGTGCTATCTTTTTTCACTTTTTATATATATATATATATCAATTATTTTTGTAATTTTTTTTTTTTTTGGTGAAATAGTAAGCAGTTCATATAAAGTAAATTTTTGTTGACTCAAGTTGGGGTAATGGTCATTCTTCAAGCTTGCATCCTATTCATTCAACTTATTTAGTGGTTCCATTCTCCTCTCTCAACTTCCAATTCTGTTACTGACCCACTATGTCACTTTGATACTTTAAAGGGCCACTGTCCCCAGATTCTGTGTCAATCATTTTCAAACAGATTGACAAATCCCCTAGATGACAATAGACCGTCCCCATGCTTAATGAATTACCAGCGCAGTGTCAGTTTTAATGCAATGCATAGAGCAAGGGCTCAGGCTTCGGATGCCTGGAGGACCAGAAACTTTTGCTGGACTCAAAACCTGTGAATTACTTCTGTATCTTCTTAGCATCATAATCACTACAACAGGCCGGTGATGTTGCTTTTAGAGTGTCCTCTTGAGCACAATAAAACAAATTTAATTATAAAACGTGGCATGAGTTGTTGTTTTTTTTTTTTTTTTTTTTTTTTTTTTTTACTAACTACATTTTTGTGAGACATTGTAATTAAGATGTTATGTTTTGTGTTTCAAATTGCAGGCACTGTCTATTCTTCACCAGCTAAATGTTTTGGGTCATACCCTCGTGGCTGAGTATGCCAAAGAAAATCATGTTCATTTACCAGAACAACCCTCGATTTCTGAGAAAAAGAAAAGGTTTGTAAATATATTGTGGTAAGGCAGGACTTGACAAATTTGTTTGGAATACAATTTACTGTAGTGTTTCTGGTATCTATATCCTGTCCCTGTAGGTTTTTCAATGTAAAAGAGAAATGGCAGTGTTTACTGTGGTGCCTAGTGACAGTCGCTCAATTGGCCAACAGAGATTTTTCCTAATGCAGTGCTGCACCGCATGAAGCATCTATGTTCAGCGTCGCAACGCTCTGCAAGGAAGTTCTGAATGCTCCCCATAGAGATACGTTGAATCACTGCATCGCTATGATGAGATGTTGATTTGTGCAGTGCGTCGTTTTGCCGCACATGTGCAATACCCTTTCCAATGTTTTCCTATGGGGAAAGCAATGGCTTGGCTGAGATCATCAATATTGATGATCTCAGCCATGGAGAAATGGGCAGCCACTGTCAGACATGGCGTGGGAAAAAAAGTGAGTAAAAACAACTTTCCCATGCGCTCTGAAGCTGACCGGTAAATTAAACAGATACACACTCACTGACAAACACACACGTTTTCTCATACACTCACAATTTACTATTATTTTTTAAATAAAGTCCACACAGCTTCTCTACTTTTGGGTGAGCTGGAGTGGATCCTTTCCCTGCGGTCCAATGTTTTTGCTGTGATCTTCAAGCTCTTCTTGCATTGCTCTCTTGCGCACTGTTTTGTGATCCGGGGCCGGAGTGACATCATATTCCAGATCAAGGCATCACTAAACAGCGTGCGAGGGTGCATAACAAGAACTGCAGGAAGATTAATGTTCCTTCTGCGGTCCCCCTCCATGCTCCCTCCGCTTTCGGCATCCGCTGAAAGGTCTGCCTAACACCCAGGCACCAGGACAAGATTCATAGTCGCCATGACTATGGTAAGGCATTAATCACAAATGGCAGTTTTACAGTATTTCTTGACTAGTATCTTTGCAGTTAATTTGAAACCTCTAACACCATAACTAATTTAGGTATTTATGATGCTTCCTTCTAAAGTACTACTGAGAAGTAAAAAAAACAAAAACAAATTACATCCATAGGTCTTCCCACTATGTACGTGTAATAGAATAGAATAGCATATGTCTCTATTTGTTTTGTTTGCTCCCAATTACATTGAAAAATTTGTTGCATGACTTAACATTTACATTTTTTTATTTTAGTGCAGAGAAGGCCGCAGATGAAAAAGATGTGAAACCTCCAAACCAAGTCTCTATTGAAAGAGGAATAGCTCCAAAACATGGGTTTGTACCTGCTTTTTCAAACAACAATTTATTTCTTCCTACCCTAAGGGATTTCTTTTCCAAACAGTGAACTGAACGGTCAGATCTGAGTATGGAATATGTAGACCATATTAGCAATGACAATCTCCATCATTCCTTTGTTTGGTCTTTTTCAGTTTACATGTCTTTGTGAAAACATTGCTATGACCTTAATTTAGTTGTAACATGTCCTGAATGTTCCCTCTGCATGAGAGATACAGATACCTCAGACAATTGGCCTTCTTTGGGCCTCATCTACAAGGTGTTGCTGATACCCCTCCCTCCACCGTGAGCACAGGGTCCACCTCTATACAGATATGCAAAGGGAACTTGCCGACATTTATTTAGTATCTACACTATGCTTTTTGACATGAACAGTCTGATATGCAAATGTTTTCTTTATATTGTCACAACTGAGCAAAACCTTTTGCCTATTCTTAACGTTATCATACTCCTTTTTGAAAAAACACGTCCCCCACCTATCCCCCAAAAAAAGTGTTTTTGAAATTCAAAAAAATTCATGTTATTGCATAACTCTTATGCACAGCTGTGAAAGCAGAACTATATGGTCTTGGGTGAGAAAACAGGTGTGAACTGATAGCTAGTTATATATTCTATTCAGTTTTGGTTATGTAACGGTTTCCCTAAATATAGTTTTGCTTTTTAAAATATAACTCCAAGGTTTCCGTGTGATTTGCGTTGATGTGCATTCTATCATCATGCATTTATGCTATATATATATATATATATATATATATATATAATATTTATTTTTTACTTCACAATGCATGTTAATTTCAGTAATAGAAACAAAACTAATCAGCACTGTTAAACCAACATATTACATAGTCTAAAAAGTTAGTTCCCATAATTTAAAATCTATTTCTTTATGACTGTAAAAATTTTAAAACGTGGCTGTTATTAGTACATAAAAAAAAATAAACACTAACAGAATTATTCACAAAAGTGATAATTGTCTGGAATATTAAGAGAATTTAAAATGTAAAGCCATATCCATAGGTGACTTTGATATTTTTTCCAGGTCATTGATACATATATATGTTTACATATTTACATGTTTAACCTCTATTATTGCATAGTGCATTCCATTTAGAAATTCATATTTCCTTCTCTGGGTTTGGGCTGCATAAACAAGTTAATTAACTCCCAAATGGCAGGGAATTGAGCAGTGAGACTGCAGAGGCATGATCTATAGACCAAAACCGCTTCATTAATCTATAGTTATTTTCTCATTGATACAATCTGATTGGCACAGCTTTTTGGTGTGATAAAGCACTAGACTCTCAATGCTTTGCAATGGGAAAGCGTTTGGAGTAGCTGCGGTAATCCCAGCAAAGGAGATGCAGACAGAGCAGCGTGGAGTGGGATAAATGGTTATTTGAATAATTCTTAACCCTGCAGGGTGGTGTCCTAAATGTTGACTTGGACACTATTGTGTTGGGAATACATATTTGTATTCCTAAAGCAATAGAGTAGTGGTTCTGGTGCCTATAGCATGTCCCTGCAGGCTCATGAACACTTCCTCGTTTACCTATTTTTTTATTTTTTGAGGGTAGTACTGCAGAGACAAGTATAAAACACACGTTTTGTGCTGGCACAGCCATCGTCTCTTGCACTTTTACATCACCTTGGCAATGTTGTGTGAGCATATGCACATTAAGGCATTCCTTCCATTAAGCTATAAGCATTCACATTCCGTCATGGACTATGCTGTGTCACAAAGTTCATAATGATTTTACATTGCATGCCAGACTGTGCCTTAACATCTTGTATAATATTAATGGAAGAAACATACTGTTTTTGCAACATTGTTTTATTTATTCATTAGTTGCCTTATTTATATGTCCTACTTTTTTTTTTATTTATTTTTTTATCTCTCAGACTTGTCTTTCCCATAAAATCCAGTCTAAAGTACCTGTATCCACCACCAACCAGTACCATTCTTGCAAACATTGCAAATGCTTTAGCCAGTGTTCCAAAATTCTATGTACAGGTAAGACTATTACTATGATTTATTTTTAATGCATTTCATTAATGCAAGTTCTCTCCTACAAACAACAGTAAACAAAATACAATGTTGTATAAAAGTGTGGGATTCAGACACTTACAGGGGTGTGGAAATAAATAAAACAACAAAAATCTACTTGTTCGTCAGCACAATCTTCTTTTCTTGACACAAAATATTAATTACAAAGATGGGGTGCTTGACTAGAGCCTTGGACACTGACATAGCTGTTTGGAAAACTCATTTTCACAAACAACATCTGAATGGAAAAATTGAGGCAAAAATAGCTGTTGGTAAATATTCTCTAACTTTGCTTTAATTAGAGCATGTGTATTTTTGCTTCAGGTTTGCCATTTAGATGCATTTTGCAAAAAAATCAGAGTCATAGTGTGTGTTTTACAGCTGCATGTAAAACTGTGCATACTGCCTGTATGTAATATGTGTGTGGTGTGCACTGCCTGCATGTGATGTGTGTGTGTGTGGTGTGCACTGCCTGCATGTGATGTGTGTGTGGTGTGCACTGCCTGCATGTGATGTGTGTGTGGTGTGCACTGCCTGCATGTGATGTGTGTGCACTCTGCTTATAGTGTGTGTACTTACAGGTTTATATTGATACAATATATATATATATATATGCATAAAAAGTTAAGTATACATTTTTTAATTTAATCAAACCTTGTCCTCACTAACCTACACAAGTTTCTTTTGCACATACACTCTAACACACTATCTGTGACCCACACACTGTCATTCTGATACACATACCCACAAAACATACACTCTCTGACCCATACACATAATCCACACAGTAACTAACACACCGATGCACATACTAAACAGGGCCGCATTGTATCTTTCACTTTAGCAGCAGCTTTCATGTTCGTGCAGTTTGTCCCCTTCCCTTCTGTTTCCTCCATGCAGAGTGCTGGCTGCCGGGATATGACGTTGTACTGTATTCTGGTGGCCATAAACATCGTGAGGATGTTCCTCACACTTCATTATGCCTGTCAGTCTTCTGCAGCACCTAGCTGGTTGTAGGTGAAGTTGGACAGTCATTCCTCTACACCAAGTACACCATCCCTCCCTCCCCCTCTCTCCTAATTTGCCCGACAATAAATTGAATTGAAAAAATATGCACCTGGAACTATATGTCCTGGGCGTCAGCTGAAATGCCACATCCTTGACTTATATGAAAGCTAAAGTAAAAGGACTTAGTCTTCATGAAGCATAACCTTCATGGAATTTGTGTTTATTGTTTCTTCATGTTTTTTCGAAATAAGAAGAGCCCTGAATAACTATGGAACAAACAAGATTTATTTTATTGTAACCTTTCTTATCAAGTTTGACTCAAAGGTTAAAAAAAATAAATAAAAAAAAAATCCACTGCAGCCCTGGTTAAAGTCTTTGCCCAAGTCTGTGCCTTCCCAGTTCAGCCAGGCAGTCTCCTATATAAAATGTATGACAAGAAGTTTACAAAGAATCTGGCACTAGGCTTTTGTAGCTCTGTTGGAAAAGAAGTGATCTGTAATATCCACAGGCAAAATAAAAGTACATTTTATTATCATTTAAAGCCACAACCTATATTTGTAGGATAAATCAGGAGAAAAAATTCACTTTGCATACTCAAGGGCAGTGGTGCCCAAAATGTATATCCCCAGATGTTGAACTACAACTCCCATGTTGCTTTGCATGCATTAAGAATGCCAAAACCTTGTGGAAGCTGCAGTTTTAAAACATCTGGGGATCTATCTTTTGGGCCATACATGTATGGATATAAAGAAACAATATCTAGCCCCCTTGGTTCCCCCTAAATAAAGTAAAACCTTTATTCCAGTCTGCCGGTGCTGCCTCTGCCCCTGATCCACCTCCTTGGCTGACATCATCAGAAGTTATATCACCTAATAAAAATGCTTTCCCGTAGAAAAGCATTGAATTGGCTGATGTGGTCAATCGTGATGATCTCAGCTAAAGAGGCAGACCTGGGGTCAGTGGCAAAGCCGCCCTGGCCAAGCAGCATCTCCTCATAGAGATGATAGAGATGCATTGAATTCAGTGCAGAGGGTGGAGACACTGAATGTCAGTGTTGCATACTGTGCAGCACTGCCCCAGGAAGCACCTCTAATAGCCATCTGAGGAGAGGCTACTTGAGGTGTCCCTACGCTGTCCTGTAAACACTGGCTTTTCTCTGAAAAAAGTGTTTACTGTAAAATGCCTACATAGACTCACTATACTCACCAGAACTACTCTGGTGACTGTAGTGTCCCTTTAAGTAAATATGTGTTATATATATATATATATATATATATATATATATATATATATATATATATATATATATATATATATATATATATATATATATGTATATATGTGTGTGGCAAACTTAGCCTCTTACGGAGCATTATGCATATAAATGCCTGACTGTTGTTTCCCTTGTGTCTCCATCCAGGAGAAACCTAACCCCTGTTAAATGTATCGGCATATCCAGGTTTCACTTACTGTTCCTATGTATTCATGTGTTTCAGCGCACGAATACCACTAACCCGCTGTTTCAAGTTTCACGAACAGGGGATTCCAACCCTGTTCGTGAAACGTACAAAATACCGAATGAGAGACCACCCCAGAAGGTCGTGTGCCGCTCATTAGTAAACTGAAACATTGTATCCATCCTTTAATCAGTGTTCTTTACTTTGTTAGAATTCAGCGGTGTTTGGTCGTCGAGTGCCTGTAAACGAAATCGGTCACTTGATTTTTTTAAACACCGCTGAACTTCCATAGCATTCAGTAAACTCTCTCCTTCGTGAAATTAAACCCATTCGTGAGTTTTCTCTGTTAAGACCCAGTTCGTATGAATGTATATTGCAAGCCGCATTCGGTTGTTTCCGCAGGAATCAGAGCGGTACTTCGGTATATTGTACCGATTGATCCCTGCAATCTAATGTTAAAAAACTGTATTTTCTGTACCAGGAGATAATCCCATTAACAGTGCATTCTGGGGTAATCATCTCTCTGGTACAGCGGTGTATGATGGGAAATCCGCCTGTAAGCTCAGTCTCCCATGTAGTCCACTATTGTACAATCCCTGGAATGTGACTTTGGAAACCCCTTACATTTGTAACCACATAAATGCTGTGACCTGTGATTAAAACTTCAGTTGAGGAAGGGATTATTACTACGCTACCTGTGTTTTACCTGCTTATCCTGACTACCAGCGGAGATACTGTGGATTAATCCCTATTACTCCGCTACAATATATATCTCAGTATACACACCTTCCAAAACAGAATGCTTGCCCTGGGCATTACATTATTATTTAGCAGTTAAATCAGCGATACTTATAAACTGCTTTTCACGTGGTGCTCAATCAACCTAATGTCCTAAAGGAGCATTGTGGAAAATGTAGTTTGCCAACATCTGGTTTGCCAAGGTTATCTATTACTTACTTAGGGACTACAGTCTGTTTGTTTGCTATTGGTAATTAGTCGGTTATGACCTTGGCATACTTTGTATTATGTAATTCTAGCCCGAAAAACAAACCAAAGCACTGGATCAATTTTGTAAAAAAAATTTGTAATTTTTTTTACATTTATTTTTTTGGTGCTGGGGGAGGGATTATTGCATTAATTCGCCTTATAATAACTTACCTCTGCTTTAAGTAACTGGGTGTATGGAGTTTTAACTTTTTCCCAAACTGTAAAACTTAAAAAGAATACATATTAAGCCAGATCCGTAATTATACTGTGACCCTTCAGATGCATAAGAGTTGTCCATGCACCCAGAGTGGTCGTAGAATATATTTGATCATGGATTCCTACATCTGGTTTGCTAAGTAGGGTTAAAAATTTCTCTTTTAGCAAGTGTTGCATAAGGTGTAATATTAAGGAAAATGTATTCATACTTACTGTACTTTTCTTTTCCTGCATAGATCCATGTAAGGTCTTTGCCTTTTAAGGCCGGTTTATCACATCCCAAACAATAATTAGTTTTGTCTTCTTTTCCCAACAAACCTATCCAATTGTTCATGAACAGGGGTACTGAAAACATAACACATGCATATGTATGCTAAATTCCCCTTTTTAAATGTATTTATTCAGTTATTTTACTTTATAAGGTTCATTATAGGCATCCAAGAAACATAGGCTTAATAAAGCAGTCATGGTGTATAGATAATGCCTCTACAGTCTCACTGCTCCATTTTCTGCCATTTAGGAGTTAGATCAGTTTTGTTTCTGTCCATGCAGCTCTAGCCACACGTCCCATTGCTGTGGCTGACTCCGCTTGCATGGGAAAAGAAAAAAGTTTTACTTTCAATCAGATGTTTACTTTCGTTAGACATTCGTATCCTCTGCTCTATAAATTGAACTTTAATCACAGTGTCTAGCAAGTTGTTAACAGAGCAGGAGATTAAACAAATTCTAAATTAAACATACTATGCAATAAAGGAAGTGTAAACATTGGATATCTCCTTACAGGGAGTGTTTAGTGCTTATGCAAGTCTGTGCAGGGACGTGTGACTAGGGCTATATAAACAAAGTGATTAAATCCTAAATGGTAGAGAAATTAGCAAATAAATATTGAGTATATGTAGGCAACACCAACGCAATAAAAATGCCAGTAAGCAACCCAAATCTTTACATGCAACACCAGTGTATAGTGATCAGAAAGCAGGACACAGGCAATGCAGGAGCTGGAATTGGGTAGCCAACAGTCTGCCACCCACTCAGTATAATAGCTATCTACTTTAAAATATGAGGACGGGACATGCCCTTCTGTTATCGGCAAATGCCGTCATCAATGGAATCACAGCGTCATATTGCCGCAATTTTGCTGTTTTTTTTTTAAATTCTTTATTTTTGCGTGCAAGATATTACATGCTAGCCGTGTTGCCACAATAGCAGTCACATGCATCTTATCGTCATACGTGGCATACAGAAGATCTGCACAATTTTATATTATTATTATTATTATAACGTGTAGATATGCGGTGCTCCAACATTATTCACCAATTGAATTGGCAGATCTAGCAATCGGAGCATATTATAACAAGCTTAGTTTGAATTAAACGCAGCTTCACTAGTGTTTGTACCTCATAGTGGTAAATGTTTACAGGCTATGGTCGCGTGAATGTTTGGTCTCTATTGTGTCGTTTGGGCTGTACGGTTGTTCTTTATCTTAGTCTGCCACGTGTGCCAACGTGTGGTGTGTGTCTGGTCTGCCCGTACTCCCCTAGATAGGTCTGTGGTCCATGTCAGCAGTCATGGGGGTTGTCAGGGCCTGTGTGTAGTATGATTGTCTGTGGTGTCGTGAGTCCGTCAAGCGCGGTGTTGTGGTATGTGCGTTAGATGCTCTCTGGGTACTAATGGTGTTGCTCGGTTGTCAGGTAAGTCAATGGATATGTGGGGCTATGAGTGCAGTCTGTGGTTTCCGCAACTGCAAAGATGAATCAGCTCACAAGTGCTGGGTATAGTGTCCAGGGTTAGCCGATGCCTAGGCTTGGTGGTGGCGGGCGTAGGGGGCTGTAGGCGATTTGGTAGCAAAGTTCTGGTAAGCCCTCCTCAGGGCCCTGGACTGTCCTGGGGACCCGCAGCCGCGGACCGCGGGTTCGGTTTCTCCTGGTGAGGGCCGTGTTCTGCCTTGTGTAGGGATTATAGATGATCCTGGCATCGATAATCTGTAGTGTGGGATCTTCCGCACCTGTAGCTGATGTGTCAGGGGTAATCCCATGGTTGACTTCCATCTGAGTGGGCTCAATTTGGACCTCCTCATTTCCCGCCCTTTGTCTTTCCGCCTGTGTGTCCATTGCCGGTGCTTGTAGCCGCTTGGGGAGGGTAGCTGGCTTGCCTCGGGGGCTTGCAAAGTTTGAATGTCTGTTCTGATGTTTGGGTGTATGTATGTTCATTGGTGGTTCACTCTCTGCCTGCCCTTGTGGCTGCGTGGTGTCTGCCATTTTGGTGTGCGCCATTCGGGCCTTAGTCTGCCGTTTAGATTGTACCTCATTTGGTTGCCTGTGGGGACCGGGATATCCCCCACCAGTCCAAAGGGGGGGGGGGGGGAGAACAGCAGGACGCCGTTCAGGTCAGAAGAGGTATCACCGTGTGTGCCCTCATCTTGTGAGTATATTGAGCTTTGATTTGGGACGGTGGCTGCTGATGGCACGGAATTGGCTCTGAATTACTGGCCCAGATGTCAGAGCTCAGACGGGACACCTCTGATCTGTCCAGCGGTCAGGCTCCGCCCCCCCTACCAGCTGCCATTTAAACCAAAGATAAAAAAAAAATGGTAGTTCCCTTCAGTAACCATGAGGACAGGAAAAAGACTGAGGGTTAGAAGAGGGAAGCTCTTTCTAATCCTTATTTCTACTTCCTGTCCTTTTAGCCGAGAGGGGAGGAGTTACCCATTAGTGATGCCATGAATTGTCCAGAAAATATTTTCGTAATCTGTTATTACTTTTTTCTTTTTGAGGAATGATAACTAACAAACATTTACTCTATAGGTGCTGCATTTAATGAATAAGATGAATCTGCCAGCTCCCTTTGGGCCTCTTACCACACAACCTCCTTTGGTGAGTGACAATGTTATCTTTCATTTTATTATTGTGTTATCATTATTATTGCAGCTTAAAGCATAAGCTAAAATCATGATTGTGAAACCAATAATAGCAAGTAAAATTACAATAGAAAATACTTCTTGAATTATGCACTTGAAAGTTCTAAATATTGCAGATTACTTTAAGGTGTTGTCACCCCGCCCCATTCTATTTTACTTACCGGTATCTTTTCTCTGTTGCCATTACGCCCTCTGTGCTGCTGGAGATTCTGCCACTTGCAAAGTCATTCTGCTCTTGAGTTAATGGCCAATCCAAACCTCCTTATAGGGGAACATTAGAATCTGATGTGCATGTGTGTTAATGAAAGCATTGAATTCAGTGCTCTGATATGAGCTGCAACTTCATGTGACAGAATTTTACTTGGCCTTTGTAGAGGAAGTACCTGTAGTTACTGTATGAAAGACAGCCACTAGTTGTGTGTTTAACCCTGCAATGTACACATTTCAGTTACTATAAAGCTACAATGTTTTATATTGCAAGGTTACAATGCTTGATCCACTTCACCCAGACCATTATATTGAGATCAAGTTGATTGGCTGACTTCACTGGTCCTTTAATGGGGTATTGGGTTAAATAAATAAGGCTAATACATGGTTTTGACTTCCAGCTGTCATATACTATTTTTCTTTTGCTTTGGCTTTGCATGCAGTATGCGGACTACTTGGCTATTCCGACACCGTACCCACCTGTCCCGCCTGACCTTCCTGAGAACCCACCACTGCCAGAGTTGGATGATGATTATGACATGGAGGTCTCTAGCCGAGAAGAGTCAGAATATGAAAGCTGTGATGATGACGAAAAAGAGAGGTCAATGATTTTTGTAGTGTAGTGAGACATTGTAAAGGGTATAAGAATTTTTGCCAAGCAAATTAAATTACCTGATCTTCACCTCAATGCAACATGCAAATTCTACTGTGTGCTTTACATATTAAAGGGAATCTATAGTCCCAAAAACTATCACAGCTTGTAAACATTGCATTTTCAAAGTTATCCTTTAGTGACTGTAACTAGGACAGTCACTAGAGTGACTTATTTGTTTGCTCCTGAAAAGATTGCAGGAACAAAGTTCAGCATTTCTTGAATGCTCTGTGATTTGCTGTGCATGTGCACTAACTTCCCAATAAATCCCTGTTAGGAAGCAGGCAGGTGGCAATAAGAAGACAAGCGTCATGGAATATAATTTTTATAAAAAAAAAAAATATATATATATATTTCTTTATTTTCTTAGAGATTAACTGTCATGCTACACACTACTAGGTTTAAATAAAAGAGAATTACATTACTATTATAACATGTATGATGTTTGGTGCTAAAATAGGCTGCCTATCTGCATATATGCATAAACAATTTTGTTTATTTTTGTATCGTGTGTATGGGAATATGTTCCAGTTAAATATTTTATTAACAGATTGGGTAATTAATCATTTTTAAGAAATTCAAAGTTTTGCAATGGTATAATGTTTTTCTTGTTTGTGTTTCATTTATATCATGTAAAATAGAAGTTTGAAAGAAGTGATAGTGGGAGAGCAAACTGCTAAAATGACTGTTATGAATTTTAACTCGTCCAATTTAGGGTTGCTCGTTTAAAGGAACTGGCGGATCTACTACCCAAGAGACGAAAAGTAGCTAAGCAACCTCGTCCTCGGAAAAAAATGAAAATAAAAGATCTCATAGTAACACCTACTGTACCACACAAGTAAGTTGAGTGCATTTTTCCATTCTGGTGACATATGGCCTGTCAATAAGGTACTTTTAAAACTGTCACTCTGAAATCTTTATTTGTGAGTTCAAGCAACCTCTGACTGCTGGCTTAGCAGATCACCGGGTCTACAGAGTCCTCAAACCTGTGCCATGTATATGTACAAAAAGATGTGCATGACAAAGGAGACTCTGTAAACATGTTAATCAGATTTTGCCAGATAGCGGGCACCCTGCTTTCTTTAAACTTTAAAGCCAGGCATTAATAAATGAGGAGACCCAGTGAATGGGGGAGTGCAATGATCAAGTTTACACATCAGTGGGGCTGCAAGAGATCATCAGGACATCATCACTGGAAAATTAAATTTCTTGGACTGGTGGAAGCAACAAACATTCACATAGAACCATCCTGCATGTTACATAATACCTAATTACCTTCTGGGTTCTCCATTTAAAGAACAACATTTGGATCACTGCAATGTCAGTTTTGATTTCTAAATTGGCACGTTTTTCATTAAAGTATAGTAAAGTAAAATATTTGTAGAAATTGTCTTCCTATTTTGGGAAAGTTCATTCAAAGTATATTGGGGTGGTAGGTGGTAATTGTGATTCTTAAACTGTTAGAGAATATGGAAAGATTGGTTTTCAGAGGCATGCAGACTTATCATCTTTTTTGAATTGTTTAACTTAAAATGTTTAAAGTGCTAAATATGTAACCATAGTAATGAGCTTAATGAGTGAATATACCTGGAATCCTTATGTTCCTTAATCTTTTCAAAGATGGAGACATAAGCATTCGTTGTTTTTTTGCCTCTGTCATTACTGTGGCAAAGCACTTTAATCAATTATTCTATATTTACAGTAACGCGCACACACCATTGCTGCCTTCTGATGTATTTGATAAACCTTCTGTTTCGGGTCCCAAAAAGTTGGAATTCCATATTCCCTCAGATATACCAGTGGCCAAAGATGGTAAGCAAATATAAACTGAACTATGCATTTTCCAATTTAATAAAATGTATTGTTTCCCAACACTACTAATTCCAACATTGTCTGTTCAGCTTAAAAAAACAATTGTCTGTGAAATGTATTTGTTCTTGGAGGATATTACTGAAAGAGTAAAGAAAAAAAAAAACCTACTAGGGAATTTGACATTCTAAGCAGTAGTTTTATTATCATTAAATTATCTGAAGAAATGTCCACAATGAAAGTACTTTGTGTTTCAATATAGTATTAATTGTAGTATTCTTAATTATGTTTTGAATTTTCTTTTCCTTTTTATTTTTTAATACATTTGTTTTTATAAAATTTGAGCAAACTTGAAATAT